>NC_136410.1:154545733-155828233 GCF_051521515.1 Lactuca serriola
CCACATATCCCATTATATATCCTTTGCAAGGTAGGTTATAGGTACTGTTAGAGTACAAGTATGCTAGTGGCTTAGGGTGAGTTCTTATTATGCCTTGTAGTTAGAGTACTTAGTGCTTAAGTATGCTAGACTGGTATGGTTTCTAATATTGATCATATGTATAGGAGCCCATTTTGACGATCAAGTTGTGCGGAATAATATGATCTTGAGATTTAACGATGAAAAAAATATGAAGAACACAATGAAATGAGTAATCCAATAATTCTAATAGAAAGATAGAGTTACAATATGAAAATGAAGAGCACTTGGTGGGAGAGATCCCGCTATACTCTCTTTAACTAGAGGACTATATTTTGGTGCACTCATAATACATGACCACTCCCTATCTATTTATAGAGAGAACAATATAATAAAGGGAATAAATTAACCTAACTTATTACTCATAATTTGTAGAGCATTTCCATGTTCCAACAATCTGTCCCTAAATGCTCACAAATAATGGGGGATATAAATACAGTTTAAAAGACTAAAATACATTGTAACCAACTAGCAAATGCAGTAATAAAAATGATACATAATAAGAACCAAATGTTGAAATGTCTTCGAAACTCTAAAGTGTCTGTGATCTATGATGTTGGCGATGCAAGGTAGCGAAGAGTGATTAGCGAGAAGGCAGAGCAAAGTCTGTGGGTTATGCATGAGGGCAGGACACGAAAGGAAAAGGTCTTTGGTATGTGCGGGTCTCTGGTACGAGGTCTTCAGTGTCTCAGATGAGAGGGACCGAAGAGGTTGCGCAAGCGAGGACCTCTCAACAAACTTCGGTGAGGTTTTACTCCTCGGTATAGGCATGTGTGTTTTTCAGTTTTTGATCCTCGATATTGAGCTCTGAAGATGAAAGGGCCGACGACGAAAAAAGCCTTTTTCAGGAAATTTTGATACCATAGAGTCTATATGTTTGTGTTTATGCAAGGGAATGTTTCCTAAAGAGTATGGGGATGAAATGGAGTGTTAGGAAGGGTAAAAAGTGACAGAAAGTAAGAGAGAGAAAGGTATAAGTTGAGGGGACAAGGCATGGGTTAAAGGAAAAAGTTTGAGTATATAGGTAAAAAAATATGGGGAATAGGTGGGCAAAGTCACATGGATGTGTCAGGAAGGCGAGGGAAATGCATTACATGGTGGAGTAAAGGACATGCTTTTTTAACACAATCACATACTTCCAAGATATTCTAATAAAGATCTATCAGCATCGAATGAAGAACAAAAGAGCTTCATAACTTCTATGATGAACTCAAAGAAAAAATACGCTGATAAATGCTTCAAAAAGAAATCTTCTCCAATCTTTTCAAAAAAAAAAACCCAAGATATTGTGTCTTCATTCCATAGCAAAAAAAAATGCCTGGAACAAACAACAAATATCTTCTCCCTTTTCTTCTTCTTCTTCTTCTTCAACAACAAGATCAAAACTTTGTAAACCCAGATTTTCGGCAAAAGCTTGAACAAGACTGCAACAACATTTATCCTTGAAAGCTTGAAAAAGCTTTGAATCAACACTAAAAAATCGAAAACTCATCTTAAAACCTCTTTTTGCAAACCCATAAATTTTATGCAAAAATCAAAAAATCTTCAAGATAGAAGTAGTTGATCGGGAGTCATTCTCTTGAAATAATCGCTTAGATCTTCAAGGTACGACTCTGATACCAATTGTAGGAGCCCATTTTGAATATCAGTTTGTGCGGAATAATATGATCTTGAGATTTAACGATGAAAAAAATATAAAGAACACAATAAGATGAGTAATCCGATAATATGAAAATGAAGAACACTTAGTGGGAGAGATCCCAACATACTCTCTTTAACTAGAGGACTACATTTTAGTCCACTCATAATACATGACCATTCCCTCTCTATTTAGATAGAGGTAACTTCCAATACAATAAAGGGAATAAAATGCCCTATATTATCACTCATAATTTGTAGTGCATTTGCATGCTCCAACAATATGATTATGTTTGGAGGTATGTTTGGCAGGGTGACTAGGAAAGGCTAGTGTCAAAGGAATGTGCTTTGTTATTTATACATGTATTTATGCTATGTGGTTACATGGTAGTGATATATTGGTTCCTATGTAGTCTAGGTTGGATAGCCTGAGAACTCTTGGTCTAATTCCTGAGTGTGATGTTCTTGTCCGATTGTTAACTCTTGGGTGGATCATCTGTTCCACTGTTTATCTGATCTATGATTACATGCGACTTTATGTATTGTATAGAAGACCGAGAGACAACTTCTAGCATTGGGGGTTGGGCTAGGCCTGTTTACTCCTTGGGCGGTGCCTGTTATGTACATTTGGGTGGGTCCTGTGAGCTCTTGGGTTAGGCCCATTGCATATGATGCATGTACATGATTATGAGATTTTGTTGCTCGACGATATAGCCGAGATCCTATGTGGATGCATTGTATATATGATGGAATATGTGGTATATTGGGGGAACTCAATAAGCTTTATGCTTACAGTTATGGATAAAACATTTTGCAAGTCGTTCGTGAGAAGCGATCGGCAGGACTGTACACACGCATGGAAGATGTTTTGTTTATGTGGTTTTGTAAAATTAACACTGATATTGTATGGTTTTAAGCAAATGGATGTTACTTGACATTTTTTGAAACAAAGAGTAACGCCTGTTCCAAGTATCATTTAATTTTCTAAGTTTTTATGGTTTTTTGCTAGGACTCGACGAGTTGGGGAGCCACAACTCGTCGAGTAGAGATCATTTATGAGGACGCGGGATTTAGAACCTGCTCGATGATTCGGAAGGCCCCAAATCAATGAGTAGGCGCTGTAAAGCAAAACCCTAATTTTTAGGGGTTTGTACCCTATTTAAAGAACTTATGGCTCATTCGTAGCCTATTTCATCGTTCTTACAGTCGAGAGAGAAACCCTAGCCACATCTTGGTGCTTTCTTGAGTATGTGTGAGCCTTGAAGAGTGAAACTTGTGCTTTTTAGAGGGAAACTTAAAGGCTGAAGAGATTGAAGTGAGGATAGGGCTTTGGATCTGACATCAACCTGTTATTAGCATCTATTTGGAGGTAAAAAGTTACTACCTTGATCTCTATTTGCATAGATCTCATCTCATGGAAGAATATGGTCACTTTTGGTGCAAAAGGGTGTCATACTCACATTTGGACATGTCATAAGGATATGGTTCCAGATCTTGACACCTCTAGGTATTTAATGACATAAAGTTCAAAATTGATCTAGCTTAGGTCCTTTCCATGCACTAAAACCTTGTAGGAACCTTAGTTTTAGTGTTCTAGCCTTGTGAGGCCTTGCATGCACGTAAAGTTTGGAACTTTACGTGATAACTACACCATAAGGGGTTGGATCTGTAATTTGGAGCCTTGGATTCCACTGGAAAGGACTGAACACAAAGAGTGCTAAGGGGATTGGACAAGTTGCTTAGCCAACTCAACGATTCGGGTAGGGTTTTCCCGTTTACGGGATTCTGAGTGATTTCGGTGAGCCGATTAAGAGATTTCGGTCAAGAGTTTTCGGCCCTTGGATATTAAGGAACTCAACGAGTAACTTAGGTGACTCGGCGAGTTGAATCAGTATTTCAGTTGTATGGATCTTGAAGGAACTCGACGAATTGCTGGATGCACTCAACGAGTTGGGGTCAACATGGACTGTTGACCTTGACTATTGACTTGGACTTTGACTAGGTTTGACTTTGAGGGTATTCATGGCATTTCGGGATTTTGACAAGTTAATCACATGATGGTTATAGGCAGTTGAGTTGGAGCTGCATGTTGGGGCTTATCTGATTCTATCTTATCAGTTCAACATTCTTGAGAAGTGAGTCTCCTCACCATACGAATGGGTCTAAGGCACCAAGGTCGACACATTATTGTTATGAGTTATGAATAGTTGCTTATGGGATATGTGGTATACTAGTTATTTGTGATACTCACATGAAAGACTTCAGGGGGTTCCCGAGGTGCTTATGTGTAAGAACTTGGAGGGTTTCCATGGCATTCTAGTATATTTTCATGTGTGGTTTGTATGTTATTTCTTGGTAGTAATGACTGTGTGGGGGTTCCCACGATAGGAAGACCGTGTGGGGGTTCCAACGGCAGGAAGACCATGTAGGGATTCCCATGGCAGGTAGTTAAGACCATGTGCGGGTTCCAGTGGCACTAGATGTAAAACCTTAGAGGGTTTCCATGGCTTCCCTATATGTTTGTATGCATGGCTATTGTGGTTTATGTAGCTTTTATAGCTAATATGATTATGTAATTATGTGAATTGCGTGGGGTATGCACTGGGGAGCTCACTAAGCATTAACTTACAATTTGTTAATTGTTTTAGGTACTTCTGAGCCTAAGGGCAAGGGCAAGGCTTGATGGCACGACATGCACTCTCTCTCTCTCTCTCTCTCTCTCTTAGGCGTTTTTATGGGACACTCTGATGTTTGGAATAATATTGCTGATGTTATGAATTTGAAAACAAATGTACTTGAGATTTATGGTTTATTGGAAATGTTTTTGACTATTTAAAAATGTAAATTTTCTTTTGAAAATTGGGTCATTACACGAAGGTTTTAATTGGTTTTTATATTTTAACAATGAAAAATCTCTTTGTAAATTTTGGGATGCTACAATATGCAACAAGCATCATACATTAACTACTGAAAAGAAAAAGGCATATCAAATGACTATGAATGTTAAAATGTTTAAGTAATAGAAATGTTTGACATGTTTGGAGATGTGTATCTTAATTACAAAGAATGATTGAAATTTGGTAAAAATCATGTGTGTGTGTGTGTCTATATATATATATATATATATATATATATATATATATAGGCGTATGTTATTTTATTTTTAGTAACTATTGTGTGCCAGAATGCACAGATCTGGACCAATGGATGGAATTAATCAATGGACATGATTTGAGAGTGCATGATATTACAATGGGATAGCATGTACCATATAAACACATAAATTTTAGAAAAAGGTTATTTTGGACAATTAACTACAATTATAAAAAGAAATTTTTGGATTTTGAGGGATAATTAATTCTCATAATTTTAAAAATCTGAATTTTTTATTTAATTCAATTTTAATTCTAATGTGATTTGTAAATATAACCGATTTTATTCTGTCAGAATATTTTCTTTTTGTTAGAATGATGTTCTTTCAAAATTTTATTCTATTAGAATATTATTTGAGAATAACAACATTTTTGAATCCGTTGTTGAAAAATAAGAACATTCTAATATATCTTTATACATCCAAACTTAAATACAAATGCATACATATTTTTTACAGACTAAAAGTCTTATACATTTTAATATAAGTATATATATTCTAAAAGAATATCAACAAAAATGAATAAAATTCATAAAAAACAACAACATTCTTAAATTGTGAGTATGATCAAACTTTATTCATTCTTCAAGTTATTCCTATTAGGTCTTTAACGCTATTAGACTAGTTATGTATCTGTATAGACTTTTATTTATTGTTGTATACTTGAGGGTGTTATGTGTATCTTTATTTATTATATATATGTGATAACTCCCATGCCTCTTGGTGTGGAAACCCTTTATTTCATGGTATCAGGCCAAAAACCCCTCCCTTCCTCTCCCTCTTCTTGGCCGATCATTCTCCTCTTTTCTTCTCCTATCTTTCAGTTTTTTCTTGTCACCATCATAGCTTCATCTGTGGCTGGCTCCTCCACTGATTATACTCTATCCATGAACACTCTCCTTCACCTCATTACCATTCGCCTCTCCTCTAACAATTATCTCTTGTGGGTGAACCAAATGACTCCCCTCCTTAACTATCAACAAATCCTTGCTCACGTTGATGGCTCCTATTCAGCCCCTCCTTCACACCTTCTGGTTGACAACAAGAAAGTTGAGAACCCCGCTTTTATCGAATGGCATGTTGCGGATCAACGGGAAGTCATCATTCTTCAAGCCTCTGTCACGAAAGAAGCACTTTCTGAGGTAGCGGGCCTCTCCTCCGCTCGTGCTATATGTGCCACTATTAAAGCCACCTATGGGAACTCTTCCATGGAACGTGTACAAATTCTTCGTGATAAAATACGGCTTCTCTCTAAAGGAACGTCCACCGTCTCCGAATATGGATGAAAATTTAAGGCGATCTGTGATCAACTTGCGGCTATCGGCCAAGCTGTTACCGAATCTGTTAAAAATCATTGGTTCCTATGTGGTTTTGGTAGCGATTTTGAAGTTTTCTCCATTGGGGTCCGGACCTCTCACCTCTCTCCAAATTTTTGGGACCTCCTTGCTCAAGCCGAAAGTCATGAGCTTTTCATGAAATCTCTCCACGTCAACTCCACACTTGCCGTCGCTTTCTCTGTTGAATCAGCGCCGATTGGGGCTGCTTCCGCTGCCACTATTGGTTGGGGTTAGGGTGGTGACTCCGATGGTCATGGTGATCCTCGCGGTGGTCATGTTCGTGGCCGATGGTCACCCCACTTCCAACTATGCCGACAAAATGGTCATTTTTCTAATTCTTGTCCACAACTTCCGACCTTTGCTTGTATGTCTTCCCCTAGTGAAGCCGATTTAGCAAAAGCTTTCCTTGCAAATTATTGTGTGACCCTATCCGACCCGGATTGGTATGTTGATTTCGGTGCCTTGGACAACATGGTTTCTTCTTCAGGCTCGGTTGTTAAACCCGAACCTTTTGTTGGTGATGGCTCGGTTCACTTCGGTAATGGTAATACTATTCCCATTGCTGCTATTGGGACTTCCTCTCTTCCCAATGATATTCGGTTGCAGGATGTTTTGGTGGTTCCCCGTCTTACTAAAAATTTATTATCTATTCGCAAGCTAACATACGATAATAACGTGGATGTGATTTTCTCCAAATCTTTGTTTTACATTCAGGATTAGGGAACGAACAAATTCTGGCTCAAGGAACGTGTGATCGGGGGCTTTATGTTCTTCCAAGTAAGCCGGTGGCTTGTGCGTTTTATGCTAAGAAGCTACCCAAGGCGTATTTTGAGGCACTCCCGTTTAGGGCATTTGTCTTTTGTTGTTATTTCAATATTAAATAAACTTGGTCATGTGTTTGTTTCTTCTATTTTACCTAAACTGGTTACTTGTTCTCCTTGCCAACTTGCTAAGTCTCATCAGTTGCCTTTTCACAATAATGACCAACGTGCTGCGCATGTTTTAGATTTGATCCATTTTCATCTTTGGGGTCATTCCTTGATTGATTCGGTTGCTTCATACCGATATTATGTCACCTTTGTGGACAATTTCTCTCGCTTTACATGGCTTTACCCGCTCAAGTCTAAATCAGATTTTTTTTAGCATTTTCGAGTTATTTATTGCCTCTATAGAGACTCAATTCTCTACCAAAATTAAAAAAATTTAAAGTGATGGGGGTACAGAATTTATAAATAATAAAGTAAAGGCGTTATTGCATAAACATGGTATATTTCACCACATATCATGCCTGAATACCCCCCAACAAAATGGTGGGTTGAACACAAACATCGTCACATCGTGGAGACGGGACTCGCCATGATGTTTCATGCTCACATTCCGGTTTCTTATTAGGCTGATGCTTTTAGCTACGTCGTGCATGTTATTAATCGTCTCCCAACAAAGGTGTTGTCTATGAAATCACCGTTCGAGGTCTTGTTTGGACGGGTGCCATCTTATGAGAATTTTCGCATTTTTGGGTGTCTCGTCTATTCATATTTGAAGATTATGCGGATCATAAAATTTCTCCACGGTGCATCCCTTGTGTTTTTGTGGGTTATCACACTCAATATAAAGGCTAATTGTGTGTCGATGTGATTTCGACACGAGTTTTTGTTACCTGCCGTGCCTGGTTTGCTGAAGAGCGCTTCCCGTTTCGTGCCACCCACACAAATTCTCTATTCGGTATTTACCCTTACATACATTCCTTGGTGATCAGCTCACCGCTATTCCAGTCCCTGATGATGCAGCCTCGGCTTCTCCATGTGCTCCATCAGGACCCGCCACCCCTGCTCCTTGCGCTGTGTGTACGGAGCCCGATTCTATGGCTCCCTCGGTTGCATCTCCTGCATATGAGCCCCCTGTTGTTGCTTCCCCAGCTCTCGAACTTGAGTTGCCTTTCGGATCTGACTCTGAACCAACCATTGATCCTCCTACTGAAACCATCTCCGACTCTGGCTCGTTGTCTGGTTGTGCGCATGCTTCGCCTCAGGCCCCTCGTCTACCCCCGCCTTCGCACCCAATGACCACGCGTGCCAAAGGTGAGATTTTAAGCCACTCTACCATATTGATTTGGCACATCTAACCTCTCATGGTTTGTTTTCATAGGTTTTTTCTATTGACATTCCCTTATCCCATACCACTGCCTTGTGTGATCCTAAATGGAGTGACGCAATGTGTCCCAAGATGGCGGCTCTTCATCATAATCAGACATGGACTCTTGCTCTACGACCTTCCCAGACTAATATTCTGGGTTGCAGGTGGTTGTTTTGCACCAAATATCGGGCTGATGAGAATGTAGAGCGTCACAAGGCTCATCTCGTCGCTCAAGGGTTCAGTCAAGTGTCGGGACTGTTGGATTAATGTCTAACTCCATAACTATAATTGGTAAGACTTGACCCGACCCAACATGGTCCATTTGGGTTGCATGACATCATGCATTTGGATAGACTATAATGAGAGAAATAAGACACTTATGGTTATTAATATATTATTAGTTCTAGTATATTAATAATAAGAATAATAAGATTATTTAATTAGTATTGATCAAGAATTAATCTAGGATTAATTAAGTGATCAAAAGAAGACTAATTAAATATATGGGTTGATTGTGTAAATCATCCATACTTATATAGTGGGCTATTGCTCCATGGATTATCTAGTTGGGCTAAAACCCATATGTTACTTCATGGATGCTCCATGGTGTTTTTGTACCCATGGATCATGGAAATGAAAGGCCATGTCAATTAGGGTTTACATGGTGTAACCCTAACTATATATGCATCTTATTCTTGACCAAAATCGGCACTAGTGAGGGTAATAGAAGGGCTAGCTGATTTCATGAAGTGTATATTTCTCTCAAGTTGTTCCAAGTGTATTTGGTGTTGTGTGAACCATTTGAGGTGTCACACTTGAGGCACTTGGCACTCAAGCTTCATGAAGACTTTCTACATGAAAAAGGTATGTATTCTATCTTGTTATATCCATTGTTTTGTATGCTAGATTAGGATAATACCTTGGATGTTCATATTTGCATGTATAATAGAGAAAACATAGATCCAAGGTATTTAGGGTTGCATGTACACTTAGGAGTGTTAGAATGCTCAAAACCCAACAGTGGTATCAGAGCCTAGGCATGCTTTCTCTTATACTTGATGCAAATAGTTTTTTCGAAGCCAAGAAACTGTCAGAGCCTAAAACTCGACGAGTTCTGGTAGAAAACTCGACGAGTTCATGTATTGGAGCATGAACTCGACGAGTTCCATGAAGAACTTGACGAGTTTGGCCTTTGACAGTATATATTCGTGGTTTTTGGCTGGAATTGGACTAGGAACATTACCATAAGCTGTTTTTGAACTTATAAACTTGTTTTTGATGTGATAATGTTCATGCTAATCTAATTTCAAAGATAATTGTCAATAGATTCATGTTTTGTATTAGTTTAAGGTTTAGACTAATTACATGAAAAAGTTTGATTTGAATTATCTTGTTCTTATGAGTTGCTTAGATTAATAGAAAAGTTAATTGATTATGTGTTTTCAATCCAAATTAATCTAAGAGTTGATTCTAAAATGTGTTTTTGTAATTTGTCCTCAAGTTATATGAAAAGTCACATTTAAGTTTCATAAAAATCATAAAAGTTGGCAAAGGTTACAAAAATGAAGAGTCTTGTCTCATTGAATAGTTTTATGACTCCATAACTTGTCCTCAAGTTATGGAAGTTCATGAGTCACTTCATTAAGTAATAAAATATGTAACCTTAATTTAATTCCATAAGTTATAAAATAAAGAAAAAGTTAATTCTTTTATTAGTTTAAAGTCTTCCATAACTTGTCCTCAAGTTATGGAACTTGAAGAGTTATTTAATTAAAACTACTTTAAACACATAAGTTATGGAATAGAAAAGTTTTGAAAGTTACAAAACTTGCCCTCAAGTTTTGGAATTTGGAAAGTTCTCACTTATGAATACTTTAATTCCAAGTTAGCCCTTAGAATTTTAAAAGTTAAAATTCAACCCTTATACTTTATAATATTATAAGTTAATAATATATATATGTATAAGAGTAAACTCAGTCTTACCGTTAGTAGGCCTCATTCACGAAGCCGGTCTATAAGGGGGGTATAAGGTTACTGCCTATAAAATGGCAGTTTAATGGGTGTCCACTCTCACCCACCGCTTCCTTGACCGGTGGAGGGTCGTGAGCCGAACGGGTAGGACAAGGACTATAATTCTCCCTTCATTAAAAGTATTAATGATAAATACTAAGTAACTAAACCACTTAGAAATACCAAATCTTAGTTACTTAGGAAAATGTGAATAAGGTGCTAATCCATGAAATTACACTTTGCACTTTGTTTAAGTTGGTTAGTGGAGCGTGTGTGGTTAACCGGCACACTAACTCGTATTTAACAAGGTAGGCAAAGGGTAACTTAATGTTTATCATAGTATCGATGGAGCGTGTGTGGTTAACCGGCACATCGATTGAGGGGTAAACACTTAAGGGTACCAAGTAATTTGCATGGTTACTTCACACCTTGTTTTGTGATCCTCAGCATCCCAGTCACAAAACCTGAAGGGCACACTCGAGATTGAAACATGCCATTGAACAGTTCAATGAATCTCAAAGATCTAGGAGTTTCAAATCCAATTAAAACCTAATAATACATTTTGTTTATCTTGGTGGAAATTGGTGAATCGTCATTCACTTACCTTCAAATATTTTATAGCTTGGATTACAGCATCCCTCTTCTAAGTTATAAAATAGTTTGTTGGGTCCTAGCCTTAATATTTCATATTGGGTGTTATATTAAGGACTTTAGATCAACTATCTTGAATATCTCCCAAAAGATGTCTGGTTTAGACATTTATGATCTTCCCAAATCTCTTAACAAGCTTTCCTAAATGAAGATGATGTCCCATGGAAGTCATACTTCTTTCACCTCCTCCAATTATTCTCCCTAACCCACAAGTTCTTGAAAAGTTTAAGGTCACTCAAGCCCTATTGGCAAGACAAGGTCTAGGTGTGATCACATGTTGGAGATGAAGTCACATGCTGACAAGACGGGAGAGCTGGGTGTCAAAGTCTTGAAAAAGTTAGTGGTTCAATCACTTTCTAAGTCACATAGTGAGTTCCTTTGCGACACCTATGAAACAGACTATGACAAGACCCTTAATGATCTTATCTATTTGCTAAGATCAACTTCCTAAAACTTTATGGACATTGACAATGATGACATTGGATATCCAGTAAAGCTCTCTCTTCCCAATGGAAAGGGATCGGCCATAGTCAACTGGGTTGACCAAATGGTAAAGAGAAAAGCTAAGTCTGTGATAGTCCCGTGTACCACTACCAAAGGGTCCATATGTTTATATTGCCAAAGGAAGGGGCATTGGTTGCGAAGCTGCCAATTTACCTAAGGGTGTTAAAGTCAATAAGTTTGACTCTACTTCAGGTAAAGTCCACTATCTAACTCTGCTAAGTTTCTATTCTGAGATTCTTGATATATGATGTGACTGGGTCACATGTTGATGTTTTAAGAATCAAAGAAAAGTAAAGAAACTTAAAGAAAGAATATGTTGAATCTGATCGCGTAGATGGATTTCTATCGCATAGTTTGAAGATCGGATTCTTGAGCTACTTCTTAGGAGTTATGATATATTGCTTAAGAGTAGATAACAACAAGTTTTCATATGGATTCTAAGGATAAGTTTTTCCGCAAAGTTTAAAATAAAAGGAAAATTTCTGATTTTATTTATTTTAAAATATCCTTACAATGGCATCTGTGAAAATTTTTTGTTGCTTATAGGATTCCATTAATAGCAAGAGTGGAAACATGAAATTGATTCTTTCATTTGTGGTAATGTCTAAATTTACCAAATAAGGAAAGATTCTCATCACCCAAGTTTCAATTGGACCGGAACTTGGAATCATGCAAGTTGTATAGCATGATGAATGAGAACTTTCAAGTATTGGAAAATTAAGACTAATTACTTGTTCACATGGATGTGTGAGTCAAGTAATGGACTAAGGGATCGAGTACACATTCTTGTGCACTGGTCAAGTGCACCACAAAAGATCGATAAGATTATTCGTCATGATTTACTAAAGCTCAGTAAATATGGTTATACTTATAAGCCTAAGTGTAATTCTGAGACATTGGAAAAGGTTCCAATGTAAGGCAGAGCGAATAAGCAGAATCAACTTAGGCAGAAAGATAAAAGTTTCTCAAATCTGAAAAGATGGGAGAGTACTTTAATATCAGTTTTCTGATCATCTTAATGATTAAGAAACCATAGAACAATTATTTCTCTAAGGGAATATTTGTGCATTCTTATGACTAAGAAGAGGAATCTTGAATTGTTGAAATGGTTAAATCAAGAAGATGAGTCATACTTCGTTCCAATATAAGTCTTAGAGTCATACTCCAAGATTGTAATTTGAGTGACATGTCTTAAAGAAGGTTCAAAACACTTGTCAAATGTAAGAGTAAAAGTTTTCTACTCTTGTACATTTGAAATTGGTAAGTTGTGATGTTTTGGATAAAACAAAGACCAACTTAGGCCAATTTTGTGAAAGTGTTTGTCTTGCTTAGAACCCACACTATCTCTTGAATATCTGACAAGAAAGTCTTATATGTCAAGAGGACAGTGGGAGTCTTAAAGGTCTTGAAAGTCTCAAGAACTAATCAAGAATAAAACCTGAAGTTCTTCACTTGCACACGACTTAAGGTTTATAATCTATCGTGTTGACATATTCTGTGCCCATTCCAGTTAAAGTTGGTTTTGCATATGAGTTCTTAGAGTTCTCAATTGGTTGCACAACAACTTGGAAGCAATGGCAGGCCCTTGAGCTTCCAGGTGGCAAGAAATTGAGATTGCACAAGTTCAATCCATATGAGTTAGGATTTGTCACTAACCTAGTCTTGTGATTATGGTTTGACAAATTCACATGGATAGGAACACTTACACCATAAAATCTAAGTGTCATAAGGTTTCTCTTTGATTCATGAAAATGATGGTAAGGAAACTCTTTCACTAAATAGATTTTAAGTAGATAGCAATTATGATATTTGCAGTTCTCAAAGTCGTTAGTGGAGCGTGCGTGGTTAACCGGCACACTAACATTGACTTATGAGAAATGGCAAAAGGTCTAAACAATTTATACTATGATTACGGCATCCCTTTTCATAGTTCTGAAATTGTTTAGACACACATGTGAGCTATCTAAGAGAGGTGTATGATATTGATAAAGTCTTATCAAGGCAATCTAGTATCAGAAATCTGAACTTTGGTAAGAAAGTCAATAAAGTATTGATTTCTAGAAGTCCAGTTGATTTTTGGGTACATGTCGAAGCTAGTGGGAGCATAAGTCTTATGTTATTAATCATCATGTTAGTGGGAGCATGATAAAGGTTGCAAGTTAGCAATGTTAATTATAGAAAACAAAAGGTCTCAATTGGGAAAAGTTGTTTTGCTATAATTAAGGGAGAGGAAATTATACTTCATCTCAAATCTAAAAGCTTAGATTGAGGTTTTAATCATATTTAGTCAAGGATATATATATATATGAATTTCATGTTGGAATGGCTCAACATAAGGAAATTTTGTATATGGGTCCATTACTTGCGTTCTAAAATTCGATTATGATTACGACATCCCTTTTCATAATCTAAATTGTGAGAACTTGGCAAATTGAAATGGAAATAGTATAGAAAAATACTGGTTTAGTCTTTATGTGAGACATCATGAATCGTGTCCCATATGCTTCGGATATAGGATCGATTACATGTGCTATATATTCATCCTTTCTAAAATTTTCCAAATGCCTGGGGCATTAAGAAGGGAAAAGGTCTAGAATTGGATGTGACTAAAAGGATTAAGAAATTTTTGAGGACAATCTAAGGTTTACCAAGGATTGGTAGCTCAAGGACAGTTGGAAGTATAATGTTGACTTTGGAAGGACCATATTGACATAGTCTGAAAAGAGGCAACTCTTGTTCAGAAGTGATAGTCAAAATGGAATATGGAAATGGTTCAAAGTTAGAAATAATTCAATCTGTATGATTAGGAAACTTAATGCAAGAAGGATGTTTCCAAGGAGTGGATCTCCTTTGGAATACTATGTAATGATTGTTGCCAAGTCTTTGTGCATTTGTGCATAATCATTATAAGAGAATCAATGCATATAAGTTTAGAATCTATCAGATTTTAGTAAATGGCATGAATTTGGAATTCTTGCATTTGCAGTAAGGAATTGGGAGTGTGAAAAGAGAATCATTGAAGTTATGTTCAATGGATCTAGTTCACAAAGTAAAGATCATAGACAAACACAGTATGCATACTTAGTGTGTGGCATGACTAGTGTTTAGTAAACATAGTGTACATGCTTGGAGCATGGGACAACTGTTGTTTTAAATTCAGGAATAAAGTTGATAGCTAAACAGTATACAAAGAATAATGTGTAATCATATGGTGATAAATAAAAGGTGTTTTATTTATATTCATAAGTTCTGAGACCATATTAGATTCTATTATTATTGTGTTTCATTTTGCATGTTTTGACTTCCAGAATAAATTAGGTTATTCTTCCGGAATGACTAAGTTATTCAAACCATCCACAGTCGGTCATATGTTGGAAGTAGATATGAATTAAGACTATCATGGGTTGGCTTATAGAGGTCTAAGATGTTAGACAAAGGGCTACAACACTCATGAGTGCTCATAAGTTCTGAGTATTGGATTCAACCTGCGCTCATTGGAATCACTTCATTGATTATATCACGAGTGATCATGAGATGATAATATCTTATATTCTTCAAACCTAGAGATATGAGTTGTTACTATGAGTTGGTTGTACATTGATTGCATGAAAACGCTTTCGGTAACTCGGTGTTATAAAACGTGTCTTTGTGTATGATTCAACAAGTAGTAGAACAAGCCATATGAGTCGAAGTTTATCCATTCCTTTTACCTTCGGGATAAAAGCGATATCTGTGGGCCCTTCGATGATTTGATGATGACAAATGGAAGTGCTCGGCCGGGCCAGGACTGATTTGATTTGTTCAATTAGTCAGTCGTCATAAATCGGAAATCGGGAAAAAAAATGGACAGAGAGAATGATTATAATCCATGTCTCAGTCCATATGATATCTAGAATGGAGGAATATATGATCCCTTATCTAATGGACAATTCATCGACAAAGATCAGAGTTCATCTACAAGGTCAAAGTTCGACAGAAGGTTTTGAGAGCTACGATTGCCAGTCGGTTCTTGAAGTCATACGCAATAATAGTTTTTGACTTATCTAAGTGGGAGACTGTTGGATTAATGTCTAAGTCCATAACTATAAATGGTAAGACTTGACCCGACCCGGCATGGTCCGTTTGGGTTGCATGGCATCATGCATTTGGATAGACTATAATGAGAGAAATAAGACACTTATGGTTATTAATATATTATTAGTTCTAGTATATTAATAATAAGAATAATAAGATTATTTAATTAGTATTGATAAGAAATTAATCTAGGATTAATTAAGTGATCAAAAGAAGACTAATTAAATATATGGGTTGATTGTGTAAATCATCCATACGTATATAGTGGGTTATTGCTCCATGGATTATCTAGTTGGGCTAAAACCCATATGATACTTCATGGATGCTCCATGGTGTTTTTGTACCCATGGATCATGGAAATGAAAGGCCATGTCAATTAGGGTTTACATGGTGTAACCCTAACTATATATGCATCTTATTCTTGACCAAAATCGGCACTAGTGAGGGTAATAGAAGGGCTAGCCGATTTCATGAAGTGTAGATTTCCCTCAAGTTGTTCCAAGTGTATTTGGTGTTGTGTGAACCATTTGAGGTGTCACACTTGAGGCACTTGGCACTCAAGCTTCATGAAGACTTTCTACATGAAAAAGGTATGTATTCTATCTTGTTATATCCATTGTTTTGTATGCTAGATTAGGATAATACCTTGGATGTTCATATTTGCATGTATAATAGAGAAAACATAGATCTAAGGTATTTAGGGTCGCATGTACACTTAGGAGTGTTAGAATGCTCAAAACCCAACAGGGACTTGATTATTCTCACAACTTTAGTCCCGTTGTCAAGGCGGCTACCGTTCGTATTGTTCTCACTCTTGCGACTGTTAACGAATGGCATTTTCATTAACTTCATTTCAATAATGCTTTTCTCCATGACCATTTGGGTGACACTGTCTTTATGAATCAACCTCCAGGCTTCCTGATTATGTTTGCAAGATCAATAAAGCTATTTATGGTCTTAAGCAGGCTCCTTGTGCGTGGTTTCATTGACTCATCTTGTTTTTAGTGCAACATAGTTTTTCCTGAAGTCATGTGGATCCCTCTCTTTTTATGTTTCGCCGAGATTCGTGTATCATGTATCTGTTAGTGTATGTTGATGATTTGATTGTTATTGGCTCGGATGATGTTGTTGTGTCAACTATCATTTCTTGACTACACGCTGAGTTTCACATTAAGGATCTTTGGCTTTTGAACTATTTTCATGGGCTTGAGGCTACTCATCATCCCACAGGCTTGTTTCTCATCTAAGCAAAGTATGCTCACATCATCGTCACGCGCGCCAGTCTTCTCAATGCCAAGCCCATGCCTACTCCTTTTGCTACAAACGCTTCCCTTGTTAGTGGTGGACCTCTTTATGAGGATCCGACTCACTATCGGTCCTTGGTTGGCTCCCTTCATTATTTGACGATTACGAGACCCGATATTTCTTACGCTATTAATCAAGTTAGCCAATTTCTTGCTGCCCCGACGATTGCTCATTTTCAAGCTGTTAAACGACTTATTCGCTATGTCAAGGGAACCCTCTCGATTGGTCTCACTTTCTCACAGCCTCCGACCATTAAGCTTGTTGGCTACTCTGATGCCAACTGGGCTCGTTACCTTGAGACTTTCCACTCCACCTATGTATACTCGATATTCCTGGGGGGTAATCTTGTATCCTGGAGTGCGAATAAGCAGCCTACTATCTCTCGCTCCAGCCGCGAGTTTGAATATCGAGCCATGGCTAATACGGCTGCCGAGATCATCTGGATCACTCATCTGTTGTAGGAGTTGCATGCCTTGCCCACCGATCGCCATACTCTTCGTCGTGACAATCAAAGTGTGTTATTTCTTACCCAAAATCTGGTGGCTCATAAGTGTGCTAAGCATATTGATCTTGACTAGCATTTTGTTCGTAAGCTCGTTTCTTAGAAAAATTGGTCACTATGTTTTTTCCTACCAAGCTTCAAGTCACTGATATCTTCACTAAGAGTCTACCTCGGCCACAGTTTGAGCAGTTCCGTCGCATGCTTCATCTTGGTCCACCTCCTCTCGCTTGAGGGGGGATATTAGACTAGTTATGTATCTGTATAGACTTTTATTTATTGTTGTATACTTGAGGGTCTTATGTGTATCTTTATTTATTTTATATATGTGATAACTTGCATGCCTCTTGGTGTTGAAACCCTTTATTTCAAATGCATTCTTCCATCCATTCCTATCATAAATACAAGAAAAACTAATAAGGGTTAAAAACATGTTACTTGCAATTAACTATCACTTTATATATTCTGGTAGAATACACAGAATATGACAGAATACATAGAATACATTCTGACATAATATATCTATTAGAATGCACATTTATCAACTAAAAATTCTTCCAACATATAAATAGAAAATTCTATTATAATGCAACAATAAAATTCTATTAGAATGCAACAATAGAATTCTATTAGAATGCATTATCAACATATAAATGCTAAAATTTTATCAGAATAAACCAAATTGTTTGTAAATGAAACTGTTGAAGGTGTTTACATTAACAAAATGTATGATGTCGATATGAATTAAAAAATCAGGAACGAGATTATGATACACAAAATTATGCGCATAAGAGTAACATAATAGAAGAAAAAGGAACAAACACAACAATTAATCCAAATTTAACTCACTGATTATTAGACAAACTGTTTAATCCAATTTCAGCCAATGAATTGTGAAATATATTTTGAACTTTCACATAGATACAGATGAAGTTGGCAAAATTTTAAACAATGAAAAAACTCACAAAAGTTCTCACCTTCTATTAGAGGGTTTTCGAACCCTAGAAATTTCGTAGCTAGTGGTTCTCCGATTCATAAAGTTGGTGGTTCGACGATGATGTGGGGTGGTGCTACTGCTCTAGTTGTGTCGAAGTAAGAAGAGGAGAAGCGTTTTTAGGGCCTATAAACAGAGAACAAGATGATGGTGGTTATGCACGATGATTTCAAGAGAAACAGGGAGAATCCACGGTGGGCTAGGGTTAGAAGAGGAGGATGTTGAATAAAGAGATCTGTTTTTTGATTTTGTAGTGTTTATTAACAGAATTTCCATATTTAAATGTTATTAATGATTTTAATTATTTACCATATTTATCATAATTAAGATTACTATTATACCATTTTATGATTTATTATTGAATTTATTTTTTCTTAATTCTGATTGGTTGTTAGAGGCACATAATACTTGTTGGGAACATTTGAACCTATCTCTCTCTCTCTCTCTCTTTATATATATATATATATATATATATATATGAAAAGAGTCATAAAATGAAGGAACCAATGACATAGGTAAGTGATAAATTAGAATTTTTCCAATGCTTAAGTAGCAAGATATAATTACTAATGAGGTATATACTGATTACCAAGGTATCTTCCTCTGAACCATAAAAACCGAACTGATCTTTGGGTCACCATGCTGAGGAACAAAGTTCCATCCAAACAAGCAAGGTCGGTTAAATGACTTAACTTTAAGCTCAAGTAACATATACCACAAGAAACAGTCATATCACTGTACATGTCATATTTTACTTAAGCCTTATGATAGCTCAATGAAAATGATCCCTATGGATCCTAGATTGTGGAGTCTTTATTTCTCAGGAACCCTCGATGGGTCGGCTCATTATTGGCGAGACAACCTTCCTCCTAAAAACATAGACAGCTTCGAGGAACTATGTCAGAAGTTTTGTAAAATCTTCATCCAGCAGGGAAGATTTCAACAGTAGACTCACGCTATATTTGCTTGCAAACAAAGGGAATGAGAATCAAATAAGGCCTATTTCAAACGAGTCAATGAAATAAGCAGAAGGATGCCCACATAAGATGACCTCATGATCATTGTTGCCTTCAAGTATGGTCTGTTGCAAGGGGAATTATTTTGCAAGCTAGTGGGGCGAGAGTGGAGTAACACAAAGGAATTACAAAGGAAAGTTAATAGATTTCTCCGAAAAGAAGAGGAAAGTGCCAAAAATATATGCATGGAAATAATAAAGGAACCCCCATCTGTATGCAAGGAGAAAAACCCACCTGCTCCATATTGGTTTGGGCAGGACAACTCTAACTGGGTAGGTAGTTATTTGAGGCCTATACGAAGAGACATGAGCAAGTATCATAATAAAACCACTCCATACAGGCATGAGGCATATGATGTGCGGTCGCAGAGAGATGTAAGGAAAGAAAACAATGGGAAGGTTCAAAAGAGGTACCCTGTGACCCTAACCAATATTGTGATTTCTATAAAAAAAATGAAGGCATGCAACGGCTGAGTGCGAGTGCGTGAAGAAATAAAGGGAGAAGATTAAAGTGAACCCATCAAAAGAAGTCTTGGAAGCTCATAAGGAAGATATTGTATATGATACCGAGGTTATGATGTTATGAATATGAAACAAGGGGATATAGGTGAAGAAAAGGAAGTGGGTTGGGTTGGAGTTCACTTTTAGCAACCCTATTCCACCTAACCATCAAGGAACTGAGCCATTGGTGATAAAAGGCTCGATAAGCAAGACCCTCATCCATAGAATTTACATGGATAACCGAAGCTCGATAAATATCATATATTCGCATTGTATAGCCTATTTTCCGCAAGCGATCATAGTTTTCATCAATCCGGCCACTTCAATAGTCGTAGGATTTACAGGACAGTCAGTATGGCTAGATAGGAATATCATGCTGCCTTTCACATTGACAGACTATGAAAAAGACTTTCAAAAACCGATCTTAGCAGACTTCATTTTCATAATGGCGCCCTCACCTTACAACATGCTCTTAAGAAGGACTAGCCTATTCCGTTTGTAAGTTCCTCCATCGACGGTCCATGGCTTATTGATGTTCCCCTCAGAGCATGATATCATTGTTAGATTAGGTATCTAAGCCCATAAACTCATACTCAGAATGGTTTTATTAATATATTACAAGATTAATATATTATTTGGAAATCATATTATTTAGTTAGTATTGATCAGAAATTAATTTGGTGATCAAAAGAGACTGATTAAATAAAGGGGAATGATGTTGCAATTATCTGATAGTTGCTAGTTGGGCTACAGATTCCTAATAGAAGGGATTGGATGAAATATATAGGAAGGCCATAAAGATTTCGTCCAAGGGGCTTCTAGAAAGGGCTTAGTGGATTGCTTAAGTCCTAAGCTAGGCAATTAGGGTTTCCACCTGAAAAACTCTAATAGCCTCAACTATAAATAGACTCCTTAACATGTAGAAATTGGACCTATGTCTTCTTTGAGTTGCCCTATCCGCTTTCACCTCTCTTCTAAGTCATCTTCTTGCATTGGGTGTTTGTGACTCTATTTGTCACACCCCCAAACCAGAACGGCGGAAACATTCGAGGGCGGAGGACGTCATATTCAATATCATTACAGTTCATAGTAAGGAAAGTACACACCACCATATATATAAGAGTTTCAAAATGTTTACATAATTGTATTTGTTACATGTTCAAAAGATAAATACATAAACATCTTTCAAAAGAAGTAATTAACGTCAGAGTGTTAATCCCCAAAAGTTGGTTTCCAAACCTGATTAGCGGTTCCCTGAGAACACAAGTTATTTAAAAGAAAAGTGTCAACAATTAAGTTGGTGAGTTCATAAGCAGTTTTGTGAAATGTATGTCATTCCAAAGTTCGTGCATTTTCGAAGACAATCCCTTATTTGCCTATTAGTTGATTGTTTTAGGTACAGGAAAATCCCTTATTTTCCTAAAGTAACAGGAAGTCTCTAAGACCGAAAATCACAAGCAACTGACATGCTTAAAGGTTGAGGCATAGTTTTATATAATAAAGCTATAAGAAGTTCACACTTGTTAGATGAAGAATAGTTTTAATAGCTACTCGTTCATAAAATCAGAATACCATAATAATTGTCTATCCGGTAAGTTTTATAACCATACTAAACATAATATGCCTGTGGCGACGGTCTTCAGGCATCGAAACGTTTATGAAAAACTGTCACCCAAAGGACTGTAGCTAACAGTTAGGGCGCGGGATCATGAATTCCCGTATAGATCTATACACATTTGACACGCTCTCCTAATGAGAGACTCTGGTTAAAATAGACAGGACTTTAAGTTGTACCTTTTCGCAAAAAGGTAGCGTTGAAGATGTAAATGTCTCACGGGTTCTCAACTAAGTCTGTATTAAGGTGATAGTTTTGTATACAATGTTTATTCTCTTTAACAATGTTTGACTAAGCATAAATCTTAAGTTCTTTGAATGCATAAAATGGTTTAACAAGGATGGCTACCCTGAATATTATGCATTTTGTATAAGCCTAGTGCATGCAAGATATAATAAGAGTTTTCACGTTTTCACTCGGGATTAACCGGGTGTTGACTTGTATTCTCCCCCGAATTGTATTAAAATTACATTATAAAGTATTTGAAGGTGTATAAAAGGGGGTATGAACTCACTTGACTGAAGTGGTTGCTTTGAAGTAGTCGAGAGAAGAATCGAGCAGAACTTCGACTAGAAAAAGCTGAAAACGCGGGAAAATCTCAGGATTCTCGGGACTCGTGGGAGTGTAGAACTTCCTTCGGGACTTGAGTGTGACAACCAAGGCTTCGGGATGGCTTATCGATGTAATTATGCAGAGTAACAACACTTATATGGAAAGAGATGAGCACCAAACCCGGCACACTTAAGCTTCTATTTATAGGGGAATATATGTTGTGCCATGTCGTGGCCAACTGTGCCATGTCGTGGTGAGCAAATCCTATCCTCTTCTATTGATTGGACGCCCTCAGTCACTTGCCGGGTCACGACCAACTGTGCCACGTCGTGGCCAACCTGACAGCCTCGGATTTCGGGTCTCGAACTTGTAAAATCCATAACTTTCGCGTACGAGCTTTGTTTTCGACCTTCTTTATATGCACACGTAGGTGAGAATATACTCTACAACTCTCGTTTAGACTTCGTTGGCTAATTTTGAATTTATTTTTAATTATTTATTTTTAACAGGCCGGGACTGGAAAAGCCCGTTAAAAATCCATAACTTCTTCATCTGGCGTCTGTTTTTGCCAAACTTTTTACCGTTACGCTACTTTGGTTGAGACCTTTGATTCACATTTAGGTTGTTTCGGCGAAAAGTCTCTCGATCTCTATTTCAAGTTTTTAGCTGTCTACTGCTATATCCGGATCTTGGAAAAATCATAACTTCCTCATACGAAGTTAGATTTGGACGTTCTTTTTACGTACGTTTATGATTTAATGATATCTACAACTTCCATTTAGATACTTAAGGCTAAAAACTATTGTATTGAAACTTCGCGTTTTTCGTTTAGTCGGTGTTGCCGGTTTTGTCGGAAGTCTTAGAATGGTCATAACTTCTTCGTTATAACTCACATTTTAGTGTTCTTAGTATTTCTGTAAACCTTGACACAATATCTAGCATAGTAGGTAACCCAATAGAGACTTTTATACATTTTATTTTCGAAGTTAATTTCATTATTTCAAAAGTGGTTACAATACTTGGCTTTTTAGGTCATTACATAGAGTCGAAATATCGGGTTGTCACACTATTAGAGGTGTAACACATGGGGTACTAAGCTTTCAAAGGTCAAGGAGTTTATGTTATTACTACATAACAAGTTAAGGTAATCATTCTAACTTGTTTATTATGTCAGTTGTGAAATAAGCATGCTAGATTAGGGTTTATTGCTTTAGTATTCATAGTTGTATGTTCATTATAGAAAAACCTAGATCAAGGAAATTAGGGTTACATGTACACCAGATGATTGATGTTATGCTCAAAACCCAACATTGGTATCAGAGCCTAGGTCATTTTTCTATTGAATAGATGCAAAAGTGAATTTCCAAAAGATCATAAAATTGAAAATTTTGTTGTCTGACTGGCTGACTCGCTGAGTCCATGTATGGACTCGACGAGTTGAGTTCTCTGGTGCCGAGATTTTCGATTTTCTAGCCAGATTTTGATTAGGATTACTAACAAAACTCGTTTTTCTTGCCAAAATTTGATTTTTTTAAGATTAGTATGTATATCCTTATCAAAATTGGTGGATTTGGTTAAATATAGATAATATAGGATTATTTTGATTCAAATATTTAACCTAGTAAGTTTGAAAAGTTTCAAATTACACCGTTTAGGTTTTATAGTTTAAATTTGAACTTAAAAGTTTTAGTTTTTGAAATTTAAATATGTAAACCCTAATAATTTGAAAGGCTTCGAAATTTATCCTCAAGTTTTGGAATTTAAAATTTACTTAAATGGTATTAATTTTAAAATATTAAATTCTAAAATCCTAATATTTGAATAGTTCAAATTGCACCATTTTGGTTTTGTTAAATAAATTAACAGTTTAATTAAAAGAGATAATTAATAAATCCATAATTGTATGGTTTAAGTTTAATCAAATTAAAAGTCTAATTTGTTAATAGATTAAACTAATTAGTATTTTAAAAGTGTAAAATACACCCTTATACTATATAAAATTAAAAGTCTAATATATTATATATGCATAAGTAAAACTTCAGTCTTACCATTAGTAGGCCTCATTCACAAAGCTCGTCTATAAAGGGTGCTTAGGGAGGCAGCATGTAAAATGACCGCCATTAGGTATCCACTCTTACGCACCATACTCTTGACAAGTGGAGGGTCGTTACCTGAACGGGTAAGATAGAACATAACCTTCCATTATTAGTATAATGAAATACGAAGTAACTAAACGCTTTTATAAATTCCTAAATCCTAGTTACTTTAGGAAAAATGTGAATTTGGTGCTAATCCATGAAATTGCACATTGCACCTTGTTGGTCGTCAGTGGAGCGTATGTGGTTAACCAGCACACTAATATGGGACCAATGAAGTATGGCGATGGGTAGCTCATATATTATCATAGATCAATGGAGCGTGTGTGGTTAACCAACACATTGATTAGGTGATTAACGTCTTCGAGAGTACCAAGCTAATTTTCATGATTATTCACACCTTGTTTGTGATCCTCGACATCCCAGTTACAAACTTGAAGGGCATAGTCAATATTAAACATGCCATTGAAAAGTTTAATGAATCTCAAAAGATCTAGGAATTTCAATTCATTTAAAACCTAATTTTTATTTCGTTTTTCATGATGGAAATTGGTAAATCATCATTTACCTACCTTCAAATATTCTACAATTGGATTACGGCATCCCCCTTCCAAATTGTAGAATATTGTGTTGGATCCTAGCCTTGATATTTCATTTGGGTGTTATATCAAGGATTGAATCAACTAACTTGAATTTCTCCAGTTTTGTAGATGTCTAAATCTAACAACTATGGTCTTCCCGAAGCCTTTGAAAAAGCTTTCCTCATGAAGGTGATGTTCCACGATTGGATCGTGGAAATGGAAATTATTCTTCACTTCCTCCACATCCTCCAATAATTCTCCCTGACCCACGTGTTCGAAGACTTGAAAAGTTCAAGGTCACTTAAGTCCTATTGGCATGCAAACACGAAGATGGAAAGTCTATATGTGCTCACGTCTTGGAAATGACATATTGACAAGTTGGGAATGTTGGGTGTTGATGTCTCAAGGAAGCTGGCTATTGACTTGGTTCTGTAATCACTTCCTTACTCATATAGTGAGTTCACTAAAGATTACTATATGATGGACCATAACGTGACCCTCATTGATCTGACCTATTTTCTTCTTGCTGTTGAATCAATGATGATTTGGCACACTGGTAAAGCAAATTGAACTGGTATATCAACCTCCCAAACTTCCATGGACATTGAAAATGGCAACATTGGAAGTCCAGAAAAGTCTTCTCTTCCCAATGTAAAGGGATTGACCATGGTTAAACCGTTTGACTGGATGGTAAAGAGAAAGGCTGAATCTAAGATTGTCCCATATGCTATTCCAATAAAGTCCATTTGTTTCTACTGCCAAGAGAAGGGACATTGGATGCAAAGCTGCCATATTTACTTAAAAGATTGAAAGGATGGGAGAGTCAAGATGTATGACTTTGCTTCAGGTAAAATCCACTATCTAACTCTATTAAGTTCCTATTTGTAGATTCTTAATACATGATGTGATAAGATTACATTCTGATGTTTTGTAGGATTGAAGAAAAGAAAGGAAGCTTAAAGGAAAGGTATGTTGAGTCTGATCGCGAAGAAATGGATTTTGATCGCATGGTTCGATGATCAGATTTTTGAGTTGCTGCATAGGAGTTATGATGTATTGCTTAAAAATATTTAGTAACATAGTTTTCATCTGTAATTGCATTGTATGGACAAGTTTTTTTGTGTTTTTATAAATAAAATAAATTTTGATTGTTGTCTTATTTATATATATCCTTGCAATGACCTTTGTAAAAATTGATGTTTGTATGTTTCTTTTGTTAGAAATATTGAAAATGGATGTGATTCTTAGTAATGTTATTTTTGGTAGTGTCAGAAATTTACCAAATAAGGAAAGATTCTCATCACCCAAGTTTAATTGGACAGAAACTTAGAACCATGCAACTGGTACTGTATGATGAATGAGAACCTTCGTATTTGGGAAATTAAGACTAATTCATTGTCCACATAAATATGTGAGTCAAGTGAAGGACTAAAGGATCTAGTATGCATTGTTGTTCAGTAGTTCAAGTCCACCACAAAGAACGATAAGAATAATCGTCATGATTTGCTAAAAGTTTAGTAAATATGGTTATGCTTACAATATTAAGTGAAATTATGAATCGTTGAAAAGGTTTCAATGTAAAGCAGAATGAATAGGAAGAATCAATTAGGCAGAAAGATCAAAGTTTCTCCAATCTAAAAAGAAGGGAGAGTACTTAAGTATCGTGTTCTATGATTAACTTAGTGATTGTGAAACAGTGTCGCAATTGATCCTCCAAGGACACCTTAGTGCACTAGTATGGCTAAGAAGAGGAATCGACAATTGTTGAAATGGTTAAATCAAAAGGTGAATTAAACTTCATTCCAAAATCAAGTCTTAAAGTCATACTCCAAGATTGTGCATTGAGTGATACATCTTTAGAAGGTTTATAAAAATCATTAAATGTGGAGTAGAAAAGTTTCTTACATTTGAAATTGGTAAGTTGTGATGTCTTGGATAAGACAAAGACCAATTAAGACCAATTGTGTGGAATGTTTGTCTTGATGAGTAAACCTATTGTTAATCACTGACACACAACTTTTATATGTCAATGTTACTCTTGAATATTTGTTTGTCAATGAATGTTTCTTGTCAAGAGAATTTTATATGTCAAGAGGTCAGTGGGAGTCTAAATGATCTTGAAAAGTTTCAAGAACTAATCAAGAGTAAACCTATTGTTAATCACTAACACACAACTTGAGGTTTGTAACCTATCGTGTTGACACATTCTTGTTTCTGTGCCATTCCAGTTAAGTTGGCTATGCATGTGAGTACTATGAGTTCTCATTTGATTGCATAAGGCAAAGCACCTTGATCAATAAAAGTACAATGACCCGTGAGGGAGAACTGCTCAACAAGTTGGAAGACATGGTAGGCCTTTGTGCTGCCAAGTGGCAAGAAATTAAGATTGAACGCGTTCGGTCCATATGAGTTTGTATTTGTCATAAACCTTGTCTTATGATAATGGTTGGAAATGACAGATTCACATGGATAGGAACACATACACCATAAAATCTAAGTGACAAGGTTTCTCTCTGTTTCATGAAAATGATTGTGAGGAAACACTTTCACTAGGAATATTTTAAGGAGATAGAAATTGTGTAAGTTCCATTCTTAAATTCGATTATGATTACGACATCCCTCTTCATAGTTCGAATTGTGAGAATTAAAAAATGGGTCTGAACATTTGGGACTTATTGCTATAAGTTCTAGAATTGTTCAGACACACATATGAGTTATCTAAGGAAAGTGCATGAGTTTGAGAAGCTTACATAACGACTTATCAAAGCCTTTCGTATTAGAAATATGAAATTTGGTTAAGGAAGTTAATACGTATTGATTTATGGAAGTCCAACTAATTTTTGAATACATGTCAAAGCTAGTGGGAACGTAAGTGTTATGCTGGTGTGACAACCGACAAGTTTCTCATCAAGTCAAAGCCGAGTCAAGGTCAACAAGTCAACTTGGTCAACTCAACTAGTGCTATGTGTTAGGGAATTCTTTATGTTTACTAATGTACAACTATAAATCTTAATGAAAAGTAACACTTGAAAGCCCCAAATGTTCAAAATTTAACACCCAAATTTGATTTAGGGAAGTAACAGTTTTAGAAAGCACTATCAAGTACACTTTGGGGGTATAAAGCACACAAAATGAGAGGTAACTAAGTCTAAAGCCCTTACTCTACAAATAAAAACATTAATAAGGACTCTCGGCAAAGTCTCTCTCAATCTCTCCCATTATATATCTCTCTCTCCCAAATCTCTCCAAGTATGTAAAATCTCTCCAAGTATGTGAAATCTCTCCCAAATCTCTCCAAGTTTGTGAAATCTCTCTAAGTATATGAAATCTCTCCCAAATCTCTCCAAGTATGTGAAATCTTTCTCAAATCTCTCTACGTACCTTCCTCAGTCGAAAACAACCCTAAAACAGAAGAGGAACACCCAAAAGGACCCTCTTGATCCGGAACCTTCTTGCTCCTGAACCCCCTTGATCCTGAACCTCTTGCTCCTGAACCTCTTGCTCCTGAACCTTCTTGGTCCTGAACCTCTTCCTCTTAAACCTCTTGCTTCTCAACCTTCTTTCTCCTGAACCTCTTTCTCCTAAACTCTTTTGCTCCTGAACCTCTTGACCCGGAACCCTTCTAAGGAGTCAAGAGGAATTGCTTCTCAGAGATACCCTTGATTCGGATCTCATTGCTTCACTCCGGAATGGACCTGCTTCGGAATCCTCAGTCCGAATCTTCTAGCCTAGCACCTCGGACCGGACCTTCGGACTTCGTACCTGACTCCGGATCAAAAGGAAATGCTTTGGATTTTGCCTGGTGACTCCGGACCTTAGCAAATGGCTCCAGAACTTCTCCTAAACCCTTCAAAACCTCGCAGGAACCAACCCCCATTCCGTATTTTGGTTATCTTCAGACCCTTTCATCACTTTAGGACATTTTGACGTTGCAAATTCTCCAAACTCGTATTTTTCATGTCCTAAACCCCTTAAACCCCTATTTTATGCCAAAATTAATTATTTTAAGCATATTTATATAAAATAATATCCAAGGTTTTTAAAGAGTTTCTAAGAAGATAAGGGAGTTTGACTTGATGATGTGATGCTAAATTCTCCATTTTCCCATGCAAATCTCGGTTAAACACACATTATCCTTAGAAAATAAACTTTACCCACCAGTTTTCCATGCACATGTCAAGTCACTCCTTACCCCTCCATCTAGAATACATGAACTTCTTCTTCCCCCTTATTCCATTTTCCACTTTCACCTCGAGCAAGCTCCTAAGGATTCTCTCAAACTCCTTCAAGACTCAAACTTCATCCCTTCAAGGAAAATTCCCAAAATTATTGTATGTGTTCATCCTCTTTCATTTTTGATTCTTCATATTATTCCTAATATTTCCTTATATTTACACATAGAATTATTCTTAGGATTTTCTAAAGTTCAAAGAAAACCTCCAAGTGCTGGAACTTGGAAATTCCTTACACCTCTTCCAACCTCCAGCAAACTAAACCAAGGTGAGCTTCATACCCCCACCTTTTTCCTAAGTTTTCATTGATTTTGGGGGAGAGTACAAGTCACCTCTTGTTCTAAATTCTTAAATGACTTCATGTATACGTGAGTTTGATATGTGTGTTGAAATATCATTATTTTTTTATATATTACTCTATGTGAATGTGAGGTTTCAAAGAAAACATGAAAATAAATAATATTTTAATCACCACATGAACAATACAATTTACAAAAGGAGCCTCCCAAGTTTTTGGGGGTGTTCAACATGCACCCTTGTATCTATGCTTTTCATAAGTAGAGACAAAACTTGCTGAAATAGACCTTGAAATGTTGACACTATGTCGAGAATTTCGAAATTTGAGTTTTGTGTTCCATAAATGACTATTTGCAAACTGTCAAGGGGTTATTTACAAAAAATTGATATAAGTAAGTTCACCAAGAATATATGCAAATGGGGCCTTTATGATAGAAAATTTTGCATGTCATAAAGCTGCTGTCATAACTTCACACAAGTCATAGTTTTACACAAATCATAACTTGGCAATTCCCCGGTAAATGTATCACTATATATATATATATATATATATATATATATATATATATATATATATATAGAGAGAGAGAGAGAGAGAGAGAGAGAGAGAGGAGCCATTTTAGCCGAATTCACTAATATTGAATCGATTTGATATATATTTAAAGCGGATTATTTTCAACAAACAAAATGAAACAGAATAACTAGCCAACAAGTACAACTATTATTATTTATTTAGTAACTAATGGATTTCAACAATTTGCTCAAAACGGTTAGTATTCTAGTTAGAAAAAACTTCACAGTACATGTATTACATACAATAGTGTACGCTTATGTCCTGTAAGAGTTATAACCAGAGTCTCCTGGAGAGGGATCGGGAATTTGTGTATAGATCTATACGGGGTTGACACCCCGCACCTTTGCTGTTCACTACAGCTAGACCGGCCAATCTGACAAATGTCTTAAACAAACCGAAGCCTGAAGAACGTCAAAACAGGCACTCCGTCATATTAGTATGGTTATAACGACTCACTAGAATACATCAGAAATGTATTTATACAGATTTCACTTTCGGTTAAGAATCCACTATTTTCTCAATGAGGCTTTTCCACACCAGTGTTATGTATTTACCAAAGTTACTATTTTACACAACAGAAAATATACGATTTTCTGGGGAAACGATTTGTACGATTTCAAAAACGATGAATTAAGACGCAAATGTAACTTTACTCGAATTGAACCAAGAATTACAACTATTTGATAAGAAAATATTGGATTTTTTTGGATTTCTAAACTATCATCAAAGTTTTTTTATACGCAAATGCTTATGAACTCACCAACATATTTTATGTTGACTCTTTTCAAACGACTTGTATTCTCAAAAAATCATTAAGCAGGTTATGGAACGTTGACTCAACTTTTATTTTGTTGTATTTTGGAAATTGTTTATCGATGCTTCTTTTGTGTACACTTGAAAACATGAACATGATGTAAAACAATGTAAGCTTATTATGTTAATGTATTATGTATGGGTTTGCTATGTTTCAATTATATACAATCGTTATGATACTGCACAATGACGTCACCCGCCTCCGGATGTTTCCGCCGTTTTGGTCCGGGGGTGTGACAAATTGCTATTAGAGCATTGTTTATAGTGAACTAGTATATCCAGCCATACAGAATATACAACTATAAATACAATGGGGCTAAAACGCTTTGACAAGAAGATAACATACTTGATAAGAATGTATCATAACAAGAAGTAAAATAAAATAACTCAGAGGTTGAACACCACATTCAAACTTGGGTAACTATGTAATCATCTCTGGGATTAATATAGCCTAATCAACTATATTCATTTGAGATATGAGCAACATGTGTCGGGAGTGGTGTGGTGATGCAATAGGTCTAAAACTTCCTAACTCGTTATCCAAAAGTTTTAAGAACCAACTCTAAAACAAGTAAAATACTATAGGAGTATTTTGATACACTATCCATTTCCTCGTACTCACTTATTCTTGCATAGACGACATGGCAGGCTTTCACCACCCTGGAGACCCCTACTTTCCCAACCAGGGGAATGGAGGTTGGAATTAAGAAAACCCATAAGAAGACCAAGAAGAAGACCCTGAGGAACCAATGGAGGATCTTGAAGAACTAGCAGAGTCTGAAGAAGAGGACGTTGATAAAGAAGTCGAGGAAAATGACGAGGAAGAGGTTGAGGAGGACGAGGAATCGGACGTAGAGTCCGAGGTTATCAATCCTCCATACATAGCAAGAGTACCACCGTATAGGATGGACTACAATGGCCCTATACCTCTTTGGGCTGATAATATCGAGAGATGGGGCCGACGCCAGGGTCAGCAACCACCATTTGGTATGAACTGAGGTTACTACGATCTTCGGCATGGGGGCCCATCAGATCACACACTCCCTGTCGTGGTCAGACGTATTAGGGACATCATTGCACAAGCTCAAGTGACCGCTGATCGAGTAATGCAAATGCGGGCAGCAATGCAGATCACAGACACTCGCACGCGAGACCTAGAACAAGACCTTTATTCAGTGGAACGACTCGTGGAGGATCTTGCTACTGCACGGGCAGAGGTCAGGGAGTACCAAGAGCGCCATAGAACTTTGGAGGAGCTCATGCGAATCACCGAGCGCAGGTTAGCTGAGCTCCAAGGCACATCCACCTCATCGTCAGCACCACCGGAACCGACTCGTCATGACTAGTGTCTGATCACTAGCTATCACATCGACTTTCTTCTGTGCACTACTCTATGTATTTTCGTGTTAGCTTTTATTTCAATGCATGTATGGTATGCCTTAGGGAAAATTTTTCATTTACTTAAGAAATTATTATCAATGAAATGTAGATATATATTTTCTTATGATACGATTTCCCGTTTGTACTCTACTATTGCATGTTGAATTTATACACGCACTTGTTCATATGCACCCAAAGCACCGATATTATTCTATAATCAAGAAATCGTGAAGCGAAATGCATTGGATACTCATTGTCCTTCTAATCCATGACATAAAGATGTCGAAGAGACCAAACAGAAAGAACACCACCACAACACCAACACCGCCGCCCCAGCTGGAAATGAACTCTGCAGCCTTTCAAGCAGCAATTTTGGCAGTAGTAACAACAACATTAGCCTACATACAAGGTGGAAATAATGGTGGAAATGGTCAAGGGACGGGGAGCTCCCACCAAGGGATGAATCAAGGACCTATGAGGGCATGCACTTACAAAGATTTTTCCAATGCAAGACCCCGTACTTTCAACGGGACTGGAGGAGTCATAACTTTAAACCGATGGATAAAGAAGACGGAAACGGTGTTCGAAATATGTGATTGTCCGGAAGAAAGTAAGGTCAAATTCGCTTCCTGCACCTTCATTGATCAAGCACTATCATGGTGGAACGGTCACATTGAAGCCATGACACTCCCCGTTGCTAACGCCATGCCCTAGGAGGAACTCGAAGAAATAATGATTGCGGAATACTGTCCCCGAGGGGAGGTGCAAATGCTTGAGCAAGAGTTGTGGAACCTTACGGTGCAGAATTCAGATATTGACACATACATCTCGACGTTCAACGAGCTATCCCTCCTGTGTCCTGACATGATTACATCAGAAGGAAAGAAGATTGAGCGATTCATCTGGGGGTTGACGCCTGCCATTCAGGGCAACATTATTGCCTCAAAACCCGAGACCTATGATAGTGCAAAGCGCCTGGCCAAAAAGCTTTACGATCATAGTGACAAGAAAAACACGAAAACAACCGGTGGAGAAAGCAAGCAAGAAGGAGGAAAACAAGAAGAATTGGTGTAACAAGCGTAAGGGAAGACAGGATGCAGGGTCATCCAAGAAACCACAGATCATAGCAATCCATTATGCTACCGCACCAGCTCCAACCGCTCCAGCCTCAACTACAACGACACCCACCAAGTCATATGCGGGATCCAATCCCAAATGTGACAAGTGCAATTATCATCACTACGGGGCATGCAAGGATTTCCAATGCACCAACTACAATCGAAAGGGGCACACTGCCTGGTATTGCAAGATGCCCCCGCAAAAAAACAAACAATCCAATGATAAAAACGCCAGGGCAAGTCGCACATAGTATGGATGCAGGGAAACCAGCCATTTTAAACGCAACTGCCCCAAGAACAACAATAAGAATGCAGGAAGGGTCTTAGCTATGTGGTAAGGAGAAGCGGTCCCAGATCCAACAGTGGTGACTGGTATGTTTCCCCTCAACAACTCTTATGCATGCGTTTTATTTGATAGTGGTGCTGAGTGAAGCTTCATAAGTCACAAATTTAAACACCTACTCAATCAAAATCCCCACCAATTGGACGAAACTTTTACAGTCGAAATGGCCAATGGTAAAACAGATTCAACCAACGATATATATGTAGGGTGCACACTAACATCAAATAATCACTCCTTCCCAATCAGTCTAATGTCGGTTAATATTAAGAGCTTTGATTTGATTGTTGGCATGGATTGGTTAAGCCCCCACCATGCTGAAATTATGTGCCACGAGAAGGTCGTTCGCCTTCACCTACCCAACAACGAAACCCTAATAGTTTATGGTGATAAACCTAGCACAAACCTATGACTCATTTCTTGCATTCAAGCACAAAAGTGCCTGTATAAAAAGAACCATGCCTTTCTTGCTCATGTTGTGGATAAGACGAAAGAGGAGAAAGACATCAAAGATATTCCCGAAGTACGTGACTTTCCCAACGTATTTCCTGAAGAGTTTCCTGGAATACCCCCCAAGTGCCAGGTCGAGTTTCGAATCGATCTTGTATCTAGAGTCACCCTTATTGCCAAATCACCCTACAGGTTCAGCTCCTTCCGAAATGCAAGACTTATCCACTCAACCAAGTGAACTTCTTGACAAAGGATTCACCAGGCCAAGCTTTTCACCTTGGGGAGCTCCGGTTCTATTTATCAAGAAGAAAGACGAATCTTTCAGAATGCGCATAGATTATCGAGAATTAAATAAGCTCACCGTTAAAAATCGATACCCACTTCCCAGAATCGATGATCTATTCGATCAACTCCAAGGAGCCAGCTAGTTTTCCAAGTAGATTTGAGATCCGGATTCCACCAACTAAGAGTCCGAGAGGAGGATATCCCGAATACTGCTTTCTAGACCTATTACGGACACTTCGAGTTCGTAGTCATGCCTTTCGGTCTCACCAATGCACCGACAACCTTTATGGATTTGATGAATAGAGTCTGCCAGCCATTTCTTGATAACTTCGTGATTGTTTTCATCGATGATATGCTCGTTTAATCTAAGAGAAGGGAAGAGCACAACCAACATTTACAACAGATTTTAGGAATGGAAGAGCTTTACGCAAAGTTCTCAAAATGCGAATTCTGGATTCTCTGAGTGGAATTTTTGGGCCACATAGTTAGCGAAGAGGGAATACATGTGGATCCTGCCAAAATTAAAGCTATTGAGGGTTGGACAACCTCGACAACCCCAATCAAAATCCGACAGATTTTAGGCCTCGCCGGTTACTACTGGAGGTTCATCCAAAATTTCTCCAAAACTGCCAAGCCTCTCCCCACTCTCACCCAGAAGAGTGCGCCTTTCCATTGGACTGACAAATAAGAAGCTGCCTTCCAAACCCTAAAGCAAGCTCTCTATAGTGCTCCAGTACTATCCTTGCCAGAAGGAATGAAGGATTTCGTGGTATACTGCGATGCCTCTAACCAGGGGTTGGGTTGTGTGCTTATGCAACGAGGAAAGGTGATAGCGTACACCTCAAGACAATTAAAGACCCATGAAGTAAACTACACAACCTACGAACTCGAGCTGGGAGCTGTGGTCTTCGCTTTAAAGATTTGGAGGCACTACCTGTATGGTACCAAGTGCACCATCGTCACCGATCACAAGAGCCTCCAACATATCTTGAGTCAAAAGGAATTGAACATGAGGTAATGAAGATGAGTCAAACTGCTAAATGACTACGAGTGCGAAATAAAATACCACCCAGGAAAAGAAAATGTAGTAGCCGATGCTTTAAGTCGAAAATAGTATTCGGGTCCCCGAGTAAGGACGCTAACGATGACCAGCCATTCCCATCTATCTTCACGAATCAAAGAGGCCCAGAAGGAAGCCTTGAAGCCGAAAAACGTCACCAATGAGGCACTACGTGGAATGGAAAAGAATTTGATGGTCAAAGAAGACGGAGCCTATTATCTTATGGACCGAATCTGGACACTGAACTTCGGTGGGTTTCGGGACGTGATAATGAATGAGGATCACAAACCAAGGTACTCTATCCATCCGGGTTCTGACAAGATGTACCTGGATATCATGCAACACTATTGCTGGCCGAATATGAAAGCAGAGATTGCTACTTACATTGGTAATTGTCTCACTTGTTCCAAAGTTAAAGTGGAGTATCAGAAGCCCTCGAATCTACTTCAGCAACCTGAAATACCTGAGTGGAAATAGGAGAGGATAACAATGTATTTTGTAACCAAATTACCTAAGACCACATATGCTCTGAATGCTATTTGGGTGATCGTTGACCGATTAACCAAGTCCGCCCATTTCTTGCCAATAAAGGAGACATACAAGATGGAAAGACTAACGCGAATATACCTGAAAGAGGTGGTAAGACTTCACGGAGTCCCCATATCTATTATCTAGGATCGGGATCGTAGATTCACCTCTCGTTTTTGGCAGTCGCTCCAGAAAGCATTGGGAACCCGACTGGATATGAGCACCACCTACCAACCCCAGACAGATGGCCAAAGTGAGCGAACAATTCAGACTCTAGAAGACATGCTCCGAGCATGTGTAATAGATTTTGGCAAATCCTGGGATACCCACTTGCCCCTAGTTAAATTTTCATACAACAACAACTACTACACAAGCATAGGAGTCGCCCCCTTCGAGGCTTTGTATGGCCAGAAGTGCAGATCACCCCTATGTTGGGCCAAGGTAGGTGACACCCAACTGGTAAGAGGCCAGCTACCATATAGCACTCTCACCGGGCCTGAGATCATCAGGGAAACAACCGAGAAAATCATCCAGATCAGATCACGACTTCAAGTGTCCCGAGATAGACAGAAACGTTACGCAGGCAAAAGGCAAAAACCGTTGGAATTCCAATTGGGAGACCGCGTGTTACTAAAAGTCTCTCCATGGAAAGGGACGATCCGCTTTGGGAAGCGAGGAAAGTTAAACTCGTGCTACATCGTACAATTCGAGATTATTGCCCGAATTGGTCCAGTGGCCTATAAGCTGCAGCTACCCTCTGAGATCAACAATGTGCATCCCCTGTTTCACATATCAAATCTGAAAAAGTGCTTATCGGATGAAACCCTTGTAATCCCGCTAGAAGAGATCGAGGTAAATGAGAACCTCTTGTTCGTAGAAGAACTAGTTGAGATCATGGACAGAGAAGTGAAACGTACTAAGCAAAGTCGCATCCTAATTGTAAAAGTTTACTGGAATGCCAAACGCGGGCTTGAGTTCACATGGGAATGAGAAGATAAAATGCTGCAGAAGTATCCCCACCTATTCGCGAAACCTTGAAGGCTACTTCAAAGCAAAAATTTCGGGACGAAATTCCCTAAAGCGGGGGATGATGTGACAACCGGCAAGTTTATGGTCAAGTCAAATCCGAGTCAAGGTCAACAAGTCAACTTGGTCAACTCAACTAGTGGTATGTGTTAGGTATTTATTTATGTTTACTAATGTACAACTATAAATCTTAATGCAAAGTAACACTTGAAAGCCCTAAATTTTCAAAATTTAACACCCTAATTTGATTTGGGGAAGTAACAGCTTTAGAAAGCACTATTAAGTACCTTTCGGGGATGTAAAGCACATAAAATGAGAGGTAATTAAGTCTAAAGTCCTTACTCTACAAAGAAAAACATTAATAAAGACTCTCGGCAAAGTCTCTCTCAATCTCTCCCACTATATATATCTCTCTCCCAAGTCTCTCCAAGTATGTGAATTCTCTCCTAAATCTGTCCAAGTATGTGAAATCTCTCCCAAATCTCTCTAAGTATGTGAAATCTCTCCCAAATCTCTCCAAGTATGTGAAATCTCTCCCAAATCTCTCCAAATATGTGAAATTCTCCCAAATCTCTCTACGTACCTTCCTCAGTTGAAAACAACCCAAAACCAGAAGAGGAACACCCAAAAGGAACCTCTTGATCCGGAACCTTCTTGCACCTGAACTCCCTTGCTCTTGAACCTCTTGCTCCGGAACCTCTTGCTCCTGAACCATCTTGCTCCTGAACCTCTTGCTCCTGAACCTCTTGCTTCTGAACCTTCTTGCTGCCAAACCTCTTGCTCCTGAACCACTTGGTCTGGAACCCTTCTAAGGAGTCAAGAGGAATTGCTTCTCGGAGACACCCTTGCTTCAAATCTCCTTGCTTCACTCCGGAATAGACCCGCATCGGAATCTTCAGTCTGGATCTTCTAGCCTCGTACCTCGGACCGGACCTCCGGACTTCGTACCTGACTCTGGGTCAGAAAGAAATGCTTTGGATTTCGCCTGTGACTCCGGACCTTAGAAAATGGCTCCGGAACTTCTCCTAAACCCTTCGGAACCTCGCATGAACCAACCCCCACTCCGGATTTTGGTTATCTTCGGACCTTTTCATCATTTTAGGACATTTTGACGTTGGGAATTCCTCCAAACTCGTATTTTTCATGTCCTAAACCCCTTAAACCCCTATTTTATGCCAAAATTAATTATTTTAAACATATTTATATAAAATAATATCCAAGGTTTTTAAAGAGTTTCTAAGAAGATAAGTGATGGGTTTTATACAAACAATCCTATGTGTGCATGCAACCCTAGATTTGGATCTATGTTTTCACTATTAGATATACAACATTATGAACACATGAATAAAACCCTAAAGTAGATTGCTATTTTCGAAATTGATATATAAGGTTAGATTACATACCTCTTGTTGCTATACTGCAATAACAACTTCAATCTTCAAACCCTAAGTCTTGAAAGCAAGCACCACAAGCGTAGTGCCTCTAATGGCTCACAAACACCACAAGCAATTGGAGACGCTATAGAGAGAGAAGAGAGGAGGTGGAAATCGTCCTAGGGATCTCTTAGAAGCACGTGGGACAATTTCTTAAGGCCTAGGGGTCTTTATATAGGGTTGGGATTAGGGTTTCAGTCCTTATCCTTATCTAGTTACTTGCCCAACAAGCAACCACAAGATAAGCCTTGGTAACCCTTATCTCTTGGACCATATGGACGATTTCAAGGATATCCAATCCCTTGAATTTGTCCAACTTTCTCCAAGGATAACCATTGCCTTATTTTGTAACTATCACATAATTACAATTCAGCTCCTCTAGTTTAATTAATTACAATTGATCACAAAATTAATTCGTAATTAATTATTGACCAATATTAATTAAACAAATATGATTTCTCCTTTAATATATTATTCTTATAACATATTAATAAATCACAATAACCTCTTTTTCTATTTATTTATCCAGTCAAGTTGCTTTGGTGAATGCAACTTAAAAGAACCATGCACAGCCGGGTCAAGTATTTACCAAATATCATTACGGGCTTAGACACTAATCCAACAGTCTCCCACTTGGATAAGTCTAGTAACCACAAATGTAACATACAGCTCGATTAGCAATCATAGCTCTCAAAGACGTTGTCGTACTCTGATCTTATCAGTAACCTGTCCTTTAGATAAGGGATCGTACAGTCCTCTGTTTAGATATTGTGTGGACAATTTCATGGAACTAATTGTCCAGCAGTTGGTTTCTCGATCTCAGATTCATTTGACATAGAGCTTAATTGAACACATCAATTCAGTCCTGACCGGGCCCGGCACATAAGTCAAATCAAATCATCGAGCGGCCGTGATATCGCTTTTACCCTCTTAGGATATAAGTAACAGATAAACTTCGACTTATATGCATTTACTATTTATTAATCAACTGTACACAATAATGCGTTTTATGACATCAATTTACTGATGTGGTTTCGCATTATCAATGTACAACCAATTAGTAAACAATAAACCATATATCTTGGTTTTAAGACCATATGATATTATCGTATTGCGATCACTTTTTGTCACATTCCACAAAATGATTCCAGCAAGTGCGGGTTTATTCCAATGCTCAAAACTTGTTCATAAGCACTCATGAACGTTGCAGCAAACCTTTGCTATGTCTAATACCTTTTAGACACTCTACATACCAATTCATGACAATCTTCATTCATACATACTTCCAACATATGAACGATTGTGGACCATTCGAATAATTTGATTATTCTTAATAACTCAATTATTCAGGAAGTCAAAACATGCAAATTGAAACAATAGTTAAACAATTAACATAAGACAGTAACTTTACTTATAAATAATACTCCTTTATTTAATCATCAAATGTCAATTCCATTTATCCATTATATGTTTCTAAAACTATCTAATCTAAACTAATATCATCCTTCAGCCCAAATGCTCCTAGCGTGTTGCAAGTGCTTAACCCTACTCAGTCCCTTTGTAAGCGGATCTGCTGGGTTATCTTCTGATGATATCCTCTTAACCACGAGGTGTCCTTCTTCTACTTGATGTCTAATAAAATGATACTTTCTGTCGATATGCCGAGATCTACCATGATCCCTCGGTTCCTTGGTCAAGGCAACCGCTGCTTCATTATCACATAAAATTTCCATAGGCTCCTTTATGGAAGGCACAACTCCAAGGTCACCAATGAAGTTTTTTAACCATGTCGCCTCCTTTGACGCTTCGCTTGCTGCAATGTACTCTGATTCGCACGTTAAATTAGCTACAGTTTCCTGCTTGGAACTTTTCGAAGTCACTGCTCCTCTATTTAGGGTAAAGACCCAGCCCGATTGCGAACGGTAGTTGTCTCTGTCGGTCTGGAAGCTGGCGTCACTATACCCTCGCACCTTCAAGTCACCACTCCCTTAGAGGACTAAAAACCATTCCTTGGTCCTCCGAAGGTACTTAAGGATATTCTTAACCGCAATCCAATGAGGTTTACCCGGGTTCCCCTGATATCTACTGACCATGCTCAAGACAAAGGCCACATCAGGGCGAGTACAAGTCATAGTATTGATGATCGAGCCAACTGCGGAAGCATAGGGTACTCGGCTCATCTCTGCTATCTCGGCTTCAGTACTCGGACTTTGAGTCTTACTCAACTTGGCATTACTCTGTATCGGTAGTTCTCCCTTCTTTGAGTTTTCCATACTAAAACATTTTAGTACTTTATCCACGTAAGTATTCTGACTAAGTCCTATTAGTCTCTTACTTCATTCTCTCACTATCCTTATTCCCAAAATATAGGAAGCCTCTCCGAGGTTCTTCATAGCGAAGCACTTCCCGAGCCAGGACTTAACCTCCTGCAGAGTCGGGATGTTGTTTCCTATGAGCAGTATATCATCGACATACAAAACGAGGAAGCTAACCATACTCCCACTGGCCTTGACATATACACATGATTTATCTTTGCTTCGTACAAATCCAAACTCTTTTACTTTCTCATCGAAGCAAAGATTCCATCTTTGAGATGCTTGCTTAAGTCCATAAATGGACTTCTCAAGCTTGCACACTCTATTAGGATGCTTCGTATCGACAAAACCCTCTGGCTGAGCCATGTAAACATCCTCAGCCAAATTCCCATTAAGAAAAGCGGTCTTGACATCCATCTGCGAAATCTCATAATCATGAAATGCAGCAACGGATAGCATCACCCTAATAGATTTTATCTTGGCAACTGGTGAGAAGGTCTCATCATAGTCAACTCCGGGAGTCTGACTAAAGCCCTTCGCCACCAATCACGCCTTATATGTGTGCACATTCCCATCCACGTCGATCTTCTTCTTGAAGATCCATTTGCACCCAACCGTCTTACGTACGGGCACATTGTCAACCAAATTCCAAACTTGGTTGTCATACATGAACTGAATCTCGCTATCCATCGCCTCTTTCCATTTAGCAGACTCCAGGCCTGCCATGGCTTCCTTATAGCTGTTAGGTTCATCTAGATTTACTAGTGTATTGTCACTAATATACGTGTCCCCTTCGGTAGAAATATGAAAACCATACAACTGGGGTTGAACTCTAACTCTTTTGGAACGTCTAAGAGCTAAGGATTGGTCAATTGGTTCAACCTGAGTTTCCTCCTCGGGTTGAGCGCCAGCGTTAGAGGTTCCTTCATCGCTCGATTCTTGAATCTCCTCTAGATCGATTTGCCTCCCACTATCTCCTTGGCTTATGAGTTCTCGCTCTCGGAAAACCCCTCTTCTCGCAATGAAGACAACATTGTCACTCGGTCTATAGAAGAGATATCCAAAGGATCTCTGCGGGTAGCCGATGAAAATACATCGCTCACTATGAGGTTCAAGCTTGTCGTGAGTATCTCGTCTTACGAAAACTTCACAACCCCAAACCTTGACATGTGCCAACGAGGGAGCTTTCCCTATCTACATCTTGTGAGGTGTTTTGGCAACCTTCTTTGTAGGGAATCGGTTAAGGATATGGGTGGCAGTCTCTAAGGCATACCCCCAAAATGAGATAGGTAATGAAGCACGACTCATCATAGAACGAACCATGTCTAACAGGGTTCGATTACGCCTTTCTACCACACCATTCAATTGCAGTGTCCTAGGTGGCGTCAATTGCAAAACTATTCCGCATTCCTTGAGATAGTCATGGAATTCAAGACTTAGGTACTCTCCTCCTCGACCGGATCGAAGCATCTTGATTTTCCTGCCCAATTGATTCTCCACTTCATGCTTGAATTCTTTGAACTTTTCAAACATTTCTGACTTGTGCTTGATTAAGTAAATATACCCATATTTATTATAATCATCGGTGAAAGTCACATAGAAGCGGTTTCCATCCTTTGTGGTGGATCTAAAGGGTCCACATACATCGGTATGTATGAGATCCAATAAACCCTCACCCCTCTCACAAGTGCCAGTGAAGGGTGACTTGGTCATCTTTCCAAGTAAACAAGATTCGCACGTGTCATCTTCCCTAAGGTCGAAAGACTCCAACACTCCATCCTTTTGGAGTTGGGCTATGCGCTTCTTGTTGACATGTCCAAGACGACAATGCCACAAAGATGCTTTATCCATACTATTGGAAGAATCCATACACAACACATCATTTCCTAGGTTATCTACAACCATAACAGTTTCATAAATTCCAATACAAGGCATTGCTTCAAAGTATAAAACACCATTTAGATAAGCATAAATAGAACCATTCTCATTATTAAATGAATATCTAAATCGTTGTCTAAACAAACCATGAAAAGAAATGATGTTTCTTTCCATATCTGGCGAGCAGCAAAAATTATTTAAATCTAAACCTAATCCATTACTAAGCACTAAAGAATACACTCCAATCTTGGTGACAGGCGACGATCTTCTATTTTCCATGATTAGATTTATTCTTCCATGCTGCACATCCCTATTTCTTCTTAGTCCCTGCAAATAAGAACAAATGTGGTAACCACATCCTATATCAAGAACCCAAGAAATAGCATGAGATGAATCATTAGATTTAATAGTGTATATACCTGCATAAGATGGCTTGATCAGTCCATCCTTGATGGCTTGCAGATATTTCGGGCAGCTTCTCTTCAAATGCCCTATTTTGTGGCAATGATGGCACTCTGCCTCCTTTGGGTTAGAGTTGGGCTTAGCAGGATCAACCTTGGTCCCACTAGAAGAGGAACCATCTTGGGACTTTCCCTTGTGGTGGCCTTTGACGGAGCCTTCCTCTTCTTGCCCCTTCTTTGCCCAATTGCCAAAACAGTAGCAGCGGGTGGATTAGGAGTTGGTGCAACAGACTTGTCCTTTAGGTTGCTCTCAGTAGTCCTTAGGAGCCCTTGGAGTTTGCTTAGGGTGACCTCTTCCTTGTTCATGTGGTAGGTCATCCTAAATTGGTTGTAGCATGAGGGCAAGGAGTGAAGAACGATATCGATAGCCAAATCTTCCCCAAAGTTGACATTCAACTTGCGAAGAAGATCAACATACCTTTGCATCTTTTGCAAGTGCACGGTTAGAGACTCTCCACTTCCCATTTTAGCTGTGATCATATTCGTAATGATCTCATAGCACTCTTGCCTCGCGCTTTGGTGATATCTCTCCATCAAGTCTATATGCATCTCGTAGGGATACATGTCCTCATAGGACTTTTGGAATTCGGAGTTCATTGTGGCTATCATGATGCAATGAACTTTCGTTGCATCACGCTCATGGGTCTCAAAGACAGCTATCTCTTTGCGAGTAGCAGTTTCTGGATTGATCTTCTCGAGCTTCTCATCGAGAACATACTCTTTGTCCTCGTAACGCGCGATAGTGCGAATGTATCTTATTCATTCGCTAAAGTTCGATCCATCGAAAGTCACTTTTTGACAAAGGCTCATTAGCGTGAATGAGCTAGCAGCAGCGTTGTTTGCATTAGACATCTACAAATAGAAAGCACAAAGTTTGATTAGAATTGAATCCCTAATTAAACACCCAAAATGAAAAATTAGGGCTAGGATCCAACAACAGTATTTACATATTAGAAAAGGGATGCTGTAATCCAACACGCAAATAATTTGGAGGTAAGTGAATGACGATTCAGTAATTCTTCACCATGAAAAACATAAGCTTAAGTTTTAAATGTATTGAGAATTCCTAGATTTTCTTGGAGATTCATTGAACTTTTCAATGGCATGTTTAAATCTCAATATGCCCCTCTCGTTGGTGACTGGGATGCCGAGGATCACAAAGTGGGTGTGAATAACCATGCAAATCTACATGGTGCCTTCATTGTTACAATCACCTATTCAATGTGCCGGTAAACCACACACGCTCCGTCGAACTATGACAAAAAATGAATCACCCTTTACCACCTTTGTTTAGAACCAGTTAGTGTTCCGGTAAACCACACACGCTCCACTAACTTCTTAGCAAGGGTGCAAAGTGTAATTTCATGGGATTGCATCAATTTCACTTTTGCCTAAAGTAACTAGGATTGGGAATTTGAAAAAAAAGTTTAGTTACTTTATATAGATTCATTATACTTATTAATGAAGAGAGGATTGCCCTATCCTACCTGTTCGGCTAAGGATCCTCCACCAGTCAAGCAAGCGGTGGGTGTGAGTGTACACCCATTAAGTGCCATTTTATAGGCAGCAACCTTATACCCACCATATAGACCGACTTCGTAAATGAGGCCTACTAACGATAAAACTAGCATTTTAATCATACATATATATTTATTAAGCTTGTAATAATATAATAGTATAGGGTGTATTTTAAACATTTCAAAAATACTAGGGTTTTAATCTTAAGTTTAAAATTTTCGAAATTTAATACCATTTAAATTAAAATTTTAAATATTAAAACTCTTGATTTAATAATTATCTCAAATTAAACTATGAATTCAAATTATTAAATCATAAGGGATTATTAAATCTTACAGGATAATTACCAATTAAACAAATAACTTATCCTAATCCCTTTTATCCCTCTAAATCTCGAAAATAATAGGAGGGAATAATTCAAAATCTTTAATTACCATATTTAAATATTAAGAGATAATTACAAGCTATGAGATTATCCAAATCCCTAAAATTTAGGATCTTATCTTGGGGAAGGAGGCAAATCTCGAAATCTAAGGGTTTGCAAACCCTAGATTTCGAAATCTTGGATTAAAAGGAAAGGATTCAAAAAACCCTTTCAAGATTTTCGCAAATTAGGGTTACGAAACCCTAATCTCGAAATCTATAGCCTCCTAGGGTTTATTGGCTATAAACCCTAATTTGTCAAGTTCATACAATTCAATAATACTAATTGAAAACAAGTTAACCAAAGGCTCTGATACCACTGATGGGTTTTATACAAACAATCCTATGTGTGCCTGCAACCCTAGATTTGGATATATGTTTTCACTATTAGATATACAACATTATGAACACATGAATAAAACCCTAAAGTAGATTGCTATTTTCAAAATTAATATATAAGGTTAGATTACATACCTCTTGTTGTTATATTGCAATAACAACTTAAATCTTCAAACCCTAAGTCTTAAAAGCAAGCACCACAAGCGTAGTGCCTCTAATGGCTCACAAACACCACAAGCAATTGGAGAGGCTATAGAGAGAGAAGAGAGGAGGTAGAAATCGGCCTAGGGATCTCTTAGAAGCAAGTGGGATGATTTCTTAAGGCCTTGGGGTCTTTATATAGGGTTGGGATTAGGGTTTCAGTCCTTATCCTTATCTAGTTACTTGGCCACCAAGCAACCACAAGATAAGCCTTGATAACCCTTATCTCTTGGACCATATGGACGATTTCAAGGATATCCAATCCCTTGAATTCGTCCACCCTTCTCCAAGGATAACCATTGCCTTATTTTGTAACTATCACATAATTACAATTTATCCCCTCTAGTTTAATTAATTACAATTGATCCCAAAATTAATTCCTAATTAATTATTGACCAATATTAATTAAACAAATATGATTTCTCCTTTAATATATTATTCTTATAACATATTAATAAATCATAATAACCTCTTTCTCTATTTATTTCTCCAGTCAAGTTGCTTTGGTGAAGGCAACCCAAAAGGACCATGCACAATCGGGTCAGGTATTTACCAAATATGGTTACGGGCTTAGACACTAATCCAACAATAAGGGAGTTTGACTTTATGATGTGATTCTAAATTCTCCATTTTCCCATCCAAATCTCGGTTAAACACACATTATCCTTAGAAAATAAACTTTAGCCACCAGTTTTACATGCAAATGTCAAGTTACTCCTTACCCCTCCATCTAGAATACGTGAACTTTTTCTTCCCCCTTATTCCATTTTCCACTTTTACCTCCAACAAGCTCCTAAGTATTCTCTCAAACTTCTTCAAGACGGTGAGGGTACCTGTATTTAGTCAGCATTTTGTTCGGCTGCTAGGGCGAGGCAGAGTTTACAGCAGGGCTGTATGGGATTTGTGGCCTATGTGATGGACACACGAGTGGCCACTAGGAGGCCAAGTTTGACTTATGAGGTCCCAATTTTGCGGGAGTTCCTTGACATTTTCCCCGAGGAGTTGCCGGGTGTGCCTCCCGAGAGGCAGGTGGAGTTTCATATCGACTTGGTGCCAGGGGCGGCACCTATTTCCAAGGCACCCTATCGCCTTGCGCTGTTCGAGATGCAGGAGTTATCCTCGCAACTTCAGGAGCTGTTGGGAAAGGGGTTTATTAGACCGAGTAGCTCACCTTGGGGAGCGCCGATCCTTTTTGTCAAGAAGAAGGATGGTTCACACCAGATGTGTATTGATTACCGGGAGTTGAACAAGCAGACGGTCAAGAACCGTTATCCGTTACCGAGGATCGACGATTTGTTCGATCAGTTGCAGGGAGCATCTTGGATCTCCAAGATAGACTTGAGGTCGGGTTATCATCAAATGAGGGTTCGGGATGAAGATATCCAGAAGACAGCATTCGGAAATCGTTATGGACATTACGAGTTCGTGGTGATGCCTTTTGGGCTCACCAATGCACTAGCCGCGTTCATGGATCTCATGAACAGAGTGTGCAAACCAATGTTGGATCGATGAGTGATTGTTTTCATCGATGATATAATGGTATATTCAAAATCCCGAGAGCAACATGAGGAGCATTTGAGGGAAATCCTCGGAGTTCTGAGATCGGAGAGGCTTTAGGCCAAATTCTCCAAGTGTGATTTTTGGTTACGGGAGATCCAGTTCCTAGGGCATCTCGTTAACCAGCAGAGGATATTGGTCGATCCGGCCAAGATTGAGGCTGTGATGAGTTGGGAAGTGCTGAGGTCACCTTATGAGATCAGGAGTTTCTTAGGGTTGGCAGGCTACTATCGGAGATTTATCAGGGATTTCTCCGAGATCGCCGTGCCACTCATCAAATTCTGAGAAACTTCATCCAGCAAACTAAACCAAGGTGAGCTTCATACCCCACCTTTTTCCTAAGTTTTTATTTATTTTGGGGGAGAGTATAAGTCACCTCTTGTTCTAAATTCTTGAATGATTGCATGCATACGTGAGTTTGATATATGTGTTGAAATATCATTTTTTATATATTACTCTCTGTGAATGTGAGGTTTCACAGAAAACATGAACAATACAATTTATAAAAAGAGCCTCCCAAGCTTTTCGGTGTGTTCAACATGCACCCTTGTATCTATGCTTTTCATAACTAGATATAAAAGTTGCTGAAATAGACCTTGAAATGTTGACACTAAGTCTAGAATGTCGAAATTTGAGTTTCGTTTCCCACAAATGACTATTTGCAAACTATCAAGTGTTTGTTTACAAAAATTTGATATAAGTAAGTTCACCAAGAATATATGCAAATGGGGCCTGTATGACAAAAAATTTTGCGTGTCATAAAGCTGTTGTCATAACTTCACGCCAATAATAGTTTTACACAAATCATAACTTGGCATTTCCTCGGTAATGAGGTCTCACTTAGTGATATATATATATATATATATATATATATATATATAGAGAGAGAGAGAGAGGGGAGCCATTTTAGATGACTTCGCTAATATTGAATCGATTTGATAAATATTTAAAGAGAATTATTTTCAACAAACGAAACGAAACGGAATAACTAACCAACAAGTACAACTATTACTTTTTATTTAGTAAATAATGGATTTCAAAGATTTTCTCAAAACGGTTAGTATTGTAGTAAGACAAATCTTCACAGTACATATAATACATAAAATAGTGTACGCATAAGTCCTGTAAGAGTTATAACCAGAGTCTCCTGGAGGGGGAGCGGGAATTTGTGTATAGATCTATACGGGGTTGACACCCCGCACCTTCCTTGTTTGCTACAGCTTGACCGGCCAGTCTAGGGTGACAAATGTCTTAAACAAACCGACGCCTAAAGAACGTCAAAACAGGCACTCCATCATATTAGTATGGTTATAACGACTCACTAGAATACATCAGAAATGTATTTATACAGATTTCACTTTTGGTTAAAAATCCACTATTTTTGACTATCTCAATGAGGCTTTTCCACACCAGTGTTATGTTTTTACCAAAGTTGCTATTTTACACATCAGAAAATATAGGATATCAATGGAAACGATTTGTACAAAAGGACCATTGCTTAAAATGTTAGAATCTAACACATAGCAGGAATTTGGTATTCATACACTTATGATAAGGATTGGAAATTGTGAAAATGGGCATCATTGGAAATGTGTTCAATTGATCCATTTCACAAAGTAAGTACCATAGGTAAACACAGTGTGCATGCTTGGAGCATGGGATGACTATTGTTTCAATTCAAGTATTAAATTGATTATCCAAAACATTATACAATGACTAATGTGTAGTCAATATGGCGAAAGGTGTTTAGTTTATACTCAAAGTGTTGAGGCCATATTGGATTCAAATATTCTTGTGTTTCACTTCGCATGTTTTGACTTCCCGAATAATAAGATTATTCAAAGATCCACAGTCAATCATACTTTGGAAGTAGGTAATGAGGTAAGACTATCATGAATCTTACTATAGATTGCTTAAAGCATTTAGACATAGCAAAAGTCTACTACAATATTCATGAGTGCTCCTAAAATAAGATTTGAGTATTGGATTAAACCCACGCTCACGTGAATCACTTCATGGATTTTATCATGAGTGATTGTGAGACGATAATGTCTTATATTCTTGAAACGAAAAGATATGAGTTGTTATTTGCAAGTCGGTTGCACATTGATAATACTTAAACGCACCAGTAACTTGGTCTTATAAAACGTATTGTATGTGATTTGTTGAGCAAATAGTACAAGCATATGAGTTGACATTTATCCTTTCCTTTTATCCTAAAAGGATTAAAGCGATATTTGTGGGCCCCTCGATGATTTACTGATGACACCGTAAAGCGCTTGGCCAAGCCTGGACTAATTTGATGTGTTCAATTATAGTCTGTTGTCAGTCATCATAAATCTGAAATCGGAAAACAACACATGAACAGAGAGAATGATTATTATCCATGTCTCAGTTCATATGATATCTAGAATGGAGGAATATATGATCCCTTATCTAAAGGACGTGTTGCTGATAAGATCAGAGTTCGACAACGGCTTTTGAAAGTTACGATTGCAAATCAGATTTTGAAGTCGTACTTGCAAAATAGTTATTAGACTTATCTAAGTGGGAGACTATTGGATTAGGTGTCTAAGCCCATAACTATTTTTGGTATGTACTTGATTTGATTATGAGCATGGTCCTTTTGCGTTGCCTTCACTCATATAACTTGATAGGATGACAAGAGGAGAGAGAGTATAATTTATTATATGAATAATAAGTCATACTCAGAATAGTTTTATTAATATATTACAAGAGTAATATATTATTTGGAAATCATATTATTTAGTTAGTATTGATCAGAAATTTATTTGGTGATCAAAAGAGACTGATTAAATAAAGGGGACCGATGTTGCAATTATCTGATAGTTGTTAGTTGGGCTATGGATTCCTAATTGTAGGGATTGGACGAAATATATGGGAAGCCCATAAAGATTTCATCCAATGGGCTTCTAGAAAGGGCTCCATGGATTGCTTAAGGCCTAAGCAAGGCAGTTAGGGTTTCCACTTGAAAAACCCTATTAGCCTCAACTATAAATAGACTCCTTAACATGTAGAAATCGGCCCTATGTCTTCTTTAAGTTGCCCTAGCTGATTTCACCTCTCTTCTAAGTCATCTTCTTGCATTGGGTGTTTGTGACTCCATTAAAGGTGCAACACTTGGGACATTAAGCTTTCAAAGGTCAATGAGTTTTTTTATTACTACATAACAAGTTGAGGTAATCATTCTAACTTGTTTAGTATGTCAATTGTTAAATAAGAATGCTAGATTAGGGTTTATTACTTTGGTATTCATAGTTGTATGTTCATTATAGAAAAACCTAGATCAAAGAAATTAGGGTTGCATATACACCATAAGATTGATGTTATGCTCAAAAACCAACAATCATTACCAAAAGAAACATACCGATGAAGCACCAGAGCAAAGTAACGCTACAAAACATCCCTAAAAAGGAAAAGAAGCTAGTGCATCGTTAGAATAAGAAGATGAAGTAGGTTTGGGCTCCGGTGATAAGGATCAGAAGGTATGTATCAGTTCATCCCTACCTAACAGACTAAAGAAGGGGCTGATAGAGCTATTAGCTAGATACATTGATGTATTTACATGCAAACTAGAAGATATGATGGGGATCCTAATATCAATTAATGAGCATCGTCTAAATGTTAACAATGGTTTTAGAATAATTAAGCAGAAGAAGAGAGCAATGGAAAAGGAATGTAATGCACTTGTTAATCGTGAGGTAACTGAGTTTGTTCACACTGGGGTAGTACGTGCCACTTAATTCCTGACCTGGTTCGCAAATCCATCCTTAGTGTCGAAGGGTAATGAGTCGATGAGGATGTGTGTGCATTTCACTAGCTTGAACAAGTGTAATGTCCCAAAAATTCATAGTAAAATTTTAATTTTTTAAAATAATAAACCATACAAAGGAGTTGTTCCAAAACCGATCAAAGTGGATATATTATTTAAACATCAGAGTAATATTGAAAATTGCCAATGCAGAAAACTTTGGTTGATGTGATGTAGTCACGCCGGGCACTTCCTTTTTGTACTAAAAGTACCTGAAACCATAAACATAAAACCATAAGCACAAAGCTTAGTAAGTTCCCAAAATACCCCGTACCATACATACATAATAGTTTAAGGCATAACATGGTCTATTTCACCCCCTTCAGTCTCTTTCAACCGGTACTGAATCTATTTCACCCCCCTTCAGTTTCTTTCAATCGGTATTGGGTCTATGCCACCTCCTTCCATCTCTTTGAATCGGTATCAAGTCTATTTCACCCCCTTCGGTCTCTTTCAACCGGTATCAGCTTTATTTCACCCCTATTGCTAAGCATACAATCATATCAATAAGAGTCATAAAGACAAGAAACACATTAAAAAAACAGTACATGTCACAAGGACAACTATCATCCTGCAAACATAATCCAGTGAGCCAACATTGGTGCCTTCGACCCATGAGTATAGTGAAAAGACTCACCTCCCAATCTGAAAGACCACTAAACAGGACATTACTCTGACTATCAGCTCTACCGAACACCTATTCATTGGAACATGACCAAACTTAACTTATAATCAATATACCCCAAATACCCCTAGGTTAAACTTGGTCAAAAACAGGTCATTACTGAAAAGTCCAAAAAATCAACCCAGTCAACTTAGCTGAGTACGACTAGTGTAGCAAAGTTGTACACTTAGCATACTCAAGCCTTGACAAGAAATGGGTTGTTGACCTCGTACACCCTACGTACCATAGCGTATGCCCAATGTACATTCAGTCATCATTTCCTTCTATCAAGAGCTTAATCCCTTAAGCTCTTTCATCAAAATTCCATATCTAGTCCTCAAATGATGTCCTTAACCATAAAGTTGCCAACTTTATGGTCTTGCATGGATATTAAGTGCTCAATGCCCAAAAACCTAACTTATTAACTCTTTAAGACATCATAGCTCATGCATGGAAGGATACTAAGGTCCAAGATTACATTTTTAAGGTTCCTAACAACCCCATAATGGATAAAATTTCCAAATTTATCCATTAGAATGGTCCAACCAACCAACATTTAGTCTTTAAGTCTCAAAGGGACGAAAAGTGCATCTTTTCCAACTTGATCCATTAAGTCCAAGTCTCTAAAATTTATACTTGAGTTAATATGATGTTTAGATGGACAAAGTTTCCAACTTTATCCATAGAAAGGTCACACACTCTCAAGATCTAAACTTTATGCACTAAAGTAACCAAAATCTCATAACACCCAAAATTAGCTAGATCTAACAAATGCGTCATCAAGATTCAAACTTTATAACTTAATGACCTCAACAAGGAAAAAATATGAGGCTCAATAGTTCTGGAGTAACTTCTTCTCATAAAAACCACAATCATGGGACCAAAACATGTTACAAACCCAAGCTAGACCTACTTGAGAAAGCTATCATGATTAAAATGTTATACCTCAAAGTTCTAGATCAAGATGAACAAAGCCTGGATCTTCATGCTTCAATAACAACCAACACTTCTCCAAGGAGTTCTTCTTCTTCCAAAGGCACCAAAAATCCACCAAAGTCACTCCAATGCTCAAAATCTATCCAAATGAGGGTTAGGGTTTCGAATCTTAGGTTAGAGAGGGTGGATGATGAAGATAAGGAGGGTTGGAAATGGGTTAAGGCCTCTAAATAGGGTCCAAGACCCTAAATTAGGGTTTAATTCTAAGTCATGTATGTCCAACATACATTTGGTACGCGTAGTGTGCAAGAAGGAGACTTCACGATCACTCTAGTCACGTATGCCGGCATACATCCCTTGTACGCTCAACATACACGACAAGCCTTTAATGATTCAGACTTCCAAAGACCATTATATCTTGTTCTAACTACAATTTTGATGATCCTTATATCCACGAAAAGGTATTGAGGAGCTCTACAACCCTATCTAATTACGTTTAACTTACAACACCTCGAACTAAAATCATGAATTCTTGAAAGGCCTGAACCATCATTTTTACCATTATACCCTTGGGCTCCAAAACAAAACCCGAAATATTAGATCACATAACCTACAATACCCACATCTAAATGGGTCTAAATATCTCTTTCACCAAAGCTTAAAGCCTTAATATAATTGATAAGCGAGTCACGACCCGAATTATTGTAGGGTCCATTATGTGTTGCGTCTTGGGCTCGGTGCTTAGTCCAATTTTGTATCCGGATTGGGCCTGTCCATCCGTGATTTATTTATTAGGGTTTAGTATTTATAGATGCTTGCATGATCTTTGTACGTAGCTTTTGAGTCGATCATTCATAACGAATATAGTTTTATCGATTGTAACCCTAAAAGCCTCTACAGTGGAAGTTCTTTATCGAGCTCTGCTGAGGCGTGAATCTATTGAATCATTCAGCTTATTTTTGATTCATTCTCTTGTTTGTTATTCTGTTTGCATTATTCTGGTTAACCTGTGTGAGATCTAAATGATCAAAGAGTTTTTCAACTCATCAATTGGTATCAGAGCCGGAGACTGTGTAATTCATACACATCTCTTCTGTGAAAGAAGTGATTAGGTTTCATTCCGCATTCATTGATATTTATTGAGCCGTCACTCCATAATTGACGTATCTCATTAATTATTCATCTTGCTCTAATATTATGTATTACAAAGTCTGATCTCATAACAGGTTAAACGATCAAGCATGGACGATTGTCAACCCAATCCCATCAACATCTCTAACAACATCGGATCAACAACCAAGATCCCAATCCTCTACACTCAAGACTATGAAGTGTGGACGCACCATTTTGAAGATTACATTATTGGATCGGAAGATAACGGGTATCTGATATGGGAAGCTATCACAGCTGGCCCCTTCGCTCACTCAAGCACTTCAAGAATCATTAAAACTCAGAAGGAGTACAATGTTCTATTAAAAGATGTGAAGGACGTCGCTCAGGACGAAAAAGAGAAGTTCCAATGCAACATTAAGGCATTGAGACTAATTCGATTCGCCCTTCAATCCGACATATTTCCGTTAGTAAGTTCTTGTGGTATAAAAAAGGAAATCTGGGATCGGCTGCGAGAGCTATATTCCACAGATGAAGATCTGGAGCACTCGATTCAGACCCTATTTCTCTCTAAATTTGGAGAGTTCAAGCAGAAGCCAGAGGAAGTTGTTACACAAACATTCGTTCGGTTCAATCATCTTCTCAGTAAGATGATCAAACATGACATAGAAAGAAAGCTCATTGAACAGAAGGTAACTTTCTTAAATGGCCTAAGACCCGAATGGAGGGCAATTGTGTCGACGATTAAAGCACATGAGTAGTTCAAATCATATTCTTTGGCGAAACTGGTGGGGATTCTGAAATCCCAGGAAAATATTGTGCTACAAGAGAAGAGCTTGGTTACAAACTTGGGGTGTTTGGCCCTTCTGTTTAAAGGTAAGAATGCAGCAGAAGAAGAAGAAGAAGATATGAATCTGGGAGACTACGATCTGACATCTGAAGACTATGCAATGATGGTGTCAAATCCCAGGAGGTTCATCAAGAAGAAGTTCCCTACCAACAAGAACCGAAATTGGCAGGGAAGCTACAGCTCTGAAAAAGTGAAAGAGGAGCCGAAGGTTGAAGAACCAAAGAAAGAAGCGAAGGGTGAATCTGATTCGGGTGTAAGCTGTTTTTACTGTGGAGGGAAAAATACTACGCAAAAGATTGCGTGTTGAAGAAAATGGCAGAGAAAGATGAGGAGAAGGATGAAGAAGCAAGTCTCCTGAAAAGACTGGAGGAGATTAAAAGGAAGAAAGCTATTACTAATCCCTCTATGAATGCTCTTGTTGTGCAGGATTCGGTAGATGATGATGAGTTTGGTGGTGTACAGGTGTGGTCAACCGACTCAGAAGATGATGAAGTGAGAAAGCCTACTCATGGAAAGGCTTATGTGGCGAAGAGTGGTGATGTTGGTGGAAGATGTTTGATGGTGATAGATGTATCCCAGATGAGGGGATACAACACTGATGGTGGAAACGAAGTGGCTAAGGAGCGAGAGGACGTGTGCTTTACAGCGAAGCCTCTCAATGTGCAGATCAGTGAACTAGATGAACTGATCAAGAAGGTACAATCCATTTTTGTTTCATTTAAAATTCCACAAACATCATATGAAAAAGAATTAAATAACTTGAATTCAAGAATTTCAAATGTAGATATGTGTTTAACTCAAACACGTGTCACGAGTTCTAATCTGACTGACCAAATAAGCATGGTATCTTCCAAGAGTGAGGAGCGAAGAATGTGGATTGAGCAGAAGGAGTTGGAGCTGGTTAAATCTAGGGATGAAAATATCTATTTGCAAAGACAAAATCTTAAGTTGTTAAAACAAAGAAATGTTTTTTGTTTGATTGCAAAAAGACTTTATACTAACATTACTCAACTGCATTTAGACTGTGAAATAGGCCAGAAGATACATCGCATGATTTTACCCTTCCTTGAGCTAAAGGAGGATGAAACCGATGCCGAAGCATACAATTGTGAAAGTGTTGTATCTTTAGATGATGTAAATCCCACTTATATGTTTGGTCTGGACAAAATTGAATCATTTATAAAGTCCAAAGACCATAAGGACATGCTTAAGAATCCTTTGGATGAAAATGATAGGATGAAACTCAGAGCCGAAACTATACAAAAATTTGACTCATTGAGTACCAAATTAAGTTCAGAAAATAAAATTGATGTTGAAAATGCATATGAACTTAATGAGGACGATGACATGAGTGAAATCTCTGTAGAGGATGAGGTTGATTGTTTAGAGTTATTAGGAGCGAACCTGAAAACCACAAAAACCTGATTTCTGAAAATTCTGTGGAATTCACTCGTTTGTCCAAAAATAAGTCCCCAATCCTCCAAGAAAAGGCCGTTGTATACCAAAAGGTAAGAACCACTCCCAATTAGGTTTATAAGGTCAAAGGAGTAACCGAACATCAGACAACCGAACTCACTGCAATGGTGAATGAAGATAATGCAGATGGTTGTAATGAGTTTTTCTGGTCTGCACCGATAGACAACATAGATGAAACAGTTGGTTTATTGGAGTGAACATCATGGAAGGTCAAAGGTAGATATGTGGCAGAACCACTCAATAAACCTACCAACTTTGACGTGCCCAGTTCCAGTGGCACAAAAGAAGTTCCAGTAGAATGCGTCTCCTCAACAAGCGAAACCTCTTCCATGGAAGGTGAACCAGTTGTTCAGAATCCTAAACAAAAGGCAAATATTCACAGGGCACCGAAACAGGTGAAAAATCAAAAGCAGCAGAGAAATCTGAGATATAAGAAAAATCTCTCAGAGCGAAAGCAATTCTGGCGCTCCCAAAATCCTCACTATACTCACTTTGATAGAAACTCCAAGCCAAAAGGAGAAGAAAATAAGAGTAAAAGGAGCTTCGGTCCATTGGATCAAAAGAATCAGAGGAAGACTTTCGGGCCATAGAAAGAACAAAATCAGAAAGATAAGTTCGGTCCCGAAAGTAACAACAACCGAAAGCCTGGTTTCGGTCCATCAAACAATAACAGACAAAGAACATAGTTCAATCCATCAAGCTTTTACAGCAGAAGACCCAACTTCGGTCCAGCAACCCACAACAACCGGAAAGCCAGTTTCGGTCCATCAACAAATAGCAACCGAAGGTCTAGGTTCGGTCCCTCAAATGATCACAACCGAAAGGGTCATTTCGAACCTCAAGTCAGGAAAGATTCTCATTCTAATTTCTATTCCTCTAATTCTTCTCGTTCTCATCCTCCTTCTAAGCCTAATTCTCGTCCTACACCAAGCTCACACTTGAAGAAGGATTTGAAAAGAAAAAGTAAGATTTCCTCAGCAGATGAAGACCGAAAGCAAGCTAAAGTCCAAACTCCCGAACCTAAATCCAAAATACCTGCATCTAACTCCAATAAAAACAAAGTGTTTACTATTAAGAGGAAAGATGAAACAACCTTAATAAAACAAACTTATCTTTTTGATGTTTCTCTTACTATTCCTGTTTCTGTAAAAGGCTCACGAGGACCCAGGAAACTTTGGGTTCCTAAATCTGCTTAATTTTTGCAGGTTATAAGTGACGAGCAGTTCGACGAAGAATGGTACATAGACAGTGGCTGCTTGCGTCATATGACAGGAAGGAAGGAGGAGTTAAGGGAGTTTCGGTCCCTTCAAAACGGTGGTAACGTAATGTTTGGTAACAACTCCTATGGAACGATAAAGGGTTATGGGATGATAACCAATGGAGACTTTACAATAAGGAAGGTAGATTATGTAGAGGGGTTGCAGCATAACCTCATCAGTGTGTCTCAACTGGTGGGAGGTACAGGTCTCAAAGTATCGTTCAATGATGAAGGTTCAGAGATAATAGAGAAGAAATCCAACCAAGTCATTCTCAAGTCAGAACGAAAAGGTGAAATGTTCCCTCTGAATCTCAAACCAATCAAAGGGAATCCAGCCATATGTCTATTGTCCAAAGCTCATTCAGACGAAAGTTGGTTGTGGCACAGAAGGCTCTCACACCTCAACTTCAAAGACATCAACAAGCTAGTCACCGGTGGTCATGTTCGGGGACTTCCACTTCTTAAGTTCGATCGAGAACACTTATGTGATGCATGTGAAATGGGGAAACAAAGTTGCCAAAGACACCCAACAATCATAAACACCAAAGTTGTCGAACCACTTAAGTTGCTTCACATCGACTTATGTGGTCCATCATCAATCGAGCGCATTGGCGGTAACAAGTATATCCTTGTTATTGTTGATGACTTCTCATGATTTACTTGGGTATTCTTTCTAAAGCACAAATCTGAGGCGACTCCCAAGCTGAAGATCTTTATCAAGCAGGTCGAAGTGCAACTGAGAAAAGTCGTTCGAAATATCAGAAGCGACAACGGACTTGAAATCAAGAACAAAGAATTCGAAGATTTCTTAGCAGAAAAAGGCACCAGTCACAATTTCTCAGCCCCCTATACACCTCAACAGAACGGAATTGTTGAAAGGCGAAACCGATCCCTGTGTGAGACGGCCCGAACCATGCTGAGTTTTGCCTCCCTTCCTCTATATTTCTGGGCTAACGCCATTGCTGCAGCTTGTTTCACTCAAAACATATCTTATCTCAACAAGTGTTTCTCTCTCAACCCCTATGAGATTATTAACAACAGGAAGCCAAATGTCAAGTTCTTTCATGTGTCCGGTTCGAGGTGCTTCATCTTCAACTCCAAAGAGCATCGCAACAAATTTGATGTCAAAGCTGATGAAGGTATCTTTTTGGGATATTGTCATACTTCAAAGGCGTACAGGGTTTTGAATAAGCGTTCTAAACGAATTGAAGAAACCTATTATGTAACCTTCGATGACAATTACGTCAAGAAGTTGAAGTCTACCGAAGAAGCAATTGGAGAGATTTTCTCTCAAACAGGTCAAGTCACAGCCTCAATCGCCAATTTCTTTGACCAGTTCATGGATTAATTTGATGAACCTGAGAAGGCTACTCACTCTGAGGCCACGGCAGCAGACAACAAAATGGATCACCTTAAGAAGATTGTCGAAGACGCAGCCAAACAAATGGGAGAAGAAGAACCAATTCGAAACGAACCTCCTCAGAGCAATACTTCGGTCAAGGGGGAGAATAAATTCTCTTCAGATCAACAGGACTCTCATTTCCAGGGGGAGGGTCCATCAGTTTCAATCGACGATAATACTCATGGCAAGGGGAAGAATCCAATCTTTGTCAGAACCGAAAGTCCTGTAGCAACCGAAAGTCTGGAACAACCCGAAAGTCCGGAACAACCCGAAAGTCCTGTAGCAACCAAAAGTCCGGATCAGCCCGAAAGCCCAGTCGAAGAAAGATTTTTTGGTTCACATCCAAATGATTCATCATCTGTCGAGGGGGAGAATTCTGATATGCACTATGATGATGATATCCAATCAGAGTTGGAAGAAATGGTAAATGCTGAATTGGATCCATCCTATGATCCAAATTATCCTCCTCTCACCAAATGGACCAGAGATCATCCTGTATCTCAAATAGTGGGTGATGCATCAGAAAAGGTTCTAACTCGATCACAACTGAAGGCGAAGCAAACTGCTCTATTCTCCAAAGTAGAATTCTGCATATTTAATTCATTCATCTCCAAAATAGAGCCGAAGACTGTCAATATTGCTCTCGATCATTCTGATTGGGTTCAGGAAATGCAAGACGAACTCAATGTGTTCGAAAGAAATAAGGTCTAGAGACTCATTCCAACACCAAAAGATGCCTCGGTTGTCGGTCTCAAATGGGTGTTCAGAAACAAAATGGACAAGGAGGGAAATGTGATCTGAAATAAGGCTCGGCTTATGGTGAAAGGATATTTCCAAGAAGAAGGAATCGATAACGAAGAGACATTCGCTCCGGTTGCAAGGCTGGAATCTGTTTGAATATTTCTTGCCTATGCTGCACATAAGAATTTCGAGGTCTACCAGATGGATGTGAAGTGTGCATTTCTGAATGGGGAACTTGAAGAAACTGTGTACGTGGAGCAACCTCCTGGTTTTGTTAATGAAAAGCATCCAAATCACTGCTACATCTTGGTTAAGGCAGTTTATGGTCTGAAACAAGCACCTAGGGCATGGTATGAAACATTAACTATGTTTTTAAAGATGTCTAAATTCAAACGAGGTTCGGTTGACCCAACCTTCTTTCGTAAAAAGGAAGGTAACCACCTTATGATTGTTCAAATCTATGTCGATGATATCATCTTCGGCTCCACGAATCCTAGCCTAACAGCTGAATTCAGGAAGTTGATGGTGACTAAATTTCAAATGAGCTCAATGGGTCCGATTAACTTTTTCCTTGGTTTAAATATAAGATAGGGACCCGAAGGCATCTTTATCAACCAGGAAGCATACACAAAGACTCTCCTTGCCAAATTCGGCATGATGGGAGACTCAAAGGTCAAAGTCCCTATGGCGTTCGGCACCAAGCTCACACCATATTTGGAAAAACTAGCAGTCGACGTAACGCTATATCGCCAAATGATTGGTTCCCTGATGTATCTCACCGCTAGCATGCCCAATATAATGTTTTCAGTATGCTATTGTGCCAGGTTTCAAGAAAATCCTCGTAAACCACACATGCTGGCAGTGAAGAATATATTCCGGTATTTGCAACGAACCACCTCTCTCGGTCTCTGGTATCCCTTAAACTCAGGTTTCTTCGTTCAAGCCTACTCAGATGCAGACATAGGAGGATGTGGTCTAGACCGAAAAAGCACCACAGGAGGCTGCCAATTCCTAGACGGGAAGTTGGTTAGCTGGCAATCGAAGAAACAAACATGTGTTTCTCTATGTACAGCTGAAGCAGAGTACATTGCAGCCGCCTCCTGCACATCACAAGTGATTTGGATCCAAAGCCAACTCCGGGATTATGGAGTCAATATGAAAAAGATCCCATTATATTGCGACTCAGAAAGTGCAATTAGGATCTGTCATAACCCAGTGCAACATTCCAAGACCAAGCATATAGCACTGAGGTATCACTTTATTAAGGATCATGTGGAAGATGGAAACGTCGAAATTCACTTTGTTCGAACCACTGATCAACTGGCCGACATCTTCACCAAGGCCCTTCCGGAAGCAAGTTTCAATAAAATCCTACAAGGCCTGGGTATGATGGAATCGGAGTCAGTACCAAAAACACCTTCTCAAAACTAAAAGTTGGACACGAAATGAACCGAATGCTCGGTCTATTTCGGGCTCGGTTCACATGGGAACCGAAATGAACCGAACTCTCGGTCTATTTCGGGTTCGGTCCCACTGTACTTGTTTACGTTTATCTCAAAAAGGTGATATCTTTGGTTGTATACTTTTGTATAATTGTTTTTCAAAAATCCAAAAATAATTTTTTTTAGGAACCGAAATGAACCGAGCGTTCGGTCCATTTCTGGTTCGGTTCAAAGTTTTTTTGTTTGGTTTGTTTTGTTTTTCTCCTTTCAAAAATATCAAAATTCCAAAAATATTTTCTTTCTTTTGTCTCTACTTCTGTTTATGTTAACAGTCTCTGGAATATCAATGGGGCAGGTATCATTCTCACACTTTATACTAGCTAAGTTTCCCTAGAAGCATGTTGTTGCATGTTGTCCAAAGGCTCAATTGATTTTGAATAAAGCCTTATTGATTGGGTATAAACAAACCTCGTCTTCCCAATTAGGCTGCTAAATTTATTCTAATCATGAGCTACCTTACTCTTTTCTCATATGAGTTAAGAGTTTTCTGCTTGGTCATTCATTTTATAGCAGAGGTACTTTGGTTTCTTTACAACACCTCAAACAATCTTCTCAATCATATTTCGGTTCATAAATGTAACCCTTGAGACTCTCAGAAATAACCACTGAGGTTTATGGTTACACAATCTCTGCGTTTATGATCTTAGCTTCGTGTCACTACGTGCTAAGTGAAACCCAAAATTCAATACCCACTATGCATTGACGGTTAACAATTAAATTTGCTCTAGCTTCAACTCATGAATTAACGAAACCACCCAAGTGGTTGTACCATGAAATCTCTATTTTTTTCTTTTTGTGTGATTCTTATGAAATTGTTACACACCATAACATTTCTTCCCATAGAATCCAGTTTTAAATTGTTTTTGAGATTTCACACCAAACATTTCCAACAAGTCACTTAATATTGTCCAAACCTACTTGTTCAACAGACTACATTGGTCTCACAAGTACTTCATTCGTTTTCTATCTTATGTCAAAATTTGGAATTCTGAACTGAAGCGAAAGCCACCCCTCTAAGCCTCATTAAAAGATGCCTTTCAACACTTCTTAACAAGTGCTTGATCGTAATTCAACGGGAATCCACACAGACACTTTAAAGTCTCTCTTGACTTTGAAGGAAGAGATTCGTGCCCGGGATCCACTGTTTCGTGTCTATATTGACTTCACAATTTCCCACATATATGTTGCTTTATTTCCTCATCTTTGACACTCTATGCACGAAAATCTTTTTGATTTTCCAAAAGTCGGGTTTGGTTCCCTACAAGCTATTTTTTTATGTAGCTCCGGTTCTTAATGCTATTTTCACAAAGGGATGTTGTGGTTTTTCTAAGTGTTTGTTTTTATGACGACAACTCATTTTAAAGATAAGATGATGACTCAGCCGGGAGACTAAAGCTTTCAAGAATTCAAAAAGGTATTTGATGGGAAGGCATGCTAAATGGAAACGTTTTTCTCTCTCATGCGTAATCATCGGGGTTTCCAATTGTCACGCATCAATCAACTCAGGAACCGGTTCGCTTTTCAAGAGGATTTGGGGGCGAATTTTTCTCTCACCTCTACACACGATATAAAGGGTTAAACCCTAGTTGTTTTACCTCTTTACTGCACCCAAATTTCTGAGAGCAAACAAAGACAATTTTCTCCCATTGTTCATCTTCTTCTTCGAAGCACTCAACAATGGCAGATTCCTCCTCTGTTCATGAAACCTCCCACATTCTCCCAATCAGACCCCAGCAAAGCCTGGTCATTGATCTCACCCCAGTTTCCTATAATGCCTTCATGTATCCCATAGTGGAGTGTCTCAAATACTCTCCACTGGTTCTCGCACTGACCAAGGTCGAAATTGTGCCTATGGAGTGTTTGTCCTAGATTTTCTCCACAGCTCACTACGATAAATTTGTTGACCGCATCTACTTCGACATCCTTGATACCAAAACCTCCATCTCAAAATAGCGATTTTGCTCGCTTCTAGGGTTTGAACCTGATGAGTCGAGGGTTAACCTTGATTCAATATATGTGGGTCAATTATTCTCAATGTTTTACAACATAGGTTACACTGAAATCCTTACCACTGTCACGAAGTTCAAGAAGTCGTGTCTTCCTCCTCAATGGAATGGATTTTTCATGATACTGTTCAAAGGTTTATCAGAGAGGAGTTCAGGTTCTGATGTGGCCAGTCGTCTGTTCATGACGATTCTTTATGGGTTGTAAAATGGGATCAACCTCGACTATGGCTCAGTTCTATGGCAGCAGTTGATCCAAAGTCTCGCCTCTACTTCTCGACACTCTGAAATCTCCTATGCCAGGTTCTAGACGCTCGTCACCAAATGGGCAATGGACAAGTATCATGTCCCCATTGTGGCCACTTCTTAACTCTCCTCAATTGGTGTCTTCCATACTACAAAGATCATCGTTACTGATCCTTCAAAGTTTCTATTTGTTGGCTCAATTCCTGAGTCCATGTATGCCTGTGTATCAGGGGAGAGCCGCATCATCAAGACCTACAAGGAGTTTCTTCCTTCAGGTCCCAGAGAGTTGACTCCAGAGATGCTTCAGTCCATTAACGATGCCGACAAACCTGCTCCCAGGGACAAGAAACCAGAAAAAGGGAAAGACAAGAAAGTGGTCAAGGGGGCGAAAGGCCCTTCTCCTAAAAAGAGAAAATCAATGAAGGCAGCCCAATCACCTCCACCGAAGAAGAGGAAAACCCAGCCTAAACGAAAACTCATTCTTGCCTCTTCCTCAAGTGAATCAGAGGATGAAAGTTCAGACTCAGAGGAGTCGTTTCGAGGCGACTCTCCTCCTCATTCGCCTTCACATGAGGTACCAGTTACAACCAAACCTGTCTCTTCTCCCCCAATCAATATCTCTATTTCCATTCCCCCCATAACTTCTACCACTCATATTCCACCCACTTCTATTCCTGTACCACCTCCCATTTTCTCAGGTGCTACAACAACAATAACCACTGGATTTCGAACCAACGTATCTGATACGGGGGCTCATACTTCAGCACCCGAACACACACCTGCAACCGAACATACTTCCACACCCAAACCTACTCCCATAACCGAACCTCCACCTTCGCCTTCGTCTCCCAATCACTTAGCCGAAACCGAGACATTTCTAGGAGGGGAAGATATGACCTTCGATTCTGTTTACTACAGTCCCTACCAGGTTCAAAGCGATGATGATGATGATGCTCCCATCACCAAAAAGTACATCAAGGAACTTCATGAGAAAATTGATAGTCTCGTCGCTTCCTCCTCCTCCGCTAGTCCCATATCACAGAAGCTGCCATTCAGGGGATGGTTGATACTTTCACCAAGGCACACGAAGCCTCTATCAACTCTGCCACTATTGCTATAGATGCATCCACAAAGGCCTATGCTGCTGCGAACGAAAAAGTCGAAAAACTATTTCGCAATGCTAACATCTTTTTGGAGTCTTTACAGGGGGTAGCTGAATCTACTACAACGAAGGTTGATTCGGTTGTTGAGAAGCTGGACACTTCATTTGAAACTGAAAAGCATCACTTTGCCAGTCTTTGTCAGACCCTTGAAGCAGACAACAAATCTTTCCAGGCAGCCGTTGAGGAGCGCTTGACCAAGCTCCAAGAAGACCTTGCCTCGGAAAACTCGGTGATGGATGCGCTTGCACGCAAAACAACTGCTTTAAAGATCAAGAGTCTTCAGCTTTCCAAATCTGAAAAGGAGGTTAATTCTCTTCGATCTGAACGAGCTGTCATTTCGAGTTGTGTTTCGGATGTCCACGGATCCCTCTCAAACATTATTGAAGCGCATGACCCGATTCTGAACTACCCAGTCAGGCGAACTCTTGCTGAGAAACTTGCTCCTGCCCTTGCCTTGCTCAGCAAAATTGAGGGGCTTCCTGAGTACGTGATCCATCCAAAACAAGGGGGAGAAGGAGCTTCAAAGGGTAGTCATCAAGCTCAACCGCCTCACAATGTTCATGCAGTTGCTCACGAATTCAAGTTTGAATGTCCCTTCGAAGTCCCGCACGCTCTTTTTGATCGGGAGTGGGGTGGGCAACTTCAGTCGGTGACAAGGGCGAGCACTGGTGCTACTGGCATGGGCCTCTACCCCTGTGTAGTCTCTGCCCGCCAATAAACCATTTGAATACCAGGAAAGATCAGATGCGCGGAATCGCAATTGGTTAAGGATCATTGAATTACCGCTCCGTGGGCTATTACTATTAGGATAACTGAATACTTGTATGCCTCTATCAATGTAGTAACCATCTTTCTATAATCTGAATGTGAAAGCGGAGTAGCTCGTCGAATCCAAAGTCCTACTTCTTCATCAGCTCCAGCTAAAGAAACCGAAACACCAACAACTGGTCATGCATCAGGTTAGGTTGCTCAAGACAAAGGCAAAAAGGTTCTTGATGACAGTGATGGCGACGATGACAAAGAGACCGTTGCTGATATCTTGAAGAAACAGACCAAGGACAAGGAACCAGACATGAGTGCTCGGATCGCTAGAGAGGCCGAAGCAAATGAAAGGAGGATGAAGGAGGCTCATGATCTCCTTCAAAAGTCGAAAAACCCTATTCCCTCCATGGACTCTTGAGAAGCTTATCAAAGAAGCTATTGAGTCCCTCCGTATCCTCTGGCTTGAACCTGTGATCTCTTTGGATAGGGTTAATTCTATTGACTCTCAGTTCGACATGCCCCTGACCCGAAAGGCTTTTATATTTCATGCATTTCCCCACATTGCTGAAGTCCCTCATCCTCATCGAAGGTCGATAGGGAACTCATTTACTTCTATCTGAGGTTTGCTCAGCCTCAATATCAGACATGGAGTGCACAGAAGATCGTCAACGTTCGGGTCCTGAAACCCTTTCGGGAGGGTAACTTCACGAACATCAGGTTCAAAGTATTGAGGGGGTCAGATAAAGCTGAATATGCCATTTCTCTCGCTGATCTTCCTAACCTGAATCCACACGATTGGATCATCCTGCATAACATCCTCCTCACCAATGAAGCTGAATATGGGCTGATTATAGATCACTTCAAGAGGATGTTGGTCTGTTATATCATGGAGGTTGCCAAGATGGATCAGGAAATTGCCAATGTATTCAGGAAGAAGCCCACCATCTCCCCAGTCGGTTCTGCAAGTGATCTGAATAAAATGCAGATGGGGAGGATCGATCCAAAGCGAAACTCAGTTATGTTCACCAGGAATGAAGGCCAGAAATGTCTGTTCTCCTTGGCTGACAAACATCTTTATACCACTTCGTGTTCGGAGCATGTTATGGGGATCATCAATCGGTGTAAGCAAAATTCTGAATATGACAAGAAGTACTTCAATGACATGATCCACTGGTATATTTGTTTCAGACAAACTATTCTTGCCATCATTCCTTGTCTGTTCGATACCACAAAGAAAGTTACTACAGCAGAATCCAGCACGCCAAAGTAGAGTCTCGCTCCAATTGACGCAAAGGGGGAGATTGTAGGGTCCATTATGTGTTGCGTCTTGGGCTCGGTCCTTAGTCCAACTTTGTATCCGGATTGGGCCTATCCATCCGTGATTTATTTATTAGGGTTTAGTATTTATAGATGCTTGCATGCATCTTTGTACGTAGCTTTTGAGTCGATCATTCATAGCGAATATAGTTTTATCGACTGTAACCCTAAAAGCCTCTATAGTGGAAGTTCTTTATCGAGCTCTGCTGGGGCGTGAATCTATTGAATCATTCAGCTTATTTTTGATTCATTCTCTTGTTTGTTATTCTGTTTGCATTATTTTGATTAACCTGTGTGAGATCTAAACGATCAAAGAGTTTTTCAACTCATCAATTATGAAATTACTCGAAACAGGGTGTTATAGCTCTCCCCCACTTAAATTAGATTTCGCCCTTGAAATCACTCCTTACTACCTTCCATACAATCAAAGGATCTGTCCAATTCCTCTCAAATCCAGTTTCGGAAAAAAGTTTAACTCATATACACAACGACCTTCCAATGCTACCTTCAAAACCCACACATAACAGTACTCTTATACTCGGATGGATAACGAGTTACTGATTCACTATCTTATACAAGACGAAAAAACCAGCACTTGATTGCTATAAGATCGAAACCTCCCAAAAAGTTTACATGACCTCCTCCTAGGCAGAACCATTCCAAAACACAACCAATAGGTCCTCTCTCTGATGTCTGAACTGTAATACATCCTTCTGATCTTAAATTGTCCAATTGATACCCTTAGCAGACAGAATTCTTGACCATTCCTTGTTGTTGAAAAGATCTTTCTTAAAAGAAAAGGTGACTCCCAATGCAAGTCCCAACCCCTTGGTGTTAACCTAAAATATGACTCACATTCCGAAATCCAAATAATCACACTTCAATCTATGTGAAATCTTCTGATTCCAAGGTGACCTCCCACTAAACTGAGATATAAACTCCCCAATCAACCATGGAGACTAACAGCCTCACACTTGGTCTTACCATAAGACTACGACTAAGAGTCTAGCTGATAAAGGCTACCTTAGCCTAACCATCACACTGATACCAACTACTGACCACATAGTCACCCCACTCTAAATGTGATCTATAATTTGCTCAAGACAATTTCCACTGGGTCTCACCAACTCTATCATAACCATAGAAGCCTCGCCCATGGGTCTCACCTAGCCTAAAAAATTGAATAGGCCTCGCCCATGGGTCTCCAAACGAGTGTTGCACAAGCCTAACATTACCTTGGATCCAATGATCCCCAAAACAAAAGAAATTCTACAACAATATTGTCCGCCTGAACCCAGGGATGCATTGATCCTCTTTCAGCCCACGACCACTCCTACCATGGCGTACCTCATCTTGGTGAATGATACAACTACATCACAGACTTACAACACTTCCCCGATGGCCAATGATCTTTTTGTATGTTATAGCTACCCCGTAGCCTTACAATACTCCCATATCCGTCATGAGTCCGACTCATGGGATTGCTCTAGATCTGTCATACCAACCCTCAATCAAACATAGGTTAAACTCACATCCGACTATACCTAGTGTTGTAAAACTCTCCGAGTTGGACGATTACTCCTCCGAGTACTCGCTACTCGGCCCCTTACCGAGACGAGTTACAGAATCCCAATTACTCCCCGATAGGCCCCTTACTAAACTAAGAAATATTATAAAACTAGGTCAACTCAATGTTTAATATGTATAATATACTTAATGATTTATTATTTAACACACACACATGTGATTATTACTACATATATATCTTAAATGTTCAGTAATTACTCACGAAGTGAGATCATTATGTGTTTTTCAGTTTTTGTGTGTTCACATTTGTCTAAATTTGTTATATATTTCAATCAACTTATGATGTTAACTTATGATTTTGACATATATAATTTCCCTAAAAATATTTCTACATGAATTACCAAATCCGAGTACTCCACGAGTACTCCCGAGTACTCGCTACTCGATAGTCGACCAAATAGGTACTGAGTATCGACATTTACAACCTTGACTATACCCCAATCAGGTGTTTGGGTCATGCTTCGATCCCCAAAGCCTTCATCAGACAAGAACTTGAAGAGAAGGTCTAACATAAATCTCAACCTGGATCCAATCAGACATCTGCCATGTGTTACAAAAAATGTACCAACCCATTGTTGGAAGTTTCTGAACCCCAACCTTGTGCAACCTCTATCCAGACTACCACTTGAACTTGCTTCTTTCTCAACTAGGATATGGAACTCTCCCGGGTTCCATACCCGAGTCAATCCCTGAAAATCCATACGGTTCTCCCATACTTGGATTTACTACACTTTTCCAACCTTAATAAAGACAACGAATAATGAACCCCTTTACCGGAACTAACGGATCACTAACCCAACATTCCACTTACTGGAGGATTTATTCATTCTAAACATCTTCAACCAATACAATTCAAAATTATCTTGACAATTATAGTGTTTGAACAAACCTATTTTCCCATCATCATCATCATCCACTCGCCACCACTCCTCCCCTAGTAATGGTAGCGATCAGACATGAGATTTCATCAATAAACCACTGCCATCCGTACTTAGTGATGTAAGTACTTTTGAACTTTTACTTTGTTGTCCCAAGAGAGGACAATTAACTTCTAAGATATCTTTTCCTATAGCTTTCGATGCAAGGACTACCATCACATACTGAGAACATTGGTCCTGCAGCAACCCTCTTGCACTCAAATCTCAATCAATCCTTTGCACCCCACATCTATCTTGAATTTCTAAATTTAATGAACTTGCACTACAATTTCCTCTACCCCATTGTTGAACTACACACTAATCCGACTATAGATCTTCCAAGCGTACCTCCAATTCGCTTCCACCAATGGTCCATAGCAAAATGCCTAACAATCTAAATCCATCTCAACACGACGTGCCCTACTCATAACTCTCATAATGCAAAATGACATATAACAACCCTTGATACTAATACCCAGTTAATTATAGGGAAACTAAACCAAAGTTAATGTCTTACACATGCAATCACATGATTCAAAAGTACATAAATATAATATTAAGGCACTATAAGAACAAAAGATAACATACCCACGATAGTATCTGATGTAATTTGGCCAATCCCGACTGAAGCTGCAATGCTCGGCCACTCGCTGTTAGGGTTTTTACCTACCCTCCTCAAAGTAACTGGAGCAGGTGTAATCACTACTCCACCCATCAACCTAGGACAATCAGCCTTCTTATGGCCCACCTGTTTGCAGTGAAAACACATTAGAACCGATCCACGAGGGTAATCCGTACTAAAATGAAACATCTGACCACAACTGAAAAATCCCCTTCCTATTTCCCTCCCTCATGCTTTCTCTCACACATTTCACAATGGCTTCGACCCTGATTCCCTTCCAAATGTGAATCCTGAGTCTTGATCCACTTTATGTGACCCACTACGATCTGAATCTGCTCTGGCTTCCTCTTCCTGAGGTGATCCAAGTCAAACTCCTACTCTCGGACTCTAGCAATCATATCTTTCATGGTCATGCACCTAGACCAAGTCATAAACTCCCTGATGTCATCCCTTAGCATATCAAGGTAACTCACTTTCTTCATCTCCTCGTCTGCTGCATACTATAGAACCAACAAATCTCTCTCCTAAAACTTTGTAGTGATCTCTGCCACAGTCTCAGCAGTCTGGCGAAGGGCCTGAAACTCCCTCACCAATTGTTGCACCCTAATCGTTGATGCAAACTCCTCCTGGAATATCATGACAAAATTTTCCCAAGACATGGCCTCCACGGTCGCATATCCTTATGCCCTACCAACCTCGTCCCACCAATCACAGGCTCGGTCCCTCAAATGACAAGATGCAAATCCTACCTTCGCCCCCTCAGGGCAGAAGCTCGTTCACTGAGCATTCTCCATGTCAGCGATCCACCATGGCTAGCGATGGGTTCCTTCACTCCAAGTAACTATGGAGCTCCACAATCCTTAAACTCCCAAAAATACCAATTGTCCTATTGTGATCTCGGCCCGAAAAGACCCGATTTGCTTATCCAACAACTCCATAACTTTCACAGGAGTCTATTCCAAAATACCACGAGTGATCTCTGACAAGATGAACTCCTAAATCTTCTTATCAATCGACTCAGTTCTAGCACCTGAGCCTGAACGAGATCCTTCCCCATGAGTGCTTCACACCATACTCAAAAGAAACCATACAATAATCAGAACATACTCAAAGAATCTTCATCCCACAGTCTTTCTAGATTCTCTGTGACTCCCCTCGATTCGGGTATGGATTATGTGCTTTCAGTAGTATGGGCCCAATACTACGATACAAACCTATCTATACTTTCCTCAAGAGTTATCCCGAATCCTCCAAATCACCTTCTCAAATCGGTACTCCATGTACTTCCTAATTAGCGCAACTAACCCACTAAAGCACTTCCTAGGCTCTCTTAGGTTCCTGACCTCACCCTACCATCAGTTGCTGAAGAACTCCCACTAATGTCAGCTAACTATTGATGGGTTTTTAGCCATAAGAACATCCTATGTGCTCATGCAACCCTAATGCTTGGATCTAGGTTTCTCTATTGTACATGCTATTCATCCAAGATTTTAAACCCTAGTTCTAGCATACAAATAATCATATTAACATGTGAAAGGGTTTTTAGATCTTACCTTGATTGTTATGTAGCAATAACAATCACAAATCCTCCTTGTAATGACTTTAGAAAGCTTAGAGTCACAAGTGTCACTCCTCTAATGGCTCACAAACACCAAGAGCAAGAGGATGAAGAATAAGGAGAGAGGAGGCTGCCCAAAACATGTGGAAACCCTAGAGAACAAGTCCACCACGTTTTTGGGGCTTAAGGGTCCTTTAAATAGTGAGGCTATTAGGGTTATCTAACAAGGAAACCCTAATTTGGATGCTTAGGCCCTACGCAACCCATTGACTCCTTTCTTAAAGGCCTTGGACGATTTCTAATGGGTTCCCCCATAGAATTCGTCCACTCCGTCCTCTATGGAGTCCATTAGCGTAATATTCAACTATCACACAATTGACAGTTCTAGTCCCTTAAGTTTAACTAATGTCTTTTAGCCACAAACTTAATTCTTATTAATTCTTGACTAGTATTAATTAAACAATATGATTTCTCCTTTAATATATTATTCTCATAATAGATTAATAAATCATAATTAATCCTTTCTCTCCATAATTCATCCTATCAAGTTGCTTTGGTGAACGCAACCCAAAAGGACCATGCACCATCGGGTCAAGTACATACCAAAATAGTTATGGACTTAGACACTAATCCAACAGCCTCCCACTTGGATAAGTCTAATAACTATTCTGCGTATAACTTCATATCCTGATCTGCAATCATAGCTTTCCAAAGCCGCTGTCAACTCTGATCTTATCAGATACGCGTGCCCTTTAGATAAGGGATCATATATTCCTCTATTCTAGATATCGTATATATATGAGACATGAACTTAATCATTCCCTCTATACTATTTCCCGACTTCCGATTTATGATGACTGACAACAGACTATAATTGAACACATCAATTTAGTCCCGGCTTGGCCAAGCGCTTAGGTTCCATCACTAAATCATCGAGGGGCCCAAAGATATTGCTTTTTATCCTACTTTGGATAAAAGGAACGGATAAACTTTGACTCAATGCTCGCTTGCACTTACTTACCGAATTACACACAACAATATGTTTTATAACACCAAGTTACTGGTGCGTTTACATATTATCAATGTGCAACCGACTCGCAAGATACAACTCACACATCTCGGTTTCAAGAATATAAGATGTTATTGTCTCACTAATCACTCGTGATGAAATCAATGAAGTGATCCAAGTGAGTGTGGGTTTAATCCAATGCTCAAATCATATTCATAAGCACTCATGAACGTTGCATCAAACAATTGCTTATGTCTAATACACTTTAGACAATCCACACACCAATTCACGACAGTCTTCATTCATACCTACTTCCAACATATGAACGACTGCGGTCCGATCGAATAATTTGACTGTTCTGAACCAATTAAATTATTCAGGAAGTCAAAACATGCAAAGTGAAACAAAAGAATAATACTAATCCCATATGGCCCCAAACTCTGGGTATAAATAAAACATTTTATTTAATCACCATATTTATTACTCATTATTTGTTGTTTCGGGTAATCAACTTGTTACTTGAATTATTACTACACTTGTCCCATGCTCTCAGCATGCACACAATGTTTACCTACGGTCCTTACTTTGTGAAATAGGTCAAATGAACACATTTCCAATCACACTCATTTCACAACTCCCAATTCCTATCACAAGTGTAAGAATATCAAATTCTTGCTACTTATAGAATGTGCTAGATTCTAACATTTTATGAAATGATCCTTTTGTAATGTCATAGCACAAAAATCACAATGACTATTGCCAATGAAATTACAAAGTTCTCTATTTGAGATTGTTACAATACAACTCCATAGACATGATGCCTCTCACTCAAAGTACATTCCTTTGAACATCCTTCTTGCATAAAAGTTGCTAATCTAGACATAGATTCTTAATATCCAACTCCCAAATATGGAAACATTTCCAAAATTTCCATATGACAATTCATTCTTAATAGAATCTTATTTATTCATAATAATGTCGATATGGTCCATCCAATATCATACTTCCAACTACTCACAAGCGACCAATCCTCAGTGAGCTTTGGATCGTCCTTTGATAGTTGTTTAATTACCTTAGTCAAAACCGATTCTTGTTCTTTTTCTCTCTAAATGCGCTAGACATTTGCAAAATTTTGGAATGGTCAAATATAATAGCACTGGCAATCAATCCTATACCCGAAGCGTATGGGACACGATGCATAATGTCTTACATAAAGATATGACACTTTATCAATCTTCTGTCATAATATTTTATGTGTCTCGTTCTTACTATTCGAACTATGAAGAGGGATACCGTAATCATAATTGAAATTTAAGAACACACTATGTATCCTTTGACTAAATTTATTAACATTCCACAACCTAAGCCTTTAGATTTAAAATGAAGCATAATATTCTCTCCCTTAATTATAGCAAAACAACTATTCAACCCTTACGACTTTGCAAAGTATAGCTCTTGTTTTCTATAATTAATATTGCTAACTTGAAATACTTGCCTTAATAATCATACAAGCATAATATTTTTGCTCCCACTATCATGATGATTATAATAGCATAACACTTATGCTCCCACTAGCTTTGACATGTATTTAGAAAACAGCTCAACCTCCAGAAAAACAATACCTATTGAATTTCTTAAGTTCATATTTCTAATACCTAATACTTTGATAATTTTTTATCAATATTCTTAGTCTTATACACCTTTGCTTTAGATAGCTCATATGTGTGTCTAAACAATTCAGACTAATTTCCAAATCTCACAATTCGAATCATGGAAAGGGATACCCTGACCATAATCGAATTCGAGAATACAATTTTACAATCACTATCTTCTTAAAATCTCTCTTAGTGAAAGCATTTCCTCACATTCATTTTCATGAAGGAGGGAATCTTATGACACTTAGATTTTAATGGTGTATGTGTTCCTATCCATGTGAATTTGTCAAAACCAAAGTTTACGACAAATTCAAACTCATATGGACCGAACCTTCTCAATCTTGATTTCCTGCCTTATGGTAACACGAGTGCTCACCATGTCTTCCAAGTAGTTAAGCAGCTCACCCTTTTCTTATCAATGTACTTTTCATTTATCAAGGTCCTTGCCTTTTATGCATTCAAATGTGAACTCATAGAACTCACATGCATAATTAACTCATTTGGAACGACACAGAAACAAGATAGTGTCAACACGATAGGTTGTAAACCTCAAGTCGTGTGCTAGTGATGATTGATAAGGTTTATTCTTGATTAGTTCTTGAAACTTTTCGAGATCATTAAGACTCCCACTGACTTCTTGACATATAAGATTCTTTTGTCAATGAACATTTCTTGAAAAACGAATATTCAAGAGTTGGTGTAGCTTTTATCAAGACAAAACACTTCATAAAATTGGTCCTAGTTGGTCTTTGTCTTATCCAAGACATCACAACTTTCCACATTTGATGAATGTTATCAACCTTCTTAATACTTGTCACTCAATGTCACAATCTTAACTCTAAGATTTGGTTTTGGAACGAATTATGATTGACTTCTTGATTTAACCATTTCTTCAATTCTCGATTCCTCTTATTAGACATACAATTGCACAAAGACTCACTTAGAGGATCAATTGAGATATGGTTCTTAATCATTAAGATCTATCATAAAACATAATAAAAGGTACTCTCCCTTCTTCTTAGAATAGAGAAACTTTTATCCTACTGCCTACTTGATTCTTCTTATTCATTCTGCTATTGATTTAAACTTTTTCAATCAACTAAGAATTACACTTAATCTCATAAGTGTAATCATATTTACTTAACCTTAGTAAATCATGACGAATATCTTTGTTACTATTGTGGTGGACTTGATCAACACATAACCTTGTGTACTCGATCTCCTAGTCCTTCACCTGACACTTTATCAATGAATTAGTCTAATTTTCAAATATGAAACTTCTCATTCATCATGCAATACTTGTTGTATGATTCCAAGTCTCTATCCAATTGAAACTTGGGCGATGATGTGACATCTGGACTCCCAGATATATTATTTTATTTAATTATTTTGCAGTTTGTGGAGGAACTCAGCGAGTTGGAGCCAATACTCGCCGAGTATGGTCGCGGATGTTCATCCTGGTTCACGTCCGGACTCTGCGAGTCCATTCATGGACTCGGCGAGTCCATGCTGTTTAATGAAACCTTAATCCCCCGGGTTTGGAGCTTATTTAAGGGCACTTATAGCCTCCCATTGCGGCTACCAGTCCCTTGAGAGAACCCTAAGTGAGCCAAATCGTTGTGAGGAAGAAGAAGTCACTTTGGATCCTTGTAACTTTGGTTTAGGAAGAAGAAGGTGACCAAGAGCAAAGGGGAGGTGCGATTCTAGCAGTTCCAGAGTTCAGAGACTTCATTTTGAGGTAATAGTTCAAACCTCCTTTAGTTTTGGTGTTGATCATTAGCGATAGGGTTTTCTAACCCCTTTGGAGAGTGATTATGTGGAGCAAATGGTCCCTCTTCGAGTTTGTGCCTTGGATCTGGACTCAAAGAGTTCCAGAGACCTTAACCCTTGGAGCTTTATGGATCGGTTTGGGGTTCTTGGACTTAGGTTACCATTTTTGGGACTAAATCTCCTTTTGATGCCTTGTTGTTGATATATAAGCATCAAGATTCGGAATTTACGTGACATTCATGCTTGGGGAGGCCAGATCCATGGTTTAGGGACACAGATCTGACCTTAGTAGGTCAGTAGAGTTTGTCCATGGCATGAACTCGCCGATTTGTTCTTGAGACTCGGCGAGTAGAGCTAGGGTTTCACATAAATTACTCAGTGAGTAGACTTGCCGAGTTGGGGGATGACTCAGTGAGTCAGAAGGGGGTTAGAGGATTGGAGTTCAAGGCGGTAATCGCCGAGTTGTTCTTGAGACTCGGCGAGTTGAGTCGGGGTGGCCCCGCGATTCATGTCTGGTATGACTCGTCAAGCATAGGGAGGGACCCAGCGTGTCAAGCGGGACAAAAAGTTAGTGGACATGTGTGAACTCGCCGAGTCACCAGAGTGCACTCGGCGAGTAGGGTCAAAGTGTGACCGTTGACTTTTGTTGACTTTTAGGGTTTGGTCAACAATGGAGTCCTTGTGTCAAGAGGGGGGTAAAATAGTCTTTTAACCTTCTGAGGGAGCCAGTGGAAGGTTGATTCTAGCCTCGAGAGTATATTTATGAGAGTATTTACTTTATGTGAATAGGCGGAGGCTAGGCAATATTTCTACCAAGTCAGAGATTTACCGAGACGCCTGAGGTGAGTCTTCTCACTATGCTTTACCTGGAGTGGTAACAGGGTTATGTGTCAGTATATTCTATAGATATGTGCCAGTGTATTTGCATGCTATGTATGTATGATAATTGTTGTGATATGTGATATGCATGATTCAGAGTTTGCAGAGTTAGAACCGGTAGGTCCATAGAGTTAGGACCTTTTGGTCCACAGAGTTAGGGCCAGAGGGCCCACAGAGAGTTGGGACTAGAGGGTCCCACTGAGACACACTGACCAGCGGGTCAAACAGAGTTATAGCCTCTAGTGGCTGAAATGTGTTAGAGTGGTATTTTCGGGAACTCACTAAGCTTATGCTTACAATGTTACGTGTTATGTGTTTCAGGTACCAGTGATGACCGCGGGAAGGCGCCGGCTTGATTGATACACACACATGGGATTTTATGTATTTCGATCTTGGGGGATGTTTTGTGAAACAAAGATATGATACTATGACATTTTATTAATGAATGTGTTTGGAAAAATGTGTTTGAAAATGCGAAAAATTGTTTTAATTTTTACGGTGTTACAGATGAGAAACTTTCCTTATTTGGTAAATTCCTGACCTTTCCACAAATAACATAATTAAGAATCACACCCATTCGTTTTAGAATTATGCAAACATCAATTTTTCTTAATGATTTCATTGCAAGGAAATAAATAAATAAGGAAAATACGTCAAACAAAATTTATTTTATTCATAAAAGCAGCGGAAAACATTTGTCCTTACAATGCAAAATCAACTGAAAAACTATGTAATCAAATATTCCTAACTCTATCATAACTTTCTAAGCTCAAAATCTAATCTTCGAATCCACGTAATAGAGATCCATCTCTTCGTGATTAGACTCATCTTGCCTTTCCATCAGGCTTCCTCTCTTTTCACTGATCCTGCAAAACATTCAATTGCAATCTTATCACATTATGTATTAAGAATCAATGAATAGGAACTTAATGGAGTTAGATAGTGGATTTTACCTGAAGGACATCCATTCTCTTTGACTCTCCCATCTTCTGGATTCTTCAGGCTCTTAGGGCAGACTTGTATCCAACGCCCTTTCACTTGGCAACAAACGCAGGTCGGTTCTCCTAGAACGTCTTCGGAAGCATGGTTGGTTGACTTTCCCAACAAATATGCTCCATTGCTTTGCCAAATCATTTCTGATTCAGCATCAATGAGCATGTAAGTTAGGTCAATGAGGTTTGCGTCATGATCCATCATATAATACTTTCTTTTGAACTCATTATATGATTCAGGGAGTGACTGTAGAACCCAGTCTACAGCCAACTTATCTGGGAATGACGCACCCAACATAATCAACCTATCGATGTGTGATTTCATTCCTAGAACGTGGGCACACACGGGCTTACCATCTTCATGTTTCATTGCCAATAGGGCTTTAGTGACATTGAACCTTTCAATTCTTCGATCTTGTTGGTTAGGGAGAACAACGGGAGGAGGAGGAGCAAGTGAAATCAAACTAGTCCACTTTGATTCTTCACTTGAATAGCAGAACAACTTAATTTTAGCAGGAACACCTTGTCCTTGAAATTTGGGAAGACAATGATTGTCATACTTTGACATCTACAAAACGGGAGAAAACGAATTCAAGTTAGTTGATTTATTGAGTCCTTAGTAAATCACACAAATGATATACTAGGTCTAGGCCCCAACACAATATTCCACAACTCGGGAGAGGGATGCCGTAACCCAAATTGCAGAACATTTGAAGTTAAGTGAATGACGATTCACTAATTTTCCACCATGAAAAACGAAAACAGATTAAGTTTTAAATGTATTGAAAACTCCTAGATCCTTTGAGATTCATTGAACTTTTCAATGGCATGTTTAAATCTCGATATGCCCCTCTAGTTTGTGACTGGGATGCCGAGGATCACAAAGCGGGTGTGAATAACCATGCAAATCTACATGGTGCCCCCACATGTTACAGTCACCTATTCGATGTGTCGGTTAACCACACACGCTCCACCGAACTATGACAAACATTGAGTCACCCTTTGCTACCTTTTGCTTAGAACCATTTAGTGTTCCGGTTAACCACACACGCTCCACTAACGTCTTTGCAAGGGTACAAAGTGTAATTTCATGGAATTGCATCAATTCACTTTTGCCTAAAGTAACTAAGATTAGGAATTTTATGAAAGCATTTAGTTACTTTTATACTACATTCTACTTATAATGGAAGGTTTCTATCCTATCCTACCCGTTCGGCTAACGACCATCCACTAGTCAAGAGTGCGGTGGGTAAGAGTGGATACCCATTCAATCGCCATTTTATAGGCAATTTCCTTAAACACCCCTTATAGACCATCTTCCTGAATGAGGCCTACTAACGGTAAGACTTGAAACTTTACTCATACGTATATAATATTAGACTTTTAATGATATATATATATATATATATATATATATATATATATATATATATATATATATAGTATAGGGTGTATTTTATACTTTTAAAATACTAGGTGCTCTAATTTAATAATTATACTTTTAATTTAATTAAATTGTACACCAAAACTTTATGGATTTACTAAATCTCTTTTAATTATACACTTTAATTAATTAATAAAACCATCAGGGTGCGATTTGAACTTTTCAAAACTATAGTAGGGTTTTAGAATTTAACATTTCTAAATTAAACTTTTAATCAAATTTTAAATTCCAAAACTTGAGGGCAAGTTTTGAAACATTTCAAATCATTACGGTTTAGAATTTAAATATTTCAAAATCAAACCTTTTAATCAAAATTTAAATTCCAAGACTTGAGGGCAAGTTTGAAACTTTTCAAACACAAAGGATCAAATAGCAAATAGTTTAAATTAACCAATTAAGATTATCTAAATTTGACCTAAAATCAATTTCTTGCAAGATAAGTTACCCAATTAATACAAATAATCAAACTTTAATCATATAAGGAAGTTATTATCTAATCAATTGGTAATTATCTTTTGTTTAATCAAGGATATACTCAAAAATATGTTTAAAATCGGATTTTAATGACCCAAAACAGTTAAGGCAAGTATTCATGAGCAAAACATCAAGAAATACCGAAATCCCCTCCTTCTGACGCTCGAACTCGCCAAGTTCCTCTATGGACTCGCCGAGTAGGAGCTACTCGCCGAGTCCACATTGGAACTCGCCGAGTTCATCAGACAGGGGGGCCAAAAAATCGATTTTACAGCTTGAACAAACAAACAAGGCAACAATACAATAGAAACCAATCAAGGCTCTGATACCACTGATGGGTTTTTAGCCATAAGAACATCCTATGTGCTCATGCAACCCTAATGCTTGGATCTAGGTTTCTCTATTGTACATGCTATTCATCCAAGATTTTAAACCCTAGTTCTAGCATACAAATAATCATATTAACATGTGAAAGGGTTTTTAGATCTTACCTTGATTGTTATGTAGCAATAACAATCACAAATCCTCCGTGTAATGATATTAGAAAGCTTAGAGTTACAAGTGTTACTCCTCTAATGGCTCATAAACACCAAGAGCAAGAGGATGAAGAATAAGGAGAGAGGAAGCTGCCCAAAACGTGTGGAAACCCTAGAGAACAAGTTCACCACGTTTTTGGGGCTTAAGGGTCCTTTAAATAGTGAGGCTATTAGGGTTATCTAACAAGGAAACCCAAATTTGGATGCTTAGGCCCTAAGCAACCCATGGACTCCTTTCTTAAAGGCCTTGGACGATTTCTAATGGGTTTCCCCCATAGAATTCGTCCACTCTATCCACTATGGAGTCCATTAGCCTAATATTCAACTATCACACAATTGACAGTTCTAGTCCCTTAAGTTTAACTAATGTCTTTTAGCCACAAACTTAATTCTTATTAATTCTTGACTAATATTAATTAAACAATATGATTTCTCCTTTAATATATTATTCTCATAATAGATTAATAAATCATAATTAATCCTTTCTCTCCATAATTCATCCTATCAAGTTGCTTTGATGAAGGCAACCCAAAAGGACCATGCACCATCGGTTCAAGTACATACCAAAATAGTTATGGACTTAGACACTAATCCAACAACTACTTCATGAATACAATCACATGCAACAAATCTTAGATAATCATTTGAGTAAAAGACTCAATTTCTATAACGATTAGACTCAAATGAGAGTTGTGCAGTATATCCAAATCTGTCATTATGAGATTATTTAACCTTTGTAGCATGTGACTTAACATATTCACTCAATAGTTAACTCATATCGCTAAGGGTTCCACAAACCACAAAGAAAGCAACATTCGTGCATCAGAAAACTAAGCAACACATCACCTATTCAGGCCATCTTATCCTAATCATCTGAAATGCTTATGAGCATGCAATTCTAAAAGCTCAAACAATAAACATATAAAGGCATCTCTCGTAATCATGAAATCCTGAGAAGATCCATAGCCTTATTCTAGCATGCAATTCTCATAACATATATCATAACAAACATGTATGGGCATTCTGGGAATCACTTACTTGAGCTCGGCTGATTGCACACATCACACCCCATTTTTTCTTTATAAAAATCTTTTTACAATTTCTTTTTCTTTTAAAAGATTATCAATTCCTTAGTTTAAGTTCATTCACACCCACGAGTGTGCCCGAATCAATCAAACCAAGGCTCTGATACTAACTTGTAATGTCCTAAAAATTCATAGTAAAATTTTCATTGTTAAAAAAATAAACCATACAAACAAGTTGTTCCAAAACTGATCAAAGTGAATATATTATTTAAACATCAGAGTAAATTTAAAATTGCCAGTGCAGAAAAATCTTTTAGATGCAATGCAGTCACGCTGAGCCCTTCCCTTTCATACTAGAAGTACCTGAAACCATAAATGTAAAACCATAAGCACAAAGGTTAGTGAGTTCCCCAAAATACCCTATACCATACATATATAACAAGTCAAGGCATAACTGGGTCTATTTCACCCCCTTCGGTCTCTTTCATCCAGTACTGGGTCTATTTCCCCCCCCCCCTTCGGTCTATTTCAACCGGTACTAGGTCTATTCCATCCCCTTTGGTATCTTTCAACCAGTATCGAGTCTATTTCAGCCCCTTCAGTCTCTTTCAACCGCTATCCGGTCTATTTCACCCATACAACTAAGCATACAATCATATCAGTAGGAGTCACAAAGACAACAAGTACATACAAACATAACAGTAAATGTCACAAGGAAAACTATCATCCTACAAATATAATTCAGTGTGCTGTAATTAGTGCCTTCGACCCACGAGTACAGTGAAAAGGCTCGCCTCCCAATCTAAATGATCGTTGAATAGGACACTACTCTATATATTAGCTCTACCAGTCACCTATTCATTGGAACATGACTAATCTTAATTTATAATCAATATACACAAAATACCCTTAGGTCAAACTTGGTAAAAAACAAGTCAATGTTGAAAAGTCCAAAAAGTCAACACAGTCGACTTAGGTGAGTACGTCCATTGTACTTAGCTTTTACGATTAGCATACTCAAGCCTTGACCAGAAACGGTCTATTGACCTTGTACGCCCTACGTACCATAGCATATGCCCAACATACATTCAGCTGTCATTTCCTTCTATTATGAGCTTAATCCTTTAAGCTCTTCCGTCCAAATTCCAGATCGAGTCCTCAAATGATCTCCTTAACCATAAAGTTTCCAACTTTATGGTCTTTCATGGTTATTAAGTGATCAATACTAGAAACACTAACTTCTTAACCTTTAAGACATCATAGCTCATGCACTGAAGGATACTAAGGTCCAATATTACATTTTTAAGGTTCGTAATAACCCCATAATTGATAAAATTTCCAACTTTATCCATTAGAATGGTTCACCCAACCAAGATCTAGTATTTAAGTCTCAAAGGGACGAAAAGTGCATCTTTTCCAACTTAATCTATTAAGTCCAAGTCACAAAAATTTAGATCTGAGTCAATATGATGTTTAAATGGATAAAGTTTCCAACTTTATCCCTAAAAAGGTCACAAACTCTCAAGATCTAAACTTTATGCACTAAAGTGACCAAGAGCTCATAACACCCAAAACTAGCTAGATCTAACAAATACATCATCAGGATTCAAACTTTATAACTTAATGACCTCAACAAGGACCAAATATGAGGCTCAAAGGTTATGGAGTAACTTCTACTCATAAGAACCACAATCATGGTAACAAAATCTTGAAAAATTAACCCCAAGCTAGATGTACATGAGAAACACATCAAGATTAAAACTTTATACCTCCAGGAGCTAGATCAAGATGAAAAAATCCTAGATCTTCATGCTCCAAGACAACCAACACTTCTCCAAGGAGTTCTTCTTCCAAAGGCACCAACAATCCACCAAAATCAATTTGATGCTCAAAATCTATCCAAACAGGGGCTAGGGTTTCTAATTTAGGTTCAGAGGGGATGGAGGATGAAGATAAGGAGGGTTCGAAATGCGTTATGGCCTTTAAATAGGTTCCAAGACCCTAAATTAGGGGTTGACTCGGAGTCGCGTACGCCCATCGAACATCTAGTACGCCCACATATGCGAAGGAACCTTCACGATCAATCTGGTCACATACACCCAACCTACATCCCTTATATACCCAGCGTACACGGCAAGCCTTTAACTGTTCTAACTTATGAAGGCCATAACTTCCTCATTCTAACTCCGATTTTGATGATCTTTATATCCACAAAATGGTATTGAGGAGTTCTACAACATTATCTAATTACTTTTGACTTACAACACCTCGAACTAAAATCGTTAATTCATGAAAGGCTGAAAGTATCACTTTTACCATTATACCCTTGGGCTCTAAACCACAACCTGGACTCTTGGATCATATAATCTACATTACCCACATCCAAATGGGTCTAAACCTCTCTTTCCCCAAACCCTGAAGCGTTAATATAATTGATCTTTGGGTCATGGCCCCGAATTATGAAACGACTCGAAACAAGGTGTTAGGATAGTTACTGGTTGCTAGAAATTAAACAAAAAGTATAATCGTTGGGAGGATACAAATGGAAGTCATTACTAGATGCATATATGGGCTACCACAAAGTGCAGATGGTCAAAGAAGACAAATACATGACATCCTTCCATACAAAATGGGGAACTTTTTGTTACAGAAAAGTTCCATTTGGGATAAGAAACAAATGAGCAACTTATAAAAGGTTGGTGGATAGAGTCTTTGATATGAAAATTAGGAGAAACGCGTAAGTTTAAGTGGATGATATGGTAATCAAGAGTAAAGAGGATCGTGAATTCCTGAGATACGTTGAGGAAACAATGGTTCATTTGACGGAAACAGTAACATACGATTCCTAGGTATTAATTTGAAGCTTTTATATTCAAATCTTTAGACCTACTCGATGAGTTGGCTGGCCCAACTTGTCGTGTAGAAATGAATCACGCTACAGGAACTTTAGGACCTACTCAACAAGCTGGAGAACCCCAACTTGACGAGTTGAGGCTGTGCATGAAAACCCTAATTTTTAGGGTTTGCACCTTATTTAAAGGACCTTAAGTCCTCTATCTAGCCTCTTTTACCACCTTCACGTCCAGAGACAAACCCTAATCGGGCTAACCTCCCTCTGAGTGTGTGTGAGGCTAAAAGAGCATGTGTGTGTGTGTTTGTTGCATTTCTTGAAGAGGCTTGAGGATTGAGATGCTTGGAACAAGAAAGGTCTTGTAGATCCAACATCTACTTCGTTTTGGTATTCATTTGAAGGTAAAAAGTCATTACCTTGATCATTTTCTTATTAGATCTTTCCACCCAAAAGCTTACGGTCATTTGTAGCTTATTCTTGAAGCATTTATGGTTATGAGCATGTTATGGGGTGAGGAGTTCAGATTTGGGCTTCTCCAAGCCCTCATGGACAGAAAGTTTGTAATACCCTAATTGTTAGGTATCATTTTTGTTCAATTTAAGTTTCATGTTTTAAGACTTACTCGACGAGTTGATGCTATGACTCATCGAGTAGAAGCGAGTTGAGACACGTCATTTAATGAGTTGACTCGATGAGTCGGGAAGGGGACTCGACGAGTAGGAGATGGAAGAGGAAACCCTAAATTTCAGGGTTTTTGCACCCTATATATTGGACCATTTGCGCCTCCCACTGTCCCTTATCACCCCTTGAGAGCCAGAAACACTAATTTCATGTGTGTGAGCTTTGTGAGTGTTTTGGAGCTTTGGGAAGTGATTTAATGAAGGAAAATTGTAGATCAAGAGGCTTGCATCAAGGATATCCATGTAGATCTTGAATCCATCTCAGTTTAAGCACGTTTTGGAGGTAACCAGCTGTTACTTTGATCTATTTCTTCTTAGAACCTCTCATAGATGGAGTTAGGGCTTTCTTTAGCATATTCATGAAGGGAGTGTGCTGTATGAGCTAGATCTGAAGTTGAAACTTCAGATCTGAACCTCCCTTGGGTCCTAAGTTCATAAAGTTCCTTGTATGGCTATGAAAGAACCCTCCCTTATGAGTAAAGCTTCATTTCAAGCTTGAATTTGGATTTTGAGGCATACAAATATGTAAAGGTAGCAAATTTACGTTTATAATACACTCTAGGGACCTAGATCTACTGTTTGGAATGAAAGAATAATTATGTATCGCTTAATCATGGGAATAACTGTATGGACTCGGCAAGTCTGGGAGATGACTTGGCGAGTCGAGTAGGGTTTTTGTCCGAATTGGTCCCGTGTGGACTCGGCGGGTCTGAGAGATGAATCGATGAGTCAGTTTGGGTTTTCAAGCATTGGGTCCCGTATTGACTCGACGAGTCTGTTAGATACTCGACGAGCCAATTCGGGTAATTCTTGAATCAATAGGGACTCGATGAGGGGAAAGTTGCACTCAGCAATAGGACAACATGGACTATTGACCATTGACAAGTGACTTTGAATTTAACTGGGGATTGTCTTCTGCCTTCCAAAGGCATTTTGGTAATTTGAGTATTTATTTAGTGGGTCACTCACGGGTACAAGCGAGGCTGTTGGAGCTATATCTGGAGGAGTGGACAGTGTCATCCCGAGCCACTAGCGAGGTGAGTTATCCTCAGTATGTTAATAGGGTCTAAGGCACCAAGGTCGGCCCCTTAGGTTGATATTCTGATTATAGTATGATGTATATGATTATGATCTGTTAGTTCGGTATCAGGATAGGCAGGATGTTGTTATTCTATGATGATTCAATAGATTGGTATATTTGTGACCTGGTTAGGTCGGTATTCCAGTATATTGGATTGGTATGATTGATGATCTATGAGATAGTTATACCTAATATATATGCTAGAATATGTTATTTATGTGTACATGGTTATTGGTTTCGTGGTGTTGAGTCGGTCCTACTTTGTGCTGAAGGCCAACATACCCGATGAGCGGTCCGGATAGGCTGTGATCCTGTATAACGGCCCAGTCACACCGAAGGCTTAGGATAGATCCAGATAGACTGTAGGCCTTGAAAGGCGGTCCAGTCAGGAGGCACATTATGCATGTTCTTGTTATTAGTTATTAATATGGTATTATTAGTGTGGTATTGGTATTTTGGGACTCACTAAGCTCTCGAGCTTACAGTTTTAGTTTATTGTTTCAGGTACATTACAAGATCGTGGCAAGGCAAAGGCGTGACCGTACCGCTCCTTATCCTTATGATTTTAGTTTCTAGGACACTTTGATGAATAATATTTTGAAAACAATTTGTATAAAACTATTTGGCTTTTTTAATGGTTGGAAAAGTTTAAATTTGGCTTAAAATTTTGGATGTTACAAGTTGGTATCAGAGCCTTGGTTTGAGTGAATTGGAGAACACTCGTGTGAATCCAGTCTCAAATCAAGGAAATTTTTAGAATAAATTCTAAATGGTTTTTGAAATAAGGGATGGAGGATGCGAAGTGTACGATCAGCCGGAGCCAATAAGTAGACCCCAAAATACCATACAATTATTTGATATTATGATATGTTAGAACAACATGCTAGTAGTAGGCTATGGATCTTCAGGGATTTCATGATAGAAATTGCTTGATTATATGATGCCTACTAGGGTTTTCTTTATATGAGATTGACATCATTACTGTGGTTTCTAGTGTATGCGTCTCGGCTATATATAATTAAGATCTTATAGCCTGAGAATGTTAGACTTGGTCTTATGACCAGGTTGGATATTAGAAAGATTATGAGGTCTAACATTATGTATGGTTAGCATACACTAGTGCTACAGGGTTGATGAAAGTTTCATGGATGGCGGAGTTATGAAGAGTCAGTAGATCAGTAATGAGATGTTTAGTTCTCCTCTAGAAGTGAGGATACAGAGCTATTTATGATTATGTATATTATTAGGGTTTGTGATGATACTTGGGACAAATATGGGTAGGTGTGGAAGGTAGTATGGGCCCATATTACCGGAAGCAAAGGACCCATACGTGTAGCAAGGAAGTCACCACCCCTAGAGTTTGTGATAATTGGTCTCCCGATATTATGTTGTTTATCTGACACCTTTGGTATATTTTCAGTATGGTGATCACGAGGCATTTTGCGACTGGATCCGCGTCAGGATCAAGATTAGGATTAGGAGACGGAGGTTAGGGTGTGCCTGTAGCACCTGAGCGACTGGTGTAGATAGGGACAAAAGAGTTGGATGCCAGGATTCGAGAGATCCTGCATGATGAGATTGTCGTGGCGTTTCAAGCGCAACTACCAAAGATGTTTGGGCCGATTAAGACCGCTATGGTCGAGTACTTTGATGAGCGCTATGCAGCCTTAGCCAAGACGGCCGCCACTGCAACCACATCGGCTATAGCCGCGGCAAGGGGTGGTGGAGGATCCAGTCGGGCTTTTCAGTACCGGGACTTCCATAATACAAAGCCCCCGACATTTGATGGTAACCAGGATGCGATCAAGGCTATGAGGTGGTTATCTGACGTGGAGGGATGTTTCTTCATGTACTCATGTCCTACTGACCAGAAGGTCAGGTGCGCCCTAAACCTGCTGAGGCTTGGGGCCAAGGACTGGTGGCGACTGACGACTGGGTCGTACACTGATGATCAGAGAGCTACCATTACTTGGGAGCGGTTCAGGGATATGTTCCGCGCTCTCTATGTTCCACACGTGGAGCGGGAACGGCTTGCTCATGAGTTTTTGACTTTGAAACAGGATGGAGAGTCGGTGATAAAGATAACCCGCATGTTCATAGAGAGGACTATGTTTTGCCTGGAGTTTGCTTCTGAGCAGTCTAGATGACTCGTTATTTGAGCATGCTCAAGACCGATATCCATCAGTTAGTTTCCACGCAATGTCGTGATACTCTTTTGGATCTTCAGGAAGCCGCTAGGAAGCGTGAGTTGGAGTTAGAGTTGCAGTTGAAGGAGCAGCGTCTGGTTCTGACACAGTCTCAGCCGGCACCGAAGTGGTCTAAAACTGCTGATTCTAGGACTGGGGGTCAGCAGGTGTTGGGTGCCATAAATATTACAAGGAGGGGCACTATGCCAGGGATTGTCGCCAGTCCGCCCCTCCAGCAGATATGAGGATATATTATCACTGTCATCAGGTTGGTCATGTGAAGACCAACTGTCTGCAGCTCGCCGCCAAACCGACGCATGTTTCCACACCAGCTACTTTGAGGATTGCAGAGGGGAGGTCAGTCAAGGTGAAGCCTCCAAAGTGTCAGGGGCGTGCTTTCCAACTCTCGGCCAAGGAGGCCAAGACAGCACCAGATGTGGTTTCTAGTATGTTTCTATTGATGGGTTTTGAGCATTCTAACACTTTACATGCAACCCTAATAACCTTGAATCTATGTTTTCTCTATATACATGCAAATTTCTTTTTCAAGGTTATTTCCTAACTAGCATGGCATGGGGAATAAATAAAATATAAACTAGTAGAAATACATACCTTGATGTTGCTTGGATTCCTTCAAGACTTTGTGAGCCTAGCACCCCAAATGGTGTGCCTCAAATGCTTCACACAACACCACAAAACTTGGAATAACTTGAGAGAATACTTCTAGCACTCAAAATCGGTTATGCCCTCTCTAGTAACACTAGGTCCCAATTTTGCTAGCCAAAGGGTTCCTTTTATAGTAGTGTCACAATTAGGGTTTCATTAAGAACACCCATAATTGTCATGACTCTTCATTTCTCATGACCCATGGGTTTGTAACTCCCATGGACTATCCATGGAGCTCCAAATGGTTACATCCATAACCCACAAACCATGGATCATTAATCCACCATAAAAGAATTGATGATTGTCATAATCAACCCTATATATTTAATTAGTCTCACTTTGATCACCAAATTAATACTAGATTAATACTCGATCGATACTAATTAAATAACACTATTATTAATATACTAGAACTTATAATATATTAATAATCATAAGTGCCATATTCTCTCATTTAGTCTATCCAAGTATTGCAATGCCATGCAACCCAAATGCACCATGCCGGGTCGGATCAAGTACATACCAAATAAAGTTATGGACTTAGACACTATATCCAACAGTCTCCCACTTGGATAAATCTAATAACTATATTTGCAAATATGACTTGAAAATCCAACTAGCAATCGTAGCTCTTTCAAAGTCTCTCGGAACTGAGATGATGATGATACGCCATTTAAGATAAGTGATCATATAATCCTCTGCTCTCATGATATCAGCCGGACAAACACATGGAACATGGTCTTACTTATTGTCTAGCATTTGTTTCTTGATCTCCGATTTGTTTCGACATAGAACTAAATTGAACACATCAATTAGGTTCCGACCGGGCCCGGTACATAGTTCAAAACCAAATCATCGAAGGGCCCAGATATTGCTTCTATTTCTAGAAGGATTAAATAAACTTCGACTGATATGCTTGTACTAACTACTTGTTGAATTACTCACAAAGGCACGTTTTATAATATCGAGCTACCAATGCATTTTCGTACAATCAATGAATAAGCAACTCACAGTCAACAACTCATATCTCTAGGTTTGAAGATTTATATGATATTACCGTCTCACGATCACTCGAGATAAATTCCATGAAGTGATGCAAGTGAGTGTGGGTTGAATCCAATACTCAGCCCTTATGAGTACTCATGAATGTTGTACCAACCATTGCATTGTCTAAAGCACTTTAGACAAATCATACAAGCCAAATTCATGACAGTCTTGAATCAATACTTACTTCCAAAGTTTGACTGACTGTGGATGGTTTGAATAATAACATGATTATTCTTAAAGTAAAAACATGCAAAATTGAAATATACTAAACAATCAACACAAGATAGTAACACCTTACTCATAAATAAATAACAACTTTTATTTATCATCAAATGTCAATTACATTTTACAAGTTTCAGGAATCTAATTATTGAAACTAATATAATCCTTTAGCCCAATGCGCCTTGCATGCTGTAAATGCTTAACCCTGCTCAGTCCCTTCGTGAGGGGATCTACCGGGTTCTCATCTGATGATACCCTCTTTGCCACGAGGAGTCCTTCTTCTATTCTATGTCTGATGAAATGGTATTTTCTGTCAATATGCCTAGATCTCCGGTGATCTCTTGGTTCTTTCGCCAAAGCAACCGCACTTTCACTGTCACAGAAAATTTCCATTGGCTCCTTTATAGCTGGTACAACTCCAAGGTCTCCGATGAAGTTCTTTAGCCATATCACCTCTTTTGCTGCCTCGCTTGCTGCTATGTACTCTGATTCACAAGTCGAATCAGCTACTGTCTCCTGCTCGGAACTTTTCCAAGTAATGGCTCCTCCATTTAGGATAAAGACCCAGCCTGACTGAGAGCGGAAATTATCCTTATCAGTTTGAAAGATAGCATCACTATATCCTTCCACTCTTAAGTCATCACTGCCTCCGAGGGTAAGGACCCAGTCCTTAGTCCTCCGCAAATACTTGAGAATGTTCTTTACCGCTGTCCAGTGTGCCTTGCCAGGGTTCCCTTGATATCTACTGACCATGCTCAAAGCAAAGGCCACATCAGGGCGAGTACAAGTCATAGCATACATGATCGAGCCCACAGCGGAAGCATATGGTATCTGACTCATCTTAGCTATCTCATCCTCTGTACTCGGACTCTGAGTCTTACTTAGCTTGGCATTACTTTGGATTGGTAACTCTCCTTTCTTGGAATCTTGCATACTGAACCTCTTCAGTATCTTATCCACATAGGTACTTTGACTAAGTCCAATTAGTCTCTTACTCCTATCTCTCAATATCCTTATCCCTAGGATATAGGCAGCTTCCCCAAGGTCCTTCATAGAAAAACACTTCCCAATCCAGGCCTTAACCTCCTGCAAAGTTGGGATGTCGTTTCCTATGAGAAGTATGTCATCCACATACAACACCAAGAAGCTAACTATGCTCCCACTAGCCCTGACATACACACAACACTCATCCTCACTCCTAGAAAATCCAAACTCTTTGACTTTCTCATCAAAGCAAAGATTCCACCTGCGAGATGCTTGTTTCAATCCATAAATAGATTTTTCAAGCTTGCACACTCTATTAGGGTATTTTGGATCAACAAAACCCTCTGGCTGAGCCATGTAAACATCCTCAGCCAACTTCGCATTAAGGAAAGCGGTTTTGACATCCATTTTCCATATTTCATAGTCATGAAATGCAGCTATGGCTAACAACACTCTAATAGACTTAATCTTAGCTACTGGTGAGAAGGTCTCATCATAGTCAACTCCCGGAGTTTGAGTAAAGCCCTTCGCAACCAGTCGCGCTTTATAAGTGTCTACTTTCCCATCCATGTCGGTCTTCTTCTTGAAGATCTATTTGCACCCAACTGTCTTACGACCTGGTACATTGTCAACCAAGTTCCAAACTTGATTGTCATACATGGACTGAATCTCGCTATCCATAGCCTCCTTCCATTTCGCAGACCCAGGGCCTGCCATGTCTTCCTTATAATTATTAGGTTCATCCAAATCTATCAGTGTACTATCACTGATAAATGTATCACCTTCAGTGGTGATGTGATAACCATAATAAAATTCAGGTGTGTTCCTCACCCTAGTGGAACGTCTTGGAGGTACAGACTCATCTATCGGCTCAACAGGAGTTTCCTCCTCAGGTTGGCTGACAACATTTGAGGTTCCTTCACCACTTGACTCTTGAATCTCTTCAAGCTCAATTTGCCTCCTACTGTCCCCTTGGCTTATGAATTCTCTCTCACGAAAGACTCCTCTTCTTGCTACAAAGACCACATTGTCACTGGGTCTGTAGAAGAGGTAACCAAAGGATCTATGTGGGTAGCCGATGAAAATACACCTCTCGCTTTGGGGCTCAAGCTTGTCATGAGTCTCACGCCTCACAAAATCTTCACAACCCCAAATCTTGATGTGGTCCAAATTGGGCACTTTCCCAGTCCACATATCGTGACGTGTTTTGGCAAGCTTTTTAGTAGGGAATAGATTATGGATATGGGCGGCAGTCTCTAATGCATACCCCCAGAAAGAGATTAGTAACAAAGCTCGACTCATCATGGAACGAACCATATCCAACAGGGTTCGATTACGCCTCTCAGCCACACCATTCAACTGTGGTGTCCTGGGAGGTGTCAATTGTGAGACAATCTAACATTCCTTAAGATAGTCAAGGAACTCAATGCTAAGATACTCTCCTCCCCGATCGGATCGGATCATCTTGATGTTCCTGCCCAATTGATTCTCAACTTCCTGCTTAAATTCTTTGAACTTTTCAAAGGTTTCTGACTTATGCTTGATTAAGTAAATATATCCATATCTACTGTAATCATCAGTAAAAGTCACATAATAACGATTAGCATCCCATGTAGCAACTCTGAAGGGCCCATACACATCCGTGTGTACAAGGTCCAACAAACCTTCACCCCTATCACAAGTAACTGTGAAGGGTGACTTTGTCATTTTTCCAAGTAAACAAGACTCGCAACTATCATCTGACTTGAGGTCAAATGATTCCAAGACTCCAGCCTTTTGGAGTTGGCCTATGCGCTTCTTGTTAACATGTCCAAGACGACAATGCCACAAGGATGCTTTGTCCAAGCTATCAGAAGAATCAATATACAACACATTATTTCCTAAATTTTCTACAACATTCACAGCTTCATATACACCATCACAAGGTATTGCTTTAAAGTAAAATACATCATTGCAATAAACATTAATAGCACCATTTTTATTATCAAATGAAAATGTAAAACCTTGTTTGTACAAGCCATGAAAAGAAATAATATTTCTCGCCATTTCGGGCGAGTAACAACACTTATTCAAATCTAACATTAACCCATTATTAAGTAATAAAGAGTAAACTCCTATCTTGGTAATAGGTGATGCTTTCCTGTTGCCCATGACTAAGTTTATCTTCCCGTGCTCCACTTGCTCACTTCTTCTTGGTGTCTGTAAATTAGTTCAAATGTGAATACCACACCCTGTATCAAGCACCCAAGAATTAGCATTAGATGAGTTGTTAGACAATATTGTGTAAATACCTGCATGGGTGGGTTTAACCTTCCCATCCTTTACATCTTGCAGATATTTGGCGCAACTTCACTTGAAGTGTCCCTTATCCTGGAAATAGAAGCACTGTGCTTCCTTTGGGTTTGAAGAAGGAGTAATGGGACCTTTCTTTGTCCCACTTGAAGAGGAACCATCAAGAGTCTTACCCTTGGTACCCTTCGAAGGGCTTTTCCTCTTCTTACCCTTCCCTTGCCCAATTGCAAGAACAGGGGTTGTTAAAGGAGTAGAAGTAGCAACCGCTTTACCCTTAAGGCCATTTTCAGCTGTCCTTAAGAGTCCTTGAATTTTGCTAAGTGTGACTTCCTCCTTGTTCATATGATAAGTCATACGAAACTGATCATAACTTTGAGGTAAGGAATGGAGAATGATGTCAATCGCCAATTCTTTAGGGAAGTTAACATTGAGCTTTAGCAACTGGTCAACGAACCTCTGCATCTTCTGCAAGTGACCGGTGATGGGTTCACCATCCTTCATCCTTGCGGTTATCATGGAGGAAATGATTTCATACCTCTCTTGACGCGCGCTCTGATGGTACCTTTCCATCAGAACTAGGGGCATCTCATAGGGGTAGAAATCTTCATAAGATTTTTGGAGTTCCGGAGTCATTGTGGCCATCATGATGCAGGACACCTTGGTGGCATCCTTTTCATGTGCAATGAACTCCACAAACTCTTCTGGAGTAGCAGTGGCTTCATTAACAACCTTAAGCTCCCTGTCAAGGACATATTCTTTGTCCTCATAGCGGGTAATCATCCTGATGTTTTTGATCCACTCATTAAAGTTGGATCCATCAAAGATGACCTTACCACACAAGTTCATTAGGGAAAAGGAGCATGTCTGGTTTGAGCCAACAGCGTTATTGGAAGACATCTGGAATAAAAGGAAGATAAGTTTCATTAGATTAAGAGTCCTTAATAAGTCACCCAAATGAAATATTAAGGCTAGGATCCAACAAACTATTTATAGGTGGAAGAGGGATGCCGTAATCCACACTATAAAATATTTGAAGGTAGGTAAATGACGATTTACCAATTTCCACTATAAGAACGAAATATTTTATTATTAGGTTTTATTGGTTTTGAAACTCTTAGATCTTTTTAGATACATTGAACTTTTCAATGGCATGTTTGAATCTCGAATGTGCCCTATCAAGTTTGTGACTGGGATGCCGAGGATCACAAACAAGGTGTGAATAACCATACAAATTCACTTGGTACCCTTAACAATATTACCTAATCGATGTGCCGGTTAACCACACACGCTCCACTAACGACTTGGTAAGGTACAAAGTTTAATTTTATGGGCTAGCACCAAATTCACATTTTCCTAAAGTAACTAAGATTGGGAATTCATAATGTATAGTTACTTTATAATTCATTATACTTTTAATGAGAATTTAAAGTCGTATCCTACCCGTTCGGCTAACGACTCTCCACCGATCAAGGAAGCGGTGGGTGAGAGTGGACACCCATTAAGTCACCATTTTATAGGCAACAACCTTATACCCCCCTTATAGACCGGCTTCGTGAATGAGGCCTAATAACGGTAAGAATGACATATTCTTATACATATCCATATAATAAAATTATAATAATAGTATAAGTGTTGACTTTTAAACTTTTTAAAAATCTAAGGTTTAATTTGGAATTAAAGTATTAAAGTGTAATACTTTTCAAATTCCAAAACTTGAGGGCAAGAATTGAAACTATTCCAAGTCTCTTCAATTTGTAACTTATGAGTTTTAATGGTTCATAAAAATGAAGACTCTTCATTTTATGAAACCTCTTTAGTTCTTTAATCACAATTTAAAGAAGTGACTTTTGGTTATCCATAACATGAGGACAAGTTATGAACACCATCATTGTCATTAAGATCATAAATTAAACACACATGGAGGTTACACATAATTCCTATGATCTTCTAAAAACTCATAAGAACACAAATTCATGTCAAGCAATTTCAAGAATCATATTAACATATACAATACTTGAAAATTGATAAAAGTCATGCAAAATGGATTAACATAATCATTATCATTTTGAAAAACAGATTTTACAAGTCCAAAACAGATTGGGATAATGATTTTAATCCATTCCCAACAACAAAACACGAAAAGACTGCCCAACACGCACCTACTCGTCGAGTGCATGATCCTACTCGACGAGTAGGATGAATTTGTTCTTGGACTCGGCGAGTCCTCCCCATCAACTCGGCGAGTCCAGTCAACAGTGAGCAGAATTTTCGATTTTCAAGCAGTTTTGCATCAAGTATACAGAAAACAATCCTAGGCTCTGATACCACTGATGGGTTTTGAGCATTCTAACACTTCCTAAGTGTACATGCAACCCTAATAACCTTGAATCTATGTTTTCTCTATATACATGCAAATTTCTTTTTCAAGGTTATTTCCTAACTAGCATGGCATGGGGAATAAATAAAATATAAACTAGTAGAAATACATACCTTGATGTTGCTTGGATTCCTTCAAGACTTTGTGAGCCTAGCACCCCAAATGGTGTGCCTCAAATGCTTCACACAACACCACAAAACTTGGAATAACTTGAGAGAATACTTCTAGCACTCAAAATCGGTTATGCCCTCTCTAGTAACACTAGGTCCCAATTTTGCTAGCCAAAGGGTTCCTTTTATAGTGGTGTCACAATTATGGTTTCATTAAGAAGACCCATAATTTTCATGACTCTTCATTTCTCATGACCCATGGGTTTGTAACTCCCATGGACTATCCATGGAGCTCCAAATGGTTACATCCATAACCCACAAACCATGGATCATTAATCCACCATAAAAGAATTGATGATTGTCATAATCAACCCTATATATTTAATTAGTCTCACTTTGACCACCAAATTAATACTAGATTAATACTCGATCGATACTAATTAAATAACACTATTATTAATATATTAGAACTTATAATATATTAATAATCATAAGTGCCATATTCTCTCATTTAGTCTATCCAAGTATTGCAATGCCATGCAACCTAAATGCACCATGCCGGGTCAGATCAAGTACATACCAAATAAAGTTATGGACTTAGACACTATATCCAACATCTATCTCTTATTTCAGTCCTTATATCTGTGTTATGCTTATCGGTTATACCTATGTTTAGGTATGTTTTTAATAAACTCCTTGCCTGCATTGGTTTTATTCGAATCGGGGGCGAGTCGGTCGTTCGTATCTAAGACTTTTAGTAGGGGGTTCAGTGTGCCAGTAGGTGAGCTTGAGTGTCTGTTGTGAGTTTCTATCGCCAACGAACAACGGGTTTTTGCTTCCTCGGTCTACCGGGGATGTGAGTTGGAGATTTTCAGGGTATCCTTCCCAATAGATTTGATTCCTATTCCCATGGGGGAAGTATGTGTGATTTTCGGGATGGATTGGCTCATTCGTTTTGGTGCCATGATCGATTGTGAAGGGCAGCGGGTTGTAGTTCGAACCCCAGGTGGGGGAGAACTGTTGGTATATGGTGAGGGCACCAGAGTAGGATCAGGGTTTTGTTCAACAGCCCAGGCTCGGCAGTATATTCAGCACGGGTGCTCCGATTACTTAGCGTATGCGGTGGATATGCGAGTCAGGGACCAAACTTCAGTTTCAGAGGTCCCGGTGGTTAGAAAATTCGCTGATGTGTTTTCGGAGGAGTTACCCAGAGTGCCTCCGAAGGGACAGGTTGAGTTCAGGATTGATCTTGTGTCGGGTGCGGCCCCTATCACTAACGCGTCGTACCGTTTTTCATTGCCAGAGATGTAGGAGTTGTCATCTCAGTTGCAGGGTGTGGAATTCACATTTGTGGGTCATTGATAAAGGGTGTGGAATTCACATGTGTTCTAATTTGCAGCACCTAAAAAGAAGTGAGGATGTGGAGCACGGGAAGATAAACTTGATCATGGGGAATAGGAAAGCTTCACCTGTCACCAAGATTGGAGTTTATTCTTTATTTCTTAGTAGTAGGTTAATATTAGATTTGAATTAATGTTGTTACTCGTCCGAAATGTCGAGAAATATTATTTCCTTTCATGGTTTGTACAAACAAGGATTTACTTTTTCATTTGATAATGAATGTGGTGGTATTAATGTTTTTATAATGGTGTTTTTTATTTTAAAGCATTACCTTGTTATGGTGTATATGAAATTGTTTCGGTTGTAGACAACTTAGGAAATAATGTATTGCATATTGATTCTTCCACTATTTTGGATAAGGCATCCTTGTGGAATTGTCGTCTTGGACATGTCAACAAGAAGCGTATATGCCAACTCTAAAAGGCTGGAGTTTTGGAGTCATTTGACTTAAAGTCAGATGATAGTTCCGAATCTTGTTTACTTGGAAAAATGACTAAGTCACCCTTCACTGCTACTTGTGCTAGGGGTGAAGGTTTGTTGGATCTCATACACACCGATGTGTGTGGGCCCTTCAGAACCGCCACAAGGGATGCTAACTGCTTATATGTGAATTTTACTGATGAGTACATTAGATATGGTTATGTCTACATAATCAAGCATAAGTTAGAAACCTTTGAGAAATTCAAAGAGTTTAAACAAGAAGTGGAGAATCAGTTAGGCAGGACGATAAAGATGCTCCGATCCGATCGGGGTGGTGAGTATCTTAGTATCGAGTTCCTTGACTATCTTAAGAAATGTGGAATTGTTTCACAATTGACACCTCCTAGGACACCACAACTGAATGGTGTGGCTGAGAGGCGCAATTGAACCTTGTTAGACATGGTTCATTCCATGATGAGTCGACCTTCGTTACCAATCTTATTCTAGGGGTATGCCTTAGAGACTACCCACCATATCCTTAATCTAGTCCCTACCAAAAAGGTTGCCAAAACACCACACAAGATGTGGACTGGGAAAGTTCCCACTTTAGACCACATAAAGATTTGAGGTGCGAGACTCACGACAAGCTCGAACCTCAAAGTGAGCGGTGTATTTTCATCGGCTACCCACAAAAATCCTTCGGTTATCTCTTCTACAGACTGAGTGACAATGTTGTCTTTGTGGCAAGGAGAGGAGTCTTTCATGAGAGAGAGTTCATACGCCAAGGAAATAGTGGGAGGCAAATTGATCTTGAAGAAATTCAAGAGTCAGGCGGTAGGAACCTCAAAAAATAGCAATCAACCTCAGGAGGAAACTCATGTTGAGTCGATTGATGAGTCTGTACCTCTGAGGCATTCCACTAGAGTTACGAACATACCTGATTATTATTATGGTTTCCATATTACTGCAGACGGTGATCCGTTTATCAGTGATAGTACACTGATAAATTTGGATGAACCTAACAACTTTAAGGAAGCCATGGCATGCCCTAAATCTACCAAATGGAAAGAGGCTATGGACAGCGAGATTCAGTCTATGTATGACAATCAAGTTTGGAACTTGGTTAACTATGTATCGGGTCGTAAGATAGTCAGGTGCAAATAGATCTTTAAGAAGAAGACCAACATGGATGGGAATATACACACTTATAAAGCACGATTGGTTGTGAAGGGCTTCACTCAAACTCCGGGAGTTTACTATGATGAGACCTTCTCACCAGTAGTGAAGATTAAGTCTATTAGGTGTATGTTGGCCATTGTTGCATTTCATGATTATGAAATATGGCAAATGGATGTCAAAATCGCTTTCCTTCATGAAAAGTTGGATGAGGATGTTTACATGAATCATCCAAAGGGTTTTGTCGATGAAAAGCACCCTAATAGAGTGTGTAAGCTTGAGAAATCCATCTATGGATTAAAACAAGCATCTTGCAGATGGAATCTTTGTTTCGATGAGAAAGTCAAAGAGTTTGGCTTTTCGAAGAGTGAGGATGAGTCATCTGTATATGTTAAGGCTAGTTGGAGTATAGTTAGCTTTTTGGTATTGAATGTGGATGACATACTACTCATTGGAAAGGACATCCCAACCTTGTAGGAGGTTAAGTCCTGGCTTAGGAAGTGTTTCGCTATGAAGGACCTTGGAGAAGCTGCATATATCCTAGGGATAAGGATATTGAGAGTCAAGAGTAAGAGACTAATTGGACTTAGTCAAAGTACCTACTTGGATAAGGTGCTAAATAAGCTCAGCATGCAGGATTCCAAGAAAGGTTACTTACTGATCCAGAGTAACACCAAACTAAGTAAGACCCAGAGCCCGAGTACAGAGGCTGAGATGGCTGAGATGAGTCGAGTACCATATGCTTCCGAAGTAGGCTCGATCATGTATGCTTTGACTTGTACTCGCCCTGATGTGGACTTTGCTTTGAGCATGGTCAGCAGATATCAAAAGAATCCTGGCAAGGCTCACTGGATTGCGGTAAAGAACATTCTCAAGTACCTATAGATGACTAAGGATTGATTCCTTACCCTTGGTGGGAGTGATGACTTGAGAGTAGTGGGGTATAGTGACGCTAGCTTTCAAACTGATCGGGATAATTTCCGCTCTCAGTCGGGATGGGTCTTTACCCTAAATGGAGGTAGGAGACAGTAGCTGGTTCAACTTGCGAATCAAAGTATATTGTAGCGAGCAAGGCGGAAAAGGAGGCAATATGGCTAAAGAACTTGATTGGAGACCTTGGAGTTGTACCAACTATAAAGGAGCCTATGGAGATTTTCTACGAAAACAAGTGTAGTTGCCTTAGCCAAGGAACCAAGGGATCACGACAGATCCATGCACATCGACAGAAAATATCATTTTATTAGACATCGAATCGAAGAAGGACTCCTCATGGCAAAGAGGGTATCATCAGATGAGAACCCAGCAGATCCCCTCATGAAGGGACCGTGTAAGGTTAAGCATTTACAGAATGCGAGGCGCATTGGGTTGAAGGATGATATTAGCGTTAGCAGTTAGATAGCTTTCGAAACATGTAATAGTTAAAATGTAATTGACATCTAATGTTTAAATAAAAGGTGTTTTTATTTACTAGTATGGTACTGTCTTATGTCAATCATTTACTATTGTTTCATTTTGCATGTTTTGACTTCCAGAATAATTGTGTTATGGTATATCATGTTATTCAAAACTATCCACATTCGATCATACTTTGGAAGTAGGTATTGAAATAAGACTGTCATGAATTAGGTTTGTAGATTTGTTTGAATTGTATTAGACATAGAAATTGTTGCTGCAACATTCATGAGTGCTCATAAGTTCTGAGTATTGGAATCAACCCATGCTTACCTGTATCACTTCAACGAATTTATCTCGAGTGATCATGAGATGGTAATATTATATAAGTCTTCAAACCAAGAGATATGAGTTTTTGACTATGAGTTGGTTGTACATTGATAGTATAAAAACGCATCAGTAACTTGATGTCATAAAATGTGTTGTTGTGTACAATTTGATGATTAGTTAGTACAAGCATATGAGTCAAATTTTATATGTTCCTTTTAGTCCTTGGAGGATTAAAAGCGATATCTTGGGCCCCTCGATAATTTTGTTTTGACCTATGTACCAGGCCCAGTCAGAACTCAGTTGATGTGTTTGATTAATTTCTATGTCAAACAACTCGGATATCGGGAAACAAACTGCTCGGCAATAAGTAGACGATGTTCCATGTATCTTTCCGGCTGATATATTGAACAGAGGATTTATGATCACTTATCTTAAATGGCGGATCATCGTAGTTCCGCGAGAATTTGAAAGAGCTATGATTGTTGGTCAGATCCGAAAGTCGTACATACAACTATAGTTATTAGACTTAAACAAGTGGGAGACTATTGGATACGGCGTCTAAGTCCATAACTATATTTGGTATGTACTTGACCCAATTTAGCATGGTCCATTTGGGTTTCATGGCATCGTAACAACTGGATAGACAAAATGAGAGAAAGGACACTTATGATTTGTTAATATATTATAAGCTCTAATATATTAATATGAGACCATATTATTTAATTAGTTTTGATCAAGAATTAATTTGGAATTAGTTTTGTGATCAAAAGAGACTAATTAAATATATGGGGATTGATTCTGTAAATCATTCATTCTTATATAGTGGGTTTATTATCCATGATTCATTGGATTGGGCTAGGAACCATAGGGTGCTCCATGGATGCTCCATGGAGGTTAAAACCCATGAATCATGGAGGAATTGAAAAGTCATGCACATTAGGGTTAACATGGTGTAACCCTACATGTGGCACACTATATAAAGAGCCCCATGGCAAGCAAAATCGGCACTAAGACATAAGGGTGAAGGCTAGCCGAATTTTTGTGCATGAGTGTTCTTCTCTCAAGTTATTCCAAAAGTTGTGGTGTTGTGTGAAGCATTGAGGCATCACATTTGGGGTGCTAGGCTCACAAGGTCTTAAGGAATCCAAGCTACAAGAAAGGTATGTCATTCTACTAAATTTTGTAATACATATACCCATTATATGCTAGTTAGGATGAAAGCCTTGGAAAAAGAAAGTTTGCATGTATAATAGAGAAAACATTGATCTAAGGTTTCTATGTTTTCATGTACACCATAGGAGTGTTAGAATGTTCAAAACCCATCACGACCTACCCCTCCGGTTTATCTCAATGAGTTACGGGGACTATTTCACCCCTATTACTACCACATAAAAACATAACATAATCATACTGTTAGGCATATCGGGGTACCCAACCTACCCCTTGGCCCTATCGACTGAATATGGGGACTATTCCCCCTACTATCACAGAACATCATATCAGGCTAGCACATAATCATAACAGATAACAATATAACAGAATATTATCACGAAGACAATTATCTCTTTTATAACTCTTACTAGTGGGCCGGCCATGGTGCCTTTGAGCCACTTCTACTGGAAGGTAACTCACCTCAATGTCGTGCAGTAACTGAACTGTCCTCGATGCTAAGATCAACTCTTCTCAAACTCCTACACATAAAAACCTTCCTTAGTTACCATTTCATACTCTTAACCCCTTTCAATGGTCAACTTAGGTCAAAGTCAAACTCAAGGTCAACAACTTGGTCAAAGTCAACTTTTGGTCAAATTCAACATCTAGTTGACTCAACTCGCTGAGTTAATCCACCAACTCGTCGATTTCCATAATCCTCAAAGTACTAGAACTTCGATCCTACTCTTCAAGTCTTTCAAGAACTCATCGAGTTCTCCTTCATACAGAATCGGGACCTTTTGCTCATGACTCGCCGAGCTCATCTTTGAAATCGTCGAGTCTTGCTTCCTACAAGTTGAAGTGTTTAGTCCTTGACTCGTCGAGTTCTTCCTTGAACTCATCGAGTTCTTCTTCATATAAGTTGGGATATTGCCTTGAACTTGTCGAGTTCATCCTTGACATATTCACGTCCATCCTGTTGAGTCCTCTTCTAGACTCAACCAGATTAATCAGAAACAGAAGAGGTTGGGGAACCATGACCCGACTTGCGAAGTCCTATTAACGACTCACCAATTCCCCCAAAATCCAAGTATATCCAGTCGATTTCAGTCGGGCTTAATGCATCCAAAACATAGATCTGGCATCCTAGGATCGATATAGCACGTAAAGTTACAAACTTTACGTGCATGCATGGGTTAACTAGCTCATAAAGACCCAAAATGAAGTCTACATGGTGCATGGGACTCCCATAGCCATAAAGTTGGCACCTTTATGCCATGGGAATCCTCAAATGTTCAAGATCCGAAGTATAACTCCATTGATACACACAATCCCGAATATGGTTTTACTAAGACTTAGAAAAGGTAGAAACTAGCCCTAAATAGAGATCTAAGAAATGAATAGTCAAGGTATCAACTTTATACCTGAAATGAGCTGGGAATGTGCCAAAACCTCTTGATCTACTTGCTTTCTCTTGATCTCTTAAGCTTCCTCTTTCTTCTCAAGCTTCAAAGATACACAAATGGCACAAAAAGCTCAAGAGCACTCAATATTATATTAGGGATTAGTGAAGAGGGTCTGAGGTGATGGAGGCTAGAGTGGAGACCCTTTAAGTTGTTTAAATAGGGTGCAAACCCTCAAATTTAGGGTTTCTTCCAGACAGGTCTACTCGTCGAGTCGGGGCTTCCGACTCAACGAGTAGATTCTTCCACCCGCATCCAATTTTTTCCTCTACTCGACGAGTTGGGGCCTCCAACTCGCCGAGTCCCAGAGTAAAAGTGCAAAAATTCATATTTATAATATGTACCAGGAACTGGGCGTTACAAAAGCCTATGGACGTTCGACCTAATCAAATCAATTTCGACCCTTTAATGATTTGCTTTTGTTTCTCACTTTGAAACATACATCCATTCAGGCTTAGGACTCCAAAAATCGACTTTCGTTCCCAAGGTTCATAATCAAGCAACAATCGAAACAAAATTACTTCTCCAAACCATCATATATGTGAAAATCTACTCAACCTTCCCAAATCAGATTTTCGATTTGATTTTAAATCACTCATCCTCCAGTCACTCGTAATGCTCTTCTTCCACTCGATATCAAATTTGAATAGACCTTAATTTGAATTCAATAAGCAATTCGAAATACATTTTTACAATAACACCAATTTTTTATCGAGCATTTTAGCAATCAAAATCCAACTTGACTTTCAATTCAACAAGCAATTCGATATATTTCTGCCACTATCGGATTCTTATGTTGACCGACTTCATCGAAATCACCAAAATTAATCGAACCTAATATTTGTTCAAACGAAATCGAAAAATCAAACAGCTTCCATGAATGAAAGCAAACACTAACAATCACTTCGTTTAAGATTTTGCTCCTTCATCAATTTCGATTCAAGTGAAGGAATTAATTAACAAATCAATTAGTGACATGTAGTGGTGTTGATTATGATGACATATGCGGATTGATATGATCTAGTGAATCATCATAATAACCGTGAAGACAAGGAGTAAATAAATCTAGTTATGCTCTCATTAGATCTGGAAAGAAAAAACAAAGTGGGTCTTGTACAATTTTCTCTCTAGTCTAACACTTCAAAATGAACACTTCATAAAATTAGTGTCACTCACTTCCTTATAAAGGAAAGACAACTCATTACACAACACAAGAGCGTAAGCACTAATGACATCCAAGAGTGACTTTGCACCCTAACATTCTCCCCCTCAAAGTTAGGATTATATATCCCGGCTTCAATATCCAATGAGCTCACGCGATCAAGACCAACTCCCCCTTGAAGTAATATTGGACTTCAAATTCACAAATGAATGCCCAGAAGCATCGCATACCCACTCTTCATTCTCCCCCATTTTATAATCAAAAAATGATTATAAAACCCATTATGGGTGAGAAGCGCCTGAGGAATAATCTTCACAAAACTCCACCTTGATGTATGCTAAAAATGAAACCGCGAAAAACTTGCAATGGAAAAACAATCACGAAAAAGTCACCAAAAATTTCCAAATTTATGAAAATTTTCGACTTTTGGGTGAGAGTTGCAAGAATTCCGTAAATACGGGTAAAAACTGCCACTTTCAAATTTCTGCAGGGTCCATTGCGCCAAAAACAATCTAAGATGGAAACACTCCCCCAATTGCGAAAGTGGGTATAAAGCTTTAGTTCGGATTAACTGCAAGGGCTGAACTGTAAATTTCTCCATTTCTAAGAATTGTCAGTCCTATTTCGAAGTTGGGTAGGTTCTACCAACATGTCAAAACTGTAGGGACTAAATGAGAACTTGTTCCTTCTTCACAAATTTTACTTCAATTAGAATGTTGACCATTTCTGCCAAACCGTTAAAAGACTAGGGACCCAAATCAAAAAGTTTGTTTTTTCCCCATTTCGTTTCTCTGATGCATATGAGGAACAACCTTCGATTTTCATCTCAATAACCCTCATTAACGAACTACAACCCTTTGCTAACAAACATCAACCCTTCGTTGAAGAACAGATTGTCATCGATAACGAATCACTCACGGTCCTCGACAGTGGATCAACCTTTCGAAAACAAACTATCAACATTACAGGTACCCAAATCAACTATCGATCCATTTCTTCGGTTTCATTACAGGGACTTCGCTTTTAATGCATAGCCATTGACATTGAACAACCCTTCATTAATGAACCGTTTGCCTTTGAAATCTATCAACCCAAGCCGTCTCTTTCAACAATCAGTCATCGATTCAATTAAATCCAAAATCAACCTTCGAACCAATTATCATTCTCTTTTTATTCTAAGTTCTTGATTTCTAAACTCATTGTCACTTCAATCTCCTTGTATTGAAACCCATTTTCAAACCGATTGAAGTTTCAACAATCCAAAACTCTTTTTCCCCTTTTTGAGTGATGTCGAGTGGGAGCCTGTGAGTAGTAGAGTGGACTCAGTGAGTTGGAGGGCAGACTCCGTAATGGAGGGACTCGACGAGTTGTTCATACAACTCGGCGAGTCCAAGGCGATCTTCTTAGCTCAAGAACAACTCGTCGAGTTGTTCATATGACTCGGCGAGTCGGATGCAGATTGTCTGAGTTCTTGAATCGAGAGGGTACTCGTCGAGTAGATGCCATACTCGACGAGTAGCCACGAGTAGGGTCGAGAAGTGAGACTAGAGACTTGCCGAGTTGGCGGCCCAACTCGGCGAGTCAGGTCAACTGTAGGTTGACTTTGACCGGGAGAGTTGACTTTGACCAAGGGTAAAAGAGTCATTTTACCCCAGTTCAGTGATTAGCATTTGATTGAGTGTATTTATGGATTTGTAGTCGGGGAGATACCGGAGCAGCAACAGTTAGCTTCCAAAGCCATTCACACAGCAGCCAGTTCACGAGGTGAGTTTCCTTCCAGTAGGAACGGGTCTACGGCCACAATGCCGGCCCGTTTAGTTAGTAGTAGTTCTGGACTTCAGTCCGAAGCAGTAGTTCAGTATGCTTGATGTCTATGTGATTCAAGCGTGTTTGTGTGTTATATGTTCCGGACTTCAGTCCGATGCAGTATGCAGTATATGTGTCTATATTAGTTGATATGTGTTATGCTATGCCATGATCAGTCAGTTCCGGACTTCGGTCCGATGCAGGGGACAAGGTCCCAGTCAGTTCTGGACTTCGGTCCGATGCAGTCAGTTCCGGACTTCGGTCCGATGCAGGCAGTTCCGGACTTCGGTCCGATGCAGTTAGTTCCGGACTTTGGTCCGATGCAGCTAGTTCCGGACTTCGGTCCGATGCAGTGGGCAAGGCCCAGTATGTGCTTTATATGTATTGTATGGTATGTGGTAGTTTGGGGGAGCTCACTAAGCTTCATGCTTAGAGTTTCAGTTTTGGTTTCAGGTACTTCCGCAAGCAAAGGGAAGAGCTCGGGATGATGGCATCGCACACACCACAACTTCAGTTTTTGTCCTGGGAGTTGATTTCGTTAGTTGATATGTTTGGATACAGTTATGATACAATTTTCTTTTCTCAGTATTTTATCATGGTTTTTGAAACACGCAACGTATGATTTTGTTATGTGATACTTGGTTTCATGTTTTTGTTATGATAAAAATTGAAATTTTTGGGTCGTATTTTTGGGTTGTTTCAAGTTGGTATCAGAGCCTTGGTTTGAGGGATTCAGATACACCTCCGGGTACATCTGAAGTCAAACTAAGGGAAAGGTAAAAAGATTTTCAAAAAGAAAAATGTTTTCGAATGAAATTTATAAAAGCACTTAGAAAGAAAAGAATTCTTAAACAAGATAAGGGTGTGGTGCATGCGATCAGCCGAGCTCAAGTAAGTACTCCCAAATTACCAATACAAGTTTCATTATTATGATTAATTGTTCCAGTTTCAGTAGAACAGCATGCTAGTATAGGACTAAGGATCTAGGAGGATGCCTTATGTGCCTGCTATATGTGTTACAACTTTATGAGAATTGCATGCTAGTATTGAGTAGACAAAAGTAGGATAGCCTGTTTAGGTTATGCATGGTAGCGCGAGCTTAGTATTGTATGCTAGTATAGTTTCTCGTAATGAGAGTAGATTTGCTTGAGTAGTTTCCGGTGTCCGAATGCTGCTTGCTTCGTGCTTTGTAGAACTCTTGGTGATGAGAGTTAGCCGTTATATGAATACACCATGTCACATGTGATCAGGGTTGAATAATCTCAGAGTATTGGATTTGGCCCTATTGCGCAGCTCTTGTTTGAGTCTAACCATTGTAGGGACGAGCCTTTTACTCGAAGGATTATCCGAGCCTCATCACATGTGATGGTATTCAGTTGATGGCTAATTAGCATTACAAGGAGGCCTTCAGCAGCTGAGGACTGGTTTGAGTGGAGTCAGAGATTTCCCTAGGGCAAGCCTAGGATGAGAGTAGCAGAGATCAGTAGTAGTAGAAGTGATTTGGTGGAGTCAAGGCAGTTCTTGAGGAAAGTACGGATAGATGTGGAAGGTAGTATGGGCCCGTACTACTGAAAGCAGAGGATCCGTACTCGAATCAAGGAAGGCCGAGACAAGACCAGGAAGCTAGTAGTAGTATCAATGATCCCTTGAGATATTTCAGTTTTCTGATGTTGCTATGATGTGTTTCAAAATGGTGGTTTTGCGTTCGAGGCCAGCAGCCGGCAGTGGAGGTGCCGGGGAGGGATCAGGATCAGGCTCAGGGGATGAGCGCAGGGATGAGCAGACCAGATAGTTTCTTTCTTCAGAGATTACCCGTATCATTTTAGAGAAGACTCCTGTGATCTTCGGTTCGATCAAGGAGGGTATCCTAGAGCTGATGGATGAGAGGTTGGGCACCTTCCGTGCCGAGGTGGCGGCCATGATGGGGTCGCGCACACTTACTTTCAGGGAGTTCAGGGCATGTGGAGCTCCAGACTATCACGGGGCGCGGGACCCCATAGCGAGTACTAGATGGTTGGCGGATGTGGCTAACACGTTCCGCACGAGCAGGTGTCCCGAGGGGGACAAGGTTAGATTGGCGTCCTGTCTTCTGAAGGACAGGGCACGGGATTGGTGGGAGGAGGTCGGACATACCATTGGAAATGATGCAGCCGATGAGGAGATGAAGAAGGCCCGTTATCATGAGATGTTGCAGAGCGATATCCGCCAGTTTGTGAGTCGGTCCAGCTGTAAAACGCTGGATGACATGATTGCTAGGGCTCGGGAGAGGGAGATTGATCTCGAGATGGAGAAGAAGAGGAAACCGTTGGCGGTTTCGGGTACAGGCAGTTCGGGCAAAAAGCCCAAGGTTTCTGATCACAGATCCAGGAGTCAGCAGAGCCACGGTCGATGTGGCAAGTGTGGGAGATTGCACGATGGGGTGTGCAAGGCAGGGAGTTCCGGTTGCTACAAGTGCAGTCGGACTGGGAATTTGAGCAGGGATTGTACGGCCCCTGCTACTGCCATTGCAGCATCAGATCTGATTTGCTTTCAATGCAATCAGAGGGGACATAAAAAGTCCCAGTGTCCGAGTTTAGCTGCAGTAGGGAAGGTGGCTGCACCTGCCCCTGCTACTTTGAGGATTACAGATGGCCGGCAGGGCCGAGCCGAGGCGCCAGTGGCGAAGAGTAGGGCGTTTCAGATGACAGCAGAGGAGGCGCGAGCGACTCCTGATGTGGTGACGGGTATGTATCTTCCCTTCATCTCTATATTATTATTGATTGATTATTGCTTATGATTGTATGTTTTATATAGGGTCGTTCTCTGTGAACGACATTTCTGCTATGGTATTATTCGATTCGAGGGCTACCCGATCATTTGTATTGCTTGCGCTTAGCAAGAGATTTAGCAGAGCTGCAGGGGAGCTGGATTGTCCACTAGAGGTTGAGATAGCAGATGACAGGACCGTTAGGGTCGCCAGAGTGCATAGAGGGTGTTCTCTTCAGTTGTTTGATGAGCAATTTTCGGTGGACCTGGTTCCTATTCCCCTGCGAGGGAATAAGGTTATTGTAGGCATGGATTGGCTAAGCCCCAATGGGGCGGTGATTGATTGTGAGCTTCAGCTAGTGAGGGTTCGCACTCCCAGTGGGGGAGAGTTAGTGATTCAGGGCGAGAGGCCACAGCGCGGACCGACCTTTTGTTCTGCCGCAAGGGCGAGGCGCTATTTTCAGCAGGGTTGCGCTGGTTATGTAGCTTATGTCTTGGATGCTCGGGAGAAGGGCAAGGCGACAGTTGATGATGTTCCGATAGTGCGAGACTTCCCGGATGTATTTCCCGAGGATTTACCGGGAATACCTCCTGAGAGGCAGGTTGAGTTTAGGATCGACCTGATTCCTGGTGCGGCTCTGATAGCCAAGGCACCGTATCGCCTAGCTCCCCTTGAGATGCAGGAGTTGTCTATGCAGCTGCAGGAGCTGCTAGACAAGGGTTTCATTCGGCCGAGCAGTTCGCCTTGGGGAGCGTCGATCCTGCTTGTGAGGAAGAAGGATGGGTCGCATCGTATGTGTATAGATTACCGGGAGTTGAATAAGGTGACGGTGAAGAACCGTTACCCACTTCCGAGGATAAATGATTTGTTTGATCAGCTTCAGGGAGCGTCTTGGTTCTCCAATATCGATCTACGCTCTGGGTATCATCAGATGCGGGTTAGGGATGAGGATGTGCAGAAGACTGCTTTCAGGACCAGGTATGGTCATTATGAGTTTGTGGTGATGCCATTTGGGCTCACCAATGCTCCAGCCGCGTTCATGGATCTCATGAACCGCGTGTGCAGGCCGATGCTGGATCGGTCAGTGATAGTATTCATAGATGATATCTTGGTGTATTCCAAGACGTAGGAGCAGCACGAGGAGCACCTGAGGGAGGTGCTGGAAGTTTTGAGGAGGGAGGGACTTTTCGCAAAGTTCTCCAAGTGTGAGTTCTGGTTGCGCGAGGTGCAGTTCCTTGGTCACCTCGTCAACCAGAAGGGTATTTTGGTGGATCCGACCAAGATAGAGGCCGTGATGCAGTGGGAGGTCCCGAAGTCTCCATCCGAGATTCGGATCTTCCTAGGGTTGGCAGGGTATTACCGGAGGTTCATTCAGGATTTCTCCAAGATAGCAGTGCCGCTCACCCGACTGACCAAGAAGTCGGTGGTATTTTGTTGGGGGCCTGAGCAGCAGGCAGCGTTCGAGACCCTCAAACAGAGATTATGCGAGGCTCCAATCCTTACCTTGCCAGAGGGAGTAGAGGACTTCGTAGTCTACTGTGATGCCTCAATCACAGGTATAAGAGCAGTGTTGATGCAGCGAGGCCATGTGATAGCTTACGCCTTGAGGCAGTTGAAGCCTCACGAGGCTAACTATCCTACCCATGATTTAGAGTTGGGGGCGGTTGTGTTTGCCCTCAAGATTTGGAGGCATTATCTTTATGGGGTTCGTTGTACTATCTACACGGATCACAAGAGTTTGAGGTACCTTACGGATCAGTCGAGTCTGAACATGAGGCAGAGGAGGTGGTTGGATGTGCTGAAGGATTATGATTGTGAGATCCTTTACCATCCAGGGAAGGCCAACGTGGTGGCCGACGCCCTAAGCCGCAAAGTGACAGCAGCCCCTATCAGAGATTTGTGTTTGAGGATGACAGTGATTACTCCATTGTTGGAACATATCAGGGAGGCTCAGGTTGAGGGCCTCAAGGAGGAGAGGCAAAAGTGTGAGAGGATAGTGGGCCGAGTAGCTTCATTTGATTATGACAGTCGGGGATTGCTGACACTTCATGGGAGAGTGTGGGTACCGTACTAGGGAGGAGTACGGAAGGTGTTGATGGACGAGGCTCATAAGTCTCGATTTTCTATCCACCCAGGGGCGACGAAGATGTATAGAGATCTTCGACCCGATTATTGGTGGCCCTGCATGAAGCAGGATGTCGCTTGGTATGTTAAGAGATGCCTAACCTGCAGGAAGGTCAAGGCGGAGCACCAGAGGCCTCATGGCAAGATGCAGCCGTTAGACATTCCCGTGTGGAAATAGGAGGACATCACCATGGATTTATCACCAAGCTTCTCAGGACCGCACGAGGAGTAGATTCGATATGGGTAGTAGTGGATCGGTTGACGAAGAGTGCTCATTTTATCCCAATCTAGGAGAGTATATCGGCAGAAAAGTTATCCGATATCTATGTGCGTGAGATCGTGGCACGACATGGAGTGCCGGTAACCGTAGCGTCAGACCGAGATGTCCGTTTTACATCCAGATTCTGGAAACGGTTTCACGACGAGATGGGTACTCGTCTTCATTTCAGGATCGCTTTCCACCCTCAAACGGACGGGCAGAGGGAGAGGACGATTCAGACTCTCGAGGACATGCCAGGGCATGTGTTCTAGACTTCGGTGGCAGTTGGGATACGTATCTTTCGTTAGCGGAATTTTCGTATAACAACAGTTATCATGCAAGCACTGATCGACCTCCCTTTGTGATGCTTTATGGGAGGAAGTGTAGGACCCCGATTTGTTGGGGCGAGGTCGGTCAGCGGGTCATTGGGAGCACAGAGGTGGTGCTCAAGACGACCGAGTTGATTCAGCAGGTCCGTAGTAGACTACAGACTGCACAGAGTCGGCAGAAGAGCTACGCCGACAGGAGGCGTTCAGACTTGGAGTTCCGGGTGGGCGATATGGTCCTCGTGAAGGTCTCACCCTGGAAGGGTGTCATCAGGTTTCGGAAGAGGGGCAAGCTGGGCCCCAGGTTCATTGGTCCTTTCAGGGTTTTGGCCCGAGTGGGTCGGGTTGCTTATCGGTTGGATCTTCCTGTAGAGCTTAGCCAGATCCACAACACTTTCCATGTGTCTTAGTTGAGGAAGTGTTTGGTGGATGAGTCAGTAGTTGTTCCCCTAGAGGATATTCAGGTTGATAGCAGCCTGAATTATATTGAGAGGCCGGTCGCGATTCTGGGTCGGAAGACAAAGACCTTGAGGAACAACGCAATTCAGTAAGTGAAGGTGCAGTGGCAGCACCGGAAGGGGTCTGAGTGGACATGGGAGGCTGAGGAAGAAATGAGAGAGCACTACCAGAAGTTATTTGCAGATTCAGCCGTAGCAGACTTCGAGGACGAAGTCTGAGACAAGTAGGGGAGAATTGTAATGCCCCATCTCTGGTATGTTGTTCCCGTAGCATTTATTTAGAAGTTTTATTGAGGAACTCGGCGAGTCTATGGCCTGACTCGTCGAGTAGGGTCGAGTTTTCGTGCACGTGTTAGTCGGCGACTCGGCGAGTCCATATTCGGGACTCGGCGAGTCTGCCTGCCAGGAAGAAACCCTAAGTCCCCGGGTTGCTCACTATTTAAGCAATGTTATGTGCCCCAAACTCGCCTCCTTCACCCTCAGAGAGCTGTAAGAAACCCTAATCCATCCCTTGTTTGTTTTAAGTGTTTTTGTGTGGATTTTGAAGGCTTGAAGAAGAAGAAGAAGAAAGGAGCAAAGAGAAGAGGTGTAGAGCAAAGATCCAAGGGCAAAATCAGAGTTCATTGAGGTGTTTCTCGGATTCCTTCTGTTTTATGCTTTAGACCTCCATTAGAACACTTCTAGGGCTAGTTTGATGTATTTTCCAAACCTTATAGTTGTATGGACGCCTTAATAGGTCGAGAGATCCCTAGATCTGTTCATTTAGGAGTTGTAGAGCCCGGATCTATTGCCTTTTTGAAGATGCTTTCCATAAGAACCCTAGATCTAGCCTTTATTATGCTTTTTGAGCCTTATTATCTTCTTGGTCGCTTATGGGCACGTAAAGATAGAATCTTTACGTGCTAATCGAACTAAGGAAGCGCAGATCTATAAGTTTTAGACGCTGGATTCAAGCAGAATCAAGTTTAGAGTAGTTGCATGGATGTGACTCGGCGAGTCGGAAGAACGACTCGGCGAGTCAAGTCGTGAGTCTCCTTTTTCCCCTTTTTGAGTGATGTCGAGTGGGAGCCTGTGAGTAGTAGAGTGGACTCAGTGAGTTGGAGGGCAGACTCAGTAATGGAGGGACTCGACGAGTTGTTCATACAACTCGGCGAGTCCAAGGCAATCTTCTTAGCTCAAGAACAACTCGTCGAGTTGTTCATATGACTCGGCGAGTCGGATGCAGATTGTCTGAGTTCTTGAATCGAGAGGGTACTCGTCGAGTAGCTGCCATATTCGACGAGTAGCCACGAGTAGGGTCGAGAAGTGAGACTAGAGACTCGGCGAGTTGGCGGTCCAACTCGGCGAGTCAGGTCAACTGTAGGTTGACTTTGACCGGGAGAGTTGACTTTGACCAAGGGTAAAAGAGTCATTTTACCCTAGTGCAGTGATTAGCATTTGATTGAGTGTGTTTATGGATTTGTAGCCGGGGAGATACCGGAGCAGCAGCAGTTAGCTTCCAAAGCCATTCACACAGCAGCCAGTTCACGAGGTGAGTTTCCTTCCAGTAGGAACGGGTCTACGGCCACAATGCCGGCCCATTTAGTTAGTAGTAGTTCCGGAGTTCAGTCCGAAGCAGTAGTTCAGTATGCTTGATGTCTATGTGATTCAAGCGTGTTTGTGTGTTATATGTTCCGGACTTCAGTCCGATGCAGTATGTAGTATATGTGTCTATATTAGTTGATATGTGTTATGTTATGCCATGATCAGTCAGTTCCGGACTTCGGTCCGATGTAGGGGACAAGGTCCCAGTCAGTTCCGGACTTCGGTCTGATGCAGTCAGTTCGGGACTTCGGTCCGATGCAGTCAGTTCCGGACTTCGGTCCGATGCAGTCAGTTCCGGATTTCGGTTCCGGACTTCGGTCCGATGCAGGCAGTTCCGGACTTCGGTCCGATGCAGTGGGCAAGGCCCTGTATGTGCTTTATATGTATTGTATGGTATGTGGTAGTTTGGGGGAGCTCACTAAGCTTCGTGCTTACAGTTTTAGTTTTGGTTTCAGGTACTTCTGCAAGCAAAGGGAAGAGCTCGGGATGATGGCATCGCACACACCACAGCTTCAGTTTTTGTCCTGGGAGTTGATTCCGTTAGTTGATATGTTTGGATACAGTTATGATACAATTTTCTTTTCTCAGCATTTTATCATGGTTTTTGAAACACGCAACGTATGATTTTGTTATGTGATACTTGGTTTCATGTTTTTGTTATGATAAAAATTGAAATTTTTGGGTCGTATTTTTTGGTTGTTTCAAGTTGGTATCAGAGCCTTGGTTTAAGGGATTCGGATACACCTCCGGGTGCTGAAGGATTATGATTGTGAGATCCTTTACCATCCAGGGAAGGCCAACGTGGTGGCCGACGCCCTAAGCCGCAAAGTGTCAGCAACCCCTATCAGAGATTTGTGTTTGAGGATGACAGTGATTACTCCGTTGTTGGAACGGATCAGGGAGGCTCAGGTTGAGGCCCTCAAGGAGGAGAGGCAAAAGTGTGAGAGGATAGTAGGCCGAGTAGCTTCATTTGATTATGAAAGTCGGGGATTGCTGACACTTCATGGGAGAGTGTGGGCACTGTACTGGGGAGGAGTACGGCAGGTGTTGATGGACGAGGCTCATAAGTCTCGATTTTCTATCCACCCAAGGGCGACGAAGATGTATAGAGATCTTCGACCCGATTATTGGTGGCCCTGCATGAAGCGGGATGTCACTTGGTATGTTGAGAGATGCCTGACCTGCAGGAAGGTCAAGGCGGAGCACCAGAGGCCTCATGGCAAGATGCAGCCGTTAGACATTCCCGTGTGGAAATGGGAGGACATCACCATGGATTTATCACCAAGCTTCTCAGGACCGCACGAGGAGTAGATTCGATATGGGTAGTAGTGGATCGGTTGACGAAGAGTGCTCATTTTATCCCGATCCAGGAGAGTATATCGGCAGAAAAGTTAGCCGATATCTATGTGCGTGAGATCGTGGCACGACATGGAGTGCCGGTATCGGTGGTGTCAAACCGAGATGTCCGTTTTACATCCAGATTCTGGAAACTGTTTCACGACGAGATGGGTACTCGTCTTCATTTCAGGACCCCTTTCCACCCTCAAACGGACGGGCAGAGCGAGAGGACGATTCAGACTCTCGAGGACATGCCAGGGCATGTGTTCTAGACTTCCGTGGCAGTTGGGATACGTATCTTCCGTTAGCGGAATTTTCGTATAACAACAGTTATCATGTAAGCATTGATCGACCTCCCTTTGAGATGCTTTATGGGAGGAAGTGTAGGACCCCGATTTGTTGGGGCGAGGTCGGTCAGCGAGTCATTGGGAGCACAGAGGTGGTGCTCAAGACGACCGAGGTTATTCAGCAGGTCCGTAGTAGACTACAGACTGCACAGAGTCGGCAGAAGAGCTACGCCGACAGGAGGCGTTCAGACTTGGAGTTCCGGGTGGGCGATATGGTCCCCCTGAAGGTCTCACCCTGGAAGGGTGTCATCAGGTTTCGGAAGAGGGGCAAGCTGGGCCCCAGGTTCATTGGTCCTTTCAGGGTTTTGGCCCGAATGGGTCGGGTTGCTTATCGGTTGGATCTTCCTGTAGAGCTTAGCCAGATCCACAACACTTTCCATGTGTCTCAGTTAAGGAAGTGTTTGGTGGATGAGTCAGCAGTTGTTCCCCTAGAGGATATTCAGGTTGATAGTAGCCTAAGTTATATTGAGACGCCGGTCGCGATTCTGGACCGGAGGACAAAGACCTTGAGGAACAACGCAATTCAGTTAGTGAAGGTGCAGTGGCAGCACCGGAAGGGGTCTAAGTGGACGTGGGAGGCTGAGGAAGAAATGAGAGAGCACTACCCGAAGTTATTTGCAGATTTAGCCGTAGCAGACTTCGAGGACGAAGTCTGAGACAAGTGGGGGAGAATTATAACGCCCCATCTCTGGTATGTTGTTCCCGTGGCATTTATTTAGAAGTTTTATTGAGGGACTCGGCGAGTCTATGGCCTGACTCGTCGAGTAGGGTCGAGTTTTCGTGCACGTGTTAGTCGGCGACTCGGCGAGTCTGCCCACCAGGAAGAAACCCTAAGTCCCCGGGTTGCTCACTATTTAAGCAATGTTATGTGCCCCAAACTCGCCTCCTTCACCCTCAGAGAGCTGTGAGAAACCCTAATCCATCCCTTGTTTGTTTTAAGTGTTTTTGTGTGGATTTTGAAGGCTTGAAGAAGAAGAAGAAGAAAGGAGCAAAGAGAAGAGGTGTAGAGCAAAGATCCAAGGGCAAAATCAGAGTTCATTGAGGTATTTCTCGGATTCCTTCTGTTTTATGCTTTAGACCTCCATTAGAACACTTCTAGGGCTAGTTTGATGTATTTTCCAAACCTTATAGTTGTATGGATGCCTTAATATGTCGAGAGATCCCTAGATCTGTTCATTTAGGAGTTGTAGAGCCCGGATCTATTGCCTTTTTGAAGATGCTTTGCATAAGAACCCTAGATCTAGCCTTTATTATGCTTTTCGAGCCTTATTATCTTCTTGGTCGCTTATGGGCACGTAAAGATAGAATCTTTACGTGCTAATCGAACTAAGGAAGCGCAGATCTATAAGTTTTAGACGCTGGATTCAAGCAGAATCGAGTTTAGAGTAGCTGCATGGATGTGACTCGGCGAGTCGGAAGAAAGACTCGGCGAGTCAAGTAGCGAGTCCCGTTTTTCCCCTTTTTGAGTGATGTCGAGTGGGAGCCTGTGAGTAGTAGAGTGGACTCAGTGAGTTGGGGGGCAGACTCAGTAATGGAGGGACTCGACGAGTTGTTCATACAACTCGGCGAGTCCAAGGCAATCTTCTTAGCTCAAGAACAACTCGTCGAGTTGTTCATATGACTCGGCGAGTCGGATGCAGATTGTCTGAGTTCTTGAATCGAGAGGGTACTCGTCGAGTAGATGCCATATTCGATGAGTAGCCACGAGTAGGGTCGAGAAGTGAGACTAGAGACTCGGCGAGTTGGCGGTCCAACTCGGCGAGTCAGGTCAACTGTAGGTTGACTTTGACCGGGAGAGTTGACTTTGACCAAGGGTAAAAGAGTCATTTTACCCCAGTGCAGTGATTAGCATTTGATTGAGTGTGTTTATGGATTTGTAGCCAGGGAGATACCGGAGCAGCAGCAGTTAGCTTCCAAAGCCATTCACACAGCAGCCAGTTCACGAGGTGAGTTTCCTTCCAGTAGGAACGGGTCTACGGCCACAATGCCGGCCCGTTTAGTTAGTAGTAGTTCCGGAGTTCAGTCTGAAGCAGTAGTTTAGTATGCTTGATGTCTATGTGATTCAAGCGTGTTTGTGTGTTATATGTTCCGGACTTCAGTCCGATGCAGTATGCAGTATATGTGTCTATATTAGTTGATATGTGTTATGCTATGCCATGATCAGTCAGTTCCGGACATCGGTCCAATGCAGGGGACAAGGTCCCAGTCAGTTCCGGACTTCGGTCTGATGCAGTCAGTTCTGGACTTCGGTCCGATGCAGTCAGTTCCGGACTTCGGTTCCGGACTTCGGTCCGATGCAGGCAGTTCCGGACTTCGGTCCGATGCAGTTAGTTCCGAACTTCGGCCCGATGCAGCTAGTTCCGGACTTCGGTCCGATGCAGTGGGCAAGGCCCAGTATGTGCTTTATATGTATTGTATGGTATGTGGTAGTTTGGGGAAGCTCACTAAGCTTCGTGCTTACAGTTTCAGTTTTGGTTTCAGGTACTTCCGCAAGCTACAGGAAGAGCCCGGGATGATGGCATCGCACACACCACAGCTTCAGTTATTGTCCTGGGAGTTGATTCCGTTAGTTGATATGTTTGGATACAGTTATGATACAATTTTCTTTTCTCAGTATTTTATCATGGTTTTTGAAACACGCAACATATGATTTTGTTATGTGATACATGGCTTCATGTTTTTGTTATGATAAAAATTGAGATTTTTGGGTCGTATTTTTTGGTTGTTTCAAGTTGGTATCAGAGCCTTGGTTTGAGGGATTCGGATACACCTCCGGGTGCTGAAGGATTATGATTGTGAGATCCTTTACCATCCAGGGAAGGCCAACGTGGTGGCCGACGCCCTAAGCCGCAAAGTGTCAGCAGCCCCTATCAGAGATTTGTGTTTGAGGATGACAGTGATTACTCCGTTGTTGGAACGGATCAGGGAGGCTCAGGTTGAGGGCCTCAAGGAGGAGAGGAAAAAGTGTGAGAGGATAGTGGGTCGAGGCCTCATGGCAAGATGCCTGACCTGCAGGAAGGTCAAGGCGGAGCACCAGAGGCCTCATGGCAAGATGCAGCCGTTAGACATTCCCATGTGGAAATGGGAGGATATCACCATGGATTTATCACCAAGCTTCCCAGGACCGCACGAGGAGTAGATTCGATATGGGTAGTAGTGGATCGGTTGACGAAGAGTGCTCATTTTATCCCGATCCAGGAGAGTATATCGGCAGAAAAGTTAGTCAATATCTATGTGCGTGAGATCGTGGCACGACATGGAGTGCCGGTATCGGTGGTGTCGGACCGAGATGTCCACCCTCAGACGGACGGGCAGAGCAAGAGGATGATTCCGACTCTCGAGGACATGCTCAGGGCATGTGTTCTAGACTTCGGTGGCAGTTGGGATACGTATCTTCCGTTAGCGGAATTTTCGTATAACAACAGTTATCATGCAAGCATTGGTCGACCTCCCTTTGATATGCTTTATGGGAGGAAGTGTAGGACCCTGATTTGTTGGGGCGAGGTCGGTCAGCGAGTAGTTGGGAGCACAGAGGTGGTGCTCAAGACGACCGAGTTGATTCACCAGGTTCGTAGTAGACTGCAGACTGCACAGAGTCGGCCGAAGAGCTATGCCAACAGGAGTCGTTCAGACTTGGAGTTCCGGGTGGGATATGGTCCTCCTGAAGGTCTCACCCTGGAAGGGTGTCATCAGGTTTCGGAAGAGGGCAAGCTAGCCCCAGGTTCATTGGTCCTTTCAGGGTTTTGGCCCGAGTGGGTCGGGTTGATTATCGATTGGATCTTCCTGTAGAGCTTAGCCAGATCCACAACACTTTCCATGTGTCTCAGTTGAGGAAGTGTTTGGTGGATGAGTCAGCAGTTGTTCCCCTAGAGGATATTCAGGTTGATAGCGGCCTAAATTATATTGAGAGGCCGGTCGCGATTCTGGACCGGAAGACAAGGACCTTGAGGAACAAGGCAATTCAGTTAGTGAAGCTGCAGTGGCAGCACCGGAAGGGGTCTGAGTGGACGTAGGAGGCTGAGGAAGAAATGAGAGAGCACTACCCGGAGTTATTTACAGATTCAGCCGTAGCAGACTTCGAGGACGAAGTCTGAGACAAGTGGGGGAGAATTGTAACGCCCCATCTCTGGTATGTTGTTCCCGTGGCATTTATTTAGAAGTTTTATTGAGGGACTCGGCGAGTCTATGGCCTGACTCGTCGAGTAGGGTCGAGTTTTCGTGCACGTGTTAGTCGGCGACTCGGCGAGTCCATATTCGGGACTCGACGAGTCTGCCTGCCAGGAAGAAACCCTAAGTCCCCGGGTTGCTCACTATTTAAGCAATGTTATGTGCCCCAAACTCGCCTCCTTCACCCTCAGAGAGCTGTAAGAAACCCTAATCCATCCCTTGTTTGTTTTAAGTGTTTTTGTGTGGATTTTGAAGGCTTGAAGAAGAAGAAGAAGAAAGGAGCAAAGAGAAGAGGTGTAGAGCAAAGATCCAAGGGCAAAATCAGAGTTCATTGAGGTATTTCTCGGATTCCTTCTGTTTATGCTTTAGACCTCCATTAGAACACTTCTAGGGCTAGTTTGATGTATTTTCCAAACCTTATAGTTGTATGGATGCCTTAGTAGGTCGAGAGATCCCTAGATCTGTTCATTTAGGAGTTGTAGAGCCCGGATCTATTGCCTTTTTGAAGATGCTTTGCATAAGAACCCTAGATCTAGCCTTTATTATGCTTTTTGAGCCTTATTATCTTCTTGGTCGCTTATGGGCACGTAAAGATAGAATCTTTACGTGCTAATCGAACTAAGGAAGCGCAGATCTATAAGTTTTAGACGTTGGATTCAAGCAGAATCGAGTTTAGAGTAGCTGCATGGATGTGACTCGGCGAGTCGGAAGAACGACTCGGCGAGTCAATTCGCGAGTCCCGTTTTTCCCCTTTTTGAGTGATGTCGAGTGGGAGCCTGTGAGTAGTAGAGTGGACTCAGTGAGTTGGAGGGCAGACTCAGTAATGGAGGGACTCGACGAGTTGTTCATACAACTCGGCGAGTCCAAGGAAATCTTCTTAGCTCAAGAACAACTCGTCGAGTTGTTCATATGACTCGGCGAGTCGGATGCAGATTGTCTGAGTTCTTGAATCGAGAGGGTACTCGTCGAGTAGATGCCATACTCGACGAGTAGCCACGAGTAGGGTCGAGAAGTGAGACTAGAGACTCGGCGAGTTGGCGGCCCAACTCGGCGAGTCAGGTCAACTGTAGGTTGACTTTGACCAGGAGAGTTGACTTTGACCAAGGGTAAAAGAGTCATTTTACCCCAGTGCAGTGATTAGCATTTGATTGAGTGTGTTTATGGATTTGTAGCTGGGGAGATACCGGAGAAGCAACAGTTAGCTTCCAGAACCATTCACACGGCAGCCAGTTCACGAGGTGAGTTTCTTTCCAGTAGGAACGGGTCTACGACCACAATGCCGACTCGTTTAGTTATAGTAGTTCTGGACTTCAGTCCGGAGCAGTAGTTCAGTATGCTTGATGTCTATGTGATTCAAGCGTGTTTGTGTGTTATATGTTCCGGACTTCAGTCCGATGCAGTATGCAGTATATGTGTCTATATTAGTTGATATGTGTTATGCTATGCCATGATCAGTCAGTTCCGGACTTCGGTCCGATGTAGGGGACAAGGTCCCAGTCAGTTCCGGACTTCGGTCTGATGCAGTCAGTTCGGGACTTCGGTCCGATGCAGTCAGTTCCGAACTTCGGTCCGATGCAGTCAGTTCCGGATTTCGGTTCCGGACTTCGGTCCGATGCAGGCAGTTCCGGACTTCGGTCCGATGCAGCTAGTTCCGGACTTCGGTCCGATGCAGTGGGCAAGGCCCAGTATGTGCTTTATATGTATTGTATGGTATGTGGTAGTTTGGGGGAGCTCACTAAGCTTCGTGCTTACAGTTTCAGTTTTGGTTTCAGGTACTTCCGCAAGCAAAGGGAAGAGCTCGGGATGATGGCATCGCACACACCACAGCTTCAGTTTTTGTCCTGGGAGTTGATTCCGTTAGTTGATATGTTTGGATATAGTTGTGATACAGTTTTCTTTTCTCAGTATTTTATCATGGTTTTTGAAACACGCAACGTTTGATTTTGTTATGTGATACTTGGTTTCATGTTTTTGTTATGATAAAAATTGAAATTTTTGGGTTGTTTCATGGCATGTTCCAAGAAATTCGTGATTGGAAAATTCATGAATTTCAAGATGGTGGATACCTAATCTGTCCTCAAACAAGTGGAGGAAATTCAAGACATTGCACATGATCTTGAAGTTGAAGTGTGACAACCCGATATTTCAACTCTTTGTAATGACCAAAATGGGTCAAGTATTGTAACCACTTCTGAGTAATAAAATTTACTTTCATAATAAAATGTACAAATAAGTTCTATTTAATTTCCTTCTATGATTAAATGTCTTTGAACCATGATCGTACGTGAAAAGAACGCCCAAATCCGACTTCATATAGCGAAGTTATGATTTTTCCAAGTTCGGCTTAGCAACAAACAGCTAAAACCCCGAATCGGAAATCGAGCGACTTTTGGCCGGAATGACCTAAACGAGAATCGAAGGTCTCGACATTAGTATTCCAGCGGTAAAAAGTCTGGCAAAAACCGACATCAGATAATAAAGTTATGAATTTTAAAAGAAATTCCTTAAACACGATGGGTTTTTAATAAATAATAAAAAAATAATTTCGGAATTTGCCGACGGAGTCTAAACGAAAGTTGTAGAGCGTAGTCTCACCTACGCGAGGATATAAAGACCATCGAAAACGGAGTTCGTATGAAGAAGATGTGAATTTTTGAAGTTTATTAAATAAATTAATTATTTATTTTAATCAAAATTCGGATATTATCCGAAGGGGAGTCAGCGTCCTCATCCGAGGTACGCGCTGCGTACCCCTGTACGCCCTGCGTAACCGAGAGGATTGGCCTCTGATCGTCCACGTCGCACTATCCGAGGAATCCGACCCGTCCGACCCGTCCGAAGCTCCGACCCGTCCGACCCGCCGTCCCATCCGACCCGCGTACCCAGCAACCCGTCCCATCCGAAGCCGAGGCAGTCGAGGCTTCGGTCATGCATGACGTACGCATACGCGCTGCGTACGAGCGTATGCCCCGCGTACCGAGGCAGACCAGCCTTACTATAAATAGGATGCGAGGGTTTCCAAGAAAAGGGCTCATTTCTCTCCTCTCTCTCACAACCTTGCCTCGTTTTCCGTGTCCGTTCAAACCCGAAGCTCTGGTCTTTTTGGCTCAAGTCCCGAAGGTCGATTTTACTCCCGAGATTCCCGAGAATCCCGAGGAAAATCCGTTTCCCGAGATGAAACTCTGCCCGGTTTTCCATCTCGCTATCTTCAAACTTTCAGGTGAGTTTCATACCCCTCAATCAACCTTTTTAAATATTCTAAATGCTTTTATATGCTTTCAAGGGGGGGATTACAAGTAAAACACACGAGTATTATCGTGTGTTACATAAAGAAACTCTTTTATATACTGTTATATATTCAAGTCACATGCGATTTATAAACCTTTAAAGGAACTTATATATATATATATATATATATATATATATATATATATATATATATATATATATATATATATATATATATATATATATATATATATAACATATGTTACAATAGCATATATATTTTGAAATATAAATTTGTTGTAATGCACGTATAAACTAAACTTTTCTTAGATTATTCGTGTCTATCTTAGACTCTACACCAAAAATCTATGCTTTCATAAACAAGTGATTCTTTTTCTAGGTATTTCTAAACAAACAAGACACACTTTTTGAAAACTATAATACGTATAGTTTTACGAACAGATTTCTAACTCTTATGTACTAGAAACATAAATTTCAAGAAGTTTACTTTCGTATACAAGAACAAACGTAACATTTTAACAAGTAGATCTGTTTTTATACCACGGTTTTGTGAGACACTAACTTCATGTACGTTCGAGTACACATTTCAATTCCTGGATTATATACCAGAATCCCTTGGAGGGGGAGCATGGTGTTTGTGTATAGATCTATACGGGCTTGACAACCCGCGCCCTGACTGTTAGCTGCAGTCCACCGTTTGGGGTGACAAACATCATAACATTCCAACGCCTGAAGAACGTTGTGTATAGGCATTCCGAGTCAATAGTATGGTTATAAAACTCACAAGGGGTATTAAAAATGCATTGATTTACAAGGTTTTCAAACTCATTGGTTATTTTACATTTACATACATTTTGGAAACAAACATTGGTCTTGAGTGAAGGCTACTTTTATACTAGTAGAAAATATAGGATTTTCTAAACACAAACAAACAAAGATAAAACATTTCATTTCATTCAAACATTGTCACTTAAATACTTATGAAATTCACCAGCTTAAATGCTGATATACTCTTTCAAAATTACTTGTATGTCCCAGGAAATCAGTAATTTCAGGTATTCATTTCGCTTTTGATGAAGGGATGCTGCGGCGCCAGTTTAATCTCGTATTTTGACATCATATTGTAATTGAGTTTTGAGCATGTAACTTTTGACAAATTTAAACTTTCAATTATATATATGATGGTTGTATTGCTTTCTTTACTATGTATTCATTTGTTACGTTACCACATGAAGTCATCCGCCCCCGAACGTTTCCGCCGTTCAGGTTTGGGGGTGTGACTGTCACACCCCCGAACCAGACGGCGGAAACGTCCGGGGGCTGTCGTGACTCAATTGAATACCATAACATTGAATATATATGAAACATAACAACATTCGTCACCATTCATTAACATAGTACAACCAGTAGTGTTTACATATCATACATTGTTTAAACATTACATTCCCCCAAAAATTAATTTGTTCAATTCATACAAAAATAAACTGCAACCGTCACTGAATATGATTTCCCTTGATTCACTGGTTCCCTGAGAATACAAGTATTTTGAAAAACGTCAACATATGAAATGTTGGTGAGTTCATAAGTTGTATTTGAAAACAATGCTTCGTATCGTTTGAAAAACCACCAGAAAATCCGATATTTTCTGAAAATAGTATAGTCAAAAAGGTGTGAAGATCCATAAGTATGCTTGTTTGTTTTCTATACTTGTAAAATATTGTTTATTGAAATCGTATGTAAATAGAATTTGTATGTATTGAAAACCCTAGGAAAACCCGATGTTTTCCTAATTCCTTGAATTCCATGAAATTACTTGAAACCATTGCTTCCAGACGACATTGGATCATTGATGAGCATGACTATCCGCCACAAACACGCGTTACACAAACGACTAGTCTATAGCAATACTAACGATCCCGAAGGCGTCGTCCGTACTAGTCACGCTATCCAACCGTCCTGTTGTCCCACATCCGAAGAGAAGGAGGACACGAAGGCCTCGACGACTCCATTAGCCGGTTGGGGATAAAAAGGTACGAGGGGTCCCAGACCCGCCTCGCAAAAAAAAAGGCAGACTTTACTAGCGACACTAAAGGACCCTTGGGGACCAGTAGTCTACCGCCGTTGAAAGTCCGGTTACGTTGTGTCGGGTTGGTAAAACCCAACACTTCGTAAGATGAAGTCTTTGGGCCTTAAGATCAGGTCGTCGGGCTAGCTAGGCTCAACGAACAAGATTTTACACTTGTGGGGCCCAAAGATAGTGCGTAGACGTCTGTGCACATGTATAATGTATTCCGAATCGTTATTTGTATGAATCATAGTATTGTAGTATCATAGTATCGTTGTATTTGTGGGTTCGGATTTTCATTGGTTCGAGACCGAACCAATTCGTTTGACAACGACTTTTGGTATTGTAGTGTATTGTATTTTGTCGATAGTAGTAGTACCATTATTTGATCATATTGCATGTATAGAATTAGTCTTGGAAATTTTCTGTTTTCAGCCCCTCCTCTTTTGTAAAATTTACCTTTTCAACCCTTTATTTAAAATATTTTCCGGTTTGGTATTTAAATCAATTTTCTTGACATTTTAACACCAAAAATTATTGAAATAATCATTTTCCAGCATATTTTCCATAGAAAACAGCTTAAGACCCTGAAAATGCAGTTTTCTTGGTTTTAATCCCTTCTTTTCGCAAATTTGACAATTTTGGCCCAAATGGAAAAAATTTTGCAACTTTGGTCCTTTTTAAATTTAAAAAGCATTTTAAACCTTTGAAAAGGAATTGGAACACTTATAGTCCACTGTTTTACATAAAGTTACAGTTTTGGCCCTCCAAAACAGAAAAATTCGCATAATGGGCCTTATTGGGCCGAAATTTTCATTTTTAGCCCATTAAGCTTGAAATTCATGTTTTTAGTCCTCTAATTAAGTGTAATTCCAGAAATAGTTTTATGGAAACTGTTTTGGCACACTTCATCCATCAGAATCTGTGAAATGTCAATTTGGGCCCTTATTTTTGTATTTTTTCACATTTTAGGCCCAAAATTTGTGTTTTTGACCCAAAGAAAATTATTACTAAACCACTTAGCCATTTTTCTTGAAACACCTTGTGTTTAGAAATATATTTGAAGCTAAAATCATTTAACACAAGATATTTCTCGGTTTTGATGGGTTTTAAGGCTAGATCCAACATTAAAACACATAAAAGCATACATATAAGCATGGAAATCATACAAGGCATACAAACACATATAGATCTACACTTTCACTTGTATCCCCCCCCCACAAAACTCATAAAAACAGAAAATAGGGGGTATGAAGCTCACCTTGGGGTTTGGAAGTCGGTTTTGATGGAGAAGTGAAGAGATCTCGACCCTAGATGTGTTATGGAGATGGTTTTCGAGCTCTATGGTGCTATAAGAGTATGATTCACGAAAGTATAGTGTAAGAGGAGATTTTTGAGTAGATCAAGGAGTGAAATCATAGATCTAATGAGAAACTTACCAAAGATGATGACCTAGGTGGGAAAACCTTCTTGAAATTCTTAAAATCTCGAAAAATTGAGAGGAAGGAAGAGAGGATTTTCTTGAGTATAAGAGGTAAAGATAAGAGATTATTGTGTTTGAAATGAGAGATGAGGGTGGGAAGGGCCTTATGGCCGTGAATTAGGGGGAGAGAGAAGGAAGAGATAAGGTTTTGCATGGATATATGTGAATGCATTGTTACATGGTGGATAAATGACTTGGTTATCCTCCAAATAAAAATGATGTGTCATGCATTGAGCTAATTAGCTAATTTCTCTTTTTTTTATATATAGATAATGGGCCGAGAATTGGGCTAGGAGGAAGGAGGGTGAATTAGTTTGGCCCAATCCTTTCTTTGGTTCGAAATTATGAAGCCCCTAAGGAAAATTTTCGGCCCATTGGACTTTTAGGGTAGTTCTCGGCCCAAATAGGTCCATGAGAAAGGTGTGGGTTATTCTAGGCCCATTAAAGCCCAAAACACTATATTTTAATGAATGTGAATTCAAATAAGGCCCAACTTAAGACTCTTAGCTTGAAAGAGTTAAGTTAAGGGTTTATTGGCCCATTAGGTCCAATAAGAGAATCATAGTCCATAATGAACTTGAGTCGGGATATATATAGGGTTTCCAACCCTTATTTAAACATATGAGAGATATTTGCATGAGAATGAGCATGATATTCCTTTAGAGTAAAAGTTATTACACTAGGTGAATGATTGCATGAGAGTAGAATTTCCTCACAAAAATGCTAGTTGTGACAGTGACAGATTGGTATCAGAGCAATGTTTATAGTGAACTAAGTATATCGAACCACATAAGATATACAAACTATAAATGCTTAAGGGACTAATACTCTCTGACAAAACAAATTTTCTTTTTACACTTAAGCAGCATTTCGTTCAACTTAAATTGATAGTTCATTTAAGTACAATTACATGCATACCACAAACTATTTTCATGTTATACAACTATACAAGTATTTAGACAAGTTGAAACTACGATTGAGACTCGATATATGTAATCAGATCTTGGACAAATATAGCGTGATCAACTATATTTGCCCAAGATTGGACCAACGTATATCGAGGAATGATCGTAGTAAGCAACAAGTCAAAACTTACCAAACCATTAAAAGAATCAAACGCAAGAATTTAAATACTATAGGAGTATTTGTTATCTAAACTAGTTTAACTTACATGTTTTGCATGTTCCGACTTTATTCAATTCTTATAACCCTATTTCTCGTACAGTCAAATGATTGGATTTCACCACCCTGGCGACCCCTACTTTCCCAACCAAGGCAACGGAGGATGGATCGAAGATGATCCCGAAGAGGACGAGGAACCCATAGAAGTGGGTGATGACTCCGGTACCGACTCAGAGCCGGAAGTTATCAATCCACCACCCATTCAACCTCCCGTCTTCGTAAGGAACTTTCAAGGACCGACTCCCGTCTGGGGAAGTCACCTCCACCATTGGAGCCAACAGCAAAACCTACGCCCTCCCTACGGCATGTGCCGGGACTTTTATGATGTCCGCGGCGGAGGTTCGGCTGATCGAGCACTCCCGGTAATGGTGGGTAAGTTAGCCAATCAGTCCTATCAGTCTGGAGTTCAAGCTAGCCGACTCCGGGATATCAATGTGGAAGTGCAGGTTCACACTTCTGACATCCGTAGGCTGGACAAGATGCAAGACAACGCTCAATTCCAAACCGAAGCATTTCAAGCGCAAATGATTGCAGCTCTCGCCGAACTAAGGGAACAACAAGCCGCTTTTGATAGGCGTCTAATGGAGTCGAAGCAATTAGATGCGGAGTCAAGCTCCAAGCGCAACCTTCGACGCAAGTAGTGCTTGTCAAGGACTCAAATTTTGTTATAGCTTAGGACCTCGGCTAAAAGTCTTTAAATTTCTCGAACTTTGTAATCGGAGACCCTTTTAGGGGTCAAATTTTCATGATCGTTGTAACAACTTTTATATTAATATAAGTGGCACTATTACTACTATGTTAAGTATTTCGTTCGAACCTTGAATGGTCTTTGTGAACCCAAATACTTGTTTCATACCTTCAGTCTTACAAATAACTTTCATTCTTCTATTTTAAGACTCATACTATCATCTGTTGTTGAACTATAGAGATTTAGTTCATGAGACACATGCATTTTCTATTCTATGAAATTCTTATCCTTGTCTTTTCAACCTATAGTTGAAGGATGCCTCCGCGTAGGAATCCAAGGCGAAACAACGGTGAGGAAGCACCTATACCACCACCACCTCCACCACCCCAATTTGATGTTGTTATGTTTCAAGCAGCAGTCACCGCAGCGGTAGCAGCTGCCATGTCACAGATCAATAAGTCGAGTACTAATGGCTCGGGATCTGGCACACACCCATCCAACCATGGCGAGAGTCATGGACCACCTCGAGAATGCACCTATAAGGACTTCACTAATGCCAAGCCCCGAATGTTTTATGGTACTGGTGGTGTGATGGCCCTGAGGCAGTGGATTGAAAGGACGGAGGCAGTCTTTGAAATCTGCTCCTGTCCCGAGCACAGCAAGTTCAAATTTGCAACTTTCACCCTTCTCGATAAAGCTTTAACTTGGTGGAATGGCCACGTTAAAGTACTTACCCTAATCGTGGCAAACTCCATAAGCTGGGAGAGCTTGAAGGCCATGATGATGAGAGAATACTGCCCACAGGGAGAAATTCAAAAGCTTGAACACGAGCTATGGACTCTCGGAATGGTGGGTACCGACATCACTACTTATACCAACAGATTCTGCGAGCTGGCAATCCTTTGTCCAGATATGATTGCTCCCGAGAGCAAGAAAATAGAAAGGTACATCTGGGGACTGACGCCCCAAATGCGATCAAGCGTGTTAGCTTCTAAACCTGACACCTTTGAAAGTGCTAAGGAACTGGCACAATCTCTGATCGACTACGGAGGTCATCAGAACTCAACCACTTCTGCACCAGCACCACAGAAAGGAAACAACAACAACAACAACAACCATGGCAGGAAGAGAGCGTGGATTAAAGGGAAGGGTGGGTCTTCCCAAGAATCCGCAAAGAAACAACTGGTTTCAGTGAATGCTGCCACTGTACCTGCTACAACCCCTACAAATACCTACCCAACAAAGTCTTATATAGGTAACCTCCCAAAATGCACCAAATGCAATTACCACCACCATGGACCTTGTCGAGAAATGCAGTGCGCCAACTGCAACAGGAAAGGACACACAGCCCGTTTCTGCAAGGAAACCGCGAAGCCGATCACTCAAGTTCCCGGTGCGGGTGTAGGGCAGGCTTGCTACGGTTGTGGCGAGGGGGGCCACTACAAGAGGAACTGTCATAAGGCAGCAGGCACTGGAGGTGTGGGACGAGTTTTGGCAATAGGCCACGACGAAGCTGTAGCTGACCCAACTATAGTTGCTGGTACGTTCCTTCTCGATAATTCATACGCATGCATATTATTCGATAGTGGAGCGGAGAGAAGCTTCGTGAGTCAAAACTTTATTCATTTACTTAAACCTAAACCTAGCAAGTTAGAAAAATCATTCACTGTAGAGATGGCCAATGGAAAAACCGAAAACACAAATTGCATATACATGGGCTGTACGTTAACATTAGACGACCATTCTTTCCCAATCAACCTCATGCCGGTTCAAATTAAAAGTTTCGACGTCATAGTCGGCATGGATTGGTTGAGTCTTCTTCGCGCCGACATCATGTGCTTTGAGAAAGCAGTCCGTCTTAACCTCCCTAACAACGAAACATTAGTTATCTACGGCGACAAATCTAGTACAAACCTTCGCATCATTTCGTGCATCCAAGCTCGAAAGTGCTTGCGGAAGGATTGTCGAGCATTCCTAGCGCACATCGTCGATACAAGTCAAGAACTGAAGGACATCAAGAGCATCTCGGTAGTACGCGACTTTCCCGATATCTTTCCAGTAGAACTACCAGGATTACCACCGCAACGCCAAGTCGAGTTCAGAATCGACTTAATTCCAGGAGCTACCCCAGTAGCGAAGTCGCCTTATCGTCTTGCACCAGCAGAGATGTAGGAACTTTCCAGTCAACTTAATGAACTCCTTCACAAAGGATTCATAAGACCAAGTTTCTCACCTTGGGGAGCACCGGTCTTGTTTGTAAAGAAGAAAGACGGATCGTTCCGTATGTGCATCGACTACAGAGAACTGAACAAACTTACTGTCAAGAACCGCTATCCTCTACCCCGTATCGACGACCTATTCGATCAACTTCAAGGGGCGAACTACTTCTCCAAAATAGATCTACGATCCGGATATCACCAATTACGAGTTCTAGAGGGGGACATTCCAAAGACGGCTTTCCGAACTCGTTATGGACACTACGAATTCGTGGTGATGCCGTTCGGATTAACCAATGCACCAGCAGTATTTATGGACCTAATGAATAGGGTATGCCACCCTTACTTGGATCAGTTCATCATCGTCTTTATCGATGATATACTTATCTACTCTCGAAGTGAGGAAGAGCATAGTCAGCACCTATGAAAAGTCCTAAAACACTGCGAACGGAGAAACTCTATGCGAAGTTCTCTAAATGCGAATTTTGGATTCGAAGAGTCGAATTTTTAGGTCACGTTGTTAGCGAGAAGGGTATACACGTGGACCCCTCCAAAATTAAGGCCATCGAGAACTGGTCGGCACCAAAGACACCTACATAAATTCATCAATTTCTAGGTCTAGCTAGCTACTATCGCAGATTCATAAAGAACTTTTCGAGCATTGCGAAACCTCTTACTACATTAACCCAGAAAGGTGTGGCCTTTGACTGGGAAGCGAAACAAGAGAAGGCATTCCAGACACTAAAGCAGGCCTTGTGCACCGCACCGATACTATCCCTCCCCGAAGGGATAGAAGACTTCGTAGTGTATTGCGATGCGTCAAATCAAGGACTTGGTTGTGTTCTTATGCAGAGAGGGAAGGTTATAGCTTATGCCTCCCGACAGCTTAAGACACACGAAGTGAACTATACGACACACGATCTGGAGTTAGGAGCAGTGGTATTTGCTCTGAAGATCTGGAGGCACTACTTATACGGAACAAAGAGTACTATTTTCACCGATCACAAGAGCCTTCAACACATTTTTGATCAAAAGGAACTCAACATGCGACAACGACGATGGGTCGAGTTACTGAATGACTACGAATGCGAAATTCGTTATCATCCTGGCAAGGCCAACGTAGTAGCCGACGCCCTCAGTCGAAAGGAATACACTGGTCGGAGGGTCAAATCTCTGACCATGACTATCCATTCCCACTTATCCACACAAATTAAGGAAGCACAAATGGAAGCTTTGCAACCTGAAAATGTGGCAGGTGAATCCCTGCGAGGAATGGAGAAGAATCTAGAAGTCAAGGGTGGCGGAGCCTACTATCTCATGGACCGAATCTGGACCCCGAAACATGGTGGTTTCAGAAACGTAGTCATGACCGAGGCTCACAACTCAAGATATTCTGTTCACCCGGGTTCAGATAAAATGTATATGGATCTTAAGAAATTGTACTGGTGGCCTAACATGAAAGCAGAAATTGCTACCTTCGTGAGTAAATGTCTTACTTGCGCTAAGGTTAAGGTCGAGTATCAGAAACTGTCAGGATTACTACAACAGCCAGAGATACCAGAATGGAAATGGGAGCGGATTACTATGGACTTCATAACCAAGTTACCCAAGACGACAAGTGGACTCGATACCATATGGGTCATTGTCGACAGACTGACCAAATCCGCGCATTTCCTACCCATCAAAGAGACTGACAAAATGGAGAAGCTTACAAGAACTTACTTACGGGAAGTAGTGCGACTGCATGGTGTTCCGATATCCATTATCTCCTATAGAGATAGTAGATTCACTTCAAGGTTCTGGCAGTCACTACAAAGTTCCCTGGGAACTAGGCTGGACATGAGTACAGCCTACCACCCACAGACAGACGGACAAAGTGAGAGAACAATACAAACTTTAGAAGACATGCTGAGAGCCTGCGTGATTGACTTTGGAAAGGCATGGGATATGCATTTACCCCTTGTCGAATTTTCATACAACAATAGTTATCATACAAGCATAAAGGTTGCTCCGTTTGAAGCCCTCTATGGTCGAAAGTGCAGATCCCCTCTGTGCTGGACTGAAGTTGGCGATACCCAGTTAGCTAGAGGAAGAGTTCCTCAAAGCACTCTCACCGGTCCGGAGATCATACGTGAAACAACAGAGAAGATCGTTCAGATTCGTGAACGATTGAAAGCCTCAAGAGACCGACAGAAAAGCTACGCTGACCAAAGGAGGAAACCTTTGGAATTCCAGGTAGGAGACCACGTCTTATTAAAGGTCTCACCGTGGAAGGGTTTAATACGATTTGGAAAGCGTGGGAAACTAAATCCAAGATACATAGGGCCTTTCGAGATTCTTGCCAGAATCGGCCGTGTGGCTTACAAGCTTAACCTACCGCGCAAACTTAGTAACATCCATCCAACCTTCCACGTCTCAAACTTGAAAAAGTGTCTGTCTGACGAGACTCTTGTTATTCCACTCGACGAGATCAAGATCAATGAGAGCCTCAACTTTGTGGAAGAACCAGTAGAAATCATGGACCGAGAGGTCAAACAAACAAAACAAAGTCGCGTACCCATCGTGAAGGTTCGCTGGAACGCCAAGCGGGGACCTGAATTCACATGGGAACGCGAAGATCAGATGAAACAAAAGTACCCTCATCTCTTTCATGTTCAGTAGTATCTTTACTACTTTAAATTTCGGGACGAAATTCTCTCTAACGGGGGGATGATGTGACAACCCGATATTTCAACTCTTTGTAATGACCAAAATGGGTCAAGTATTGTAACCACTTCTGAGTAATAAAATTTACTTTCATAATAAAATGTACAAATAAGTTCTATTTAATTTCCTTCTATGATTAAATGTCTTTGAACCATGATCGTACGTGAAAAGAACGCCCAAATCCGACTTCATATAGCGAAGTTATGATTTTTCCAAGTTCGGCTTAGCAACAGACAGCTAAAAACCCGAATCGGAAATCGAGCGACTTTTGGCCGAAATGACCTAAACGAGAATCGAAGGTCTCGACATTAGTATTCCAGTGGTAAAAAGTCTGGCAAAAACCGACATCAGATAAAGAAGTTATGAATTTTCAAAGAAATTCCTTAAACACGATGGGTTTTTAATAAATAATAAAAAAATAATTTCGGAATTTGCCGACGGAGTCTAAACGAAAGTTGTAGAGCGTAGTCTCACCTACGCGAGGATATAAAGACCATCGAAAACGGAGTTCGTATGAAGAAGATATGAATTTTTGAAGTTTATTAAATAAATTAATTATTTATTTTAATCAAAATTCGGATATTATCCGAAGGGGAGTCAGCGTCCTCATCCGAGGTATGCGCTGCGTACCCCTGTACGCCCTGCGTAACCGAGAGGATTGGCCTCTGATCGTCCACGTCGCACTATCCGAGGAATCCGACCCGTCCGAAGCTCCGACCCGTCCGACCCGCCGTCCCATCCGACCCGCGTACCCAGCAACCCGTCCCATCCGAAGCCGAGGCAGTCGAGGCTTCGGTCATGCATGACGTACGCGTACGCGCTGCGTATGAGCGTACGCCCCGCGTACCGAGGCAGACCAGCCTTACTATAAATAGGATGCGAGGGCTTCCAAGAAAAGGGCTCATTTCTCTCCTCTCTCACAACCTTGCCTCGTTTTCCGTGTCCGTTCAAACCCGAAGCTCTGGTCTTTTTGGCTCAAGTCCCAAAGGTCGATTTTACTCCCGAGATTCCCGAGAATCCCGAGGAAAATCCATTTCCCGAGACGAAACTCTGCCCGGTTTTCCATCTCGCTATCTTCAAACTTTCAGGTGAGTTTCATACCCCTCAATCAACCTTTTTAAATATTCTAAATGCTTTTATATGCTTTCAAGGGGGGGATTACAAGTAAAACACACGAGTATTATCGTGTGTTACATAAAGAAACTCTTTTATATACTGTTATATATTCAAGTCACATGCGATTTATAAACCTTTAAAGGAACTTATATATATATAACATATGTTACAATAGCATATATCTTTTGAAATATAAATTTGTTGTAATGCACGTATAAACTAAACTTTTCTTAGATTATTCGTGTCTATCTTAGACTCTACACCAAAAATCTATGCTTTCATAAACAAGTGATTCTTTTTCTAGGTATTTCTAAACAAACAAGACACACTTTTTGAAAACTATAATACGTATAGTTTTACGAACAGATTTCTAACTCTTATGTACTAGAAACATAAATTTCAAGAAGTTTACTTTCGTATACAAGAACAAACGTAACATTTTAACAAGTAGATCTGTTTTTATACCACGGTTTTGTGAGACACTAACTTCATGTACGTTCGAGTACACATTTCAAGTCCTGTATTATATACCAGAATCCCTTGGAGGGGGAGCATGGTGTTTGTGTATAGATCTATACGGGCTTGACAACCCGCGCCCTGACTGTTAGCTGCAGTCCACCGTTTGGGGTGACAAACGTCATAACATTCCAACGCCTGAAGAACGTTGTGTATAGGCATTCCGAGTCAATAGTATGGTTATAAAACTCACAAGGGGTATTAAAAATGCATTGATTTACAAGGTTTTCAAACTCATTGGTTATTTTACATTTACATACATTTTGGAAACAAACATTGGTCTTGAGTGAAGGCTACTTTTATACTAGTAGAAAATATAGGATTTTCTAAACACAAACAAACAAAGATAAAACATTTCATTTCATTCAAACATTGTCACTTAAATACTTATGAAATTCACCAGCTTAAATGCTGATCTACTCTTTCAAAATTACTTGTATGTCCCAGGAAATCAGTAATTTCAGGTATTCATTTCGCTTTTGATGAAGGGATGCTGCGGCGCCAGTTTAATCTCGTATTTTGACATCATATTGTAATTGAGTTTTGAGCATGTAACTTTTGACAAATGTAAACTTTCAATTATATATATGATGGTTGTATTGCTTTCTTTACTATGTATTCATTTGTTACGTTACCACATGAAGTCATCCGCCCACAAACGTTTCCGCCGTTCAGGTTTGGGGGTGTGACATGAAGGTATGGGTATAAACTCTAACTTTCTTGTTGGTTCAATCATTGAAAAACTTCCTCCTTCTTGGAAGAATTTCAAACTATATCTTAAACACTTAACTGATGACATGAGTTTTGAGCAACTTGTGTTGAGAATTCGTGTGGAAGAAGATAACAGATTGAATGAGAAGGCAGATGCAAATTCCTTGGAACCAAGTGCAAACTTTGTTGGAGAAACAAGTACTTCAAGGACAAAGCACAACAACAAGAAAGGGAAGCAAGGCTCCAAAAACTCTTCCAAAGATGGCAAAAATCGTGGCCCTAACAAGAAGAATTTCAAGAAGAATTCTGGTCCATGTTATGTTGGTGGCAAAATGGGACACAAGGCCAAAGATTGCAGATTCAGGAGGGGTCAAGGAGGAAACAATGGAGGAAATAATGGAGGAAATAATGGAGGGAACAATAGAGGGAACAATGGAAACAACGGTGGCAATTCTGGTGGAGGAAATTCTGGTCAAGCCAACATGGTTGAATCACCAAATTAGTTTGTTGCTGTGATTCAAACCAACATGGTTAGCAATTGTGTGGATTGGTGGATTGATACTGGAGCCACAAGGCACATTTGCAACTCCCGAACCATGTTTTCTACATACCAGAAAGTCTCAGATTCTGAACCAATGTTTATGGGGAATGGCTCTACTGCAAAAGTTGAAGGAAAGGGAAAAGTGAAGCTACAACTGACTTCTGAAAAAGAACTCATTTTAAGTGATGTTTTGCATGTTCCTGAAATTACTAAGAATTTGATTTCTGGTCCTATTCTTAGTAACAAAGGTTTCAAACTTCTATTTGATTCTGATAAGTTTGTTCTCACCAAGGGTGGGGTGTATGTTGGAAAGGGATACCTTAGTGAGGGTCTCTTCAAAGTCAGTGTCTTACCTTTGTACTATGGTGTTGAAACACCAAACAATGATGTAACCAATAATAATGTTAATGCAATAATGGGCACTACTAGCCCATCTTCTATGTATATGCTTGATCCTTCAATTTTGTGGCATTCTCGTTTGGGACATGTCAATTTTCGTTCTATTCAAAGAATGGCAAAACTTGGCATGTTACCAAAATGTTCATTAGATAAAAATTTAAAATGTGAGGTTTGTGTAGAATCAAAATTTTCACAACATCCTCATAAATCAGTTGAAAAATCTAATGAAATACTTGGCTTAATCCACTCTGATTTATGTGATTTTAGAGCAACACCTACAAGAGGAGGAAAGAATTATTATATATCCTTTATTGATGATTGCAGCAAGTATTGTTATATTTATTTGTTAAATACCAAAGATGAAGCCTTGAATTATTTTAAGAATTACAAGGCTGAAGTTGAAAATCAACTTGACAAAAAGATCAAAATTCTAAGGTCTGGTCGAGGAGGAGAATATGAATCCAAAGACTTTGCTGAATTTTGTTCTTTAAATGGTATTATACATCAAACAACTGCTCCATATACTCCCCAACAAAATGGAGTGGCAGAAAGAAAGAATAGAACATTGAAAAACATGATTAATTCAATGTTAATTACTTCTGGAGCACCATATAATCTGTGGGGAGAAGCATGTCTTGCAGCAAATTCAATACTTAATAGAATTCCTCATAAAAGGAGTGATAAATCACCTTATCATCTATGGAAAGGGAGGTTACCCTCTTATAAAAGGATGAAAGTGTGGGGTTGCCTTGCTAAGGTACAAGTACCTCTTCCTAAGAGGACTAAACTTGGACCAAAAACCATAGATTGCATATATCTTGGCCCTGCCATGAATAGTGCAACCTATAGGTTTCTTGTGTTTAAATCACATGTTGATGATATCCATAACCAAACCATCATGGAATCAGCAGAGGCTGAATTCTTTGAAAATATTTTTCCTTTTAAGGATAAAGAGAAAGAGGTTACCTGCTCTAGGAAAAGACCTCTGGATGATGGACTAAATGATACCATTTCAGACAAAAGTTTACAGTCAAATGAAGAGAGCTCTTCTAAGGTTCAAGAAGAAAACTTAGAACCCAGAAGAAGCAAACGGGGCAAAATAGGAAAAGATTTTGGACCTGATTACATGACTTATGTAGTGAATAAGGAACCACAAACCTACAAGGATGCTATGGATTCGTCTGAAGCTCCCTTTTGGAAAGAGGCAATCAAAAGTGAGATTGATTCCATTGTGCAGAATAACACTTGGAAATTGGTAGATTTGCCACCTGGGCAAAAACCAATTGGGCACAAATGGATATTCAAGAAGTTTAGATCTGATGGTACCATTGAGAAGTACAAAGCTCGTTTAGTGGCTAAAGGGTATCGTCAAAAAGAGGGTCAAGACTTCTTTGACACTTATTCACTTGTTACAAGAATTACATCAATTCGCACATTAGTAGCAATTGCATCCATTTACAATTTGGAAATACACCAAATGGATGTGAAAACTGCCTTCTTGTATGGTGAACTAGATGAAGAGATATATATGAACCAACCTGAAGGGTTTATGGTTAAGGGTCAAGAAAACAAAGTTTGTAAGTTAGTTAGATCACTTTATGGACTAAAACAGGCTCCAAAGCAATGGCATGAGAAGTTTGACAACACATTACTCTCTAATGGGTTTAGAATTAATGAATGCGATAAATGTGTTTATGTCAACCAATACAAGAATGCTTGTATCATCATATGCTTGTATGTGGATGATATGCTTATAATGGGTACTAATTCGGATGTGATCAATCAAACCAAGAAAATGCTACACTCCTCCTTTTCCATGAAGGACTTGGGAGTAGTAGATATGATCCTTGGTGTAAGAGTTCAAAGAAGATCCGATGGTTATACTCTAACTCAGTCCCATTATATTGAAAGTGTACTTAAGAAGTTTGGACACTATGATGACAAGCCGGTAGTCACCCCTTTTGATCCTTCAAGTCATCTTAAGAAGAATAAAGGTGATAGTGTAGCTCAGTTAGAATATACTCCAGTTCTTGGTAGCTTAATGTATATTATGAATTGTACTAGACCGGACTTGGCTTATAGTGTAAGTAGATTGAGTCGTTACTCCCACAATCCTGGAAAAGATCATTGGTATGCATTAGTGAGAGTACTTAGATATTTAAAGCATACAATGAATTATGGACTGCATTACACGAAATATCCTCCTGTTCTTGAAGGGTATTGTGATGCAAATTGGATTTCCAATACTTCAGAGGCAAAATCTACAAGTGGATATGTGTTCACTCTTGGTGGAGCAGCTATCTCTTGGAAATCATCTAAGCAAACTGTGAGTACTCGTTCTACAATGGAAGCAGAGTTCGTTGCTTTAGACAAAGCTGCTGAAGAAGCTGAATGGCTTAAAAGCTTCCTAGAGGGTATTCCTCTGTGGCCTCAACATGTTACTGCCATTGCCATACATTGTGACAGTATGGCTGCTCTTACTAGAGCACAAAGTCATATATATATATATATATATATATATATATATATATATATATATATATATAATGGCAAGTCGAGACACATTAGGCGCAGACATATTACAATAAGAGACTTGCTGAAGAATGGAATTATTTCCATTAGTTACATAAAGTCAAAGGAAAATATAGCTGATCCCTTGACAAAAGGCCTTAGTAGAGAGCAAGTTCTCTTCACATCGAGGGGAATGGGCTTAAAGCCAACACAATGAGTCACCACATGGCGGAAACCTAACCTAACAACATTGGAGATCCCATGGTCTAGGTTCAATAGGACAACTAGTTGGGGAAGACTCAAAGAACCACCAACACCAAGGTATGCTCACTCCTATGGTATCTATTTTGTGTTTTTCCGTTGATGATATAGGGATGAATTCTTTATTCTTAATAATGATGATAGCTTCTATAGTGGAATAGTACGGATTGTTCCATATTAGCATTACCTATGTGATATGGATGTGAGGTCGCATCTTTGGGAGCTGATATGGCTAAGCTCTCTAAAAGTCTCATGAAGAAAGGATTGTTCACGACCGAAAAGAACACAACGGTAAGAAATGAACCATGCTTAGATATGATATGTGTGATACTTCTTGTTTTTTATTCTACTATAAAAAGTGGTTAGTTCAAGACTCTAGTTCACTACCCACAAAGTAGATCCAATTAGTACTCACTATGAAAGGTTCAAGTTTTCCAACACCTATTCAGATGCATGTCATATCTTACTTCCCTTATTTGAATATCAACGTTCACTTATTTTCTATTCAAATGTGGGGTATTCGTGGAGTTTGAATAGAAAATGTGGGGTATTGTTGGAACTTTTCTCTATAAAATTACAATATGGGACTTATCCCACATTGGTGGAAGAGGAAACCTTTCCCCACCTGATAAAGCTTGTCCCACTCATTTATTCAAATGGACCAAGTAATGGGTTAAGCAAAGTGGGTTGGGGTTGTGGTGTTGGACTAGTCTAATTGGGCTAGTAGTATGCTTGGATTATTAAATATTAATGGTCAAAGATAGGGCCTTGGGCCTTGGGGCTCTTGGGCTCTTCTTGACTAAATAATATTTTTTAATATATAATCCGAAATTAATTAGTCCTTAATTAATCTTTTTATTAATTCAGTAAAAAACAAATTCTGTTAAATAAAGGATTAACTGCAGACAGTTTTTGACAGTTAATTTCGGTTGGTGGTTTACAACCACCATTAGAAGCCTATAAATGAGAGGATCTGGACAGAATTTGAAGGCTAATAAACACACAATCGTTCTCTCAAAAATCGTCTATCTTTCCAAAGGGATCATGGTGAATTTCGACAGATTCAAGATCTGTTCTTGAATTGGATTGTTGTATCCTCAAGACAGACCCATCCCAGGGAAATTTATGTCTTAGGACACTGCTAAAGCAGGCCTCAATCTCTTCAATTTCGTAGTTATATTTCTGTGTAATCATCAAACAAGTATTTTTTCTGTAAATTTGATTCTTGTATATTGAATATATCTGAATTTAGTTTGTTTTATTTCATTACTTTGTTGATTGTGTACTTTTGTATTAACATCAAAACCCAATAGATAATGAAACAAAACGCAACAACTGCTAAGTCAAACTCCTTTTCGGAATCATCTAGTTTGAAATCAACTTAAACCCCCTCGACATCGATCCATATGCAGAACCTTCGATTTCGATTCCATATTCAATCAATAACGAAGCCTTCGTTATCGACATAACCATTCGATAGCAAATTGGACATCGATTGCAATCCAATCAATCAAACAAACCAGTCGAAAATATCGACTGGTTTGATTTTCAATTATTCGATACTATTTGATTCAATTTTCATTCCAGTTTTCTCAATCATCAACAAACTAATGTCGAATCAAAATTTCTTTTTTCTTTGACTTTTTTGTTTGACTCTTAAAATCAATTATCAACAAACAACTAATCGACTTTTTCAGAACAATTCCATATCAAACCTATAGATTCATTGATGAATATCATGTTCTTCATCTGTTCTTGAGTAAATGTCGATAAAAAATCAACACAGAAGAACAATTTAATCCACAATGACGAAAATTTTAAATTCACGATACTGAAGAATACATTGAGTAAAGAAGATTGAAACGAGTGTCAATCAAGATATTTGATCGATATAGAAAAGTGTTCAAGGATGATTCGGATTACTCGATGAAAGATGATAAGCCACCGATTTAAGAATTGTTTATTGATTTGAGTTTCCAGATGACTTAAATGAATATTAAATGGACCAAATATATAAGATGGGCTTCAAACTTTGGATCAATGAACAATAATTAAAATGAATTTTTGGTGAATGATTTTGATTTTGGGATTTTGATCGAAACAAAAATAATTAGATCAATCAATGGGGGTAGAAACGGATTTGATCCAATGAGACAAAATGATAGAAAAAAAATGAAAAATGCAAAACACAAATCGAAATCATGGAGGTTGTGAAATCCATTTGAGAATTTGTGATACCTTTTTGACAATCTGAGTTCCATTTGCAACGAACAAATCAAATTTTATACACGTTATTCTTCATGTTCTTCAACGATCTAAGAACATCTTCACAAGAACCATCAATACGTTTGGGTTTGACTTCAAATTTAATGCAACATTTGAGATTGTTGCTTTGGAACCCAAAGTTGTTTCATGAATTTAGGCTTCACAACAACATTTGACGATTTTTGTGAATAAACCCGCTTTTTTATGATTAATCTTCTTCTTCTCTTTCTTTTTCATATTCTTGGAACTTGAAGATTTGAATTCATGTACAAACCCATTTCCCAAAACTTCAAATTGACAAGTTTGGATCGTATATTTTGGAGTTTGATATTTGTGAATTTCTTGGATTAACGGCTTTCGATAAGGAATCATTCCTTCAAACGAATCACAATAACACAAAATATCATCAGTTTGAACACCAATCGAGCAAAAAACTTTTTCATCTTCATGAGAATCAACTTGAATCTTCTTTCATGAACTTCAAGAACATCACATTGAACTCCATAATCTTGAACTTCAACATACTTAAAAGCATGAAGATCACTTGGGTTTTCAATTAGAGAAATGTATTTCTTATTAAACAAATCTTTTTCTTCTCCTTCCTTTTGATTTTCCCTCCAAGATAACATGTTCATGGAAATTTCAACCAAGCATCCAAAATTTGTAAGTGGTTGAGTCTTCCATGATCATCCTTCAAACCTACATATGAAACCATAGTACTTAATGAAATCAAGCCACCTTTCAACAATAACCCATAGAATTGATTTTTATTGACTTTGTATTTGACATCTTCAATGATCACAACCCAAGAATCATAATGCTAGTACACCATCTTTGATCAATTGATAATATCTTGAGTTCTTCTAGAGAGAGAAAGTGATTTTCAATGGGTTTTCTAGAGAGACAAAGCAAAAATCACTTGAATTCTAGTGAAAAAAATCGAAAAATGAACTGAATCAAGTATGAATTTGATTTCTAGAATCCAAAAACCCTCTAAAAAATAAATATCAAAACATGATGAAGAATCACCAAATCTAGAATGTCGTCATGGATCAACTCTAGATCAAATCAATAACACCCGCTCTGATACCAATTGTAGTGGTGTCGATTTTGATGACATATGTGAAATCGATATGATCTAGTGAATCATCATAAGAATCAAGAACATGAGGAGTAATAAATCTAGTTTAAGCTCTCATTAGATCTAGAAAGTAAATACAAAGTGGGTCTTGTACAATTCTATCTCTAGTCTAACACTCAAAAATGAACATTGCATAAAATGAGTGTCACTCACTTCCTTATAAAGGAAAGACAACTCATTACACAATACAAGAGGGTAAGCACTATTGCATCCAAGAGTGAGTTTGCACCCTTACATGACAAATTGATCGAAAGCAAAAAAACATCCCCTTTTATGAAAGTCAGAAATCAGAGAGTGCAAGATATCGGGACTAAAAGATGAATAGTGAATGAATCATAAAGTTCGGGCTAAAAGAAAATATAGATGAATAGTATTGAATTGGTATGGGCTCAAGTTTTGGATCAAATGAATAAAAAAAATATCAGATCAGCAATGGGGCTTGAAACAAATTAGATCCAATGAGTCAAATTGATCAAAAACCAATAACGAACCCACAAATTGAAAATATGATTGAATTCAAATTTCAAGAAATAACGGATCGTCCATCATCGGATCTTAAAAAAGCAAGGTATCGATCTCAACATGAATTTTTTGGAATCCATTTGAGAATTTGAGAAATCTTCTTGATAATCCTTTTCTATTTGTAATACTCAAATCGATCATTGAAGATCTTTGTTCCTTGGTTGGAAATAGAAAATTACCCAATTACACATGGTACCACCCATGATGTACATTATACAATCCATTTTTCTCATTTTTCCAAGATCTAACTCCATCTTCGTAACAATTTTGAGAATCTTCAACAATTTTGGGCTTCAAATTCGAAACCATTGCAACATTTGATGATTGTTGCTTAGGAACCCAAATTTGCTTCATTGATTTCGGCTTTAAGACGACATTTAAAGAAATTTGCTTAGAAACCCAAATGTTTTTGTTTTGTTATCTTCTTCTTCATTTTTTTTGGATCTTGAAGTTTTGAATTCAAGAAGAATATCATTCTTCACAACTTCAACTTTGCAATTTTGAATTAAATCTTTTGGAGTTTGATACATTTAAACTTTCTGGATTAAAGGATTTCTATATGGCACCATTCCTTCAAACGAATCACAAGAACTCAAGCAATCATCGGTTTGAACTCCAATTGAACAAAAAACTTTCACAAATTCATCAAATTCACATTAAATTCCTTTATCTTGAACATCATGATCATCCGGGTAAAGTGCAAGAACATTGACACCATATTTGCATTCATCAAGAAGAATTCCTTTAATGATTTCATCTTCTTTCTTCTTCCTTCTTCTTTCATGATAAGTTATAACCAATCAATTAAGCAAAACTTTATGATTATCATGATCAAGAGGATAACCAATCATCTTTCCATATTTACTACTTTTTCCACAAGAAATGATTGAATTTTGTTTAAAATGTCGGGTTGTAAAGTTCTTGATAAGTTCATCAAAACTATAAGGATGTGGATCATTTCCATGAAATACAAACCATAGTTCACACGAATCCTTTTCCATTTCGAATAAAAAATGAAAGATCAGAAGAACTTGAATATTTCTAGAGAAGGAAAGTGATTATGAATGAAATCTATAGAAAGAGAAAGCAATTTCAAATGAATTTCTAGAGAGAAAGTGATTTCGATATGAATTCTAGAGAAAGAAAGAAAGAATCACATGAATTCTAGAGAGAGAAAATCGAATTTGAATGAAGATCAAAGAACTAATTCGATTTCTAGAATCAAAACACTCTAAAAAAATGAAGAACTTACAATAATTTGTGCTTCACCAAACCATGTTGTCATCATGGATCAAATTCTCGAGAACTTCAAGAACACCCACTCTGATACCAATTGTAGTTAACCAGATATGATGAAATGTGCAGAATAGTAAAGATCAATTGAATCAATCAATCATGAAGAACACAAAGATTAAATAAAATCGTTTAACCTCCATTAGAACTAGTAAACTATTACAAGTGGGTAAGTAATAATACTCTCACTAGTCTAATCTTACATCAAATAGGTTCCATAATGGTTCTTACATAAATAGGAGTCACTTACTTCTTATTTATAGGAAAGACTCAACCCATTACACATCATAAGAGGGTTATATCCAAGGAGAACTTTGCACCCTAACACTTACCTATTTTTAGAGGAACCGAAAGTGTAGAGGTAGAAGCATTCAGGAGACGATCGACATAATTAAACTCTGATGAATCCACATAAGGAATTAGTGAATCTAGGTCAATAGTATCAAGGAGGCCTAAAGACAATCCATTACACTTCAGAGCAGATCTACTGAAAGGAGATGAAGAAGTAGAATGAATTGTTGAAGCAAAAGTAGGATGGACTGTTGAAGCAGAAGTATGAGAAACTATTGAAGCATGAGCTAAATAAAAAATACAAGAAACAATGGAACCAAATAATTGATGATGGAACACACATCTGGAAAGCCTACTCCTTTGAGGGAGAGATTTGGCAATACCATGAAGAGGCGTGGTAGTAATGATGGGAGAATCTGATTAAATAGAAGCAAGATCGAAGTAGGGGGAATAGGGGATTAAGGAAAGGCAGGGATAGCATTAATGGCGGTAGTAAGATCAGGATCAGAAATCATAGGAAAATCACGAATAGGCTCATAAGATTTAGGATTACTATCAAGTGAAAGGATGGGAGCAATACCCTCGGGACCTTAGTCTTGAGGTTTCGAAAAGCAGGAAGTATGTGATCACTTTGGAGAAGGTTGGAGTGAAGCGTCTTCAAAACGGCCAACTAAAAGGTTATGAAGAGACAGAATTTTGCTTACCGACCTTGGTAGGACTAGCTTCCCCCCCCCCCCCTTTAGGTTCGAGGTTTTGCCTTTCAGGCTCGTTTTAAAAAGAACTATGGGAGTCTTGTCATAGGGAAGGTCGGTCTTGGTAAGCATGGCGTCAGAATAGACAATAGAAGTACCGAGGAAGTCGGTCGGTTTACCTTAGAGAGAGGAATTAATGCTTGATTCAGACTTAACTGTGGTATCAACATCAAAAGAAGGGTAAGGCCTGGTAACTGGCTTATCAGTCCCTTTGATAGTTTTGGATCAAAGCTTTTTATGAAGCCGTTGTAACAACAAAATATCACCTCCCATTAGAACGGGAATGGAGGGTTTCGAAGAACTCCCCCAAGAGCTTCCCAAATTGGCTAAGTCTAGTTTCGATTCATCAGGATCAAACCAAACCACATAATTGGCAATAAGCCTCTTGATGATGTCACGCTCAGTGACGCTTAACTCTGGGTCAGCGTCGAAATTTCGGTACACCAAACTGCCAAATTGCATACTGTTGGTAAACGTTGAGGCATCAACAAAGAAAAACACTTTTTTCCACTTCTTGATTGATGAAGGAAGACCTTCGTAGATATGGATTCCTCCACAATGAAAGGATAATAAGATACAGTCATTAGTAACCACTATCACATAGAGATGATGAAACAAGGAGAGGGAGGGAGGAATATCTACGGCTATACACAACAACACATAGCACATGATCTTTCAGAAACCATTAGGAGTTACTTGAGCGATGTGGATTTCGTAGTAATCGAGCACAATTCTTAGAAATAGAAAGTATGGGAGACACAAACCTGATTTGAAGAAGATAGAGTACATCCCAACACATCCAAGCGGAGGATTAGTGATTGTTTGATTCTCAGAAGGAAGTTGGGGGCAAAATTGGGGATCGATACGAAATGTATTCACCTTATCGTTTAGGCTTTTCTGGGTAAGGATGGATAGTGTAGTATGAATCCAGAAATTATCTTTGGCCATGGAAATTAATAGAGTGAAATTTATCAAAAAAGTCAAGAATACGTAGATGAAAAGATGATGAAGGAACACTCGCAAAGGAAAAAATGTTGATTTCCCCTTCGATTTTATAAGGAGAATAGAGACTTCATCGCTTTAAAGTGACAATTGGGTGTTATAGAAACATGATGGAAGGCAGAGGTGAGGAACCATCCAATCAAGTACTTATGATGATATTTGAACTTATATGTTGCCTAAGAAAACCCCCATAGCAAAACGTATAGTTCGAATTGCCACTTAACAACTCTAACTAAGGGGACTTAGTGAGGTATAAACCTGATTACCGATGTATGTTCCTCCGAACCATAAAAGCTGAACCGATTTTTGGCTCTCCATGTCGATGAATGAAGCTCCATACAAACAAGCAAGGTCAGTTAAATGAGTGAACATTAAGCTTAAGCAACAGATAGCACAGGCAACAGTCCTATCACTATACAGGTCGTATTGTACTTAAGCCTCATGACAACTCACAAATAACTAAATGGTCTGACTAATGACCTCTCCTTAGTACCACTTTTGTACCTTCGGTAACGAGGGCATTAATGGCGATTAGACCATCGTCTGTGCTATACACACCAGATCGCTATTTCTCGAGGAAGAAGAATATAAAGGTAGCCTCAGCGGATCATCAAAGGTACATAAACAAGAAACCATCATTTTATTATGATTAAGAGCTACATATACCGTCTTCTAACTTCATCATCGGGACATTCTTTCGGGAACCCCTCGGTGAATGGCTTACTTGTGTGTGTTTCTACTCAGGTTCAACGATCTCTCATCTTGATTATACAAAGGATCATGAGATCCAAAATTTAAGGCACGTCAAGTACAAGTCACAACTTGGAAACTTTATAAACGATTGATGACTTAAAATTGGTGAATTTAAAAGTAAGATGTCATTTTAAGCATGAAAAATAAAAGTATTGGGAAATGACTAAACTTGAATAATATGATTCTTTAATAAGAAAATAAAAAAAATATAATAATAATAATAATAATAATAATAATAATAATAATAATAATAATAATAATAGTAACAAGTTTGGTTCAAGAAATAAGTCATTATTTATTGTAGTTTAAAAATGACCATAATTTGGGTGATTAACCTAAAATTTATAATTTTTTTCATAAAGGTACAAGAAATGATACAATAGACTTGGAATGTTAATTATAAAGTGTTGGGAACATATTGGTCAACATTATATAGAAAATAACAAGTTTATTGTTTCTACTTTTAAAAACTTTAACAAGTCAAATTACTATAAATGGCATAAAAGGGTAAAATGAAAGATGTTTTGATATCTAACCATCAGTATGAACTTATAATAAGGTAATAAACTTAAAACTTTAAGTATGACATCCTAAAACTTAAGGAAAACATATCTCGGGAAAGTATGATGCTTAAATGAGAAAATTTAAAAATTGCCAAAATGGAAATTGATTCATGGAGTATAATCAATCTTATGCGAGAAAATGGCGAAGTGGTTGTAAGTGGGACAAAAATGCTAAAAATGTCAAAAAAAAAAAAAAGGTTATTATGATATTATAAAACTTAATATTGAAATGGATCTGGAATAATGTTAGAATAACTAGATTAACATACTCATTATATAATTATTTGATGCATTTTGCTAATATAAAGAGAAAGAGTAAAAAGAAAGTAGATTTCTATTTTTGAAATATGAGAATTAAATTGAATATGGTACTTAGAACTTTATGATACAATTAGTTTAGTATTATAATGAATCCAAATTATGCAAAACACAACTAGATAAAGTATATTGTTGTTTTTTAAAGTAAGTTGTCATAATCTAGAAAGTTAGTGTAAAGTGATGAGCACAAATTTATGAAAAGGATACTTAGGTAAATAAGTGCCTAGTAATGATATGAAATGGTTGGGGGATCTTGTATTGATGATAGATGAAATCTATTGGAATTAAATAGAGTAGATGTGGAATTTTTTAATGGGTACGTGACAAACAATATTTTCTCTTACAACAAAGTTTTATAGCAACTTGATTTAGTTTTTGAGTATTTCTTTGTTTAAATATTGAAAATGTTTTATTGTATTGCTATGAGTTATTGTTCTAAAGTACAACGATAGTTGAGTTTGGCCAAGTTGTGTTTTGATTGAGTTTTGATTGTTAGTCAATAATTCATTTATTGTTGTAATGTCTAGCCTATTATCGCCAAGTAGATGTCGAGACTTAATGGGTTGAATTCGTTTCATCCTACTTTGGGATTTAATTAGATACCTTGATGTTATGGATTTATTCATTCCATCTTAGGAGTAATTAAGATATATTGATGTATTAGATTTATTCCTTCTATCTTTAAAGTTTACCTAGATACCTTACCATAGTGGAATCGTTCTCTCTATTTTAGGAGTTTGTTATAAAGAGGCTCGTGAGCTTTAATTGATTTCTATTATATGTTGCTTTGTAAATGTATTTTGATACATGAAGTTGATTTAAATCATAATTGTGAATTATTTTGAAATTTTGATGAGTCTAAAACTCATGTAATCACAAGATGTTTCGTCTTACGTATTTTGTTTTAAAATTATGTATTCTGTGAACATGTAGCTTAGCCTTGGGTAGGAGAGTTGATGTGTGTAGAAGTTACATGAGACTTTTATAAATAGAAGTTATGAGTGGAATATTAATAGTCTCCTTTGACCGTATATTTATATGATGTATTGAAGGCGTTTGATTTGGGTTTTGCAACACTCTTGTATTAGCATTATAATGTTTTTAGCATGTCTCAGAGTTATATATTTTGGGCAATTTTTTATGGTCACGTCAGTATGGATTTATCCAGTTTGTCTAAAGGTAATGACGAAATTTTGGTAGAAATATTATTTTCAAAATATACATAGAAGTCGTTCCAACTTTTGATTGAGTATTAAAGTATTTAATTAATGTTGTATAATATCATTTTACAAAACCAATGTGTCACAAGTATATTATATGCATATAAGTATATTCCTCAAACGCCATTTAAGTTAATACAATTTTAAAATTTTCGAAAACCATTTTAAATTGTGTTTTAAATAAATATTTTAACTTAAAACACGATTTATAATTTTCGATTGTTTTGTAAATATAATTAAATCAAGCAAGCAACATCATACGCATTTGATAATAGCAATTAAAATAAAATATAAAGTAGCCCAAGCCCATCTCAACTTGCTGGGCCTTAGGAGGAAGACGCTAGCCTTTTCTCACTGTGGGCTGAGATCAGATAGGCCGGTGGTGATGAAAATAATATATATATATATATATATATATATATATATATATATATATATATATATATATATATATATATATATATATATATATATATATATATATATATATATATATGAAATAATGTGAGTAACTAATTTTGAACAAAATTACACTAATGGTTCGGGTAATTTGTATTTTTGGTCTTAACTTATTCTTTTAACTTAGAAGATCCTTATTGTTTGTTTTTGTTACGCGTTTGGTCTCTCTTACCTAAAAAGACTATTTTAGTCTTGATTTTTTAGTTTATTTAAATAAACACACCCTCAACCTCATCCTTATCACCTTATCTTATTTATCCTACCATTTTTTTCTATTTAACTAGTAATCATTTTAGGTAAGACAGCGTGTAACAAAAACAAACAGTATGGATCAAGCCCGTAACAAAAACAAACAGTAGGGACTTTCCAAGTTAAAAAAAAAAAATTAGATACCAAACGCGCAAATTACCTCAAACCATAGGGACCAGTCGTGTAATTTACTCCCATACTAATTACCAACGTATGACATAAACCCTCTGAGAAGATACATTTTGTACTCGCCATATTTTACCTAAAACCTCAATTTAATTAAGATGCAGAAGCAAAAAAAAAAAAAAGAACATGAATATTTATTTGGTAATGACCCAATAAATAACATTACATCATCTGACTACCATAATAAATTTTCTGCAAGTAAATAAATTTATATTGGCAGGTGTCACTTGCTACCAGCAAGCCTTGAAAATTTATCGTTATGAACTTCCTGCTGCCCCAGCGGCATTAGGCCTGAAACAATCAATACTGTGCAACAGCTGATCTCATCATACCCCAACCTGCCAAAAGAAAATAAGAACAATCTAGCATACAATTATTATACTTGTGCCCTAATACAATATCATTATATTGTAATAGGCACAACAATACAGTATCTCTCCGGTCCTATCTGTATTTTTTCTCAAGTAGTCAAATCGATACATGTTTGGTCTCGATTTATCTCTACAATGTGTACTGACCCGATTTTTATAATCTATAGTTGGGAATCGCTTTCCTTTCTTAAGTTCTAGCTAACTGTATGCATCACATTCTTTTTCTATTTTAAAAAAGTTTAGAAAATATTTGATAAAAATCTCTAAGACCTCGATTTGAGTTCAGACGCATCAAATGCTAACTCAAATCCCTCAAACCAAGGCTCTGATACTAACTTGTAATGTCATAAAGTTTCAACTAAAATTTTCATTTTTAAAAATTAAGAGTAATCAACCCAAATCCATTTCCCAAAGTACAATAAAACAACATTTGTTCAAAAACATGTCCTATCGTTTTCAAAATCAGAGAGATAATGATAATCAATCATGTTAGCGGAAGTCTCCAAAACAAATCACATTGATGCGATATAGTCAGGTTGCATCCTATCCCTTACTACCAATACAATCTGAAAACATTTAAATTGAACGAGTAATCACAAAGCTTAGTGTGTTCCTAAGATAACACTTACACATGTGAATGTTATTGTCCAACCCGTCTTACACCCACATTATTATAGTCTAACCATACTCTTAATTGTTGTGGTCCAACGATAGTCTTTCATACAATGTTATGTTCTAACTATAATCTTCCATACAATTGTTATAGTCCAATTATAGTCTTTCATACAGAAGTCACAAAGACAACATATCAACCAAGGACATATAGGCACCGTTTGGCGGATGGACAAAACGGGACAAAACTGGACTTAACAGAATTGAATAGGATTGGACACTTATTTTTATAGCAATTTGGTATGATTAGAAGAGAACACAACAAAATAACAAAATTACTAAATTGTCCTTAATACAATATAACTTAGGTTATCTTAAGATTAACCTATAAAAAAACCTAAGTCTTTATCTAACAATTGTGAAATCTTTTCTTACTACAATTCTTAAATTAATGCACAATTATGTACTAACAAAATTAAATCAAATTTTGAGGAACAACGATAACCTTTTTATACTGAAATATCTAACTTGAATAACATTTTAGTTTATGTAATTTTGTATTATCCAAATACTAGAAAACACCGACACCGGGTAACGTCTTCATTGCAGTAATATTTGATGAACAAAAGTCGTCGTTAAATTTTTAGTACAATCAACAATTATTTATTTTTATTGTCGAAGGCATGGAAATCAAATAAACTATTTTACTGAAATTATTAAAGAACTTTTGTCATGGAATGACGAGGAACACCAAAAGTTTTTATAGTAAAGTAAATATGTAGGTGTTAGGATTGTGATTTCTGATGAGAAGCAGAGGATTAAGGAATTATTTTTTCAAAGTTCATTATATTTAATGATATGGATTGATATGTATGTATCCACTTTTTTGAGTTTGAAGTCATTGATGAATGGGAAAAAAACGTGGGAGACGTGAGAAACAAAAGACATGGATGTTTTTGTCAAAAAAAAAAAGTTCCATTTAGTTTCACCATTTTTAGTGGGACTAAAATATAACAAAATAGTCACATTTACTTGGTCAAGATTTTATATTGTTCTTGTCCCAGTCATGCCAAATACCATTTAAGAGAACATTTGTTATGTTATGTTTTGTCTAGTCTCACATACCAAACGCTACCCTAATATCACAGAAAGTATAGTGAGAAAACTCATATGATAATCACAACCACAGTCACATTAGTATAACTACTCGAATCAGCTAACACGAACAACCTAAAACCAAACAGATGTCCAACCTCAGTCTATATCTCAAAACCAACCAAGTTTGACTAAAAGTCAAATCGGTCAAAAACTCAACGGTCAACTATCAATTGGTCAAAGTCAACTGTCCTACGCGTCGAGGCCTACATATGCACAGGTCACGTGCACTACCATACAAAATAGTCGGGTTTCCTAACCTGACATGTCATGTGTAGAGAGGTTGCACGCACCGCGTACACTGTTCCAAATAGTATCCTTATTAAAGAGCTTAATCGTTTAAGACTAATGCTCCAACTTTCTAAAATACATTAAAATACATTCTTAATGGATAAAGTTTCCAACTTTATCCATTTGGGAAAGAGGCCAAAGCCCCGTCAAAGATAAACTTTATTTGTATGATCCTTCAAAGCAACTTTATCCATTTGTATGACTCAAAACCACCAACTCCAAATCTAGATCTAAAATGGGACAAAAATACTACAATCTTCATGCATAGCTCATTTGGGAAGATAAACATGAACTTAAAACATCATAAAGGGTCTAGAAGCAAGTTTCGTGGGGTTTTGTTCCTGAGGCGGTTACACCTTGTGTGCTTAAATGAAGCAAGTTTCGTGGTCACACGACACCCATGCGCCTTATGCATGTCATACACGCGTTACATAACCCCAAAACCCTAATTCATTCAACTTGAATACTTACTGATAATTGAATGCATACCTGACAATAGATGTTATAGATGGAAACTAGCTTTATTTCGTTTCTTGTTTTTCAGAAGTAGACTTAAGGTTGTAGCACCTGGTTCCTAGTACGTAAATCTTATTTGAGTATTCTCTTTTTTTTAGCCTTAGACTCGGCGAGTCATAGGTCCGACTCGCCGAGTAGATACGGGACCCGGGACACGTTTAAGTTGGCGACTCGGCGAGTCCATATCCTAGACTCGGAGAGTCATAGCTGTTGGATGAAACCCTAAGTTTCAGGGGTTTGCACCCTATTTAAACATCATATCCGCCCCAGGCTAGCCCCCATTCACCCTCAGAGCTCCCAACCCTCGTTCTAAGCTTGTTCATTGAGAGTTTGAAGCAATTGTTGTGTGTTCTTGAAGGTTTTGAGGCAAAAGGGGAGTAGATCAAGCGGAAGGGAAGGAATCCAAGCATCTTTGTGCTCTCTCAGCAGTTCCTTTGAGGTATAACCCGTTTTCCCCTTGTTTCCATGCTTATTACTTCATTTTAAGTCATTCTTGAGCCAATCCCCAAGCTTGTATGTGCAAATTATTTCGTAATAAGCTGATTGGCCCTTAGATCTAGGCATGGTTGAGCTCCAGGAGCTCAGATCTGTTGCCTTTATGGACCCTCATTGCATGAAGACCCTAGATCTACCCTTTTGGGTGCATTTTGAACCCTAAAACCCTTATGGGTGAATATCTACACGTAAAGTTGGAAACTTTACGTGTGATTCATGCTCTAGGAACCCAGATCTATGAATGGCATGGACTGGAATCGAGCAAATCCGTGTAGTTAGTGGTTGCATGGTAACGAATCGGCGAGTCGGTTCGCAAGTCTCCGAGTTTGTCCCCTTTTCGTAGTGTCGAGTGAGCAGTGAGTCACGGGGTGTGACTCAATGAGTCGGAAGCTGAACTCATCTATGGAGGAACTCGGCGAGTCAATGCCTGACTCGGCGAGTTCAAGGCAATCTCCTTAGATCAAGAACGGACTCGGCGAGCTGTTCATACAACTCGGCGAGTCGCAGCATAAGTGTTCTTCGGATGAAGATGAACTCGACGAGTTGTTCATACAACTCGACGAGTAGGATGAAGGACTTGAATATCAGTTTAGAAGGAGAACTCGTCGAGTCATCGCCTAACTCGACGAGTAGAAACGGGATTCAGGACAATCGTTTGGGTAGGGACTCGGCGAGTTGGAGAGCCAACTCGGCGAGTCGAGTCAACTGAAAGTTGACTCTGACGTTGACATAGGGCATGATCAGGGGTAAAATGGTCATTTTACCCAAAGGTCAGTTAGCAGTGTTTGATTGAGTATGTTGTGGGAATTTCAGCCGGAGGATTTCTAGAGCGGCAGCAGCAGCGGTAGACAGTCAGTTCCTGATCAGATCAGCAGCTACTTCGAGGTGAGTTACCTTCCAGTAGCGGTGGGTCTACGGCCACAATGCCGACCCACCAATAGGAGTTGTATGTAGATGATTGTCTTTGTGATATTCATCTAGGGATTACTTCTACCTGTGTTGTGTTTATGTGCTAGTATGATATAACGCTATGTGCTAGTGACAGTAGGGGGAGATAGTCCCCGAGATATCCGGTCGGTAAGGCCGAAGGTGTAGTCATAACCAGCCATGTTAGATAGATTCTGATATTGTGATACATGTTATGTAGTAGTAGTAGAGGGGAGAAATAGTTCCCCAGTATCCGGTCGAGAGGACCGAAGGGGAGGCCAGCAATGGGCAATATCCGGTTGAGAGGGCCGAAGGGGTAGGTCGGGCACCTAGATATGTCTGACAATATGTGTATGTTATGAGATTATATGGTATGTGGTACAGTGGGGGAACTCACTAAGCTTCGTGCTTACGGTTTTTAGTTTTGGTTTCAGGTACCTCCTCAGCTAGGGGAAAGGAGTCGGCGCGGTAGCAGCATGTCACACACACACACACACACACACACACTCTTGTTTCCGTAGTTACGAGTTTATTCTGGGATTGATACTCTGATATTTGATTGATCGAATGTTGTGGTTTTAAATTTGGTTTTCGATGTGAAATGGTTTAAACAAACAATGGTTTAACTGTTAATGCTTTTATGTAATGTTTTATAACAAAATTTTTGGACGTGAAAATTGGGTAGTTACAAGTTGGTATCAGAGCCCTGGTTTGAGGGATTCGGACACACCTTCAGGGGTGTCTGAAATCAAATCGAGGGATTAAAAGATTTTCCAAAAGAAAATGTTTTCTAAAGATTGAGAAAAGAGTTTTGAGAAAGAACGAAGTGTGTGATGTGCGCGACCGGCCGAGCTCAAGTAATTATTCCCCAAAGTACCCATACAAGCTTATGTTGTGTTTATCAGTTTCAGTAGAACAGCATGCTAGAATAGGATTAAGGATCTAGTAATGATGCCTTATGTGCCTACTTTATGTGCTTCAGTGTATGAAAATTGCATGCTAGAATCGAGTAGACAACAGTAGGATAGCCTGTTAGGTTATGCCTGATAGTATGAGTTTAGCTCTGTATGCTAGATCAGCTTCTCTCTATGAGAGAGGATTTGCTTCAGATTGTTCCCTTAGTTCGAATGCTGCTTGCTTTGTGCTTTGTGGGACTCTGTGTGGTGGGAGTTAGCCATTAGGTGAATACATCACGTCACATGTGATCAGGGTTGAATAATCTTAGAGTGCTGGATTTGGCCCTATTGCGCAGCTCTCGTTTGAGTCTAACCATTGTAGGGATGAGCCTGTTACTTGAAGGATTATCCCAGCCTCACCACATGTGATAGTATTCAGGTAATGGTTAATTGGCACTACTAAGGGGCCTTCAGCAACTGAGGACCTGGTAGGGTGGAGCCTGAGATTTCCCTAGGGCAAGCCTAGGATGAGTATAGCAGTGATCAGTCGTAGTGGAAGGGATCTGGTGGAGTCGAGGCAGTCCTTGAAGAAGGTACGGATAGATGTGGAAGGTAGTATGGGCACGTACTACTGAAAGCAGAGGATCCGTACCCGAACCAAGGAAGGCCAAGATAAGACCAGGGAACTTGTAAGTAGCAGTGATCCCTCAGGAAGTATCAGTATCACTAATGATTGTTATTATGTATTGAGAATGGTGGTACTTCGATCGAGGCCGATAGATGGCGGTTCAGGAGAGGGTTCAGGTTCGGGATCAGGTTCCGAGTTGGTAGATGAGGGACTACGCGAGTTCATCGCATCAGAGATCACCGAAGATAATGGGGTATCCTTGAGTCGACCCCCATTATCTTCGGGTCGATCAAGGAAGGGATCATCGAGTTGATGGAGGATCGCCTCAGGGCGTTCAGGAGTGACATGGCATCTGGCCAGTCGGGATCTCGCACGCTGTCCTTTAAGGACTTCAGGGGCAGTGGTGCGCCGGATTTCCACGGGGTGAAAGACCCCATTGCTTCCAGGCGATGGATTGCGGACATCGAGTCTGCACAGTTGACTAGCTTCTGCCTCAAGGTGTCGAAGGTGAGGTATGCAGCAGGGTGTTTGCGAGACTGAGCTCGAGATTGGTGGGAGTCAGTGGGTGACTCGTTGGGAGCCTCAACTATCGAGGCTATGACCTGGTCGAACTTTGTGACCAGGCTCAGGGCAGAGTTTGCGCCGGCTGTCGAGCTTCAGCAGCTGGCCAGGGAGTTTTTGGACATGAGACAGACGACGAAGACTGTGGCGGAGATCACCGCCAAGTTCCGGGAGAGGGCACTGTTGGTGCCCAAGTATGCGGGCGATGAGGACATGAGGAGGACCCGCTATCATGACATGCTCCGGGCTGATATCCGGGAGCACGTTAGTTTTTCAGCTTGCCCCACCTTGGACTCCATGATTTCCAAGGCGAGGGAAAGGGAGATAGATTTGGAGCACATCCGGAAACGGAAGGCAGAGGAGGGACAGTCAGGAGGGGCTTCGGGGAAGAAGCCCAAGGGATCGGATTTGGGGCCAAAGGGTCAACAGGGACGGGGCCGCTGCAGGAAATGCGGCAAGTCACACGAGGGGGCGTGCAGGTTGGGATCATCAGGCTGCTATAAGTGCGGCAATTCTGGGCACTATAGCAGGGATTGCACTGCTCCGGTAGCAGTTATTCAGACGTCTGACTTGCTGTGTTTCCACTACAACCAGAGGGGCCACAAGAAGGCCAATTGCCCCCAATTGACAGTTTCAGCGCCGGTGAAGGCGCCAGCTCTAGCGACCCTGCAGATCACAGATGGCCGGCAGGGCAAGGCAGAGGCTCTAGTGGTGAGGAGCCGGGCATTTCAGCTGACCGCCGAGGAGGCACGCGCAGCACCCGATGTGGTGACGGGATCTTTCCATGTGAACGGCATCCCAGTTCAGGTGTTGTTCGACTCGGGTGCGTCCCGATCATTTGTTTCCCTTGCGCTTAGCAAGAAGTTTTAGGAGTCTTCGGGCGAGTTAGATTGCCCTTTGAAGGTAGAGATTGCTGACGATCAATCGGTGCGGGCATCGATGGTATTTTGAGATTGCGTACTGCGTTTGTTTGAGGAGCGTTACTTGGTAGACTTGTTTCCCATTCCGCTGCGTGGGAACAAGGTGATTATAGGCATGGATTGGTTGAGCCCTAATGGGGCAGTGATAGATTGCGCGTAGCAGCTAGTGCGAGTCAGGACCCCAGGTGGGGGAGAGTTAGTGATTCATGGCGAGAGGCCACATGGCGGACCCACTGTATGTTCAGCAGCGAGGGCTAGGCGCTATCTTCAGCAGGGATGCGCAGGATATGTCGCGTATGTGATGGATACCCGGGAGGCGGGTAAGGCGACAGTGAGCGAGGTTCCGGTGGTTCGAGATTTTGCAGATGTTTTCCCGGAGGAGCTTCTTGGGATACCTCCGGAGCGACAGGTGGAGTTCAGGATTGACCTTGTTCCTGGTGTGGCTCCGATAGCCAAGGCACCATATCGGTTGGCTCCTCCCAAGATGCAGGAGTTGTCTACGCAGCTGCAAGAGCTGCTAGACAAGGGATTTATTCGTCCGAGCAGTTCACCCTGGGGAGCCCCGATCCTGTTTGTGAAAAAGAAGGACGGGTCGCATCGGAAGTGTATAGATTACCGGGAGCTGAACAAGGTAACGGTGAAGAACCGTTACCCACTCCCGAGGATTGATGACCTCTTTGACCAGCTTCAGGGAGCATCTTGGTTCTCCAAGATTGATTTGCATTCGGGTTATCATCAGATGAGGGTCAGGGAGGAGGATACGCAGAAGACCGCGTTTCGGACGCGCTATGGCCATTATGAGTTCGTGGTGATGCCGTTTGGGCTCACCAATGCTCCTGTCGCGTTCATGGACCTCATGAACCGCGTATGTAGACCGATGCTGGATCGGTCGGTGATAGTCTTTATTGATGACATTTTGGTTTATTCCAAAACTCAGGAGGAGCATGAGGAGCATTTGAGAGAGGTGTTGGAGACCCTGGGGAGGGAGAGCTTGTATGCCAAGTTCTCCAAGTGTGAGTTTTGGTTGCGCGAGGTGCAATTTCTCGGACACCTTGTCAACTAGAACGGGATTCTGGTCGATCCGGCCAAGGTCGAGGCCGTGATGAGATGGGAGGTTTCGAAGTCTCCATATGAGATTCGGAGTATCCTGGGATTAGTAGGCTACTATCGGAGATTTATTCAGGATTTCTCCAAGATAGTCGTACCCCTGACGCGGCTGACGAAGAAAGCTGTGGTCTTTCGATGGGTACCCGAGCAGCAGGCTGCATTTGAGACACTGAGACAGAGACTGTGCAAGGCACCGATCTTAGCCCTGCCAGAGGGCGTAGAGGATTTTGTGGTATACTGCGACACGTCCATTTCAGGGTTGGGCGCGGTACTGATGCAGAGGGGGCATGTCATTGCCTACACTTCGAGGCAGCTCAAGTCTCACGAGGCGAACTACCCAACGCCTGATTTGGAGTTGGGGGCGGTGGTTTTTGCCCTCAAGATTTGGAGACATTACCTATACGGGGTTCGATGTACCATCTACACTGACCACAAGAGTTTGAGGTACCTCATGGATTAGCCGAATCTGAACATGAGGCAGCGTCGGTGGTTGGACGTGGTGAAGGATTATGATTGTGAGATCCTTTACCACCCGGGGAAGGCCAAAGTGGTGGCCGATGCGCTTAGCCGCAAGGCGGCGCCGATCAGGGTCATGTGCATGAGGATGACCGTAGTGACTCCCTTGTTGGAGCAGATTCGGGAGGCCCAACAGGAGGCTATCAAGGAGGAACATCGGAAGAGCGAGCATGTGGTGGGTCAGGCTTCCTTCTTTGATTATGATAGTCGAGGACTATTGACACTACACCGTAGGGTGTGGGTGCCGTATCACGGAGGCGTGCGCCAGATTTTGATAGAGGAGGCGCACAAGTCCCGATTCTCTATTCATCCCGGGGCGACGAAGATGTATAGGGACCTTCGTCTAGATTATTGGTGGCCCTGCATGAAGCAGGATGTGGCATGGTACGCTGAGCGGTGCTTGACCTGCAGGAAGGTTAAGGCCGAACATCAGAGACCGCATGGCAAGATGCAGCCGTTGGATATTCCACTGTGGAAATGGGAAGATATCACGATGGATTTTATCACGAAGCTTCCCATGACCGTGCGTGGAGTGGAATCGATCTGGGTCATCGTGGATCGATTGACCAAGAGTTCTCACTTTATCCCGATTCAGGAAAGCATATCAGCCGAGAAATTGGCCGACATCTATATCAGGGAGATCATGGCACGGCACGGGGTGCCAGTATCGGTTATCTCGGACAGGGATGTGCGTTTTACTTCCAGATTTTGGAAGAGATTTCATGATGAGTTGGGCACTCGTTTGCATTTTAGCACCGCCTTTCACCCGCAGACGGATGGTCAGAGTGAGCGGACCATCCAGACTCTGGAGGATATGTTGCGGGCGTGCGTACTAGACTTTGGTGGTAGCTGGGATACTTATCTTTCCTTGGTCGAGTTCTCCTACAACAACAGCTACCACGCGAGTATCGACCGCCCTCCCTTCGAGATGTTGTATGGACGGAGGTGCAGGACCCCGATATGCTGGGGTGAAGTTGGTCAGAGGATCATGGGGAGCACCGAAGTGGTGCTCAAGATGACCGAGAGGATCCAACAGGTGCGGAGTAGGCTTCAGACTGCTCAGATTCGACAGAAGAGTTACGCCGACAAGCGTCGATCCGACTTGGAGTTCCAAGTCGGGGATATGGTTCTCCTGAAGGTGTCGCCTTGGAAAGGCGTCATTCGATTCAGGAAGCGGGGCAAGTTGGGTCCGAGATTCATCGGACCGTTCAGGGTTGTAGTCCGGGTGGGCAAGGTGGCATATAGGCTGGATCTGCCAGCCGAGCTCAGCCAGATCCACAACACTTTCCATGTTTCTCAGTTGTGGAAGTGCCTAGTGGACGATTCAGCAGTAGTGCCGTTGGAGGATATTCAGGTTGATGACAGCCTGAATTACATTGAGCGCCCAGTCGTAATCCTCGACAGGAACTCGAAGGATTTGCGGAACAAGAAGGTGAAACTAGTGAAGGTGCAATGGCAGCACCGCAAGGGTTCGGAATGCACTTGGGAGCCGGTGGATGAGATGATGGAGCATTACCCCGAGCTGTTTCAGGATCGAGCAGCAGACTTCGAGGACGAAGTCTAAAATAAATGGGGGAGATTTGTAGCACCTGGTTCCTGGTACGTAAATCTTATTTGAGTATTCTCTTTTTTTAGCCTTAGACTCGGCGAGTCATAGGTCCGACTCGCCGAGTAGATACGGGACCCGGGACACGTTTAAGTTGGCGACTCGGCGAGTCCATATCCTGGACTCGGCGAGTCACAGCTGTTGGACGAAACCCTAAGTTTCAGGGTTTTGCACCCTATTTAAACATCATATCCGCCCCAGGACAGCCCCCATTCACCCTCAGAGCTCCCAACCCTCGTTCTAAGCTTGTTCATTGAGAGTTTGAAGCAATTGTTGTGTGTTCTTGAAGGTTTTGAGGCAAAAGGGGAGTAGATCAAGAGGAAGGGAAGGAATCCAAGCATCTTTGTGCTCTCTCAGCAGTTCCTTTGAGGTATAGCCCGTTTTCCCCCTGTTTTCATGCTTATTACTTCATTTAAGTCATTCTTGAGCCAATCCCCAATCTTGTATGTGCAAATTATTTCGTAATAAGTTGATTGGCCCTTAGATCTAGGCATGGTTGAGCTCCAGGAGCTCAGATCTGTTGCCTTTATGGACCCTCATTGCATGAAAACCCTAGATCTACCCTTTTGGGTGCATTTTGAACCCTAAAACCCTTATGGGTGAATATCTACACGTAAAGTTGGAAACTTTACGTGTGATTCATGCTCTAGGAACCCAGATCTGTGAATGGCATGGACTAGAATCGAGCAAATCCGTGTAGTTAGTGGTTGCATGGTAATGACTCGGCGAGTCGTTCATCTGACTCGGCGAGTCGGTTCGCAAGTCTCCGAGTTTGTCCCCTTTTCGTAGTGTCGAGTGAGCAGTGAGTCACGGGGTGTGACTCAGTTAGTCGAAAGCTGAACTCATCTATGGAGGAACTCGGCGAGTCAATGCCCTGACTCGGCGAGTTCAAGGCAATCTCGTTAGATCAAGAACGGACTCGGCAGGCTGTTCATACAACTCGGCGAGTCGCAGCATAAGTGTTCTTCGGATGAAGATGAACTCGACGAGTTGTTCATACAACTCGGCGAGTAGGATGAAGGGCTTGAATATCAGTTTAGAAGGAGAACTCGTCGAGTCATCGCCTAACTCGACGAGTAGAAACGGGATTCAAGACAATCGTTTGGGTAGGGACTCGGCGAGTTGGAGAGCCAACTCGGCGAGTCGGGTCAACTGAAAGTTGACTCTGACGTTGACCTAGGGCATGATCAGGGGTAAAATGGTCATTTTACCCAAAGGTCAGTTAGCGGTGTTTGATTGAGTATGTTGTGGGAATTTCATCCGGAGGATTTTCGGAGCAGCAGCAGCAGCGGTAGACAGTCAGTTCCTGATCAGATCAGCAGCTACTTCGAGGTGAGTTACCTTCCAGTAGCGGTGGGTCTACGGCCACAATGCCAGCCCACCAATAGGAGTTGTATGTAGATGATTGTCTTTGTGATATTCATCTAGGGATTACTTCTACTTGTGTTGTGTTTATGTGCTAGTATGATATGACGCTATGTGCTAGTGACAGTAGGGGGAGAAATAGTTCCCCAGTATCCGGTTGAGAGGACCGAAGGGGAGGCCAGCACCCAGATATGCTAGGCAGTATCCGGTCGAGAGGACCGAAGGGGAGGCCAGCACCCAGATATGATGGGCAATATCCGATCGAGAGGGCCGAAAGGGTAGGTCGGGCACCCAGATATATCTGACAATATATGTATGTTATGAGATTATATGGTATGTGGTACAGTGGGGGAACTCACTAAGCTTCGTGCTTACGGTTTTTAGTTTTGGTTTCAGGTACCTCCTCAGCTAGGGGAAAGGAGTCGGCGCGGTAGCAGCATGTCACACACACACACACACTCTTGTTTCCGCAGTTACGAGTTTATTCTGGGATTGATACTCTGATATTTGATTGATCGAATGTTGTGGTTTTAAATTTGGTTTTCGATGTGAAATGGTTTAAACAAACAATGTTTTAACTGTTAATGCTTTTATGTAATGTTTTATAACAAAATTTTTGGACGTGAAAATTGGGTCGTTACAAGTTGGTATCAGAGCCCTGGTTTGAGGGATTCGGACACACCTTCAGATATGCTAGGCAGTATCCGGTCGAGAGGACCGAAGGGGAGGCCAGCACCCAGATATGCTGGACAATATCCGGTCGAGAGGGCCGAAGGGGTAGGTCGGGCACCCAGATATGCCTGACAATATGTGTATGTTATGAGATTATATGGTATGTGGTATAGTGGGGGAACTCACTAAGCTTCGTGCTTACGGTTTTCAGTTTTGGTTTCAGGTACCTCCTCAGCTAGGGGAAAGGAGCCGGCGCGGTAGCAGCATGTCACACACACACACTCTCTTGTTTCCGCAGTTACGAATTTATTCTGGGATTGATACTCTGATATTTGATTGATCGAATGTTGTGGTTTTAAATTTGGTTTTCTATGTGAAATGGTTTAAACAAACAATGTTTTAACTATTAATGCTTTTATGTAATGTTTTATAACGAAATTTTTGGACGTGAAAATTGGGTCATTACAAAGGTATTCAGCGAAAATTACAAAAAAAAAAATGTGTGTAATGTCTACTATTTTCTAATTACATCTCTCATGTTCCACATCGGTTGAAAAAATGGTATATTACCAAATCAAAACCAAATATTCCACTTGCAATGACTGCCATTTTTATGTAGTTTAATCTTCTTTAAATATTTAATATATGAATAATACACCATCACACAAAACATCAATGTTTCTTTAATATCATTTAGTTTTAAAAGTTCACATAAATTAAAACATGACAAAACTTTGATGGTTGTTTTTCATATCTATATTAAAAATATATGTATTGGAAATAATGAGTGACAAAATTGCAAGAATGATCCATGTGGTTAGGTGAAAACTGTCACGTTGGTCCAAATAGGTTTGGACTAGCACCAAAGGTCCAAAGGTTTCATTTTGTTGCGAGTTTGATCCAATTTACTTTAAACTTTTTTATAGTGACGATTTACCCTTTGTTTTTTTCTTTTTTAGTTTTTTGTAACTATTTAAATACTTTTATGTATCAAAGAAAAAGAAAATACCTACCCCACCCACCCACCCTCTCTATATGTGTGTATGTGTATGTGTGTGTGCATTTGAGTCTGTATGTTTACTGTGTGAAAAATATTCTCTCCTCAAATGGGTAGCCATTGTCCGTGGATACAAATCCACCACAATGCTCCTGTCCCAAATCCACCACAATGATCTTGAACTTACAACCCACCTTCAATTTCTCAACCGTCAGAGCAGTCACTATTGCCAGAGGAGATGTTGCCAAACCAAGATATGTGCATCGATTAAGGTTTGGTAAAATTACAGGAGATGAGATGTGAAACCGATTGTGCAAACTGTCCACCACCATCACCCTGTTTATCATCTTCACATCTATAACCCTAAGTAACAGCTCCACCTCGTCTTGGGTTCCATTCCATTCTTTTTCCCACATTTCCTCTTCTCCCAAAACCCCTTCAACTTCGCATTCTTCTGCATTAATCAAATAATATATCATCAATCAAATAGATTCATGGTGCCATGTGAAATTAATACTTAACCATTTCCTCAATCCAATAACATCTGAACCTGCTAAACAGGGGTAACCATCTGATTTTGACCTCCAAATTTATTATGGACACCATTCGACTTCTTCTTGTCGATCTTTATGAACAACTGAAAAGTAAGAATCGAGGTCTTAATTATTTTAAGAAGATCTGAAGCTTCGACTATAGTTTTTAGTTCCTCTTCTGTTATCTCCTTTCTATCTTGACATGTTAATTAGATATAACAATCAAGAATTCTTATAAACCATTATTTGTCAAAGATAGACATCAAAAAAAGAGGGGATGTAAGCTTCTTAGACACAAATCTTCGTGATGGAGTCGAAGGATATCAGCAACAAAAAGATCCAGTGAAAGCGAAGCGAGGAAAGTGTAGTAGCAATCGAGTAGCTAGAAGATAGAAAATGAAACCCTAAAAGAAGTGAGTTTGGGAAGGGAGTAGAAGAAGTATAAACAGTGTTTACACTGATGCTTGCTTACTTCCACTTGATGTGTGTATCGGATTTGTTGGTGAATTAACTAATATGTTTGCTACTAGTTAGAGCCAACGGAGGTTTGATTAGATTTAGTGAAAACGGAATAAGCACCCAGAAAAACGAGAGAAAGAGAGAGATAGAGATATATATAGAGAGAGATGGCGGGGTGGGTATTTTCTTTTTCTTTTATTCATAAAAGTATTTAAAAAATTAAAAAACTAAAAAAACAAAAAAGCAAGGGCAAAATCATCATTATAAAAAAGCTCAAAGTTAATCGGACCAAACTCGCAACAAAATGAAACCTTTGGACCTCTGGTGCTAGTCCAAACTTATTTGGACCAAAGTGGCAATATTCACCTAACCATAGGCATCATTATTACATTTTTGTCAAAATGATTATTGCCAAACATGGAATTCATTTTTTTATCAACATGTCTAACCAAAGTATTGAATAAGCGATTGCAAAAATTATAACACCCCATTTTCGCATTGCAATAGAATTCAATATAAACCGTCGTTTACAAAATTTGAAATAGAAATATATTACTTTTTGGCCCAATTAATCATCATCAACATGTAGGAAACGTCAATATGATTTCCGTACATATCCAGAACGCCCGAATGCAACTTTGTATGAAGAAGTTATGTTTCTTCGAAGTTTCGCGATTAAACCGACAAGGCTCAGCATATCGTAAAAAGCGAAATTTTGATAAATTACTTTTTCGCCTAAGTGAACGTCCAAATATGACTTTATGAGAGTAAATTATGATTTTTCGAAGTTTCAGCGCATCAGTGCAGACCCAGAAAATCGAAATTCAAATCAGTTGATTGTTAGCTGAAACAATCTAAACGAGAATTGAAGATCTCGCAAATATGAAGCCGTTGATAAAAAGATAATTGAGAACGGAGTTTGTACGAAGGAGTTATTAATTTCGCACAAACATTACCGGTCTAAATATGAAGTTTTTTTAGAGCAAGAATTAGATGTTGAGACCTAAATGAAATTTTTAGAGCTCATTTAGAGGATTCAGGGGATATAAAGAACATCGAAAACAGAGCTCGTATGCGAAAGTTATGGTCATTCAAATATTCGCGAAAATACATGCTAAGAGTGATGTGGCGGCATGGAGTGTGTCACGTGTCAGCAAGAGACTCGGGCTCCCCTACCTGTTGGATTAGTGTCTAAGTCCATAACTATTTTGGTATGTACTTGACCCGATGGTGCATGGTCCTTTTGGGTTGCCTTCACCAAAGAAACTTGATAGGATGAATTATGGAGAGAAAGGATTAAATATGATTTATTAATATATTATGAGAATAACATATTAAAGGACTGGAATTGTAATTATAAGATAATTGCAATTTGGGCCATGGATTGTCTTGAATCAAGGGGTGGACAAATTCTAATGGGAGACCCATAAGGAAATCGTCCATGGGCTTGATTAGAGGAGTCTATGGGTTGCTTAGGGCTTAAGCAACTAAATTAGGGTTTCCTTGTTAGATAACCCTAATTGCCTCACTATATATAGATCCCTTAAGGACCAAAAACGTGGCTAAGCATCTTGCTAGGGTTTCACACGTTTTTGGGCACCCTCTAACCTCTCTCCTCTTCACCCTCTTGTTTATGGTGTTTGTGAGCCATTAGAGGAGTGACACTTGTGACTCTAAGCCTTCCAAAGTCAATTCAAGAAGGAATTGGGATTGTTATTACTACATAACAATCAAGGTAACATCTTAAACCTAATTATATGTTAATATAGATTTCCATATGCTAGAATTAGGGTTTATAGTCTCGGATTCAAAGCATGTACAATAGAGAAACCTAGATCCAAGCATTAGGGTTTGTATGAGCACATAGGATGTCTTATGACCAAAACCCATCACTACCGACCGATCGATATGGCATCGTGGGAACCGGACATGTGGCACCACCACGTGTCGACACATGGCATGTTCTAGATGGTAATGAAGGTGACGTGACACCACATGGTGCTGACATGTGGCATGCTTTTAGAGGGTCCAACCAATGCAGCCGACCATAGGTGTGGCATGCCCCGACAGCATATGCGGCGCGTTTTTCGAGAATAACTATAAATACTTTGATTTTCTTGCTCATTTGTCACACATTTCTCTCTAAACGTCCCTTCTTCTCTGAATCTGACTTTAAGGGTTTTACAGGTATGGAGCGGAGCCCTGGAAACATTAGAGAGCCCAACATAATAGAAGCTTTCGGTTTCGAAGTTCTGTCCACACATTTTCCTAGTTTTCGCTATAATTCTTGTAAGTTATGTTACTCTTACTAGGATTTTAAGTGTAACTTATATTTATACTCATATTTGTTATTATGAACCTATAAATAAGATTTATCAGTAATTCAAGTTATAATACTAATTGATCTAGTTACAGGAGAAGTGTCTAAAATGGTCACGTTGGTTTGGTTATTGGATTTCAGAAAGGCTATACGCCAAAATGGTCCTGTCTCCAACCTATTCGTCCTGGTTGATCCTTATTTTATAGAACTCTCAGTATTCATTGGGATTAGTGAAAGGTCTAGTTTCATTACTAGATTGGCATAGGGATTAATAGGTTAAAATATTATATGTTATTACTCGTTAGGCACGTTGACCACCAATGGGATTGCCAAGGAAGCTGTTTGTAACGACCCGAAAATCACCCCCATGGTCTTTATCTAATATGCCATGGGCTCCTCCCATGGTCCTTACCTGTAATGCCATGGGCTTCCCCCTATGGTTTGACATCCAATTACCATGGGCACCCCCTCCCCTCCCCCCCCCCCCCCCCCCCGCTCGGGGGGGTCTTCCATGCAAGTATCACAGAGACAACTAGCATACCACATAACACATAATGGTCCACCATTGGTTCCTTCGACCCATGGATATAGTGAGAAGACGTACCTCGCACTGCAGAATCATGCAGAAAACACTTGGTTGTTGGCTGACAGATCCTCAAACTACCAATAACAAAACAATACCCAATTAACAATTAGGTTCCAAACCATAATCACAACTCCATAATTGGGGTAAAAAGACCATTTTACCCCTAACCTAGCCTTGTCCAAATCTATGGCCCAAACTACAAACTGAAAGGCCCAAATGCCAATTAATAAACCAATGGCCCAATTTTCCAAATTAGGCCCAAACCCATTACATGGACCTTACCTTAGGTCCAACCATTCTTTCTACTCCAAAACACTTTTCATTCTGATGGCCCATTAATGCTTAAACACTTAAGCCCAAAACACCAAAAACTACTCGTGGCCCAAACCATGGCCCAATTTTCCAAATTGGGCCGAAACCCTTTTGTAGGCCTTTCCAAAATAACTATCCGACCAAAACCTGATGGCCCAATAGGGCTCAAGACAATTAAGCCCAACAGATGGCCCACATCAAAGCCCAACAAGCAAAACTTCTCCTGACTTATTACGTGGGGCGTACTCAATCGTACGCCAAGCGTACATGCTGTTTAGCTTGTACGCTGCGCGTACAAAGTTGTACGTCCAGTGTACTCCTCCATTAAGCCAAAACCTTCATTAAGTTCTTAAGGCTTGATCCCATAAGTCCAAACAACATATCTACTTCTAAATGAACATCTAGAACCATAAAGTCACTTACTTGGTGACTTTGCATGCCCCAAATAGACCCAATCTCAAAGAGTAGCATTCTACTTTCATGAAAAGGACCTAAAATCAAATATAGATGGTTTTAAACTCTAAAGGTGCCAACTTTATGGACCTTGAACCTCAGAAACACTAAGAGGGGCAAATCGAAGCTCCTGGAGTTGAATCAAGACCACTAGATCTCATTCTTGGGACCAAAATGAACCAAAACTCATAAATGATAGATCTAACACATCAATGATCAGGTTCAAAGATTTTTACCTCCAATAATTTGGAAATGAGACACATATGCAAGATCCATAACCTCTTCCTTGATTCCCATCCTTGCACTAAAGTCCATCTTCTTATAAATGAACCAAACACTCCAAAATGGACACCGTAAGCTCAAAATGCCACCATGAAGGATTAAGGACGATTTCAAGGGTTTTAGAGGGTGGAAGCCGACTTAGAGAATGAGGAAAGAGGCTAACATTATGCTTATATAGGGTACAACCCTAAAATTAGGGTTTTCAACCTTCCTGGCGTACCACCTCATACGCCCAACGTACGAGGTCTCGCACCCTGACCCAAACTCACACCTACGTTGCGCTTTCCTCCAGCTACACATCATGTAACTCTCTTTGCCTTGGTACGCCCTACGTACCACCTTGGTACACCCCGCGTGCTAGGGTTTTCCCCTAAACCCTTATTCATGTGAAGACCATAAGTTTCTCAATACAATTTCGCATCCGACCATCCTTATATCCATGAAAAGATATTGAGATACCCAACCTATTATCAACTCATACTCGCCATAAGATATACCGAATGAGAATCCACCTTCCATAAAAGCCCAAGCTGAAAAATTACCAAAATTCCCTTTGATTCCAAAACACAAACCAAATACCCAAACCATCCAAAATACCTTATCTAACCCCAACTTAGTCCGAATCTCAATTACCCAATGGTCTGAATCCTGCTAATATGCATTCCCTAATCACCATACCCAACATGGTTACAATTCGAAACAAGGCGTTTCAACTCTCCCCCACTTAAACTAGATTTCGTCCTCGAAATCCGTCCTTACCTTTTTCAACACTTCAAACAATCTGAACAACACAACCACAACCTGAGAGTACTACAACCTTCCCAAGACAAACGAACCTTAAACCCCTTGTAGAAAACCACCTCTATCTTTCCCGAAACCTGAAACCTCAAATTGATCCGACTTCCCGACAAACCGCCCGCACTGAACCACTATCATACCATTTCCTCATGAATACCAGACTAAACAAAATACTTCCAACCCTAATTATTTTGATGCTTCTATTGCAACAAAACCACTAATGATATATAATTGCAGAATACTTACACTTGACAGAAGGCTTAGATAATCCTTCGAGTAGAAGATTCCTCCCTGCAATGGTTAGAATCATATGAGAGTTGCGCAACAAGGTCCAATCAGCCACTCTGATATTATTTAATCCAACTATAAGCGACTTAACATACACCCTGAAATACAAGCGACTCCTCACACGAAGCTCAAATCACTGAAACCACTCTGACTCGTCGTATTGCCACCTAGTTGCTTCCTAAAGGCAGCCGAGACCTCCCTAGTCCCAACTTATCTGCTAACTATCTGAATCACTAGACTCCTACCCGATTGTTGAGCCAAAAGGCACACAAACACACAGTCCCCACGCGACTTCCGAGAGCAACCTTATCTGGCGATAATACCCCAAACCACCTCGACACCAACCCTACTTCTAAACGAATTCCATGAGACCAACTGCAATCTCATATCATACTCGGTCTCCAACAACCTACCTTCTCCTGATTCCAAACATGTTGTGGCCCTCTCGCAGACATAACCAACCCAAGACACAACACAACAGCTCGATTGCTATCAAAACTAAACCCATTCATTACCCTTTAACCTGCGATTGATGCCCTTGGCATATAGATACCCCAATTCTTATTCCACTGAAATGAAATCCTGCACAAAACATGCACGATATCCGACTCTAGATCTTACCCAAAACTAAATCAATACTCCACTCACAACCCGAGATTCACGAATCTGCAGTTGCATTTCACACCACAACCTTTCGATTCCCATAGACCCCTCATCTGAACGATAAATATTTACTCCCAAACTATCTCTGAGACTACCAGTCTCACACCTGGTCCAACAACCAGGTTTCCAAGAGTCCAAACAACAAGGCTATCCAGCCTAAAACCCCTCTGCGTCACACACTGATCACCCACATGATCCTGTAACTCAAGATCCAATACCTTGACCCAACAGTCTCTACTAGGACCTACCTAATCTACCATAATCACACGGGCCTAGCCCATGGGCCTTACTAATCTAAACCTATACAGGCTCAAATCCGACCCGGACCCCAACGGTCCTCAACCCAAAACACAGAATACTCCTCGACAACCCTGACCGATGTTTCCAAGGCACGAACTGATTTCCCATCACACTCGACATTTTCTAATAATAGTTTTCCTTGAACTAGTGATTTCTATGATCCCATAGCCCCCACCAACGGTCCTGAACCCCCACCAACACAACCTCAATCTGAACATCCACTTAACTCTCTCCCACTTGGACTCAACGAAGATCTCTCACCTTTTATTCCTTATGGATTTTCGATCCATCTCTCTCAAATAGCGTGAACTGCCCATACCCTATGTTGAACAATACTAGCGTTCCATTGCTATTCAAACTCATTGATCACCCAATTCCTGAAGCCCTGATGGATACCCTTGAAATCTCCACCCACCTGATAATCCAGATCACCTCCCACAATACTGTACCAATTCCCTGATTTCTTACGCTGGCAACTAAAAACTGATATGTGTATTTTTATATATATTTTTATACATTATATCTTAATATTTTAGCCTTTATTATTCTATTTTAGAACTAAAAGCTACTTATATTTCTGTGAATTATGATTTGCAGCTATTAGTTGTCGTTAGAGCGGAAAAGAAAAGACTGGAGCGGAAATCAGGTTTAGAAGCTAAAAAATAAAAATGCTGAAAAGTGCACTTACGCCCAGCGTAATATAGGTTACGCCAAGCGTAATGCTGAAACACAAATTATGCCCAACGTAGTTTATGGTTACGCCCAGTGTATTGGGTGTTTATCCAGGCTTTCCAATCGCGGTGGACTTCTATCTACGCCCAGTGTAAACTGACATACGCCCAGCGTACGTAAGTCGGTCCCAAAGGTTATAAATAGCTATTATTGGCCAGCCAAGAAGGGGGATTCGACTTCTAACCTAATTTAGTTGATAATTAACTTCAGTTTTAGTATAACAACATGCTAGAATAGGACTAAGGATCTAGGAATGATGCCTTATGTGCCTGCTTTATGTGCTTTAGCTTATGAGAATTGCATGCTAGTATTGAGTAGACAGTAGTAGGATAGCCTGTTTAGGTTATGCCTGGTAGTATGAGCTCAGAATTATATGCTAGTTCAGCTTCTCATTATGAGGACAGATTTGCTTGAGTAGTTTTCCTGTGTCCAAATGCCACTTGCTTTGTGCTTTGTAGGACTTTGAGTGATGGGAGTTAGCCATTAGGTGAATACTTCACGTCACATGTGATCAGGGTTGAATAATCTCAGAGTGCTGGATTTCGCCCTATTGCGCAGCTTTTGTCTGAGTCTAACCGTTGTAGAGACAAGTCTGTTACTCAAAGGATTATCTGAGCCTCATCACATGTGATGGTATTCAGGTAATGGCTAATTGGCATTACAAGGAGGCCTTCAGCAGCTGAGGACCAGTTTGGGGTGGAGTTAGAGATTTTCCCTAGGGTAAGCCTAGAATGAGAATAGCAGAGAATCAGCAGTGGTAAAGGGGACTTGGTGGAGTCAAGGTAGTCCTTGAGGAAGGTACGGATAGATGTGGAAGGTAGTATGGGCCCGTACTACTGAAAGCAGAGGATCCGTACCTAAATTAAGGAAGGCTGAGACAAGACCAGGAAACTTGTAGTGGATGTGATCCCTCGAGATGTATCAGTATTACTAACGGTTGGTTTTATGTTTTGCAGAATGGTGGTACTACGGTAGAGGCCAGTAGTTGGCAGTTCAGGAGAGGGATCGGGTTCGGGATCAGTCAGGATCCCGCACACTTTCCTTTAAGGACTTCAGGGGTAGTGGTGCACCAGATTTCCACGGGGCGAAGGACCCCATTGCTGCCAGACGATGGATTGCAGACATTGAGTCCGCACAGCTGATCGGCTTCTGCCCCGAGGGTTCGAAGGTACAACTTGCAGCAGGGTGTTTGAGGGACCGGGCTAGGGATTGGTGGGAGTCGGTTGGTGATTCTCTGGGAGCCTCGGCTGTTGAGGCTATGACATAGTCAGATTTTGTGACCCGGTTTCGAGCAGAGTTTGCGCTAGCTGTAGAGCTTCAGCATCTGGCCACGGAGTTTTTGAACATGAGACAGACTACGGAGACTATGGCGGAGATCACCGCCAAGTTCCGGGAGAGGGCATTACTGGTGCCCCAGTATGCAGGAGATGAGGATATGAAGAGGACCCGCTACCACGACATGCTACAGGCCGACATTCGGGAGCATGTTAGTTTTTCAGCATGCCCTACCCTGGATTCCATGATTGTCATGGCAAGGGAGAGGGATATTGATCTGGAGCATGTCAGGAAAAGAAAGATAGAGGAGAGTCAGACGACTGGGGCTTCGGGGAAGAAGCCCAAGGGATCATACGGTAGGCCGAAAGGCCAGTCAGGACCGGGCCGCTGTAGGAAATGCGGCAGGCCACATGAGGGGGCGTGTAGATTGGGATCGTCGGGCTGCTACAAGTGCGGAAAGACGGGGAATTTCAGCAGGGATTGTACTGCCCCTACACCGGTTATCCAGACGTCTGAGTTGCTATGTTTCCACTGCAACCAGAGGGGCCACAAGAAGGCCAACTGCCCCCAGTTGACAGCAGCATCAGCGCCAGTGAAGGCGCCAGCTCCAGCAACCCTGCGGATCACTGATAGCCGGCAGGTCAAGGCAGAGGCTCCAGTGGTGAGGAGCCGGTCATTCCAGTTGACTACCGATGAGGCACGCGCTGCACCCGATGTGGTGACGGGTATGATTTCTTATCTTTATGCTTTATGATGCGCTGCTGTGATTTTGATATGTTATGTATGTGCTCTATTTAGGATCGTTCCATGTGAAAGGTATCCCAGTTCAGGTACTATTTGATTCGGGGGCTACCCAATCATTTGTTTCTCTTGCGCTTAGCAAGAAGTTTCCTGAGTCTTCGGGCATGTTGGATTGCCCTTTAGAGGTAGAGATTGCAGATGACAGATCGGTGCGAGCATCGACGGTATTCCGAGACTGTGTGCTGAGATTATTCGAGGAGCATTATCAGGTGGACCTGGTTCCTATTCCGTTGAGAGGGAACAAGGTGATTATAGCCATGGATTGGTTGATCCCCAATGGGGTAGTGATAGATTGCGTGTAGCAGCTGGCTCGGATCAGGACCCCAATTGGGGGAGAGTTGGTAGTCGAGGGTGAGAGGCCACAGCAAGGACCAACGGTATGTTCAGCAGTGAGAGCTAGGCGTTACCTTCAGTAGGGTTGCGCAGGATATGTCGCTTATTTCATGGAAACCCGGGAGGCGGGTAAGGCGACAGTGGGCGATGTGCCCGTAGTGCGAGAGTTACGGATGTATTCCGCGAGGAGTTGCCAGGGATACCTCCAGAGAGGCAGGTGGAGTTCAAGATCGACCTAGTCCCTGGTGCAACTCTGATAGCTAAGGCACCGTATCGGTTGGCTCCTCCTGAGATGCAGGAGCTGTTAGACAAGGGATTCATTAGACCGAGTAGCTCTCCCTGGGGAGCCCCGATTCTGTTTGTGAGAAAGAATGACGGGTCGCATCGGATGTGTATAGATTATCGAGAGCTGAACAAGGTAACGGTGAAGAACCATTAGCCACTCCCTAGGATTGATGACCTCTTTGACCAGCTACAGGGAGCATCTTGGTTCTCCAAGATTGATCTGCGTTCAGGATATCATTAGATGAGGGTCAGAGAGGAGGATGTACAGAAGACTGCGTTTCGGGACGCGCTATGGCCACTACGAGTTTGTGGTGATGCCCTTCGGGCTCACCAATGCTCATGCCGCGTTCATGGACCTCATGAACCGCGTGTGTAGACTGATGTTAGACCGGTATGTGATAGTGTTTATTGATGATATCTTGGTTTACTCCAAGACGCAGGAGGAGCACGAGGAGCATATGCAAGAGGTTCTGGATACTTTGAGGAGGGAGAACTTGTATGCTAAATTCTCCAAGTGTGAGTTCCGGTTGCGCGAGGTGTAGTTCCCTGGGCATCTCGTCAACCGAAACCGGATCTTAGTAGACCCGGCCAAAGTGGAGGCCATGATGAGATGGGAGGTTTTGAAGTCTCCTTCTGAGATTCGGAGTTTCCTAGGATTAGTCGGCTACTATCGGAGATTCATCCAGGATTTCTCCAAGATATTCGTACCTCTGACCAAGCCAACAAGGAAAGCCGCGGTCTTTCGTTGGGGGCCTGAGCAGCAAGCCACATTCGAGACACTGAGACAAAGATTGTGCAAGGCACCAATCTTAGCCTTGCCAGAGGGCATGGAGGATTTTGTTGTGTACTGCGATGCGTCCATCTCAGGTTTGGGCGCAGTATTGATGCAGAGAGGGCATGTCATCACCTACGTGTCGAGGCAGCTGAAGCCTCACAAGGCGAACTACCCGACGCATGATTTGGAGTTGGGGCTGTTGTATTCGCCCTCAAGATTTGGCGTCATTACCTCTATGGGGTTCGCTGTACCATCTACACGGACCATAAGAGTTTGAGGTACATCATGGATCAGCCGAATCTAAAAATGAGGCGGCATCGGTGGATGGACGTGGTAAAGGATTACGATTGAGAGATCCTTTATCACCCGGGTAAGGCCAATGTAGTGGTCGACGCGCTTATCTGCAAGGCGGCGCCGATCAGGGATATCTGACTGAGGATGACAGTGGTGACTCCGCTGTTGGAGCGGATTCGGGAGGCCCAACAGGAGGCCATTTAGTAGGAACATCGGAAGAGCGAGCGGATCGTGGGGTAGGTTTCCTCCTTCGACTATGACAGCTGAGGATTACTGACACTACACCGTAGGGTGTGGGTTCCATACCACGAGGGTATGCGCCAGGTTCTGATGGAGGAGGCACACAAATCTCGGTTCTCCATTCATCCCAGGGCGACGAAGATGTATAGGGATCTTCGTCTGGACTATTGGTGGCCCTGCATGAAGCGGGATGTGGCATGGTTCGTGTAGCGGTGCTTCACCTGCAAGAAGGTCAAGGCTGAGCATTAGAGACCTCATGGCAAGATGCTTTCGTTGGATATTCTGTTGTGGAAATGGGAAGATATCACGATGGATTTTATCACCAAGCTTCCCATGACCGCGCGGGGAGTCGATTTGATCTGGGTCATCGTCAATCGATTGGCCAAGAGCGCCCATTTTATCCCGATTCAGGAGAGCATCTCGGCCGAGAAGTTAGTCGATGTCTATATCCGGGAGGTGGTGGCGCGGCACGGTGTGCCAGTTTCTGTGATTTCAGATAGGGATGTGCGGTTCACTTCCAGGTTTTGGATGAATTTTCATGACGAGCTGGGTACTCGTCTGCATTTTAGCACCGCCTTTCACCCGCAAACAGATGGTCAGAGCGAGCGGACCATCCAGACCCTGGAGGATATGCTGCGAGCATGCGTATTAGACTTCGAAGGTAGTTGGGATACCTACCTTCCGTTGGCAGAGTTCTTCTATTACAATAGTTATCATGCGAGCATGGATCGTCCTCCCTTCGAGATGCTATATGGGAGGAAGTGCATGACCCCGATATGTTGGGGCGAGGTTGGCCAGAGGGTAATGGGGAGCACTAAGGTAGTGCTCAAGACAACAGAGAAGATTCAGCAGGTCCGTAGCAGGCTTTAGACTGCTCAAAGTCGGTAGAAAAACTATGCCGATATGCACCGATCAGACCTGGAGTTCCAGGTCGGGGATATGGTTCTCCTGAAGGTGTCGCCATGGAAAGGCGTTATCCGATTCAGGAAGTAGGGCAAGTTGGGCCCCATGTACATTGGACCGTTCAGGGTTATAGCCCGGGTGGGCAAGGTGGCGTATAGGCTGGATTTGCCAGCCGAACTCAGTCAGATACACAACACTTCCCATGTTTCTCAGCAGCGAAAGTGCCTGGTGGACGCCTCGGCAGTGGTACCCTTGGAGGACATTCAGGTTGATGACAGGCTGAACTACATTGAGCGACCGGTGCCAATCCTCGACCGGAAGTCGAAGGATTTGAGGAACAAAAGAGTGGAACTCGTGAAGGTGCAATGGCAGCACCTGAAGGGGTCGGAGTGGACTTGGGAGCCGGCTGTCACGTACCAAGTTTCTGGAAAATTCCACGATCGTCTAGAGAACTCCAGAACGATCAAGTACATTCGAGAAGTCTCCGGAGAGATCAGGAATGCTCTACGAGACCCTGGAAGATGCTAGAATATTGTAGATGTCCGTGGAACAAAGGAGAACAATCCGGAATAATCAAGAGGACACTAGACGAAGCTAGAACGACCCGGAAGACTTTGGGAGGATCTAGAACACGCTAGATCATACAAGAATGATTTGGATAATGTTAGGATGAATTAGAGATTTCTAGAGCATCGTATACAAGTCTACCATATTCTAGAGTCTTGTAAAATCTATGTATATAACAGGAAGAGTCTAGATTAGTCATGAATGATCGGGACCTAGAAACTTCCATTTTAGGAGGTGTAAGGTTCCTATAAATTGGGGGAGGACTCATTTGTCCAAACCATCAAGAATTTGCCTTGTAAAGAAGTGGAGTTATATAATAGAAGCTTTATTGAAGTGTCCCTTGTCGTAACTCTTGCTTCTTAAGTTCGTTAGTACATCTAGATCGTCGAAGTTAGCCTAACTTAGTCGGAGAAGCACTAAGTGGCACACGGTATTGACTAGTCTAAAAGAGTCATCCCGTGACATATGGTATCAGAGCCAGGTTCGAGCAAGCAAGAGACCATTACGATGGAAGAAGCAAGTGAAGTATTCAACATTCCCCTTGTCGTCGAGGAGAAAGGAATGAAGTCCAAGAAGAGGGATCAATCGGTAGATGCCTTGGCAAGCTTAGAAAACAAGCTTACAAGGATAGAGATTAACGTCGGTGAGATCCTTGAATGGAAGGATACCGTCGATCAATTCGTTGCTGACATAAGTGACACGAGCGATGGATTGAAGGAAACCATCAGTGTCATCAAGGAAGAAGTCCTTGGACTTATCAACACCCTGCGGAGTGAGTTCCGTGAGAAGGTAGACACATTACAAGCCGAAGAAAACCTGTGCAAGGCAGCAATCACTGGAGGGACCATTGCAAGAATGTTTCCGCACACAGAAGCACCCAAACCATTGAAGTATGGAGGTAAATGCGAACCCAAAGAACTTGACGAATTCTTTTGGTCGATGGAATGCTACTTCAATGCTAGTCAAGTGAAGGACGACAAGACGAAGGTAGATACAACCGTACTTTATCTATGCGAGAGTGCAGCTCTATGGTGGCGAAGGAAGCACAGTGATATTGAAAAAGGCTAATATACCATAGACACATGGGAAGAATTCAAGAGGCAACTCAAGAGACAATTATGCCCACATAATGCTGAAGACATAGCGATGAAGAAACTTCGTGGGCTAAAGCATACGGGATCCATCCGAGACTATTTAGTCCAGTTCACGAGCTTGATGCTAGAGTTACCCGACATGCAGGAGAAGGAAAAACTTTTCTATTTCATGGATGGACTAAAATCTTGGGCCTACAACGAGCTCAAGAGGAGAAATGTCAAAGACATTGACGAAGCTATTGCCATGGCAGAAGATCTAATGGAATTTCGAAAAGAAAGCACGGTTAAGAAGAATAGTGGGGGAGAACAAACTATGACGGGACCGGAACCAAAACAAAACACACCCCAACCTTTAAATACGAAAGGAAAAGAAATCGAAGGAAGAAACCGAAGAGAAGAGCGAAAGGAGATCAAGTGCTACTTGTGTGCTGGTCCTCACTTGATCCGAGACTGTCCGAAGAAAAAGACTTTCTATGCGATGGTTTTGCAAGAAGAAGAAGACGAAGCACAAATAAGCTCAATGCGTTTTCTGAACTCAATATCGAAAGATGAGATAAAATCTTCTAAGAAGGAAGAAAATAAAGGAGGGAGTCTCATGTTCGTCGAAGTTAAAGTGAATGCAAGGAACACTAAGGCGCTAGTAGATTCTGGAGCAACACATAGTTTCATCGCAGAGGAAGAAGCAAGGAAGTTGGGTATTTATTATACAAAGGAGTTAGGTCGGTTGAAGGTTGTCAACTCTCCATCTAATCCGATCCTCGGAGTTTCTCGTGGAATACCCATGAAGATTGCAGAATGGGAAGGGACCATCGACTTGATAGTGGTTCCGATGGACGACTATCGCATGGTACTAGGAATAAATTTCCTGGATATGGTATGTCCTTGGTCGTTCGAAAGAGACAACACCCTGCGTATAACCAAGGGATCAACTATCCATATAATTCCCTTAGAAAGAAGAAAGACAAAAGCTCGATCCTTTTCAACTATGAAGATGTGTTATGACCAGAGCACTATAATCAAGAAGAATATGAAGCCAAAAGGAGAAGTTCGAATAAGCGAGGCATGTTTGAAGGAGCAGGGATCCATATCCCACATGACGAGTTACTCAAGGTTTTACAAGGCTGAGAGAAGAAATAGGATTCAAAGTACATCAAGAAATAAAAGCACGCCTTACTCGAAGAGATACTTTGGAGAAAACGAAAAGACACGAAGTAGCCCCATGACAACATCGAGACATATGTATAGAAGACTTGACGAGGATGTCAAGGGTTTAAGTGGGGGAGGGTGTCACGGACCAAGTTTCTGGAAAATTCCATGATCGTTTAGAGAACTCCGGAACGATCAAGTATATTCGAGAAGTCTCCGGAGAGATCAGGAATGCTCTACGAGACCTTGGAAGATGCTAGAATATTGTAGATGTCCGTGGAACAAAGGAGAACAATCTGGAATAATCAAGAGGACACTAGACGAAGCTAGAACGACCCGGAAGACTTTGGAAGGATCTAGAACACGCTAGATCATACAAGAATGATTTGGATAATGTTAGGATGACTTAGAGATTTCTAGAGCATCGTATACAAGTCTACCATATTCTAGAGTCTTGTAAAATCTATGTATATAACAGGAAGAGTCTAGATTAGTCATGAATGATCGGGACCTAGAAACTTCCGTTTGAGGAGGTGTAAGGTTCCTATAAATAGGGGGAGGACTCATTTGTCCAAACCATCAAGAAGTTGCCTTGTAAAGAAGTGGAGTTATATAATAGAAGCTTTATTGAAGTGTCCCTTGTCGTAACTCTTGCTTCTTAAGTTCGTTAGTACATCTAGATCGTCGAAGTTAGCCTGACTTAGTCGGAGAAGCACTAAGTGGCACACGGTATTGACTAGTCTAAAAGAGTCATCCCGTGACACGGCGGACGAGATGATGGAGCATTACCCCGAGCTGTTTCAGGATCGAGCAGCAGACTTCGAGGACAAAGTCTAAAATAAGTGGGGGAGATTTGTAGCACCTGGTTCTTGGTACGTATTCTTTTATTAATTCTTTAAAATGTTTTGCATTTTGGCCTTGGACTCGGCGAGTTGAAGGACCAACTCACCGAGTAGAAGCGGGATGGGACGCGGGGTTTAAGCAGTGGACTCGACGAACCGGGTCTCGGACTCGGCGAGTAGGCCCTGTCTGGACAAAAACCCTAACCCGATGGTTTGCACCCTATTTAAACACCTTAACTCGGCCTCCTTCGTCCAATTTGCTCCCAGAAGACCCCCATAGCAAACCCTAGCCGTTATTGAACCAATCTAAGGCATTTGGAGTGATTTTGGTGCGTTTGTGACCCAAGGAAGGAAAGGAAAAGCTTGAAGGATCAAGAAGAGGCTAGAAGAATCCGATTTTGAGCATCATTTGCAGTCTACAGAAGGTATAAAGTCTATACCTTGTTTGTTCTTTTGATAGATCCCATTTTGTGGAGTTTTAGGGCTTTTCTAAGCCATTTTGGTCACCAACCATGATTGCAAGCATGATTAGGGGTTGATGTTTCAGATCTAGGCCCTAAGAGGGGTTACAAGGCAGAAAGGAGTGGCTCTTGCACTCAAAAAAGGCCCCATGCATTGTAAGAGGTTGTTTTAGGACCTTTTGAGTGCAAGGTCCCATGCAAGCACGTAATGTGACAACCCAAAGTTTATTCCGTTACATTACCCCGTTACCGTTAACGGAATATTCCATTCTATAAAAGTTTCGTTAATTAGAGGTCGCCAAATAAATAAATGTTTTATTTATTTATATTATATGTCGTTAACGTCGTGATAAAAGAAATAAAGACACTTACTTTACATTTCCATATTAATTTGGAAAAAGTTAAATTTTATTACGAACACTAAATCGGGTGCGACCAAAAGTCCCGTTTAACGGCAGTATCGGGTAGATTCTCACTGAGCCCCAACTCCAACCCCTATATAAGGGAGAGTAAACTCCATTTCAACCTTTTTCACCCTCTCTCTATACTCTTTCTCATAAAACCCGATTTCGTCCCGAAAACCGCAAGTTTCCGCCTCCGGATCGTAAGTTCTTGTACCCTAGCTTGTTTTACAACCTATTTCATGTCATTATAGCACAAAAATCGACCATTTAAGCTGTTAAAAAGGAGTTTACGGCCTAAGAGCCTCCTTAGGTCGTAAACCCCTAAAAAGAGGCCAAAATGACCCAAATTTGTCCCTAAATGCTTGGAAACTAATTGGGGATTTAGCCTAGGAGTGTTTGCACCTTAAAACAATCAATTTTAGGGCATAAAAGAGGGTTTACGGCCCAAGCACATGCTTAGGCCGTAAACACCCTTTAAACTTGTAAAATCACGTTCCAAACACTCCCAAACCACCCTTAGGCTTAATACATAAATTAGGGACTTGCTATTTCGGGTTTAGAACATTTAAACACATAGATTTGAGGGGTGAAATGGAGTTTACGGCCAAAGCACATGCTTAGGCCGTAAACACCTCCAAACCATGTCAAATGGTAGTTTTAATCCCCCCCAAATGGCCTTATACCTTCACTAGAAAATGCTAGGGTTGAAACAAGGGCTTAAACTTCAATAAAATCAAGGTATAGGAGTTCACAGCCGTGAACTCCCATAGGGGTGGTTCATGGGCCATAAACTCCCATTTGGTCCCTTTAAATGACTTAAACCCATTCATACATTTTAAATTTGGACCTAGCAAAATTCCACGATCAATATAAGGCCTTTAAACATCCTAGAACCCCTCCCCATGAGTTTATGGCCGTAAACTCATGGGGAGTTGTCCCAGGGCCGTAAACACCATATGGAGAGTTTACTCTTGGAGAGTAAACTCCATTCCTAAGCCATTCACACCCTTAAATGTTACCCGGGACACCCCTAACACTTAACCAAAGTGTTTTCCGCTCCATAGAGTGCGTATACTTGTTTAATTGGTATTATATATACTAATTGTATGTAAACATATGTTATCATATGTTAATAGGTCACTAAGTGTGTCCAAGTCTTTACTTGACACCGAGCACCCAACTGGCACCTTCGTCGGATCCACTTACACCAGGTGAGTTCATACCCCTGAATGAACCTTTTAAATGTTTTTTTACATGTTTTATAGGGGGAATACAAGTTAAACATGCCAGTTATCATATCAATCACATGTGATTGATAACCCGCATGCACAAGGATTTACCACACTGTAAACTGTTTTACCAAGTAGGATACTATAAATGGTTTTCCAAAAGGTTTTCACTTGTTCAAAACTCTTACTTATACTGTTTTATCAAAGTCATTTTAAACTGGTTTATGAGACGTTTCCAAAGAATTTCTAAATTTCTACAAACTTATTTTACCAAAGAACAGCAAGTTGTGATTTTCTCAAGTATAAAGGTTTTCTTCCATGTTTTGATACTCCCTCTTAGTTTAAACTCCTACTTGATAACGCTTTCACTTCATGATGCGTTTATACTTGTTATTGCCTCTATTTCGCTTATACTTATAGTCGATTATGCCTATTAGACGCTCTTACTTCACTTGTTGTCGCTTCTACTTCGTGATACACTTATATTTGGTAATGCTTATACTTCACGACTCGGTTATTCCACACTGTACGCTTATACTTCACGATTCGGTTATTCCACACTGTATGCTTATACTTCACGATTTGGTTATTCCACACGTTTTGGTTATACTTCACGATATGTTCCACTTGTTACACACTCAAATGTAGTTAGAAGTATGTTTGTGCTTGTATAGATGCATATAAATAATGATTGAAGGACTTAGGAAGGCTTGTCTGCCCTATTTCCTTTTCTTCGTTGAGATGTGGTCTGGTGGGATCGGATGCCCATCCGAAGGTCGTTTGATTCATTAGTTATATATTATGTATACGAGCATAGCCATATAGGTTTACTCTAGTCAGTTCAGTTATGAGTCTCTACCTCTAGTTCAGCACTTATATTGGAAACCCACTACCCACTATTTGGGATGCATCTTCGGGACACGGCCTTCTCCGTCGTCTAGTTGGTAACCAGAGTCTCCTGTAGGGAGAGCGGACATTGTGTGTATAGATCCATATGGGATTGACACCCCCGCACCCTGACTGCTAGCTAAAGTCCACGACCTACCAAGCCAAGGGGTGACAAATGTCATATTTTATAGACGCTTGCAGGGCGTCAGGTACTCTAGTGTCGGTTAGTATGGTTACAAGTATCCCAGGTTACCTTATAATTCATGGCCTTAAGGTAACGGTATTTTACCAGCAATTTACACTATATGCTGGAAACCCACTCTCAGAGTCACACTGTTTTTAGACCTTGCTAGCCGTATCTTTCATTTGATACTGTCTGGGGTCTGTATCCTCTGTTTTAGACCTTACTAGTTGTATCTTTCATTAGATACTGTCTGGGGTCTGTATCCTCTGTTTTTAGACCTTGCTAGCCGTACCTTTCATTTGGTACCGTCTGGGGTCTGTGTCTCTTTTGTTAGACTGAGCCAGGCGTGTCGTTCGTTCGATACTCTCCTGGAGTCTATGATTCCTCTTGCCTTAGTCAGCAGTCTTCACTGCTGAGGCATATGTTATTTTCCCTGATTTATCCTGCTTTCTTTATTAATCAAATTCTGTATTTTGATAGTGATAGCAATTAAGGGAAAACTACTTTTTACCACATAACTCCGTCCAGTCTTGGTAGAAGACTGCTTTTATTAAAGAAAATATAGGATTTTCTGGAAAAGATACTAATGTAATGGACACTCTAAAACTACCACTTTTATTAAAGTTATTTGGATAAAATGACACTAAATACTTATGAACTCACCAGCATTTGTAAAAATGCTGATACTCGCTTTTCAAATAACTTGTATTCTCAGGTCAGCTTTAGACAGGTACATTCCAGGAGCCTCTATTGAAGACGGTTTTGTGCCAAGCTGCTCTTATATTATTACCTGTATTACTTTGATATTGTAATGTAAACCATGTAAAACTATTACTATTAATGCAATGTTTTGTTGTACTTCGATTACTATAATGCATGTGTTGTGATACTTGACATGACGTCATCCACCCCAGAACGTTTCCGCCATTCCGGTTTTGGGGTGTGACACGTAAAGGTTGTAACTTTACGTGCTAGATCGATTGTAGAAGCATAGATCTATCTTTTGATCAAGGGTTGTACATCAGAAATCGAAGATTTGGTGAGAGGATGTAACCGACTCGACGAGTCCACTCTTGGACTCGACGAGTCCAAGGTTTCTGTCCCATATCAGTTGAGGGTCATAAGGACCCAGTTGAGTGTGGAAAGGTTTTAGGGGGTCCCGGGGAGTGACCCAACGTTCTAGACTAAGTCATTGTTCTGGAAGTTCATGGGACTCGGCGAGTGCATGAGCAGACTTGGCAACATATTCCTTATGTGGTGACGAGAATATTTTCTGAACTTAATGAGATTTGTGAAATCTCACGTTCATAAAAAGTTAAAATAAAATAATAATATTTCTACACACACATCTCAACATACGTATACATGCAATTATTCAAGAATTTAGAACAAGAGTTGACTTGTACTCTCCCCCAAAAACAATAAAAACTTAGAAAAAGGTGGGGTGTGAAGTTCACCTTGGTTTAGTTTGTTGGGTGATTTGAAGAGGTGTGAGGAGTTTCCAAGTTCCAACACTTGGAAGGTTCTTTGAACTTTAGAAAATCCAAAGAAAATTTTGTGTAAATATAATGAAGTCTTAGGAATAAGGTGGAGAATCACTAGTTAAAGAAGATGAACACTTACAAAAATCTGGGAATTTTCTTTTAAGGGATGAAACTTGGAGCTTGAAGGAGTTGAAAGTATTCTTAGGAGTCTTCTGAATGTGAGAGTAACTTACGTATCTAAATGGGAAGGATAAGGGGTGACTTCATATCTGCTTGGAGGACTAGTGTACAAGGCTTAGTTCTCTTTGGATAATACATGTTTTACTAAGATTTGCATGGGAAATGAGAGATTTGCATCACATCATAAAGTCAAACCCCCTTATCTACTTAGAATCCCTTTAAAAATCTTGCGTATTATTTTATATAAATATGTTTAAAATAATCAATTTTGGCATAAAATAGGGGTTTAAGGGGTTTAAGATATGAAAATTACGTGTTTGGAGGAATTCCCGACGTCAAAATGCCTTAAAATTAAGAAAAAGTCTAAAACGGACAAAAATCCGGAGCCTGCAAGGGTCCGAAGTCAATTCCAAAATTCTGGAGTCATTCTCAAAGATCGGGAGTCAACAAGTGAGGTCCGGAGTGTTTTTCTCGGATCCGAAGTCCATGCAAAGTCCGGAGCGAAGCCAGCAGTCCAGATGTTACATCCCAAAAATACAGGCCAAAAATTTCATTTTTAAATACGTCATTATAAAACCAACAGTGTGATAAAACATCTGTAATACCATGTCATGTCAAAACTGAGTAGGAATAATCAAACGTTTTATTATAAAACAATATCAGAGTGGAATCCCAAAGATCTCATGTGCGGAAAACCATAGTGTGATGCGTTGCGATCAAGCCGACTCCTTTCCTTTAAACACGAAGTACCTGAAACCAAAACTAAAAACCTTAAGCACGAAGCTTAGTGAGTTCCCCCATCATACCACATACCATACAATCATATAATGAACAGCAAGGAGATACGGGCCACGCCCACGCTCATGGAGGTACGGGCCTCACCCTCACTCCGCTAGTTGGGAGATACGGGCCTTGCCCACACTCCACTATCTCTGAGATACGGGCCTCGCCCACACTCAGCCACTAAACCATATCATACAAGTATATACAATCATATACTAAACATCTAGGAGATATGGGCCTCGCCACGCTCATGGAGGTACGGGCCTCGCCCACACTCCACTATCTCTGAGATATGGGCCTTGCCCACACTCAGCTACTATCACAAATATCATAACACAAACATACTATCATACATATCTGGGGTGTCCGAACTACCCTTCGGTTCTAACAACCGAACTTGGGGACTATTCCCCTCCTACTACCACTATCACATATAACATATCATGCCAACATATAACATATCAGGTGGTAGCCAACCTAGATGATATCACAAAGACAATCATCTAACATACAACTCCTACTGGTGGGCCGGCATTGTGGCCGTAGACCCACCACTACTGGAAGGTAACTCACCTCACACTGCTGAAGGCCCAACAACACAATCCCACACTTGCTGAAGTCCCGCAGGCTCGACCCCAGCTGCTGGCTGACAGATTCCCGAACTGTCAACACCAAAATAACACCCAATGAATAATTGGGTCCCAATATATAACCATAAGTACATTCCTTGGGTAATTACTACATTACCCCTAGCTTGGCTTATTCAAGCCCAATGCCCAATCCATAGGCCCAAAGTCAATTAGGAATCAAAGCCCAACACATGGCCCAATTTTCCAAATTGGGCCTAGGCCTATACATGGTCTCATTCTAAGGCCCAACACATATAATCATTAAGGCCCAACTATCCCATCTATGGCCCAATTTTCCAAATTGGGCCCTAGCCCCTTACATGGGCCTTACCCTAGGCCTATTAAATTACTCTAGACCATTTGCTTGATCTTGGATAGTCCATTTAATAACCCAATCATCAAAGCCCAATAGAAAGGCCCAACAATAAACCCAAGAAAAATTAGGGTTTCAAATAAAATGATGATTAAGGTTAAGTTTCCTACTTAACCCATTAAGTCCAATATTGCTTAGATTAATCTTTGCCAATGATTATTATTTAATATCTCAAGTTATTAAATAATTCTCGTGTGTGTGACACGATTAATTCTTAAAGTTAGGTTTTCATTGGCATTAGGGTGTTCAAATCCAAATATTAGCCGATTTATCAATTAGTTGGCCTTTTATGACAATTAGGGCTTTATTGGGCCTAATAAGCCCACTAGAATCTTATTAAGCCCATATGGGTTTTATTGGGTCCATTAGAGTCCATTAAGCTTCATTGGGCCCATTAGAGCTCCTTTGAGCCCATTAGGGTTTCTAGCACCCCAAACGAATCTATCACAAGAGGCAAAGCACACCGCCACCCGACACGGCAGCCGGTGGCAGCAGGAGGCGGCAGCCACCACCTAACGGTGGTGGTTTGATTTTTCCATTCATTATTCCAGTTTTTTTACAATTACAATGAACTCACAAAATAACACACACACACACACTATACTAAAATAAACACACACACACACACCGGCGGCACATGGCGGCAGCCACCACCTCACGGTGGTGGCTTTTCTCATAAACTCCGTCCAAATAATGAGCAAACGACTTCAGAAACACCCTCATCTACGGATCCAATCCCACATCCACCACCTCACGATGACTTATGGTGACAAAACGCGGTTTCAGGGCTATAACCACCATGGTCAGCCGCCATGGTGGGTTTTTCTCTCGATCTCCGGCTAGGCTAACACGCACACACAAAACATGAACAGCAACAACATCGCACGATACATGGAATGAACGCACCCCCCATCTGCCGGCGAGCGACGTTCGGAGGTCGGCAACAGAAAAGAATAGTTACTGGGGCGGCGGAGGCGCGATATAGTGGGCAGCGGTGGAAGTTTGCGATGGCAGCAGCGGCTCGATGGTGTTGCTATGATGGCGAAATATCGATGACAGATGCAGTTTCCATGGTGGCGACGACCGGATGCGATGGGAGGCATAAGAGGATTGCGGCGCTGGAGAGGGAAGGGTGAAGATGGCGGCTGATGTTCTACTCTAGGGTTAGGGTTCGCATGGAGGAATAAGGTGACGGGTTTAATACCCGTATCCCATCAAACCTTGCATCCAAATAACACCTTTGGTCCCTCCTTCCCGTTTTCTTTTCGAAATTAGGCTACAATTTACCATTTAAACCCTGCCCCTTGAAATACTTTGCAAAATAACTCCGGGTTTTACTAAACAGCCCCCAACTTCTAAAATCCTTATATATTTAGCCTTTCTATCGCATTTCTTTTTAAATTAAATCCAAATAATTACCACGAAGCCCCTGTCTTCATGAATATTTATAAAATGTGTCCCGAACTCACACTTTTAACCCCAGACTTCTAAAATTATGATAATTAGCCCTTCGAGACCATCCTTTGATGTATAATTATTTATTTTAGGGCTACTAATCGTTCATTAATTAATTTATTTAACTCAATAAATAAACGGGTGCTACAACTCTCCCCCACTTAAATTAGATTTCGTCCTCGAAATCACTCCTTGCTATTCCTTATATGCCAAACGACTCTAGTAGTAGGGTCACCAACCTGGGCACACCCTAGCCATCCCATGGTAGCCATGACCAATCCTCGTAAAGCCCTAAAATCCATAAGTGAACGAATTCCTCACAGTAAGATCACATGCATTCTGTCTAAAATATGTTGTCTCGAGATGGTCTGAATCCCTAACAGGCCACTCATACTGACTCTTTATCGTTGAATCTAGTCTGTTTATCCGACAACTGACTACTCAACTTTTGATAACACGTGGTTCCCACTATAAAACAGGTTAACAGACCCAATTATCCTCGCAGACCACTAATATTTGACCAAGGCTCGGATACTCTCGTTGTGAGTGACTCGTCACTCCTCAGATCATCTAGCTATTCCGTCCATACTCGCAACCTGAAACACAATTGCTAACATTGCCCGTTGCTAAAACTGCTTAAACACTGAACTGCCGGAAGCAGTATGCTGCTACATAGCTGCTTCCCATAATCTATCGAGACCTTCCCATAATCATCTGAATTTGCCGGGTTCTAGCCCGGTTGTGGAGCCAAAGGACTCCCACTTAGTCGCCTCTCACGACTCCTGAACGAAATACTTACTTGGAACTAGTTGCCACTAGTTATCATGCCACAATGGCTCAAACAACTTTCGGATCTAACCGATCGGTTCCGTGCGTTGAATCCTGACATCACCCAATCCAAAACTACAAGTGATTGCTACCTAACCAATGGTAGTCTTCATCACCAACGACCTTAAGCAGTCCATTGCTTCCCTGATCTCATATTTGTAGTGACGTCCCTACCATCTCATTACTGGCTTAACCAGATCTAATCCATTAGGGTAAGTCCGAAATCCAATCCGTGGATTTCCATATCCTCACTGCTGCACCTGAACTGGTGGGTACTACTGTTCCTTTCGCGTTCTAACAGCACGCTCATGCCATCTACCAACCTAGTGAATGTTACGGCAACACCCGCAGACTTACAACACTCTATCACTATCTAGCTACTAGTGAATGCTACGGCTACCCCCGTAGTCTTACAACACTTCCCAAACCGGGTCGAACACGCACTCGACCTAACCCTCAACTGAACTCGAGTCCTAACCGGAACTCTAACCTGGTTCCCGAAACCTGCTATCACGTGACCCCACTGTATCAATACCGCACCCATGCCCGTGATCAAACCGTCACGGTAAACCACGAAATCATCTACACCCTATGGCAGGGTGAGAATCGGTGCCTCGCACGACCGATGTCTGAAAGTCTCGAGGCTGCCTGCTGCTCAGACCCCCAACAAAAGGTCACCGACTTCTTGGTTAGTCAGGTCAAAGGAACCACAATCTCGGAGAAGTCCCGCATAAATCTCCGGTAATAACCCACTATACCCTGGGAATTCTGAATCTCAGATGGAGACCTCGGAATCTCCCACTACATCACGGCCTCTATCTGGCTGAATCAACTAGAATACCCTTCTGGTTGACAAGGTGGCCAAGAGATTGCACCTTGCGCAACCAGAACTCACAGTTGGAGAACTTTATAAAAGGTCTCTCCCCCACTTAGATTCAGCTAAGTCTTCACGGCACGCAAGAATTGAAGGATTTCCAATCCTTCTCGCTTCCTAGTATCCCACTGATGACAACCTGTGCCTACGAATGCTTACGTTTAATTGCCGATTAAACCTTGAGATCTCCCATCCTCAGAAGTCTCGATGAGTACTTTTGAGATCTGATCCAATCTGACACCTCAATCCATTTAACATGCTATCAATTGAAGACCTTAATCTTGACTCTAGCTGACGAATCCTCGTTCCCACTGCCAATCTTGCAGTACCATTGAACTCTAATCGAACACAGCCCATGCGAAAACACAATTCTCTTGAACATCCAGTGACCAACCACTTATGCATCTAACATCCGCGACTGACACTATCCTCTTCCTGTCATCAGTTCCGTCCTAGCAACGGTAGTGCCTTGAACTCCAAAGTTCATCCATAAACAATTTCTAACCATACCTGAACAATGATAGAACCTATGAACGCTGACTTCATTAGAGAACAATCGCTCCAACCCTGATCGAGTATCCTCTAAATAATACTCCTGCATAGATCCCGAAAAGGATCCGAAATGATAACGGTATGCGTGGAACCCACTCCGCAAGATGCGTCCCTCCTTGGGTTCATCAAGGACCTTTCGGCATGCAAGATGGCATATTTGATCCTTGGTAACCAAAACACTAGCAGAAAAACCAACCCGAGGTCTGACTTATCCAAACTCGCTCACAATTCCAAAGCGGTACGTACTCCAAACATCCACCTAATATCATAGAAGATGACATACCCGCAACATCTGGGGAAATACTGGTCACCTTCTGCAGACATGACCAACCCTACCACACCTGTAGCAGCCTAAACCCTTAGAGTGACAAACTCCCTCGTGTACTTTCTTGTATACACTGCACTGACTTAGGCCCTGCCGGCCTTTCACTCGATGATCAGAAATCATGGGTCTCTTCCTGAGACCCCTACTATATGCACCTAGTACACACCTTTCCTTCCAGGGTGCTCCCAAGTCGATCCCGCATCTACAACTCTTTAGAAATCATATCCTTCAGGGTCTGACACCCTGTCACGCTCACTAGCTCGCTTGCCAATGGCTAATCTGCAACAACTGGAACATCCTCTGTCCCCAAACTGGGTCACAAACTCTTCCCTGAAGCTTCTTAGATTCTCCAAGACTCTCACTGATTCGAGTATGGGTCATGTGCTTTCAGTAGTACGGGCCCAATACTACCTTCCACGCCTATCCATGCTTTCATTAGCAATCCTCCCGGATCCTCCAAGTCACTTCCTCAACTGGGACACCCAAGTCTCATTGAACCTCACTACTAACTCACTGGAATATATCCTAGGCTTCCCTAGGTTCCCATACCCACCCAGTCCTTAGCTGCTGAAAGATTCCCAGTAATGTCAACTAGCTACCTCATGAATATAGCTACATGCAACAGAGGTCAGATAATCCTTCGAGTAATAGACCCATCCCTAGAACGGTTGGACTCAAACAAGAGCTGCACAATAGGGTCAAATCTATCACTCTGAGATTATCCAGTCTGTGCCACATGTGACTTAGCATATTCACTTAATAGTTAGCTCACATTACTAAAAGTCCCACAAGGCACAAAGCAAGCAGCATTCAGACAATGGAAACTCTAACCCTCATATTCCAATCAAATCATTCTATCCTCTATTCAGGAATTTGCACATGCAATTCAAAGGCTCATACAATTAGGCATAACCTAAACAGGCTATCCTATCACTGACTGATCTGTAATAGCATGCAAGTCTACAAGCACATACAATAGGCATATAAGGCATCATCCTAGATCCTTAGCCCTAATCTAGCATGCAGTTCTCGTAATCATATCATACCATATCATAACATGTATGGGTATCTTGGGGAAAACTTACTTGAGCTCGGCTGATTGCACGCATCACACACTTTGTTCTTCTCAAAGTTCTTTTCTCTTTCCAGATTCTTTTCAAACCCCTTTTATAAAATGGTTTTAGTTTTGAAAACTTTCATACCAAGCCCTTAGTTTGAGTTCAGACACACCCGAGAGTATGTCCGAATCCCTCAAACCAAGGCTCTGATACCAACTTGTAACATCCCAAAAATACAGGCCAAAAATTTCATTTTTAAATACGTCATTATAAAACCAACAGTGTGATAAAACATCTGTAATACCATGTCATGTCAAAACCGAGTAGGAATAATCAAACGTTTTATCATAAAACAATATCAAAGTGTAATCCCAAAGATCTCATGTGCGGAAAACCATAGTGTGATGTGTTACGATCAAGCCGGCTCCTTTCCTTTAAACACGAAGTACCTGAAACCAAAACTGAAAACCGTAAGCACGAAGCTTAGTGAGTTCCCCCATCATACCACATACCATACAATCATATAATGAACAGGTAGGAGATACGGGCCTCACCCACACTCCGCTAGCTGGGAGATACGGGCCTTGCCCACACTCCACTATCTCTGAGATACGGGCCTCGCCCACACTCAGCCACTAAACCATAGCATACAAGTATATACAATCATATACTAAACAGCTAGGAGATACGGGCCTCGCCCACGCTCATGGAGGTACGGGCCTCGCCCACACTCCACTATCTCCGAGATACGGCCCTTGCCCACACTCAGCCACTATCACAAATATCATAACACAAACATACTATCAAACATATCTGGGGTGTCCGAACTACCCTTCGGTCCTAACAACCGAACTTGGGGACTATTCCCCTCCTACTACCACTATCACATAAAACATATCATGCCAACATATAACATATCAGGTGGTAGCCAACCTAGATGATATCACAAAGACAATCATCTAACATACAACTCCTACTGGTGGGCCGGCATTGTGGCCGTAGACCCACCACTACTGGAAGGTAACTCACCTCACACTGCTGAAGTCCCGACAACACAATCCCACACTTGCTGAAGTCCCGCAGGCTCGACCCCAGCTGCTGGCTGACAGATTCCCGAACTGTCAACACCAAAATAACACCCAATTAATAATTGGGTCCCAATATATAACCATAAGTACATTCTTTGGGTAATTACTACATTACCCCTAGCTTGGCTTATTCAAACCCAAGGCCCAATCCATAGGCCCAAAGTCAATTAGGAATCAAAGCCCAACACATGGCCCAATTTTCCAAATTGGGCCTAGGCCTATACATGGTCTCATTTTAAGGCCCAACACATATAATCATTAAGGCCCAACTATATCCCATTTATGGCCCAATTTTCCAAATTGGGCCCAAGCCCCTTACATGGGCCTTACCCTAGGCCTATTAAATTACTCTAGACCATTTGCTTGATCTTGGATAGTCCATTTAATAACCCAATCATCAAAGCCCAATAGAAAGGCCCAACAATAAACCCAAGAAAAATTAGGGTTTCAAATAAAATGATGATTAGGGTTAAGTTTCCTACTTAACCCATTAAGGACTTAACCCATTAAGTCCAATATTGCTTAGATTAATCTTTGTCAATGATTATTATTTAATATCTCAAGTTATTAAATAATTCTCGTGTGTGTGACACGATTAATTCTTAAAGTTAGGTTTTCATTGGCATTAGGGTGTTCAAATCCAAATATTAGCCCATTTATCAATTAGTTGGCCTTTTATGACAATTAGGGCTTTATTGGGCCTAATAAGCCCACTAGAATCTTATTAAGCCCATATCGGTTTTATTGGGTCCATTAGAGTCCATTAAGTTTCATTGGGCCCATTAGAGCTCCTTTGAGCCCATTAGGGTTTCTAGCACCCCAAACGAATCTATCACAAGAGGCAAAGCACACCGCCACCCGACACGGCAGCCGGTGGCGGCAGGAGGCGGCAGCCACCACCTAACGGTGGTGGTTTGATTTTTCCGTTCATTATTCCAGTTTTTTTACAATTACAATGAACTCACAAAATAACACACACACACACTATACTAAAATAAACACACACACACACACACTGGCGGCACATGGCGGCAGCCACCACCTCACGGTGGTGGCTGTGGTGGCTTTTCTCATTAACTCCGGCCAAATAATGAGCAAACGACTTCAGAAACACCCTCATCTACGAATCCAATCCCACATCCACCACCTCACGATGACTTATGGTGACAAAACACGGTTTCAGGGCTACAACCACCATGGTCAGCCGCCATGGTGGGTTTTTCTCTCAATCTCCGGCTAGGCTAACACGCACACACAAAACATGAACAGCAACAACATCGCACGATACATGGAACGAACGCACCCCCCATCTGCCGGCGAGCGACGTTTGGAGGTCGGCAACAGAAAAGAATAGTTGCTGGGGCGGCGGAGGCGCGATATAGTGGGCAGCGGTGGAAGTTTGTGATGGCAGCGGCGGCTCGATGGTGTTGCTATGATGGCGAAATATCGGTGACAGATGCAGTTTCCATGGTGGCGACGACCGGATGCGATGGGAGGCATAAGAGGAGTGCGGCGCTGGAGAGGGAAGGGTGAAGATGGCGACTGATGTTCTACTCTAGGGTTAGGGTTCGCATGGAGGAATAAGGTGACAGGTTTAATACCCGTATCCCATCAAACCTTGCATCCAAATAACACCTTTGGTCCCTCCTTCCCGTTTTCTTTTCGAAATTAGGCTACAATTTACCATTTAAACCCTGCCCCTTGAAATACTTTGCAAAATAACTCCGGGTTTTACTAAACAGCCCCCAACTTCTAAAATCTTTATATATTTAGCCTTTCTATCGCATTTCCTTTTAAATTAAATCCAAATAATTACCACGGAGCCCCTGTCTTCATGAATATTTATAAAATGAGTCCCGAACTCACACTTTTAACCCCAGACTTCTAAAATTATGATAATTAGCCCTTCGAGACCATCCTTTGATATATAATTATTTATTTTAGGGCTACTAATCGTTCATTAATTAATTTATTTAACTCAATAAATAAACGGGTGCTACACCAGACCGGAGGTATGAGACTGACTAGGAAATTCCGAAGCAAGCCTTAAACCTTCCAGAGCATGCGAGATTTGAAGCAAAGGGGGGTCCGAAGGAGCGACTCCTCTTGGTTCCTTCCGGACTAAGAGGGTTCCGGCCAAGAGGTTCAGGACCAAGAGGTTTTCGGACCAAGAGGATTCTGGACCAAAAGGATTCCGGGCCAAGCGGGTCCTTTTGGGTTTTCTCCTTAGGTTTTGAGTTGTTTTTTTACTGAGGAAGGTGCATAGAGAGATTTGAGAGAGATTTGAGATACATGGAGAGATTAGGGAGAGATTTCATATTCTTGGAGAGATTTGGGAGAGATTTCATATACTTGGAGAGATTTGGGAGAGATTTGATATACTTAGAGAGATTTGGGAGAGATTTCATATTCTTGGAGACATTTGGGAGAGATTTCATATACTTGGAGAGATTTGGGAGAGAGAGGGATAGAGTGGGAGAGATTTAGAGAGACTTCGTCAGGGGCCTTTATTAATGTTCTTCCTCGTAGAGCAAGGACCTTAGACTTAGTTACACCCTATTTTGAGTGTCATACACCGCTAAAGGGCACGTAATAGTGTTTTGTAGAGTTGTTACTTCCCTTATCCTGATTAGGGTCTAGAATCTTTGAACCTTTGAACTTTCAAGTGATACTTCGCATTAGGATTTAGAGTCATAAATTAGTAATTATAAAGAAATCCCTAACATATAAACACTTAGTTGAGTTGACCAGATTGCCCAGTTGACTTTGTTTGACTTTGACATGACCAGGAATTTGACGGTTGTCACATGTAACTCTCTTTGCCTCGGTACGCCCTGCGTACCACCTTGGTGCACCCCACGTACTAAGGTTTTCCCCTAAACCCTAATTCGTGCGAAGACCATAACTTTCTCAATATAATTCCGCATCCAACCATCCTTATATCCATGAAAAGATATCTAGATGCTCAACACTATTATCAACTCATACTCGCCATAAGATATCCCGAACGAGAATCCAGTTTCCATAAAAGCCTGAACGGGCAAATTACCAAAATGCCCTTTGATTCCAAAACACAAACCGAATACATGAACCATCCGAAATACCTTATCCAACCCCAACTGAGTACAAATCTCAATTACACAAGGATCCGAAGCCTGCTAATACCCAATCCCTAATCACCATCCCTAATATGGGTACAATTCGAAACAAGGCGTTACACTGTTAATCTTCTGAGAAAATGTTCAGGTGTATTGTCTCAATATACCATGTAGTATAGTATATACATATGCATGTTATGATAGAGAGCTAGTAGGGTAGAAAGTATAAATGTGCATGTATTAGTAGAATCTAAAATGTAGTCTCTATATGCATAATTGTTGTGATATTAGACTTAGGTAGGGGTTGATGGTGGAATGGTTAAAGAGGTCGGGAACTTGTAGTCTGTTTATCAAACTTCAATTGGGCTTGAGATACAAACTTTTTTATTTCATTATTTTATAGCATTTGAGTTTCAATATGCTAAATCTTTGACAAATGATTTGTTTTCACTAGTAATTTTGTATGTTTAATTGATTATCTTTGTACCAAAATAAATTTATATGTTTTTAAATTAGTTTGTTAGGTTTTTAGTATTTTGTAAATTAGTTTTGTATGATTACCATGTGTTGTGGGTTGAAAAAGATAAAATAAAATAAAATAAAATAAAAGATAAAAAAAACATGATATAAAGTTGATGTAACAGTCAGTGGCGGATCCTTCTTGGGGCCAGAGGGGGCCATGACCCCCTGATGTTAAACTTATTTATACCTTTATACATATATTACATGTCATTAGTCGTTAAAAAATCTCTTAGAGACCCCTCTGGTTTTATAGACTTACTGATAACATCTATATGTGCGATTTAGTTAGAAAAAATCACAAAAAGTCTAATTAATCAAGAAAATAAGTAACCCATTAACAAAATCTCAGAAAATCACTGATTAAAAGTCAAAACGATTGGTATTTTAATAGGAAGCTAAGTAAAATTTAGGATACTACATAACTCTATAAAATACCAAAACACTAATCTAATTTACAACCTTTTCAACTCGATCTTTGAGAAAAAATTAAGACAAAACTTCAAATATGGTCCCTGTGCTTTCCGAAAATATCAAGTTTAGTCCCTAAGTTCAAAAAACCTCACAGATGGTCCCTGTGGTTTCAAAACTTTTAACAAATGGTCCTTTTCGTTAACTCCGTTAGATTTTGGCCGTTAAGTGAAGGGCATTTCTGTCTTTTCACTACCACAGGGACCATTTATGAAGTTTTGCCTTATTTAATAAAAAAATAAATAATTAATTAATATTAAAGGGTTTCTCTCTCTCTCTCTCAAAAAAAAATCGTGAGACCCATTTGGCCATTCTCGTTCTCATTTGCTCTATCTCTCCCCTCCCTCTCACCCACCGTCACACCATCATATTCTCTACTATCCCCAAAATCACCGCCACCATCTCCATTAAAGACGAACTTCGACATATCAGGAGGGGGAGATTAAAGCTAGAGTGATGATGTAATCAAAAATCCAGATCTAGGTTCATAAGGATTAAATTTTCTCGTGTTGAAAATAATGTTTTTTTGTCTGGGATTGGAGACATTAATTGCAATCCAAGATTTTCCCTAAATGAACGATGGTCGGTGACCTGGGTCCAAAACGATGGTTTTTGGAGGTATCCGTCTGATATGGTTGTGCAGATTTCCAATGGTTGTCGGCTGGAAATCTTATGGATTTGGGGTTTGTGTTTTTTCCAGGTAAAATCGTTTTGGGGTTCAGCATCTATCGCCTCTTGTTTTCTAGTGGTTTTCAGTGGTGTGTGTTTTTCTTCGGAATCAATGGACATATACGGTGGTTAATTGAAGTTTACAGTACCCGAGGGTGAAGAAACAACAATAAATTTTCCTCCGTTGAGTTTTCGGTGTATGGAGACAGTGGAGTCGGCGATAACAACTACCATAAGTGAATAAATGAAGATAAATCAAGTGAATACGTGTGTAAGAGGCAGATGGAGAGAAATCGGGTGAAGAACATATCAGTTATTTCCGGAGGAGGTGGTGCTATTTTCCCGACGAGAATTGTCTATGGTACTCGTCGGATGTAAATAAAGGTTATGGTCATTGGCGATGCTCAAGAGGGTGTTTTCCGGTGGTGGTGTATATTCCGGATGGTGGTCGTTAAATGTTGTGTGTATGTGTGTGTGTGTGTGTGAGAGAGAGAGAGAGAGAAACCCTTTAATATTAATTAATTAATTATTTTTTTATTAAATAAGGCAAAACTTCATAAATGGTCCCTGTGGTAGTGAAAAGACAGAAATGCCCTTCACTTAACGGCCAAAAGCTAACGGAGTTAGCGAAAAGGACCATTTGTTAAAAGTTTTGAAACCACAGGGACCATCAGTGAGGTTTTTTGAACTTAGGGACTAAACTTGATATTTTCGGAAAGCACAAGGACCATTTTTGAAGTTTTGTCAAAAATTAAACACCAAAAAAGTATGTTTGTTGCTGGAAAAAAGATGTGCCAAATCTCATGCGAAGAATAAAACCCCTATCGGACTCGTAATCTCCTTCGTCGATCAACAAACTGCATGTGGTGTGCTCTCTTTATGCCGTCTGCACTGGTGCCTGCCTGAGTGCTCAACACCCTTCCTGTGTACAACCTCTTTATGCCTCTGTCGGTGCTTCATCTCTCCAGTTCGCTTCACCCTTTTAATACTTGGTAATTCTTTGCATATTTATCCATTGTTTTAGCGAGGTAATATAGATGAACGGAAAAAAAATAGAAAAAAAGTAGGGAAGCAAAACACAATGCCCAATGCAATCTAGATACTTGTTGATATAATTAAAAAAAACATAATAAAAACAGTGAAACCGATTTAATACTAAAAGTTGTGATAATTTAATGTCAAGGTTTTGTTATTTAATTTATACTTTATATTCATAATGATTTCTATTATGATGTTATTGTTATTAATATATAAGAAATCAATTGTTAGGTTTGTTAATTAGAGGCGATAAGAAAGTAATTTTGTGAATTTTTTTGTTAGTGGCTGATCACGTTAAATCCATGGTGTACGTTTAGCTGAAATATAGAGTGGGTAAACAGACGAATAAGTGGGTTGATTGGAGTATTTCTCCATTTCTATATTTGTAATTGTATTCAATTTAATTGGCTAGTTTCTTACTAGTCTCGGGCTTTTTTTTTTAATATATCATATTTGCCGTTTCAATAAAAAAAATAATTTTGATTATTTATAATTATGGCTTGTGTTATTCTTTTGATATAATCTATAATTATTACTTGTGCTATTCTTTTGTTGTTAAGGATAAACAATATTGGCGTCAAATTATTTCAAATAGGTCATTAGTTGCTAAAATGTGATCTCAAGCTTTTTTTCTACACATTTTATAGATCAACTATTAATTATATATTATATATAACATGTTCAAAAATTGTCGAATTAAAAATAAGGGTTTGTGATATTTATGGTCAATATAAATTTGTTTATATTGTTTTGTTTTGAAATTTTGATTACGGCCCCCTAACCTTTTTGTCCGAGTTCCGCCCCTGGTAACAGTGGTTTGAATGAGTTATGAGAGAAACACTGCGTCCACAATAAACTCTTCAATTTATTCATATTAAGACAAAGAATTATATATAATTGATAATCAAATTTAATAAATGTGTTCGAATGTTATAATTATCTCCTAATATAACCATTAAGAATAATAGTATTTGAACATATTTAACAAAATTATCTCCTAATATAACCATTAAGAATAATAGTATTTCAACATATTTAACAAATTCAATGGTCAATTATATAAAAAAAAACAAAAAATAATAAAAATTTGTCTAAATATGAAAAAAAAAATCATTATCTTTCTAAAGCATTTTCCATTAATAAACTTTTCATTACCAATTCTTAACATTCGCCCGTTAGAAAAATATCTTTTGTAATTACAATAACACAGCTGTAAACTTAAGTTTTGTTTGTATGAAATTGTTGGATAAGATGTAAAATGACATAAATCATAAATGTTAAAAACTCTTAAAAGACTATTTGAAATATACTTTCCAAAAGAAAACGTTTCTTTTTAAGATTTAAACCCAATACTTCTTAAAATCTAAAAAAAAAAAAAAAAAAAAAAAAAAAAAAAAAAAAAAAAAAAAAAAACTCGTTACCTCGTTACCGATGTAGATACAAGAAAACATGAACATTTATGTGGTTTAACCCAATAAATAAATACATCATCTGACTACTCCATTAAATTTCTGCAAGTAAATAAATTTCTATTGCTCTCCTTCACAATTTATCCGTTACGACTTTCCTACCCCAGTTGCTCCATTCGGCCTGAAACAATCAATATTGCACAGAACAGCTGATCTCATCATTCCTCCAAACCTGCCACCATAAATAACAAACAATCATCACACAATCATTACCTCTGCCTAACAACAGTATCAAACATATTATTTCTAAATAAGATTTAGAAATAATATGTCTGATACAGTAACAAAAAAGAAACTAGAAAAATATAGCCTCACCGGTCTATACTGTTTCTTGCTTTCTCCGGTTGGTCAACACCAACCATCACATTTTCCGCACCGACACCCTTCTTTGACTTTTCTCTCCGGTCAACACTCGATCGCGATTTCTCTCTCCTATCTGTACTGGTTCTCGAGTGGTCAACTCGATCCATGCTTGGTCGCGGTTTATCTCTACAATCTGTACTCACCCGATGCTTGTCGCCATGATCCGTGGTTGACCCGGATATAATTTTCAAACGGGTTGACTTTTCAACCGCGGATATAAACTTTTTAAGATGTCTTATGTACTCGGGGAATAATTCCAAATCACAATGATTCCCACCTTTTACCCATAAAGGTTCATATTTCTCTACACAAAGCTCCCATAACTGCTTTCCATGTGAACAATCCACAACATCATCCGCAGTTCCCTATATTGACATCAGTCTCAATCCCAGTCTAATACATAAAGTCTGTCATATCATATCATATCATGTCATATCAGATGAGTGTAAATGAAAGACTTACATGGATTACCAAAACAGGACACCGGACTAATTTTATCTTGTCGATATTCTACATTATGATAAAATAAAAGTCATAAGGAGAGAAATTAATGATAAAATATGATAATACTAAATTATCTTAAGTGCTAACCTTGTATATATCAAACCAATATGTTCGTTTTACAGGGTACATGACTCTAAGTCCAGATAAGATTGGGCTGTGAAGAACGACAGCTCTTAATCTTGATAACCTTGATGCTAAATCTAACGTGGGCCCACTGCCGACAGATTGGCCGTATAATATTACGTCTTCTTCTTTAACATTGTAAGTTTCTACGAGACATCTGTATGCAGCTTCTATGTCGGCGTAGGTGTTGTGTTCAGTTGGCTATGAAGATGATCGAATAGAAAAACGAAAACTTTAACGATTGATGAATTGATATCGATATTATGCAATTATGCAATTAAGCGAATTCTCGATCTGGGTTTTAGGGTTTTTTACCTTGCCGGAGGACCTCCCGTATCCGGTGTAGTCGTACCTGGTCATCGGAATGTTAGTGTCAGTCATGGGTTTTCACCAATTAGCAGAATTGAGATTGATTACATTCAATCAAGCATTTAGATCGATTTAATAGGTAATGGGAATGGGAAATTAAAGATTAGGAAAACCCTAGATTCGATATGCGAGTTAAATACGGTAAGAAAATTGGGAGAAAATGAGAAATGGAACTGACCCCAGTAAGTTGACTCGAAGGTGAAGACTGAGTTCGCAGAACAAATCGTACATCTGACCCAGATCAGCGGCGTTGCCGTGAGAGTAAAGTACCGTTAACGCCGCCGCCGGGTTTTTAACATACAAAGCTACAATCTCTGTTCCCCTCTTCGTCTTCAGCTTCAAAACATCGACGTTGTCTCTCTCCTGGATATCAGTCATCTTCAGCTTGGATTCGCCGCCCTCCACTACCCTATACGACGGCGGAGTTGGCGGAAAAAACGCGAACTTCGCCGCCATTGACGATGTTACACCACCCATCTGGAAATCAAACTCCGACGACTACTCCAGTAGTCCAGTTACTATATCAAAATGGGATTAGAAATTTGGAATCACCTGTATTTGGTGGTTTGAAAGATTTTGAAAAGTCGATGTGGGGGTGTGTGATTTAGATTTGTGTGTATAGAAATGGAAATTGATTTATTAATTGATGATGAGAGAAAGTAAAATCGTGTGATTTTGGTAACGAGAGAGAGAGAGAGAGAGAGAGAGAGAGAGAGAGAGAGAGATTTCCGGCGTCGAAGACGAGTCGAAGATGAAAGGAAGGAATCACGTGTAAATTAAAACTGAAATGTCATGATGAGGTGAGGTTGCACGGAGATATGTGCAACCTTGCTTATCTTTTGGACACGTGTCCATACAGGTGGAAATTTTTACCCTTAACCCATGTTACCCAATGTATTTTTTTCATATATTTTAGCTTTTAGATTTTCAGGTTGTCTCCTACCCGATGTAGACGACCGTATACAAAAAATTTATTTTGTATTAGGCCATTACAATGGTTACAACAAATGATTTGTTGTTTATATCAAATGATTTGTTGTTTATATGGTTATGAATGTTGTCTGTGCATATCAGTTTGAACATTTGTGATTGGGTGTGGTTGTTGTTCTTCGTGAAGTTTTCTGACGAGTGAGAATGATGAATCATGAGCTTTTCTTCCTTTGACCTATTAGCCGTTGAGCGGAGCAAATTTAGTTTAATTTTTTTGAATATATAAACCGTACATATATAAATACAACATTTATATTAACATTTACATGTAAAACATTCATCTTTTATACTTTTTAAAAAACATATTTATAGATTTCTTTAAAAAATTTGATTCGGATGATGATGAGGGATAATTCATTTTAACATTCTTCAATTTTGTGTAATACATAAACGATGAAGAATATATGGATGTTATGCATACAAGATCGGTTGTCAATCGAGATCGTCAAGATGCACATGAGTTATTGGTACGTGATTACTTTGCCGATAATTGTCTTTATAATTATAAGTCATTCCAATGTCGTTTCCGTCTAAATAAGACTATATTTTTACATATTAATAATGCTTTAGAGGTCCGTTATGATTATTTTAAACAAAAACCTAATGCTAGATGAAGAATCGTTTTTAGTAGTATACAAAAATGTGCGGCTGTGTTAGATATTTGGGATACGATATAGCCTTTGATACATCTGATGAGTACTTTAAAGTATCCGAGAGGATTGTAATTGATTACGTAGATTGGTTTTACGTATGTATGTGAGGTTTATCACAAAGAATATTTGTGTAAACCTACTACACTTGATATTGAAAGAATATATTTGGCTCATGAAGAGATGCATGGATTTCCGGGAATGAATGGTAGCCTTGATTGTACGCATGTACCGTGGGAAAAATGTCCAAATATGTGGCGCGGTCAATTTACTCGAGGTGATATAGACGAGTCAAGTATAATACCAGAAGCTGTTACATCCTAGGATTTTGTGGATATGACATTCATTCTTTGGAGTTGCGGGTTTTAACATAGGGAAGAAAATGCGGCAGGTTTGGGCGGGGTTAATCATCCTTGTCACCATCCCCGAGTGTCTAACCCCGTCCCCATCCCCGACGGATGCGGGGAATCAAATTCCCTCCTCTTTGTATTTTGAGATTTTCCCCAACCTATCACCAATCTATCAACATAATAAACTCAACTTACAAAAAAACAACTTTAATAAGTGATCAAAACCATATGCCATAAACAAATTTTGTTTACATCAATCATAAAGTTTAACAAGCATCAAAACAAAAAGTGTCGATTTGGTATACAGATCGACAAACAAAGTGTCAATTGATGAACTCTTGGAATTGGGAACATAATTTGGTATATGGACTCTATCTATAATGGTCTATAATAGATCAATTCATTTTAGTGCACTTAATTCAAATTCAATAAATGATATATATATATATATATATATATATATATATATATATATATATATATATATATAATCATCAAAGTGGGGGCGGGGCGGGTTGGGGATTGTTATACCCAGCCCCGACCCCATCCCCGGTTTTAGCATAATGGGGATCCCCGGCCTCGTACCCGATACCCGTTTTGGTGGGGAATACCCGTCCCCGATTGGGGCGGGTCAATCGGGTTCCCCACTGGGTCGGGTGGAGTTTCCATCCCTAGTTTAACAACAACATTAATGTTCTTAGCCAGTCCCCTATTTTCAACGATATTTGGACCGACAACGCACCTGATATATCGTTCATGGTGAACAGGCATTCGTACAAACATGATTACTACATTTTTGATGGGATATACCCTAATTATTCTACATTTATGAAGACATACTCGGTTCATTAAAGTTGTTCATAAACGAGCAGGAATCATATACAATGGATATCAAAAGGGAATTTGGAGTCTTCAAGCAGAGATGACATGTAGTGAAATATGCTACACGAATCTGGGACAATGATAAAATAAAACAAATGGTAAATACGTGTACTATAATGCATAATGTGCTTATTGAAAATGAAAGTAGAGCGATTTGCAAGTATGATCTGGATGATCTAGTTATCCCAATTGAAGAGTTTGTAGTCGGAACGACTAAATTTTTAGTACGAGTTGTTGACATTCATAACAGTGAAACGTGTTTCAATCTTCAGGAATTTGTCGCAGAGTATTTGTACCAACGAAACATGAATGAAGATTAGTTTCTTTTATGTTTTGAATTTTTATGTATTTTTTTATTATTCTAACTTTTTTTAAAGTAATGTAGTTTATTTTAATTAATGTAATGCTTTTTTATTGAATGACAAACTAGTTAAAAAAAATTCTATGTGTTTTATTGTATTTTTGAATTAAAAAATAAAAAAAAAAATGATATGGAGTAGTGTTTTAGTGGTAGACAAACCATAAATTTGGTGGTTAGATGTGTTGATGATGTGACACCAACACTATAGTGGTTAGTGGTGTGTATTGTAAATGGCCTAATGTATCCACCTGAGTTTTGACAGAAAAGACAACAATGTTAAAATATAATGTGAAGCTAAATCACCTACAAATAATAAATTTGATGAATTTGAGTTTGTGGTATCAGTAGTCCTTTAATATCAAATGATATACAAAATGAAATTGGTCAGTAAAAATTTACCATCAAAGGATATTAATTGAACTCGATGTTGTTATTAAAAAGGTGAATCTCTTAATTGAGTTCTTTGAAGAATTTAAGGAAACATGGGTTTCCAAGGCAATTGATGATGCTAAGGAACTTTGATTGAAATCAATATTGATATGGTATTCCCTCAAAAGTGTCTTGTTCATAGGAAAAAACAAATTGATAGGAATTTAAGTAATCAAGATATCATACTTAGCCGATAAGATTTTTAAAGTTAATTCATTTTTATATATTGTTGATCAAGCAAGAGCTCCTCTTAAAATAAGATTTGAACAATACAAGGAGTATGAAAATAATTTTGGTTTTTTGTTTCCAAAAAAATTAAAGGAATTTGATGACAAAGATCTTAACTTGTGTTGTAGCCGTCTGAAAACTACACTTAAGCATCGTGAATGATCAGATATTGATGTCAATAAACTTCTTCTGGAGTTAAAATTGTTTGATGAGTTCTTACCGAGTGAAACCCCACATATATTTTAAAATATACAAAAAAATTGATTGTTTATCTAATGCTATTATTGCATATAGAGTCTTGGTGACTATTCCAATAACAATGACATTTACAAAGAAAAGTTTTTCAAAATTGAAATTGTTAAAGTCTTTCTTATGGTCCACAATGTTACAAGAAAGACTTAATGGTTTGACAACGATAACTATTAAGAATGATATATTGGAGATTATTTTATTATGAAAAGTTGATGACCAACTTTGCTTCCAAAAATGCTAGGAGAACCTCTTGATTCATGTAACTATGTAAGATAATACATAATATTATCATTCTTTGGTTTTGATTGTTTTTATAACAATTATTGACTTATTATAGTATTAAGGAATTTTGCTTATATATAATAAAAAAAAAAATTATGGGCCCATTCTTAGTTTTCGTACATGACTCTGAAAATCAATGAGACAGTCCTGCATATTTCATATATACAATTGTAAATGCATAAATTTGATTAATATATAACTATGTCAGTGATAGTAAAATTTTGTTTTGTAGACCGATTGTTAGTCGAAAGAAAATGAATCTAACTGAATATGCAATATTAAATAAATGTTATGTAGAAAATTGAGTTTTCCATAATTAATAAATAATCCACGAAATCATGTGAATGGTCCATGTGGTTTGAAAAAATAGGAACATATAGTAAAACTTTAAGAAAAATGGCAACTAGGTCGTTTCGCTTTTATTGATATTACAAAAATATCCTTCCGACACACAACGTCAAAAAATATTGTTAAAATTTATATAAAATGACATTTTCACCATATTCATATTTTTGTTTTTTGTAAATATTTCCCTAAACTATAAGAACCATCTATGTAAAGTACTCCAGGTATTAACCTATCACCATCATATCCTCAAACGCTTTACTAAAGGATTTGATGAATTTACGTATGGTTTTTTATAACTTGACATATCGCTGACAGAGGGAATGGATGAGCTTGATATGTCGTCGTCTTTAATTTTCCTTATGTCGTCGTGGTGGGATCAAAAGGGACGTGAAACGGGAAGAGAAACGAAAAAGTGGAGAGGAACAATGGTGTTGTGGTAGAACTCCGATGAAATCAATTGTTTCCTCCGAAAATGCTGAGAAAGAACCAACAAATTCTTGTTATAGTATCAAATAGGAAATCAACGCGCTATTGTGTACTCAATGCTCGAAATCACAGGAGCTCATAGATGAGGTGGTCATCTTGTTCATGATTTTGTGTTTACCGTGTTCATCACATTCGCCAATAGACCTGGGAGGTTGGAAGTTGAGAAATATGATAAAGACTCTAAAGTAGAAGCTCTTTATATGTATCCACCAAGCAAGAATAAACCACCAAAAAGATGCTAGTCTTCACTTGTAATTAGTTCTTTTTAATTCTTAAATACTTATACCAAATAAGCCTTAAAACGAGAAACAACTAAAGCACTGAAAAGCTCACAACAATTTGCAAGGCATGGAGAGGGGATGCGAGCATGAACTCTCAGCTCTAGAGAGAAAATAAGAAAGGAAAAGCCTTAGAAAAAACTAGCTAGTTTTTTGTCTTTACTGTTATTATTATACTAGTACACATAAAATAAGGACCAAACCATCATTAAATATGCAAGTATGATCATGTAAGAAGGCATGGAGTTTAAGACTTTTACCAATAAGCAATCCCTCCCATCCCTTCATAAACTTACAAAATGAAGAGAGAGGAAGAGAGATGATGTGTCTTGTACTCAAGCTTTTAACTAACATGTCTCGTCTGATATATATATATATATATATATATATATATATATATATATATATATATATATATATATATATAAATGGACTTCAATAGGTCCAAAAAGATGTATACAACAAATAAACTCATACATTATGATTTATTAGTTGTTCGTCTCTATAGAAAATATTATTTCCATAGATAATAATTTCCGAATTAAATACAAGTGTTGATTATATTTACTAATAATCAAATTACTTTAATAAATAATCAAAAAGCAATAATTTTCTATAAGGTGCAACCCTATAGGATCATATGTCATTAGCAAATATCATTCCATAATGATTCTTGGGCATATAAATCTTTCAATCCCCCACAGGCACAAGACTCATCATAGGTTGATATAGATAGTGGTGAACGTCTAGTAACATTTCACTGCCCCCAATAACACAATACGGAGAATATCATTCTTTAACATCAAATTCCTAATAGCTCAAAGCTATAATTAATTTATAAGGTAAGTTTATCAGTTATCCTTTTGTTATAGACATCCTAGTGAACACGAGACTTGGATCACAATCAATCTTATTTGGTGTTCAACTTTGGGTAACGCACCTTAGGTGTCTAGCCCTCAACACATAAAAGGAACAAATCTCATCTCAACTCGATACTACCACACCTGACAATGACCTTTATAACCGTCAATTGAAAGAATAACATTTGACCATGTAAAAGTATAGTGCTCCCTACACTCAAGTCCTAATATGTATCTTAGGTATTAAGGATATGAAGAAAATACCTTTTATCAAGAATCACTCAATGATCCATGAGGTGATCTTTGTAACATCCTAAAATTTAATTTAAAAATAAATATGGATGTTAATGTACTAAATATGCCAATTTATTTAATAAAGATTAAAAAAAATATGAATTTATGGTGGAATTGGCAAATCAGCAAACTTAGGGGACCAAGTAGTAAATTTTTAGGAAATAAAGATGCACCAATTGTCCTCATATGGAGAAAAACATGAATGAGCTCCACCACCTTCAATAATGGAGATTTTTCACCTCATGTCCTTCTAGGGTTTGATTCAAGTGGAGATTTGAACATTCAAGGAAAGCAAAGAAGGAAAAATGGCTTACAAGGTATAATTTCTCCCCTTTTTTAACCTAGAAATCGATTTCATGATGTAGGGAAGACCCCAATGGCAATTTTCGTTTGATTCTTTGATTAGGGTTTTGGTTTCTAACTTCCATTGAGTAGTTTTGATGGTTCTAATCTTAATCCAGCCATTTCATTGATGAATTTGATGATTTAGGTAAAAAGACCTCTATGAACCCTAAAATCCCAAATCTGGGAATCTTTTATTTGTATATGAAATTGATATTGATTCAATGACCTAGATGATGATTGATATCAATAAATCCAATTGGAATTCTCAAACTTGTCCATGATGGTAAAATCATGCTTAAACATGGATTTGAGATGGTTTTGGGGGAATCTATGGATAAATAAATGGATATAGACATCTAAGAAGTGAATGAAATTCATGAACATGAATTGACACTCTATGGATGATATTAGACCATAAACATTAAGGAATGATAGTGAAGTTCTAGATCTAGAGATTGTTTTGGCCCAAGGGCAATTTCGGAATATGGAATGACATTGAGGATTCCATAGTCAAAATAAGCACTTGAAATGGGATTGATTATGGTTTATATACTTAACAACATTCATATTAGTGTTCAATAAGTTGTGAACAAGCAATATGAGTTTTAGAATGCCCAATTGCAAAATAGGATAATTAATAGGCGACGGGAAGTTGTTATTCTGTTTATTCTAAATTGTGAATTATTTTTATGAAAATGTTTATTGTAGCTATGGTTTGTATTTGATCTAGAGTCATTATAGCTTGAGTTAGGAGTGAACTTGTTTATTGTAGTTTCAGTTAAATGATTTTTGATGTTGTTTACTGTAGCTATGATTAGTGTGTAATACACATTTAAAGCTAGTGAAATTGTTTGTTTAGGTTGGTAGTGGTTGTTAAACTAAGGTTTGATTAGGTCTATTCTTTTGTGACAACCCAAAATTCTCATTCTGTATAACATATCAAGTCAATAGAAGTTAGAACAGTTGCAGTAAATTTTCAGACTTTTGGTATAAGTTTGGGTATTTCAGGATTTACACTTTAAGGGATATTAGGAGAGAGGATGCACCAGGGTATTGTGCAACTCTATTATTCCAAAACTCTATGATATTAGAGTTCAATGCCTGAATAAATTTATTTTCTGCCAAAAACCCCAGGAGTATATATAGGATTCTGAGCCATATTTATTCATTAGTTCCATTTCCAACTAGAGAAAAGTCGAATTCTCTCTCAAGGATCTTCAGAATTTCATCCCAAATCGTGAGTACTTCTATCCTAGTGTGTTTTAGAGCTTGATATGTGTCTAATACACCAGAAATCATAGGAAACCATTAAGATTTAAGAGTTTATGGCCCAAGAACATCTTGGACCGTAAACCCTTCTTTAAGGGACAAAAAGTGCCCTAGTCCCTTCTTCTTGCAATGCAACTAGTTTAGACTTGTAGCCTAATGTATTTAGGACTAGAAAACACCCCTAGAACACCAAGAGTAAGGTGTTCACGACCCAAGGAGTTCTTGAACCGTGAACTCCAAACAAAAGGGCCAAAGTGTGCTTTAAAATCTCCTAAAGCCTTGGACACTAGCATAGATTAGTTCTTAGTTAAATTAGGGACTTGAAATCACCAAAAACACCCTTCCATGGGAGATTACAGCCGTAATCTCCAATGGGTTTGGTCCCAGGGCCGTGAACTCCTCAAAGGAGTTATAGGATGCCCTAAACTCTTCCAAAGACCTTGCCATTAAGTAGAAATGCTTCTTAGGGTCTTGTAGAGCCTCAAACATCAAATGGTCATGTAAGTATGAGCTTACGGTCATAAACTCATGAGTTTACGACTGTAAACTCATGTGATAGTGACATTAGGGCTGTGAACTCCATTAGGGACTTTTCCTTGAACCCTACACACAATAGCTTTTCCCTACAACACTTAGATGCAATCCTAGAGGCTAATAACACTTGTTAAAGGTGTTTAGCATGTCCTAGGGTGTCTTGACTTTGTTTATTAGTTGTTTATAGACTAATTTGTTACATATATGTGATATTATATGTTAAGTAGGACCATAGCGTGTGTTTAAGACTTCACTTAACACCTAGCCGTCCTACATCGTCAGTTCATCCGTACCACTCACTACAGGTGAGTTCATACCCCTTAATAAATCTTTTAAATGTTTTTAAATCCTTTATGGGGGGATACAAGTAGAATCATGCTAGTTATTATATCAGTCACATGTGATTAATACGCAGCATTCAAATGATTTGCTACTCATTAGCCGTTTTACCAAACAGTTTCCTTCAAATGATTTTCATAAACATTTTATATGTTTAAAACTCCTTATTAAACTGTTCATTATACTCTGTATGTTTCATTTCAAACTCATTTACAATTGTGTTTCAAACAAATGTTTATTTATACTTAAACTGTTTTATCAAACCCATGCTTTCAACCCGTTTTATAGATTGACATCAAGTCGATCTTTTCTTAGATAGAAATCAGGTTCAAAGGTTTTACAAAACTTATTTTATGCTTTTATATTGTCAATTGCATGCCTATATATGTATAGTTATATAAGAAATGTTTAAAGGACTTAGGAAGGCTATCCACTCTATTTCCTTTTAATCGTTGGGATGTGGTCTGGTGAGGTATCGGGTATCCGTCCGAAGGTCGTTTAAATATTAGTTATATATCAGGTGTACATATATATTCATAAAGGTTTTTCCAGTTCATTCAATACCCTTGGGTAGCAAGGGTATACGTCTATGTTCATACGTACCAGTTACATTACTAGTAAGCTACCATAGGAGTAGTTCAGGAAGATACTAGAACTATTACTAGAACACGATATCATACAATGAGTCAGTTCATTCATGAGTCAATACTTGCTAGATAGAGAGAGAGAAAACACGTTACAGCTAGCACACACAGAACATTACAGTACATTACTATACTATTCCATAAACACGCTTACATGAGTACATTTACATAAACACGCTTACATGAGTACGTTTACATAGATAATATATGATTAGTTATTATTAAATTTTATATGTATAGATTATGTTATATAATCCTCATTCTTATCTTTACCTTGTGATACAATCACATAATCAAAGAGATAGATTGGATTTAATATCCTAGTACCAAAGGATACATTGCGGGATTAACCATTCCTAGATTCTCTGTTAGCTACAGAGGTAAAAGCACATCCACGGATGTCAATGGTTGATACCATTACAGGTATACTTTAAGGGACTAACTATTCCTATACCCAGCTGTTAGCAACAGAGGTAAATGTATATCTACAGATGTCTTCAGTTAACACTGTTAGTTACCTTAGTACCAAAGGGTAATACTTAGGTTATTTATATTATTACCTTTATCTTGTGACTCATTCACATAACTGATGAGGTGAATTATTTTTGAGTATCCTAGTACCAAAGGATACAATTTCTTATAATAATAATAATAGTAGCACAGTCGGGTCTTGGTAGAAGGCTACATTCAGAGGAGTTAGGTCTTGGTAGAAGGCTACATTCAGAGCAGTTAGGTCTTGGTAGAAGACTCCCTTTTATAATAGTAGGAATCATAGGGATTTCTAGGGTTTTTCAAATTTTTACAGTTGTTCTACAAACATTTTCATACTTATACGACTTTTCTTTCAAAACAATTTCATGTCTTTCATTACAAGTTTTACAAATTAAGACACATTAATACTTATGATCTCACCAGCTTTAAAGATGATACTCCCTTTCAAAATAACTTGTATCCTCAGGTCATCGATAGACATGTACCGATGCAAGGTTTAGAGAAGATGGAGCTCGTTCAAGACTCATCTTTCATTTTGATTATACTTTAGTGTCTGTTATAATTTGACTGAACACACTTGTATTAAAATTATATTATTAATGCAATGGATGATGTTGTTGCTTGTTTACTACTTTTCATTGTTGTGATACTGTACATGACGTCCTCCGCCCCAGAACGTTTCCGCCGTTCATGGTTTTGGGGTGTGACAGATTGGTATCAGAGCATTGTTTATAGTGAATTAAGTATATCAACCCATAAAAGATATACAGACTATAAATACAATGGGATTAAAAATACTCTGACCGTGAGTTTATACTTTAAATAATAAAATATTTAATTAAGTATACGTGCCTGCATTCATACTAAAATCAATGTCACTAGGACAGTACAAAAGAATTACGATTGTTGGGCAACACAGGTGGACTTAGAGACATATGGTCAAAACTGGGAAGATATAGTCTGATCAACTATATTATCTGAGGGTTGACTACCATGTGCCTAAGTGTAGTTGTGTGGTTGCAACAAGTCTAAAATCTTACCAACAATACCACAATGAGAACAACCGAACATAAACCTAAAATACTATAGAGGTATTCGGTGTTACTATAAGTACTTTATACTTGAGAACTAAAACGGGATCTTCATTACTAAGTTGATAGTTGCTAAGTGGATACACTAAGGCTATATGTAACTAGGATGTTATAGACTTAGAATCTGTGAAAATTTTTGCTTTACCCCTATTCTGTGTGAATTTGGAGTTAAGGTCACTTATTCGAAGGTCTATCCTGTTTCGATTACATATAACTGGTATGCACTTCACAAATAGTGATGTAACTAATGAAGATTTTCTAAATAATTATCTAGATAGTTCGTCTAATAATTATTTTCTTACCCTAATTCTTGCGTAGATAACATGGCTGGACTCCATCCCCACGACAACCAGTACCTTCCGAATGAGGTCATTGCTGGATGGTTTGAAGAAGAACCAGAGAATGATCATCCTATACCTGTGAATGATCACCATGATGAAGACCTTTCAGACGATGCTAACTCCGAACCCGAGGTTGAGAACCTACCCCAGGCAGCTCCCTTTCCAATTCCTAACCCTCGTCCGACTTTTCATGGCCCGATGCCTGAGTGGGTGGAATGCTTGGAAACATGGAGCCAAGGACAAGATCAGCCCATGCCATTTAATGGTGACCGAAGCTTTTATGACCTGAGCAATGGGGGCTCAACAGACAAAATCTTGCCAATCTTGGTCCGTAGAGTGGCCCGAAATGAGATTCAAGGCAGGACAACCCTACATCAGATCATAGAAGTTATCGCCGATGCGAGAATGTATACCCTCCGCACCATTCGTCTAGAAGATGCTCGTGAGAGATCTGAAACAAACCATGAAACCCTGCTGCAAGCACTAGCTGAATCACGAGCCGAAGTCATAGAGCTCCGAGTACGCCAGAGGGTGTATGAAAGACACCTACTTGATGTGGAACGTTAACTGGCTGAACTGAGAGTTCACCAGAGGGATGACCGTCGCCAGTAGTAGATGCTTTACTTTATTTTCCTTGTTAAAAGGAATCATTTTCTGTATATGCCCGATGTGGCATTTTCTATGAAACTATCTTGTACTGTAAGTACTTTTGGTTAGGTCTTTATGCTGTCAAGAACTATCTTCACTGGATATGATGTAAGACCCTTTTACAAGGTCATTTTCCCGAACTTCTACGTCATGAATATCATAGATATTGACAGTCGGCTAACTTCTGTTTCATTCTTTATTCAAATACTCGTATCATGCTTTCATTGGAGTCTATCTGAAACATGTTTTAGTCAAGTCATTGGACTATAGTATTTTAGCTCCAGAGACATTTCCAAGTCTCTTTTAGTGGTTGGATCATGTTATTTACCAACCAACGATACCTCGGCTTGAACGTCAAACGTCTTGAGACCATTCTACAAACTTACTTCCACTCATTACTAGGACTGCATCATAGGGATGTAGGTCAACCCTTCACAAACTTACTTCCACTCAGTACTAGGCTGCATCATAGGGATGCAGGTCAAACCTTCGCGAGCACACTTCCATTCCGTGCTAGGACTGCATCATAGGGATGTAGTTCAAACTTTCGAGAACATACTCTTACTCCTTATTGAACAATCGAAGTACATTTAGGGTCAACCAGAATCGCTTACAAAATCCTTATCTTTCGTGTTACAGATTCATGTCGTCATCCGGAAACAATCAGCCGAACAACGAAACCCCGGCCTTTCCTATGGACGCCTCTACCTTCCAAACCGCAGTTACAGCTGCCGTGATGGCTGTCGTAACCGCTGTCCTTGCGCACCGTAGCGCTATCAACACAATCAATGCTGATGATGGGGTTGAAGATTCTGATCATAGTATCCATCCAGGAAGTCGTCAATTGGTAACAGTCACATGCTCGCAAAGCCAAAAAGCAGAGAACAAGAAACGAAAGCGTCAAGCCCAGAAAGAATGCAAGAAATCCCAAAGGCTAGCCATGCAACAACAGCAAGTGGAAACCCCTGCCATCCCTGTACCGAGCAGGCCATACGAGGGAAAACTCCCGAAGTGTGATAAGTGTAGTTTCCATCATCATGGGACTTGCCATGAGATGCAATGTTGCAATTGCCTAAAAATAGGGCACCATGCTCGTAACTGTGGAGCACCGTCACGACCCATCACTCAAGCCCCTGACCTCAGAGTCAACCAGGCTTACGATGGTGGTGTTAAAACTAGACCCTATGAAAGGGAAATTTCCAAGTGGATAAACATGGACAACACTTGTGTCCACGTCACTCTAGCTCGACACATCACTTCCCTCACCAATGTTGGTGTTGTCTAGATATGTCACCAATGCGGTGAAATTGGACACCTCAAGAAGGATTGCCCTATAGCGCAGAACTCTGGCGCAGACGGGAAGATTCTCAGGATCACAGCTGCAGGAGAACTTGCTCCGGAACCACGTTAATGTAATTAAGGCGTTTCTTTGTAACAGACTTATAGACCATCCAAAACTAGTGCAACTAGAGTCTTACCTTTTACGAGATCCTGTCGGTATAAGGATGCTCGTGCTGCGTATACTTGTCTTTTGTAGTATACCTCATTCGCAACAATGGTCTTGTAGTAAGTCTAAAGTACTGTAACTTTGTTGATGGTTGCACGGTTGTGTTTTTCTGTAACGCCTTATGTTCAAATCTAATGTCTTTAATTTTCCTTATGATTCCGACATTATCATACAACTAGATTCAATTTGATCCGCACCATACCAGCTTCATAAGTACCTCTCTTTCTCAGTAAACGTCTTTTTAGCGAAGCTGTTATTTCAGAACACCGAAGTACTCATGCATGGAGTACCTCATAGTTCTTTTCCTTTCCGAAGAAATCCCCGAAGTACCACTCGTACAGTACGTCAAGTTCAATCCAAAGATCCATACGGTTGATCTGTCGCTGAAGAATGTATACATAGGGGTGATTTATAATCAAGGTTCTACAGGTTTAGAATAGATGATTCCACTTTAACTTCTTTTTCCTCGAGGGGATGTGAGCTTAAAGAAGAATCAGTTATTCGACTACCTTTTCAATCTTCATTATATACGACTAGTATACACGAGATTGTGATTGTGAAACCAAGTATGAAGTCTAATATGAACTTCAGGACGGAGAACTGCCCAAGACTACGAGTAATCGCATCGTCATGTGAGCAAACTTAGAACCCAGTACGACTCCTGTAACCAGATCGCCCTACAGTCTAAACACCTACGGAGATACAAGAACAGTCCGGACAACTTAGCGAACTGCACAGAAATAGACTTGGAAGACTAGGCTTCTCACCCTGGAGAACTCCGGTCTTATTCTTCCAGAGGTCGACGGATTGCATCGTATGTAACTCGGCTATCGAGAACTCCGTCAAGATTTTTCATTAGAAATCGTTGTCTCTGTCTCGCATAGATGAATTGGTTGAGCAAATTCAAAGAAAGAATTACTTTCAGAAATGGATCTGAGATCCGAATATCACCAGTTCGAGTGTTACGGAATGATGTCCTGAAGACTACCTTCCGAACTCGATGCGGACACTTCGAGTCCGTAGTGATACCCTTCGGATAAGACCAATACGCCCATAGTATTCATGAGCTAATGAGTAGGGTACGTCTTTCTTACTTGGATCAGTTCGTCATTTCTCCATGTAATGACTTATTTATCTACCCTCGTAGTAAGAAGGAACCCATGGAAACATTACCCTCGGAGATACTTTTCGCAAAGTTCTCTGAACACGAGTTTTGGAATTGAAGAGTCAAAATTTCCTAAGACACACTATTAGTGATGTGGAAATTCTTGAGTACTCTGTCAAATTATCAAAACCGTTGAGAATTTGTCGACACCAGAGACGCCGACAGAAATTCGCCAAATTCTAGGTCTTGTAGACCTACTATCATAGTCCATTCAGAACTCCTCGCGAATTATAGAAACCCTTACGAATTTGACCCAGCAGAGGGTGGCCCTTGACTGGGAAGATAAGAAAGAAAAAGAAACCTTGGAAATTCCAAGTGAGAGACCAAATTCTTTAGGAAAACTCACTCTGGGAATGGCTTAATACGCTTCGCTTCACATGGAAAGCTAAATCCAAGATAGTCAGGACCTCCGAGATTCTTACCAGAATTGGTCCTGTATCTCACAGACTAGACCTACTCCGCGAGCGTAGTAACGTACATTTTACCCTTCGTGTCTCGATCTTGAAACCGTACCTTTCCGTCAGGACTCTCGTAATCCCACTCGACGAGATCGAGATTAACGAGATCCTCGCCTTCGTGAAAGAACCGTAGTGACCCTCAACTGAGAGGTCAAGCGGACGAAGCAATGCCGTCGCCCATTATTGAAGGTTCGTTGGGATACGAACCGAGGACCCGAATTCACTTAGGAGCGCGAGAACCAAGAGATTAGGAAGTTCCCCACCTCATGACTCGATCATTCCTACCTACTTCCTTACCTAAATTCTAATTTTGGGATGAAATTCCCTCTAACAGGGGGACGATATGACAACCCGGAATTCCTATTCTGTATAACATATCAAGTCAATAGAAGTTAGAACAGTTGCAGTAAATTTTCAGACTTTTGGTATAAGTTTGGGTATTTCAGGATTTACACTTTAAGGGATATCAGTAGAGAGGATGCACCAGGGTATTGTGCAACTCTATTATTCCAAAACTCTATGATATTAGAGTTCAATGCCTGAATATCTGCCAAAAACCCCAGGAGTATATATAGGATTCTGAGCCATATTTATTCATTAGTTCCATTTTCAACTAGAGAAAAGCTGAATTCTCTCTCAAGGATCTTCGGACTTTCATCCCAAATTGTGAGTACTTCTATCCTAGTGTGTTTTAGAGCTTGATATGTGTCTAATACACTAGAAATCATAGGAAACCATCAAGATTTAAGAGTTTACGGCCCAAGAACATCTTGGACCGTAAACCCTTCTTTAAGGGACAAAAAGTGCCCTAGTCCCTTCCTCTTGCAATGCAACTAGTTTAGACTTGTACCCTAATGTATTTAGGACTAGAAAACACCCCTAGAACACCAAGAGTAACGTGTTCACGACCCAAGGAGTTCTTGGACCGTGAACTCCAAACAAAAGGGCCAAAGTGTGCTTTAAACTCTCCTAAAGCCTTGGACACTAGCCTAGATTAGTTCTTAGTTAAATTAGGGACTTGAAATCACCAAAAACACCCTTTCATAGGAGATTACGGCCGTAATCTCCAAGGGGTTTGGTCCCAGGGCCGTGAACTCCTCAAAGGAGTTATAGGATGCCCTAAACTATTCCAAAGACCTTGCCATCAAGTAGAAATGCTTCTTAGGGTCTTGTAGAGCCTCAAACATCAAATGGTCATGTAAGTATGAGCTTACGGCTATAAAATCATGAGCTTACGGCCATAAAATCATGAGTTTATGACCGTAAACTCATGTGTTAGTGACATTAGGGTCGTGAACTCCATTAGGGAGTTTTCCTTGAACCCTACACACAATAGTTTTTCCCTACAACACTTAGATGCAATCCTAGAGGCTAATAACACTTGTTAAAGGTGTTTAGCATGTCCTAGGGTGTCTTGAATTTGTTTATTAGTTGTTTATAGATTAATTTGTTACATATATGTGATATTATATGTTAACTAGGACCATAGCGTGTGTTTCAGACTTCACTTAACACCTAGCCGTCCTACATCTTCAATTCATTCGTACCACTCACTACAGGTGAGTTCATACCCCTTAATAAATCTTTTAAATGTTTTTAAATGCTTTATGGGGGGGATACAAGTAGAATCATGCTAGTTATTATATCAATCACATGTGATTAATAAGCAGCATTCAAATGATTTGCTACTTATTAGCCGTTTTACCAAAGAGTTTCCTTCAAATGATTTTCATAAACATTTTATATGTTTAAAACTCCTTATTAAACTGTTCATTATACTCTGTATGTTTCATTCAAACTCATTTACAATTGTGTTTCAAACAAATGTTTATTTATACTTAAACTGTTTTATCAAACCCATGCTTTCAACCCGTTTTATAGATTGACATCAAGTCGATCTTTTCTTAGATAGGAATCATGTTCAAAGGTTTTACAAAACTTATTGTATGCTTTTATCTTTTCAATTTCATGCCTATATATGTATAGTTATATAAGAAATCTTTAAAGGACTTAGGAAGGCTATCCACTCTATTTCCTTTTAACCGTTGGGATGTGGTCTGGTGAGGTATCGAGAATCCGTCCGAAGGTCGTTTAAATATTAGTTATATATCAGGTGTACATATATAGTCATCAAGGTACTTCTAGTTCATTCAATACCCTTGGGTAGCAAGGGTATATGTCCATGTTCATACGTACCAGTTACATTACTAGTAAGCTACCATAGGGGTAGTTCAGGAAGATACTAGAACTATTACTAGAACACGATATCATACAATGAGTCAGTTTATTCATGAGTCTATACTTGCTAGATAGAGAGAGAACACACGTTACAGCTAGTACACACAGTACATTACTATACATGCTAGATAGAGAGAGAACACACGTTACAGCTAGCACACGCAGAACATTATAGTACATTACTATACTATTCCATAAACACGCATACATGAGTACATTTACATAAACACGCTTACATGAGTACGTTTACATAGATAATATATGATGAGTTATTATTACATTTTATATGTATAGATTGTGTTATATAATCCTCATTCTTATCTTTACCTTGTGATACAATCACATAATCGACAAGATAGATTGGATTTAATATCCTAGTACCAAAGGATACGTTGCGGGATTAACCATTCCTAGAATCTCTGTTAGCTACAGAGGTAAAAGTACATCCACGGATGTCAACGGTTGATACCATTATAAGTATACTTTAAGGGACTAACTATTCCTATACCCAGCTGTTAGCAACAGAGGTAAATGTACATCTACAGATGTCTTCAGTTAACATTGTTAGTTACCCTAGTACCAAAGGGTAATACTATTATTACCTTTATCTTGTGACTCATTCGCATAACCGATGAGGTGAATTATATTTGAGTATCCTAGTACCAAAGGATACAATTTCTTATAATAATAATAATAGTAGCACAGTTGGGTCTTGATAGAAGGCTACATTCAGAGGAGTTAGGTCTTGGTAGAAGGCTACATTCAGAGCAGTTAGGTCTTGGTAGAAGACTCCCTTTTATAATAGTAGGAATCATAGGGATTTCTAGGGTTTTTCAAATGTTTACAGTTGTTCTACAAACATTTTCATACTTATACGAGCTTTCTTTCAGAACAATTTCAAGTCTTTCATTACAAGTTTTACAAATTAAGACACATTAATACTTATGATCTCACCAGCTTTAAAGATGATACTCCCTTTCAAAATAACTTGTATCCTCAGGTCATCGATAGACAGGTACCGATGCAAGGTTTAGAGAAGATGGAGCTCGTTCAAGACTCATCTTTCGTTTTGATTATACTTTAGTGTCTATTATAATTTGACAGAACACACTTGTATTAAAATTATATAATTAATGCAATGGATGATGTTGTTGCTTGTTTACTACTTTTCATTGTTGTGATACTGTACATGACGTCCTCCGCCCCAGAACGTTTCCGCCGTTCATGGTTTTGGGGTGTGACATCTTTTGTATTTTATATAATATTAAATCTTTTGTCTAAATTATACTAGATATTACTAATCGAAGTTAAGTAAATGTGTTTCTGATAACCTGATATTATACATATTCTTAGTTTATAAGTTAGATCTTGATTTTTTTATATAGATGTTATTTTTTATAAACTACTTTCTTTAAACCTTTTATGATGAATTAATGTGAAATATTCTGAAATTATGTGTCATATTAGGATTTTAGACATTATGATTTTGTTGAAAACAACTTATTTTGAACCTTTTTGTTGAATAGCGTGTAATATCTTATTTTACACATTCTTCTTTTGTTGGAAACAACTCTATTTTAAACCTTTTTGTAAAGTATTGTGATAGTACTTGATTAATAATGAAGGAATGTGACATATTCTAGAATTATGTGTCATATTCTGATGTAAACTATGTAATATTCTAAGTATTATGATTAGTGAAATTTGAGTTCTAATGATATTTTGTTGATTAATTAGATAATACATTACACATACATTGAATATAAGGTTTAATACATAAATATTCAACCTTGTGTTTCTAATTATGGATTTTCCAACAAATGGCTTATTGTACATAATCGAATTCAGAGTTTACATCCAGAGTTATTCCAGGTAATGTATAATACTATAATTTCTTCATTGTTATATATTTGTATGTGATTTTGAGTTAATGTATATAATCATTGATTTTATCTTAGAATGTGTCTTTGAGTTAATATATTTATTGCTGAGATATTCTATAAATCTATGTGTTTTGATTATAGTATAATTTTAGTCAAAAATCATTGTGTATCTTCAACGATGTATTATAATCAAGATATTTTACTGTATATTTATCTCTGAAACTCACGGCGTAATGTAATATAGTATTGTATAACATATCATTTAGAACTACCTATATTAACATAAAGGTTTGATTAGGTTATCTGATATTTTGTATTTTCTATAATTTTAAATCTCTTGTTTGAATTATACAAGATATTACTAATCTCAATTAAAGGAATATAAACTTTCTTTGGTGTCAGTACCATATGGACAATTATGTTTTTTTTTTTTGTTATTTTATCTCAGATTCTACTTTGTGTATTGTTAATAATGCCTTGATCATATTAAATTTGTGTAAAATTGAATGTGAAAATAAAATAAAATTCTTTAATTGTAAATTATTTATTAAACAATTTTCATATTGTTAATTATTGTCAGAATGTTAGAATATTCTAGTATAATAAACTGTTTGTTTATATCCTAGTTTTATTGTTTTAAATAAAAGTATGGTTTATGTATAACATTCTATTAAAATTAGGCTTTTTTATACTCTTATAGAATAATGTTTTAGGATATTCTAATTTATATGTAAAATATTCTAATAAAATATTGTTCTACGTTTTCAATTGAATAAGTTGATTTACTACATGTAAATAATGTGTGTGTGTGTGTGTATATATATATATATATATATATATATATATATATATATAATATTCTAATATAATAATATTGTATATGACCTATTTTCAAAAGTTATATGTAGAATATTACGATATAATAATGTTCTCGGATATTTAAGTTATATGTAAAATATCCTAATTGAATATTTTTTAATTAAAATTATGTTTTATTTATACTCTTATAGAATTTCTAGAATATTCTAAGTTACATGTAGAATATTCTAATAGAATAATGTTCTACGTTTTCAATTGAATAAGTTGATTTACTACTTGTAAATAATGTGTATATATAAAATATTCTAATATAATAATATTGTATATGACCTTTTTTCAAAAGTTATATGTAGAATATTATGATAGAATAAGGTTCTCGTATATTTTAAGTTATATATCAAATATTCTAATAGAATATTTCTTAATTAAAATTAGGCTTTTTTATACTCTTATAGGATAATGTTCTCGGATACTCTAAGTTATATGTAGAATATTCTAACAGAATATTTCTTAATTAAAATTAGAATAATTTATAGAAAACCAAAGTAGTTTATAGAAAACATAATTTTGGTAGCAAGAGTAAGTATGCTGTTATTTTACACAATTCTAAGTATTTTGATATGAGAAGCTTATGGTTACATAATTGATATTCTAGGTATTCTAATAAGATAAATCATATGTTACTGCAGAACTTGATTTTCATTGATTTTATTTAGATGATTTAGGCTTTTGTAACATTGAACTCTATATGTTTATCATTTCTTTACAATTTATAATGTTAATATTATGTAATTGTTTGTTTTAACATTAATCTAACACATGTGATCAGTTTACAAAGGTTCACGTTACATATTTCTTATATTGGTTAATAAGTAAAAGTAGGTTGTTATAATGAGTGAAAAGTAAAGCAATTTCCATATTAGTACTTAGAGTAAATCATGTTTCTACTTTTCCGTACTTCTAGGTATTATGATATGACAGGCTTATGGTTCATAGATGATATTCTAGGTAATTCTAAGTAATATGATTTTACATGTTTTAGAATGTTGTAACAGTTTGAACTTTATTATAAATTTTATATACTACATAATAAAGTTGATTGGTTAGAAAATCGAATATAGTTATAATACATTGTTTATATTGGTATGAAAGTTAAATTATGTTCCTTTTTTTTTGTAATTCTAGCTATTCTAAGATCATGATGGTTTGAACATCATATTTCATGTTTGTACCATAAAAAATCCACCATAAGTATTTTTATACCATAAAAAAGCTTGATAATTTGAAAGTCACATTTCATGGCTAGCTAATTTTATAAGATTTAGAGATAAGAAATCCGGTATTACATTTGATAAGAATTGTTTGTAAAGAACGACAGTATTTCAAAAAGATCCCTATGAGAATTATGTTTAGTAGATTCCTCAGCTTGTTCATTTAGATTTGATGAATCCCTTTTTAATTTCTTTTGACCACTAAATCATTTGTCGTTGGTAATCAAGTATAATATGTCTATGTTGTTTATGATCTGCATCACCAAGTTTTTTAGAATCACAAGAGCCATATGTTGAATGCATATCTTAATCTACATGGTCTGTGCCGTGAAAATAAAAGATATCATTTTGTAAAATATAATATCAAATAGAAAAATGATTAATATAATGTTCTATTGCTAAAAAAAACATAATGCATGAATGCAAAATGAAAACCAAACCTTGAAATAATGACTGATTGTTGATATCAAAGCCCCAATCGATAACTAAAATTATATTATGATGAATTATCGAAATAAGATTGTGAGAGTAAAAATCAAAGCTTAAAGGTGAAAAGAATTTGATCCTAACCTCATTATCAATTGATGATGATGATAATAATTGTAGAGATTAATTAACATAAGTTGATGTTGTACATTACCTATTATCATAAGTTGATGTTAATTTATGTATGTATAATATTCTATTAGAATAATATTATTTATTTGATGTGTAATTTTAGTAATATCCTTCACATATTATACAAGTTAAAAAAAACTAATTTGATATATAACATGATTTGATATATAATCTCATAAACATGAACTTGTATTCATAAAAAACAAATTACTTAATGAATAACAAAAATCAAAGATTGCAATTGCTAAATATAATATCAAATAAAAATATATATTATTATGGTGATCTATTGCTAAAAACCAAATTGACTGAATGAAAAAGAAAAATCAAACCTTGAAATAGATAACCGAATCTTGAAATCAAAGCTTCCAACTGATAATTGATCTTAGATAACGATCAATTGTTGAAATTTAAGATCTAGGAGTAAAAATCAAAGCTTGAAGGGACTGAAAATCGATCTCAATCTGATGACTACGATGATGAATAGTTGAAAGCACTTACCAGGAAGCAAAATCGAAGCTTGAAAATGCTGAAAGCGATATGAATATTATGATCAATTGCTAACATCAATTAATGTAACTTGATGAAAGTGTATTTTGGTGAAAATCGATTTCAATCTAATTGTGAAGTTCAAAATCATCAAATGAAGGGGATAAGATCTTATTCCGATGAAACTTCCAATTGCTAAAAACGATCTCAATCGAAGATATCAATTAATGATCAGTCGCTCGTGAAAGCTTGAAATCGATGTTAACTAATGATCAATTGTTGAAATCTCTTTCAATAAGCTTGTAAAATCACAAATCATTGCAACGTGAGTGACAATTAACATACAAAACTCAAGTTTTTTGCTTCTCATTCAATCTAAATATGGTTGCGATTGAGAAAATCATCTGAGGAAATCACCAGATAAAAGAGTCAATTTGGTTTTGGTACGTTGATTAAGGAAAGATCATGTAAATCAGGGGATTCCATTATATTATTAAAAGCTGACTAATGTACCCTTGAGTGTTTAATTAAGCACCTTAATTAGGGTTTTTTTTAATCACAAGATCAAATTTGACGAAAGGCTAAGATTTGGTTCCTATGTGTGACAAAATATAGACGATCTCAAATTAACCTCTCTTTCTCTCTCTCTCTCTCTCTCTCTCTCTATATATATATATATATATATATATATATATATATATATATATATATAGGTTCAGGTTCATTTGAGACCATTCTAATTTTGTGAGACCGTGAGATTTAATCTAAAAATAATTTTAAAATGCAAAATAAAAGGAAAAATCCGAAAATTCTTTTTTTAATTATTATTTTCGTCATTTTATCTACCTAAAAAATAAAAATTAAAAATAAATAAAATTGTCGTTTTTTTAAAGTACGTGAAATATTCTAATAGAATACTACACTGCAAATATTCTAATGTGATTTTTAGAATCTTAAAATACTTTAGTATATATAAAATATTCTACTATTATACTAGAATATTCTAATATTATACCAGAATATGTAAAAAAAAACGGTAATTTTTTTTATTTATTTTTGGAAAATATAAATGACGAAAATAATATTAAATTTTTTTTTCATAAATTTTCAATTATTTTGCATTTTAAAAATGTTTTTTTATCTAAAAAATGAGTGGCTAGGATTGTGTCTCACGGTCTCACAAAATTAGGTCGTCTCACATGAACATAACCATATATCTTTATACCTTAATAAGCATTTAGCCTCAAATGTTGAATTCTAAGAGGTGCAACCCCTTATAACATTATGTACAACAAATTTATGCAATACTTTATCTAATACGGATCTATAGGGAGACTCATTCAACAATTTACAATTCCATGTTGCATTCTTCGCTTATCCCTTGTCTTTGTGCCTATATTATAGAAAATTAAGGAAATATTGGTCAAAATTGACTAAGTATTCCCTAATTTTCCGCAGATTGAATTGGTCTACCCGTAAACTCTATCTATTATCTCTTATCTCAGTCAATTAAAAGGCATTTATCGTGGAAGAACCCTTCTCCATGTCTTCTTTCCTTGAACTCTTTGATAAGAACCCTAATCCATATCCCTCCTTTTCCATTTATGGTTTCTGTATCCATATTTGCCTCTTCCACCAGTATCTCCTTCAATCCTTACCATGAACTGGTGTTCCCTTCTCCATTCTACCCCACCACCACCAAACCATCGTCCATCTGAAAACCCTAGATACCATCGTCTCCAACACCACCCAACCCTCTCTGAAAACCCTAGACACGAAATTTACCATCGTATCCTCTAACATCTTTGATGTGTATTTATTTCACTAGTTTTAATCCTACTTTTTAAATATCATTTAGACACACAAAAGGCAATGTACCTGTCAATTGGTCGTATAATTAATCAATCAGGGTATCGAACACAGAACGGTAAATAAACTAACTACTAAATTATTTAAAAAACAATTAATAAAAGAAAAGAGATTTTATCTATTTTTGGAAGACTAGAAACTTAAACACTTATCTAACACATAAACAAAGCCATTAACAACTAAACCAAATAAAAATCAACTAAATTCAATATTAAATGAGACTTATGTTTAGGTTCGATTCATTTACTTCTATGGTTGATTTTATGGCAAGTGCTATGGATTAATTGTTATTGGCTACCGATTAATGTGATTAGGTTCACGTTCGCTATTACTAATCCTTAGAAAACAAATTAATTCAAGCAGTGATCAAGTGATTAAACTAATAAATTTCCTAGTTTATTGATTCGGGTGAAGTAAGACTTGTAGTTAGCTAATCAAATTACTAATTTAATTAACCTCTTGTTGATGGTTCGTCACACAAGCTCACACATTAACTTACCTATTTTCTAGTTAACCCTAGTTTCACGTTCGCTATTCCTAGGCACATAACAATGTTTTCACATAAATCATATGAGATAAGCAATTAAGAGATGTTCATGCAGCTTAATATACTTGTTAATTAACAGAAAATTGTTGTTGTTAACAACTAAGGTTCTTCAACAAGCTTACAAAACAAAACTCACCAAATTCAATTAATTCAACCACAAAATCAAACCATAGTCATAAATTCATCTACCCTAAACAGAAGATATGAGTTTTAGCTCATGATTACAGCAGAAGGTAGCTCAAAAACGAGATCTAATAGTTCACCCATAGTTCAAACAAAAGATTAAGTAAAGAGTAAACTTAATTTGCCTTTGATCTTCTCAAAATTGAAAGATAGGGTTGTTCCACGAGTTCCAGAGCTCTAGCCGCACCTCCAGTCGCAATTTAATCCCCAAGGGTTCCAGAGAAGGATTTAGTTTCGGGAAATTGACTCCTATTTATAGATTTTTGAAAACAGAGGCTACTCGCCGAGTCCAATAACTGACTCGCTGAGTCCCTCATTAAAAATTTGTGTACGGAAAGGAATTCTATTACTTTGCGAATGTTCGTGTGGACTCTTCGAGTAGGCATCCAACTCGCCAAGTTCTTTAGGATTTTGACTCTTTTTCTTCTTTCTTCAATCCCCGAGCTCCTGATTGCATTTCCTGCATCCTTTTGCTTCCGAGCACATCTTTCAGGCTGAGTATACAATTTAAACATTATTAAGTACCTTTGTCCATAAATTGCAATAAATTAGCCAAAAAGTATTAAAATTCTATACGAAATATATAGCTAAATATGCAGATATCAAAATACCCCACACTTGACTTTCGCTTGCCCCCAAGCAAAACTGAATTTTAAACATACTAGCGTCACATAAAACAATCCCAATCAAACCCATCCATTATGCCAAGACCGCAACACATACATTTGTGTCTAAAGCTTTTCCTATGGACCCCCTCAATTCTAAATACTAACAATCCTCATAAACACTCTCACACTTCTTTTGAACAATGCTCATTTTATGCATCCCTCCGAACCCACAAAAAACTTTCTTAACCTCAAGGTATTTTGGGTCAAGCAACCCAAGCATACATAATCTAGAAAATCAAAACTTTTTGATACCACTATGGAGCTCTTTGGAATTCTTCACTTCTTTGATAATTTGATCTTTGATTTCTTGAATTCACCACCTTCTTGATTTTTGGTATCTTTAACTTTTTGATTCTTCATAATTTTGATCTTTAATTTTTACACTTTGACTGCTCCAATAATTTCTTCGACAGAAGAGATGTGTATGAATTACACAGTCTCCTGTTCTGATACCAATTGATGAAAAATAAATCTATAGATCGTTCAGATCTTTCACAAGTAAGAATATGAAAATAATCAAGACAAACACAATAATGATATGAACACAGAATGGAATCAAAGATGTGTTTATGATTCAAATAAAGTCACGCCTTAGCAGAGCTCAACAAAGAACTTCGACTGTAGAGGTGAGCTAGGGTTTACAAAACTCAATGAGAAAAATAATAAAAGCGTTAACTCCAAAGACTGCATGCATGCAACTTATATACTAAACCCTAGAACAAAACATGCACGGTTGGACAGGCCCAATACCGGCAATCAAAACTGGGCTAAGGACCGAGCCCATGACGCAACATAATAATCCCAACAATCTCCCCCTTTGCATAAAATGAGGCGAGAGATTATTTCTTCTGTGTTGGATTCACTGTCTTTATTACTTTGAACAACCGAGGAATTATTGCAAGAAGTGTCTGGCGAAACTGGATATACCACCTCAGCATATCAGTGAACAACTTCTTGTCAGCTGTACTGTTCTGATCACACCTCTGAATAATCTCCAAAATATGCTCCAGGAAAGAAGTTGAGAATAGGTGTTTGTCAACGAGAGCGAACAGACATTTCTGACCTTCGCCCCTGACGAACATAACAGTGTGGTACTTCGAATCAATCTTCCCCTTGACCATTGTATTGACATTGCCTGCTTTGCCCATAGTCTTGATCGTGGTTCACTTGTGAATTGCAGAAGCAATCTCTTGGTACATCTTCGCTACCTCGTGAATATAGCACACAAGCATTCGCTTGACATGGTCAATTATTGGCTGATACTCCTGTGGATTTGACAATAAAATGTTGTTGAGGAGTATCCAGTCGTGGGGGTTGAGATTCGGTAGATCAGCAAGGGTGAAGTTGTGAACTGAGCCTTCGGTTCCTCGAGTCACTTTGAATTTGACATTAATAAACTTCCCCGCTGAGTAAGGCTTCAAAACCTTGACGGTAGTAATTTTCTTCGAACTCCAGGTCAAGTACTGGGGTTGAGCAAACTCTAAGTAGAACTCCAATAGATCCCTATCTACCTTCGGGTCTGGAGAAGGAATGCCAACAATTGAATTAAAGCAGTGAAAAACGAATGCCTTTCGCGTGATCTGCATGTCAAACTGTGCATCCTTGGAGTTATCGAGCCCAAAAGACATCACAGGCTCAAGCCAAAGTATGCTAGGCTCATCAATGGCACACCTTTGAAGCGAATCTATAGTCCAGAAAGGAAACATGGACTTCTTCTTTTCTAGGAGCTCCGTCTCCTTTTGCTTTTGCTCGAGTTCAGCTTGTTGTTTCTTGTACTTTTCTTCTAGCTCTTTCTCAGAGGACTTGCCTTCTGAAAAGGCTTTTCAGGATTCTCAGCATAGACATCATCTTCGTTGTCCGTGTCATCCTCCCCAATATTCTTCTTCTTCTTGTCCTTATTAATGACCGAAGCTTCATTACCCTTCGGTTCAGTGGATGGTTTCGGTGCAGGAGGAGGTTGAGTTGTTGCCTTTTCTCCCCCTTGTTTCAGCTGGACACCAGTCACCGGAACACCCTCAATACGACTAAGGATGTACAATGCTGGCCTGAGCTTGTCAGCCAAGTGCCGTCTGATAGTAACGGCGATGATAGGATCATGAGCTTCAAGGAGATGAAGGAGGATGGAGTGAATGTCAGCAGCATAGCTTCGAATAACCTCCCTTTCAGACTTCAGGTCATTGAGCTTAGCAGTGGCAGTACGAAGCTTGATATTCTGCATCTTTAGCTGAGAGGTTTGTCTGTCAAGCTCATCCATAATACGATTCTCTACAACTAATTTTGCCTCAAGTTGAATCAGGCGATCATGAACATTAGCATGCAGAGTTTAGTTGGCAGCTTCGATCGCTTGGCGTGCAGCTTCAAGATTGCACCTTTCAGATTGAAGCGAACGTTGAAGGTTATCCACCGAAGCGTTGACAGTTTGAGCATTCTTCTTAGCAGCCGCCTACAAAGAATCTAGAAAAAGGTGAGCTTCAGAAACTAGTTTATTGACTTTTGCGGTCGCATCCTTGCACTCCTTGGTGGAAGCCTCAACAGCAAGAGAGGCTTGTTGACATTGTGAAGTGGAGGCTTCAATAGCCTTAGCTGCAGCAATGAGCGAGGCTCTGTGTTCTTGAACAACAGAGGAGAACAAGGCCTTTAAAGCAGCTTCAAAGTAAGCTCTAGAGGAAGAAGAGGAAAGCAGTTGATCTAGCTTTTCGTTTACTGCTTTGAGATGACGCTTGGTAACAGGCTCGTCATCATCATCATCATCATCACTCTGAACATGGTAAGGACTAAAGTAAGTGGAATCAAATTCCAAGTCCTCACCGCCTAGAACAGGGGTGGTTTCAGTAAATGGAGTAGGAGATAAGGGTTTGGTAGTGGTTGGAGGTTCGTTTGTGACAGGTGGTTCGGTTGTTACTGGTTGTTTGGTTGTAACGGGTGGAGTGGGAGCGGTAGAATGAGCCCCTGTGATAGTAGTGGTGGTAGTGGTGTCTGTGAATATAGGAGTAGGGAAGGGAATTGTAGTGGATGGTTGAGTGGTTGGAATAGGAAATATTGGAGGGATGGATACTGGGATGGTTACAGGTGGAGGTGAAGGAGGGTGGGAGCGAACTGGAATTTTTGGGGTAAGGGAGCTAGGCGGAGTATCACCTCGACCCGAAGCCTCATCATCAAAGCTTTTGCTCTCAGATTTTGAAGGAGGAGCAGACTTATGTTTGGGAGGAATATACTCTGAGTCTGAATCACTGGAAGATTGGAGTATGAGCTTCCTAGCAGGCTTCTTTTGTTTCTTCGGTTGAGGCTATGATGTAGCAGCCCTGTCAGACTTTCGCTTCTTAGGAGTTTGCCCCTTGGTTGATTTGGAAACCTATGCCTCCCTCTGAGTTTCAGTTTTCTTGCCCCTTTTTCGCTGGCTTGTCAACCTCTTCAATGGAGCGAACCATGGATGGCGTAAGCTCTCTTGGACCCGAAGACAGAATCTTCCTGTATTGTTGCAAAACATTACTCGCTGCAGAGACACGAGCGAGCATGGTTCCAGGAACAGATCCAATGAACGAGTACTTTGTAGGATCCATGACTATGATTTTGGTTGTGTGAAATGTAGCGATGGAGGAGAGAAGAGAATCTGCCATAATTGGAACATGAAGGCGATCCATTGCCCAGTTAGTGATTATGGACCAAAATCGCCCACAAGAAATCTCTGAGTGCCTGGATGAAGAGACCAAGCTTTGTACCAGTTGCTGCCAGATAATAGTACCATAATCCAAATCTATCCCATGGTACAATTCATAAAGCACAGTCATGAAAGACTTGCTCGCCCCATCTGAGCCGGCGCTTCGCTCAGAGAGTCCTTTGAACAACAAAGTGAAAAGGCCATTCCATTGAGGAGGAAGGCAGGACTTCTTGAACTTAGTTATTGTGGTGAGGGTTTCAGTATACCCCATCTGATAAAACATAGAAAATAGTTGACTAGTGGTGATGGATTTAGGGTTTACCAGAGATTGTTCTTGAGAAAGACCAATTAGGGCACATAAGCGATGCTTGGAGATGGAGGTCTTCTCATTGTGGATTTCAAAGTGAATCCTTTCATGAACATTGTCGTAGTAAGCAGTGGAGTAGACAAGAGAAAGACAAGACATTGGTACGACTTCAACTTTGGTCAGAGCTTCGACGACATATAGCATGTAGGGTTCATAGATAAAAGGAGTGAGATCGATGATCATGTTTTGTTGAGGTTTGATTGTGAGAAGTGGTTGACGAACAGAAGTATCATGAACGGACGAAGAGTCTGCCATTATAGAAGCTTGGAGAAGATGATGAACAGTAAAAGAAATCGCCGTTGTTCTTTGAGAGAGTTTTGTGAGTGATAAAAGGGTAAAGAGTACCATTCCAATTCCTTTTATACGTACAAGGAGGAGAGAGAAAAATCCGGCTGAGATCTTGGAGTATTTCGAAAATAGCGCCTGACTTGACGGATAAACAGTTGGCATACCGATGATGACGCAGGAAAGAGAAAGGACGTTTCCTTTTTGCACGCCATTCCATAAAATTCGATTATTCAAATAGTCAAAACGATTAGATAACCGTTGAGTCAGCTTTCACTTTATCCCAATCGTCACCCCAAAATTCATTTGAATCGTCATTCCCTGTTGTGCATTATTGAACAACCTTAAAAGAACCAGAGTTTGGAAAATTAAAAATTTTCGTGCATAGAGTGTAAAAGATAAAGAAATAAAGCAAACTTTTTGTGATAATTTGTGATGTCTTAAAGAGACATAAAAGAATTGATTCTGGGCACGAATCACTTCCTTCAAACTCAAGAGAGACATTAAAGTGCTTGCTTGGTTTCCCATTAAATAACGATCAAAAACTTGTTAAGAAGTATTGAAAGGCATCTTTTTGAAGGTTATCAAGGGTGGCTTTCGCTTCAGTTCATAATTTCGATACTTGCCATAAGACCGAAACTGAATGAAGTACTTATGAGATCAATGTGATCTGTTGAACAAGTAGGTAGGATATATTTATAGTGACAAAAAAATATAGAAATCTCAAAAACAAAAATAAACTGGATCTTTAGGGAAAGAAAAGCCTTGGTTTTAGACAAATTCATAAAAGATCACTTAAAAATAAAAGGATATTTCATTAGGTAACAAGTAAGATCTTAAATATGAGAATTCACCGTCAATTCATTATTGGTGTTGGATTGTGGGTTTCACTTAGTTCATAGTGGCATGAAACTAAGATCATTAACACAGATTTAGGATAACCATAAACCTCAGTGGTATGTTCTGAGAGTCTCAAGGGTTATATTGGTGAAACGAAGTATAATGGAGAAAGATGATGGAGATGGTAAAAGAAGCGAATGTACCTCTGCTATAAAGAAAAAGAATGACCAAGCAGAAAACTCTAAACTCAATGTGTGTAGAGTAAGGTAGCTCAGGATTAGAGTGAATATTACAACCTAGTTTGGGAAAACATGATTTGTATATATCATGTTATTAAGGCTTCACTCAAAATCTTTCGAGGATTTAGTCAACATACAGCAACATGCTTCTAGGGACGCCTAACTAATAAAAAAAATTACTTGCCTTAGCTTCACCATCGAGAATCACACTTATACATAAAAAATATTAAAATTAAAAAAAGAATATTTTTGTATTTTGTCAGAATTGACCAATTGAACGAAAGAGAAAAAATATTTTTGGATTTTATGAATATAAAAGAAGTATTTAAAAAAGTGAACAAAGGAATGCAGTCAAAATGCCTTGATAAGAAAAAGAAGCGAGCGAGTTCAGAAGGACTGAACCCGAAATAGACCGAACGCTCGGTTCATTTCGGTTCGCTCTATTTCGCTTCTTACCTTTATTGAAGCGAGGGTGATTTTGGTACGGATTCATCTTACATCATTCCTAGGACTTGTAGAATCTTATTGAAGCTCGCTTCAGGTAAAGCCTTAGTGAATATATTTGCCAGTTGATCGGTTGTTTTGACGAAGTGAATTTCTACGTTACCATCTTCGACGTGATCCTTGATAAAGTGGTACCTCAGTGCTATATGTTTAGTATTTGAGTGTTGCAATGGGTTTGACAAATCCTAATTGCGCTTTCAGAGTTGCAATATAGTGGGATTTTCTTCATGTTTAGCCCGTAATCCCTAAGCTGACTTTGTATCCGTACGACTTGAGATGTACATGATGCTGCAGCAATGTATTCAACTTCTGCAGTGGAGAGAGAGACACAAGCTTGTTTCTTCGATTGCCAGCTAACCAATTTACCATCTAGAAATTGGCATCCTCCAGTGGTGCTCTTACGATCTAATCCACAGCCACCTAAGTCGGCGTCTGAGAATGATTGAACTAAGAATCCTGAGTTGGCTGGATACCACAGACCGAGAGAGGAGGTTCGCTTCAGATAGAGAAAGATGTTTTTCACTTCTTGCAGATGAGGTTCGCGGAGGTTAGCTTGGAATCATGCACATTAACAGACTGAAAACATGATGTCAGGTCTACTAGCTGTGAGATACATCGGAGACCCAATCATTTGACGATAGAGAGTCATATCAGCAGCTGGTTTCTCCAATGAAGGTGTAAGCTTTGTCCCAAAGGCCATAGGCACTTTCACTTTGGAGTCTCCCGTCATCCCAAACTTGGCCAATAGTGTCTTGGTGTATGCCTCCTGATTAATAAAAATGTCTTCGGGTCCCTGTCTAATGTTTAATCCAAGGAAAAAGTTAATTGGACCCATTGAGCTCATCTCAAATTTAGTTTCCATCAACTTCCTGAATTCAGTTGTTAAGCTAGGATTCGTGGAGCCAAAGATGATGTAATCAACATAAATTTGGACTATCATAAGGTGGTTACCTTCTCTCTTGCAAAAGAAGGTTGGGTCAACCGAACCTTGTTTGAATTTAGACATTTTTAAGAATCGAGTTAGAGTTTCATACCATGCTTTGGGAGCCTGTTTTAGGCCGTATACCGCTTTGTGAAGGACATAACAATGATCTGGATACTTATCGTTCACGAAGCCTGGCGGTTGCTCAACATACACAGTCTCTTCAAGTTCTCCATTGAGAAAGGCACATTTGACGTCCATCTGATAGACTTCAACATTCTTGTGTGCAACATAGGCAAGAAAGATACGAGCAGACTCTAATCTTGCAACAGGAGCGAAGGTCTCTTCATAATCGATGCCTTCTTCCTGACAGTAGCCTTTGACAACTAACCGAGCTTTGTTGCGAATGACATTTCCCTCCTTATCCTTCTTGTTTCTGAATACCCATTTGAGACCGACAACCGAGGCATCCTTTGGAGTTGGAATAAGTCGCCATACTTTGTTTCTTCCAAACTCATTTAACTCATCTTGCATCCCTTGAACCCAGTATGAATGATCAAGGGCAGAATTAACGGTCTTCGATTCAGCTTTGGAAACAAAGGAGTTGAACATGCAAAACTCTACTTGTGAAAAGAGTGCAACTTTTTTCGCTTTGATTTGAGATCGAGTTAACACCTTTTCTGAAGATTCCCCAATAATTTGACTTTGAGGGTGATGTTTGGTCCATTTGATAAGCGGTGGGTAATTTGGATCACAATTGGGATCCAACTCAGCATTAACTTGTTCTTCCAATTCTGACAGTATGTCATCATCATTGACAATGGTGTTCTCCCCCTCGAAGGATGACGCATGTTCAGTATCTGGATTGGTATCACCTTCTTCGATTGGATTCTCAAAAGAACTTGAAGAATGTGACAATAATCTTTCCCCCTGGAACGATGAACCTTGATCATGATGAAGAGATGGACCCTCCCCTGGACATTAGGAAGATCATTTGAAGGTTCGCTTGCCTCCGGCCTTTCGGTTTCTTTGGGTTGATCATCAACCATCTTTTGAGCAGCATCATCGGTGATTTGTTTTAGATTATCAACTTTGTTGTCTTTTTCCGTTGATTCAGAATCAATCGCTTTTTGAGGCTCATCAAACAGAAGCAAATATTGCTCAAAAAGTTTTGAAATAGAGGTAGTAAGTTGACCATTCTTTGGAAAGATTTCTTGCATTGCCCTTTCTGTTGATTTCATCTTCTTAACATAACTATCATCAAAAGTGACATAGTATGTTTCTTCAATCTTCTTTGAGCACTTATTCAGAACTCTATACGCCTTGGAATTCAGGGAGTAACCTAAGAATATTCCTTCATCGGCCTTAGCATCAAACTTATTTCGATTCTCTCTGGAGTTGAAGATGAAGCATCTTGAACCGAACACATGAAAGAATTTCACATTCGGTTTACGATTGTTTAAAATCTCGTAAGGAGTAATAGAGAATCACTTGTTCAAATATGATCTGTTCTGAGTATAACAAGTAGCAGCAATTGCATTAGCCCAGAAATACAATGGCAAGGATGCGAAGCATAGCATTGTTCGAGCTGCTTCACACAAAGATCAGTTTCATCTTTCAACGATACCATTCTGCTGTGGAGTGTATGGGGCTGATGTGACAACCCGAAATTTCCATTTGTACGAACAATATCTATTCAATAGAAGCCAGTTCAGTTTCAGTGATTTTCAGACTTTTTCCGAACAAGTTTGTGTACATTAGGGTTTACGTTTCAGGAGATATCAGGAGAGTGGATGCTCCTGGATTTGTGAAACTTGAACATTCCAAGTTTCATAATGTCATAGTCCAATCTCCGGAATAAAAATTATTTTCTGCCAAAATATTTCAGGACTATAAATAGATTTCTGAATTAAATTAATTCATTATTCACAATTCCAACTAGAGAAAAGCCATTTTCTCTCTGACGGATCTTCGGGTTTTCATCCCAGATTGTGAGTCTACTTTCCTAGATGTGTTTTAATATTTGTTATATGCTTTATAACATTGTTACATGCCTAAAATGCAAGATCCGGGAGCTTACGACCCAAGAACGTTCTTGGGGTGTAAACTCCAAAACGAGGCCTAAAAGCTTCCTAGTCTCGATTCCTTGTTAGACAACTAGTTTAGGACTTATTGTAGGATCTTTTGAGGCTAGAAATCATCCAAGATCATAAAGCTTTTGGAGTTTACGGCCCAAGAGTTTCTTGGACCATAAACACCATTTCCAAGGGCCAAAATGAGCCCTAAATCACCCCTAAGGCTTAAGGCATTTACCCTCTAATGCTTGTAGCTAATTTGGACACCAAAACACTTCAAAATCATAGAGTTTTAGGAGTTTACGGCCAAGGACATGATCTTGGGCCGTAAACCCCTTTTTCAAGGGCAAAGTGTACCCTAAACACCCCTAAGGCTTTAAGACAATTACCCTTTAATACTTAGGACTTGATTGAGGAGTAAATTACATCAAAATCATCCCTTAAAGGGAGTTTACGGCCAAGGAACATCACTTGGGCCGTAAAATCCAAGTGAAGGCACAAATGTGTGCCTAATGTCCCCTTTAGCCTTAGACAAAAACATAGAAGCTATCCTACATGTGCAAGTGACCAAAAAGAATTAAAACCAACACCCCGTAGGAGTTTACGGCCGTAAACTCTAGGGGATATGGTCTTTAGGCCGTAAACTCCTCTATGGAGCATTCTAGGGCCTTAAACTACTTCAAGGATTATTCCAACAATGCTAGGCTTATTCTAGGATTAGTATAGCACTTCAAAACACCCAAAACCACCAAGTGAGGAGTTCACGGCCGTAAACTCATGGGTTCACAGCCGTAAACTCCAAAGGTGGGTTTTGTTGGGTGGTAAGCTCATATACAAGGTCATTGGTGCATTAAACCCCTTTTGCCTTGTCCCGTATCGACTTAGATGCAACCCTTAGGACCTTTAACATTTATACAAAGTGTTTTCATGTTCCTAAGTGTACCAACTTATTTTATTAAGTTATTATTTGGCTAATTAGTTATATATATGCTTATTATATGATAACTAGGCTCGTGCGTGTAAACAAGTCTCCGTTTGCCACCTAGCACGGTATCCGACACTGCAATTCAAACAGCTCACCACAAGTGAGTTCATACCCCTTTAATCAACCTTTTAAATGATTTTAAATGTTTTAAATACTTTATTGGGGGGGGGGGATACAAGTAAAATACTTATAGTTATTGCTTCAATCACATGTGATTGCATTTAATCACATGTGATTAATAACTAGGAAACCAATGATTTTATCACTGTTCAAACTGTTTATCAAACCGTTTTACTTCAAAATGTTTTACAAACTCTTTTACTTTTCAAACTTATTTACAACTGCGATTCAAACAAATGTTCCTTATACTTAAACTGTTTTATCAAACTTATGCCTTCAAATTGTTTTATAGATTGACATCAAGTCGATCTTTTCTTGAAATAATATTTATGTTTAAAATGTCTTATAAAAACTTATTTATGCTTTTATATTATAAATTGCATGCCCATATATGTATAGATATATAAGTAATGTTTAAAGGGCTTAGGAAGGCCATCCGCCCTATTTCCTTTTCACGCCTTGAGATGTGGTCTGGTGGGATTTCGGGTGACCATCCGAAGGTCGTTTCAATATTAATTATATATCAAATATACATATATAGAAATAAAAGTACTTCCATATTCATATGTACTAGACACATCATTAGAAAGTTACCATCGGGGTAACACAGGATCATACTATTACAACTGCTAGATCAATGAGTCAGTTCATTCATGAGTCCATATACAACTATACTAGGAAGAGAACATATACAACTATACTAAGAGAACATATACAACTATACTAGGAGGAGAACATATACAACTATACGAGAACTAGAAACATTACATTACATATACGAGAATACGTTAACAATTGTGATCCACTGTATCGGAGCATGCCTTAAATGTCATGTACCGAGTTGTAGCCAGAATTCTCTTGGAGGGAGAGCGTGAGTTTGCGTATAGATCTATACTGGATTGACTATCCTACACCTTGCTGCTAGCTACAGCCGGACCTGCAGGTCTGCGGGTGCCAAACGTCATTCCGTTATTACGACCATTCGTATGTCGTTGTTACTAGTCGATAGCATGGTGCAATTTATCACATTTTACCTTAATATAAATCCGGTTTAAGTTAGTTAGTACAGCAGTAGTTCCTATAAAACAAAACTACAGTACTACAATGATTTACCCATTACATATTTTTAGTGATAACCTCACTTAAACATTAATGTACAAACTATATTTTGTTAAATGATAGTTACACTTTGGGAAATTACACACTTTTACAACAAACGAGCATACAAAACAGTTAAGCCTTGGTAGAAGGCTACTTTAATAGAAAATATAGGTTTTTCTGAGAGATCAAACTTTTACAAACACTTTCATACATTTTACAAACTTATACTTGAGACACATTCAAACGTTTTTGATAACAAGCACCGACACTAAAATACTTATGAACTCACCAGCTTAATGCTGATAAACTCTTTCAAAATAACTTGTATTCTCAGGTCATCAGTAGACAGGTACCGATGCCAGCTTTTGAGAAGATGGAGCGCATTCAAGACTCATCTTATTATTATTTTGATTTACCTTATATTTTTGGTGTCTAAAACTGTACAGAACACACTTGTATTAAAATTATATATTTAATGCAATGGATGATGTTGTTTGCTTATTTACATTTACTGTGTTGTGATACTTTACATGACGTCCTCCGCCCCAGAACGTTTCCGCCGTTCTTGGTTTTGGGGTGTGACAGCTGAGAAATTATGAGCCGTTCCCTTCTCAGCAAGAAAATCTTCAAAATCTTAGTTCTTGAATTCCAAGCCATTGTCACTTCTCACGTTATGAACAACTTTCCTTAGTTGAGTCTCTATCTATTTTATGAAGAGATTAAGCTTTGGAGTAGCTTCAGACTTTTTCTTCAAGAAGAACACCCATGTAAATCGAGAGATCTCGTCCACTATAACCAGAATATACTTGTTTCCACCAGTGCTTGCAATGGACGAGGGTCTACACAGGTTAATATATAACAGTTCCAATGGTTCTATCACTTTTGTATTGATAATAGAAGGATGGATTTGCCTACTTTGCTTTCCCATTTCATAGGCAGCACAGAGATGTTCTTTGTCAAATTTTAGAATTGGAAGACCTCGAACATGATCACCTAAAACCATCTTGTTGATATCCTTGAAATTCAGATGAGAAAGTTTTCGATGCCATAACCAACTTTCGTCTGAGTGAGCCTTCGTAAGTAAGCAAACTGTTGGTTTACCTCGAATTGGGTTGAGGTTCAAAGGATACATTTCCCCCTTTCGCTTTGAGTTCAGCAGAACGTCATTGGATTTCTTCTCGACAATCTCTGATCCTTTATTATCAAATGATAACTTCAATCCAGTGCCAACTACCAGCTATGAGACGCTGATAAGGTTGTGTTGGAGCCCTTCAACATACGCCACTTTTCTTATAGAGAAATCGCCATTAGTGATCATTCCATAGCCTTTGATAGTACCAAATGAGTTGTTGCTGTACTTCACAATACCACCATCCTTGAGAGACCGAAAGTCCCTAAGTTCTTCCTTCCTCCCTGTCATGTGACGCGAGCAGCCACTATCAATATACCATTCTTCGTCAAACTGCTCGTCACGTATAACCTGCAAAATATTAAGCAGATTTAGGAACCCAAAGTTTCTTGGGTCCTTGTGAGCCTTTTACAGTACATGGAATAGTAAGAGAAATATCAACCAAGTAAGTACGTTTAATTAAAGTTGTTTCATCTTTTCTTTTTATGGTGAAAACTTTAATTTAGGTTGGTTTAGTAGGATTGGGATTTGTGGTGTTGACGTCGGCATTCTTTTGGATCTCTTTTGGAAGTCTGTTATCTTCTGGAAAGAGTTTTCCTTTTCCCTTTAAATCAAGCGAAGGAAGAGAATTAGAATGTGAAGTGTTGGGTTCAGAAGTGGCATTGGATCTTCTGTGTGTCTGATTGGACTTGTAGGGATGGGGACCGAAACTGCTCTTTCGGTTGTTATTGGGTGGAGAGCCGAGACCGCTCTTTCGGTTGATATTGCTTCGAGGACCGAAACTCTCCTTTCGGTTCCTTTCGGTCGAGGGACCGAAACTCTCCTTTCGGTCGAGGGATCTAAACCATCCTTTCGGTTCCTTTCAGTTGAGGGACCGAAACTATCCTTTCGGTTGATGTTGTTCTAAGGACCGAAACTACCCTTTCGGTTGATGTTGTTTTGAGGACCGAAACTACCCTTTCGGTACCTTTCAGTCGAGGGACCGAAACTCTCCTTTCGGTTCCTTGATTCCTCTTGAGATTTCTGCTTCCTCTCGATCCTTACAAAGTGAGGATTTTTTGATCTCCAAAACTGTTTTCTTTCTGAGAGATTCTTCTTATATCTCAGATTTTGTTGGTGTTTTCGATCAGCCACCAGTTTTGGATTTCTGTGGATGTTAACCTTTTTCTTTGAATCAGGAGCATAGTTGTCATTTTTTGTTGATGATGTTTCACAAGTGGTTTGCGAAGGATTGCCCAATGAGGTTTTGGTTCCACTTGTGCTTGGCACACATTATCTTCCAGGCTCATTTAGTGGTTCGGGTATATATCTACCTTGCACTCTCCATGAAGTCTTCTGAGATAGGCCCTTCGTTTCATCAGCGTTGTCTATTGGTGCTAACCAAAAGAACTCGTCACATCCGGCAGCGTTATCTTCTTGCAGTTTGTTGTGGAGTGACACGAGGGACCTTGTAGACTTGATTTGGAGTGGTTTGTACCTTTTGGTACACAACAAATTTTTCCTTAAGAGTTTTGGTCTTGTCTGTTAATGATCGAGCGAACTCAACAGAATTTTTAGAAATCAAATTTTTACGTGTTTCGGGTTCGCTCTTGACAAATTTTGAACAGTCCACCAAATCTTGTACAGAGATTTCACTCAGATCATCATCCTCATTAAGTTCAGATGCATTTTCAACATCAATTTTATTTTCTGAACTTAATTTGGCATTCAAAGAGTCAAATTTCTGTACAGTTTCGGCTCTTAATTTCAATCTATCATTCTCGTCTAACAGATTTTTAAGCATGTCCTTGTCGTCTTTGGACTTAATGTAGGATTCAATTTTGTCCAGACCTATTTTATATGCAGGAGAGACCTCGTCAGAAGATACAACGCTTTCACATTTGTAGGCTTGAGCATCGATTTCATCCTTCTTTAACTCAAGGAAGGGCAAAATCATGCGATGTATCTTCTTTCCTATTTCACAATCAAGATGCAACTGAGTGATATTAAAATAAAGTCTTTTAGCAATCAAACAAAACACATTTCGTTGTTTAAGAAGTTTAAGATTGTCTCTTTGCAACTAAATCGAATCATCCTTAGACCTAATCAACTCTTTCTCCTTCTGCTCTATCCACATCCTCCTTTCCTCACTCTTCGACGATATCCTGCTGATTTGATCAGTTAGGTTAGAATTTGTGACGCGGGTTTGGGTGAGACTTCTACTTATGCTTGAAAATTTAGATTTTAAGTTATTTAATTCCTTTTCATAGTTAGTAACAGGTATATTTAGGGAAGCAAGAATATTTTGTACCTTCTTGATCAACTCATCACATTCGTTGATCTGTGCGCTGACAGGTTTAGCAGCAAAACACCTGTCCTCTCACTCCTTCTCGTCTTCTATCCCCCCCATCAGTTGTATATCCTCTCATTTGAGACACACCTTCGGTCACCACAAAGCACCTTCCTGTTACAGGTTCTTCTTTCGCCAACATCACCTTCCCATGAGTGGGCTTTCTGACTTCTTCATCCTCTGAATCTGTGGACCATACTTCCACACCACCAAATTCACCACGGTTTTCTGTATCTTGCACAATTAAAGCATTCATAATAGTATTGTTAGCACTAGACTTTCTTTTCTTGATTTCCTCCAGTCTTCTCAGGAGGCTCGCTTCCTCATCGTCATCATTTATCTTTTCTTCTTTCTTTTTCAGCATACAATCTTTTGCAAAATGGTTATTGCCTCCACAGTAATGGCAATCAAATCCTGAGTCTCCACCAACTTTCCCTTCTTTCTTTGACTCTTCAGACTTTGAACCCATCTTCGGTTCCTCTTTGATCTTTTCGACGCTGTAACTTCCCTGCCAGTTTCGGTTCTTGTTGGCTGGGAATTTCTTCTTAATGAATTTTCTAGGATTGGATACCATCATGGCATATTCTTCACCAGTTAGATCATAATTGGCAAGATCCAATTCCTCTTCTTATTCAACTGAGCTTTTTTCCTTTAGAGACAAGGGCTAAAGAACCCAAACTGGAAACCACACCCGTTTCCTTAGCCAGTGCACTTTCATGGGATTTCAAAATACCCACTAGTTTCGCCAGAGAATACGACTTGAACTGTTCATGAGCTTTAACAGTATATACAACAGCCATCCATTCGGATCTAAGACCGTTCATGAAACTAACCTTTTGTTCAATAACTTTCCTTTCAATCCCATGCTTTATCATCTTGATTAAAAGATGAGTAAAGAGATCAAAGGCTTCAACTAGTTTCTCTTCGGGCTTCTGCTTGAAGTCACCAAATTCAGAGAGCAAGAGAGTTTGAATCGAATGTTCTAGGTCTTCATCAGTGGAATACAATTCTTTTAATCTGTCACAAATCTCTTTAGCAGTGGCACAAGAGCTTACCAAACAAAACATATCTGACTGTAAAGCAAACCTAATCATCCTCAAGGCCTTGATGTTGCATTGAAACTTTTCCTTCTCGTCTTGAGGAATATCTTTGACATCGTTAACAAGCTGATTGTACTCCTTCTGAGTTTTGACAATCTTTGAGGTGCTTGAGTGAGCGAATGGGCCAACAATGATTGCTTCCCAGATCAAGTACCCATTATCCTCCGATCCAATCACATAATATTCAAAGTGATGCGTCCAAACTTCATAGTCTTGAGTATACAAGATTGGAATCCTTGTCGTAGAACCAATGTTGTTGGAGATATTGATTTGATTGGTTTGTGAATCATCAATGGACATTGTAATGATTTTTGATCGATTACCTGTTTAAGATCAGACTTGTAATATATCGTTAGGGTTAGATCAACGATTAATGAGATACGTCAATATGGAATGACGAATCAATTAATATCAATCAATGCGGAATTAAAAACCCTAATAATTTCTTCGACAAAAGAGATGTGTATGAATTACACAGTCTCCTGCTCTAATACCACTTGATGAAAATAAATCTATAGATCGTTTAGATCTTTCACAGGTAAGAATATGAAAATCAATCAAGACAAACACGGTAATGATATGAACATAGAATGGAATCAAAGATGTGCTTATGATTCAAATAAAGTCACGCCTCAGCAGAGCTCGACAAAGAACTTCCATTGTAGAGGTGAGCTAGGGTTTACAAAACTCAATGAGAAAAATAATAAAAGCGTTAACTCCAAAGACTGCATGCATGCAACTTATATACTAAACCCTAGAACAAAACATGCACGGTTGGACAGGCCCAATACCGGCAATCAAAACTGGGCTAAGGACCGAGCCCATGACGCAACATAATAATCCCAACACTTTTCGATACCACTATGGAGCTCTTTGGAATTCTTCACTTCTTTGATAATTTGATCTTTGATTTCTTGAATTCACCACCTTCTTGATTTTTGGTATCTTTAACTTTTTGATTCTTCAGAATTTTGATCTTTAATTTTTACACTTTGACTGCTCCAAAATTTTTATAACTTTTTGTTGTAATTCTCTCTCTTTTTTAACATGTGATATTGCCGTATTTATACCTATTTTCAGGCAATATTTGAGTACATTTTTATTAATAAGTTGATAATATGTTTAGAATAATGATACTTATGACTTTAAATTGTTATTTTCAGTCAATTAGAAGTATTTTCGAAGAGAGGGACCAAAAGCAACAATCTATAGAACATGGGAGACTTGGAACACAAGAGATGAAGAAATCCACGAAAATTACTAAAACCACGTCGTGGCATGGATATCCACGACGTGGCATGAGTAGCCTTGAAGATAAAGATCGCGTAGAGAAGGAGACCTTACCCGATGCGGATAACTTGGGGGCCACGTCGTGGCATGTATATCTACGACGTGGCGTAGGATTTTTTAAGGTTATTTAAGCACCCTTGACCATTACGAATAGAGAGACTTTTGGCTAGAGAAAGGAGTTCCAGAAGATGATTTTGAGCAGAAGAAAAGTTTTGGGAAAAGGCTTTCAACACCAAAAGAGTGAAGGTCCATAATTTAGTTTATTTATTTGTTAACTAGGAACATGTTTCATTATACTTTGATTTGTGTTAGTATGTTAGTTGCTATTATGAGCAGCTGAATCTAGCTACTCTTGTCTGGCTAGATGAAGCTTCCAACTTATGAATAGCTTAATTTTTATGGATTTATTTAGTTGGTAAATTGCTTGTGTTTGATTTATAGTTACCTAGCATGCTTGTGTTTGTTTCTCTAGTTGCTTGATTTCATGTTCTGTGTAGCTTAGTGACCATTAACTGCATGAACTTGTTTACCTAATGATTTAGTGAACATTAAATCGTTAGAGCTAGGTTTGACCAATCTTAGTTAGTAATTAGAGTAAATAGACTTAGCTGTGTTAGAGAACGTGGATTGTGACTATAATTGCGTTTGCATAATAAATCTTACATAGCATATTCATATTCATAATTGGTTATGTGTTTAATTGTATGTGACCATACATAGTTTGACATGAATTAGTTAAATATTGTTAAAGTTAGAATTAAATTACTAATACAATTAAAACCAACTAGATAATCCATAATTATTAGCTAGCCATAAGGAAGAAGTGGATTCAAACTAGACAAGAGTGTGTTTTACTTATTGATTGAATTTGATTTAAGTTCGTCTGATCTTGTAAAATCAGATAAAATCCTTTATAAACTTGTTAACAATTAGGTTAATTTGATAGCAAATAGATTAATTAGTAACACCGTTGCTTGTGATCGACACCCGACTTTCCCAAGCTATACTGTAATCCGACTAGGTACACTGCCTATAAGTGCATAGTTAGTTTAAGTTTGTTAGGTTATAAATATTAAAATTAGTGGGTACTTTCGTGCACATCAACATGTATTTCACTTTTTTTTCACTCAATACCTACATGCTTAAGCAGGAGCGCTCAACTTCAACATTTATTGGTTAAAGATATTAGTTTTCCTAGATACATTTCAAGTACATGATGCTAAACATATTGCATCCCTCAAACTAAGCAAGGTTGTGTTTTTGTTCCATGATTTCACTAAAATAAAGGGGTCCACAAATGCATTATAATGTGTATAGGCTCAACTAAACATTTGGGTCTTCATGAAATCATCAAACATAATACTAGCATGATTCCTAATTGCTTTTATCCAAAATTTTATGAATTAGCCCTAGCAATTTAATGCAATTTTTTTCAAAAATTTCAAAATTTTAACTAAAATAACCAACCCCTACCCCACACTTAATTTATGTAACGTCCCCATTGCATATTATGCATGATAAAGAAAATAATAAAGTAAAGAGGGAATTGGAACAAACTCCCCTGGGATATTTGTGGCGAGGTTGATCTTCTTCATTTAAAGCTCCTTTTTCATTTGACTTTAGACATGGGAACAACTCATCCATGCCTTGGGTGTCATTCGTCTCGTGTGGTACATCTCCAATTATGCAGGAAAAAGTCTCGGAAACGCTCGGAAAATGATCTTCAAAGAATACAACCAATGCACGTATCGAATGTCATCAAATCATTAGCTTGATAGTAGAAGAATGAGCAAATCGTCGAGTAGATATGCAAACTCGTCGAGTTGTAGCGTAATTGGCAGAAAAGTCATGAATTTTAACTTGGACTCGTGGAGTGCATAAGGTGCACTCGGTGAGTAGACCGCTATGTGAAAAAATTATATTCTGCTCTGGTCCGTTTCTGAGGTATGTGGGTAATATAAAAATGACACTTTCCCTCATTTTTCTTCAGTAAATAAACACTCAATAACTCTTCTCTCAATCAGACTCATAATGTGACTCAAAACTTCGTTTTCTCTCTCGCCTAGACTCGATTTTTCTCTTGGTTAGTCATGACTCTATACTCTCGCATGCATTCCTTACCCTCAACTGAAAAGATCAAAAACAAAAACAAAAGTGATAGGAAAGGAAAACCAATAAAAAATCCTACATAGTCCTAATTATAAGTTCAACCATCAAACAAAAACACACAAAAGCAAATAAAAATAGTCTTTAACCAAACCAAACAAATAAAAATAAAAAGATATTCAATCTTCATTTCCTTTTTCATCTTCTCCACCCCCACTTCCTCTTAGTACATTTTGGCGTTGACTTATCTGCTCGTCCTAACTTCGCACATATGGTTACCCGGGTCCATCTCTTGGCGCAAGATTCAATTGATTAAACAAATGAACAAAAGACTCATTATGGCAGTTCATGCTCCTCCTGAGATCATCTTGGTACCTCTGTAGCTCCATGTTATACCAATCCATGGGTATTTCATCATCAATTGGGATTACCGGCGGTTCCTCTTGGACATTTTCTCTACGTGGCCTCACCTGCCAACCCGGTTCCTTGGGTACCAAAACATCATCTTCATTTGGAATGCCAATGTGACCACCACCATAATCTTCTATGATCTACGCCCTCCAATATAGCGTGAGACTAAAGGGTGGTGTGGGTACCATCATCAAAAAGTTCTCGGCTCCCCTTTCCAAAATGCCATATGACCTCGCCAAACAGGTCACGAACATGCCACCATTGATTTTTGAAGTAATTCTTTCCTTGACCGCCCCTTCACCCAAGTATTTCTCCAAGCAATAAAGGATGTTGCAGAATGCGTCTGGCGTAATAATACTCCATAGATAGAAAACATCAAGAGTTGGAACTTTATCATCATCCTTTCGCATGTTTATGGAACAAGGGATAAGGTGATGAATCAATTGGTGGATGGGTGAGCGAATACTTCCTTCTTGAGTGGAAGATGGAATGTACACCTGATTAGCAATAGTGTTCCACCAAGTGGAAGCAACTACACCCTCGGGAAAATCTTTATGGCAGTGCGCCAGAAAAGTACCAAATTCTTCAGTCATGACCATAAATTGGTCATAGATGTCCATCCTCCAGCTTAGTTCGGCAATGCTGCACTATCGAACTTCCCCACCAAGGCAGAATGTGAGGGCGTTTGGGTTGTAAATATCATCACCCCCTCGGAAAGTAACAGTGGAGAAAAATTCCCAACAAAGCTCTTGATAAACCAGCTCTTGGATACGGAAAATCCAATTCCACCCGTTACACGTAATTGACACTCTATTTTGTTGAAAAGTCTTGATCAAATATGGGTCCAACTCCTTTTCTAACCTCGCTTGACCCATCCATTGCCAATCAATTTAATTTGGCACGTAAATCTCCTTCCTCTTCAGTGTTTCCAACTTTTGTTTTGCCCGAACTAGTGTTGACTAGGAAGTTATTTGTGAAAAGTTTAACCATGGATGTCCCCATGACCGCTTCCATGTGAGCTCTGACCCCTCCTTGACATTTCCTGCAAAACCAAACCAAGAACACAACAAACAAAACATATAAAAATTAAAAATGTCAGAAATCTGGGTACTGCAGCATGGACTCGTTGAGTCCATGAACAGACTCAGCGAGTCGTATGAACTGTTCGAGTCAAAGTTCTAATTTGGACCAAATCATCCATCAAAACTCCAAATTTGTTCCAGGGATTTGTTCAAGGATGTCTATCAAGCATTAATTCACAAAAAGTTTCAACAAAAACACTCTAATTTGACAAGAAATCGAAACCCTAGAATTCAAGTCAAGTTAAAATCGGATTTTGCACAAACTAGGGTCATTATTCTACCAAAGCTTGGAACTCTAACAAGATTAGAAGTAAAAGATGTTACCTTTTTATGAGAATTGGAAGAAATCACAAGAATTTGAAGATGGATGCTTGAGAGAAGTTTTGCTCATCGAGCGGCTAGTGGCTGGTGAATAATAGTTTGTTTTACTTTTAGGGTTAAAACCCTAATTTATAGATTGTAAAAAAAACATTTTTTTTCAGGTTAAAACGTGGACTCGCCGAGTAGGGCTACCTATTCGCCGAGTAGATGCGCGATTTTGCAGAAATATCACGATTTCTCAAATGGGCTCGGCGAGTAGGGGTACCAACTCACCGAGTTTTTGAATCTGTTTGAAAAAAAATATGTTTCTTAAATTTATGCCACCATACCCCACACTTAAGCTTTGCTTGCCATCAAGCAATCATTTTAGACAAATAAGAAGATTTAGATAGACAAATCCTAAGAAAACCAATAAAAGATGAAAAAAGTAAAAAAGTAAAAAAGAAAGCAAACTCTAGCATCGGGTTGCCTCTCGTAAGCGCTTCTTTTTGAGGAGTCTTTAGCTAGACTCCTACCCACTCTATGTTTCAGCGACTTCCTCCAAGTGTAACCCTTCTTCCAGTCCTTCGTCTTTTGGAATTCCTTCTTCATATCTCTTCACCCGATGTCCATTTACTTTGAAGCTTGACCTATCTTTACTCCATAGCTCAATCACCCCGTATGGAAATACATGCTTGATTGTGAAAGGCCCGGTCCAACGAGTGCATAATTTTACCGGAAAGAGCTTTAACCTTGAATTGTAAAAGAGAACTTTTTGTCCTTTCTCAAACTCTTTATTACCCTTCAACCTTGCATCAGGCCTTCTCTTGGTCTTGTCTTTATAAATCAATGAGTTAGTATAAGACTCATTTCTCAATTCTTCCAAAGCATTCATTTGCAAGAGTCGATTTGCACACAACTCATTTGGCTCGAAATTACATGTTTTCAAATCCCAATAGGCTTTATGTTCAAGTTCCATGGGTAAATGACAATTTTTACCATAAACTAGCCTATAGGGTGTGGTTCCAATGGGTGTCTTGAATGCAGTCCTAAATGCCCAAAGTGCATCATCCAATTTGTCCGCCCAATCTTTTCTATTATTTCCTACCGATTTCTCCAATATCCTTTTTAGTGCCCTATTTGTAATTTCGGTTTGCCCATTTGTTTGTGGATGGTAACGTGTTGAAAATCTATGGTGTACCCCATATTTTTGCAACACTTTTGGTACTTGATCATTAGCAAAATGGGTACCCCTATCACTAATTCTACCGCAACTAGTATGTATTTGTTGCCTTTGGATGAAGGAAATGGTCCCATGAAATCCACACCCCATACATAAAAGATTTCACAAACTTGAATATTTCTGTGGGGCATTTCATTTCTTGTGGATATATTACCCGTTCTTTGGCAAGCATCACATTCCCTTACGTGAAGCATCCTTGAAGATAGTAAGCCAATAGAAACCCGCATCAAACACTTTTTTAGCAGTGTATTGGATCCCATGATGTCCTTATGTCGGTCCATTGTGGCAATGATCAAATATATCTCTAATCTCCTTACCAAAAACGCATCTCCTAATGATTCCATCCATGCAGCTCCTAAAAAGATATGGATCATCCCAAAAATAATATTTAATTTCTAAAAAATCTTCTTCTTTTGTTGATGAGTGAGGCCTTTTGGAAGGTAGTCGCCAGCCAAGTAATTTGCAATATCTGCATACCATGGTTCTTCCTCCATGACTACCATCAAATACTCTTCCGGGAAGCTATCTTCAATACCCATGTTGTCCTCCTCTTCCCTTTCTGGATTTTCTAGTCTAGAAAGATGGTCAACAGCTACATTCTCCATCCCCTTCTTATCCTTGATCTCGATGTCAAATTCTTGTCGTAAAAGCACCCACCGGATCAATCTTGGTTTTTCATCCTGCTTGACAAACAAATTTTCACACCCCGAAACCGAAGGCGGAAACGTTCCGAGGCGGAGGACATCATGAATATCGCAACCAATGTACATAGTAAGCGTAGTAAACACAAAACATTAAATTACATAGAATTATTACATTTGTTTGAAATCAAAGTGTTACAAGTGTTATACATATATATCATATGAACAAAAGTTAAGAAGTGTCTGATAAGCGCTCCGTCTTCTCCAAAAGATCGCGGGTACCTGTCTAATGTGGACCTGAGAATACAAGCAGTTTGAAAATCAGCATAAAGCTGGTGAGTTCATAAGAGGTTTGTTTTCTGAAAATGTACAAGTTTCCTTTGGTTTTCCGAAAAAGTTTGTTATCCAAGAAAATCCCTTATTTTCTTATAAGTATAGTTTTGTTATCCGATTGTTATATGATCCAGTTATGTACAGTTTGTTATCCCAGGAAAAAACCTTATTTTCCTTGAAAGTAAAGTTGAGTTATCCATTAGTTACACGGTCTAGTTAAGAACAGTTCAATTATCCCAGGAAAAACCCTTATTTTCCTAAAAGTAAAGTTCAGTTATCGAATCCAAATGTAATGTACAAGTATCTACCATACTTCAAATGTTTGTGTGAAGTTTCCTGAAAGCCTGGTTATCCTTGAAATGTATGATAGTTTTAACACGTATATAAAACTATTGAGTGGAAAGTAAACTAATTCTTAAGGTTATTAGCTTACTAAGTTCATTATTACAACAAGTAAATCTCTGTAATCTAAATTGCGAGTTCCATAACCATACTATAGACTAAAAATGGCAATAAGTAGTCCATTATCCATTTATGACTTTCGTCACCCTTGAACCTTTCGGTTCCGCTGTAGCTAGCAGCCAGGTGCGGGGTAGTCAGCGTCATATAGATCTATACACTCAAGTCACGCTCTCCCTCCAGGAGATTCTGGTTACAGGGGCGGTCCTCCACTCGTGTATCTCTATGGAGTGTTATAGAGGACGTGTCTCCAATTATTAAGATTAACGAATTTACAAGTAATAATGCGGAAAATCCTGTTTTAGATTCTAATTACAAAAGGGCGGTCCTCCACTCGCGTATCTCTGTGGAGTGTTACAGAGGACAAATCAAAAGTTCTAAACTAATGCCTTTAACAATAATAAAGTGGAAAATCATGTGAGAAACATATATTATAGCAATATATAATAAGATTTGAAAACTAACTCTGCAAGTCAAACAGTTGGTTAATACGGTTTTGATTGTTAAAAACATGTAGAATATGAAACATTTCAAATGAAATAATAAGTTTGAGTACAAAATATCCTTGTACTTTTGCATTTATTCCCCCCTGAAAACATTGAAACACACGGAAAAGGTGTAGGGGTATGAACTCACCAGACGAGAATTGTGTCGGTTTGGATGCCAAACGTCAGTTCGGGGCTTGAACGCGTGCGAGGTTCCTATGTAATGTGAAAAGATACACATTTGTATCTAATTAGGCTTTGAACTACTATTTAATTGAGAATATACACTCCGAGACGCGAAATCACTCTATTTCAAGTGTTCGGAGTGACCCGGGTGGCATCTAAGGGCGTGTAGGGCCTAAATTTGGAGTTTACTCTTCAAGAGTGAACTCCTTGAGGAGTTCACGGCCCTTTGACCATATCCCTATGATTTTACGGCCATAAACTCATGAGTGGTGTGTTCTTGGATGCTAAATGGTCAAACAATGCACAAGGGAAGGCTCTAGGGTTGATTTCATGGCTTAGGAAGTGACCGGGACTTGAAATGGCCTTGGAAAAGGAGTTTATGGTTTATCAAGATGTTCTTGGGGAGTTTACTACCTTAAACACATGATTTTACAACCGTAAACTCATGTTTGTCCATGATACATGGGTTTTGGTGGTTGTAGGTTAAGCATACAAAGTTCTAGACCTATTTCTAAGCTATACAAGGTGTTAAGGACACTTTAACACCCATTGGAGGAGTTTATGGTCTAAGAAGGGGTGTTTACGGTCCAAGAATGTTCTTGGGCTGTAAACTCAAGTTTGACCCATTTGAGTATGTTTTGGTGCATCTCTTGAAGGATTATAAGGTTCTATGCACTCATGGAAGCCTTTGGAGGTGTTTAAGGGCAATTTAACACCTTAAAAAGGTGTTTATGGTCCATAAATGAGGGTTTACGGTCCAAGAATGTTCTTGGGCCGTAAAATCATGTCCATACCTCAATTGGTGAGATTTTGGGGTCCTAAGCTCATGCATGCAAGTCTCTAAGCCATATCTAAGCACTAGGAGTGATTTGGAAGGGTTTTGGGGCTTCAAAACCCTCTTTAGGGGTGTTCACGGTTTTGGAAGGGTTCTTAAACCATAAACACATGTTCTTGAGTATTTTGGGTGATTCAAACATAGATTTGCATGATAAGAAAGCTTAACAACAAGCTATGATAGATTACTTACCAAATTGAAGCTTGAAAGGAGGTTTTTGGATCAAACTCGAGTTTTTAGAGAGATAGTAGTGAGAGAAAGTGTTTTAAGAGAGAGAAAAAGCTTCAAAATGATGTCACTCAATACCTTATATAGGGGTTGAGTTTATGGCCCGGAGAAATTCTACCTGATACCGACGTTAAACGGAGCTTTTGGTCGTACCCGATTAATTTGTCGTAACTCAACGTGGTCGTAACTAATAATTTTCTAAATAATAATTTGGGATGTTTACATGAGTTTCTAATGTGTTTGGATACCAAATAAGTCATAATAGAAGCCTCAAAATAATGACTTAATTTAGAAACGAAATGGAAACAATTCAAAGCGACAGATTTTTAATGACGGAACGGGTTACGATGACGGAACGAACTTCGGGTTGTCACACAAATACTTAATAGCAGAGTAGTCAGTGAAAACAGTTGTTTTAGATAAAATGAGATAAGGGCGTAATTTGTCAAAGGCATACACCACGGCTAATAATTCTTTTTCGGTTGTGGTGTAGTTTTCTTGGGTCGGATTTAAAGTCTTGCTTGCATAATAAATGGGTCGAAAGTGCTTATCAACCCTTTGGCCAAGCACGGCTCCTAAAGCAAAATCGCTTGCGTCACTCATTATTTCAAAGGGCAGGTTCCAATTCGGGGTGATAATGATCGGTGCATTAGTTAATTTTTCTTTTAAAATTTCAAAGGCCGCTAGACACTCTTTAGAAAATTTAAAAGGTGCATCTTATAAATGTAATTGAGTAAGAGGTCTAGTTATTTTAGAAAAATATTTTATAAAACGGTGGTAAAAACCCACATGTCCTAAAAAACTCCTAATGCCCTTCACATTAGTCGGTGGGGATAATTTAGCAATAGTTTCAATTTTTTCCCGATCCACCTCAATCCCAGCTTTGGATACCTTGTGACCTAAGACTATTCCCTCTTTAACCATAAAGTGACATTTTTCCCAATTTAAGACTAGATCGGTCTTTTCACACCTAGCAAGCATCAAGTCAAGGTTAGTTAGACAGTCATGAAAAGAAGAGACAAAAACAGAAAAATCATCCATAAATACTTCCATAAACTTTTCCACCATGTCGTGGAAAATCGTTGTCATGTATCTTTAAAAGGTCGCGGGCACATTGCATAACCCAAAAGGCATGCGGCGATAAGCAAAAGTCCCACTTGGGCAAGTGAAAGTAGTCTTTTCTTGGTCAATTAGGTCTATGTGTATTTGGAAGTAACCTGAAAATCCATCTAAGAGACAGTAATAACTATGGCCAGATAATCTTTCAAGCATTTGATCAATAAAAGGAAGGGAAAAGTGGTCTTTACGAGTGACATCATTTAGCTTTCCGTAATCGATGCACACTCGCCAACTGGTTACCGTTCGAGTCGGTATGAGCTCATTCTTCTCGTTTGTCAGCACCGTCATCCCTCCTTTCTTAGGCACCACTTGAACTAGACTAACCCATGGACTATCGGAAATGGAGTATATGATTCCCGCATCTAAAAGCTTGATCACCTCCTTCTTGATTACTTCTTGCATGCTCGGGTTCAACCGCTTTTGATGTTGCACTACTGGCTTTGCTCCTTCTTCCAGGTTGATCTTGTGAGAGCAATAGGAAGGACTTATCCTTTTATTGTCAGTGATGTTCCATGCGATGGCATTCTTTCTCTTCTTTAAGACCCAGACTAACTCTTCCTTTTTAGTTATGGTGAGGTCAGAAGCTATAATTACAGGTTTTTGTTCACCTTCTTCAAGAAATGCATAATCCAAATGATCAGGCAAAGTTTTCATCTCTGATTTCATGTTCTGTATGCTGAACACATCGAGTCCAAAGAGGGGAATTGTCAAGTCCAGGCCAAAAGTATCGTCTGATTGCGATTTCTCACTTGGACTCATCAAGTCAGTGACTGCGACTCGGCGAGTCGGGTCTTCAACACTTCAGATTAATTCATTATATTCAGCTTCTCCGAGTAGTCTCTCTATCTCCATTAGGTCTCTCTCAACATCAAAATCATCATCAAAGGCAGTGGTAGACTTGCTTGGCTTGTCTTCTTCCCATTCTTCCATTAATTCTTCCAACATGTCAACTGAAAATGTCGTGTCATCACTATATCTTGCATGCTTCATGGCTTGATCAACTCCAATTGTAACTGATTCATTTCCCACCCAAAGGGTAAGTTTTGAATCTCACATGTCTACTATAGCACTTGTGGTATTTAGGAATGGTCTTCCAAGAATGATTGGGACTTGAGGATCCGCTTCCATGTCAAGTACCATGAAGTCCGCGGAGAACACAAACTTATCTACTTTCACCAATAGGTCTTCGCATATTCCCCTTGGAAATGTCACCGTTTTATTTGCTAAGTGAATTGCCATTCGAATTGACCTTGGCTCCGGAAGGTCTAATTTCTTAAAGAATGAATATGACATAAGGTTAACACTTGCCCCCAAATCAGCCAATTCATGAATAGTTGATAGATTTCTGAATTGGCAAGACAAGGTCAAACTACCCAGTTCACCCTTTTTCTTAGGTAGTTTGTTCAACATGGCGGCTAAAAAATTTTCATTTAGAACCACCTTCTTCACTTCTTCCATCTTTTTTCTATTTGTAAGAAGCTCCTTTAAAAATTTAGCATACTTAGGCATTTGTGTAACCGCCTCAATGAATGGCATATTAATTTGAAGGGTTTTTATGTGTTCCAGGAACTTTTCATAACCAATCGTGCTTATCTTGTCTAGCTCGACCTGGAAACGATAGTGGGGGCTGATATGGCTTAACAGGCGATTTATTTTCTGTTCAGGTGGGGGATTCGTCGAGTCCATGTTTGCGACTCGGCGAGTCAGGTCAGGATTCTACGATTCCTGAGTTTATGCTTCTTCCTCTTGCAACATCGTAGGGTCTTCTTTCTGGATAGGGGCCAGAGGAGTTATAATCTTCCCAGTCCTATTTGTCACGATGCTTATATGTAGGGTGAGCAAAAACCGCACCGCAACTAAAATTAACCGCAAAAACCACATAAACCGCAACCGATAAACCGCAATCGCAATAAAAACCGATGGTGAGGTTTTCTGTTTTTTAAAAACCGCAAATTTGCGGTGCGGTGCGGTTATTAGTTTTCAATAACCGCAAAAAAACCGCACCGCATCGCATATATTATATACAACTTTTTTTTATTAATTATTAATATATTAAATATTAAAAATAAGACAAGTTTCATGAATGAAAGATGAATAAAATACTAGAAGACAAAAGTATGGTTTTTTGTTATGTTTAACATCGAACAATGGTGAAATTAGACAATTTTAAGAAATTTATTGTTAATTACTATTAATTTGACATTTTTAAGATATTAATTGTTTGTGATTTAAGTTAATTGTCTTATACAATATGATTTTTTTATTATTACAAGTAATATATTTAAACTTTTAAAGCCATTTGAGCTCTAAACTGTGGCTAAAAACCACACAAAATAACTGCAACAAATCCATGCGGTTAATAACCACAACACAGAAAAAACAAAACCGCACCGCAAAAATAACCGCCTAACCGCACCACAAAAATAATCGTACCAAGCGGTTTTGAAAATGGATTAACCGCATTTGTGGTTAGTGGTGAGGTTTTGGCTAATAACCTCTCCAAACCGCACCGCGCTCACCCCTACTTATATGTGCGCCTTTCGGATTATTTTCGGTATTACTAGGAAGTCCACCCGGTTGTCTTTCATTTATTTTTTGTGCAAGTTGGCCTAACTGCTTTTCTATGTTGAGAATGGAGGCTTGCTGATTCCTTAATAGAGCTTGTTGATCTTTCATCATAATTTGGTGCTCTCTCAACATGGTTTGTTGATCTTTTATTGCATCATCGGTATCGTTATGCCTTTTCTCGGACGCGGCTACGAATCTTGTAAGCATATCTTCCAAATCAGATTTCCTTTCTTGTACCGGCTCCTCCTTTTGATAAAAAAAACTCTTGCTTTTTTGCTTATAATATTCCTCCTTCTCCTTCTTGTACGCATCATAAGGTAGCCATTCTTTCTTGGGTTTTAGCCAATCATCATCGTATCTATCACCACTTGAATAACACACTTGAGCTTTTCAATTCCCGTTCTCATCAAGATCACAGTCTTTAGTAAAGTGAAGCCCTCTACAGTTGTCACATCCCACTCTAATGGCATGGATGGATTGGTCCATCTTAGTCATTCTTCGATCCATGCTCTCCAATTTTGCCATCATTGCTACCATGTGATGGGAAATAGAGTTCACCTCCCCTCAAGTTGAGTCATTCCTTGGGTTATGATATTCTCTAGAGTGCTTAGAGAATTCTTCAATGAGTTCCTTAACTTCCGCCAAATTTTTCTTTGTCAATGGGCCTTAAGAGTCAAGGAGTTGTCTAGTGGTAACATTTACTCCATCATAAAAAAATGGAGGCTTCTTGTTGAACGTTCAAGTCATTGTGGGGGCAATTCCTCAACAAGCTTTTGTATCTCTCCCAAGCCTCGTATAGTGACTTGCCCGATTGTTGCTCGAAGTTGGCAATGACTTTCTTCAATTTTGCTATTTTCGAAGGAGGGAAAAATTTGTCAATGAACTCTTCATGCATTTTGCCCAAGTGGTGATGGATCCTGGGGGAAGTGATTTCAGCCAGTCTTTCGCAACCCCCTTAAATGTGGCTGGTAGCATACAAAACAAAACAGTCTCACGAGGCACATTCGGGATGTTGAAATAGTCGGCTATGTCATTGACCTCGTCGATGTGCTTGTACGCGTCTTCATGATCTTTCCCGTAGAATGGGATGTCATCGAGTTGAGTGAGAATGTGGCCTTTTAGCTCAAAGGTAGCAGTTGCTGGAATTGTGGGTTGCACTAGTCTCGACCCGGTGTCATCACGCAACCTCTTCTTATACTCATCCATGGTGAGATCAGCAATGTTAGCCATAGTGTTATTGGATTCGCCTTCTAGGTTGCTTTCTTCTTTGGTTTCGGTTTCGGTTTCGTATTCGGTTTCTTTTGGATTGGGTTAAATCCAAAGCCTTCTATCTTGCTTTCTTCGCTCTTTTGGCTGCTAGACTCTCCCACTTTCTGGCTTTTCTTCTTTCCAAATACCGATTTAAGGTCCTTGAAAAGTGATTTCTTCGGCGGGTTAGTCTCTTCAACGATCTTCTTCTTATTCTTCCTCAAAGCTGATTCCGGGTTTTCAAGAGGTGGTACCAAAGATGAGTTCGATCCTCGGGTCATAAAATACCTGAAATAAGCAAAAAAACACGCATAAAAAGAACAAAACAAAACTAAAATCGAAATTGGATTATTACGATGGACTCGTCGACTAGCTGCGATTGTACTCGGCGAGTCAAAGGTAAATCAGAAAAAATTAAAAACAAAAATCCTAAAAATAGAAAAACTATAATTCAATCCTAATAACTAATCTACTAAAGCAGTAACTTTGTGCAAGATAGTTCTTATACAAAGGATCGATAATACTAGCAATTAAAATTTATTTTAGAACCGTTCCCCGGCAATGGCGCCAAAAACTTGATGTGTGTTTATTTCACTAGTTTTAATCCTACTTTTTAAATATGATTTAGACACAAAAAAGACAGTGTACCTGTCAATTGATGGTATAATTAAGCAACCAGGGTATCGAATACAGGGAACGATAAATAAACTAACTACTAAATTATCTAAAAAAATAATTAATAAAAGAAAAAGAGGTTTTATCTAGTTTTGCAAGAGTAGAAACTTAAACACTTATCTAACACTTAAACAAAGCATTTAACAGCTAAGACAAATAAAAATCAACTAAATTCAATATTAAAGGAGACTTTCGTTTAGGTTCGATTCTTACTCCTATGGTTGATTTTATGACAAATACAATGGATTAATTGTTATTGGCTATCGATTAATGTGATTAGGTTCATGTTCGCTATTAATAATCCTTAGAAAATAAATTAATTCAAGTAGTGATCAAGTGATTAAACTAATAAATTTCCTAGCTTATTGATTCGGGTTAAGTAAGACTTGTAGTTAGCTAATCAAATTACTAATTTAATTAACCTCTTGTTGATGGTTCGTCACACAAGCTCACACATTAACTTACCTATTTTCTAGTTAACCCTAGTTTCACGTTCGCTATTCCTAGGCACATAACAATGTTTTCACATAAATCATATGAGATAAACAATTAAGAGATGTTCATGCAACTTAATATACTTGTTAGATAATAGAAAATAGTTGTTGTTAACACATAAGGTTCTTCAACAAGCTTAACAAAACAAAACTCACCAAATTTAATACTAGCAATTAAAATTTATTTTAGAACCGTTCCCCGGCAATGACGCCAAAAACTTGATGTGTGTTTATTTCACTAGTTTTAATCCTACTTTTTAAATATGATTTGGACACAAAAAAGACAATGTGCCTGTCAATTGATGGTATAATTAAGCAAGCAGGGTATCGAACACAGGGAACGATAAATAAACTAACTACTAAATTATCTGAAAAAATAATTAATAAAAGAAAAGAGGTTTTATCTAGTTTTGCAAGAGTAGAAACTTAAACACTTATCTAACACATAAACAAAGCCATTAACAGCTAAAACAAATAAAAATAAACTAAATTCAATATTAAATGAGACTTATGTTTAGGTTCGATTCATTTACTTCTATGGTTGATTTTATGGCAAGTGCTATGGATTAATTGTTATTGGCTACCGATTAATGTGATTAGGTTCACGTTCTCTATTACTAATCCTTAGAAAACAAATTAATTCAAGCAGTGATCAAGTGATTAAACTAATAAATTTCCTATTTTATTGATTCGGGTTAAGTAAGACTTGTAGTTAGCTAATCAAATTACTAATCTAATAAACTTACCTATTTTCTAGTTAACCCTAGTTTCACGTTCGCTATTCTTAGGCACATAACAATGTTTTCACATAAATCATATGAGATAAGCAATTAAGAGATGTTCATGCAGCTTAATATACTTGTTAATTAACAGAAAATAGTTGTTGTTAACAAATAAGGTTCTTCAACAAGCTTACAAAACAAAACTCACCAAATTCAATTAATTCAACCACAAAATCAAACCATAGTCATAAATTCATCTACCCTAAACAGAAGATATGAGTTTTAGCTCATGAATACATCAGAAGGTAGCTTAAAAACGAGATCTAATAGTTCACACATAGTTCAAACAAAAGATTAACTAAAGAGTAAACTTAATTTGCCTTTGATCTTCTCAAAATTGAAAGTTAGGGTTGTTCCACAAGTTCCAGAGCTCCAGCCGCACCTCCAGTCGCAATTTAATCCCCAAGGGTTCCAGAGAAGGCTTTAGTTTTAGGAAATTGACTCCCATTTATAAATTTATGAAAACAGAGGCTACTCATCGAGTCCAATAACCGACTCGCCGAGTCCCTCATTAAAAATTTGTGTATGGCAAGGACTTCTATTACTTCACGAATGTCCATGTGGACTCTTCGAGTAGGCATCTAACTCGCCGAGTTCTTTAGGATTTTGACTCTTTTTCTTTTTTCTTCAATCCCCGAGCTCCCGATTGCATTTCCCACTTCCTTTTGCTTCCGAGCACATCTTTTAGGCTAAGAATACAATTTAAACATAATTAAGTACCTTTTGTCAATAAATTGCAATAAATTGGCCAAAAAGTATTAAAATTATATACAAAATATATAGCTAAATATGCACATATCAATCTCCCACCATCGTTTCTTCTAAGCAGGCGTGTTTGTGATTAAAGGCTCGATTTTCTGTTTTTTTCTTCCTATTTTTACACCAAATTCGAAATGGGCATTCTATTTTTGTTTCTATTATTCATTAGAATGTTGATGGAAGTGTAACAATCGTATCAAACAATGGCAATTTAAGAGGCGTCAATGGACTAAAACATTGGATCTGTTAAAGCCATACAGGTTAAGTCAATTTGATTTCTCTTCTTCCTTACCTTCTTACTGTTAGCCACGTCATCGTCGCCTACAAACCCACCACTCTTTGTAGCTCTCTGATTTCCAAGGTGAAGATAAGAAAGTGGTTGCTTATGAATTATTCACCCTCACCATCTCTTCCATCTACTACCATCTAGGGGTGTTTACGGGGCGGTTCGGCTCAGATAGTAAAAAACTTCTGAACCGTGACCACGGGGTGGGTACCTAACATGCACTAACCGAACTCGAACCGAATTATAAAAAAACCAAACCGAACCGAATTGTATAAAAGCGGGTAACCACGGTTCGGTTCACTGGTACCCGCTAAATACTAAAAATCGAAACCATTAATCAAAAATATAAACTATCGTTAAGTCTCAAGTCATAATACTTGTTGAAGTTCAAATTATATATTATAATTTGTATAATAACTATAATAATAAAATTAACCATACATTGTGATGAAAGTTCTAAACTATTAATTCAGTTATGTTTTGGCTATTAGATTGTATGCGGTAAATTAAAGAAAATGTTGATGTGGAATACGATATTCTTATTATTTTTTAAGTTTATTTAGTGTAACATCCCAAAAATACGAGCCAAAAATTTCATTTTTAAAAACATGTACTTAGAAAAACATTAGGAATAAAACGTTCAGCGATCATATCATTTCACAAAAGATATTGGATGTCTGGAAAACATTTTTTTAAAACATAAAAGTGTCAGAGTACAAATCCCCAGGTGATATTATAATGCGGAATATAAAACATGTGTGTGATGTACCACTACCGCACCAGCTCCTTCCCCTTCGAAGAAGAGGTACCTGAAACCAAAACTGAAAACTGTAAGCACGAAGCTTAGTGAGTTCCCCGACCGCACCACATACCAAAATCACATAACAAACATATACTGTCGGGCATATCTGGGTGCCCAACCTACCCCTTCGGTCCTCTCGACCGGATACTGACTAGCATATCTGGGTGCTGGTCTCCCCTTCAGTCCTTACGACCGGACACTGTCGGGAATATCTAGGTGCCCGACCTACCCCTTCGGTCCTTACGACCGGACACTGGGGACTATTTCACCCCCTACTACTACCACATAACACATAGCACATAACCACATCATACTAACACATAAACATGTTACAGATAGTAGCAACCTTAGATGAGTATCACAAAGACAATCATCTATCATACAACTCCTACTGGTGGGCCAACATTGTGGCCGTAGACCCACCGCTACTGGAAGGTAACTTGCCTCAAAGTAGCTACTGATCTGCGCGGGAACTGACTGTCTGCTGATGCTGCTGCCCCGGGAATCCTCCGGCTATAATTCCCACGAAACACTCAGTCAAATACTGCTAACCGACCTCAGGGTAAAATGACCTTTTACCCCTAATCAACGAAGAGTCCAAGTCAAAGTCAACTGCCAGTTGACCTGACTCGCCGAGTTGGCTTGCCAACTCGCCGAGTCCCTTTCCCTTAGTCTCACCAAAAATCTGTCTCTACTCGTCGAGTTAGGCGCTGACTCGACGAGTTTTCCTTCTATACCCAAGGCCAATAGTCCTTCATCCTACTCCCCGAGTTGTATGAACAACTCGCCGAGTTCATCTTCATCCAAAGAACACTCTATGTTGTGACTCCCCGTGTTGTATGAACAACTCGTCGAGTTGTTCTTGAGGCAAGAAGATTGCCTTGAACTCGCCGAGTCATGGCATTGGCTCGCCGAGTTACTTCACGAGTGAGTCTAGCTTCCGACCCACTGAGTCCTATCCCACGATTCACCACTCCACCCCGCAAACACGAAAAAGGGGAAACCTCAGGGACTCGCGACTCGACTCGCCAAGTCAGATGAACGAATCGCCGAGTCGGCCAGATGAAAATACTATACACGCGATTCTGCTTGAATCCAGCTCATGCTATTCATAGATCTGGGTTTCTAGGGCATGAATAACACGTAAAGTTTCCAACTTTACATGTAAATAATCACCAATGAAGGTTTTAGGGCTCAAAATGCACCAAAAGAGTAGATCTAGGGCTTTCATGCAATATGGCTCCATAAAGGCAGTAGATCTAAGCTCCTGGAGCTCAATCACACCTAGATCTAGAGGCTAAAAACTTATTACAAACCATAAGGCACATTCAAGCTTGGGGAAAAACTCAAGAAGCACTTCCATGGAGCTAAAAGGGACTATAAGCATGAAAACAGAGGGAAATCAAGTTATACCTTAAGGAAAACACTGAGATAGCTCAAAGATGCCTGGCCTCATCCTCTTCTTCTTGATCTACTCTCCTTCCCTCTCCAAATCTTCAAGAAAACACACCAAAATGCTTCAAACTCACATGGAACAAGGCTTGAACGAAGTATAGAGCTTTGAGGGTGAAGGGGGCGAGCTTGGGGGCAGATAAGAGGGTTTAAATAGGGTTCAAACCCTTGAAATTTAGGGTTTCATCAGACAGCGGGGACCCGCTGAGTCCAGAATATGGACTCGCCGAGTCGCCAACTTAAACGTGTTCCGGATCCCGTCTCTACTCGGCGAGTCGGACCTACAACTCACCGAGTCCAAGGCTAAAATGAAAAACACTAAGATAAATTTTATGTACCAGGAACCAGGTGCTACAAATCTCCCCCACTTATTTTAGACTTCGTCCTCGAAGTCTGATGCTCGATCCTGAAACAACTCGGGGAAATTCTCCATCATTTCTTCCACCGGCTCCCAAGTCCACTCGGACCCCTTTCGGTGCTGCCACTGCACCTTCACTAACTCCACCCTCTTGTTCCTTAGATCCTTCGACTTTCGGTCGAGGATTGCGACTGGGCGCTCAATGTAATTCAGGCTGTCATCAACCTGTATATCCTCTAATGGCACCACCGATGAATCATCCACGAGTCACTGCCGCAGCTGGGAGACATGGAAGGTGTTGTGGGTCTGGCTGAGCTTGGCTGGTAGATCCAACCTATATGCCACCTTGCCCACCCATTCTACAACCCTGAACGGTCCAATGTACCTCGGGCCCAACTTGCCCCGCTTCCTGAATCGGATGACGCCTTTCCAAGGCGACACTTTCAGGAGAGCCTTATCCCCGACCTGGAACTCCAGGTCTGACCGATGCTTGTCGGCATAACTTTTCTGCCGACTCTGCGCAGTCTGGAGCCTGCTCCGAACCTGCTGGATTCTCTCGGTCATCTTGAGCACCACCTCGGTGCTCCCCATGACCCTCTGGCCAACTTCTCCCCAACATATCGGGGTCCTGCATCTCCGACCGTACATTAGGGTTTATATTTAAGGAGATATCAGGAGAGTGGATGCTCATGGGTTTGTGAAACTTGAGCATTTCAACACTTCATCATGTTAGAGTCCAATTCCAGAATAAAATATTTTCTACCAAAATATTTCAGGACTATAAATAGAATTCTGAACTAAATTATTCATTATTCACATTTCCAACTAGAGAAAAGCCATATTCTCTCTCACGGATCTTCGGGTTTTCATCCCAAATCGTGATTACACTTCTCTAGTTGTGTTATAATGTTTGTTTTATGCTTATTAACATAGATTACATGTCTAATATATGAAATCCGGGAGTTTACCGCCCAAGAACGTTCTTGGGGAGTAAACTCCAAAACGAAGCCTAAGAGCCACCTAGTCCTATTTCCTTGTTAGATAACTAGTTAAGGACATTATGTATGATCATTTGAGGCTAACACACAATCAAGATCACCTAGTTTTAGTAGTTTACGACCCAAGAGTTTTCTTGGACCGTAAACACCTTTTACAAGGGCTTAAAGTGCCCTAAACACTCCTAAGACTTTAAGACAATAACCCTCTATTACTTGTAGCTTGAATGGGGAGTGAAACACATCAAAATCATCCCTAAAAGGGAGTTTACGGCCAAGGATATGCTCTTGGGCCGTAAACTCCAAGTAAAGGCACCAAAGTGTGCCTAAAGTCCCCTTTAGCCTTAAACAAAAGTCTAGAATTTATCCTTTGTGTGCAAGAGGCTTAAATGAATTAAAACACCCACCCCATAGGAGTTTACGGTCGTAAACTCTAGGGGATATGGTCCTTAGGCCGTAAACTCCTCAAAGGAGCATTCTAAGGCCTTAAACTACCTAAAGGATTAAACCACCAATGCTAGGCTTATTCTAGAATTCATGTAGCACCTTAAAACACCCAAAACCACCAAGAGTGGAGTTCACGGCCGTAAACTCAAGGGTTTACGACCGTAAACTCCAAGGGTGGGTTTTTTTGGGTAGTAAACTCTTATTCTAGGTTCTTGGAAGCTTTAAACACCTTTAGCTTGTCCCATAACAACTTAGATGCAACCATTAGGACCTATAACACTTATACAAAGTGTTTACATGTTCCTAAGTATCCCAACTTATTTCATTAAGTTATTATTTGGCTAATTAGTTATATATATGCTTATTATATGATAACTAGGCTCGTGCGTGTGAACAAGTCTCCGTTTGCCACCTAGCACGGTATCCGACACTACAATCCAAACCACTCACCACAAGTGAGTTCATACCCCTTTAATTAACCTTTGAAATACTTTTAAATGTTTTAAATACTTTATGGGGGGGATACAAGTTCAATGCTTATAGTTATTGAAATCAATCACATGTGATTGCATTAATCACATGTGATTAATAACTAGAAAACCAATGATTTTATCACTGTTCAAACTGTTTATCAAACTGCTTTACTTCAAAATGTTTTACAAACTCTTTTACTTATCAAATACTTTTATTTAAACTTTGTTATACTTCTTATAAATTGCATGCCCATATATGTATAGATATATAAGCAATGTTTAAAGGGCTTAGGAAGGCCATCCGCCCTATTTCCTTTTTCTCGATTTGGATGTGGTCTGGTGGGATTTCGGGTGACCATCCGAAGGTCGTTTCAATATTAGTTATATATCAATTATACATATATAGAAATAAAAGTACTTCCATATTCATGCGTACTATACACATCACTAGTAAGTTACCATCGGGGTAACACAAGATCATACTACTACAACTGCTAGATCAATGAGTCAGTTCATTCATGAGTCTATACATTACATTACTATGAGAACATATACAACTATACTAGGATGAGAACATATACAACTATACTAGAAAGAGAACATATACAACTATACTAGGAGGAGAACATATACAACTATACTAGGATGAGAACATATACAACTACACTAGAAAGAGAACATATACAACTATACTAGGAGGAGAACATATACAACTATACTAGAAAGAGAACATATACAACTTTACTAGGAGGAGAACATATACAACTATACTAGAACGAGAAACATTACATATACAAGAATACGATAACAATTGTGATCCACTGGATCGGAGCATGCCTTAAATGTCATGGCCCGAGTTGTAGCCAGAATTCTCTTGGAGGAAGAGCGTGAGTTTGCGTATAGATCTATACTGGATTGACTATCCTACACCTTGCTGCTAGCTACAGCCAGACCTGCAGGTCTGCGGGTGCCAAACGTCATTCCGTTATTACGACTATTCGTATGTCGTTGTTACCAGTCGATAGTATGGTGCAATTATCACATTATACCTTAATATAAATCCGGTTTAAGGTAGTTAGTACAGCAGTAGTTCCTATAATACAAAACTACAGTACTACAATGATTTACCCATTACATATTTTTAGTGATAACCTCACTTAAACATTAATGTACAAACTATATTTTGTTAAATGATAGTTACACTTGGGAAATTACACACTTTTACAACAAACGAGCGTACAAAACAGTTAACCCTTGGTAGAAGGCTACTTTAATAGAAAATATAGGTTTTTCTGAGAGATTCAAACTTTTACAAATACTTACATACATTTTACAACTTATACTTGCGACAGGTTCAAACGTTTTGATAACAAACACCGACACTAAAATACTTATGAACTCACCAGCTTAATGCTGATAAACTCTTTCAAAATAACTTGTATTCTCAGGTCATCAGTAGACAGGTACCGATGCCAGCTTTTGAGAAGATGGAGCGCCTTCAAGACTCATCATATTATTTTGATTTACATTATATTTTTAGTGTCTAAAACTGTACAGAACACGCTTGTATTAAAATTATATATTTAATGCAATGGATGATGTTGTTTGCTTATTTACATTTACTATGTTGTGATACTGTACATGACGTCCTCCGCCCCAGAACGTTTCCGCCGCTCTTGGTTTTGGGGTGTGACATGCCGGCCATCTGTAATCCGCAGGGTAGCTGGAGCTGGCGCCTTAACCGGCGTTGATGCTGTCAACTAGGGGAAATTGACCTTCTTGTGGCTCCTCTGGTTGCAGTGGAAACACAGAAACTCAAACTTCTGCATCACTGGTGCAGGAGCGGTACAATCTCGGCTGAAGTGCCCTGACTTGCCGCACTTATAGCAGCCTGAAGATCCCATCTTGCACGCTCCCTCGTGCGCCTTGCCGCATTTCTTACAGCGGCCCCGCCCTTGTTGGCCTTTCGGCCCCGCATCCAATCCCTTGGGCTTCTTCCCCGAAGCCCCCATAACATGCCCCTCCTCCGCTTTCCTCTTCCGAATGTGCTCCAGATCTATCTCCCTCTCCCTTGCCCTGGCAATCATAGAGTCCAAGGTGGGGCAAGCTTAAAAACTGACATGCTTCCGAATATCAGCTCGGAGTATATCATGGTAGCGGGTCCTCCTCATGTCCTCATCACCCACATACTGGGGCACCAACAATGCTCTCTCCCAGAACTTGGCGGTGATCTCCACCACAGTCTCCGTCGTCTGCCTCATATCCAAGAACTACCTGGCCAGCTGCTGAAGCTCGACAGCCGGCGCGAACTCTGCCCTGTACCTGGTCGCGAAGTCCGACCAAGTCATAGCCTCGACAACCGAGGCTCCCAACGAGTCCCCTACGGACTCCCACCAATCCCTAGCTCGATCTCGTAGACACCCTGCTGCGAACCTCACCTTCGACCCCTCAGGGCAGAAGCTAATCATCTGTGCGGACTCAATGTCTGCAATCCATCGTCTGGCAGCTATGGGGTCCTTCGCCCCGTGAAAATCCGGCGCACGATTGCCCCAAAAGTCCTTGAAGGACAACGTGCGAGATCCCGACTGGCCAGATGCCATGTCGCTCCTGAATGCCCGGAGGCGATCCTCCATCAACTCCAATAGTCCTTCCTTGATCGACCCGAAGATAATGGGGGTCGACTCAAGGATGACTCTGGTGATCTCTGATGCGATGAACTCGCGTAGCCCCTTATCTACTGGCTCGGAACCTGATCCCGAACCCGATCCCTCTCCTGTACTGCCAACTGCTGGCCTCGAGCGTAGTACCACCATTCTGAAATACAAAGAATAACAATTGTTAGCGATACTGATACTTCTGGAGGGATCACACCTACTACAAGTTCCCTGGTCTTATCTTACCCTTCCTTGATTCGGTTACGGATCCTCTGCTTTCAGTAGTACGGGCCCATACTACCTTCTACATCTATCCGTACCTTCTCCAAGGACTGCCTTGACTCCACCAGGTCCCTTTCACTACCGTTGATCTCTACTACTCTTATCCTAGGCTTACCCTAGGAAACCTCTGACTCCACCCAACCCAGTCCTCAGCTGCTGAAGGTCTCTTGGTGATGCCAATTAGCTATTACCTGAATACAATCACATGCGACGAGGCTCGGATAATCCTTCGAGTAAGGGACTCATCCCTACATCGGTTAAGACTCAAACAAGAGCTACACAATAGGGTCAAATCCAACACTCTGAGATTATTCAACCCTGATCACATGTGACCTTAACGTATTCACCTAACAGCTAAATCCCATCACTCAAAGCCCACATAGCACAAAGCAAACAACATTTGGACAAAAGGAAACAATCTCAAGCAACTCTATCCTCGTAGAGAAAAACTGAACTAGCATACAATGCTAAACTCGTACTATCAGGCATAACCTAAACAGGTTATCCTACTGCTGTCTACTCAGTTCTAGCATGCAATTTTTCATACACTAAAGCACATAAGAAGGCACATAAGGCATCACTCCTAGATCCTTAGTCCTATTCTAGCATGTTGTTCTACTGAAACTGATAACATAACATAAGCTTGTATGGGTACTTTGGGGAATACTTACTTGAGCTCGGCCGGTCGCACACACCACACACTTTGTTCTTTCTTAAAACCCTTTACTTATCCTATTAGAAAACATTTTCTTTTTCCATAATCTTTTAATCCCTCGATTTGAGTTCAAACACCCCAGAAGGTGTGTCCGAATCCCTAAAACCAGGGCTCTGATACCAACTTGTAACATCCCAAAAATACGAGCCAAATATTTCATTTTGAAAAACATGTACTTAGCAAAACATTAGGAATAAAACGTTCAACGATCATATCATTTCACAAAAGATTTTGCATGTCTGGAAAACATTTTTATAAAACATAAAAGTGTCAGAGTACAAATCCCCAGGTGATATCATAATGCGGAATATAAAGCATGTGTGTGATGTACCGCTACCGCGCTAACTCCTTCCCCTTCGAAGAAGAGGTACCTGAAACCAAAAATGAAAACTGTAAGCACGAAGTTTAGTGAGTTTCCCCCACCGTACCACATACCAAAATCACATAACAAACATATACTGCCAGGCATATCTGGGTGCCCGACCTACCCCTTCGGTCCTCTCGACCGGATACTGACTAGCATATCTGGGTGCTGGTCTCCCCTTCGGTCCTTACGATCGGACACTGCCGGGCATATCTGGATGCCCGACCTACCCTTTCGGTCCTTACGACCGGATACTACCAGGCATATCTGGGTGCCCGACCTACCCCTTCGGTCCTTATGACCGAACACTGGGGACTATTTCACCCCTACTACTACCACATAACACATAGCACATAACCACATCATACTAACACATAAACATGTTACAGATAGTAGCAACCTTAGATGAGTATCACAAAGACAATCATCTATCATACAACTCCTACTGGTGGGCGCATTGTGGCCGTAGACCCACCGCTACTGGAAGGTAACTCACCTCAAAGTAGCTGTTGATCTGCGCGGGAACTGACTGTCTGCTGATGCTGCTGCCCCGGGAATCCTAAAGCTATAATTCCCACGAAAACACTCAGTCAAATACTGCTAACCGACCTCAGGGTAAAATGACCTTTTACCCCTAATAAACCAAGAGTCCAAGTCAAAGTCAACTGCCAGTTGACCTGACTTGCCGAGTTGGCTTGCCAACTCGCCGAGTCCCTTTCCCTTAGTCTGACCATAAATCCGTCTCTACTCGTCGAGTTAGGCGCTGAATCAATGAGTTTTCCTTCTATACCCAAGGCCAATAGTCCTTCATCCTACTCGCCGAGTTGTATGAACAACTCACCGAGTTCATCTTCATCCGAAGAACACTCTATGTTGTGACTCGCCGTGTTGTATGAACAACTCGCCGAGTTGTTCTTGAGGCAAGAAGATTGCCTTGAACTCGCTGAGTCATGGCATTGACTCGTCGAGTTACTTCACGAGTGAGTCTAGCTTCCGACCCACTGAGTCCTATCCCACGACTCACCACTCCACCCCACAAACGTGAAAAGGGGGAAAACTCGAGGACTCGTGACTCTACTCGCCGAGTCAGATGAATGACTCGCCGAGTCGGCCACATGCAAATACTATACACGCGAGTCTGCTTGAATCCAGCTCATGCTATTCATAGATTTGGGTTTCTAGGGCATGAATAACAAGTAAAGTTTCCTACTTTACGTGTAAATAATCACCAATGAAGGTTTTAGGGCTCAAAATGCACCAAAAGAGTAGATCTAGGGCTTTCATGCAATATGGCTCCATAAAGGCAGTAGATCTAAGCTCCTGGAGCTCAATTACACCTAGATCTAGAGGCTAACAACTTATTACAAACCATAAGGCACAATCAAGCTTGGGGAAAAACTCAAGAAGGACTTCCATGGAGCTAAAAGGGACTATAAACATGAAAACAGAGGGAAATCGAGTTATACCTTAAGGAAAACACTGAGATAGCTCAAAGATGCCTGGCCTCCTCCTCTTCTTGTTGATCTACTCTCCTTCCCTCTCCAAATCTTCAAGAAAACACACCAAAATGCTTCAAACTCACAAGGAACAAGGCTTGAACGAAGTATAGAGCTCTGAGGGTGAAGGGGGCGAGCTTGGGGGCGGATAAGAGGGTTTAAATAGGATGCAAACCCTTGAAATTTAGGGTTTCATCAGACAGCGGGGACTCGTCGAGTCCAGAATATGGACTCGCCGAGTCGCCAACTTAAACGTGTTCCGGATCCCGTCTCTACTCGGCGAGTCGGACCTACAACTCGCCGAGTCCAAGGCTAAAATGAAAAACACTAAGATAAATTTTACGTACCAGGAACCAGGTGCTACATTTAGTTACTTATATATAATATATATATATATATATATATATATATATATATATATATATATATATATATATGTAGTGACGGTTCGGTTCGGGTATCCGCGGATATCGAAATATCCAAACCGAAACCGACCAGTAGATAGTCGGTTTTTTCGGTTTCGGTTTTGGTTTATTTCGGTTGCGGTTTTTTCGATTTCGGATTGGCTGGATCGGATTGGTTTTTCGGGTTTGCAGTTTTTTTGCACACCCCTACTACCATCACTGCTTTCACCCAAATTTATCACCCTAAATACCTGATGCAACACCCGCACCACCATTACAACATCTACTCACTTAACCAACCAACATCGCTTTCAACATCGTGCTAATCACCACCTGCTTTATCTCTATTAGCCACTAATATCTCCATCTCTAGACAAATGTTGGATACAACTTTTACATGCTCCATCTGAACCCATGCACCACTAAAAGCCACATGCTTCCAGTAAACAAATGACATATACAAACCTCCACTGGTAGCTCTCTATCTCGATTTATGATTTTTTATGTTTCATATAGTGTTTTTCTTTACATTTTTTTTTTATAGATTTATGCTTATTTGATATCAAATTCTGATGATTTACTTATAGGGTCTTGGTTTGATTTTTTGGGTTTGCTTGAAGAAGACGACTTCAGTTAATCTTAAAGCAAAAGAGAAAGCTTAAATTTGTTTGTATTCTTAGGTACGTTCACCATGTAGAAAAATAGAAGGTTAGTTTGGTCATATTATATACGATTATCTGATATAGTTTTGGAATTTAAATCAAGATTTTTAGTAGTTGTTGTTTTACCAAAATTTGATTCTATTTGGAAGGTGTTTTAACTTTTTCTTCTTTGTACTTTTTAATGAATTTTCTTTGTTGAGCATAGCCTGATTTTGTCTTTCTAATTCTATTTTTATTACCTGCCTGGAGTTGGTGCTCCCCCTCTAAAACCGGAATCAAGGATGTTTGTTATGGATCAGGGCAGACAATAAGAAGACATATCAGGGACAGATGCGGGTGCAACTCAAATACCATCTCAAGGTGACCTGGTTTGCTTCTGGAAGATGTGGACCAGATTGCCAAGGGTAAAAAGTTAATTGGATTTAGTTTTGTTGTTTTTATGATGTTTGAAGATATTTTAATTTGAGAAAAATATCAATTACCTTTTTGCTGTTTCCTTTTGCAAGAATGTATGCTCAAGTGACAATTTGTCATAAACGTTTTATGTAAAAACATAACTGCACTCTGGAAAAATAAAAAATTAATTAATTAAAATTCTTATTTGTTGTTTGTGGGGTAAAATTTATTCTTTTAACCTATAAATGAGACTGGGTATGGAAATCATTTTGTTCCTATGACACTAGGATGTGGATCAACAACATAAGATTTGGCTTCTTCTACATCTGGAGGAGCGAAGGCAACGACTTTGCATCTCTTTTGCATCATTTCCTCTAACATGAATATCATTTCTTGATAGAAATGCATAGGTTCGTCTTATATTCTAGCTCTTCTCTCGTCTCTTTCCTCTTTTCTATTTCTGAGAAGGTCTGTTGTTGTGTGTGTATGTGTGATGATAATGTATTGGATGATGTAATGTCATCTCTTTGTTCTTTTACATTTCTTTCATTCCCTTTAATTTTTTAATCACAATATTTTTGGCTCAATACAAATTCCATTTAATTTCTATAATTTAAAATTTTTTCCCCTGGATAACACCTAGAAAATGTTACATTAAAAAAATGCTTTTATGTTGCATCTTTTTGGGCATTCCAGTTCTTTGATTAATATGTTTTTAGGAATTGAAGACGAAAAGTAAGTTGCACAAGACACATATGGTATATAAAACCTCAGATTTTCTCTATTTTTTGTTTTGGGATTTGAATGTGATTAAAATTCTTTTTTGTTTGTGATTCTTGCATTTTCAAATGCCTATTATTTATGTGTGTGTATGGTTTTTTTTGGGTTAAAAGGAAAAAAAATCAAATACCTTTTTTTATTTTCTGAAATTAGGTTATGTGCACCTAAATCTGACAATATTTATCTGTAGATTTGTAAATATTTACGTTGAAGAAAATTCGTGGTGCTTTTGCATGAGATTGCACAATATAAGCTTATGCTTAACATCACAAAAGAAGCTTCCTCACATGTTCTTAATTCACAAGAGACAATAGCTAATATTATTGTTTGGTAGATGTGATAATGCCCAATATTTTACTATTAAAAAGTTTATTTGCAAATTAATGTATGAAGTTGGTAAAAAATGATAAGCCTTCATTTTGCATCCACGAGAGTGTGTTGAGATTGATAAAGTTAGTTTATTATTTCTACAACCTATGACCCTCTTTTTGTTTTCTGTAAATATATTTGACAAAACTTCATTTTTCATTGACTTTCAGGTTCAATGAGTGTGTTGGGTCTTCATCGGATAAGAAATTCGGAGAGTGTCTTCAAATTGCAATGATGGTTGTTGAATACATCTATTTGTTAGTTATATCAACCAATAGACAAAGTTCTTACTGCACATGATCAGGTACTGATTTACTAAACTTTCATGTTTGCAAATAGTTTAGACTTTCTAACTTTACAATTTTCTAATTAAAAACAAAAAAAATATGAATTTTACCAAAATAACTGGTGGAAGATGATGCTCATTCTGAGGGTAAATTACATTGGTAAGGAATTGTAACATAAACCTATGTCTGTACATCTATAAGACTATGAACAATTTTTATTGTGAATTTTGGGGTTAATATAAACAACTCGGATACTTACAGGTGGTAATGGCAAACCAAATGGATTTCACTAATATATATGCATCTATAAAACATCAAATATCACCAAGGAAAACTACGGATAAAAGACACAGTAGGAAACATGAAAACGTCCCGACCCCAACGGAAAAATGGTCAAGAAATCTGGACCATAAATAAGATGGAAGCAAGAACACCACCAGTTAGGAATTTGAGAGGGGAATGGTCTCAATAACAAGACTCCAAAGGAGAATAAAAAGAAAAGAAACTAGGCCCATATAAGCTTCCATATAGTGCTAGGAGCAAAAAGGTCATAAAATGAGAAGAAAAACAAGGCGGCTTAGGATGTACAGGGAAAAAAACTTTGAAGCTAACACCAAAAAGGCAATATCCATATAGAGCCAAAACTCACACCAGGTAAAGAACAGTCTCAAGTGTAAAATGGTCAAATTTTGAAACAAATTGTTGTGTGGGAATTGTACAAAATATTTTGCTATTTTTTTGTAAGTTTTGTTTGAGTAATTATCTCTCAAATAAAATAGATAGTTTTCTAATACATTCTAATTTGTTTTGAACGAGTGTTAAACTAAAAAATTCAACTAATGTATTTTTATAAATCGTGAGCTTGAAATCATCATGTGTACTTGGATGTTCCAGCAAAGATATGTCTGCCTTTAAATTTGGGTTGCTTGTATATGTTGTCCCTTTTTGAAAGATAGTTTTGATTTTTAAGGTTAAAATGCCGGTTTTCTCAACATGGATGCGAATTGACAGTTTTTTGCAACAAAGCTAAATGTGTGAACTAAAAAGGGTAGTATTACTTTTGGAAATTATCCTAATTTTTATTTACAGTTACAATATGTATGAAGTGTCGCAATTTTTAGAAGGGTTAAATGCTAAGAATAACAATGCAGTTTCATTGATTTATTTATTAGAACATTGTATGTTTTTTATAAATATTTTAAAATTAAGAAATTGTCAGAAATAAATTAAAAGGGTGGATCTTTGTTAATGGATGTTTATTGAAATATCTACTATTATAAGCTTTGAAAGTGAAAGGTAAAATGGAATTTGGTTACTAATTTTTGTTTGTTTACACTATGTTTTTTCTGGTTCTGCTTTCTGAATCTATTGATCTTAGCTCTACTTTTTGCACGATGTCATACAAAATCGAGTGATTGAGAACTTTGGTAGTTTTTACGAGTGATAGACAACTTTGACAATTTTTACTAGAAAACAAGTAGATCTATAATTTGATGTTTATGTATCACGTTGAATTATTAAATAAAAACTATTATTATTTTTTTTGTTTATTATAATTAGGTTGCTATTTAAAGTAAACAATTATAGTATTGTGTTGTGGATGAGTCCCAATTGAATGAATTGAGTCGTATATTTAATTATTGTAGTGAACATTGAACATATATCAAAGTGGGTTGAGTATAAGAGTTTTAAGATTGTCTTGGTGGAGTTTTTAACTCCCACTAATTTCTAAGAAAACTATTTGTACCCGTCGCTTGGCGCGGGTAAATGGCTAGTATATATATATATATATATATATATATATATATATATATATATATATATATATATATATATATATATATATATATATAAGAGTTTTTGAAAATAAAAATTACTGTTTCAACAACAAAAAAAACTAATAATATCTTCAATTATACAACCTATTTAACTTATTTTGTCATTTTATCTATAATAAATCAAAACAATATAAAATCCAAATGAACACGCGATAGATAGGTCAAATTAATATGATCTTAATTTTAGAAGGTGTAGGGAGATATTGGTGCAAGCATGATGCTTATTGTTTTAGGTGGGGGTGTTAATGAATGGCCTGTCTTACGGTTGTAATGAGTGTGCTTTTGTGGGTGTGTCGGAACGGTGTTGACAAATCCGTCGCCAATTCCTTTGTCTTTCCCTTGACAATTTGTCACAAACGACAAGTGCATTATTTTTCTTTAACTTGATCTAAAAGGTGTTTTATTTAACTTCTTTAATATATTTATATTTTCGTTTTACAAAAAATATAATAAGTAGATAAATTATTTTATAGTTTTTGCCAAATTATATATATATATATATATATATATATATATATATATATATATATATATAATAATAATAATAATAATAATAATAATAACTTATCAATAAAGTCATTAAATAAGAAGAAAATAAGATATTAAAAACTAACGAGTTTAATTATTTAACCTAATAAACATTTATAAAACTTTCTATCCAATTATTTAAAGGATTTTCTAATATGTGCCCTAAGGGCACATATAAGAAGTATTAATTAATGACAAATATTACCATAATTAAATGTAAAATACATTAATTATAACGAATATTATCATAATTAAATGTGAAATGCATTAATAATCTCTATAATAAATGTATTTAGAATTTAATTATAGTAATATTTTTCATAATTAATACTTCTTATATGTACCTTAGGATACATATTAAAAAATCTCTTTAATCGTTTTGATAAATAGTTCTTAATTTGTATCAGAAGCCAATATGGCAACTAAAGAGTAACTAAAGAGCTTTTGAGTTTGCATCATAAGCTATAGATGATTACTTTTATGTAATTTTTTTTCAAAATTAATATTTTTTTCATGTCATATTAATAGTTTATATTTTATTTTTGGTTTGTCTCAAAATGATAATCTATTACTAAAAATAAATATTTCTTTTATGAAAATACTCCTTATTATTATTAATCTATCATAGAATTAAATGCAACAAATGGATAAGACTATAATTTTAATTCAACAAATAGATAAGACTATAATTTCATTTAATAAAAATAATAATCATTAATATTTTTTGTATTAATATGTTTTTTTGTCTGTAAAAAATAATTTTAAAACGAAACAAATAACAGAAAAATATCATTATAATCCGTATTTTTTTTTTATCGATAACCTTCATCATGTATTCTATAATTAGATTCTAAAGACAAATGTGGACGGTCCTTTCTTTTTTGGTCATTTCTATTAGTTTTCGTCATTTTTCAATTTCTTTTTTACTTTTCCATTTTAAACCTTTTCTTTTATGTTTTTCTTGCTATTAACCCTTACTTATCAAATAACATCCCCCTCTACTTTTTAAAATGTCCTGTTTACCCCCTTGATTTTGCACTTTATATATTATCACTTTCGCCTTTTTTTTCTAAGTTTTTGTGTTTATTTTGGGGAATATATATATATATATATATATATATATATATATATATATATATATATATATAGAGAGAGAGAGAGAGAGCTAGGTTCAAATGTTTCTAGCAAATATTGTATGCCTAAATGCACCAATCAAAATTTAGGAAAAAAGAAATCATTAATTAAATAATAAAGGGTAATTTAGTCATTATGTATGTACAATTAATTATATTCCAAAATTATAATCCCTAAAATAATGGGTCAATTTCCCTTTAATAGCATTTAATCAAGATAATTAGTTTATAAACCCTTAAAAAATCATCGTTCGTTTCATCATCGTCACCATAAAATGCCGACTTCCACCCAAGCAAAAAATCCTTCATCCTAGGATATTGTGTTCTTCCCTTTTCGATCCTGGTAAACACCCTCTTCACCGACGACCCTCCACCTGCAGCCACCAATCCCTTCGTTTTTCCGGTGTTGGTCCCTTGCACCGACGATGATGGTGTCGCAACATACGAGGTGAAATCGAATATGTAAACTCGATCTCTACAATCGACGGTAAATTTCCTCCTGCTAATTTCTGATTTTACAATCGACCATCTTCCATCTCCTTCTTCGATTAAAACAATTCCTTTTTGAAATCATAATCGACAGTAAAACAGTTTCAATGGGGCTTCATTCTTGCTCTGTGAGCTTTTTATCCATCGCCACTTAAGACCCTCATTTCTGATGCACCGTTTCCACAGAGAAAGATCGAGTGGGAGAGAGGTAAAAAGTCAACACCGCCATCACCCTGCTATGCACATTCAATTACCTTTACCACACTGGTCGATTTTGCTTTACAAACCTCAATTCTCGTGATCGTCCCTTGGATTGTTGATTCAGTTATGAGAAGTACAGATGCCAAATTTTGTTTTCAAATTCTTCAAAGTCGGTATGAGAAGTAATTTGATGGTATAATTTTCGTTTGAACTCGATTTCTCATCGCCCTAATCCAAAGTAGCTTTTAATTGTGAATTCCAATTCTTTTCCCTCTGTTATTTCTGTTGGTTGCTTTTCGTGATCATTGAAGCCTCGATAGCCTCTATTTCCCATTTGTTTATCCCATCTTTATGTTGTTTATGCAAATCTCAATTTACATGTTGTTTCAGTGGCTTACAAGTTGTCCAAGTGTTTGATAATAAAACATGCCTTCCAAGTGTTTGATATAATGTCAAAAAGAGAAATTTTTTGTGTAAAAGAGACAAGTTTGATATGTTTTTTCATATCGATTATTCTGTTAGAATATTCAACAAAGAATGTTGAGAATATTATGCAACAATTATATTATTCTGTTAGAATATTCAACAAAGAATATTTATATATCTTTATGTTGTTTATGGAAATCTCAATTTTCATGTTGTTTTAGTAGCTTACAAGTTGTCTAAGAGGAAAGTTGATGAGAACTTGCATTTACTGCATACCATCCTTTTAGGAAAACGAATAAAGGTATAAATCAACAAATTAAATAATCTTTTTATCTTTTTTTATATATGAAAGCTAAGCTTTTGTGGCTTCTGAATATTATGCAACAAGTATATTATTCTGTTAGAATATTCAACAAATATTGTTAAGAATATTATGCAACAAGTATATTATTCTATTAGAATATTCAACAAAAAATGTTATTTTTTTAGTCACATTTTGTGTTAACATGATCGTTTCATGTATTTATATTTCAAATGTTTTGTTCGTTGGATATATTCATGATAATACAAATTCTTTAAGAATATTCAAAACCATTCTGCAAGAATAGTTTATTCTGTAAAGAATATTATTGATGTATTTTGATAGAATTATAGTTAATTATTTATATGTTTAATGTGCAGTTGTTACAAGTGTATCACTACAAAATATTTGGTAATGAATTTGTGATACAAATGGCTTGAAGACCTTATGGGAAAGGCTTGAAGAATGAATTAAAGAATGATCACACTCATTGTTTAAAAATATTGTTAATTTTTAAGAATTACTTGTTATTCTTTCAGAATGATGTTATTATCAAGAAAATGTTATTCTTGATAATATGTTGTATAATTCTTTAAGTATGTTTAATATAAAAAGTATATTAAATGAAATAATATTCTGCAAGAATAAAACCGCAAATATATTTACTAGTTTACTGTTGACTTTTTGTCATTCTGACAGAATAAAATCGGTTATTATTAAAAATAATATTAAAATTTAATTAGAATTAATTTAAAAAATTTCAGATTTTTAAAAAATAAGAGAATTAATGATCCCTTAAAATCCGAAAATTTCCTTTTTTAAAATAGGTTAATTGACCAACATACCCTTTTGCTGAAATTTATGTGATTATATGATACATGCTAACCTATGGTAATATCATAGACCCTCAGATCATGACTTATGATTCTATTGCATTCTGGCATACAATAGTTACTAGAAACAATATAACCTAATTATATATATATATATATATATATATATATATATATATATATATATATATATATATCATGATTTTTCTATAATTAACCCTTCAACTTTGTAAAATTCCATTTTGACCCCCTTAGCTTTACTCATTGTAAAATATGTCTTCACCCCTTCGACTTTAAACTTTGTAAAAATGTTTTTTTTGACCCATTTGGCTTTGAACTTTGTATAATCTAAATTTCCTTATTAACTTGTATTCGTTAACTGAAAAATAAAACTAATTTTTAACATACTTATTTTTATGCATGACTCGGTATAAATTCGATGTTGCAACATTTTGTCATACATTTAGAACTTTCGTTCGTCGATTTAAAAAAAATATGTATTTGTTTTTTTGTGTACTAATTGATATAAATTCAAGTTTGTTTACATTTCAGCGAAATTGTTTTTACATTTTTTGTTTTTTTTATATATGTTTCCTACGTATGAGTCGATCACATAAAATATATATTTTATTATTTAAAGTTTTGTGCGTTAACTAAATAAAATAATCTTGCCTTTTTATATACATGTCGATATAAATTCAAGGTTTTTTTTTTTTTTTTTTTTTTTTTTTTTTTTTTTTTTTTTTACGTTTTTATGTAAATTTTGTTTATATTTTCTTGTTAATTTTTATGTACCTTTCTTACGTATAAGTTCGGTCACATATAATACATTTTTCATTCGACGCTATACGTTGTCTATCTTTTATCAATACAATCGTCATAGTTAAACTCAAATCCGTTAGTGCCGCTACAACGCGGGGTCGTGTAAAATCCTAGTTCTATGTAAAAGGTTTGGGGTTTGGTTTTGTGCAATGGCCTTCAAAATATGTTCTGTGGAATCTTGTAACTATTGACTCAAACTATGTTTTATGGTAATATTGTGGGTTTCAAACTATGTACATAAATTGTGTATATTTTATGTATTTGTATATTGAAAATTTTATATGTAATGTAACTATGTTCATTGTTGTAACAGAAAGAAGGTTAATACATTTTTTTGGTGGTTGAATTTATTAATTTGTGAACTAAATTACTAATTTGTGTCCCTTAAGGTTGTTTTTGTAAGAAGATTAAAATGGTAATTTTCCCATTCAGTAGATCCATTCGACAACTTTATCATACAGTATTAGATCATTCATGTAAACTATTCGACCATTTCAGTACTCAAGCATCGAATTATTTAATTTCTACTAAACAACCATTATACCGAGTTTGTTGCTTAGCACAATTGCAATCATACAGTTAAAGTGTTACAAGTTAACAAAATTCAACCAACATATTATTTTGCTATAAAATAATATATAGAAATTATTTATATTTGGTTGTTCTAGAATATTTAAAGTTTTACAAATTTGAATGAGGATAATCCTCGGTTTTAACCAAACTACATATATCGGATAAAGGATCAATATCCTTTAAGGTAAAATTAAAATCTTTTATAGATGAACTAGGAAGTGTTCCCGTGCTTTTTACGGGACAATACTTTTTTATTAGATTTTTCCATTTTAAACGCAAGAGACGGCAACATACTTTCATTTAATTATGTATTATGGCACTCTACTTTCATTCCTTATAATAACGGCTATATCAAGAAGTCAATTAGTCAATAGAATTGATCATGTTAGTCCTGGTATTCAGGATGTGTGCTTCATGTGCCTATGTATGTAGGTTTAGTTTTGCTGTAGCTCTCACTTTATATATATATATATATATATATATATATATATATATATATATATATATATATATATATATATATATATATATATATATATATATATATATATATACTCCACCTGCAATTCTTCCTGTTGCCAAACTTGAAAGTACAGAGGTTGCACCTGCCCCCACTCCAAATCTGGAATTTGCCACCTGGAAGAAATGGGACAAATTCGTACTTCTCTGGCTCAGATCAACCCTATCTGAGTGTTGTCTTGCATCTGTTTCTCACTTCTAATCCTCTCATCAAGCCTAGCAAACCCTATAACACATGTTTCAAGCTCAAACTCATGCCTAACGCATGACAATGCAACAACAACTACAGACCCTCTCTAAAGGATCCTTATCCATGCTTGATTACCTTGAACGTAAACGCCAGATTGCTTATTCCTTGGCCGAAAATATCTCCATGGCTTGGATTCTTCCTACAGCTCTTTTACATCTTCCTTTTTAATGCAATCTGACATCAGCAACGTTGATAATCTCATTGGCCTACTCCTTCAGCAAGAAGCAAGACTTGAACATGATCTTACCAAACAAGTTGTTACCCATTTGCCTCCACCCACCTCCCTCTACCACACCATCATTACCTACTGCTCATCAGGTGTCTCGCACAAACAATCATAACTCTCGCCATTCTACAACTCACTCAGGATATTCATCCAACTACCGAGACACTGATTCATGTCGTTGCCGATTCCATTGTCAGCTCTGCAACAAGCCTGGTTATGAGGCTATAAATTTTTGGCAAAGGGCCAACCAAATTGACTACTCATCCACAAAGCCCGATCCTCATCAATAACAATGCCAAGCCCACCTCACTACTGGACCCAGTTCATCCACAGTTCTTGACCCTGCTTGGTATTTTGATACAAGTGCAGCAGATCACATCTCGCCTGATTTGAGCAAGCTGCAAATTACCGAACCCTATGTTGGAGACGACAAACTCCAAGTTAGAAATGGTACAAACCTCCTTATTACTCTTTTTGGCTCATATTCTCTATTATCATTGCATTTACCAAAAGTTCTTGTTGTCCATTGTTTAACCAGAAACCTACTCAGTGTTTTTCAACTTACATGAGACAACAATGTATACATGGAATTTTGGCCTAATCATTGCATTGTTAAGACATTTCAGGGAAAACCTCTCATTCACAGGAACATTGATAATGGTCTGTATCGATTGTCAACACACATCAATAAACCATCATCTATAATGGCTCTCTCTGGTGTGCGAAACTCCATGACTGGTTGGCACAATCGTCTTGCACACCCACATGAAGCTATTCTCAGAAGATTGATCTTTATTTTTCATCTTCCTACTTGCACCAATAACTTAACATCTGTTTGTGAACCATGCCAATTAGGAAAAAGTCATAAACTTCCTTTTTATTCTACTCATGTTTCTTGTACTCAACCATTTGAATTGGTATATTCTGATGTATGGGGGCCTTTACCCATATTTTCCATAAATGGAAATCGATATTTTGTTTTGTTTATTGATGACTTTACTAAATTTGTTTGGATATATTTCATCTCTAATAAGTCTTAAGTTTTTTCTTACTTTTCAAACCATAATCAAAACACAATTTAAGCGTGAAATCAAAAAATTCTAGTCTGATTAGGGTGGTGAATATCGGTCTGTATCTTCCTATCTCCAATCACGTGGCATCAATCATCGCCTATCCTGTCATCTACACCTCTGAACAAAATGGAGTTCTAGACGTCGAAACAAGATAATTGTCGAAAAAGGATTATCTCTACTCGCTAAATCCTCACTTCCTCATGATTTTTGGGAACATGCCTTCAAATCTGCCACGTATCTTCATAATCGCACCATCACACCCACTCTTAATTACACCTCACCATACTCTAAACTGTATAACAAAATTTATGACTATGCTTTCCTACGCACCTTTGGTTGCATGTGTTACCCATTTTTACGACCCTATACCTCCCACAAAATGAACGTCTGCTCTCTTCCTTGTGTTTTTATCAGATATAACACCTTTCATAAAGGTTACCTTTGTTTACATCGCCCAACCTCATGCATTTATATCTCACGACATGTAATCTTTAAAGAATCTATCTTTCCTTATGCTATAGCTTCTCCCATTCCTCACTCCTCCCACTCCACTTCCCCACCTATACCATCCGACATGAATATTCTTACTCATTCTCTCTATTTACCAACCACCCCCATTATACCTTCTCCGGTCTCTTCAGCCCCAACTCCCGCACACCCTTCCTCATCCTTTCCTCCCTCTTCCACTCTTTCCCATCGTCGACCCACCATTAGCTCCCAAGCAAAACAAACTACCCCTCATTTTTTCCGTCCCACTGCCAACACACAACATTAAATGGTCACTCGTACCTGCACCAACTCTCTTAAACCAAAAGCATTTCTCCATACCACTTCACCTTCACCCACAACTGAACCACATAATGTCCATCAAACTCTTCAAAACCCATCTTAGTTAAATTTAATTCGAATTGAATTTTATGCTTTAATGTGTAATAAGACATGGTCTCTCATACCACGCCCCATAAGGCTAACATTATTAGATGTAAATGGATTTTCAGGATCAAATGCCATTCTGATGGTACCATTGAACATTACAAGGCCCGCCTAGTAGTTAAAGGTTTTAACCAAGAGGAGGGTGTCGACTTCTTTGAAACCTTCAGTCCAGTTGTCAAGCCAACTACCATTCTCTTAGTTATCTTTGTGGCTCTCTCATGGTTGTAATATCTAACAACTAGACATCAATAATGCTTTCTTAAATGGTGTATTATCCAAAGAGGTTTATATGGAACAACCTCATGGTTTTGAAGACAAATTACAACCTAATGTCGTTTGTAAACTTCACAAGGCCTTGTACGGACTAAAACAAGCTCCAAGAGCTTGGTTCAATCAACTAAAAAACCATCTTGTCACCCATGAGTTTCGAGCATGTCATTCAGACACATCTTTATTTGTTCACACATCTAACGTTCCGTTGTCTATGTTTTTGTTTATGTAGATTATTTTATTATTACAAGCAATAATCCATCCTTTATTCAAAATATCATCAACAATCTGAATCAAACATTTTCCCTCAAAGACCTAGGTGATTTACATTACTTCCTTTGAGTGAAAATCATGAAGTCAACGCATGGCCTAACTATTTCCAAACAAAAATACATTCATGATCTTTTTAACCAAAACCAAAATGCTTGACCCAAAATACGTTTCCACACCAGCCGATCCTTCAACCATGCTTGTACTTTCTGGTGACCCTTTTCATGATCCCAAATTATACATACAAATCGTTGGATCCCTTCAATATGCCACCATAACTAGGCCCGAAATTGCATATGCAATCAATCGCGCTTTTCAATTCATGCATGTCCCAACCAGCCTCCAGTGGCAGGCTATAAAGCACATCTTAAGATATATGAATGACACAATGCATCATTGTCTTCATTTTACACCTCACAACACATATTGTCTCCTTGCTTATTCAGACTCTAGAAGGTTGTCTGAATCGGATGATAGCCGCTCTCAATATGGATTTGCTGTTTTCCGTGGACCTAATCTCATAAGTTGCACATCCAGAAAGCAACATGTTGTTGCCAGATCAAGCATTAAAGAAGAATATAGAGCTCTTGCCTACACGACTATTGAGCTCTTATGGATTCAACAACTCCTATGAGACCTGCATGTTTTGCTTCCTAAACCTCCAATTTTACTATGTGATAATGTTGGAGCCACATTTATGTGCAAATATCCCGTTATCGGCACCATGTCAAAGCACACTACTCTTGATTTTCATATCGTTAGAGAATAGGTGGACTTTAGAAATCTCAAGATCTGCCAAGTATCCTCTCTGCACTAGTATGCAAAAATCTTCACCAAGCCGTTGAGCAAGGATCGAATTGCTCAAATACAACACAAGCTTCTAGTCAGACCTGCACTTGAGCTTACCGGGGGGTAGTAACGGCTATATCAAGAAGTCAATTAGTCAATAAGACTAAGTCATTAGAATTGGTCATGTTAGTCATGGTTTTTAGGATGTATGCTTCACGTGCCTATGTATGTGGGTTTAGTTTAGTTGTAGCTCTCACTTTGTATGTATATACTTGTATCATTAATCACTTCAATAGATGAAATTTACTCTCAAATTCTCATAAGTACTATACCTTACTACAACAAGCTTGTACAATGAAAAATCTAACATATTATAGCAATTTTATCCAAAAACTTGAAAGTAAAGTGTTAGAACTAGATAGATTTTTGAACGTACAATGTTCAAAAATATATTCCAAAAAATATTGTCATATTTCACCCCTTTATTTGATCTTGTGATGTTCCTATTTTACACCAAATGTAAGTAAATGACTGTATGTTTCTAAAAAAAACATATTGTCTAAAACAACCAAATAAAGAGCAACATACACAATATGTTTCTATTTTAGACCAAAGTAAGTAAATGACTGTATTACCCTTTTGTTTAGAGTAACAACGTTAAATATATAATTTTTAGACATATATCAAATTCCAAATTCAGTACCTTAATATTAGCCTGTTTGTGAAAGCATACTTTGCAACTTTGTTATGTATTCCCTCTCATTACTTCTTAACATAATCAGAAACTTTTTCTTCTCTTCTTGCAATTTTACCAGCCTTTATCATTGTTTTCTCCAAGAATTTGCGTATCCTAATTTAATATATACCAAAAGCAATCAAGAACTTAAAACATTAAGAAATGGTATGTACATTAGAAGGTCTAATTACCAAAGAAACTTGAAAAAGAAGATAAAAAAACTCAAGAAAAAGTAAAGGAGGGTAATGCTTATAAACCAAAAGGTAATACTCAACTTTAAATTGTTAATACTATACTTTCTGGTTTTACTGGAACTCTTAAAGGTTGGTGGGATATCTATATTACATCAGAAGAAAAGAATGGAACTTTAATCACTACAAAAAGTATAACAAAATAAGAAAAATGGTCATCATGTACCAATATCAGTAGAAAATATGGTTAACGTAACGTCTCGATTTTTAAGGAAATTTTTTTCATTTTTATTTATTCAAAATATTCATTTGCATCAAAGTATTTATTACATTATGCGGAAACATGATTGTGAATGCGTGTATGTACAGTTGAGCCTTGCCATTCTCACGAGTCAATGAATTTTCTGAAAAACATTTATAACAACTGGGTAACCGCTAGGCAAAGTGAGTTCCTCAAAATGCCATATATCACAATACATATACATGCATACAAATAATGGCTTACGTTCTGCCAAAAATATGTGTATCTTAGACTTACAGCCTAACCCTTTCATCTTCAACATAGGTCTACGTGTCCTTACGGCCTACATGTCATTTCATCAACACAAGTCTATGTGTAATTACGAACTATTTTCCATTTCATTAATGCGGGTATATGTGTAACTAAAGCCTACTTGTCATTTCTTCAATGCAGGTCTATATGTACTTATGACCTACTTGCCATTTTGTCAACACGTGAGCCTATAGGCTCCCGACATCATTAGGCATTCCACCTGATGGGTTTTATAGATTACATTAGCTATGTGCTTGCAAAATTTCACTTAACATTTAAGGGAACATGCAACCTAAAGGATCTATGTATTTAACACTTTAAATGTAACATGTTATGAACAACAACAATTAACTTAAACCCTAATGAATCCCTAGTATAATCAAATAGAATAATTTGGGTTACATACCTTTGATTTGTTGTAGTAAAGAAATCACTTTAATCTCCTTCTTGAAAAATTGGAAAACAAGCACCAGAAATCTCGTGCCTCTAATAGCTCACACTCAAAACCTAGAAACCCTAGAATGAAGAGGAGAGGGAGAAGATAGGTATAATTTTCGTTCCTAAGCCTTATGGGAAGAGCATGAACGAAATTATAGTTTAGGTAACTTAGAGGCAAATTAAGATTTAAATAATTAAATAATAGATTTAATCCCAAATCAAATCCTTTCCATATCTTCATCCATGAGGCTTCTAGAAACCCTAAGGAGGCTCCCAAAATCGTCCACCTCTTGGATGATTCTAGAATTGCTTATTTTGTTCAACTATTCAATAATTACAATTCACCCCTTGAACCTTTAATTAATTCCAATTAATCCCAAATTTATTTTGGATTAATTCTGATTAATAATAAGTTAATTCCAATTGATTAGTTACTAATTTATTAATCATATAAATTAACAAATCAATTATATAACAATTGATCTCAAGTTAATTTATTAATTACACAATAAATTAACAAATCGGTTATCCATTTTCAATTAATATATTAATTACATAATATATTAGCAGATTATTTATCTCTCTTTCTCATAATATCATTTCTAGCTATTTCTGATTACGAGGGAACCCAAAAAGAACTTTGCTAATAATTCAAGATTATACTAATTTAATTTTTGACTAAGACACCTAATCCAATAGCCTCCAACTGGGTAAGTCTAAAACTAAATTATAGGTATAACTTCCAAATCAAATAGCAAAGTGTGCTTTCCAAACAACTATCGAACTCTGATCCGATCAAACATTAGTCCTAAGATAAGTGAACAAATATTCCTCTATTCTTTAAGATATCATATGGACGTGAGACATGGATCATAATCAATATCTTAGGCCAAGATTTTGTGTCCCGATTTCCGATTTATGATGACTAGATTTAGACTACTAATTGAACACATCAATTCAGCCCAGGCAAGGCCTTGCACATGCATGTCAACATCAAATCATCGAGGGGCCCAAAGATATCGCTTTTCCTGTTAATGAAAAAGGAGCGAATAAACTTCGACTCATATGCTTGTATCCTTTACTCATCAACTCATGCATGACACTACATTTTATAACATCATGTTACTGATGCGTTTTCGCAATACCAAAGCATAACTGGCTTGTAAATTACAACTCATATATCTCCGTTTTAAGAATATAAGATATTATCATCTAAGAATTACTCGTGATAGAATCCATGAAGTAATTCTCTGAGTGTGGTTTTATCCAATATTTAAATATCCATTTCTAAGTACTCATTAATCTTGTAGCAATACAATTGTTATGTATAAACTCCTTAGACAATCTACAGTCCAATTCATGACAATCTTAATTCACTACTTACTTCCTAAAGTAAAAGCGACTGTGGAACTTTGAATAATTAAATTGTTCATGAAGTAAACGTGCAAAGTGAAACATAATAATAAACTAATTAAGTATGGTCTCAAACCTATTGAATATAAATCATCTCTATTAATTAATCACCATAATAATTACGAATTTATTCATTGTAAAATGTTTTGAGCAATCAACCAACCACTTGAATTAAATAACATCAGTCATGTCATGTTATGAACATGCATACTATGTCTCTCTATGGTCCTTCCTTTGTGAACAAATGTTTATGACTAAGTTCTATCAAAATTATACGATCTAAATTGTTGGGCTGTAAATAGTTTTATTTATGTTGCGTCTTTTGGGCTCGTTAGATTAGCCTTTTTATTCTCCGGTTTGGGCATGTCCAACCGAGAGCCTTTTATGTATAGTATTTAAGTTAATGCTTGCATGCATATTAGGTTAAGATTCTAGAGATTATCGATATAGCGATTTATCAAGAGAACAATATTTTCCAGTAATCGTTCTTGTAATCTTCCAATCCTTTACAGTTGATGTTCTTAATCGAGCTCTTCTAAGGATTTTATTTAATCATTCGACACGTTTGATTCAAGCTGTTTGTTATTATTATTGCGTTCTTGCTGTTTCTTATTCATATACTTGTTCAAGATCTAATCGATCTTCATTGATTAAAAGTTAGTTTTTAATCCTATCAATTGGTATCAGAGCGGGAGGCTGTGTAATCGATACACATCTTTTCTGTGAAAAAGATTTCCATTAGGGTTTTCCGCAATCATCGATATTTATTGAGCCGTCATCTTAATTGACGTATCTTAGTATTTATTGTTTTGCCCTAATCTGCTTTATTACAAGTCTGATCTTTGAACAGGTTTTTACGATCATTATGGACGCAACGCAATCAAACCCTATTAATATTTCCAACAGCATCGGTTCGACGACAAAGATTCCAATCTTGTACACCCATGACTATGAAGTATGGGCACATCATTTTGAAGACTATGTGATTGGATCGGAAGACAATGGTTTTCTCATATGGGAAGCTATCATCAACGGACCGTTTTCTCATTCTGCGACATCCAGAGTTATTAAGACGCAAAAAGAGTACAACGATCTGCTTAAGGACGTGACGAATATTGCGCAAGATGAAAAAGACAAATTCCAGTGCAATATTAAGGCACTAAGGCTGATCAGATTCGCCCTTCAGTCCGACACATTCAGACTGGTCAGCTCATGCACTACGGCGAAGGAAGTGTGGGATAGGCTTCGCGAACTGTATTCCACAGACGAAGATCTTGAACATTCCATCCAAACCTTGCTTCTATCTGAATTTGGTGAATTCAGGCAAGGGGCCGAAGAAACTGTGACCCAGACATTTGATCGCTTCAATCATCTTCTCAGCAAGATGATAAAACACGACATTGAAAGGAAGCTCATCGAACAAAAGGTTACTTTCTCGAACGGACTACGATCTGAATGGAGAGCAGTTGTTTCCACAGTCAAAGCCCATGAACAGTTTAAATCATATTCTTTAGCGAAACTGGTGGGTATTCTAAAGTCCCAAGAGAAGATTGTGGTTCAAGAGAAGAATGTTGTCTCCAGTCTTGGTTCGTTGGCCCTCCTATCTAAAAGTAAAGCTGTGGTGGAGGATGAAGAGCTCAACTTGGAAGAATATGACCTCACAACTGAGGATTATGCCATGATGGTATCCAATCCTAAGAGGTTCATAAAGAAGAGATTCCCCAGCAACAAAAATAGAAACTGGCAGGGGAGTTACAGCTCAGAAAAAGCAAACAATGAACCGAATGCTGAGGAGCTCAAAAAGGAACCGAAAGCAGATGGCAATTCCGGAGTAAGCTGTTTCTATTGTGGTGGCAAGAACCACTACGCTAAGGACTGTGTTCTTAAGAAGATGGCTGAAAAGGACAATGGAAATGATGAGGAAGCTGTGCTGCAGAGGAGATTGGATGAGTTGAGAAAGAAGAAGTCTACCGCTAACCCTTCTATTAATGCTCTTATTGTGCAGGGTTCGGTCAATGACGATGAGTTCGGTAGCACCGAAGTTTGGTCTACTGACTCAGAAGACGAAGAAGTGAGGAAGCCTACTCATGGAAAGGCATATGCGGCTAAGGAGGAAAGCAGTGGTGGAAAATGCTTCATGGTGACTGAAGTGTCTCAAATGAGGGGATACAACACCGATGGAGGAAGCAACGGACCGAAGGTGCATGAGGATATGTGCTTTACGGCCAAACCACTCAGCCAACAGTTCAATGAGCTCGATGAACTGATAAAGAAGGTACAATCTGTTTTTATTTCATCTAAAGTACCATCATCCTCATATGAGAAAGAACTAAAAAATGTTAATACAAGAATTTCTCATTTAGATAGTAGCCTAACTCAAACTCGAGTCACCAATTCTAACCTGACTGATCAATTAAGCAGGGTGGCGTCGAAGAGTGAGGAGCGGTGAATGTGGATTGAGTTAAAAGAGTCGGAATTAATTAAAGTTAAAGACGAAAACATTTATTTGCAGAGAGACAATTTGAAATTGTTAAAACAACGAAATGTTTTTTGTTTAATTGCTAAACGTTTATATTCCAATATTACTCAACTTCACTTGGATTGTGAGATAGGCCAAAAGATCCATCGCATGATTTTGCCCTTCCTAGAATTTAAGGAGGATGAAATCGATGCCGAAGCTTACAATTGTGAGAGTGTGATATCATCTGATGATGTCAACCCAACTTATAAAATTGGACTAGACAAAATTGAGTCCTTCATTAAGTCCAAAGACCACAAGGACATGCTCAAAAACCTTTTGGATGAAAATGACAGACTTAAACTGAGAACCGAAACCATACAAAAGTTTGACTCTCTTAATGCCAAAGTAAGCTCAGAAAATAAAATCGATGTTGAAAACGCATCTGAGCTTAACGAGGACGAAAACATGAGTGAAATTTCTGTAGAGGATACGGTTGACTGCTCAGAATTTGTTAAAAGTGAAACTGAAAACCACAAAAATCTTATTTCTGAAAATTCTGTGGAATTCGCTAGATTGTCCCAACAAAAGTCCTCGAAATTAATAGAAAAAGCTGTCGTATATCAAAAGGTCAGGACCACTCCAAATCAGGTATACAAGGTCACTGGAGTAACCGAACATCAAACAGCTGAACTCACAGCTATTGTTAACGAAGACAATGCTGATGGCTGTGATGAGTATTTCTGGGAAGCTCCTATTGATAATGGAAACGAAACCATCGGCCTGTCTGAAAGAAACTCCTGGATGAAGAAAGGGAGATACATACCTGAACCCTTGAACAAGCCTGATAATTTCAGTGAACCAAGCACAAGTGGTACAAAAGATACTCCTCAAGAGATTGATCGTTCAGCAAAAGAAGACATTCCTTCAACGCCAACAGCTCGAAGTGAAACTTCATCCGATACTCCTTCCACTTCCTCAGGGGAAACTGAATCTTCTTCAGATATTCCCTCTGCTCCCTCGGCTCAAAGAAAAACTCCTAAAGTTCTAAAGGAACCAGCCAAGGTGACATCAAAAGCGAAAGCGAACGTTCATCATCAACCTAAACAGATGAGGGATAAAAAGATAGAAAGGAACCTAAGATACAAGAAAAACCTTTCTGAAAGGAAACAATTCTGGCACTCCCAGAATGCATACTATTCACACAAGGATAAGAATCTGAAGTATGAAAATAATCCCATAAGAAAGCCTGATAATTCCAACAACCAAAAGTCGAGGTTCGGTTCGCAAGAAAACAACAACCGAAAGCCAAGGTTCGGTTCGCATGAAAATACCAACCGAAAACAAAGGTTCGGTTCTGATAAGGATTTCAACCGAAACCAAAGGTTCGGTTCCAAGAACAACTCCAACCGAACTCAGAGGTTCGGCTCTGAAGTCAGACGAGAACAAGACTCAAAGGTTAACCCCACCAACGATCAAAAGCAAAAGGGTCACCTAGAGTCATCAGCAAGGAAGACATCTCCATCCAAATCAAAATCCTCTCTTCCTAATTCTTCTCGTTCATCTCCATCTTGCTCTAACGCTAATTCCGTTGGTTCTCAAAAACCTCGTCCATCTGCTGAACAGAAGGGAAAGCAGAAGGTCGATGAATCCAAACATGAGTCCAAAGCGATCAAACCCAATCCTAACAAAATAAAAGTCTTCACCATTAAAAAGAAAGATGAAACAACTCTAATAAAACGAACATATCTAGTTGACATCTCTCTTACTATTCCTGTTCCCATGAAAAACTCACATGGACCCAAGAAACTTTGGGTTCCTAAATTTGCTTAATCTTTGCAGGTTATAAGTGACGAGCAGTTTGACGAAGAATGGTACATCGACAGTGGCTGCTCGCGTCACATGACTGGGAGAAAAGAGGAGCTTAGGGAATACAGATCTCTTGCAAATGGTGGCAATGTTAAGTTTGGAAATAACTCTTTCGGCACCATAAAGGGATATGGAATCATAACTAATGGTGATTTTACCATAAGGAAGGTGGCCTATGTGGAAGGACTTCAACACAACCTCATCAGTGTATCTCAGCTTGTTGGAGGTACAGGTCTCAAAGTTTCATTCGATGATGAAGGTTCTGAAATCATAGAGAAAAAGACAAAGAAAGTGATTCTGAAGTCAGAACGAAAGGGTGAAATGTTTCCTCTGAACATGAAACCCATCAAAGGAAACCCAGCCATATGTCTGCTATCAAAAGCTCAATCCGACGAAAGCTGGCTGTGGCACCGAAGACTCTCTCATCTCAATTTCAAAGATATCAATCAACTTGTCACTGGAGGTCACGTTAGGGGTCTTCCACTGCTAAAGTTTGACAGAGAGCATTTGTGTGCTGCATGCGAAATGGGAAAGCAGAGTCGTCAAAGTCATCCATCCATAATTAACACAAAAGTTGTTGAACCACTCGAATTGCTTCATATCGATTTGTGTGGTCCTTCATCTATCGAAAGCATCGGTGGTAGCAAGTATATTCTTGTTATCGTTGATGACTTTTCACGATTTACATGGGTGTTCTTTCTAAAGCTCAAATCTGAAGCGACTCAAAAGCTGAAGGTGTTTATCAAGCAAATTGAAGTCCAACTCAAAAAGGTCGTTCGAAACATCAGGAGCGACAATGGTCTCGAATTCAAGAACAAAGAGTTTGAAGAGTTTCTTACAGAAAAGGGAATCAGTCATAATTTCTCAGCTCCCTACACACCACAACAGAACGGAATAGTCGAAAGACGAAACCGATCCTTATGTGAAGCTGCCCGAACTATGTTAAGTTTCGCTTCCTTACCTCTTTATTTTTGGGCTGATGCTATTTCTGCTGCTTGTTATACACAGAACAGGTCCTATCTCAATAAGCGATTCACGCTCACACCATATGAGATAATAAATAACAGAAAACCCAACGTGAAATTTTTCCATGTGTTTGGCTCAAGGTGTTTCATCTTTAACTCTAAAGAACACCGCAACAAGTTTGATGTCAAAGCTGACGAGGGAATCTTTCTGGGTTACTCACTCACTTCAAAGGCGTACAGGGTCCTAAACAAACGATCAAGAAGGATTGAAGAGACATACTATGTGACCTTCGACGATAGCTATGTCAAGAAGCTACAGGCCATAGATGACACTGCCAGGGAAATCTTTCCTCAAACTGGTCAAGTCACTGTCTCAATTGCCAACATGTACGAGAATTTTCTGGATCTCTTTGACGAACCGGAAAAAGCTTCTCTCTCAGAAGCAGGTGCAGCCGACAACAAAATAGATAATATGAAGCAGATAGTCGAAGATGCTGCAAGAAGAATGCATGAAGGAGAATCGCCCACTGATGAATCTCCATCCAACAATGCATCAGTCGAGGGGGAGACTAGTACTCAAATCGAGGGGGAGCCAAATACTCAAGTCCAGAGGGAGCCAAGCTCTACTACTTCAACCGAAGGTCCTTCAACAACCGAAGGTACCTCTCCTACCGAAGATCCCTCTCCAAGCGAAGGTGCTTCAATGCCTGAAAATCCAGCACCACAAGAAACCCCTGAACCTCATGTTTCTCAAGACTCATCAATTGAGGGGGAGCATGATGATATGACGCTTGATTTCGATAGCCAATCTGAGCCAGAAGAGATGATCAATGCCGAACTAGATCCAACCTTCGATCCAAATTACCCTCCTCTTACCAAATGGACCAGAGATCATCCCATCTCTCAAATAGTCGGTGATGTATCTGAAAAGGTTCTGACCCGATCTCAACTGAAGGCAAAACAGAAATCCTTATTTTCAAAGGTTGAGTTTTGCATGTTTAACTCATTCATATCAAAAGTTGAACCGAAGACAGTGAATACTGCACTCGATCACTCTGATTGGGTTCAAGCAATGCAAGACGAACTGAACGAGTTTGAAAGGAACAAAGTCTGGCGTCTCATTCCAACGCCTCCAGATGCTTCAGTTGTTGGTCTTAAATGGGTTTTCAGAAATAAAATGGACAAGGAAGGTAATGTCATAAGGAACAAGGCTCGTCTGGTGGTCAAGGGATACTGTCAGGAGGAAGGAATAGATTACGAAGAGACGTTCGCTCTAGTAGCTAGGCTAGAATCTGTTAGAATATTTCTGGCTTATGCTGCTCACAAAAACTTTGAGGTTTTCCAAATGGACGTCAAATGTGCGTTTCTCAATGGAGAACTTGAAGAAACTGTGTATGTGGAGCAACCTCCTGGGTTTGTGAATGAAAAGCATCCAAATCATTGCTACATTCTGGATAAAGCTGTGTACGGCCTCAAACAAGCTCCGAGAGCCTGGTATGAAACGCTTACAAAATTTTTAAAGATGTCCAAATTCAAACAAGGTTCGGTTGACCCAACCTTCTTTCGCAAAAAGGAAGGTAACCACCTTATGATAGTTCAAATTTATGTCGATGACATCATCTTTGGCTCCACGAATCCCAGCTTAACAGCCGAATTCAGAAAGTTGATGGAGACTAAGTTTGAAATGAGCTCAATGGGTCCTATTAACTTTTTCCTTGGTTTAAACATAAGACAGGGACCCGAAGGCATCTTTATCAATCAGGAAGCTTACACAAAGACTCTCCTAGCGAAGTTTGGAATGATGGGAGACTCAAAAGTCAAAGTCCCAATGGCATTCGGCACCAAGCTGACCCCTTCACTAGATAAACCGGCTGTTGACATCACACTCTATCGACAAATGATAGGCTCATTGATGTATCTAACTGCTAGCAGGCCTGATATCATGTTTTCTGTGTGTTATTGTGCTCGATTTCAGGCTAACCCACGCGAACCTCACATGCTGGCAGTGAAGAACATCCTACGCTATCTCAAGCGAACCGCCTCCTTAGGTCTTTGGTATCCATCCAATTCAGGCTTCTTCGTTCAAGCCTATTCTGATGCTGACCTTGGAGGATGTGGACTCGACCGCAAAAGCACAACTGGTGGCTGTCAATTTCTTGATGGGAAGTTGGTCAGCTGGCAATCCAAGAAACAAACATGTGTGTCGCTGTCTACTGCTGAAGCGGAATACATTGCCGCTGCATCCTGCACATCACAAGTGATTTGGATCCAGAGTCAACTTCGAGACTATGGACTCAATATGAAGAAGATCCCACTATATTGTGACTCTGAAAGTGCAATTAGGATCTGTCATAACCCAGTGCAACACTCTAAAACCAAACATATAGCACTGAGGTATCACTTCATCAAAGATCATGTGGAAGATGGAAATGTCGAAGTTCACTTCGTAAGAACCACTGATCAACTGGCTGATGTCTTTACCAAAGCTCTTCCTGAAGCATCATTCAATAAAATTTTGCAAGGGCTAGGTATGATGGAATCAGATTCAGTACCTCACACTACCTCTCAAACTCAACCGTAAGAAGCGAAACCAACCGAACGTTCGGGTTCGGTTCAATCATCTGACTCGCTCATCACCTCAAAGGTAGTCTCTCTTTGTTGTATATTTCTTGTACCATTTTGTTTTTCTCTATATTTAAAGTATTTATTTTGTATCTAACTTTCTTAGTTTTTCAAAATTTTGTGGAACCGAAACCAACCGAAGGTTCGGGTTCGGTTTTTCAACATTTTTTAGAACCGAAACCAACCGAAGGTTCGGGTTCGGTTTTTCAAAATATTCCTGAACCGAAACCAACCGAACGCTCGGGTTCAGTTTTTCAAGTTTTTTCCAAGTTTTTTTTTATATATAATTTTTTTTACTCTTTTATAATTTTTTTTAGGTCTTTTTTTTTATTATTATTTTTTTTTATATACAAATTTCAAAAACTCCAAAAATATTTTCTTTCATTTTTTTGTGTTCGTTTGTTCATGGGGATATATTTGATAAATTACTTAAGTGTCCCTAGAAGCATGCTGCTGTATGTGTCCCAAGCCTCATAAGATTTTGAATAATTGCCTTCACGACCTGGTATACACAAACCTTGTCTTCCCAATAAGGCTAACTTATTTATTCTAATCGTGAGCTACCTCACACTCTTCTCACATGAGTTAAGAGTCTCCTGCTTGGTCCTTTCTTTCGCAGCAGAGGTACTATGTCTTCTTTCACCATCCCCATTACACTTCTCCATAACATTCGTTTCATCACTGTAACCCTTGAGACTCTCAGAAACTACCACTGAGGTTTATGGTTACACAACATCTGTGTTTATGATCTTAGTTTCGTGCCACTACGAGCTGAGTGAAACCCAAAATTCAACACCAAAGAATTGACGGTGACAAATTAATTTGATCAAGTTTTCACCAATGAATTGACGAATGTACCTTCATGAAATCTCAATTTTTTTCTGATTCCAATGAAATTGTTACACACCATAACATTTCTTCCCATGGGATCCAGTTATAATTTTTTTTATCTGAGATTTTATACTCATCCAAGTCACTTAAAAATCAACTCTAACCTACTTGTTCAACAGACTACACCGGTCTCACAAGTACTTTGTTCACATTCGTTCTTATATCAAGAATTGAATTGTTGACTCAAAGCGAAACCACCCTTACTTAGCCTTATTAAAAGAAACCTTTCAACATTTATTAATAAATGTTTGATCGTAATTCAACGGGATTCCACACTAACACTTTGAGGTCTCTCTTGATCTTGAAGGAAGAGATTCGTGCCCGGGATCATCAGTTTCATGTCATAATTGACATCACAGATTATCCCAAAAAGAGCTGCTTTATTTCTTTATCTTTTACACTCTTTGCACGAAAATCCTAGGTTTTCAAAATTCCGTTACTAATTATTTTACAGGCTGGTTTATTACTGAGGGATTACTAATGAGGTTGTGGCCAACAATTAGCCACGTGGGTCCTAAATTGAATACAACTGATTAAAAAGGGGAAAAGACAAGAAGTTGCCGACGCGGCGGAAGTTCAAAGGATAGAAATTCAAACGACGGTACAAAAGGAGGGCGCGTGAATTTGAAGCGGCCGCGCTTTTTCTGACACTTTTGGACGCGTGTGCAGTATTGAAGCGTCATCTTGTTGGGCTGTAAATAGTTTTATTTATGTTGCGTCTTTTGGGCTCGTTAGATTAGCCTTTTTATTCTCCGGTTTGGGCCTGTCCAACCGAGAGCCTTTTATGTATAGTATTTAAGTTAATGCTTGCATGCATATTAGGTTAAGATTCTAGAGATTATCGATATAGCGATTTATCAAGAGAACAATATTTTCCAGTAATCGTTCTTGTAATCTTCCAATCCTTTACAGTTGATGTTCTTAATCGAGCTCTTCTAAGGATTTTATTTAATCATTCGACACGTTTGATTCAAGCTGTTTGTTATTATTATTGCGTTCTTGCTGTTTCTTATTCATATACTTGTTCAAGATCTAATCGATCTTCATTGATTAAAAGTTAGTTTTTAATCCTATCATAAACTTTCACAATCAAAACAAAGTATGAATGCCCTCTCCTTTAAGTTTATCATAGAGAAACTATTCCCAAACTTCGCAATTTGAAAATTGAAAACTTTGTTCCCTACGAACGGTATATGCAATACTAGCATAACAGTTATGATGCCACTAGCTTTGACATGTACCTATAAATCAACTGGACTTTCACCAATATTCTTGACTTCCTTACTGAAGTACAAATTTTTGTTATAGGATGCTTCGATAAGTATCCATGTAGACTTCTTAAGCTTATACACCTTCATTGGATAGTTTATGTGTATGTTTAATCCCTTTCAAAACTTATAGATATATGTATTGAATTTTCAAACAATCCGTGCTATTCCTCATAATTCGAAATATGAATAGGGATTCCGTAATCATATTGTGAATTTGAGAACACAATTAACACAACCAATATCCATACTGATCTTTATCATATCTTTTAAAATCTACTAGCCAAATCATTTCCTCATAATCATTCTCATTAATTAGAGTGAAACCTTTGCCACCTAGATTTTATGGTGCATACGTTCTCATCCATGTGAATCTATCATTTCCAGCATACAATCGGAAGAGAAGGTTTAGGACAAAAAACAAATTTAAATTTAGCTTTCCTTCATGGACCGAACTTTGCTATTCTACTTTTCTTGTCCTATGGTAGCACAAGGTCCTACCAGTGCTTCTGTGTTGTTAACAGTTCACCCATATTGATCAATGTAATTTTACTGACCAACATGCTTTGCTTTTGTAGTTAAATGAAAACATAGAACTCACAATCATTTCCAAATCAACAGCAAGGTGCATAGAAATAAGAACGTGTCAATTAAACATGACCAGTTATCAACCTCAGGTCGCGTGCTAGTGATAACTAAAAGGTTTATTGTCGGTTGAATCCTGAAACTCTCAAGATCTACAAGGCCCCACAGACTTCTTGAACTATGATTTTTCTCTCAAGGAACATTCCTTGACGAGCTTAAACAAATATTCAAGATTTCGTGTGGATTCTCGACAAGAAAACACTTCATAGAGTTGGTCTCAGTTTATCTTTTGTTTTGATGAAAAACATCACAACTCCAATTCTAAATATTCTAGAGTAAGAAAACATTATTACTCCACATTTCATGAGGTGTTGTCAACCTACTTAGTATGAAATAAGTTTCAAGACACAATTTGTAGTAACTAGAGCATGGCTCTAAAACTTGATTGGAAACAAAGTATGACTCATCTATTGATTGAACCATTTCAACAATATCAGACTCCTCTTCTTAGTCATTCAATTACGCTAAGATGTTCTTTGAGGATCAATTGTGATATAGTTCCATAATCGTTAAGATGATCATAAAACATGATGCTAAATTATTTCTCCTTTCCTTTCATATTGGAGAAACTTTTATCTTTCTGCCTAATCGATTCTTCTATTCGTTCTGCTACTCTTTGAATCTTTTTCAAAGTATTAGAATTATGCTTAATATTATAAACACAACCATATTTACTGAAACACTACTAAATCATGACAAATAGAATTATCGTCCTTTGTAGTGGATCTGAATAGTCCATATCAACAAGTACTAGATTCATCAATCCTTAACTTGACTGACATAAACATGTGAACAAAGAATTAGTTATAATTTTCCTATGAACTAGATTCTCATACAATATACAATGTGCATTGTACAACACCAAGTATCTGTCCAGTTGGTGATGAGATTTATTTTCAATTAGTCAATTATGATAATACCACACGCGATATTATAAGAATCGAATCCACAACTAATATTACTATTATTAGAAATGTAATCAACACTTTCATAAATTCCATTTGAAAGAAAATATAAACTAAGGCTACCAGATGAACCAATATTTCACTTTTATTGAAAGTAAACCAAAAGATGGAACTTGTCCTTACAACGCATAAAATAAAAATCTATGTTTCTAGACATCTCCTAAGAGTAATAGAAATCTATTAAATTATCCTAACTCCTAAGAAGTAGCTCCATTTATCATGATCAGATTTGGCTCACCTTGTTCAAGCTTTCCTTTTTTCTCTTAGCATCTTTGATATCATCAAAATGTGATCATCACATCATGTATTAAGAGTCAATGAATATGAACTCATAAAACAATGGAGTTAGATAATGGATGTACCTGAAGTAGATTCATTCAAATTGACTTTACCATCTCTGAGATCTTTCAGGTTATTTGGGTAGCTTTGCAACTAATGTCCCTTCAATTGGTAGTAGAACCAAATGGACTCTTTGGGTCTAACATATGGAATGATCCTAGAACTAGTTTTTCTCTTTACCATACAACCAAACGGTTTGATCTCGGATGACCCCTTTGCATTGGGAAGATAAATCTTTCTAGACCACGATTGTCACGAATGTCCATGGAAACCTTGGAATTAGACCCAATAAGCATCTCTTCTTTAGATGTTCTCTTTAGCATTTTTGCTTCAACAATAATCAACATTTAGGTCAGATCAATTAGACTCATATCGATATTCCTCATATAAAAGTTAAAAATAAACTGGTCATATGACTTTGGAAGAAAAAGAATAATCAATTCAATGGCTTTCCTCCTTGGCAAAAACGACACCTATTCTATCCAATTTGTCGATGTATGATTTCCTTTTTTAGAATATACGCACATACAAAATTTCCATATTGATGTTTATAAGCCAATAAGGCTCGAGTAGTTTTGTATCTTTCAACTTGGGGAAAACGTGACATAGGGAGAGTCATTGGAGGAGGAGGTGGAAGAGATGAAGAAAAATGATATTTATTTCCATCATTTCCTAAGGGAGGGAAAACAATTTCACATTGACTTGAAATTGGAAGACCATCTCTTGAAGATGAGAGGGACCATTTCCATAAGAATGAGAAATACCATTTTTTTTTATCTTCATAAGAAATCTAAAAGTGGGAAACAAGAGAATTCAAGTTAGTTGATTTAATCCTTAATTATTAACCCAAAGTTTTAAATTAAGGCTAGGATCCATATTTTTTATTTGAACTTTGAAAAGGGATATCGTAATCAAATTTGAATCTATTTGAGGTAGGTAAGGCTTTTACCAATTTCAATCTTATCAAATTCTTAGATATTTATAGATTCATTGAATCTTATCAATGTCATGTTTAATCTCTTATTATGCTCTCACTTTTGTGATTGGGATGCCGATGATCACAAACAAGATGTGAATAATCATGCAACCATGCTCCATTAACAATGATAATGTTCAAGATGCCTATCATATCTCTTTATAGTCCATATTTATGTGCCGATTAACCACAAACGCTCCACTAACGACATATAAAGCATGATGTGCATTTTTCATGGATTAGCATACTTTTCATATTTTCCTAAAGTAACCATGAGTGGGATTTTATAAAGAAATGCTTAGTTACTTTATATCATTATACATATTAATGAGATTATGTCCTATCAAATCTGTTAAGCTAACAGCCTTTGACAATACAAGAGAGCGATGAGTAAGAATGAAGACCCAATGGCGGTAATTTTATAGGGCGCTTCCTTCAACTCCCCTTATAGTATGGCTTTGTGAATGAGGCGTACTAGCAATTTGATTGACTTTTTTATACATATAATATATTAAATTTTTAATTATATATAGTATAAGGTGTATTTTAAAACATTTTAAAAATACAAGGTTTAATCTTTTAATTATATAAATTAAACTTTTAATTTAATTAAACTTTAAACCAATTTATGGATTTAATATTTATCTTTTAATTAATCATTTAATTAAATTAATAATAATATCCATAAGGATAATATTAATTAATCTTTTAATTAATGATTATTTAGTCAAAGGATATCTCATAACATTTAGGGTTTTATTTAATTATCTAATATAAGCAAAATTCGGATTTGGCATATATTAAAAGAGATAATTACCAAATAACAACCAAATAAATCAAATTAGGCAGAAAAATCCAAAATACTGGATCTGGTAGTTCTCACGTTGTGAGAGATAGATTCTCACGACATGAGAAACAACTTTTCACAAAAATCGATTTTGTTTAGTTCATCCTATGTACAAACAATGTAAGCCACGCCTAGGCTATGATACCACTGATGAGTTTTATAGATTACATTAGCTATGTGCTTGCGAGATTAGATTTCACTAACCATTTAAGGGCACATGCAACCTAAAGGGTCTATGTCTTTAACACTTTGAATGTAGCATGCTATGAACAACAAAAATTAACTTGAACCATAATGAATCTCTAGTATAATCAAATAGAATAATTAGGGTTACATACCTTTGATTTGTTGTATAAACATCTACTTCAATCTCCTTCTTGAAAACTTATTAAAGCAAGCACCAAAAATCTTGTGCCTCTAATGTCCTACACCCAAAACCTAGAAACCCTAGAATGAAGAAGAGAGAGAGAGAGAGAGAGAGAGGGAGAGGGAGAGAGAGAGAGAAAGAGAGAGAGAGAAAGAGAGAGAAGAGAGGTATAATTTTTGTTCATAATCCTTATAGGAAGAGCATGAATGAAATTGAGGCCATAAGGGGTCCTATTTATAGTTTAGGTAGCTTAAGGACAAAACGAGATTTGAATGATTAAATAATAGATTCAATCCTAAATCAAATCCTTTCCTTAACTTCATCCAGGAGGCTTCTAGAAACCCTAAGGAGGCTCCCAAAACCGTCCACCTCTTGGATGATTCTAGAACTGCTTATTTTTTTCAACTATTCAACAATTATAATTCACCCCTTGCAAATTTAATTAATTTCAATTAATCCCAAATTAATTCCAAATTAATTCTGATTAATAATTAATTAATTAATTCTAATTGATTTCTTATCAATTTATTAATCATATAAATTAACAAATCAATTATATAACAATTGATCCCATGTTAATTTGTTAAATACACAATAAATTAACATATATTAATTATCTATTTCTAGTTAATATATTAATCACATAATATGTTAACAAATTATTTATCTCTCTTTCTCCCAATACACTACTAGGAAAACAGCCTTTTACGACGCTCATTGCGCATCGTAAAAGGCTCAGACGACGCGCAAATGCGCGTCAAGGAAGGCCCTGTCATAAAGAGATATGATGCGCTTTTGCGCGTCGTCTATAGACGACGCGCATTTACGACACTCATTTACGACGCTCATTTACGATGCGCGTTTACGACATGCAATGCGTATCAAGAAAGGCCCTGTCATAAAGGAAGACGACACTCATTCGCGTGTCGTAACCTTACGACGCGCGTGTTAATGACACGCAATGCGTATCAAGAAAGCCCCTGTCAAGAAAGGCCATGTCATAAATGAAGATGACATATATTTTTCCGTATCATAATTTTAAATGTTTAAAAAAAATATTATTTATAGATTTACTAATTTTTAAATTAAATTTGCATTTAATGTCTCATAATCACAAAAGAGCATGAAAGAACATTATTACACGAAGGGGAGAGAAGAAGAATTGTAAAACACAAAACCAAAATTTTATTATAGACTTCAAGGAAGATCAGTTACAAAGTTACATAAGACATACAAATACAAGTCAAACCATTGTGACTTTTATTCCTAACATTGCAACTCTTCAATGACCACAGTTCAATCATTGACTTCTTAAAACCTTAACTTCTATAATAGTTGCTTATATTTAATCGCTAACTTATTAAATAGTGATATAATTTCCAGAATTCTAACATAATTACCAAAATACCCTTAAGTCTAGATTATATTCCAACAGTAATAACAAATGGAATTGTATTGGAAGCTTCATCTCACCAGCATTGCGAAGAGCTTATTGGTTCATCAGAGACGTCTTCCAAACCCTACAATAGATTCATATAAACTATAAACATGTTGAAAAAGTAACACATATGTTGTTTAACTAGAATGAAATTGGTATTTGACAAAGACGAACAAAATTAAAGAGAAAGAAGCCCACACATACCTGCTACTATATGTACTAGAGGCGATGAAGTTTACCCTCGAATATTAACAACTATTCTTCAATAACGAGTTTATAAGGAGTATCAAGATTTTATGACTCTTTTCAGCATCTGTAAAAAGTTTCTCAATTTTAATAGCAGTACTTCTGTTGAATATGTAATCAGTGATATTCGCAGTTGTAACTATACCTAGTTCATCAAGGAAAAACAGAAGAACTAGGGGAGAAGAAACGAGGGATTAAAACAGCAGAAACAAGAAAAAACAGAGGAACAATATTGGTTGGTGCTGTAGATAACTTAACTGAATAAAACTTGGTTCTTAACACATTAAAAGGACAACGGTTACATCTATATATGCTAAATAAGATAGCATCCAAGTATAACTTGAGGGGCAGACACAAGAATTTTCAACAATAGTGGCACCAAAGCCTGTAACAACAAAAAAGATAACATCAAGGCTTATCTAAATATCCATATTTGGGTTAAGGCTTCTCTAAATATCCAAAGCTTGTAACAACAAAAAAGATAAGATCAAGGCTAAGGGAAAATAAGTAATTTTAGCAAAATAAGATGTAATACTACTTCCAACCTATAGCAAGCTATGGTATGATAATCCTGGGATAGCTGTGGTAGTACGGTAGTACCTTGCGTTACGAATAAACCTAACAGACACCAGATGAAATATGTATATTTTAGCATTATATGTATATTTTAATAGTATACGGGTTTGTTAACCGTGTGATTCTACCATACCTTTAAACTAGATGAAAAGTTTGTAACTTCTTTCTTGAAGCATGGTGGTGCATGGTTCTGATAAGGTAGACACATGTATTATAAACATTTTTAATTATAAAACTATGATAAAATGTTGAAACTATTAATTTTATATAAATTGTAACGTAGGAGACTTACATCTTTTGAAATAAGTGTACTTATTACCTGGGAATATCTAATTTTGGTTTCCATCCTCCAAAAAGACCCTTTTAGTGTTCTTCCAGTAATAAATAATCCATAATGACATGCTACATTTGGGTTTGTCTTAGGAACCCCAAGAGTAACTATCACACCCCACCCCTAATAATTAATGACAAAAATAATTATCTTTTTTACCTTTTAAAGATTAAGAGATTAAGAAAGGAGTTAGTTAGGTTACATCACAGCAAGAATGCAAAGCTATATTTATCATCTCAGTGTCTCCAATGCATTCAAATGAATATTCTACACCACCGTCTATAAGTCGCTTGATAGCCTGAAATCATAAATATAAGAAGTCAACTATATTATCCTTATTAATCTTATTATTGGAGTATTTATTAACATAAACATAGTACTAGTGTACCTGTTGAACTGTCTCATCAATGTCATTTGGGTTGATGAAATCTGTTACTCCAAAAGCTTTTGCTGCAAAAATAACAAAAATCATTATTAATGAACAATTTTAATACTAATCACATCAAGAAAGACTTGTTAGATTTAGCACTTGTTATGAAAATAAATCGTGTGTTATTACCTTTCTCTTTCTTTTCAGGATTAGTGTCCACCCCAATTATCGTAGATGTGCCCCTTAGTTTAGCACCTTGTGCAACCTAATCAATTGACATTTCAATTAACCAATAAAAATAGGTTTAGATACTTATAGACAGTTCCCAAACCAAAAATCGCAACTGTTGATCCTTTAGAAACATCAGAAACACTCCAAGTTGCACCCAAACCTATAAAAACAATTCTATTTACAATATTTCTTTTCAAAATTTTCTTATTTATGAAAAATGCAAAATTGGTCCCTGTGGTTTGCCTTTTTCTTTGGTTTTTGTCCCTCAAGTTTCAAATTTTCAAATTTGGTGTACTTTTGTTGCGGTTTTTGATCCTGTTCCAACTTGAAAAGACTATTTTGCCCTTACGTAATTTCTTTTGGATTTTCTTTTCAAATGACTAAAAAGAGGGGTCCTTTATTTAAAATTATCTAGAAAAGAGATCAGAAGAGCAAAATAGTCTTTTTCAAGTTGAGGAGGGACCAAAAATACAACAAAAGTATGCCAAAAGGACCAAATTTGCAATTATATATATATCACAAGGGAAAAATAGTCTTTTTCATTTTGAGATGGGACAAAAACCACAAAAAAGGACCAAATTTGCAACTTTGAAACTTGAGGGATCAATTATGCAAATTTATGTTTTACAAAGTTTGTTAACCTGCTGCTGTTCCATAACTGAGGAGGCAAACTTTTTCTAGAGGGGAGTTTTGGTCATTTTTACAGCACATCCAGAATTAACAACTGAATTATGATAAAAATAATATTAAAAAAAAATAATAATAATAAGCAAATAATGCAAATTTATGTTTTACAAAGTTTGTTTACTCGCTGTTCCTGAATCCAACCGAATTATAATTGGTAATGTATGCAAATAATGATAAAATAATAATAATAATAATAACTTACATCACATGTGTCTACAAGAGCTAGAAAATTGTCAGGAAAGGCTAAAGCATATAAAATAAAAGCAGCTAATTCACTCTTATTAGTTTCACCAAAAACACCCATCAATATACTTAGCCTCTGAAACATATAAAAAAATAGAGTTATTAAAAATATGATATATAATTATATAAATAATGAAAAATGAAAATTTCTTACCTTTATTTTGCTTAACCAGGTCTGAGAAGCACTAACAAAATCCTCACATACTTGAGATCCATCATGACTTTTTAGAGACTTATCTATAATCTCATCAGTTCCCTACATCAAAAAATAAAAAAATGTAATAAGAACTTTTTAATTGAATAAAAAAAGGTTATTTATAATACTAACCATGAATGAGCTAACAAAAGCATGGGAATGTGTTCCACGAAGTGGTATTCTAAATATTATTCCAGCTGCACAATTGCTAACATTTCACAATAAAAATAATATATAAGCTACAATTCTACATTGTTATTTGTAGCAATATCTTGATGCCCCTATACCACCATATGGGCCCTACATATAAAAGAAACAAGAACTTTTGTAAAAAAAGGAGGGGTAAAATGGCCATCCCATTTGATTAGAAGGTCACGAATCCGATTTTGAAGATTCATAATTGGATGCATAAGGGTTAAAAGTGATGTTAGTTTAAAGAACAAATGACATATTAAGTAAGCACATGGCAAAACAACGATCACCTAAAAGGGATCATTAGGTTGCACTCCAACAATCTTCACTCGTTTAATAGATTCTAATGCTTGTTCTAAGTATCAATTATTGATGTAACCTGTTATCAATGAGCCCAATTAGATAAATTCCCTCTTAGGCTTTTCATCAAACATCTTCTCTGCAACATCTATCTGGACAAACTTTATGAATCCAATGTCTAAAATTACCCTCTTAAGTGAAGTTTCCCTCATAGTGATAAAGAATTCACAGATGTACAACAACCTATGTCTTCTGAAAGATTAAAAGCTACATATAATATTATACTTAATTAAAAGCACAAAAGAATTCAAGAAAAGTATGTATGAATGACTATCTTCAAATTACCTCAACGGAAAAGGGAAAACTTCATATAATTAGAGGTTGATATACAAGAACTTAGGGTTCACCAAATCAAATAGTAGGTATATGTGTAGAAGAAGGAACCGAAGTTGGAATCGAGTTCTGGTATAGAAGTCGATGGCAAGGAGTTGTTATGAGAAGGGAAAAAAGAGTTATCAGCTGACCTGGATGATAACCATGGCAGATCGAAAGGGGAAGTTGTTCTCCTTCATTCTCATTATGAGTACCTCCATTAAGCGTCGATGGAAGAGGAGTGACAATGAAGACCATCATTTCAACGGTATCAAATTAGAACAATCCAAATAAAATTAGCTGTCCCGACAGGCGGCGACGTTAGATGGCCCAGTTGGAGGAGACGACAGCCGACCGGAAAGATGTAAACGGGGTACAATTTTTAAACTGTTTTTTATTTGAAGCATGGGGAGGAGAAATAAAGAACTGGAAATTGTAAGATAAAAAAAACATTACCTTAATCTACTTTGAAAGAAGTGTATCGCGGTGCATTGAAAGCTACCCACAGAATAGTTGCCATGTTGAGAGAATTTCCATGTGTAACCACGTGTAACCACCGAATCAATAAATTCAATCACACCAGTTGCTTCAATCGAATCCTAATATACAAGGAAAAAAAATCAATAGCAAAACCGGTAGATTTTGAGACCAGTTAGACAAAAAAGTGGCAATAGGGTACCAAATCGGCATTCCAAAAACACAAAATTGGCGACCCAAACAACAAAATTGGCAATCCTAATCACATATTGGACCAATTGCGATCTCTAAAAACACGTTCCAGCAATCAATTTTGCCATCCAGTGGGATCGTGGAGTTTCCGTACCAAAATACGTTTCCGCCAAGGATCAAAACGATAACGTACCGTTATTGGGAACGAAACGTTCAGAACCTGGATCATGGCTAATAGAGGGATCCCTGTGACTATGATATTAGCGCATATTGAAGTTATAATTCATCAAGGGAGAAGAGGTTAGGGTTTGGGGAATAAAAGAAGAAGAAGCTCATTACCTCGATAATTAAAGAACTGAAGTGGGTCAAAACTTAGATTTCCGATGATTCCCATCGTTATCTCTCTAATTGTTCTTATCTAAGCAGTCTGAAATCAAGATGTAAACATAAGTATCAAAGATACAGATTTCACCCCTTTAAAACTAATTTTTGATACCAAGAATAAAAAGGGTGGGTTTGATTCCTTGTTGCTAAGGATTTACGCATGTACGTCGACACCACCATCGAAATTGACAACGCCATCTCCGAAATTGACCGGAAAGCACCTCCGTTCATCATCACCAACAGATCCATCCCAGTCTCCCTTCTTTCCATCACTTCTCACAATAGAGAAAAAAGAGGGAGAGTCGATTGCAAAGATGAAAGATAGAAAGAAGCTAGAAAAGAACAAGGCGGGTTTTCAAAATTTTGGGGATTTCGTTTCCCCTTGTCTACTAAATGCGCGTTTCAATAAAAATTATAAAGCGACAGTTATGGAGGACGCACATGTGCCCTCCGTGTTTTTAATTTTTTTACATTAGACACTAATTTAAGGGCATGCAATTATGCGTGACTTAAATCCTTAAATTTTTTGAAGAGATGACACTTTTTTAATGTCACTCTCTTTTGCGTAACATAAATCAATGAGTGTCGTGGTTTGCGCGTCGTAAAAGGGTCTTTTTCTTGTAGTGATATCATTTCTAGCTATTTCTGTTTTTGAGGACAACCCAAAAGGAACTTTGCTAATAACTCAAGATTATACTAATTTAGTTATTGGCTTAGACACCTAATCCAATAATCATCCCCTAACTAAGTCCAATATTACAATAATTTCGCACATAGAGAGTGTGCTTTAGATTATACTAATACAGACACATTCATAGTTCCTACTCTACCAGTTTACCCTCAAGCACATAGAGATTATACTACTAGCTCTACTCTACACATTCCCTATCCTAACACACACACACATTCATACTTCTTACTATATATATATATATATATATATATATATATATATATATATATATATATATATATGACGTGCATAATTATTCCTATCAACTTTTAAATTTATAAACCTAAGTAACTTAACTAATTTATGCACCTATAGGAAAAGTTCTTAGTCGGGTTATAGAATAGTCTAGGTAAGTCAGATGTCTAACAAAGGGGATGGAATTTAACTAATAAAGCAGCTACTAAAAGCTAAACTAAGAAACAAACTTTTAGTGGGGGTTTTATTGATTTTGTAAGATCATAAGAACTTAAATCCAACAATTACCATATAACACTATTAAACTAAACAAATCAAACAATTCAAATTTAATATTAAAGAGTACTTTCGTTAGATCTAAATCCCCCATTTTTCCCTATGGTTGATTTCTTATTAAATTACTATTGAAGGTTACCAAATTATTATGAAACTAGTTATTTTGATCAAATTCCTAGTTGTTCAAATTTATGACTTACTATGTTATGATCAAATACAAGTAAACCCGAAATTGGTATTAAGATAAATTTGGCTATGCACGATAAATCTAAGAGTTACTTTCTTATGATATCACACAAGAACGCTTCCCACTTAATTTGAAAAACATTCATTTTATGCATCCCTCCGAAACCATCCCCATGAATCTTTTCTTAACCTCAAGGTATTTTTGGCTAAGCTGCCAAGTATACATATGGAAAAATAACCTAGAAAGAAAAATACAATAAAAATAACTTTGAGTTTTGGCAATTTTGTCTTATTCTTCACTTTCTTTAACTTGAATCTTCAATAATTTGAACTTTCGAACTTTTCTTCATGTTTATTGATCTTCATAGGTTTGTGGACTCCTATTCACTCAAACTTTTGTAACTTTTGTTTTTCATTTCTATTTTTTTTCTTTTTCTTTTTTCACAACTCACTTCTTTTCACTCCAAAGTAAAAATCCAAAAAATAAAAACATATGCTTAAGAAAGGGAACTTAACTTCAACCTTTATTGGTTAAAGGCATTAGTTTAAAGTGCAATTACTATATAAGCTCTCCTAGATACATTTATGGTACATGATGCTTAACATATTATGTCCCTTAAACTAAACCGATTTACGTTTTTGTCCAACATTTCACTAAGATTGGGAAGCCAAAAATACACTATAACATATTGGCTCAACTAAATCTTAGGGCTCGCATCAAATCATCCCACATAACACTAGCAAACTAGCCCAAATGCAATAATATCAAAATTTTGAAATGACTAGATTTTTAGACTATTTTTGCAAGCCTATTAATTTCTTAATTTCTATCATTTTCTTTTTAATTACTGTCATGCTTGATAATCATTTTTTGACCCCCTACCCCCACACTTATTTCATACATTGCCCTCATTGTATGCATAAAATAATGAATGCACATAAAAAGCAATAAAATGGAGAAAAATGAACAGACTCCCAAGGGGTAGTAGTTGTCACACCCCAAAACCGATAACGGCGGAATACGTTTCGGGGTGGATGACGTAGTGAATAGTATCATCACAATTGCATAATAGTAGAAACAAGAATCATACAACCATAGTATTACATAGTGAATTTAATTACATGCGTGTTTTGTAATGTTTAATAATGACCCAAAAGCAATTCAAAAATAAGAGATGGGTCTTGTGTGCTCCACCTTCTCCAAAATGTTGCGTCTATACCTGTCTATCTTTGACCTGAAGATACAAGTTATTTTGAAAACAATTATTAGCATAAAGCTGGTGAGTTCATAAGAGTTTAGTGTGAGTTTTGTATACAAAGCATTGGTGCTAAAAATGTATCATTTATGTTCATAAGTAATAGAAACTTAGAAAATCCCATATTTTCCAGGAAATACATTGTAAGTGACAATCTGTGAAAAGTATGCATTCTTTATCTTCTTGAAAACAATTTGTTGTAAAAATACTTTGGCAAATCTTCAAATAACAAATGTGATAGGATAAGTTAAGCCCGTGATCAATGATAGAGGTGCGAGCTTCCTTTAGTGATAGATACTTACTTACTTCGGGATGTGGTTTAACATTTAGTGTAGTATTTTAGTGTAGTTGTTGGGTATTCCTTGTATATTACCAATAGTGAGGATAATAGAGGATCCCATGACCTTCCCGGTCATGCACAATGTAGTGAAGTAGTGGCATCCCTAGGCCTGTACGGCGCGGACTGAGTTAACAGTCGGGATGTAATAGCGTCTGCCCCGTATAGATCTATACATGTAGAGTTGTATCCTTCTGGAACACTCCGGGCGTAGTGAATAGCGAATAGAGTATTTTGTAGTGGTTTAGTGTATTAATGTTTGTTTAGTGTTTACTCTATGGTTATAGTGTAGTAAGCTTTTAGTATTGAACATAGTGTATTCTCTTACTAGTGTATCGTAGAGTAATAGTGAGTATTATGGTGTAGATAGTAATAACTTTAGCGAGTAGTAGCGGTAGCGACCCTAACCATACCTATTATGGTTATCTTAGTGGGGATGTTTCTTAGCACGTTAGTGACTTTAGCATTAAGTGAAAGCAGTAATAATCGTATCCCATACTGACATACAGATTTTATATAAGTAAGAAATCAACGACAGTCGGACGGATAACTACTACCCTAAGCCCACAATCAAACAAGAACAGGAAATAAGGCGAGATATCGGTCCTAAGTCCTCCAAGTCTTATTTATATAAATATATCAGTGTGGTTACATTTTATAAGCAAATTGATTTAATAAAAGTATTTTCCAAAAGAACATTTAAATTCTGATTCACTGTCTAAAAATAGTTTGAAAAGGGTAAAACCTGTTTTTAAGGCATAGGGACAAATCACATGTGATTTGGACTAAGAGTAGTGAATCACATGTGATTAATCCTTGTAACTCGGAAATCGTTCTGTAAAACTTTACATAAACATTTATAAGCAACTTGTATCTCCCCCCTAAAACATGTAAAACACTTGAAAGGTTCATTAAAGGGGTATGAACTCACCTGAAATCGCGGAAATCGGGTGAATCGGGTAAATCGGGTAATAGTGTCGATTGAGCGTTTGGTACCAAATAACCACTTGAGCACCTTTTAGGACCCTAATGTCATATGAAATATGTATTTTACAGGAAGTTAATCATCTTGTACTCTTCATTATAGTATTTGGACATTCTAGTGTCGTTTTCGGGGTTTTAAGGCCTAGAAAGGGTTCCCGGGAGTGGTACAAGGCCATGGATGATTTATGGGAGGGTCCATGAGTTCACTTTCTTAGAGTTTATGGCTTAAAAGCCACCCATTGGGAGTTTACGGCCGTAAGCCCCCTAGGCTTGGCCGTAAACTCTTGTGACACTCTAAAATGTGTGTTTAGGGCCTTATCTCACTTCCTTGATTTAGTGGTGTGTGTTTTGGACCAAGAGGGAAGGATTAAACATCATAATTTGTGACATTTTTGGGGAGTTTACGGCCAAGACTTGTTCTTGGGCCGTAAACTCCTATAGGCCCTTCAAGATGTAGGTTTTACTTGTACAACATGGTCCCAAATGGCTTAGAAAAATCCTAGAAGGCCCTATAGTGAGTTTGGAACAATTTGGCATACATTTTTGGGGAGTTTACGGCCCAAGAACATCCTTGGCCGTAAACTCTTCATTTGGTATCAAGATGAGGTGTTTAATGGTACAACACACTTCCAAAGGCCTTAGATAAATCCCTTTCATGCATTAGGGTAGTTTAAGGGCTTGTTTGACACAATTTCTTGGGTGTTTACGGCCCAAGATTAGTCTTGGCCGTAAACTCCTCTTTTTGTGCTCAAATGATATTGTTTAATGCATTTAAGTGTTCCTTGGAGTCAAGTCTAATTTACCAAACATCCTAGAAGTGTTTTTGGGGCTTAAAACATGGATTTGAGGGGTGTTTGAGGTGTTTACGGCCTAAGCACATGCTTGGGCCGTAAACTCCTTTTTAAGCATCATTTTCTTGTGTTTTAATGTCCAAACCCTTCTAGTTATAAGCCTTAATTAGTATACTAACATACAAGAAGGAAAAACTTGGCCTTGGGCATGAATTTGGGGGTTTACGGCCTAAGGAGCTTCTTAGGCCGTAAACTCCTTTATGGTCCTTGATTTCTTTGATTTTTGGCCCTCAAATTCAATGAAGCATGTCTAGAATAAGATAGAGGATGAGTACTTACGTTTGGAAGTCGGAAATTAGCGGAAATCGGGGTCGTTTTCGAGTCTAGAGAGAGAAAGTAGACAGAGAGTGGGTGTGTAGTAAATGAGTGTTCAAATGTTGTGCACACCCATTGCATATGTCTCGGGAACCGCACCCGATACACGGCTACCCGATGTTTAAAGTTACCTGGGTTAAAACTTTTTACCCGGGTGAAGTGGTTGAAAAGGTAATACAACTCTATTAGGTTAAACGGGGTTAACACATACGAGTTATATTTCTTATGATAATATTAAGCCATGCATAAATTTAGATATCAGGATATTAACGATTCCAAATATTGCATAATATAACGTATAGTGACATGTTCCGTTAGTGAAAATGGGGTTTGTAACGGAATTAGATTTGGGGTTGTCACATCATCCCCCCGTTAGGGGAATTTCGTCCCGAAATTTAGAATACAAACAGATACGATATTACAATACTACTAAGCGAAGAGATGAGGGTATTTGAGTTTCATTTGATCTTCGCGCTCCCAAGTGAATTCCGGTCCTCGCTTGGCGTTCCACCGAACCTTCACAATTAGGATGCGGCTTTGTTTCGTCCGTTTTACTTCACGATCCAAAACCTCAGCAGGTTCTTCCACGAAGTTGAGGCTCTCATTGATCTCGATCTCGTCGAGGGGAATCACGAGAGTCTCGTCCGACAGACATTTCTTCAAGTTTGAGACGTGGAAGGTAGGATGTATGTTACTTAGCTCGCGGGGTAAGTTTAGTTTGTAAGCTACGGGGCCGATTCTAGCAATAATCTCAAAAGGCCCTATGTACCTTGGGTTCAACTTTCCACGCTTCCCAAAGCGTATCGTGCCTTTCCAGGGCGAGACCTTCAGAAGGACCCGGTCTCCGACCTGGAATTCCAAGGGTTTCCTTCGTTTGTCGGCGTAGCTCTTCTGTCGATCCATAGCGGCTTTTAGTCGTTCACGTATCTGTACAATCTTCTCGGTCGTCTCTCGAATGATCACTGGACCAGTGAGGGCGCTATCAGGAACTCGTCCTTTAGCTAACTGAGTGTCTCCCACCTCGGCCCAGCACAAAGGGGATCTGCACTTTCGGCCGTAGAGAGCTTCGAATAGAGCTGCCTTGATGCTCGTGTGATAACTATTGTTGTAGGAAAACTCCACAAGAGGTAAGTGTGTATCCCACGATTTCCCGAAGTCGATCACACAAGCTCGCAGCATGTCTTCTAATGTTTGGATCGTCCTCTCACTTTGTCCGTCAGTCTGCGGATGGTAGGCTGTACTCATATCCAGCCTCGTCCCTAGTGCCTTTTGTAATGATTGCCAAAATCTAGAGGTGAATCTACTGTCTCTGTCTGATATAATAGATATAGGGACGCCATGCAATCGTACTATTTCTTTTATATAAATCCTAGTGAGCTTTTCCATCTTATCCGTCTCTTTGATGGGTAGGAAGTGGGCGGACTTGGTCAACCTGTCAACGATGACCCAAATGGTATCTAATCCACCTGCTGTCTTGGGCAGCTTGGTGATGAAGTCCATTGTGATTCGCTCCCACTTCCATTCTGGTATTTCTGGTTGTTGGAGGAGTCCTGATGGCTTTTGACATTCTACTTTGACCTTCGCGCAAGTAAGGCACTTACTTACAAAGGTAGCGATCTCTGCTTTCATGTTCGGCCACCAGTATAGCTTTTTGAGATCCAGATACATCTTATCTGAACCCGGGTGGACGGAGTAACGAGTGTTGTGTGCTTCCCTCATAACCAAATCCCTGAAACCTCCATGATGCGGAGTCCAGATTCGGTCCATAAAGTAATAGGCTCCGTCACCCTTAACCTCCAGATTTTTATCCATCCCGCGCAGGGATTCTCCCGCCACATTTCCAGGCTTTAAGGCTTCCAGCTGAGCCTCCTTGATCTGTGTGGATAGATGTGAATGTATAGTCATTGTCAGTGACTTGGTTCTTCGTCCGGAATATTCTTTCCTGCTCAGGGCGTCCGCTACTACGTTGGCTTTCCCCGGATGATATCAAATTTCGCAGTCGTAATCGTTAAGCAATTCGACCCATCGACGCTGTCTCATGTTGAGTTCCTTCTGGTTCAGTATATGTTGGAGGCTTTTATGATCAGTGTACACCACGCTCTTCGTCCCATACAAGTAGTGTCTCCAGATTTTTAGTGCAAAGACAACCGCTCCTAACTCGAGGTCGTGAGTAGTGTAATTCACTTCATGGTTCTTTAGCTGTCTCGAGGCATAGGCAATAACCTTGCCTCGCTGCATCAAGACACAACCGAGCCCCTGATTGGATGCATCACAGTATACGACGAAATCCTCTGTCCCTTCGGGAAGGGATAATACTGGTGCGGTGCACAGGGCTCTCTTCAGGGTCTGAAATGCTTTCTCCTGTTTCTCTTCCCAGTCGAATGATACACCCTTCTGGGTTAGCATGGTGAGGGGTTTTGCAATCCGAGAGAAATTTTGGATGAACCGACGGTAGTAGCCAGCGAGGCCTAGAAATTGACGAATTTCCGTAGGCGTCTTTGGTGCTGACCAGTTCTCAATAGCTTTGATTTTGGAGGGGTCCACGTGGATTCCGTCTTCACTGACCACGTGCCCTAAGAATTCAACTCTCCGGATCCAAAACTCGCACTTAGAGAACTTCGCATACAGCTTCTCGGATCGTAGGGTTTCCAGGACTAATCGTAAATGGCTTCTGTGCTCTTCCTCGCTCCGAGAGTAGACAAGTATGTCGTCAATAAAGACGATGACGAACTGATCTAGATATGGACGACATACTCTATTCATCAAGTCCATGAATACTGCGGGGGCATTAGTCAGTCCAAAGGGCATCACTACGAACTCGAAATGCCCATAGCGGGTTCGAAAAGCTGTCTTTGGAACATCCTCCTCGAGCACCCGCAACTGATGGTACCCCGATCTAAGATCAATCTTGGAGAAGTAACTGGCTCCCTGGAGTTGATCGAATAGGTCGTCGATACGAGGGAGAGGATAGCGATTTTTGATCGTGAGTTTATTGAGTTCCCTATAATCGATGCACATCCGAAACGACCCATCCTTTTTCTTCACGAACAAGACCGGAGCTCCCCAAGGTGAGAAGCTCGGTCTTATAAAACCCTTGCTAAGCAGTTCGTTGAGTTGACCGGATAGTTCTTGCATTTCGGCGGGCGCTAGGCGGTAGGGCGACTTAGCTACGGGGGTAGCTCCTGGGATTAGGTCGATTCTGAATTCAACCTGTCGTTTAGGAGGTAGGCCTGGGAGATCCTCCGGAAAGACATCAGGATAATCGCATACTACTGGAATGTCTTTTGGATCTTTCGATTTCTGGTTAGTGTCGACGACGTGGGCAAGAAAGGCGCGATATTCCTTGCGCAAGTATTTCTGAGCCTGAATACTAGAGATGATACGAAGGTTTCTACTTGGCTTATCTCCGTATATCACTAGGGTCTCTCGATTCGGAAAGTTCAGGCGAATGGCTTTCTCGGAACATAGGATGTCGGCGTAGTGAAGGCTTAGCCAATCCATACCAACAATGATATCAAAATTTTTGATTGAGACTGGTATAAGATCGATTAAAAAGGGGTGATCATCTAACGTGAGAGTACAACCTATATAGATTTCATTAGAGCTTTGTGTCTTCCCATTAGCCATTTCTACAACGAATGTTTCTTTTAGTGGTTGAGGGGTTTGTTTGAGTAGGTGTTTAAAGTTTTGATTTATGAAGCTTCTTTCTGCACCACTATCAAATAAGACACAGGCGTAAGAGTTGTTGAGAAGAAACGTACCCGTGACCACCGTGGGATCGGCTACCGCTTCATTGTGACCGATAGCAAGTAACCTTCTAGTTCCCCCAGCATTTGCAACTTTCGGACAGTTCTTCTTAAAATGGCCCGCTTCACCGCATCCATAACAAGTCGGGGTCACTCCCGTACCAGGAACCTGTGTAATAGGTTTGGGAGGGGCCTTGCAAAATCGGACAGTATGGCCCTTCCGTCCGCAGTTGGAACACTGCAATTCACGGCATGGACCGTTGTGGTGAAAAGGGCACTTGGGACACTTAGGCAAGTTTCCACTGTAAGCCTTTGGCGGGGCTGGAGCAACTGGTGTGGCTGGGATGGTGGCAGCATGGACCGCCACAATTTGCTGGTCCTTGGAGGCGGTTTGAGTTTTCTTGCCTTTCTTCTTATCCCAACGTTTCCTTTTTCTGTCAGATGATCCTGAAGGTGCAGTGGTTGTGGTGGTTGTTGTTGCTGGAGTGGAGGAGATTTCGTGGTTGATCAGACTCTGGGCCAATTCCTTGGCGTTGTCGAAAGTGGTAGGGCGTGAAGCCAGAACATTTCCTCGATACGGGGGCACTAAACCCCAGATGTAACGTTCAATCTTCTTGCTTTCAGAGGGGATCATGTTGGGACACATAGCTGCCAAGTCGCAAAACCTGGCCGTATAGGCCGTTATGTCGGTCCCCTTCATCTTGAGGTTCCAGAGTTCTTCCTCCAGCTTCTGGACCTCGCCCCTAGGGCAGTACTCTCCTCTCATGAGGTCCTTTAGAGTGTCCCAGCCCATGGCATTGGCTGTAACCAAGGAGAGTGCATTGACATGGCCGTTCCACCATGACAAAGCCCTGTTAGCGAGGGTAGCGGTAGCGAACTTGATTTTGCTCTCTTCGGGACAAGAGCACATTTCGAATACAGCTTCGGTCCTTTCGAACCATTGGGACAATGCCAGAATTCCTCCGGTACCATCGAAGAAAACAGGTTTACAATTCATGAAGTCTTTATAAGTGCATCCCTGCACTCGTTGGTGGACTTCACCAAATCTAGAATTCCCACCGCTCGCATCACCCGAGTTCATTTGGGCCATGGCTGCTGTTACAGCCGCAGTCACAGCCGCTTGGAACAATACCGGATCGAACTGCGGAGGAGGAGGTGGTGGGGGAGGGGTTTGAGTTTCAGGTCTTCCTCTGCTGGGACGCTTTCGTGGAGGCATCCTTCACTGGAAGATCATAGAAATGATAGCAATAGTAAGAACCTATTGTGAATATGAATAGAGTGTTTCGTGGATTAAATCAACATAATCCAAGATCAGGGTAAGAGATATAGCAATAGAGAAATCATCTGCCAATACACTGGTATTAATGATGCAACAGAAGTTCGTGAAAATTGACCTAGTAGTAAGTCTTACATCATACCATAGAGAAAATGCTGGCAGTTTAGAGGTTCAGCTAGAGTACTCTTAAACTAGGAATGTTTACAGACAAGGGACCTACGGAACATAGAGATAAAAGGCTAGTCCTTTAAACAAAAGAGTGAGGTAACTAGATGTCTTCTACTGGCGACGGCTGCTTGTCGGGCGAATCCTCAGATCCTCCAGTTGACGCATAACTTCATGAAGGTGTCGATCCTGAGTCCTTTGGCGTGCTCGGAGTTCCCTAACTTCAGCTCGGGATGCTGCCAGCTGATGCTGCAGAGCCTCGTTGGTCCTCCTTGTCCTGTCCATGGCTTCTTCGAGTTGGCGGATGCGAACAGTGTTGAGGTTTAAGTTGGCATCCACTTCTACCACTGGACCAATGGCCGCTTGACTTTGCTCCACATTCCTGGAAATTCTTCGGATCATGATGGGCAGAACCCGATCTGCTGATCCTCCTTCGCTTATGTTGTAGAAGCTTCGGTCTCCATTGTAAGGCAAAGGCTGACCCTGCTCCTCGCTCCATCGATGCAAGGACATTGCCCACATAGGAGTGGGGCCCTGAAATGCCGGTCGAGGGTTAGGGTTCGGGGCTTCAGGAGGTTGGTTGTTGACTTCTGGCTCGGAGCTCGAGCTATCCGAGAAGCCTTCAGCATGATGATCATCCAAAGGAATAGGGTGATCGTCATCTGACTCCTCTTCGAGCCATCCTCCATTGCCCTGGTTCGGAAAGTACGGATCGCCGGGTAAGTGGAAGCCAGCCATGCTATCTACGCGAGAAAAAGGGGGAAAAGAAGATTAATAGACGTACTATTCTAAGATACTTATAGGAGGAATCGTTACTAGTTGACCCAATACTTGCATAGTGCATACCGATTACATGTAATCGAAGCAAGATAGTCCTTCGAATAAACCACCCTAACTTCAGACCCCCAATCAAAGAAGAACAGGGAATGAAGCAAAGGCTGCAGATTCTGAGTCTATAGCGCCCTAATCACATGTAATCGTGGTGTATCCACTTAGCAACTATTGTCCTACTAGTAACGACCCTTTTTGTTAACACATACGCATAATCTAGGGATACAGAATACTCCTATAGTATTCTCATGTTAGCGTTATTATGGTATTGTTGGTAAGTTTTAGACTTGCTGTAACATCGCAACCGAACTTAGGCACATGCTAGTCACCCTCAGGAAAACGTAGTTGATCAGGCTACATCATCCTGAATGTGACTATATGTCTCTAAACCCAATTGTGCTGCCCAGCAATCTTAATACTTTTGTTTTGTTCTAGGATGATACTGATTCCTGTGTTTCATAGTGATGTGTGTATATATATACTTAGTTAGGCCTTTTAGATACTTAACAGTATATATTCTTGGTCAGAGTGTTTTAGTCCCGAAGTGTTTATAGTTCGTATATCTTTTATAGGTTGATATACTTGATTCACTATAAACAATGCTCTGATACCAATCAGTCACACCCCAAAACCGATAACGGCGGAATACGTTTCGGGGTGGATGACGTAGTGAACAGTATCATCACAATTGAATAATAGTAGAAACAAGAATCATACAACCATAGTATTACATAGTGAATTTAATTACATGCGTGTTTTGTAATGTTTAATAATCACCCAAAAGCAATTCAAAAATAAGAGATGGGTCTTGTGTGCTCCACCTTCTCCAAAATGTTGCGTCTATACCTGTCTATCTTTGACCTGAAGATACAAGTTATTTTGAAAACAATTATCAGCATAAAGCTGGTGAGTTCATAAGAGTTTAGTGTGAGTTTTGTATACAAAGCATTGGTGCTAAAAATGTATCATTTATGTTCATAAGTAATAGAAACTTAGAAAATCCCATATTTTCCAGGAAATACATTGTAAGTGACAATCTGTGAAAAGTATGCATTCTTTATCTTCTTGAAAACAATTTGTTGTAAAAATACTTTGGCAAATCTTCAAATAACAAATGTGATAGGATAAGTTAAGCCCGTGATCAATGATAGAGGTGCGAGCTTCCTTTAGTGATAGATACTTACTTACTTCGGGATGTGGTTTAACATTTAGTGTAGTATTTTAGTGTAGTTGTTGGGTATTCCTTGTATATTACCAATAGTGAGGATAATAGAGGATCCCATGACCTTCCCGGTCATGCACAATGTAGTGAAGTAGTGGCATCCCTGGGCCTGTACGGCGCGGACTGAGTTAACAGTCGGGATGTAATAGCGTCTGCCCCGTATAGATCTATACATGTAGAGTCGTCTCCTTCTGGAACACTCCGGGCGTAGTGAATAGCGAATAGAGTATTTTGTAGTGGTTTAGTGTATTAATGTTTGTTTAGTGTTTACTCTATGGTTATAGTGTAGTAAGCTTTTAGTATTGAACATAGTGTATTCTCTTACTAGTGTATCGTAGAGTAATAGTGAGTATTATGGTGTAGATAGTAATAACTTTAGCGAGTAGTAGCGGTAGCAACCCTAACCATACCTATTATGGTTATCTTAGTGGGGATGTTTCTTAGCACGTTAGTGACTTTAGCATTAAGTGAAAGCAGTAATAATCGTATCCCATACTGACATACAGATTTTATATAAGTAAGAAATCAACGACAGTCGGACGGATAACTACTACCCTAAGCCCACAATCAAACAAGAACAGGAAATAAGGCGAGATATCGGTCCTAAGTCCTCCAAGTCTTATTTATATAAACATATCAGTGTGGTTACATTTTATAAGCAAATTGATTTAATAAAAGTATTTTCCAAAAGAACATTTAAATTCTGATTCACTGTCTAAAAATAGTTTGAAAAGGGTAAAACCCGTTTTTAAGGCATAGGGACAAATCACATGTGATTTGGACTAAGAGTAGTGAATCACATGTGATTAATCCTTGTAACTCGGAAATCGTTCTGTAAAACTTTACATAAACATTTATAAGCAACTTGTATCTCCCCCCTAAAACATGTAAAACACTTGAAAGGTTCATTAAAGGGGTATGAACTCACCTGAAATCGCGGAAATCGGGTGAATCGGGTAAATCGGGTAATAGTGTCGATTGAGCGTTTGGTACCAAATAACCACTTGAGCACCTTTTAGGACCCTAATGTCATATGAAATATGTATTTTACAGGAAGTTAATCATCTTGTACTCTTCATTATAGTATTTGGACATTCTAGTGTCGTTTTCGGGGTTTTAAGGCCTAGAAAGGGTTCCCGGGAGTGGTACTAGGCCATGGATGATTTATGGGAGGGTCCATGAGTTCACTTTCTTAGAGTTTATGGCTTAAAAGCCACCCATTGGGAGTTTACGGTCGTAAGCCCCCTAGGCTTGGCCGTAAACTCTTGTAACACTCCAAAATGTGTGTTTAGGGCCTTATCTCACTTCCTTGATTTAGTGGTGTGTGTTTTGGACCAAGAGGGAAGGATTAAACATCATAATTTGTGACATTTTTGGGGAGTTTACGGCCAAGACTTGTTCTTGGGCCGTAAACTCCTATAGGCCCTTCAAGATGTAGGTTTTACTTGTACAACATGGTCCCAAATGGCTTAGAAAAATCCTAGAAGGCCCTATAGTGAGTTTGGAACAATTTGGCATACATTTTTGGGGAGTTTACGGCCCAAGAACATCCTTGGCCGTAAACTCTTCATTTGGTATCAAGATGAGGTGTTTAATGGTACAACACACTTCCAAAGGCCTTAGATAAATCCCTTTCATGCATTAGGGTAGTTTAAGGGCTTGTTTGACACAATTTCTTGGGTGTTTACGGCCCAAGCTTAGTCTTGGCCGTAAACTCCTCTTTTTGTGCTCAAATGATATTGTTTAATGCATTTAAGTGTTCCTTGGAGTCAAGTCTAATTTACCAAACATCCTAGAAGTGTTTTTGGGGCTTAAAACATGGATTTGAGGGGTGTTTGAGGTGTTTACGGCCTAAGCGCATGCTTGGGCCGTAAACTCCTTTTTAAGCATCATTTTCTTGTGTTTTAATGTCCAAACCCTTCTAGTTATAAGCCTTAATTAGTATACTAACATACAAGAAGGAAAAACTTGGCCTTGGGCATGAATTTGGATGTTTACGGCCTAAGGAGCTTCTTAGGCCGTAAACTCCTTTATGGTCCTTGATTTCTTTGATTTTTGGCCCTCAAATTCAATGAAGCATGTCTAGAATAAGATAGAGGATGAGTACTTACGTTTGGAAGTCGGAAATTAGCGGAAATCGGGGTCGTTTTCGAGTCTAGAGAGAGAAAGTAGAGAGAGAGTGGGTGTGTAGTAAATGAGTGTTCAAATGTTGTGCACACCCATTGCATATGTCTCGGAATCGCACCCGATACACGGCTACCCGATGTTTAAAGTTACCTGGGTTAAAACTTTTTACCCGGGTGAAGTGGTTGAAAAGGTAATACAACTCTATTAGGTTAAACGGGGTTAACACATACGAGTTATATTTCTTATGATAATATTAAGCCATGCATAAATTTAGATATCAGGATATTAACGATTCCAAATATTGCATAATATAACGTATAGTGACATGTTCCGTTAGTGAAAATGGGGTTTGTAACGGAATTAGATTTGGGGTTGTCACAGTAGTGGCAAGATTGAAATTGATTGTTGTGGGAAAGCTTGAAGATCTTGAATATGTTGCTGGAACTAGAAACTAGACTCCTGCTGCTCGTGAATGTGAATGTGTCGGACAAAAATAATCAAAAGAACTAAAAACCCAGCTTCAAAAAGTGTGTTGAATAGGGCCACGATGTGGGAAAGCATATGCCACGTCGTGAAGGTGAGTCTGAAAGTTTCTAATTGCGCATATATGAATCGCCACAACGTAGGAATATGATGGCCACATCGTGGTTATGGGGAGGTTTCAAAAATAGTTTCTACCCAAATTTTTCTGGAAATTATTCAATTCATCACTATGACACTTTTAATCGTCTGTTTATCCTACAAAGTCTCCACTAAACTCTTCCAAATGTGACACACACCCCAAACTTATTCAAAATTGTGGTCTTCGGGTTTCTTTTAAACTTCTCACAACTTTTTCCATTTAAGCTTCTTCACTACTTCCATTCGGAAATCATAAGATCAAGGTCTAGAAAAACACATCATCATTTAGTTAAACAAAAAAGAAACTAATCAAAAAGGAAAAGGAAAAGGAAAATCAAACTCTAAAAAAAAAGTTGGGTTGCCTCCCGATAAGCGCTTCTTTTTGGAGGAGTCATGAGTCAGACTCCTTCCCACTTTACGTTGTTGTAGTTGGGAGTGGGGTCTCCTTGTTCTCCTTTGTTTCTTTCCATCCTCTTTGGTATGATTGTACACGCCTTATGTATGACTTCTTCATGTTTTACTTTGTCTCTGTGTTGGCATTTTCATCGTGTTTGCGTTTCAAACCTTTACTTTTCCCAAAAAGTTGTTTCGTTCTTTCCTCTTCTTTTGCTTCTCTTTCTTCCACTTCCATATTTTCAATGATTGGATCGTTTTCTCTTGCTTAATTCCTTCTCTCTCTTCTCCTCATCATCACCGGAATCAAAATTTTCTTCCTCACTTTCTTCATATACTCGATCCTTGGGTGCAGTGAACGCGAATACTTCAAAGTTCATAGGAATTAAAGCTTTTGGCTTGATAAGTTTAACTTCTTCAACTTTAGGCTTCTCCCAAGCTCTCAATTCTTCCTCCATCAACTTCTCTATCTTATCTAACTCATCGAGTTTCTCTTCTATTCTTTTACCTTCTAAATTATTCACTTCTAACATCTCATCTAAAGGTTCTTCATGATTCATTTCTTGGTTTATTTCAAAGGTAATTTCTTAGTATTCTACTCGAAGTGTCAACTTTGAATTATTGATATCAATGAGGGCTCTTGCGGTACTCAAGAATGGTCTTCCCAAGATTATGGGAAGGTCTTCGTTTTATTTCATGTCTAAAACCACAAAATCTACTGGAAAAATAAATCTTCCAACCTTCACCGATAAGTCTTCTACAATCCCACGTGGATGAGTGATTAAGTAATCCACCATTCGAAGTGTCATTCTTGTATTTTGTAGCTTTGGTAGAGCGAGATTTTTGTAAAAAGAGTATGACCTGAGATTTATGCTAGTCCCCGAATTGGCTAAAGCATTTATTGAAGTGTAATTGCCAAATTCACTAGGTAGAGTTAATCGGACCGGATCCCCCATTTTTATTGGAAATTTATCAATGATGGTAGTAGAGAATAATTCATTTAGCACAATAGTGAATGCTTTTTCTAACTCCTTTTGATTAGTCATCACTTCCTTGGTGAATTTAGGAAGTCTAGCCATGAAATTGAGGAATGGAGCATTGATCGAGGGGGATAGCACTTGCTCCATGAATTTCTTATGTTCCGGATCCAGTTGGTTTCTCATGGATCAAAAGGGATAAAGCAGTGGAGGCTGATACTGTTTTAAAAACGAAGAATTTTCATCCTTCAGTGGCCACAACGTGGCTAGGTCGCCATGTCGTGGGGTCTGGACACAACTCAACTCTGTTGTTTCTGCGGGCTTTACTCCTTTTGGTTGTAGATCTGACTGTTCGGTGGTTGCATCGTACATCACAAATGGCTCAGAATAAACCTCCTTTTCAGTGTATATCTCCATAACATGATATTGTGCTTTTAGTTCTGGATTCTTGAGTGGTAACAGCTCATTCATGAGTTTAGTCAGTTGACACAATTGAGTCTTAATATTTGTTATCGCTGCTTGTTGGATTCTTATCAAAGCATCAGTCGCGTCATGTCATTTCTCTGAAACGGCTGCAAAGCATGTAAACATTGAATGTAACTCGGATTTGTTATCGGATGGTGGTTGTTTTTTTTTATAAAACCCTCTACTGGTTTGCCTATACTTCTCATCGGTTTGCCTATATTTGTGCTTTCTGGTTCACATTCTCATCTAGATCTCAATCCTTAGTCAAGTGCGGCCCATTGAAATTATCACACCCAACTCGTATGAAATGTATATATTGATCCATCTTCTTCATTTGCTGATGCATATTCTTGATTTTAGCCATTATTTCAGCCAAGTTTTCGTTTCCTCGTTCTCTAGTACCTTTACCTCTTGTAACATCTTCTCGTGGGTTATGGTATTCTCTTGAGTGCTTCATAAATTCTTCAGTTAACTCTTTGATTGTGGACGAATTCATCTTAGTTAGCGGACATTGATAGTCAAGAAGTTGTCTTGTTGACACATTCACTCCATCAAAGAAAATAGACACCTCTTATTGCACGTTTAAGTCGTGCTAAGGACAATCTCTAAGCAAACATGTGTACCTCTCCCTCGCTTCATATAAGGACTCTCCCATATGTTATTCGAAATTGGCTATATTGTTCTTCAATTTTGCAACCTTGGATGGTGAACTAAATTGTTGGATGAACTCTTCATTAAGTTGAGCCCATGTAGTGATAGCACCAGGTGGAAGTGCCTTTAACCAATCTTTTTCCGTTCCTCTAAAAGTTACCAGAAGCATCCACAACAACACCGTTGCAAGAGGTATATTGGGAACATTAATATAGTTAGCAATGTTGTTAACCTCATTAATATGGTTGTAGGCATCTTTGTGATCTTTCTTGTAGAATGGGATATCTTTTAGCATGGCCAAAATGTGCCTATTCAGTTTGAAATTGGCGTTGTTTGGAATTTCGGGTTGCACAAGACTTGGCCCATTATCATGCTTCCGCTTTTTGTACTCTTACATCATCATATTTGTTATGCCCGCCATCTCCTCTTCCTCGATCTTGGTGTCATCCTCTGAATCCTCTGCGGTTTCTGGCTTGTTTCCTACTTCGTTCTTACTTGGAGTCTTCTCAAAGTGCTCAAACGTGTCAACTACAAAAGTGCTAGTTGACTCGTCAACTTGTAACATCCCGACTCCCAGGTATAAATTTAAATTGTTTTGTATTCATTTTGATAGGGAAACTCGATGAGTTGGAGGTCCCAACTCATCGAGTATAGATTGAGATTGCTGCATGGATTTTAGAATCAACTCGATGAGTTGGAGGACCCAACTCTACGAGTTGGAGCTGAGCGTGAAAACCCTAATTTTCAGGGTTTGCACCCTATTTAAAGGATCTTAAGCCCTCTATACCGCCTCCCTCATCACCTTATCATGCTGAGACAAATCCTAATCGATCTATCTACCACTGTGAGAGAGAGTGAGGCTAAGAGTGTGTGTTTTGGTGCATTTCTTGAAGGAACTTGAGGAGTAAAAGGCTTGGAAAAAGGAGTCTTTGGATCCATCATCCATTTAGTGTTGACGACCATTTGGAGGTAAAAAGACATTATCTTGATCACTTTTTTGTTAGATCTCTCCATTAGTGAGTTTTTGGCCATTTTTATCATTTTCTTGAGTCATTGTTGGTTTTGATCTTACCTTGAAGCTAATACTTCAGATATGGACGTTATTAGGCCCTTTAGGCCTAAAGACTCAAGCTTTACCAACCTTTGGCCAACTTGCACGCCGTAAACCTTTTTGTTGAGCTTTGTTTTGGCAAACTTAGCCCTAAATGCCATGCATGGACATATAGCTTGTAAATTTACGTGGTATTTCAGCCTTAGAAGGCTAGATCTAGAGTTTGGGGCCTTAGTCTCGCTGAAAAGCATCTGAATGAGTTATTGGGCTGAAGGAGCTCGACGAGTTGGTTTTGCCAACTCAATGAGTTCGTTAGGGTTTTCCTGGTTAACCTAGATGTTGTACAAACTCGGCGAGCTGAGTTGAATTTTCCCGATTTTTCTGAGAGTAGAAGGAACTCGATAAGTCGTATGGATGCACTCGACGAGTTGGGTCAACATGGACTGTTGACTTGAGCGTTGACTTCCGTTGACTTTTAGGGTTTGGTCAAGTTGTGGACTTTGGAGACCATGGAGGGGTAAAATGGTCTTTCACCCTTTCCGAGAGTTAGTAAAGGAGTTAGCTTAACATCTTTGGAGTTATCATCATAAATTGTTAATTAGAGATGATTATGATATATTTAGGCGGAGACTAGACCGACTGTTGAGTACAAGACATACTTGTTTCACTTACGAGTTGAGTCTTCTCACTATACTTGCCTGAGTAGTAATCACTGTGCGAGCAGAGGGTCTTATTTGTGTTATCGACCGGAGGGTCTGATGTGCTTATATTGAGACATGTGATATGATGCTTTTTGTCGTTGTGATTTATGTTCTATATTATTATATGCATTTATTGAGATAGGACCAGAGGGTCCAAACGGAGTCGTGAGACTGGAGGGTCTTCACTAAGACACATGAACGGAGGGTCCTTATTGACATATAGCCATGAGTGTGGTATCTAGGGGAACTCACTAAGCTTTGTGCTTATAGTTTTGTGTGAAATGTGTTTCAGTTACATCTCAGGATTGCGGGAAGGCGCCGACATGATTGTACACACCAGCTAGTTGATTTGTATTTTGAGAATTCTGGGATATTTGACAAACAATTTTAAGTCTTGTGTTTGAAACAAATTATAAATTGGGTTTGAGAAATGTTAAACTGTGTTTTTTGTGAATTTAAAAATGAAAATTTTATTTTAAAATTTAGAGTGTTACAAGTTCGTATCAGAGCTTTGGTTTGAGGGATTCGGATGTACGTACGGATATGTATGGACTCATTATGAGAATTTGAGGAATTTCTCTAAAAATAAATGATTTTCTAAACGAGTAAATTTTTTTAAGAGGAAACGAGATGAAGCAATGTGTACAATCAACCATAGCCCGAACAATGATTTTCCCAAAATAACCTTACTTGTTTATATTATAAGATGAGATACTTATGAGATATTAGAGTTGCATGCTAGATGATAGGCTAGGTATTTCTGGAATTTAGAGCTAGAGTTGCTTAATTCATGATTCCTTAGCCTATGGGGATTCTACTGATTGATATTATATGCTATTTGCTATGTGTGTGTGCTGAGTAGGTGTACATGGCAGGAATCTTTTAGAGAGAGTTTTGATTTTAGGAGTAATCTGGGAGAGTTACCTAGATGCGCATTTTAGGAATCTACTGAGAGAGTAGTTTGATATCCGTGAGGAATAGAGTACTTGTGAATTAGGATCCTAAGAGGAGGACTTGGGGTGACTATGGGTTGGCATGGAAGGTAGTATTAGGCCCATACTACTTGATGAGATTAAAACTTAATCTTGAAGATCGATTAGATCTCAAACAGGTAAAATAAAGATTAAACAGCAAGAACATGAAAACAATAAACAACTGAAGAATGAATCAAACATGTCGAATGATTATAAAACAACCCTCAGAAGAGCTCGATCAAGAACATCAACTGTAGAGGGTTAAAAGGTTTACAGGAACGATGAAGAAAATCAAAGCTATCGTAATTCTCTATCTTGTATTCTAGATCGTTAACCTAATATGCATGCAAGCATATTGTTATATAGTAAACCTAACAGGCTCACGGTTGGACAGGCCCAAACCGGAGTACAAAATAATTGAACAATTAACCGAGCCCAATGACGCAATATTAAACAAATCTGCAACCCAACAATCTCCCCCTTTGCGTCAATTGGAGCGAGACCTTCACTTCTTACTTGGGCCAGCAGCAGCAGGAACCTTCTTCTTTACAGTCTGAAATAGACGAGAGATAAGAGCAAGTATCGTTTGTCTGAACCTGATGTACCATTGAATCATATCATTGAAGTATTTGATATCATCCGCTGCATTCTCTTTACACCGATGGATGATCTCCAGCACATGATCTAGACAAGCAGTCGTATAAAGATGTTTATCCGCTAAGGCAAAGAGACATTTCTGTCCTTCTGCTCTAGTGAACATGACCGAATTACGCCTCGGGTCAATCTTGCCCATCTTCATCTGGTTCAGATCACTGGCTGAGCCAACAGGAGATATCTTCGGTTTCTTCTTGAAGACAGTGGCTACCTCCTGATCCATCAAGGCGACCTCCATGATATAGCATACTAACATCCTTTTGAGATTGTCTATAATCGGACCATATTCAGCTTCATTCGTCAAGAGGATGTTATGCAGAACAATCCAGTCATGGGGGTTGAGGTTCGGTAGATCTGCTAAGGATATAAGATGTTCGGTTCTTGCAGACCCTCGAATCACTCTGAACCGAACGTTGATGAATCTCCCCTCAGAATAAGGCTTCAAAACCCGAACATTAACGATCTTCTGAGTGCTCCATGTTTGGTACTGTGGTTGAGCAGCCTTCAGATAGAAATCGATTAACTCCCGATCAACCTCAGGATTAGGATGAGGGACTTCAAAAATGTTGGAGAAGGCGTGGAAGATAAACGCCTTTCGGGTTAAGGGCATGTCGAACTGCGAGTCGACAGAGTTGTAGCAGTTGAAGGAGATCACCGGTTCGAGCCAAAGGATGCTCGGAGTATCGATAGCCTCCTTAATCATTCTCTCTCGAGTCCAAGCAGGGAAAAGATTCTTCCTGCTCTCGAGGAGATCGTGGGCTTCTTTCTTCTTGCGTTCGGCTTCTTCAGCTTCTCGCGCCACATGAATGTTGTCATTATCAACATTGTGACTATTTTTGCGTTTCAGCAAGTCAACAATGGTTTCTTTATCATCTTCATCTTCTTCCTCAAATATCTTCTTTCCTTTATCCTTCACACCCGAACCCGAAGTTTGACCAGTAGGAGGAGGTTCGGTTGTGTGAGCAGCTTTTGAGGAAGGAGGTGGTTTCGATCCGGACTTCACTTCTCCCCCTTGTTTCGGAGTGGACACGAAACTAGGTAGCCCTTCTATTTTACTGAGCAGGTCCAGGGCAGGAGCAAGTTTTTCTGCAAGGGTTTGCCTCACAGAGTGGTTGAGAATCGGATCGTGTGCTTCCAGGATGTTGGATATGGTAGAGTGTACATCCGAAACACATGTCTTGATGACCTCCCGTTCGGATCGAAGAGCGTCAAGTTGTTGATGAGAGTTGGAAAGCTGAGCGCTCTTGACCTTGAGGGCGGTGGTTTTGCTTGCAAGGTCGTCCATCAACGAGTTTTCTGCAGTGAGATCCTCTTGCAGTTTAGAGAGGCGGTCGTCAATGGAGGCACGGAGGGCCGAGTTGTCGTCACTAATTGATTGGCGAAGGGTAGCGAACGACTTCAACTCCGTGGAGACGAACGTGGCCAATTGTTGAATGATTGGTTCCAACGTTGTCTTTGTGATATCTGCGCTCTCCTGTAAGGACTTTAACAGGGAAGAGGCGTCGGAGAATAGTTTATCGACTTTTTCGGTCGCAGCCTCACATGCTTTCGTCGAGGCGTCAATGGCGGCAGTGGCTGAAGCGACTGAAGCTTGCTGAGCCCGGGAAAAGGCATCAACGATCTTCTGAAGAGCAGCTTCAGAGAGAGAGGATTGAGAATTGGAGGATGAAGCAATAAGCAGGTCAACCTTCTCATGCAGCTCCTTAAGATGTTTCTTTGTTACTGGAGCTTCCTCATCGTCGTCGCTTTGGACCTGAAACGGACTGTAGTAGACCGAATTGAAGGTCATATTTTCCCCTCCAAGGAAAGGGTTATCTCCGTCAGAGGCATGACCAGGAGATGGGGGTAATGGTGAAGCTGGAGGTGTAGTGGTGTGAGTAGGTTCAGGTTGAGTGTGAGTTGGGGTAGGTTCGGGTGGTTGTTGAGTATGGGTAGTTTCGGTTACTGGTGGTGGTTCGGTTGCATCGATATGAACCCCCGTATCAAATACGTTGGTTGTAACCTTTGCAGTAGTTGTTGTAGTTGTATCAGTGAAAATGGGTGGTGGTATAGGGAAAGAGGTTTTAGGAATGGTGTTGGAGGGGTTTATGGTGGGAATGGAAGTAGGGATTGTTTGAGTGGGTGAAGGAATGGGTGAGATATGGATTTCCATGTTTGGGGTAGGTGATCGGGGTGGGGTGTTGCCTCTTGGAGGGGTTTCGCCTCGTTGAGAGCCGTCCGAATCCAAACTCTCGCCTTCTGAGTCACTCGAAGAAGAAGCGATTATGAGTTTGCGCTTCGGTTGAGTCTTTCGCCTCTTCGGCTGTGGGGATTGTGCAGTTGTGGTTGGTTTCCGCTTCCTGGGAGAAGGACCTTTAGCCCCTTTGGTCACTCGCTTCCCTTTATCTGCCTTTTTGCCTCTATGAACAGGCTTGTCTGCATCATGGATGGACTTGAGCATTTCCTGTGTGAGTTCCCTTGGTCCTGACTGTTTGAACTCCTTAATAGTCCGGATGATCCGGCTGTCAGATGGAACATCGCCGTACATGGTCTCCGGAATAGAGCCAATGAATGAGAACTTTGATGCATCTGAGACGATAATCTTCGTGGTATGAAAAGTACCGATCGAAGACATCGATGCACCGGCAGCAGTGGGGACATCAAATTTATCCATCGCCCATTTTGTGATGAGAGCCCAAAACCTTGCATACGACACCTCAGAATGTCGTGAAGAAGAAGAGAGGCATTGGATGAGTTGTTGCCAGAGAACCAACCCATAATCGACGTTGATCCCGTTGTAGACACCGTACATGATCGACAGGAAGAGTCGACTAGAGCCATCAGATCCTAAGCTCCGTTCAGATAAACCTTTAAAAAGAACAGTGAACATACCGTTCCACTGTGGCGGCAAGCAAGACTTTTTAAATTTCGCGACGGAGGTGAGCACCTCCGTGTACCCCATGTTGTAAAACATATTGTAGATATGGCCAATCGGAATCGTCTCCGGATTAACCCTGGAAGGGTCAGCAGCAAACCCTAGCAATGCGCCAAATCGTTTATTTGAAATCGAGGTCTTGTGATCAGAAACCTCGAAGAAAACCCTATCGACTGCTTTATCGTAATGTGCAGTCGCATACACCTGCGAGAGGAGCTCCATAGGCACAGATTCAACCTTAGAAAGTGCAGGAGCGATCGGCGAGTACTTCAGGCACTCAATAATCAGAAACATGTAGGAATCGTACGCCTGAGGGGTTAAATCGATCACCAAACACTATTGAGGGCGAATGGGAAGGATGTGGGAAGTAGCGTGAACTGACGATGATTCTGCCATTGTTGAAGTTGGAAAGAAGAAGATGAACAGTAAGGGTTTAAGGGAATTTTTGCTCTCTTGGGAATTCGGATGCAGTAAAGAGGTAAATGGGAGAGGAGACTGCCTTTTATAGTGGGTGTAAGGAGAGAGAAAAATCTGTTCAAATCTTCTATCGAAATACGAAAGGTTTTTCCGGAATGACAGATGCGTGACAGTTAAGGTATGCGATGATCACGCATGAAAGAGAGTGTCAGATTCCTTGTAACACGCCGCCCAACAAGCACCATTGCAGAAGAAACCATTTCAAATTCACACGCGCCTGTTTGTGCCAGAGAGGAACCGCTTCATCTTCGCACACGCGTCCATAACGTCAATTAAAGAATGGGCGTTTCAAATTTGCATGCGTCCCTTTTTACCGCCGTTTGAAATTCAATCCGTTTATCTCTCGCCTGAGTCAGCAACCCTTCATCTTATCTTTTGAATGGCATCGTTTGAATAAATCTCCCACGTGGATTATTTTTGACCACAACTTGTAAATAACCTCCAATTCAGTAAAACAGCCTGAAATTATTAGTACCAGAATTTTGGAAAATCAAAGATTTTCGTGCTAAGAGTGTAAAAAGAAAAGAAATAAAGCAACTCTTTTTAGGAATAAATGTGATGTCAATAATGACACGAAACAAATGATCCCGGGCACGAATCTCTTCCTTCAAGTTCAAGAGAGACCTTAAAGTGTTGATATGGTTTCCCGTTGAATGACGATCAAACACTTATTAAGAAATGTTGAAAGGCTTCTTTTAATTAAGCTACTTAAGGGTGGCTTTCGCTTTGATGCAACAATTCTAATCTTGAAATAAGAAAGAAAGTGAACAAAGTACTTGTGAGACCGGTGTAGTCTGTTGAACAAGTAGGTAGGAATTAATTTTAAAGTGGCTTGGAAAATATGAAATCTCAACACAAAAAAAAAAAAAAAAACTAGATTCCAAGGGAAGAAATGTTATGGGGTTTAACAATTTCATAGGAATCACACAAAATAAATTTTGAGATTTCATCAAGGTACATCCGTCAATTCTTTGGTGAAAACTTGAGCAAATTAATTGTTCACCGTCAATTCAGATTTGGTGTTGAATTTTGGGTTTCACTCAGCTCGTAGTGGCATGAACCTAAGATCATAAACACAGTTGTTGTGTAACCATAAACCTCAGTGGTAATTTCTGAGAGTCTTAAGGGTTACGTTGATGAAACGAATGTAATGGAGATGATGTAAGAAAGTAAAGTACCTCAGCTGCAAAAAAATAAGGACCAAGCAGAAAACTCTTATCTCATATGAGAAGAGAGTGAGGTAGCTCACGATTAGAATAAATGTGGTAGCCTAATTGGGAAGACAAGGTTTGTTTATACCAGGTCATTAAGGATATTATTCAAAATCTTATGAGGCTTGGGACACATATAGCAGCATGCTTCTAGGGACACTTAAATAAAATAAAAAAATATTTTTGGAGTTTTTGATATATAAAAAAAAATTAAATTAAAATAAAAAACAAGCAAGAAGAAAAAAATAAGATTTAGAAAGATTAAAAAAAACTTTGGAAAATTTGGTAACCGAACCCGAACGTTCGGTTGGTTTCGGTTGAGAAAAATTTTGAAAAAAAACCGAACCCGAGCGTTCGGTTGGTTTCGGTTTTGAAAAATTTTGAAAAACCGAACCCGAGCGTTCGGATGGTTTCGGTTTTGAAAAATTTTGAAAAAGCGAACCCGAGCGTTCGGTTGGTTTCGGTTTTGAAAAATTTTGAAAAACCGAACCCGAGCGTTCGGTTGGTTTCGGTTTTGAAAAATTTTGAAAAACCGAACCCGAGCGTTCGGTTGGTTTCGGTTTTGAAAAATTTTGGAAAACCGAACCCGAACCTTCGGTTGGTTTCGGTTTTGAAAAATTTTTAGAAACCAAGGAATTTTGACATTCAAGTAGGTAATACTTTAGACGAATAGATAAACAACTATGTACAAGAAATTTACAACCCAAAAAACTATCTTTGAAATGATGAGCGAGTGCAGATGATGCAACTGAACCTGAACGTTCGGTCAATTTCGCTTCTTACGATTGAGGTTGAGAGGTAGTTTGGGGTACTAACTCTGATTCCATCATACCTAGCCCTTGTAATATTCTGTTGAATGATGCTTCAGGAAGAGTTTTGCTGTAACAGCCCGGAATTTCAGGTATTGTTATATTTATGATTTTGGGTGTTTTAAGAGGGGACTCGGCGAGTTGGAGCCTAGACTCGCCGAGTAGGATCGCGGATCTGGTCGCGGGTTCGCGACTGGACTCGACGAGTCCGGATATGGACTCGGCGAGTCTGCGCTGTTTAGCGAAAACCCTAACCGTTCAGGTTTGGGACGTATATGAGGGACTTTATGGCCGTCATTGTTCACCCTAGTCCTCTGAGAGAAACCCTAATTCGATTGTGAGCGTCTGGAGCAAGGTTGAAGACCATTGTTGATTTTGGAAGTGTTGTTTTGCAAGGAAGAAGAGGCTTGGTTAAGGGAACAACAAGGGAAGCCACGTTCTGAGGATTGGGGACACAGAGAGCACGTTATTCAGGTAATATTTCGAGTTAAATCCTTCTATGTTGGTGTGTATATGGATTTAGGGTTTATTGAACCCTTTTGTGGCTAGATTGAGTGTTACTTTAGTCCCCCAAACGATTGGAACCCTGTATTGAGATCTTTGGAAGTCCAGAATGTCCCATGCCTGAGCATTTCGGGAATCAATGGAGGTTTTGGATTGGAATCCTTATGCCTTAGGTCAAAATGTAAATTATGAGTCATGGGGTGTATTATGAGCACCGAAATGAGGACCTTACGTGATGAATCAGTCTAGGAAGGCCAGACCTATGAATGGTCGGAGCAGTTCTGACCTTAGAAAGCAGTTTGAGCGGTTGCATGGCATGGACTCGCCGAGTCCGATGAACAGACTCGGCGAGTAGCTTGAAGATTAACTGGGACTCGTCAAGTTGTTCTTCAGACTCGGTGAGTTGAGTCGGGGTGGCCCCGCGATTCTTCCAGGAGAAACTCGTCGAGTCAAGGAGGATACTCGACGAGTAGAAAGGGAATCTTAGAGAATTGGTGAGGACGTCTAGACTCGCCGAGTCGCCCTAGCACTCGCCGAGTCAGGTCAGGTTGACCGTTGACCGTTGACCAGAGTTGACCTATGTTTGACCTCTTAGGGATAGTCAAACTTAGAAGATAAAAGTGTTAATAAGAGATGTATGATGTTATAGGGAGATTGTAGCTCGGCGGATCGAGTACGAGTGACTTCGGGATTTGCTAGCTTTCGACATTCACGAGGTGAGTCTTCTCACTATACTGTACCCGGAAGGGTTTGACTGTGTGACCGGAAGGTCGGATATGATATGAGATATATGTGCTATATGTGATAAGTTAATTGTTATACGTGCTATGTATGTTATGTGGGCTGGAAGACATTATGTTATTGGCCGGAAGGCATTATGTTATGGGCCGGAAGGCGATTATGTTATGGGCCGGAAGGCGTTGTGTTGTGGACCGGAAGGTCGGCGTGGGTAGGACCGGAAGGTTTACCCAGTAGGGACGGAAGTCCCCTGAGACACATGGACCGGAAGGTCAGGGCCTGGAAAGGCGTATGTGCGTAAGTTGTATATTGGGGAACTCACTAAGCATTTATGCTTACAGTTGTTATGTATGTGTTTCAGGTACTAGCGAGGACCGTGGGAAGGCGCCGGCGTGATCTGTACACACTGAAGGATGTTTTGTGATCTTGGGATTTAGATGACTTGTATTTTTGACATGACACTTGAAATGTTTATGCTTTGTTTTGAATGAAAATAACTTATTTTGAAATGAAAAATTTGTTTGAAAATTTACGGTGTTACAAATTGGTATCAGAGCCTTGGTTTGAGGGATTCGGGTGCAGCTTTGGGCGTAACTGAACTCAAACCGAGGATTTGAGGAACACTTTTAAAAATAAAGGCATAAACTTTTATAAATGATTTTGTGGTAAACAAGAAAGAAGCAGTGTGTACGATCAGTCAGCTCCCGAAGGGTAAAAATCCCCAAAATACCTTACAATGTTATGTTATGAGATAAGAATTGTTATGCATGCTAGAAGACTAGGTATTTATGATAGGACTAGAGTGGCCTGATTTGTGATGCCTTAGTCTAGGGAGGTTTGCCGATATGAGATGCTTTGATAGCGTACAGATAGATAGTGCATATCAGAGGTAGAGTACTCACTATCCGGGGTTTGGGGAGGAAGATTTGGGATGAATGCTGATGCGGTGTGGTCGGTAGTATTGGGCCCGTACTACCGAAGACACCGGGTCAGTGGGAGACCCAAGTCAGAATCCCTGGATACCGGAGACTGAGTAGGGTTGCGTTATCGAGTGCAATTATACTCGATGGAGTCTCTGATAGTTTTATGTTGTATTTCAGAGACAGCATGGTTAGACCGCGCCATGGAGCGAGTACGAGCGGTGTGAGTGACGAGGAAATTCGTCAGATGATTCACGAGGAGGTGGCTGCAGCGATCCGGGCTGAGATTCCGGAGATGTTTGGGTCTATTAAGACCACCTTGATGGAGACTTTTGAGGAGCGGTACGCCGCATTGACTGAGGCTGCAGCCGCTGCAGCTACCGCAGCTGTGGCCGCTGCCAGGCCACAAGGGGGTGACTCGTTGTTGTTTCGGGAGTTCAGCAACACGAAGCCACCTGAGTTTGATGGGATGCAGGACCCGATTGCTGCGATGAGGTGGATCGCTGATATTGAGGGGTGCTTCTACACTTGTTCATGTCCGGAGCATCTGAGGGTACGGTTCGCTTTGAACCAGCTCCGTCTGGGAGCAAAGGATTGGTGGAAGTTTGTGACGGTGAACTTCACTTTGGCAGAGATTTCAGCAGTGACATGGGAGGGGTTTACCTCTATGTTCAAAGACGAGTACGTTCCCCCGGTGGAGAGGGAACGATTGGTTCAGGAGTTCTTGACCCTCAAGCAGGGTACTGATTCGGTTGCGGTGATCACGCGGAAGTTTCATGAGAGGGCGATGTTCTGCCCCGAGCTGGTGTCCACAGAGCAGGCTCGGATGAGCCGGTACTTGGGTGTTTTGAGGAGGGATATCTGGGAGTTTGTGTCAAACTCCACCTATCATACCTTTGCTGAGCTTTAGGCGAATGCCAGGAAGCGCGAGATTGAGTTGGAGACCCAGGCCAGGGAGGAGGCCGAGTCTCAGCGGGTGGACCGGCGGCCGGCTCAGTCTCATCCGGCAGCCAAGCGGACTAAGTCCACCGATTCGAGGACGGGAGGTCCGAAGGGCCGCACTTGCGGAAAGTGCGGCAAGGGTCATGATGGGGCATGTCGATCTGGTGCTTGCTACAAGTGTGGCAAGGAGGGGCACATTGCTAGGGAGTGCCCCAAGGGGTTTACGGTTTACTTTCATTGCAACCAGACAGGCCATCGGAAGGCCGAGTGCCCCCAGCTTCTTCAGGGATCTGCACCTACTGCCAGAGCTACTGCGACTCGACCGGTGAAGGCCGAGGCCCCCAGGGCTCGTGGGAGAGCCTTTCAGCTGACTGCGGAGGAGGTCCGCTGTGCCCGATGTTGTGGCATGTATGCTTTATTTCATGTATTTATTTTGATGTCGAGATGTTATGCTTATGTTAGGATATGCGTAGGTACTTTCCTTGTGAACTCTGTGCCTGCTTTAGTGTTATTTGACTCGGGTGCGAGTCGGTCCTTTGTATCCTTGGCTTTTAGTTAGCATATCAGCGTTAGTTGTGAGCCGTTGAGTCGGCCTCTGAGAGTTTCTATAGCTGACGAGAGAGTGATTTGTGCCACGGAGGTTCTCCGGGGATGTGTGTTAGATATTTTTGGGGTCGAGTTTCCGATTGATCTGATTCCTATTGCGATGGGTGATGTCTGTGTCATTGTGGGCATGGACTGGTTGAGCCGATTCGGCGCCGTCATCGACTGTGAGCGTCAGCTGGTGACTATACGAGACCCTAGTGGGGGAGTTCTTTCGGTGTACAGCGAGGGTACCCGTTCGGGATCAGCTTTTTGTTCGGCCGCTAGGGCGAGGCAGTGTCTACAGCAGGGCTGTAAGGGTTTTGTGGCGTATGTGATGGATACGCGGGAGGTTTCCGAGAGACCGAGATCAGTTGAGGAGGTCCCAGTGGTGCGTGAGTTTCTAGATGTTTTCCCCGAGGAGCTGCCGGGAGTACCTCCTGTGAGGCAAGTAGAGTTTGGTATCGATCTGGTTCCGGGGGCCGCGCCCATTGCTAAGGTGCCTTATCGTCTTGCACCTCCAGAGATGCAAGAGTTGTCCTCGCAGCTTCAGGGGTTGCTGGGGAAGGGATTCATTCGGCCGAGCAGCTCGCCGTGGGGAGCACCTATTCTGTTCGTCAAGAAGAAGGATGGTTCACACCGGATGTGCATTGATTACCGGGAGTTGAACAAGTTGACGGTCAAGAACCGTTACCCGTTACCGAGGATCGATGATTTATTCGATCAGTTGCAGGGAGCATCTTGGTTTTCCAAGATCGATCTGAGGTCAGGGTACCATCAGGTGAGAGTGCGGGATGAGGACATCCAGAAGACAGCGTTTAGGACGCGATATGGGCATTATGAGTTTGTGGTGATGCCTTTCGGGTTCACCAATGCCCCGGCTGTGTTCATGGATCTCATGAACAGAGTATGCAGGCCGATGTTGGATCGGTCAGTGATTGTATTTATCGATGATATTCTAGTGTATTCGAGATCTAGAGAGCAGCATGAGGAGCATTTGAGGGAGGTCCTTGAGGTATTGAGATCGGAGAAGCTTTATGCAAAGTTCTCCAAATGTGACTTCTGGTTGCGGGAGGTCCAATTCCTAGGACATGTTGTTAATCAGGAAGGGATATTGGTCGATCCGGCCAAGGTTGAGGCGGTGATGAGTTGGGAGGTGCCGAAGTCACCTTCTGAGATCAGGAGCTTCCTTGGGTTGGCAGGGTATTATCGGAGATTTATTAAGGATTTCTCCAAGATCGCAGTGCTGCTCACCAGATTGACCCGGAAGGGTGTTGCATTCTCTTGGGGACCCGAGCAGCAGACCTCCTTTGAGACACTTCACCAAAGGTTGTGCGAAGCCCCAATATTAGCTCTCCTGGAAGGGATGGAGGATTTTGTAGTATATTGCGATGCATCGATTTCGGGGTTGGGTGCAATGTTGATGCAGAGGGGTCATGTGATAGCTTATGCGTCGAGGCAGCTGAAGCCTCATGAGGCGAGATATCCCACGCATGATTTAGAGTTGGGGGCAGTAGTGTTTGCTCTCAAGATTTGGCGTCACTACTTGTATGGGGTTCGATGTACGATATACACGGACCATACTCTGAGAAGAGGTAACTCTTGTTCAGAAGTGATAGTCAAAATTGGAATATGGAAATGTTTCCATATGCGAAAGTTTTTCTGTAAATCTATGTAAGGTTAGGAAACTTAATGCAAGAAGGATGTTCAAAGGAATGTACTTTGAATGTGAAACTTCGTTTCCAAGGAATTGCTCTCCATTGGAATACTTTGTAATGTCTGTTGCCAAGTCTCTATGACTTTTGTGCATAGTCATTACAAGAGGATCATTGCATATAAGTTTAAAATCTAATAGATTATAGCGAATGGCAAGAGTTTGGTATTCTTACATTTACGATAAGGATTTGGAAATGTGAAATGAGTGTCATTGAAATGCTTTCCGTTGATCTATTTCACAAAGAAAGGATCATAGGTAAACATAGTGTGCATGCTTGGAGCATGGGATAACTATTGTTTTTATTCAAGTATTTAGTTGATTAATCGAAACATTATACAATTAATAATGTGTAATCAATATGGTGATTAAATAAAATGTGTTTTATTTGTATTCATAAGGTCTGAGACCACACTGGATTCACTTATTCTTGTGTTTCACTTTGCATGTTTTGACTTCCCAAATAACTAGGTTATTCAAACTATCCACAATCGATCATACTTTGGAAGTAGGTATTGAGGCAAGACTTTCATGAATCTGACTGTAAATTGTCTAGGTGTTTTAGATATAGCACAAGTTTGTTGCAGTGTTCATGAGTACTCCTGGAATAAGATTCGAGTATTGGATTAAACCCACGCTCATCTGAATCACTTCATGGATTTTATCACGAGTGATTGTGAGACAATAATATCTTATATTCTTGAAACCAAGACATGTGAGTTGTAGTTTACAAGTCGGTTGCACATTGACATATGTAAACGCACCGGTAACTTGGTGTTATAAAACATATTGTTGTGTGTTATTTGATGATTAAGTACAAGCAAGAATTTGAGTCAAAGTTGTTGGATTAGATGTCTAAGCCCATAACTATTATTGGTATGTACTCGACCCGAGAGTAGTATGGTCTATTTGGGTTGCATGACATCGGAACAATTGGAGAAACAAGTGAGAAAAGGTTATTTATGATTTATATTAACATAATATAAGTTCTAATATATTAATATGAAATCGTATTATTTATTTAGTATTGATCAAGAATTAATTTGGAATTAATTTTGTGATCAAAAGAGACTAATTAAATATATAGGGATTGATTATGTAAATCATTCATTCTTATATATATATGTAGGATTGTGATCCATTGTCCTTCATGTTGGGCTTAACCCATGTGGTAACCCATGGATACTCCATGGAGGTTAAAACCCATGGATCATGAAGGAAATGGAAAGTCATGCACATTAGGGTTTACATGGTGTAACCCTAATGAGCCACACTATATAAAGGATCCCATGGTTCATGAAATGGCACTATTGGATACACATAGTGAGGGCAAGGACCGATTTCATAGGGAGAACCAAAGTAACCTTCTTCTCAATTTATTCCATTTGTTAGTGGTGTTTTTTTGATTTGATTTGAGGCTTCCAGACTATTGGGACTAAGCTCTTAAAGGTTCAAGACTTCAAGCTCCATCAAAAGGTATGTCATCTAACTAGACTTTTGTACTATAGTTGCTCCATAGTATGCTAGTTAGGATGATGCTTTGGAATGTTGTATATTTGCATGTATAATAGTGAAAACATAGATCAAAGGCACATAGGATTGCATGCACACCATAGGAGTGTCAGAATGCTCAAAACCCATCAGTGGTATCCGAGCCAAGGCTTGGTTTTCAATTATACTTGATGCAATTGCTGAAAAATCAATAAACTGGCTTTCTGGACTGTGGACTCACCGCTCTAAGGCAAAAACTGACCAACTCGCCGAGTTTGTTTATAGACTCAACGAATTGGAGGTCCAGAGTGCAGATTTTTTGACTTTTAAGGCTAGAATTGGACAAGAATCATTACCTAAGCTGTTTTTGAACTTATAAACTTGTTTTTGATGTGGTAGTGATCATTTTAATCCAATTCAAAAGATAATTGTTAAAAGTTTCATGTTTTGTATTAGTTTGATGGTTAGACTAATTACATGAAAATTGTTTGATTTGAATCGTCTTGTTCATATGAGTTTAATCTAGCTCATAATTTTTTTTTGACATGTTTGTTTGTTTATTAGATGATCTAAATTGCCTTTAATGGATTCCATAACTTGTACTCAAGTTATGGAAAACCAAAAGTCTTTCTTGTTAATGAGTCTTTAAAAGTCATGAGATATGTTTTTGAAAAGTTTTTTTCCCATAAATTGTTTTATGACATCCATAACTTGTCCTCAAATTATGGATTTTAAAGAGTATTAGGATTAAAAGCCATATTAAACTCATATGTTATAGATTCCAAATGTTTTTTGAATTGTTCAAAACTTTCCCTCAAGTTTTGGAATTTGTAAAGTTACACTTTTGTATTCTTTAGTTCCAAACGCTAGAATTTTAAATAGTTTAAAGTTCAATCCTTATACTATTATAATATTATAGGTTTAATATATATATATATATATATATAAATATATATATATATATATATATATATATATATGTGTGTGTGTGTGTGTGTGTATAAGAGTAAAAGTCAATCTTACCATTAGCAAGCCTAATTCACGAAGCCAGTCTATAAGGGGGGTATAAGGTTACCGCCTATAAAATGGTAGTTTAATGGGTGTCCACTCTCACCTACCGCTTCCTTGACTGGTGGAGGGTCATTAGCCGAACAGGTAGGATAGGACTCTAATTCTCCCTTCATTAAAAGTATAATGATAAATATAAAGTAACTAAACACTTATAAATTCCCAATCTTAGTTACTTTAGGAAAATGTGAATTTGGTGCTAACCCATGAAATTACACTTTGTACCTTACCAAGTCGTTGGTGGAGCGTGTGTGGTTAACCGACACACTAACATGGACTAGTAAGAGTAGATAAGGGTAACTTAATGTTTATCATAGATTGGTGGAGCATGTGTGGTTAACCGGTACATCGATTAGGTGATAAAGTTAAGGGTACCAAGTTAATTTGCATGGTTATTTACACCTTGTTTGTGATCCTCGGCATCCCAGTCACAAACTTGAGAGGGCACAATCAAGATTTAAAAATGCCATTGAAAAGTTCAATGAATCTCAAAATATCTAGGAGTTTCAATCCAATTAAAACCAAACACCTATTGCGTTTTTCATGGTGGAAATTGGTGAATCGTCATTCACCTACCTTCAAATATTTCATAGCTTGGATTACGACATCCCTCTTCCAAGTTATAAAATATTGTGTTGGGTCCTAGCCTTAATATTTCATATTGGGTGTTAATTAAGGACTTAAATCAGCTAACTTGAATTTCTCCCATTGTAGATGTCTGGCTCAGACAACTGTGGTCTTCCCAAATCCCTTGGAATAAACTTTCCTAATGAAGATGATGTCCTGTGGTTGGATCATGGAAGTCATACTTCTCATCCTCCACCTCCTTTAATTATTCTCCCTGACCCACAGGCTCGAAGACTTGAAAAATTCAAGGTCACTGAAGCCCTACTTGCAATGAAACAATAAGATGGAAGGCCTGTGTGTACTCACATCTTGGAGATGAAGTCACATATCGACAAGCTGAGAGTGTTGGGTTTCAAAGTCTCAAGGAAGTTGGTTGTTGATTTGGTTCTTCAATCACTTCCTGAGTCATAGAGTGAGTTCATTAAGGACTACTATGTGACAGACCACGAAATGACCCTTATTGATCTTACATATTTGCTTGTTGCTGCTGAATCAGCAATGTTTTGGCGCATTGGAAAAGTAAATTTGGGTGGAAGGTCTACTTCTCAAACTTCCATGGACATTGACAATGGTAACATTGGAAGTCCAGAAAAGCTTTCTCTTCCCAATGGAAAGGGACTGGCCTTGGTCAACCCATTTGACAAAAAGGTAAAGAGAAAGGCCAAGTCTGAGACTACTCCATATGACCATGTGTGTTTCTATTGCCAAAGATAGAGACATTGGAATCAAAGCTGCCCAGACTACCTAAGAAATTTAATCAAATTGTATGGTTCTACTTCAGGTGAGTTCGTTATCGAACTCTTTTAAGTTCCTAATTGTTGATTCTTAATACATGATGTGACTACGTTGTATCTTGATGTTTTGTAGGATCAAGCAAAGGGAAGGAAGCTTAAAAGAAGAGTATGATGAATCTAATCGTGAAGATGGATTTCAATCGCATGGTTCGAAGATCGGATTTTTGAGCTACTTCTTGGGAGTTATGATAGATTTCAAGGAAATATGTAATAGCATAGTTTTTCACTTGTAATTTTATTGTAAGGAAAAGTTTTTCCGTATTTTATAAATAAATAAAATTTTGTTTTTTATCTCCTTGCAATGGCATTTATGAAAAATTGATGTTTGTATGTTTCTAGCAATATTGGAAATATCAATTTGATTCTTTCTTTTGTGGTAGTGTCTAAATTTAGCAAATAAGGAAAGATTCTCATCACCCAAGTTTCAATTGGACAGAAACTTCTAATCATGCAAGTTGTATTGTATGATGAATGAAAATTTTCATCTTTGGAAAATTAAGACTAATTCCTTGTTCACATGTATATTTTAGTCAAGTGAAGGACTAAGGGATCGAGTACACATTCTTGTGAACATGTCAAGTCCACCACAAGGATCAATAAGACTATTCGTCATGATTTACTAAAGTTTAGTAAATATGGTTATACTTACAAGTTTAAATATAATTCGGAAACATTGGAAAAAAATTTTATGTATGGCAGAATGAATGAGAAGAATCAAATTAGGCAGGAAGATAAAAGTTTCTCAAATCTGAAAAGATGGGAGAGTACTTTAGTATCATGTTTTATGATTATATTAATGATTATGAAACCATATCACAATTGATCCTCTAAGGATATCTTAGTGCATTCTTATGGCTAAGAAGATGAGTCATGAATTGTTGAAGTGGTTAAATCAAGAAGATGAGTCATACTTCGTTCCAAAATATTTCTTAGAGTCATACTCCAAGATTGTAACTTGAGTGACATATCTTAAAGAACGTTTATAACACTTGTAAATTATTGAGTAAAATGTTTCTTACTCTTGTACATTTGAAATTTGTAAGTTGTGATGTTTTGGATAAGACAAAGTCCGACTAAGACCAATTGTGTGAATTTTTTTACTTGATAAGAAACTGCACTAACTCTTGAATATTTTTTTGTCAAGTAATGTTCCTTGACAAAGTGAATATTATATGTCAACAGGTCAGTGGGAGTCTTAAATATCTTGAAGAGTTTCAAGAAATAAGGCCAATCGTGTGAAGTGTTTATCCTGATAAGAATTTGCACTAACTCTTGAATATTTGTCGTCAAGTAATGGTATTTGACAAAGAGAAACTTATATGTCAAGAGGGCAGTAGGAGTCTTAAAGATCCTGAAAGAGTTTCAATAACTAGTCAAGAATAAAACCTGTAGTTTATCACTAGCAACATGACATGAGGTTTGTAACCTATCGTGCTGACATACTTCTTGTTTTTGTGCCCATTCCAGTTAAAGTTGAATTTGCATATGAGTTCTGAGAGTTCTCAATTGGTTGAATAACAACCTGGAAGCGTTGTTAGGCCCATGTGCTGCCAGGTGGCGAGAAATTAAGATTGAACAAGTTCAGTCCATATGAGTTTGAATATGTCACTAACCTTGTCTTGTGATTATGGTTTTGACAAATTTACATGGATAGGAACACATACACCATAAAATCTAAGTTTCATAAGGTTTCTCTCTGATTCATGAAAATGATGCTGAGGAAACGCTTTCACTAAGAAGATTTTAAGGCGATAGCAATTGTGATGTTTACATTCTCAAATTCGATCATGATTACGGCATCCCTCTTCATGTTTGAATTTTGAGAATGGCAAAAGATCTAAACATTATGATTACGGCATCCCTCTTCATAATTGTTTAGACACACATGTGAGTTATCTAAGGAAAGGTGTATGATTTTGAGAAGCTAAGATAAAGTTAAATAGAAGCATCCCGTATCAGAAATCAGAACTTTGGAAGCATCGATTTCTAGAAGTCCAATTAATTTCTGAGTACGTGTCAGAGCTAGTGTGAGCATAAATGTTATGCTGGTAAGATAATAATTATTATGCTAGTGGGAGCATAATTAATTATGAAAAAAAAATTGCAAGTTAGAAGTGTTAATTATAGAAAACAAAAGTTTTAATTCGTGGAGTTGCAGGGGTTGAAAAAGTTGTTTTGCTATAATTAAGGGAGATGAAATTATACTTCATTTCAAATCTAAAAGCTTAGATTGTGAGATTTTAATCAGATTTAGTCATGAATACATTATTTGCATTCTAAAATTCGATTATGATTACAACATCCCTTTTCATAATTCAAATTATGAGAACATGGCAAATTATAAGAAATATTGTAGCAAAAGACTGGTCAAGTATAGTGTCTTTATGTGAGACATCATGAATCGTGTCTTGTATGCAACATATATAGGATCGATTACATGTGCTATATATAGTAATTATCCGTTCCAAATTTTCCAAATTCCTAGGGCATTAAGAGGGAAAAAGGAAGCGAACTGGATATGACTGAAATGATTAAGCAATTGTCGAGGACGATCTGAGACTTACCCAAGATTGGTCTCTCGTGGACAGTTGGAAGTATGGTGTAAAATTTTGGAGAGGGACCATATTGGCTTACTCTAAAAAGAGGAGACTCTTGTTTAGAAGTAAGAGTCAAAATGGGAATATGGAAATGGTTCCATAGGAGGATGTTATTCTTAAAATTTATGTATGATTAGAAAAACTTAATGCAAGAAGGATGTTCAAAGAAATGTACTTTGAATGTGAGAATTCGTTTACATGGAATTAATCTCCATTGGAATACTTTGTAATGTCTGTTGCCAAGTCTTTGTGACCTTTGTGCATAGTCATTATAAGAGGACCAATGCATATGAGTTTAAAATCTAACAGATTACAGTAAATGACAAGAATTTGATATTCTTACATTTACAGTAAGGATTTCAGATTGTGAAATGAGCATCATTGGAATCATGCTCAATTGATCTATTTCACAAAGTAAGGTTCATAGACAAACATAGTGTGCATACTTGGAGTATGACATAACTATTGTTTAGAAAACATAGTGTGCATGCTTGAAGCATGGGACAACTATTGTTTAATTCAAGTATTAAGTTGATTATTTGAAACATTATGCAATGAATAATGTGTAATCAATATGGTGATAAATAAAAGGTGTTTTATTTATATTCTTAAGTTCTAAGACCATATTGGATTCGATTATTCTTGTGTTTCACTTAGCATGTTTTGACTTCTCGAATAACTAAGTTATTCAAACCATCCATAGTTGATCATACTTTGTGTCACACCCCAAAACCGAGAACGGCGGAAACGTTCTGGGGTGGAGGACGTCATCTAAGTATCACAACACAGTATAACAGTAAATAAGCCACCAACATCATCCATTGCATTAAATATATAATTTTAATACAAGCGTGTTACATACAGTTATCGACACCAAAAAGTAAATCAAAATAATAAGATGAGTCTTGAACGCGCTCCATATTCTCAAAAGCTGGCCTCGGTACCTGTCTACTGACGACCTGAGAATACAAGTTATTTTGAAAGAGTTTATCAACATTAAGCTGGTGAGTTCATAAGTATTTTAGTGTCGGTGTTTGTGTCAAAACGTTTGAACGTGGTTTTAAGTTTGAGTTTGTAAACATTGGTGATAAAAGTATGTGAATGTTTGTAATTGTTTGTAAAAGTTTGAATCTCTCAGAAAAACCTATATTTTCTATTAAAAGAAGCCTTCTACCAAGGCGTAACTTTTTTGTATGTTCGTTTATTGTAAAAGTGTGTAATTTTCCCAATTGTAACTATCATTGTCAAAATATAGTTTGTACATTAATGTTTAAGTGAAATGATCACTAAATATATGTAAAGGGTAAATTAATGTAGTACTGTAGTGTTGTATTATAGGAACTACTGCTGTACTAACTACCTTAAACCGGATTTATATTAAGGTATCATGTGATTAATTGTACCATACTATCGACTAGGTAACACGATAATGTAGGTCGTAAAAAAGTATGACGTTTGGCACCCGCAGACCTGCAGGTCTGGCTGTAACTAGCAGCAAGGTGTAGGATAGTCAATCTAGTATAGATCTATATGCAAACTCACGCTCTCCCTCCAAGAGACTCTGGCTACAAATCGGGCCATGACACTGAAGGCATGCTCCGATACAGTGGATCACAATTATGTTAACGTATTCATGTATATCTGATGTATTGTTACTCGTTCTAGTATCATTGTATATGTTATGTTTCTAGTATAGTTGTAAATGTTCTCTTTCTAGTATAGTTGTATATGTTCTTCTTCTAGTATAGTTGTATATGTTCTTCTTCTAGTATAGTTGTATATATTCTCATAGTAATAAGTACTGACTCATTGTTCTAGCAATAGTATAAGTATTATCATGTGCTACCCCGATGGTAACTTACTAATGATGTAACTGGTACGTATGAATACGGAAAACTTTTATGACTATATATGTACACAAGATATATAATTAATAGTTAAACGACCTTCGGACGGATACCCGATACCCCACCAGACCACATTTCAAGCGCGAAAAGGAAATAGGGCGGGCGGCCTTCCTAAGCCTTTTAAACATTGCATATATAATTATACATATATGGGAATGCAATTTATAATAAGTATAAAAGAGTTTAAATAAAAGTAATTGATAAGTAAAAGAGTTTGAAGTAAAACAGTTTGAACAGTAATAAAATCATTGGTTTTGTAGTTATTAATCACATGTGATTGATGTAATAACTATAAGTATTCAACTTGTATCCCCCCCCATTAAAGCATTTAAAACATTTAAAAGCATTTCAAAGGTTAGTTAAAGGGGTATGAACTCACTTGTAGTGAGTGGATTGGATTGAAGTGTCGGGTACGGTGCTAGGTGACAAATGAAGACTTGTACACACGCACGAGCCTAGTTATCATATAATGAACATATATATAACTAATTAGCCAAAAATATAACTAATAAATTAAGTTGGGACACTTTAGAACATGAAAACACTTTGTTTCAAGTGTTAAAGATCACAAGGATTGCATCCAAGTGTTGGTAGGGCAAAGCTATTGTGTTTGGAGTTCAAGGGTAAACTCCTTTGGAGTTTACGGTTTTAATGACCTATACCCAACGAGTTTAAGGCAGTAAACTCAAGGGTTTACGGTCGTAAACTCTACTCCTTGTAACCATGTGTTGTTTGGAGGTTTTATAAGTCTTTTGAAGCACTTCTACTTGGTGGTTTGGCTTTTGGAAGGGACTAGGGTACCAAAAACACTCCTTGGAGGAGTTTATGGCCTCATGGTCATTTCCCTTTGGGTTTACTACCGTAAACCCTTATGGAAAAGGGTATTGCCATGTTTTCAAGTCCTTAACACGACAAGGTAATTGTCTAGGTTAGTTTTTAGGCCTAAGGAAGCAATATGACCCATTTAAACACACTTTAGGGTGTTTATGGTTTTGGGAGGTCCCCAAACCGTAAACACCTATAAAGGTTGGTCTTTGGTGTTTTTAAAGGCTTAAACACATCAATGGAAGGTTTAAACATATCAAGGAAGGCTTAAACATCAAACTAGGGCTTAGATAAGGGACTTAGGCACACTTTGGTGCCTTTCTTGGTGTTTCCGGCCCAAGAACATTCTTGGACCGTGAACACCCTAAACCTTGTGTTCTTGGCATATTTTCTTGATCTTTATATGTAATACTATCTTAATAAGACTCAAGGATGGAAGTACTTACTATTAGGAAGCTTGATTTGAGCTAAAAGTCCAAGAACACTTAGTGTGTGTTCTTGGTGTTATTGGTGTTTTTGGAAATCTAGACAAAATACATAAATGAATGGATGAATAGATGCACAAACACTAGATTAAGTGTTAAACCAACTTGAAATGGTTCGAACACTTACAAGTTTGAAGATCTTGAATGAGTTTTAGGATGATACTTGAAAGGATATTTTGGACTTTACTCTTTTGGTATTTGGGGAGTAAACACAAATGGCTAGTCTTGGGGAGTAAACACAAATGGCTAGTCTTGGGGAGTAAACTCATGCTTAAGGCATGAGTTTACATTTTTGGGATGATTTTTCAACCCAAACATAATAGTTTGGCCGGGAACTTCTAAGACGCGAGGTGTTTGCGGTTTTTAAAATTCAAAACCCGAGACGACACTTTCTTTCACCCGTTTGTTTAAAAATAATATTAAAATAATCAAACGAACTTTAAATTTCTTAAAAATAAGAAATAACGCCATTAACTTATGATACGAAGTGGTTGACTTTTACGGTTTGACCGAATGGAAATTTCGGGTTGTCACATCATCCCCCTGTTAAAGGGAATTTCGTCCCGAAATTAAAGTCTAAAAAAATAAAGTAGTTACAAATAACTAAACAAAAAGATGAGGATATTTCAGTTTCATCTGATCCTCATGCTCCCAAATGAATTCCGGTCCTCGCTTGGCGTTCCAGCGAACCTTCACAACCGGGATACGGCTTTGCTTCGTCTTCTTGACTTCTCGGTCCATGAGCTCTACTGGTTCTTCCACGAAGTTGAGGCTCTCGTTGATCTCGATATCGTCGAGTGGGATTACAATAGTCTCATCGGACAGACCCTTTTTCAAGTTAGAGAAATGGAATGTAGAATGTACGTGACGAAGTTCGTCAGGTAGATTGAGTTTGTAAGCTACAGGGCCGATTCTTGAGAGAATCTCGAAGGGCCCTATATATCTCGGATTAAGCTTCCCACGCTTACCGAAGCGTATTAAGCCCTTCCAGGGTGAGACTTTAAGAAGGACTCGGTCTCCCACCTGGAATTCCAAAGGTTTCCTTCGTTTAGCAACGTAGCTTTTCTGTCGGTCTCTAGAGGCTTTCAATCGTTCACGGATCTGAACGATCTTCTCTATCATTTCCCAAATGATTTCCGGGCCTGTGAGAGTACTGTCAGAAACTTACCCCCTAGCTAATTGGGTATTACCCACTTTAGCCCAGCACATAGGGGATCTGCACTTTCGGCCATAGAGGGCTTCAAATGGAGCAACCTTGATGCTCGTGTGATAACTGTTATTGTAGGAAATTCGACAAGGGGTAAATGAGTATCCCATGCCTTTCCAAAGTCAATCACATATGCTCTCAACATATCTTCCAGTGTTTGGATGGTCCTCTCACTTTGTCCGTCGGTCTGTGGATGGTAGGCTGCGCTCATGTCCAGCCGTGTTCCCAGGGAATGTTGTAGCGATTGCCAGAATCTTGAGGTGAACCTACTATCTCTATCAGAGATAATGGATATAGGAACACCATACAGTCTTACTATTTCCCTAATGTATGTCCTCGTAAGCTTCTCCATCTTGTCAGTTTCTTTGATAGGTAGGAAGTGTGTGGACTTGGTCAATCTATCGACGATGACCCATATGGTATCAAGTCCACCCGTTGTCTTGGGCAACTTGGTTATGAAATCCAAAGTGATCCGCTCCCACTTCCATTCTGGAATCTCTGGTTGTTGTAGTAAACCGGAGGGCTTCTGGTACTCGACCTTAACCTTTGCGTAAGTAAGGCATTTACTTACGAAAGCAGCAATCTCTGCTTTCATATTAGGCCACCAATATAAGTTTTTAAGATCCAGATGCATCTTATCTAAACCTGGGTGGACGGAATACCGAGTGTTGTGCGCCTCGCTCATGACCAAGTCTCGGAAACCACCGTGTTTCGGTGTCCAGATCCGGTTCATGAAATATAAGGCTCTGCCACCCTTGGCTTCTAAATTTTTATCCATTCCTCTAAGGGATTCACTCATCACGTTTTCAGGTTTCATGGCTTCAAGCTGGGCCGCCTGAATTTGCTTAGACAAGTGCGAATGGATAGTCATTGTCAACGACTTGACTCTTCGACCAGAATATTCCTTCCGACTTAGGGCGTCTGCTACTACATTGGCTTTACCCGGATGATAACGAATATCGCATTCGTAGTCATTGAGTAGTTCGACCCACCGTCGTTGTCGCATGTTGAGTTCCTTCTGATCGAATATGTGTTGTAAACTCTTGTGATCGGTAAAGATGGTGCTTTTTGTTCCGTACAAGTAGTGTCTCCAGATCTTCAGGGCAAACACAACTGCTCCCAGCTCAAGATCGTGGGTCGTGTAGTTAACTTCATGTGTCTTCAGCTGTCTTGAGGCGTAGGCGATGACCTTACCCCGTTGCATCAGAAAACAACCAAGCTCTTGATTTGACGCGTCGCAATAGACAACGAAGTCTTCTATCCCTTCGGGGAGGGATAGTATTGGTGCGGTGCACAAGGCTCGCTTGAGCGTTTGGAACGCTCTCTCCTGTTTCTCTTCCCAGACAAAGGCCACACCTTTCTGGGTCAGTGCTGTAAGAGGTTTCGCAATTCGGGAGAAGTTCTGCATGAACCTGCGGTAGTAGCCAGCGAGACCTAGAAATTGACGAATTTTTGTAGGCATCTTCGGTGCTGACCAGTTGTCAATGGCCTTAATTTTGAACGGGTCCACGTGGATTCCTTCTTTGCTTACCACGTGTCCTAAGAATTCGACTCTTCGGATCCAAAATTCACATTTAGAGAACTTCGCATAAAGCTTCTCCGTTCGTAAAGTTCCTAGAACTTGTCGCATATGATCGCCATGCTCTTCCTTACTTCGGGAGTAGATCAGGATGTCATCGATGAAGACAATGACGAATTGATCCAAGTAAGGTCGACATACTCTATTCATCAGATCCATGAAAACTGCGGGCGCATTGGTCAATCCGAATGGCATCACCACGAACTCGTAATGTCCGTAACGAGTTTGGAAGGTTGTCTTCGAAACATCCTCCTCTAGCACTTGTAACTAGTGATATCCGGATCTTAGATCAATTTTGGAAAAGTAGTTCGCCCCTTGCAGTTGGTCAAATAGATCGTCTATGTGAGGCAGAGGGTAACGATTCTTGACCGTCAGTTTGTTGAGTTCTCTGTAGTCGATACACATACTGAATGATTCGTCTTTCTTTTTAACGAACAAGACCGGTGCTCCCCAAGGAGAGAAACTTGGTCTTATAAAGCCCTTGCTGAGCAGTTCGTTAAGTGGACCAGATAGTTCCTGCATCTCTGGTGGTGCTAATCGGTAGGGCGACTTGGCTACTGGGGTAGCTCCTAGGACTAAGTCAATTCTGAACTCGATCTGTCGTTGCGGAGGTAATCCTGGTAGCTCTTCTGGGAAGATGTCCGGAAAGTCGCTTACTACTGGAATGTTCTTTAGTTCTTTCATTTCGAGGCTCGTATCGACGACGTGAGCAAGGAATGCATGGTATTCTTTGCATAGATACTTTTGTGCTTGAATACTTGATATAATACGAAGACTCGCACCGGGTTTGTCGTCGTAGATGACAAGAGTTTCGTTAGACAGGAGGTTTAGACGGACTGCTTTCTCATAGCACATGATGTCGGCGCGATGAAGACTCAACCATTCCATGTCGATGATAACGTCGAAGCTTTTAATCGAGACCGGAATAAGGTCGATTGGAAATGAATGGTTATCTAGAGTTAGGGTACATCCTAAGTATATTCTATTTATGCTTTCTGTTTTTCCATTAGCCATTTCTACTGTGAATTGTTCTTTAAGTGTGTGTGGTTGTTGTTTAAGCATGCGAGAAAATTGATGGTTCACGAAGCTTCGCTCTGCTCCACTATCGAACAGAATGCATGGATAGGAGTTATCTAGGAGGAACGTACCAGTCACCACCGTCGGGTCAGCAACTGCTTCCCCATGGCCTATCGCTAGTACTCTCCCTGCTCCGCCAGCATTCTTTGCTTTGTGGAAGTCCCTCTTATAGTGGCCCGCCTCGCCACATCCATAGCAGGTCTGGCTTACGCCAGTGTCGGGGACTTGGGTGATCAGCCTCGCCGGAGATTTACAGAAACGGATTGTGTGTACTTTCTTGTTGCATTTTGAGCACTGCATTTCACGGCAGGGGCCGTTGTGGTGGTAGTTGCATTTGTTGCGCTTAGGCAAACTTCCAGCATACTGCCCCACCGGAGCAGTAGCAGCAGCAGGGTTATTGCGGCATGCACTGCCACAATTTGCGGCTTTTTGGCAGCTCGTTGTTTCTTCTTCTCATCCCAGAACTTCCGCTTAGTGTCAGCAGGTTTGGAGGGTTCCGAGATGGCTAGGGTTGTTGTTGCTGATGGGACTTTGACTCCATGGTCAATGAGTCGCTGTGCCAGTCGCTTGGCACTGTTGAAGATAGTAGGGTTTGATGATAGGACATTTCCCTGATACGGAGGCACTAGCCCCCATATGTACCTCTCGATCTTTTTCCCCTCAGTGGGAACCATATTGGGGCAGAGGGCCACCAGTTCGCTGAATCTGGTGGTATATGCGACTATGTTGGAGCCCTTCATGGTTAGGCTCCACAGCTCCTGCTCAAATTTCTGGATTTCGCCCGACGAGCAGTATTCCTCAATCATGAGGTCCTTCATGGTTTCCCAACCCATGCCATTGGCCACTACGAGAGTTAGTGCTTTAACATGGCCGTTCCACCACGTCAGGGCTTTTTCTTCAAACAGATTTCGAAGACTGATTCAGTCTTCTCGAACCATTGCGAGAGGGCAATGACTCAGCCGGTTCCCTTGAAGGACTTCGACTTGCAGTTGGTAAAACCCTTGTAGGAGCACTCTCTCGAGCGCACAGGGATTTCAGCAGGAATAGAGTCAACAGGGGTTCCACCTCTGCTGGCATCAGTAGAGTGATACTGAGCCGTGGCAGTTACCACTGCCGCAGCTAATGCAACATTCAAGGCTGCAATATCGATGAATTGAGGAGGAAGAGGTGGTGGAGGTGCACGGTTATTCCTGGGAGATTTGCGAGGAGGCATCTTTCAGCTATAAGTTTATAAAGATAAACACAATGGTAAGAATCAATTGTAAGTGGGTTGAGAGTGACACATGGACTAACTAACCATAGCCCAATAGTTGAATGAGTGTTTGAGATCACAACAAGGAAGATTAGTAAGAAAACACAAGTGTACAGATTTTTCCCACAGATTAGGTAAATGTCAATAATACTGGTATTACTGATGTAATAAGTTCAGGGAAAATCTACCTAACAGTAGGTCTTACATCATACCATACGGAAAGTTTAACAGTTCCTAGATTCCTAATTAGAGTACTGAAAGTTAGGAATATTTTACAGACAAGTGCTACATGGAGCACAGATACTAAAGGCTATTCCTTAACCAAAAGACAAAGATGTACTAGACATCTTCTAACGACGATGGGAATTCCTCGGGCGAACCCTGAGGTCTGCCACTTGACGAACCACCTCTTGAAGGTGTCGTTCATGAGCCCTTTGACGAACTCGAAGTTCTATGACTTCGGCTCGGGAGGCAGCCAGCTGTTGCTGTAGGGTCTCATTGGTTCTCCTGGTCCTTTCCATTTCTTCTTCAAGACGGCAGATGCGAACTGTGTTGACACCAGAGTTGGCATCAATCTCCATGACTCGTTCGATGGCTGCTCGACCTTGTTCACCAGTACGACCTATTATGTGGATAATGACAGCCAGAGCTCGATCCGCAGAGCCACCTTCATTGAGGTTGTAAAAGCTTCGGTACCCAAAGTTAGGTAAGGGTTGACCCTGTTCGTCACTCTAGCGATTCAAGTTGGTTGCCCACAAGGGTGTGGGACCTGGGAAAGCTGGTCGAGGATTGTTGTTTGGGGCTTGACCTACTGGCGGTAGGTTGTAAACTTCAAGCTTAGAGTCAGATCCATCAGAAAAGCCTTCTGCGAGGTAATCATCCAAAGGGATTGGATGCTCATCTTCGGGCTCTTCTTCAATCCACCCAGCATTGCCTTCATTTGGGAAGTACGGGTCGCCATGATGGAATCCATCCATTTAAATCTATGCGAGAAGAGAGGTATAAGAATATAGTGTATAAATAGCTTGTAGTAGCACAAAATAACCCTATAGTATTTTAAGTTTAGGTTCTACTGTTCTCCTTGTGGTATTTTTGGTAAGTTTTTAGACTTGTTAACATATCACAACCATTCTAGGGCATATGCTAATCACTCCTCGGACCAGCATAGTTGATCAGGCTATGCCATTCCCAGGACTGACCATACATCCCCGAGCTCACTTGTGATATTTAACAATCGTAATACTTTTGTTCTTGTCATTGTGACACTGATTTTAGTATGAATGCAGCCTTGTATACTTAATTTAAATATTTTACTATTTAAAGTATAGACTCTTGGTCAGAGTGTTTTAATCCCAAATGGGTTTATAGTTAGTATATCTTTTATGGGTTGATATACTCAATTCACTATAAACAATGCTCTGATACCAATCTGTCACACTCCAAAACCGAGAACGGCGGAAACGTTCTGGGGCGGAGGACGTCATCTAAGTATCACAAAACAGTATAACAGTAAATAAGCAAACAACATCATCCATTGCATTAAATATATAATTTTAATACAAGCGTGTTCCGTACAGTTATGGACACCAAAAAGTAAATCAAAACAATAAGATGAGTCTTGAACACGCTCCATCTTCTCAAAAGTTGGCCTCGGTACCTGTCTACTGACGACCTGAGAATACAAGTTATTTTGAAAGAGTTTATCAGCATTAAGCTGGTGAGTTCATAAGTATTTTAGTGTCGGTGTTTGTATCAAAACGTTTGAACGTGGTTTTAAGTATGAGTTTGTAAACATTGGTGATAAAAGTATGTGAATGTTTGTAAGTGTTTGTAAAAGTTTGAATCTCTTAGAAAAACCTATATTTTCTATTAAAAGAAGCCTTCTACCAAGGCGTAACTGTTTTGTATGTTCGTTTATTGTAAAAGTGTGTAATTTTCCCAATTGTAACTATCATTGTCAAAATATAGTTTGTACATTAATGTTTAAGTGAAATGATCACTAAATATATGTAAAGGGTAAATTAATGTAGTACTATAGTGTTGTATTATAGGAACTACTGCTGTACTAACTACCTTAAACCGGATTTATATTAAGGTATCATGTGATTAATTGTACCATACTATCGACTAGGTAACACGATAATGTAGGTCGTAAAAAAGTATGACGTTTGGCACCCGCAGACCTGTAGGTCCGGCTGTAGCTAGCAGCAAGGTGTAGGATAGTCAATCTAGTATAGATCTATATGCAAACTCACGCTCTCCCTCCAAGAGACTCTGGCTACAAATCGGGCCATGACATTGAAGGCATGCTCCGATACAGTGGATCACAATTATGTTAACGTATTCATGTATATCTAATGTATTGCTACTCGTTCTAGTATCATTGTATATGTTCTCTTTCTAGTATAGTTGTAAATGTTCTCTTTCTAGTATAGTTGCATATGTTCTTCTTCTAGTATAGTTGTATATGTTCTTCTTCTAGTATAGTTGTATATGTTCTTCTTCTAGTATAGTTGTGTATGTTCTTCTTCTAGTATAGTTGTATATGTTCTTCTTCTAGTATAGTTGTATATATTCTCATAGTAATAAGTACTGACTCATGAATGAACTGACTCATTGTTCTAGCAATAGTATAAGTATTATCCTGTGCTACCCAGATGGTAACTTACTAATGATGTAACTGGTACGTATAAATATGGAAGAACTTTTATGACTATATATGTACACATGATATATAATTAATAGCTAAACGACCTTCGGATGGATACCCGATACCCCACCAGGCCACATCTCAAGCGCGAAAAGGAAATAGGGCGGGCGGCCTTCCTAAGCCTTTTAAACATTGCTTATATAATTATACATATATGCGCATGCAATTTATAATAAGTATAAAAGAGTTTAAGTAAAAGTAATTGATAAGTAAAAGTGTTTGTAAAGCAGTTTGAAGTAAAACAGTTTGAACAGTAATAAAATCATTGGTTTTGTAGTTATTAATCACATGTGATTGATGTAATAACTATAAGTATTCAACTTGTATTCCCCCCCCCCATTAAAGCATTTAAAACATTTAAAAGCATTTCAAAGGTTAGTTAAAGGGGTATGAACTCACTTGTAGTGAGTGGATTGGATTGAAGTGTCGGGTACGGTGCTAGGTGACAAATGAAGACTTGTACACACGCACGAGCCTAATTATCATATAATGAACATATATATAACTAATTAGCCAAAAATATAACTAATAACTTAAGTTGGGACACTCTAGAACATTAAAACACTTTGTTTCAAGTGTTAAAGATCACAAGGATTGCATCCAAGTGTTGGTAGGGCAAAGCTAGGGTGTTTGGAGTTCAAGGGTAAACTCCTTTAGAGTTTATGGTTTTAATGACCTATACCCAAGGAGTTTACAGCAGTAAACTAAAGGGTTTATGGTCGTAAACTCTACTCCTTGTAACTATGTGTTGTTTGGAGGTTTTACAAGTCTTTTGAAGCACTTCTACTTGGTGGTTTGGCTTTTGGAAGGGACTAGGGCAACAAAAACACTCCTTGGAGGACTTTATGGCCTCATGGTCATTTCCCTTTGGGTTTACTACCGTAAACCCTTATGGAAAAGGGTATTGCCATGTTTTCAAGTCCTTAACACAACAAGGTAATTGTCTAGGTTAGTTTTTAGGCCTAAGGAAGCAATGTGACCCATTTAAACACACTTTAGGGTGTTTATGGTTTTGGGAGGTCCCCAAACCGTAAACACCTATAAATGTTGGTCTTTGGTGTTTTTCAAGGCTTAAACACATCAATGGAAGGTTTAAACATATCAAGGAAGGCTTAAACATCAAACTAGGGCTTAGATAAGGGACTTAGGCACACTTTGGTGCCTTTCTTGGTGTTTATGGCCCAAGAACATTCTTGGACCGTGAACACCCTAAACCTTATGTTCTTGGCATATTTTCTTGATGTTTATATGTAATACTAGCTTAATAAGACTCAAAGATGGAAGTACTTACTATTAGGAAGCTTGATTTGAGCTAAAAGTCCAAGAACACTTAGTGTGTGTTCTTGGTGTTCTTGGTGTTTTTGGAAATCTAGACAAAATACATAAATGAATGGATGAATAGATGCACAAACACTAGATTAAGTGTTAAACCAACTTGAAATGGTTAGAACACTTACAAGTTTAAAGATCTTGAATGAGTTTTAGGATGATACTTGAAAGGATATTTTGGAGTTTACTCTTTTGGTATTTGGGGAGTAAACACAAATGGCTAGTCTTGGGGAGTAAACACAAATGGCTAGTCTCGGGGCCGGGAACTTCTAAGATGCGAGGTGTTTGCGGTTTTTAAAATTCAAAACTCGAGACGGCACTTTCTTTCACCCGTTCGTTTAAAAATAATATTAAAATAATCAAACGAACTTTAAATTTCTTAAAAATAAGAAATAATGACATTAACTTATGATACGAAGTGGTTGACTTTTATGGTTTGACCGAATGGAAATTTTGGGTTGTCACACTTTGGAAGTAGGTATTGAGGCAAGACTGTCATGAATGGGTCTGTAGTTTGTTTGGGACAAAGTGGCTGCAGTGTTCGTAAGTACTCCTGGAATGAGATTCGAGTATTGGATTCAACACACGCTCTTTTGAATCACTTCATAGATTTTATCATGAGTGATCATGAGATGATAATATCTTATATTCTTCAAACAGAGACGTGTGAGTTGTAGTTGCGAGTTCGTTGTGTGTGATTTGATGAGTAAGTATAATCAAGCATTTGGGTTGAAGTTTATCCATTCCTTTTACCCTTGGAGGGATAAAAGCGATATCGGTGGGCCCCTCAATGATTTAGTGATGACAACCCTAAGTGCTTGGCCAAGCCTGGACTGATTTGATTTCTTCAATTAGTTAGTCGTCATCAATCAGAAATTGGGAAACAACAAATGGACAGAGAGAATGATTATAATCAATGTCTCAGTCCATATGATATCTAGAATGGAGGAATATATGATCCCTTATCTAATGGACATGTCATTTGACTAGGTCAGAGTTCGACAACATTTTTAAGAGCTACAATTGCTAGTCGGGATTTTGGAGCCATACTTGAATAATAGTTTTAGACTTATCCAAGTTGGAGACTAGTGGATTAGATGTCTAAGCCCATAACTATTATTGGTATGTACTCGACCTGAGAGTAGCATGGTCCATTTGGGTTGCATGGCATCGGAAAAATTGGATAAACAAGTGAGAAAAGATTATCTAAGATTTATATTAATATATTATAAGTTCTAATATATTAATATGAAGTCATATTATTTAATTAGTACTGATCAAGAATTAATTTTGTGATCAAAAGAGACTAATTAAATATATGGGGATTGATTATGTAAATCATTCATTCGTATATGTGTAGGCTTGTAATCCATTCTCCTTCATGTTGGGCTTAATGCATGTGGTAATCCATGGATACTCCATGGAGGTTAAAACCCATGGATCATGAAGGAAATGGAAATTCATGCACATTAGGGTTTACATGGTGTAACCCTAATGAGCCACACTATATAAAGGATCTAATGGTTCATGAAATGGAACTAGTGGATACACATAGTGAGGGAAAGGGCTGATTTCATAAGGAGAACCAAAGTAACCTTCTTCTCAAGTTATTCCATTTGTTGGTGGTGTTTTTGTGATTCCATTTGACGCTTCCACACTATTGGGGGTAAGCTCTTAAAGGTTCAAGACTTCAAGCTCCATCAAAAGGTATGTCATGTAACTAGACTTTTGTAGTATAGTAGCTCCATAATATGCTAGTTAGGATGATGCTTTGGAATTTTGTATATTTGTATGTATAATAGTGAAAACATAGATCCAAGCCACGTAGGGTTGCATGCACACCATATGAGTGTTAGAATGCTCAAAACCCATCAGAAGTTTATCCATTCCTTTTACCCTTAGAGGGATAAAAGCGATATTTGTGGGCCCCTTGATGATTTAGTGATGACAACCCTAAGTGCTTGGCCAAGGCTGGACTGATTTGATTTGTTTAATTAGTCAGTCGTCATAAATCACGAATCGGGAAACAACAGATGGATGAAGAGAATGATTATAATCCATTTCTCAGTCCATATGATATCTTGTAGAATCAAGGAATATATGATCCCTTATGTAACAGACACGTCATTGACTAGGTCAGAGTTTGACAACGGCTTTTAAGAGCTACGATTACTAGTCGGGTTGTGGAGTCATACTTGAAATAATAGTTATTAGACTTATCCAAGTGGGAGACTGTTGGATTAGGTGTCTAAGCCTATAACTATAATTGGTATCTATTTCACCCGAGAGTAGCATGGTCCATTTAAGGTTGCATATCACCAAGATAATTTGAGGATAGATATTTGAGTAAGAGGTTATTTATGATTTATTAATAAATTATAATTTCTAATATATTAATACGAAATCATATTATTTAATTAGTATTGATCAACAATTAATTTGGATTTAATTTGGTGATCAAAATAGACTAATTAAATTAACATGAATGATTATGTAAATCAATGATATATATATATATATATATATATATATATATATATATATATATGGTTTGGGCTATTGATCCATGATGGGCTAAGCTTATGAAAGTTTTCATGAAGAGTTAGCCCACATGGAATATGGATCATAACCCAAAGAGTATGGATTAGGGTTTACCCATGACTCTTGGATTCCTACATATATATATATATATATATATATATATATATATATATATATATATATATATATAACCCCACGGCTAAAATCGGTTACAACAAGTGTTCTTGGAGTTCATAACCGATTTGTATGCCTAGTAATCTCTCTCAAGTTATCCAATTGTTCAAGGGTGTGTTGTGAACCATTTGAGGCATCACACTTGGGGTGCTAAGTTCTTAAAGGCCAAAAATACAAGCTACAACAAAGAGGTCATTCTATAACTCACGTTTATGTTGATTATGTCAATTGTATGCTAGTTGTAGAATTTATGCTTTGAAAATAATATTGCTTGTATAATTAGAGAAAACCTAGATTCAACGCGTTTAGGGTTGTATGTGCACCATAGGATGTTGTAGTATACAAAACGCAACAACGACAGCATTAGACTTGGCCTTTGGGCCACTACCAGACGACCCAACTTGTGCATTGCCCTTCCAACTTTTCTTAGGAGGAGCTTTCCTCTTCTTCCCCCTTCCCTGTCCAATAGCCAAGACGAGGTCACTAGAAGGATTGGAGGCTATACTTTTACCCTTCATACCTGCCTCAGTTGTTGCAACTAATTGTGCAATTGGGCCAACGTCTGCTCGGTGTTGTTCAAATGGTAAGTTAGGATGAACTGGCCTTAAAATTCAGGCAACGAGTTCAATACCATGTCAATGGTCAATTCCTCATCAAACTGTACATTGAGCTTAACCAAACACTCTGTGTAGCGTTACATTCTTTGCACATGACTAACAACCGAGTCTGCATCCTTCATCTTGCAAGCCATGAGTGATTTGACTACTTTGAACTTCTCTTGACGACCTCGTTTATGGTACTTTTCCATAAGGTCATTGTTCATTTAAATGGCCAGTAGTCCTCATAGTACCTCTACAATTCTGGAGACATGGTTGCAACCATGATGCAAGCCACTTTGGTTGCATCTTCATAATGCTTCTTGTAGGCAGCATATTCTTGTGGAGTGGCTTTGGTTTCACCAATCTCAATTAGTTCCTTCTCAAGGAAATATTCTTTGTTCTCAAAGAGAAGCGCCATTTTGATATTGCACATCAAATCACTATAGTTTGAGCCATCCATAACGACTTTGGAGCAAATAGAGAGCAAAGAGAAGTTATGGTTAGAGGATGATGAAGCAGAAGTGTTTCCAGGAGTAGACATCTACAAACGAAGATAGTTTTAGTTAGATTTTAGGATACCTTAATAATAAGCCAAAGATATAATATTAAGGTGAGGATCCAACTATGAGGGTTCATAATTTAGAAATAGGATGCTGAGATCCAAGTGTGAATTTCATAAAGGTAAGTGAATGGCGATTTACTAATTCCACCATAAGACAAAATGAAGTCAAATTCCTAATTATTTTGAGATACATTAAAACTATTCAATGACATGTTTTAATCTCAGATTATACTCTTTTATTTGTGACTGTGATGCCGATGATCACAAACAAGATGTGAATAACCAGGCAAATGTGTTTGGTAACCTCATTGTCTTTATCATTTTCTATTGATGTGTCGGTAAACCACACACGCTCCATCCACAATGATAATTATGAGATACCCATTACGACTTGTTATTAGTCCTTATTAGTGTGTTGGTTAACCACACACACTCCACTAAAGATTGATAAAGTGTAATGTGCAATTTCATGGGTTAGCATACTATTAATATTTTTTTTCCTAAAGTAACTAGAGTTGGGATTTTGTAAAAATAATGTTCTAGTACTTTATTAATAGCATTATACTTTTAATGAGATTAACCTGTCCTATCAAATCCGTTTTGCTAACGACCCTCCACTAATCAAGGAAGCGGTGGGTGAGGGTGGACATCTATTCAATCGCCATTTTATAGACAGTTTCCTTATACCCCTATAGACTAGCTTCGTGAATAAGGTATACTAGCGATTCGACTGACCAATTCTTATACATATATAATATTTAACTTTTAGTTATAATATATATAATATAAGGTGTGTTTTAAACTTTTTAAAACTTTAAGGTTTATATAAATTATCGAAAATTAAACTATTAATTTTAAATTTAAAATAAACCAAAAACTAGATTTAATAATTATCTATTAATTAATGTATTAAATCTTGTGAGGATTATCTAATTAAATTAAACAATTAATTTAATCTTAATCCTTAACCCTCTAGATTTCGAAATTTAGGGTATAAGCTAATTACCTTATTTACCAATTATCCAATTAATCCAATTAAGTAAGAATTATCCAAAATAGGAACCCTAAAACCATAAGGTAATTCCGAAATCAAGGGAGGGAGGCTAGGGTTTTTCAAAACCCTAACCCTAATTTCGATTAGGGTTTATGGAGGCTAGGGTTTTTCGAAAACCTCACAAACCAAAACCCTTAAAATGAAAACTTTGGCCTTTAGGGTTTAATAACTATAAACCCTAATTTTCAATTCAACTATTATATCAATTCAATTTAAAACAAAAACAATTCATAAGTTCACATGCAACATACTTTGGATCTATATTTTAAATATTAAACATATAACTTTGAATTGCAAAATAAGAACCCTAAGGGAAGAAGCTATTTTCGAAAATAAGTAGGAAGGGTTTAAGAATTACATACCTTTCAATTGTTAAAGTAAGCAATTGATAATCCTTGGTTCTTGATCTTCTAGGAAGCCTAGCACCAAAATTGTCATGCCTTTAATGGAATCATACCCAAGAGCTAGCAAGAAGGAAACTATAGAGAGGGGAGAGGAGGGATGCAATTTTCGGCTAGGGTTTCTCCAAAGGAATGGATGGCCGAAATTAAGAGCTAGGAGGATCCTTAAATAGTCAATGTAACTTAGCTCCAAATCTAGGGTTTTAGGGATAACCCTGGGATTCCCCTGCTTAGGGCCTAAGCAAATCGAAAGCCTTATCCAAGGCCCTTAGATGAATTCATTAGGGTTTCCCATATGAATTTTCGTCCACCTCCTCTAAGGAGGTTCTGGAACATTCCTTCTAACTATTTAATAATTACAAACTTGTCCCTATACTTTACAATTTATACAATTAACCACAAAACTAATTCCAATTAATTACTGGCTAACTATTAATTAAATATTATGATTTCTAATTAATATATTATTTTCATAACACATTAATAAATCATTTATATTAATTTATTAATCTTATAATAAATTAATTTATACCCTTTCATAATTTCCTTGTCCAATTGCTAGGTTTGAGGGTAACCTAAAATGATTGTGTTTCTATCAATTCTATATATCAATTATAGTTATGAGCTTAGACACCTAATTCAATATAATTGCGTAGGTATTTATAGTGGGGAAAAAATTAAAAAAAATAAAAAAATTATATATATATATATATATATATATATATATATATATATATATATATATATATATATATATAATAAACTAGCCGTTAGATGTGTATATATATAATTTTTTTTATATAATTTTTTTACCTTTACAAAAAAAGGGCAATAGGAATCAGAGGGAGAGTGCAGCACCTGGACCCCCCACCACTTTCCCGCAGTGTCAGTGCGGTGTTTCGGTGAGCGGGAAATCTTCCCTCGGCTCCCTCCCGCTACACTCCGTCGAGTCTTATTTGACTAATTAACTTAAACTTGAAATCATAAATACATATAAATTAAAAAACTCTTAAGTTTTCTTAAGTTGTAGTGATTAAATTTGTTTCTATTATAATAGACATATAGATCAGTAAACTCAATTTAAATATTTTAACAATATATAACTAAGACCATAGATATCATCCAATTATCATAAGTAAAATAAATATTTTCGATTGTAGCGGCTAATGCTAAGTAATCTTAATTAGAATTTGAAAATTTTCAATATCAAAATAAAACTTCTATATAAGTAAAAAAATTCATTGGATTTATATGGTTCAAGTGTTTATTATTAGGGATACATATATCTTACAAATGGCATAAATTATTCAAAAATTTTATGAACGGTACGACACATCAATATGTTTGTTGCACGATTCTTGGTACAGCACATCAATAAGGGAGATTCGGATGCGCGGGCGGGGTAGAAAGGCTGGACATTTCGAGGCAGGGATATATTCCTCGTCTTGTTTGCCTCAGTTGATATTCCTATCCTGTTTCGTCCTAAAAGTTTATAATTTTATACTTTTTTATTTTTTAATGATAGTTCCTAATATAGGTTATAGTTTTCCTACATATACTTTAAATCGTATAATTGTGTTCACGCGCAATGCACAGGAATACACCTAGTTCTTAATAAAAAAAGACACTATGGTATCTAATAATACTTAAATATTTAATCTTGAAAACGTTTTGAAAGTTTTTATAAAGAAAAACCAATTTATGTCCAAGAACTTCAAGAAGAATTAAAATTAGTCAAATAAGAAATAAAAGAAATAAAAAATAGACTTCTTATTATTGAAAAGGAAAAGCAATCCCTAACAACTAAAACGATCTTTAAGAAACTAAAGAAGAAGAAAAAATAAAAGAAGTAACAATCTGGAAAATTATAGATGCACAAATTTCTCAAAAATGAAATAGTCAAATAAATTTAGGAAACGATAATTTTCAAATTAGTCTAATAGCCATAATAGAGAGCGGTGTAAATGTGAATTTCAAATTGTAAGTTATTTTAAGCTACTTATTTGAAAATTTTTAACGATTTTAAAAATATCTTTAGGAAATATTTTAGGTAAATTGAGATTACAATTTAGTTTTTACATTTATCACTTTTAACTATTTACAAAATATTTTTTGGTTTTTTAAGTGGAACTGAAGTTTATATTTAAGTTGAGATTGTAATGTTATAAGTTTAGAATCTAATAGATTTAGGTAAATGGCAGGAATTTGGAATTCTTGCATTTGCAGTAAGGAATTGGGAGTGTGAAATGAGAATCATTGGAATTATGTTTAATCGATCTATTTCACAAAGTAAAGATCATAGACAAACTTAGTATGCATACTTGGTGTATGGCATGACTAGTGTTTAGAAAAATATAGTGTACATGTTTGGAGCATGGGACAACTATTGTTCTAATTCAAGTATAAAGTTGATAGTTTGAAACAGTATGCAATGAATGATGGGTAATCAATATGGTGATAAATAAAAGATGTATTTATATTCATAAGTTCTGAGACCATATTGGATTCGATTATTCTTGTGTTTCACTTTCCTTGTTTTGACTTCCAGAATAACTAGGTCGTTCTTCCTGATTAACTAAGTTATTCAAACCATCCACAGTCGGTCATATGTTGGAAGTAGATATGAATCAAGACTATCATGGGATGGCTTTTAGAGGTCTAAGATGTTGGACAAAGTGGTGCTACAACACTCATGAGTGCTCAAAAGTTCTGAGTATTGGATTCAACCCACACTCATTGGAATCACTTCATGGATTTTATCACGAGTGATCATGAGACGATAATATCTTATATTCTTCAAATATAGAGATATGAGTTGTTACTATGAGTTGGTTATACATTGATTGTGTAACGCCTGCAGATCCGGGCTAGTCAATTGAGAGGCAATAGGGGTCGAAAACGACTTTTCGACAAAAAGATTATTTATAATAAATAATCTTAACCAAGTTGTAGAATATGTCACAGGGTTTCCGTACATATAAAGAACGCCAAAATCCGAGTTATAACGAAGAAGTTATGACCCGTCGAAGTTTCGCGTCGGAACCAGCACGGCGCCGAGAAGCGTAAATAGTAAATTTATGATAGAGCGAGATTTAGATTTAGCACTCTAAATGAAAGTCGTAGAATATGTTAAACTAAGAACTTCGATAATAAGAACGCCCAAATCTGACTTCGTATGAAGAAGTTACGATTTTTCGAAGTTTCGGATTAGCAGTGTACAGTCCGAAATTCGAATATTAGATCGAGCGATTTTTAGCCGACACAACCTAAACAAGAATTGAAGATCTCATTATTAGTAGCGTAACAATAAAAAGACAGACGAAAATGGACATCAGATGAAGAAGTTATGAGATTATAACGGACCAATCCTGTCCCCGCCTGTTAAAAATATAACTTTAAAAATAAATTCAAAATTAGCCGAAGGAGTCTAAACGAAAGTTGTAGAGTACGTCTCCACCTACGCGTGGATATAAATAACGTCAAAAACGGAGTTCGTATGAACGAGTTACAAATTATAATAGCATATTTACGTATTAAAATAAAGTATAAATCATATATACGTACACATATATATACATATGTATATATCATTAGAAAGGTATCGACGATGCGGTCATTATAAGACTAATGTTGAGTTCTTTCGACATTAGTTTAGTGCAAATATCATTAAATCTATTTAAAATAGTATTATAAAGGGGTGTTTAGTTGTTTATATAACTATAAGGTCATTTAGTAATTATGGGGGGTAGTTTTTGTAAATTCAATTACTATAAATAAGAGGCTTGGGCTCTCATATTTCTTGCACCATTCTCTTGATTCAAGAGTCTTTCTCTCCTTATCCCCCGAGCATTTCGGTCCCTCGTGATTCGACTTCTCTTTCTGTAGTTTTAGTATAGTAAGGTGAGCGCTGAAGCGCTGCACGAATCTTTCTTAGAAAGATTCAACGACGAAGTTCTGCCCCTGCAGAGCCCGACTCCTAGCTAAAATCCCCTTGTAAGTTTCGTCGAAGGAAATTATTTTAAAGTAAACGAAGCGCTGTCCGAGTACCGAGTCACCACCTTCTCAAGTGAGTGCATAGTTACTTTCATCTTACACATAGATATGAAGTATTTTATATAAACTACGTGCTATGTGTGCACATTATCTGAATACTTGTTGTCTATGCTGGTTGAACGTTTTATACATGTTTTAAAGGACTTAAACTGTATACGTATTTTATATATACGAAAATGTTGGGTATGAGATGGGTAGATGAATGATGAGAGATAGAAGATGATGTGAGTATACATTGGCAGCTACAGACTTAGTGCCTATGGGACAAACACCGGTAGTTATGGACTTAGTACCTTTTAGACGTTGGTAGCTATGGATTTAGTACCTGTAGGAATTGGTAGCTATGGACTTAGTACCTGTTGAACATTGGTAGCTATGGACTTAGTACCTATTAGATAAAGACTGGTAGCTATGGATTTAGTACCCGATGAATAGACTATAGCAGCTATGGAATTAGTGCTTTATGAACGAATATTGGCAGCTATGGATTTAGTGCCAGTCCCATAACCCTGGAAGTAAGGGACTTCGGAATAAACGAATGCAGGATAGATGACTCTTAGGTTAAATCCTTAAAGAGTAAAGAATATCATGGGGATGGGTAATTGGGTTGATTGTTTGATTGAACATAATAATTATATTATTGTGGGTTGAAAACCCTATGTACTCACCAGGTTTCCCAACCTGACCCACTCAGTTTATGTATATCACAGGTGACGAAGTGAAGTGACATTACACTGAGAGATTTAAAAGAGATGTAGATCACTAGTGTAAATCATTGTAAGTTCTGTTTATGCTTATGTTTCAGTATTAACGATGACATCCCAAACATTTTAAAATGAAATAAATACGTTTCTTCGAAAATGTTTTAATAACGTATTTACCATGTTTTTCTGGGAACAAATTCCGCAACCTTTTTATAAAATGAAGTACTCTGATTTTTATAAAGCATAAACAAAATCGGTCTTTTCTGGCCGTGATTTTGGGGATGTCACAGTTGGTATCAGAGCATTAGTTTAAGCGAACTAGGAATATGGATTTATTTCTAGACTTAAACTTAGAATGCTAAGCGATGATTGTGAGGTGTGAGCACTAGCTTATTTTAGGAATTGTGCCTAAAATGCTTTTATGTGCTAAATGATTTGTGCATGATATGTTGTTAATTGTTCGGATCTATGGTCTGTTGCCGACCGGATCTGGAAACCTTATGTGTTTAGGATTCTAAACGTACGACTACGGTATTAGAACTAGCATGTAAATGTTTCGGAGTGATAAGGATGATTTAAACGTCAAGTAAAGGTCTAAATTCACCTTATTCGGTGTATAGATCGAGATGGTAAGGACTCGTAGCGGAAACGTAAACGCAAATGGGAACAGGAACCAACCCCCAGTGGTTCAGCAAATACCTGTTGTAGAAGAAGTTGCGCCTGAGCCAGTCACCATGGCTGGAGTTCAAGCCATGATTCGGGCTATGTTGGCTGAACAAAGGGACGAAATGAGACGGATGTTGAATAGGGACGAACCTACTATGCCCATTGAGCAACCCGAACTGATTCCCGAGCAATCTGAGGAAGGGAACTACAGCCGCCAAGTTAGTCAAGTTGGGACTCAAGGTGAGCAAAGGGATGGCCCAGAAGGGAGAAACAACAAGGATGGGCGGATGTACAAGAACTTCTTGGGTGCGAAACCACCAAGCCTCTCAGGAAGCCCAAAGTCGGTTGGGGTTATGGATTGGATCTCTGAGATGGAGATGGTGTTTGAGAGCTGCAGCTGTAATGAGAAACAGAAGACTGTCTTTGCAGTAAGACAGCTGAAAACTGGAGTCTTGAGCTGGTGGAAGCTATTGACAGATACGATGCCACGAGGAGAAGCCTTAAGGATGTCGTGGGAAGAGTTTTTGGAACAGTTGAAAATGCAGTACTGCTCGGAGGTAGATCTGATAGACCTAAACAACGAGTTTCAGAACCTGAAGAAAAGGAAGATGAGTGTTGATGAGTATGCCACCATATTTACCGAGAGGATGAAGCTATTTCCCTACTTGGTGCCTACTGAACTCTCCAAGATTGATAGGTTTGCTAACAGACTGCCCACTGACTTTGGTCCAATGGTCAAAATGGCAACTACCTTAAAAGCAGCTACTAGGGCAGCTAAGAACGTAGAGGCCCAGATAAGAGAAAAGGGTCTAGAAAAAGATAAGGCAGGAGAGAAGAGAAAGTTTGAGGGATCTTCGAGGTCGAACAAGGAAAGAAAATTCTCAAAACTCGGAGGAGCAGATGGAGGTGAAACAAGATGGTGTGATAAATGCAAGAAGAAGCATGGTGGGAAGTGCAACGAAGAAGTGACTTGTTACAAGTGTGGGAGGACGGGTCACTATTCCAAAGACTGCACACATAATGACAAAGTATGCTATGGATGTGGAGGCAAGGGGCACATGTCCAGAGACTGCCCAAGGAAAAATAAAGCAGCAAGACCAGAAACGCCACCAAGGCCAAGGGCATTTCACATGATCCTCGACGAAGCAGAGAACCATGCGAGGAATCAAGAATGAGGACTTCTTACCCGAAGATCGGATTATGCAGTAGCCATAGTTTCGTATGATGTAGCCTAGCAGAGGCATAGTCTAGGGTGAACTTGAACACCTATGTAATCGTTTCAAGAATTAATATAAAACCTTCGTTTTGTTATCTGATGTGTTGAATGATTGTATGATTTGCTGCATGGTGACTTGGGAAACTGCGAGACAATACTTGGGACGAGTATGAGTAGGTGTGAATGGTAGTAGAGGCCTATACTACCAGAAGCACAGGACTCACACTTGGATCAGGGAAAGTCACAAGGTTACCAAGAAGCTAGTAATTGATTTCGTTTTATTCAAGTGTGTTGTTACCATCGTTTCGGTAATGACTAAGAAGATTGTTGATATTCCGACCCTAGTGGTCATATCGAATCGAGTCCGACTACGATGAGTATGTTGTGTGGCTCATAGGACCAAGTTTGATGTAGCGTCCGACTTAAACCAACCGGTTGAAATCAAAGCGATCAATAGAAGTATCGCACTCGTTGTTAAAGAAGTTGGTGGCTAGAAATGCCTAATGTTAAAGTGTGATTATATCACATTAGAACATGAAGGAAGGCATAGTCTGTTTTAGAATTTAACTCTAAGAGACCTAAGTCTAAGTGTTGCAACATACGATGATAGGTCATTAGAATATGACACATCGATCTATAGTAGTAATAAAAGAACTTATCTCAAGTCCGTATCCAGCAAGGATTGAGATTGTGACTTGAAGGTCATAATTTGGAGTCTAACCTGAGGTAGAGAGCAGGTGCACGATCGAGTACTCTTACAGTCAATGAGTTTAAGAGATAGAATTGAAGGAATGTAGAAGTTATAATTATTACCTAGGATGAAGAGATGACGTACGGAGTCATTATATGACCCTGTTTCGTTGATGATTCCGGGACGTAATCATCCAAAGGGGGAGATAATTGTAACGCCTGCAGATCCGGGCTAGTCAATTTAGAGGCAATAGGGGTCGAAAACGACTTTTCGACAAAAAGATTATTTAGAATAAATAATCTTAACCAAGTTGTAGAATATGTCACAGGGTTTCCGTACATATAAAGAACGCCGAAATCCGAGTTATAACGAAGAAGTTATGACCCGTCGAAGTTTCGCGTCGGAACCAGCACGGCGCCGAGAAGCGTAAATAGTAAATTTATGATAGAGCGAGATTTAGATTTAGCACTCTAAATGAAAGTCGTAGAATATGTTAAACTAAGAACTTCGATAAAAAGAACGCCCAAATCTGACTTCGTATGAAGAAGTTACGATTTTTCGAAGTTTTGGATTAGCAGTGTACAGTCCGAAATTCGAATATTAGATCGAGCGATTTTTAGCCGACACAACCTAAACAAGAATTGAAGATCTCATTATTAGTAGCGTAACAATAAAAAGACAGACGAAAATGGACATCGGATGAAGAAGTTATGAGATTATAACGGACCAATCATGTCCCCGCCTGTTAAAAATATAACTTTAAAAATAAATTCAAAATTAGCCGAAGGAGTCTAAACGAAAGTTGTAGAGTACGTCTCCACCTACGCGTGGATATAAATAACGTCAAAAACGGAGTTCGTATGAACGAGTTACAAATTATAATAGCATATTTACGTATTAAAATAAAGTATAAATCATATATACGTACACATATATATACATATGTATATATCATTAGAAAGGTATCGACGATGCGGTCATTATAAGACTAATGTTGAGTTCTTTCGACATTAGTTTAGTGCAAATATCATTAAATCTATTTAAAATAGTATTATAAAGGGGTGTTTAGTTGTTTATATAACTATAAGGTCATTAAGTAATTATGGGGGGTAGTTTTTGTAAATTCAATTACTATAAATAAGAGGCTTGGGCTCTCATATTTCTTGCACCATTCTCTTGATTCAAGAATCTTTCTCTCCTTATCCCCCGAGCATTTCGGTCCCTCGTGATTCGACTTCTCTTTCTGTAGTTTTAGTATAGTAAGGTGAGCGCTGAAGCGCTGCACGAATCTTTCTTAGAAAGATTCAACGACGAAGTTCTGCCCCTGCAGAGCCCGACTCCTAGCTAAAATCCCCTTGTAAGTTTCGTCGAAGGAAATTATTTTAAAGTAAACGAAGCGCTGTCCGAGTACCGAGTCACCACCTTCTCAAGTGAGTGCATAGTTACTTTCATCTTACACATAGATATGAAGTATTTTATATAAACTACGTGCTATGTGTGCACATTATCTGAATACTTGCTGTCTATGCTGGTTGAACGTTTTATACATGTTTTAAAGGACTTAAACTGTATACGTATTTTATATATACGAAAATGTTGGGTATGAGATGGGTAGATGAATGATGAGAGATAGAAGATGATGTGAGTATACATTGGCAGCTACAGACTTAGTGCCTATGGGACAAACACCGGTAGTTATGGACTTAGTACCTTTTAGACGTTGGTAGCTATGGATTTAGTACCTGTAGGAATTGGTAGCTATGGACTTAGTACCTGTTGAACATTGGTAGCTATGGACTTAGTACCTATTAGATAAAGACTGGTAGCTATGGATTTAGTACCCGATGAATAGACTATAGCAGCTATGGAATTAGTGCTTTATGAACGAATATTGGCAGCTATGGATTTAGTGCCAGTCCCATAACCCTGGAAGTAAGGGACTTCGGAATAAACGAATGCAGGATAGATGACTCTTAGGTTAAATCCTTAAAGAGTAAAGAATATCATGGGGATGGGTAATTGGGTTGATTGTTTGATTGAACATAATAATTATATTATTGTGGGTTGAAAACCCTATGTACTCACCAGGTTTCCCAACCTGACCCACTCAGTTTATGTATATCACAGGTGACGAAGTGAAGTGACATTACACTGAGAGATTTAAAAGAGATGTAGATCACTAGTGTAAATCATTGTAAGTTCTGTTTATGCTTATGTTTCAGTATTAACGATGACATCCCAAACATTTTAAAATGAAATAAATACGTTTCTTCGAAAATGTTTTAATAACGTATTTACCATGTTTTTCTGGGAACAAATTCCGCAACCTTTTTATAAAATGAAGTACTCTGATTTTTATAAAGCATAAACAAAATCGGTCTTTTCTGGCCGTGATTTTGGGGATGTCACAGTTGGTATCAGAGCATTAGTTTAAGCGAACTAGGAATATGGATTTATTTCTAGACTTAAACTTAGAATGCTAAGCGATGATTGTGAGGTGTGAGCACTAGCTTATTTTAGGAATTGTGCCTAAAATGCTTTTATGTGCTAAATGATTTGTGCATGATATGTTGTTAATTGTTCGGATCTATGGTCTGTTGCCGACCGGATCTGGAAACCTTATGTGTTTAGGATTCTAAACGTACGACTACGGTATTAGAACTAGCATGTAAATGTTTCGGAGTGATAAGGATGATTTAAACGTCAAGTAAAGGTCTAAATTCACCTTATTCGGTGTATAGATCGAGATGGTAAGGACTCGTAGCGGAAACGTAAACGCAAATGGGAACAGGAACCAACCCCCAGTGGTTCAGCAAATACCTGTTGTAGAAGAAGTTGCGCCTGAGCCAGTCACCATGGCTGGAGTTCAAGCCATGATTCGGGCTATGTTGGCTGAACAAAGGGACGAAATGAGACGGATGTTGAATAGGGACGAACCTACTATGCCCATTGAGCAACCCGAACTGATTCCCGAGCAATCTGAGGAAGGGAACTACAGCCGCCAAGTTAGTCAAGTTGGGACTCAAGGTGAGCAAAGGGATGGCCCAGAAGGGAGAAACAACAAGGATGGGCGGATGTACAAGAACTTCTTGGGTGCGAAACCACCAAGCCTCTCAGGAAGCCCAAAGTCGGTTGGGGTTATGGATTGGATCTCTGAGATGGAGATGGTGTTTGAGAGCTGCAGCTGTAATGAGAAACAGAAGACTGTCTTTGCAGTAAGACAGCTGAAAACTGGAGTCTTGAGCTGGTGGAAGCTATTGACAGATACGATGCCACGAGGAGAAGCCTTAAGGATGTCGTGGGAAGAGTTTTTGGAACAGTTGAAAATGCAGTACTGCTCGGAGGTAGATCTGATAGACCTAAACAACGAGTTTCAGAACCTGAAGAAAAGGAAGATGAGTGTTGATGAGTATGCCACCATATTTACCGAGAGGATGAAGCTATTTCCCTACTTGGTGCCTACTGAACTCTCCAAGATTGATAGGTTTGCTAACAGACTGCCCACTGACTTTGGTCCAATGGTCAAAATGGCAACTACCTTAAAAGCAGCTACTAGGGCAGCTAAGAACGTAGAGGCCCAGATAAGAGAAAAGGGTCTAGAAAAAGATAAGGCAGGAGAGAAGAGAAAGTTTGAGGGATCTTCGAGGTCGAACAAGGAAAGAAAATTCTCAAAACTCGGAGGAGCAGATGGAGGTGAAACAAGATGGTGTGATAAATGCAAGAAGAAGCATGGTGGGAAGTGCAACGAAGAAGTGACTTGTTACAAGTGTGGGAGGACGGGTCACTATTCCAAAGACTGCACACATAATGACAAAGTATGCTATGGATGTGGAGGCAAGGGGCACATGTCCAGAGACTGCCCAAGGAAAAATAAAGCAGCAAGACCAGAAACGCCACCAAGGCCAAGGGCATTTCACATGATCCTCGACGAAGCAGAGAACCATGCGAGGAATCAAGAATGAGGACTTCTTACCCGAAGATCGGATTATGCAGTAGCCATAGTTTCGTATGATGTAGCCTAGCAGAGGCATAGTCTAGGGTGAACTTGAACACCTATGTAATCGTTTCAAGAATTAATATAAAACCTTCGTTTTGTTATCTGATGTGTTGAATGATTGTATGATTTGCTGCATGGTGACTTGGGAAACTGCGAGACAATACTTGGGACGAGTATGAGTAGGTGTGAATGGTAGTAGAGGCCTATACTACCAGAAGCACAGGACTCACACTTGGATCAGGGAAAGTCACAAGGTTACCAAGAAGCTAGTAATTGATTTCGTTTTATTCAAGTGTGTTGTTACCATCGTTTCGGTAATGACTAAGAAGATTGTTGATATTCCGACCCTAGTGGTCATATCGAATCGAGTCCGACTACGATGAGTATGTTGTGTGGCTCATAGGACCAAGTTTGATGTAGCGTCCGACTTAAACCAACCGGTTGAAATCAAAGCGATCAATAGAAGTATCGCACTCGTTGTTAAAGAAGTTGGTGGCTAGAAATGCCTAATGTTAAAGTGTGATTATATCACATTAGAACATGAAGGAAGGCATAGTCTGTTTTAGAATTTAACTCTAAGAGACCTAAGTCTAAGTGTTGCAACATACGATGATAGGTCATTAGAATATGACACATCGATCTATAGTAGTAATAAAAGAACTTATCTCAAGTCCGTATCCAGCAAGGATTGAGATTGTGACTTGAAGGTCATAATTTGGAGTCTAACCTGAGGTAGAGAGCAGGTGCACGATCGAGTACTCTTACAGTCAATGAGTTTAAGAGATAGAATTGAAGGAATGTAGAAGTTATAATTATTACCTAGGATGAAGAGATGACGTACGGAGTCATTATATGACCCTGTTTCGTTGATGATTCCGGGACGTAATCATCCAAAGGGGGAGATAATTGTAACGCCTGCAGATCCGGGCTAGTCAATTTAGAGGCAATAGGGGTCGAAAACGACTTTTCGACAAAAAGATTATTTAGAATAAATAATCTTAACCAAGTTGTAGAATATGTCACAGGGTTTCCGTACATATAAAGAACGCCGAAATCCGAGTTATAACGAAGAAGTTATGACCCGTCGAAGTTTCGCGTCGGAACCAGCACGGCGCCGAGAAGCGTAAATAGTAAATTTATGATAGAGCGAGATTTAGATTTAGCACTCTAAATGAAAGTCGTAGAATATGTTAAACTAAGAACTTCGATAAAAAGAACGCCCAAATCTGACTTCGTATGAAGAAGTTACGATTTTTCGAAGTTTTGGATTAGCAGTGTACAGTCCGAAATTCGAATATTAGATCGAGCGATTTTTAGCCGACACAACCTAAACAAGAATTGAAGATCTCATTATTAGTAGCGTAACAATAAAAAGACAGACGAAAATGGACATCGGATGAAGAAGTTATGAGATTATAACGGACCAATCATGTCCCCGCCTGTTAAAAATATAACTTTAAAAATAAATTCAAAATTAGCCGAAGGAGTCTAAACGAAAGTTGTAGAGTACGTCTCCACCTACGCGTGGATATAAATAACGTCAAAAACGGAGTTCGTATGAACGAGTTACAAATTATAATAGCATATTTACGTATTAAAATAAAGTATAAATCATATATACGTACACATATATATACATATGTATATATCATTAGAAAGGTATCGACGATGCGGTCATTATAAGACTAATGTTGAGTTCTTTCGACATTAGTTTAGTGCAAATATCATTAAATCTATTTAAAATAGTATTATAAAGGGGTGTTTAGTTGTTTATATAACTATAAGGTCATTAAGTAATTATGGGGGGTAGTTTTTGTAAATTCAATTACTATAAATAAGAGGCTTGGGCTCTCATATTTCTTGCACCATTCTCTTGATTCAAGAATCTTTCTCTCCTTATCCCCCGAGCATTTCGGTCCCTCGTGATTCGACTTCTCTTTCTGTAGTTTTAGTATAGTAAGGTGAGCGCTGAAGCGCTGCACGAATCTTTCTTAGAAAGATTCAACGACGAAGTTCTGCCCCTGCAGAGCCCGACTCCTAGCTAAAATCCCCTTGTAAGTTTCGTCGAAGGAAATTATTTTAAAGTAAACGAAGCGCTGTCCGAGTACCGAGTCACCACCTTCTCAAGTGAGTGCATAGTTACTTTCATCTTACACATAGATATGAAGTATTTTATATAAACTACGTGCTATGTGTGCACATTATCTGAATACTTGCTGTCTATGCTGGTTGAACGTTTTATACATGTTTTAAAGGACTTAAACTGTATACGTATTTTATATATACGAAAATGTTGGGTATGAGATGGGTAGATGAATGATGAGAGATAGAAGATGATGTGAGTATACATTGGCAGCTACAGACTTAGTGCCTATGGGACAAACACCGGTAGTTATGGACTTAGTACCTTTTAGACGTTGGTAGCTATGGATTTAGTACCTGTAGGAATTGGTAGCTATGGACTTAGTACCTGTTGAACATTGGTAGCTATGGACTTAGTACCTATTAGATAAAGACTGGTAGCTATGGATTTAGTACCCGATGAATAGACTATAGCAGCTATGGAATTAGTGCTTTATGAACGAATATTGGCAGCTATGGATTTAGTGCCAGTCCCATAACCCTGGAAGTAAGGGACTTCGGAATAAACGAATGCAGGATAGATGACTCTTAGGTTAAATCCTTAAAGAGTAAAGAATATCATGGGGATGGGTAATTGGGTTGATTGTTTGATTGAACATAATAATTATATTATTGTGGGTTGAAAACCCTATGTACTCACCAGGTTTCCCAACCTGACCCACTCAGTTTATGTATATCACAGGTGACGAAGTGAAGTGACATTACACTGAGAGATTTAAAAGAGATGTAGATCACTAGTGTAAATCATTGTAAGTTCTGTTTATGCTTATGTTTCAGTATTAACGATGACATCCCAAACATTTTAAAATGAAATAAATACGTTTCTTCGAAAATGTTTTAATAACGTATTTACCATGTTTTTCTGGGAACAAATTCCGCAACCTTTTTATAAAATGAAGTACTCTGATTTTTATAAAGCATAAACAAAATCGGTCTTTTCTGGCCGTGATTTTGGGGATGTCACAGATTGCACGAAACCGCATTGGTAACTCGATGTTATAAAACGTTCCTTTGTGTATGATTCAACAAGTAGTAGAACAAGCCATATGAGTCGAATTGTATCCATTCCTTTTACCTTCGGGATAAAAGCGATATCTGTGGGCCCCTCGATGATTTAGTGATGACACCCCGAAGTGTTTGGCCAAGCCAGGACTAATGTGATTAGTTCAATTAGTCGGTCGTCATGAATCGGAAATCGGAAAACAACAAATGGACAGAGAGAATGATTTATAATCCATGTCTCAGTCCATATGATATGTAGAATGGAGGAATATATGATCCCTTATCTAATGGACAAGTCATTGACAAAGGTCAAAGTTCATCGACAAGGTTAGAGTTCGACAGCGGCTTTTAAGAGCTACGATTTCTAGTTAGGTTTTGAAGTCATACTCAATATGTAACATCCGAAATCAGAAAGGTCAAGAAAGGAAAGGAAAACCATAAGTTAAAGAGGGTCGACTCGTCCATTCCAGGGAGGAGCTCGGTGAGTCGGAGCGGGATCCGGGTGTAAAGTATGTGACCGACTCGGTGAGTCGGCAAATGGACTCGGCAAGTCTAGTTTGGGTTGGGAAACCCTAATTCCGGGACTCGGTACCCTATTTAAGCATCTTATTCTCTTCCCTAGGGCTTATTTGCGGCCCCTATAGTCCAGAACCCCAAACCCTAGCCACCATAACCGTTTTTGGAGCAAGATCTACCCTTGGTGAAGTAATTTGGAGCTTGGAAGAGAAGAGATTCATAGCGGTGCAGGAGGAGGCCTTGGATCCAGAGTTGGTGGAACTTTTTACAGCACTTGGAGGTAATGAATCGTTATCCTTGGCTTTCTCCTTTCTATATCCATCTTTCATGGAATTTTAGGGTTTCTTTGAGAGTATGTGATGAGAAATTGGTGCACAAGTTAGATCTGGAGTTGAAGCTCCAGATCTGAGCTCTATTTGGACCAAAGATGCAGAAAGCCCTGTTAGTTGCTATGCAAAAACCATTCCCCATGAGTTAAGCTCCTTTCTAGCCTGGTTTTTGGTATTATGAGACAAGAAGCACGTAAAGGTAGCAAGTTTATGTTGCTAATGGACTCTAGGAACCTAGATATATTGTTTGGAGCAAAGGAGTAGCTCTGTGACTCAAGATTATGAGAAAACACGTAAGGACTCGACGAGTCTGGGAAAGGACTCGGCGAGTCGGGCTAGATACCAGACTTAAATCGCGTAGTAACTCGGCGAGTCACATGGGTGGACTCGGCGAGTTGGATGAAGATAGGCAGGAACTCAACGAGTTGGAAGAACAGCTCGGCGAGTCTGTTGAAGATTGCCTTGGACTCGGAGAGCCTATTCTTGTACTCGGTGAGTCAAGTCGCGAAACCCCAAACCCTTCTAGTTAAGACTCGGATCAGTGAGTTGAGTGAAGACTCAGTGAGTTGGACAGGACCGAACTCGGAAATTAGTAGACTCGGCGAATCATGGTCTGACGCGGCAAGTCGAGTCGCAAATGAAAGGGGTTTCTGAGCTTATGAACTCGGCGAGTTAGTAGGCTGACTCGGCGAGTAGGGTCAACCTGGAAGGTTGACTGTGACCAGGACTTTGACCTTGACCAGAGTTGACTTAGTTGACTTTTGGAGGACTGTCAGACTAAGTGTCATATTGATATTGGTAGCTCGGAGAGCTAGAGGAGCGGCGGCTCAGAGGGTTGTCGGTTAGCAGCCAGAGGGTTATCAGCAGAGCTCAACAGTTCAGGTGAGTTTCCTTCCAGTAGGAACGGGTCTAAGGCTACAATGCCGGCCCGTTTAGCTAGCAGTAGTTTCTGGACTTCAGTCCGATGCAATAGTTAGTATGTTTGATGCCTTTGTGGCTCAGACAGGATTTATGTGTTATGTCTTCCGGGCTACAGCCCGATGCAGTATGCAGTTTATGTGTTCATGCTAGTTGATATGTTTATGTTATGCTATGTTAAGTCAGTTTCCGGATTTCGGTCTGATGCAGGGGGCAAGGCCCCAGTTAGTTCGGACTTCGGTCCGATGCAGGGGACAAGGTCCCAGTTAGTTTCTGGACTTCAGTCCGATGCAGGGGGCAAGGCCCCAGTTAGTCCGGACTTTGGTCCGATGCAGGGGACAAGGTTCCAGTCAGTTTCCGGACTTTGGTCCGATGTAGGGGCAAGGCCCCTGTTAGTTCGTACCTCGGTCCGATGCAGTGGGAAAGGCCTAGTATGTGCTTTATATGTTTGTATGCAATGTGGTAGTTTGGGGGAGCTCACTAAGCTTCATGCTTACGGTTTTCAGTTTTTGGTTTCAGGTACTCAGTTTTCAAAAGAGGAGCCCGGAGAGGATGCAGTGCACACACCATAGTCAGTTAGCCTGGGAATGTTTTACTCTGATAATAAGATTATGTTTTGAATTGATACTCGGAAACTATGTTATGACTTATAATATGTTTTTTATAAATATGGTTTTAGTAATGTTTTAAAAGAAATTTTTAGTCGTGATTTTTGGGTCGTTTCACAATAATAGTTTTAGACTTATCCAAGTGGGAGACTGTTGGATTGGTGTCTAAGTCCATAACTATAATTGGTATGTACTTGACCCGACTTGGCATGGTCCATTTGGGTTGCATGTCATCATGCATTTGGATAGACTAAAATGAGAGAAATATCACTTAAGGTTTGGTAATATATTATAAGTTCTAATATATTAATAAGATTATTTAATTAGTATTGATCAAGAATTAATTTGGAATTAATTAAGTGATCAAAAGGAGACTAATTAAATATAAGGGTTGATTGTGTAAATCATCCATACTTGTATAGTGGGCTAATGCTCCATGGATTATTAAGTTGGGCTAAAACCCATAGGATGCTCCATGGATGATCCATGGTGTTTTTGTACCCATGGATCATGGAAATGAAAGGCCATGACAATTAGAGTTTACATGGTGTAACCCTAATTGTGACACACTATATAAGCATCTTATTCTTGTCAACATCGGCGACCATGAGAGACTATGAAGGAATGGTGAGGACTAGCCGATTTCTGGAAGTGTATCATTTCTCTTGAAGTTATTTAAAGTGCATTTGATGTTGTGTTAACCATTTGAGGTGTCACACTTGGAGCACTAGGCTCTCGAGCTTCATGGAGTCAAGCTACATAAAGAGGTATGTATTATATCTTGTTATATTACCCAAGTATCAAAAGATTGTATGCTAGATAGGGTAATACCTTGGAATATTCATAATTGCATGCATAATAGAGAAAACATAGATCCAAAGTATTTAGGGTTGCATGTACACTTAGGAGTGTTAGAATGCTCAAAACCCAACAATGACATTATCAAAAATACTATTAGACAAATAACAAGAAGTTTAGAGTTTTCTCATAAATTTAATGATGAAATTATATACATGATTTTTTCAAAGATTAAGGAACTATATGTAAACCTTTTTATAAAAGGTTAAAAGAAAATTCACAGCCATGGACTCAAAAACACACTAATGTAGTCAAACAAATTAAACAAAAAATTCCAACATTGTCATGTTTAAATCTACTTTGTCCGAATACAAAAAAATTTAATTGAAACATATGCTGGTGAGATAGGATTTGGCGGTATTCTAAAAAGAATGATAAATTCAAAAGACGTACAAGTAATTCATTATTTTTTTGTTGTCTAGAATGACACCCAAAGAAATTATTCAACTGTTAAAATGTAAATATTAAACACTGTTTTATGCATTAAAAAGTTTGAAGATAAATTATTTATAATTTCTTTTATTAAGAATCGATTGTTAATCTACTAAATCAATTTTAAAGAAAGATGTTAAAAATATTATTCCCAAGCAATTTTTTGCTAGATGGCAAGCCTTTCTAGGCAATTTTGATTTTGAAATAAAATTTATCAAAAGAGAAAATAATTCACTTACAGATTTTCTCTCTCATGAAACCTAGAAAACAAATCAATACTTTTTTACTGATGTTCTTCAAAATAGAAATTCAAAAGTTATCACTCCCAATGTTTTGTCAGTCCTTTTTATCAAAACTTCATTTTCATCATCTTTAGAAGTTAAAAAAACCTATTCTTCTAGCCTTGCTGCTAAGACTCCATATTTTAAAAATCCTAATATTTAAAGAATTCAAATTATAAAAGATTCTCAAATTTCAAAATCTAAACCAAGGTTTTCATATTCTCACCGATCATCTCTTCGGTCGTGGAAAAACTTTATATGTTAAACCTTACAAAACCATAGAATACTACCAAACTATTCTTTAAGACTCTAGTTTTGTACTTTTCACTTGTCGTTCCAACTCATGAGAAGGAACAATAGATTTCAACAAAGCTGAAATTCTCAAAATCATTTCTCAAGATGATTGGGACATTAATCCTCATTCTAAGAAAGGTTTGGTAGGATTTCCTTCCTACCTTACTTTTTCTTATTATGACTATCAAGAAGCATGGTTTAAAGTATTTCTAGTATGTAATTACTCATATTCCTGGTTTATCTTCATCGACTTAAACTTTGATTGTGAATATCCAAAATGGTTTGTTAATTGGTTTAAGCTTATGGGCTTAATATGAAATTATTTACCAGAAGAAATGATGAAACGATTTCTCAAATTCAAGAATTGTTTATTTAGCCAATTCCCGAATTTGAATATCTTCTACAATTCACCATGTTATTCAAAATCCCATGGATCATGTCATGGACTTATAATTATCAAAAAGAAAAATCTACCTTTCCTCCTTGGCTCAATTATCAATATAGGTTAAAATGGTGAGATAAACTCAAAGTTACTCAAGCCAATTCAAAGACAGTAATCAAGTACTATCAAGACATCTATCATTCTCCAGAATAAAAAACGGAATTAATCAAGACTGATCCTCCTCTTTCTGATACTGAATTAGTAGCCAAAATTCTTTGTAATGAGGATTTATTTCAAGAAGACGTTCATTGTTTATTATAAAACAATTATATACTTCTACTCCTAAATCAAGAACTCAACTATTTCAAGATGCTCAAGACCCTTTTTGATGATCCATACAAAGATTAAAATAATTTAATATTTTTTTTCGTGTATACCTAGAAATTATTCCGTTTCAATATTTTTTTAAGACAACAAGATTCCCAAAATGGTGTGTAATGTAAACACTGTATGAGTGTATACTACATGTGTAAATGTGATTCTTAAAATATATTATCAAGAATTATTGCAGGTATTATTAAAGACAGAAACATTATTTCAAGTCTACACAATGGTGTTTGACAATTATTAAAAAGATTCAATCATAACAAGAAAAGAAAAGATCGACAAAAGAAATAATTTATGTGTTAGCCAATTATGATGATATAACACCATTTCAAGATTCGATCATGACAAGAAATCAAAAAGATAACCAAAATCAGAAATTTCTATGTCGGCCAATTATGACAAAAAAAATGATTCAAGAAAATATTGAAATTATCCAAGAAAGGAAGATTCGTTAAATATCCGGTTACCAATATCAAGATCAAGCGCTTCTATAAATTAAGCTGAAGTTTTAAGTTTTCAAACACTTGAAAATTTTATATTCCCTCTCAATGTATAGTCTATGTCTAAAAACCCTCTAGCATTTCTTTAACCACGTCCCATATTGTTCAAAGTCTTTGTATTTTCAAATTATCATCTTTAAATGCTTGTATTGATTGTTCCTTAAGTTTAATTAAAGAAGATACTTTTTAAGCACTTGGTTCAATTCCTTATGTTTTCTTTTAACTAGTTTCTCCTTCAAGTTTATTAAATTTATTAATTTTAGTTTCAATAAACTTATTAGTATAACCTCGTTCCGCATTATGATATTATATATATATATATATATATATATATATATATATATATATATAACATTCAAAACATATTTCAATAAGACAAATTATCAACTTTCAATTAAATGATTATTTGTAAGCTTATTTACTAAGTTTAACATGGATTAATGGTGTTTCGATATATTTAAATAGTGAATTGTTTATATATAATGCATTTAAACTGATACTCTACTGTACCCTCACGACCATTGGTAATCCTCATAGTGGCTAGAGCAGGTGCCCTCACCACTCCACACCTATCCATACTTTCCTCAAGAATTATCCTGAGTCCTCCAGGTCACCCTCTCAAACTGATACTCTAGATACTCGCTAAGCAGCACGGTCGAACCTACTAAAACACTTCCTAGGCTCTCGTAGTTTCCTCATCCTCACCCTCACATAGCTGTTGTAGAACTCCCACTAACGTCAGTTAACTACTTCATGAATACAATCACATGCAACAAAGCTTAGATAATCCTTCGAGTAAAAGACCCACCCCTACAACGGTTGGACTCAGACAAGAGTTGTGCAATAGGGTCAAATCCATCACTCTGAGATTATTTAACCTTTGCCACATGCAACTTAGCACATTTATGAAATATTTAGCTCCCATCAGTATGAGTCCCACAAAGTACACAGTAAGCAGCATTCTGGCATCGAAAAGTCTAACCGACGTATTAACTAGTCAAGCCATTATATTCAATCATCTGAAATCCATACTAGCATGCAATTCTAAAGCTCAAACAACAGGCATACAAAGACATCTCTCTTAACATGAAATCCTGAGTAGACCCTTATCCCTCTTCTAGCATGCAAATCTCATAACGTATAATCATAACAAGCATGTATGGGTATTCTAGGAATCACTTACTTGAGCTATACCGATTACATGCATCACACCCTTTTTTCTTAAAAAAAATATTTTTAGAAATTTTATTTTCTTTCTAAAAGATTACCAATTCCTCAGTTTGAGTTCAGACACACCCGGGATTATGCTCAAATCTCTCAAACCAAGGCTCTGATACCAAATTTGTAACGTCCCAAAATTTCAAGGTAAAAATTTCATTTTTAATTAAACCATAAAACACCATTTAGTATTACCAATCATTCAAAAGTGTATTAATGTAAAAACAGTTGTCAGAGTACAATCCCAAAATCATAAAGTTGTGGAAACATGGGTGGATGCAGTTCAGTCATGTCGGGCCTTTCGTTTTTGTATCGGAAGTGCCTGAAACCATAAACAATACACCGTAAGCACAAAGCTTAATGAGTTCCCCAAGATACCACATACTATACATACAATAGAGAATGTTGTGTGCTAACCATAGTCTTGCTATTATGCCACGAACCATATCATGGTCTTTCCTTGCCAGGAAGAGGGCCAATATCCTAGGTCTTACATACAAGTGCTTAGAGCCACCTCCTGTTCTTTCATGCAAGTATCACAAAGACAACTAGCATACTATCTATATATACAACTATCTACTTATCTGTTAAGGTCTGATCCCTGGTTTTGCATACAATTTTCTAGGAGCCACCTCCAGGTCTTTCAAACAAATTCCAAGGGCCACCACCTGGTCTTCCGATATAACATGATCCAATGGGCCGACATTGGTGAATTCGAACCATAGTATAGTGAGGAAACTCACCTCAAGCTACCAAATATCTCAGATAAAAGCTCGGAATACCGATATGGAAAAAATCCCCACACTAACATCATCAAATTATACCTAAATTAATAATTGGTCCACCACCCATAGTTGGAATCCTAGCCCGATTGTCTAACAATTAGGGTAAAAGTCCATTTTACCCTTTCCTTACTTGGCCCAAAAATCTGAGGCCCAAACCAATAGCACCAAAAAGCCCAATATGGCCATACTTCCTAATTGGGCCCAAAACCCATCATGGGCCTAATCCAAGAAAGCCCAAAGATAAAAAAAATAGGGACCAACAAGGCCCAAAAGCCTAAAATCACATCTCATGTCGTGAGCAGTCCTTGGTCATATTGTGAGAGCTTACTCGATCTGATCCCAACTCATCCCGACTCAACCTAGCCAACTCAGTCCAGAAATAACAGTTGAGCTGGAATCACGACGTGAGCAGCCTATCCTCACGTCTTGACCCCCAACAAGCTCATTAGAAACGGGACCAAATGATCCTCGCGTCGTGAGACCTTGTGTCTCACATCGTGAGAACAGTCTGAGATTAAAAATCTAATTTTTAAGTCCTTAATCCATTAAGTCTCTGACCACAATTCTTTCAGAAGCTAAAGAGGACTCCAAAGGTCAATAAAAATGATTACTTTATGGACATGCATGCCCCATGCATGTCCTAAGCCCACCTTAGGTCAAAATGACAAGAAATTGCACCAATTTCATGCAAGATTTATAAATCACAACTAAACTTCAGATCCATAAGATAGGATGCTCAAGGGACCCTTAAAGGCCATAAAGTTGCCAACTTTATGGATTTCCTCCATGCAAACTTTCATAATCATGAATGAAAAGAGACAAGAACCTAGATCTAGTAACTTAAACTCATAAAGGTTGAATCTTGGACACTTATAATGGTCCAAAATGTGCACGAGATGATGATGATGAAGCCTCCTTGCTAGAGGAACACTTTAGAACACATTCTTCTTCTTCTGCTTCTTCTTTTAGCCACTAAAACACCAAGATGGATCCAAAACCACCAAGCGGGATGAGGGTTAAGCTTTTTTGAGTTGGAGGGAGGTGGAGGCTGAGAAATGAACCTTAAAATCGAGTTAAGGGAGCTTGTGGGATGTCACATCCCCATTTTCGCGGCCAGAAAAGACCGATTTTTTTATGCTTTATTTGAAAATCAGAGCATTCATTTTAAGGAATAATATTGTGGAATTTGTTCCCACTAATAAACATATTATCAAATCATTTTTGAAGAATTGTATTTTGTTTATATTAAAACTTTGGTATGTCATTGTCAATACATAAAAATAAGCATAAACCGACCATACATTCATTTGCACTAGTGATTTACATCTCCTTTAATCTCTCAGTGTAATGTAGCTTCATATCGACACCTGTGATACAAATAAACTGAGTGGGTCAAATTGGGAAACCTGCTGAGTACATAGGGTTTTCAACCCACAATAATAAAGTTATTATATTTCATCATCAAACAATTAACCCAATTACCGATCCCCATTATCTTCTTTATTCTCAAGTATCTTCCTTAAGAATCATCTAATCCTCAATATTTATTCCTGAGGATTGTCCTAAGGAATAGGCACAATATCTATTGATGCTAGGGTTTATATAAAAAACACTAAGTCCATAGCTGCCAATGTTATCTGTTAGCACTAAGTCCGTAGCTGCCAATATACATTTATAGGACACTAAATCCATAACTGCCAACGTTCATTTGTAAGGCACTAAGTCCATAGTTGCCGATGTTTATCTATTTGGAACTAAGTCCATAGTTGCCAGGGTTTATCTATCATACACTAAGTCCATAGCTTCCAATGTTCATCTATATCATCTTTCATCTCTCATCATTCATCTACCCATCTTTACCCAATATTTTTATAGGTATAAAATACATATACAGTTTAAATCAAATAAAACATGTATATTTTGTTCATCCAGCATAGATATCAAGAACAAAGATAATATGCACACATAGCATGTAATTTATATTAAGTATTTCATATCTATGTGTAAGATGAAAGTAACTATGCACTCACTTGTTAAAGTGATGATTCCAAACTCGGGCAGTGCTTCGCTTCTAACAATTATATTTTCCTTCGACGAAACCTTGTATAACTACCGCTAGATTTTAGTCTAATATTTATCGCAACTATTAATGAGCGATATTGTTTTATAAGTGTTAAAAATTACTTTTCAACCACTATGTACAGATAGGGGCCAGACATGAAACACCGGAGGGCATGACCATTTTGGCATTATAGCACTTATGAAATCCAACAACCCTATGCGGCCCTTCAAACCAGATTTCCCGTACTGCAAGTAGTTAAAAGATATTATAATAACACTCTGTATATTATATATATATATATATATATATATATATATATATATATTGTTTATAAGTTCATAATAATGATATTCAACTTAAACGTAAGCTATACTTAAAGTAGGGTAAGCATAAGTCACTTACCGGGAGGTTTGGAAAGGAATCGGGCTCTGTGGGGGCTGAAATTCTGAGCCGAAAGCTCTTCTTCTCGGAGCCTTCTGGCGCTCCGTGATTCGCCTCTTATCACTTGGAAAGAACTAAGTGTTGGGAGGGTTTTAGAGAGAAGTTAGAGAGAGAGAGAGAGAGAAGGGGGGAGAGAAGGGTTGAGGTGTGAAGAAAATGGGAGAACCTCGCATGCTATTTATAGGATGGAAATTGGCTTAGCTCGGCGAGTTCTGGGTCTCCAACTCATTGTGTTGGTGTGCCACATGTCACCATCTGGTGGCAAGGCGTGGGGAGGAAGCAATGGTCAGGACTGTGTCACTCGCAGATTACTCAAAAAACTAATTATCTTCTAAAATCGGCAAGTTTTGCATACGAACTCCGTTTTTGACATTCTTTATATCCACGCCTAGGGTGCAACATGATCTACAACTTCCGTTTAGACTCCGTCGGCTAATTTTGAATTTATTTTTAAAGTTATATTTTAACAGGCCTGGACAGGTAAAGTCCGTTAAAAATTTATAAATTCTCATGCGACGTCCGTTTTAGTCTATCCTTTTATCATTGAGTTCTTATTAACGAGATCTTCGATTCTCGTTTAGACCGTGTCGGCTAAAATTCGGTCGATCTAAAATTCTAAATCCGAGCTGTGCACCGTTATACTAAATCTTAGAAAAAATCATAACTTCCTCATACGAAGTCAGATTTGGACGTTCTTTTTATGCACGTTCTCGGTTTAATGTATACTACGACTTTCGTTTAGATCTCTAAGGCTAGAAAGTATTTTATCGCAAACTCACTTTTTACAATTACCTGTGTCGTGCCGGTTTTGTCGTAAAACTTCGACAAGTCATAACTTCTTCGTTATAACTCGGATTTCAGCGCTCTTTATATGTACGGAACCCTTGTTACATATATTATAACTTGGTTAAGATTATTTATTCTAAATAATCTTCTATAAGAAAAGTCATTTTTGACGCTTATTATCTCTAAATTGACTAGGCTGAATCTGTGGGCGTTACATGGGAAACCCTAAAAGTTCATGGGTTTGGCCTACAACGCTCCTCAAGTATTGAGCTCCTATTGCACACTTCATGAGCTCAGTATAAATAAAATTCCTTCATTTATCGCTTCTCACGACGTGACCCTTCTATGTCTCACGTTGTGAGCCTAGGTTTTACCCAAAAACCATGTCTTAGACACGTTGAAACCCTAATTCGACTCTCTCAGGAAAACGGGTGTTACACTTGGTTCTTTAAGTCTTACAAGACTTAGATGTAATTCTACTTATGAACTCACTTTCTTTATCCTTCTCACATCTTGTGTGATGGCTAAAAACTCACTTAACATATTTCTCAAGTTTATCCGACTATCTCATTTTAATGATTAATTTATTATTTATTTTGATTTTGTACGAGGCATAAATATACCAAAACGAATGTATTATGGGGGAAAAACGAATATACAACCATTTATCCATTTAATATTTTATTGTTCAAAATTCGCGTTAAAAATTAACCATATGACTAATACAAAAACAAATATCAACTCTAAATCCCTACAATTATCTACTCTAAAATCTCTATAAGTTCTTTCCTATTTTTATGTTTGTTTCTATTATGTATTATCTTTTCAAGCTCTAACTAAATTGAAAATAAAAGAAAGTCAGAAAGTTAGTATATAATCAATTATTTGTTATAACATCAGATTAAGGAGATGATAGAGGTGGAAAGAGGTTGACATTATATAGGCGACACAAATGATTTAGCATCCGTTGCGATGGATATAAAGGTAGCGTTATGTTGGTCGGAAATAGGTCGACATTGTAGTGATTGAAGGCGGCACCGACGTCGATGTTTTTGTCAAGGTTGTGGATGTTGAAGGTGACGGTTACTACCGATGGTTCTTTAGAGAGAAAGAGGATGCAGTGGATATTATGGAGAGAGAAATAGGAGGAAGGTGGTGTGTTTAGAGTCGGATATTTTTTATTATTAATAAAATTTTATTTTAAAATTTTGAAAAGATAAAAAAGTGAAAGAAATAAATAAAACAAAGGTATAATTTTATATCATTTTTGTAACAAAACAAAACCACAATGACCAATCACACGAGAAAGTAAAACCATATGGACAAATACGTAGAGATTTCTATAGTTGTCCTCACCTCGCCATTTCTGACGAACCACAAGGACCAAAACTGTAACTTTGTCAAAGTATTAAAATCTCAAAAACTTAAGATAAAAATGCAGGACGCGTTATTAGTACAAATCATAAATGTGCACTTATATCACTAAGATGACACGTATATGCTGAAAAATAAAGACTGACATAATTGCAATTTAGTACGTAGACATCAAGTCATTTTACATGGGTGATCTTAGAACTCCTATCAACCTGAGAGGGATCCACACAACTCACAATGACTGGACCTACAGATAGAATGGTGAGACATTGTCATGTTCAATCTCTCACAATTTGATCCACAAGAAATGGACTACTCGTAGCTTTAAGTACCACAAAATATATAGGAATATTTGTCGATTTTCAAAATACCTTAGGCCTTAGAGTATGGTATTTTTTCTACATGAGACCAATGTAAAAAGGTTTTTTAACTCAAAAATTAGGAAAACCGAACTTGAGTCGCTTTAACAATCGATATTAAAAACCAAGAAAAAATTGACAGGTTGTTCGTTCAAGGGAAGTGATTCTTTCTCATAAGCTAACATGAGCATAACTACTATATAAATAAATGAAACATGTCCCAGAATTTCGTCTACATCCTTGTAAATTATCATAATTACGTTTATATCATTATAAATTTTAAATTACATGTATATCCTTAGAAAACCTATAAACTTACATATATACCAAAATCCTTAATTTAATGATTATTAATTTTTATAAAAATTAAAAACATTATTCTTAAATTATATTATATTTAAATTACTAAAATACTCATTTGCAATTTCTCCTATAATCGATGTTCTTATTCACGATATGATTATCTATGACATGATTCTTTGTCGCTTCATAGTTTGTATAATCGCATAGCAAAACCTGGTAAGTGCCTATTGCTAGTCAATTGTAGTAGCAAAACATAGTGATTGCATATTATATTAGCAAAACCGAAGTAACACACAGTTATTGCAAATTCGATTAACAAAACCTGATGATTGCATATTACTAATCAACTAATAAAAAAATTATCATGTCATGAATAGCCATATCGTGAATTGGGATATGGATTATGAGAAAGATTGCAAATGGGTATTTTATTAATTTGGTTATAATCTAATTTAATGATAATGTTTTTAATTGTTAAATATGAATTATCATTAAATTAAGTACTTGGGGTATATATGTGAGTTTATAGATTTTTTTTAAGGATATATATATATATATATATATATATATATATATATATATATATATATATATATATATATATATATGACATTTGAAGTTTTACAATGATATAAATAAAATTTTGAAAGTTTACGAGAATATATATGAAATTCTCATTTTTATATGGATGAATCAAAATCTTAAATGGAAGAATCAACAAAGTTGCATGGTATTATATTGGGCAATCCTCATGTAATTAACCTTTGAAGGCATCTCTTTGTCTTGTACTTTAACACTCTTCTATACTATATCCATGAATTAATCTTGATAGAAACGTTTTCGTGGATATTTATGTTAGAGAGGTGGTTTTCAGGCACAATGTTCTGGTAACGGTGGTTTTTGATAGGGATGTATGTTTTACTTCTAGACTTTCGAAGAGATTTCATGATGATTTAGGCACGCCATTGTATTTTAGTACCACTTATCACCCTCAGACGGATGAACAGGGTGAGATGACGATTCAAACCTTAAAGGATATGTCGAGGGTGTGTGTTTTTGACTTCGATAGGAGTTGGAAGTCGTATCTATCGTTGGCAAAATTCTCCTACAACGACAACTTTCACTATAGTATTGGTATGCCTCCCTTTAATATGTTCCATGTGATTGGACAGAGAGTGACGAGGAGCACTAATGTTGTACTCAAGACCACCAAGATGATTCAGCAAGTAAAAGAAAGACTACAGACTGCACAGATGTGACAACCGTAAAAAATTGGTCAACGATCGTCAATCACAAATGTGACAGAGCATCGACGTAATGACCTAATGTATAATGTTTTATCATTTTTAAATGAAAATACAATATTATACACCCCAATATATAAGAAAAATCGGTCGAAACATCCAAAAACTAAGAATTTAGGTGCACAAAATTGTGTATTATTATGTAACCATAATAAAATATTCCAAAAGTACATGTTGACGTGATTCTGAAAATATAAAGAACGCAAAAATCTACCTTCATATAAGTAAATTATGATTTTTATAAGATTAAGAAAATACATGTTAAATGAAAGCGCAGAAGGGAACATAGCAGCACCTCGGACAAACCCTTGCAGAATACTCGCGCCCTTATCAGAAGTGTGGCTTAGAAGAGTTATGATGCACATTCCACTAATTTGATTCTCTTTTTTATTTTATTGTATTTTATTTTTACTTTCTTTGGAGCTTTCGTATTTTCCCTTGAGTCCGAATAATCACGAGCCTTTCAACCACTTTTTTCGTAGTAGCTATCGTGGTTTAAAGCACGCTTCGAGGGTAAGTTTCATGACCCATTTTGAAGATTTTTATTGTTTTAAGGGGCCGGGGTGGGAGGGGGGATACATGCTTAATTAATTAACTATTTATTATATATCGATTGTTACTGTTATATTATAAGTGTTAATGCATCGTTTTAGTAAAAACTAGGCGAATGCCCGCGTGTTGCGCAGAAACACTTATATAGTTGAAGTCTTTACAAATATATGATTTTTTAAATATAATAATAACGTTGTTGTTAAATTTGATATAATAATTTGTATATACTAAATTGATATAATATATTGATTATTTTGAATTATATAATAATATATATTTATTATAACTTCTTAATCTCAATTGTTTGAATGACTTCTACCTGCAAGTTACACATGAATAAAATTAAATATAATATATGATTTGATGTTATTTATAGTTGTTTTTATTGTTAATTAATTTTTTAAAATTTATTTGCTTAATGTTTTAATTTCTATCTTTATAATTATTTAAAACATCAAACATTGTTTTTCTATTTTAAAGCTAACAATATAATCATTTATATAGAGTTGTTTTTAACTATTGTTATTGTAAGTTATTTTAAGCTACTTATTTGGAAACTTTTAACGATTATAAAAATATATTTAAGAAATATTTTAGTTAAATTGAAATTACAATTTAGTTTTTGTTTTTATCACAACAATTTATCACTTTTAACTATTTATAAAATATTCTTTAGTTTTTTTTAAATGGAACTGAAATTTATATTTGAGTTGACATTGTAATGCGCAGAAACACCTATATAGTTGAACTCTTTACAAATATATATTTTTTAAAATATAACACTAACGTTGTTGTTAAATTTGATATAATAATCCGTATATTAATTTGATATAATATATTGACTATTTTGAATTATATGATAATATATAAATCTATTATAACGTCATAATCTCAATCGTTTGAATGACTTCTACTCACGAGTTACACATCAATAAAATTAAATATTATATATCGTTTAATATTATTTATAGTTGTTATTTTTAACTAATTTTTTAAAATATATTTGCTTAATGTTTTAATTTATATCATTATTATTATTTAAAACGTCAAACATTATTTTTTGATTTCAAAGGTAAAAATATAATCATTTATATAAAGTTATTTTTAACTATTGTTATTATAAGTTATTTTAAGCTACTTATTTGAAATTTTTTAACGATTATATAAATATATTTAGGAAATATTTTAGTTAAACTGATATTACAATTTAGTTTTTGTATTTATCACTACAATTTATCACTTTTAACTATTTACAAAATAGTATTTGGTTTTTTTAGTGGAACTGAAATTTATATTTAAGTTGACACTGTAATGTTATATTTAAATTAACAATTTAAGTATTTTGTTCAAAGTGTTCAAAAATTGTAGCTTTAAACTGATAATGGTTTACATGCAACAACATTTTAAATCTAATAAATTAAGTATAACATGTTAAAATTTAAAGACATAACTTTATAAATAGAAGTAAAGATATTATTTTTAAATTGAAATTTAGTCTATTTATGATTACACTTTAGGTTTGATATTTATTTAACCTTATTAACCAACTTACAATCATTATTAGAAAGACACTAAAATTTATCACTTTTAATTATTTATAAAATAATATTTGGGTTGTTTAAGTTAAATAAAATTTATATTTAAGTTGAGCCTATAATGTTATATTTTAATTAATAATTTAAGTATTTTATACAAATTGCTCAAAAATTATACCTTTAAAATGATAATGGTTACATTCAACAATATATTAAAACTAATAAATTAAGTATAATTCGTTAAAAGTTAAAAAACATAATTTTATAAGTAGAATTATTGATATTATTTTAATATTGAAATTTAGTTTATATATGAATACACTTTAGATTTGATATTTATTTAACCTAATTACCAAATTATAATTATTATTATAAAGAAAGTGAAAAGTCATGGAAGTTTCAAATGAATGTGATGAAAGGAAAAAAGAATGAGGGTTTCAAATGAATGAGATTCAAGAAAAAATGCTAGCTTTATAAGTATGTATGACTTGACTATATTATGTCGTTACTCTGTCCGTATAAATATAAAATACTTTTTACGCCGTCGTTACTTTGCATGCACAAATATAAAATATTTATATTATGTTGTTTCTCTGCCCATACAAACAAAAAACATTTATACTATGTCGTTACTCTGCTCGTACAAATATAAAATATTTATATTATACTGTTACTATGTCCGTATAATATAAAATATGTATTATACGTTGTCGTTACTCTGCCCATATAATATAAAATATTATATCATGTCGTTATTCTGCTTGTATAATTCGCTAATTATTATACATTGTCATTACTCTGCCCGTATAATGTCGCTAATTATTATACCATGTCGTTACTATATCTATATAATATCGCTAATTATTATACGTTGTTACTCTTCCATATAATATCACTTATTATTATACGTAGTTGTTACTCTGCCCATATAATATCGCTAATTATTATATGATGTTGTTACTTTGTCCGTTTAATTTTTGCAAAATAATTAAATGCTATAATTATAAAATGATATTATAATTGTACAACATAACTTTAACTTGATAACATGAACATATAAATTTAATCTACAACATTTAAGGCTATTCACACAACGGTTAAATAAGACACATTAATCAAACTAAGTGGTAACACTCAGAAACACCCATGCCTAGAATCGTGAAACCTTTTAACGACCCACAACGATAGCGTTGGGTGTACAATGCTGGTGTCGAAGCCTTGTAAAATCTATTTACGGTACACCATGATAACACAAGGCACATAATGATGGTGCCACATAGAGGCATGAACATGTCATATAGCTCATTGTAACCTTGATATTCATGTCTTAAGCAAACAAGTATATAAGTTGAAAGAAGTTTATATGCAGTAAGACATTACTTTTGGTATAAAAGTACGCACTCAGTAAACATACTTTTGGTATAAAAGTACACTCTTAGAAAACATAAGTTTAGCATAAAAGTACACTCTCAGTACACATACTTTTGGTAAAAAAGTACACTCTTAGTACACATACTTTTGGTATAAAATTACACTTTCTGTAAGCATACTTTTGGTATAAAAGCACACTCTCTGTAATCATAATTTTGGAATAAAGGTACACTTTTCAGAAACATATTTTTGGTATAAAAGTACACACTCAGTAAACATACTTTTGGTATAAAAGTACCATTTCCATCAACATACTTTTGGGATAAAAGTACATATTCGGCAAACACACTTTCGAATAAAATTATTTCCGATACAAACACTACAAACATGTGAACTCACCAACATTATGTTGACGTTTTTAAAATCACATGTATTCCTAGGAAATCAAGAGATGGAAGCTTGCACTCCCAGAAGTCTAGTTATGAAATCACAATCACCTACAGATTAATAATATAGTTTTATTAAGTAGCCTATTGTTTAAGACATCAAATTATTGTAACTATGAATATCATTGTAATCTCTTTCAACAATAATACATTCCCTATTTATGTTATATTTTTTGTATTGTTCAATAACTGTGATCCATGACAACGTCATACAACCCAACGATTCTGCTACCGTCTAGGGGTCTGACAACAAAGTTAGCAGAAGAGATATGCGAATCGACATCGGTTTGATCTTGAGTTCCAAGTCGGGGATTTCATGCTTCTAAAGGTGTCACCCTGGAAAGGTGTCGCCTGGTTCCAGAAGCGGGGCAAGTTAGGCCCCAGGTTTATTCGACCCTTTAGGGTTATAGCTTGGGTAGGAAAGGTTACATACTACTTGGATCTACTTGAGGATCTTAGTGAGATCCACATCACCTTCCATGTTTCATAGTTGAGGAAGAGTATTGCAGAATATACATTAGTGATAACTTTGGATGATATTCATGTGGATGACCGTCTGAATTATGTGGAGAGTCTGATTGCGATATTATATAAGAAGATGAAGATCTTGCACAACAAGGTGGTGGGATTGGTGAATTTACAATAATAGCACCGGAAGGGTTCTGAGTGGACTTGAGAACCCGCGGAGGAGATACACGCACACTTCCCAGAGTTATTTATTGCAATGTATTTTAAAGGGAAAATTTGATTCAAGTGGGAGAGAGTTATAACACTTTTTCCAAGGTTTGTTTTTCTCTCATGTTGAATTGATTTAAGTTTGAATTTAGTGTTTCTAGTGGAACGTGTTGTATTTTATTAGTGTCACGGTGCGAGCCATGTCTTTAAGTAGAAACACGGTCAGGTTTGGATCGCGACGCGATGATGGATGGGCTTAAAAGACTAGATCTCGAGCCTTGAGCCTATTTAATGGTACTAAATTTTAGGATTTTTTCTTATCTTCAACCTCCCCCTTTATAAAGCAAAACCCTATTCCCTTGTTTGTTCTCGAGAGATTTTTGGTGTTCTTAGTGAGATTTTGGAGTTAGATCAAGGTGGGGAAGTGTAACGAAGGAAAGATCCATAAGAGTTCATCCTTCTCACCATATTTGGATCTCTGTAAGTATTAAAGTTCCAACCGTTTTCATGTTTCATGCTTAGATCAAGTATCTTAAGGAGTTATAGCCACTTTTGGTCCCATTTCTTGAGATCTCTTGGAGTTTAGGAACTCCATGTGGATGTTGTTGCATAGGTTTCAATTTGGACATTCTTGATGGTGAAAAAATGAGTATGCATGCACTCTCTTTAAGCCATGCATTATTTTTGGTCATTATGGTCATAATTTAAGTTAGCATTGGAGATTTTGTTTGATTAACGTATCCCCTACGAATCCGGGCTAGAAATTTACGATATAATAAATAATCCTAGATAAAGTTGAAGTAGTCGTTATGATGATTTCAGTGATTTAAGGAACGGATGAATCTAACTTCGTATGAAGAAGTTATGCTTCATTTAAGTTTCGCGCTCAACCTTATACGACAAAGTACGTACTAAAACACGAAGCATAGATAATTTGCTTGTTAGCCTAAGTAATCTAAAAGAAAGTCATAGTAGTTGTTAAAGCGAGAGTGTGCATATAAAGAACGTCCAAATCCGACTTTATATGAGGATGTTATGATTTTTCGAAGTTTCAGCACAACAGTGTGGACATCGAAATTGAAATTCAAATCGGTTGAGTGTTAGCCGAAACAATCTTAATGAGAGTTGAAGATCTTGTGAATAGGCTTCCTTCAATATAAATTCAGTCGAGAACGAATGTCATATAAAAGAGTTATGATTTTTATATGGACTTTTACCGTCTAAGCATGTTAAAAATATAAGTTTAAAAATTAAGTAAGAATTATCTGATAGAGTCTAAATGAAAGTTCTAATACTCGTCAATAACTACTCGTGGATATAAAGAACATCGAAAACAGAGTTTGGATGAGAAAGATACAATTTTCTAAAGCTTTTTGAAAAGCACCATGTGCAGGGTAGGTTGTGCGGCGCGCACACCTTCTAGAAGGGCGACACAGACTACCACCTTTACGACACCTGGAAAAAACCTAAAGGAATAGCGCAACACAAGTGCATGGCATACACATGTATAGGCGTGACACACATGGTAAAAAACCATCTATAAATAGAGGGCCAAGCCTCATTCCTTCCCTCACACCTTTCCATTTTCTCTCTACTGATCTACAAGATTTTAGCTGAAATTTCCCTTATGTTTTAGAAGTTTTTAGCGGAGCCCTAAGTCGTCAAAGAGATAGAAGTGTTCGGGTTGAATTTTTGCCTACGAACTATCCGACTTTTTTCAGAAATATCTGTAAGTTAAGTTGCACGTACTATACTTCAAGTGTAACTTATATTTATATTCATAGTCATTATTACGCATGTGTAAATAAGATTTATCAGTAATTCGAGTGAAAATATTGATTGATCTACTTATAGGGGTGATGTCTAGGCTAGATTTAGTGAGGTGTTTAAAGCGGGTTTTCCAAACAGTATACTCTGTATATCAAATGGAACCTACCTCCGATATGATGTTACCTGGTTGCTCCTTATCAGCTATTGATCAGTATTCATTTGGATTATTGAGGAATCTAGACTATCGTTATTATCGTCTTGAGAGATATAAAACTAAGACATATTGATAACTATATATAGGTATTTCCAATGGAAAAGATAAGGTGTTAGGCGGAATCCTGCCCAAAATCATCGATCATCCACTTTTAACACATGAGTGCATGGTTACTTTCAACCTACGCATAAATATAAGTATTATAAATGTCTACATATTATGTATGTTGTTTAGCTATATTTAACATATCTGTGCAACAGGATATGTTAGTAATTGATTAAGCTGCATACTTATCATACTTAAATTGTGATTGGGTAGTGAAGGGATGTGTAACATCTTGTTTTGAGGTACTTTTATTTTTGACCCATTCCATTGAGATTTATTACATTTTGGTCCTTACAATGTAATATTTGAGGATGGGAGGGGCTAATATTGCCACTTTTGGAATGTTGGGGTGGAGCCACGTATGTTGGGCGTACGTTATGCGTACGCATGGCGTACAGGGTGAAGTCCCAAACCCTAATATTTAGGGTTTGGACCCTATTTATTCTAAATTAACTCTCAACTTTGGTTCTTTTCATCAGCCTCCATCCTCTCAAACGTCCTTGCAACCCTAATCCACCTTAAAAGCATTTTTTAACATTCCGAATTCAGGTGCGCCTGTTAAACCCTTCTTCTTTTCCAAGTTGTCAAGTTAATCCCCTAAAATGAAATGTTAAGGCAAATGAGTACGTTGCGCGTACTAAAGAGTACGTTGCGCATACTCGCGCGCTTAAGTTGGACGCGGACTCGCCTAGGTACGCTGGGCATACCCAGGGTTACGCTGGGCGTAACGGGCCCAGAAGTAAACCCTAATTTGTGACTTGTGCATTATAAAAGGAATGCTAAGGCCTTATCCTCAGCCACCATTTTAGAGAGTGAAACCCTAATAGAGAGTCATCCTTCGTTTCTAGCTTGTATGTTTATGTTCTAAGCTTCAAAGTGCCATTTCAAGGTGGTGGAAGAGAAGAGGAGACCATTTTGGGAGCTAGGATTTCGTGGACAAGAGTAAATCCGAGTTTTTCAGAGGTTAGAGCTTCTTTCCGAGGTAAAAAGCTCAAAACTTTCCGTATCATTTGTGATTTGTGCTTCTTGGACCAATTTCTAAGGCTTTTGGTCCCAAGTTGGAGACTTTATGAGCAAATGGTCCCCATTGGCCTAAATCTACCATATTTCAGGATTATAAGAGTTGTATGTTCATAAAAATACAATCTTAGACGTGAATATTGAGCCATGCATGAGATCTAGACCTTTTGAGGAAGTAGGAAAGGTGTTAGAGTGATTAGGGACGTTTACATCCATGCAAAGGCTTAAAGGTTCCGACTTTATGGAATAAGAGTCTTACGGAAAGTCAGATCTGAAAGTTGAATGAGTGTCTTAACCGTTTAAGACCAAAATCCAAGATAAGGCTGAAACTGAGACTTATGCTGGGCGTAACTCTCAGTACGCGCAGCGTAAGGGGTTGAGACCCCAGTTATGGTTCGCCGGCGTACGCCCTGCATACAGAGAAGGTACGCGTCGCGTACTGCCTCCTTTCGACTTTCGTTGACTTTTAGGGTTTTGGTCAACCATTGGACTTTTGGGTCAGGGAGGGGTAAAATGGTCTTTTACCCTTCTGTGGGATTGTAGGAGTGGATTTAATCTAGCGTTGGAGAGCCATTATTTATTTTAGACTGCTGTTTATGTGATTAGGCGGGGGATAGATCAGTGGTTCGTGTGCGAGATTATCCGAGATACCCGAGGTGAGTATTCTCACTATATATTACCTAGAGTGGTATTTATGTGTAAACCGAAGGGTCTTGTACGATATGTGTATGTATGAGATTATGTGCGTTTTTTTTTATGTATGCCATATGTTGTATAGACCAGACCGAAGGGTCCAACGATATGGACCAGACCGAAAGGTCCAACGATACAGACTGGACCGTAGGGTCCGACGAGCTATAACCGGACCAGAGGGTCCAACGAGCTACGAGACTGGAGGGTCCCGCTGAGACACATCGACCGGAGGGTCGTACTTTAGCCTTGAGTGGCGTATGTGTTGTATGTGGTATTTTGGGGAACTCACTAAGCCTTTGTGCTTACAGTGTTTGTGTTATGTGTTTCAGGTACCAGTGAGGATCGCGGGTAGGCGCCGGCATGATCAGTACACACTATTGGAGTTTCATACATTTGATCTTGGGATGTGATTTTGTGGATTTGTTATGTGATACATTGAGAATTGAGAATCTTTATGAATGAAATTACATTATTAAAAAGTGAAAAATTGTTTTGAAATTTACGTTGTTACAAGTTGGTATCAGAGCCTTGGTTTGAGGGATTCAGATGCACCTTCGGGTGTGTCTGAACTCAAACTGAGGATTTGAGGTAGTTTTTCATAAAATAAACAATTATTTATAAATAAGTAAAAGAGTTTGAGAAAAACAGAAGGAAGCAGTGTGTACGATCAGCCAGCGCCCGAATGGTAATTTCCCAAAATACCCTTACATTATGTGTTATGAGATATGTTATGACGTGTTCTGCATGCTAGAGTAGGCTAGGTATTCATATGAGGACTAGAGTGGCCTGATTTGTGATGCCTTAGCCTAGGAAGATTTTTGCTGCTATTAGATGCTTGAGAGTGAGTAGGTAGTAGTGAGGAGCTTATGAGAGGTCTACCGAAGGGTAGCCTATGCTAGTGAGATGTAGAGTACTTGTGATTTGGGATCCAAGGAGGAGGACTTGGGGTGAATACTGATGCGGTGTGGGCGGTAGTATACGGCCTGTACTACCGAAGACATCGTATCAGTGCGCAGTCCAAGTAAGAATCCTTAGGGTACTAGGGAACAAGTAGGTTTGAGTTATCAAGTGCGAGTATGATCGAGCGGATCTCTTATATTGTGTGTTGTATTTCAGAGAGACATCATGGTTGGGACACGCCACATACCTGAGAGCAATGGTGTTAGTGATGAGGAGATCCGCAGGTTGATTCATGAGGAGGTGGTTGCTGCCATCCGAGCCGAAGATACCGAAGATGTTTGGGTCTATCAAGACCACTTTGATCGAGACTTTTGACGAGCGTTACACTGCTCTTACTGATGTTGCTGTTGCTATGGCCACTGCAGCCGTCGCTGCTGCGAGGCCGCACGGGGGTGACTCGTTGCTGTACCGAGAGTTCAGCAACACGAAGCCACCAGAGTTTGACGGGACGCAGGATCTGATCGCTGCGATGAGATGGATTTATGATGTTGACGGATGTTTCTATACTTGATCGTGTCCAGAGCATTTGAGAGTTCAGTTTGCACTAAACTAGCTTCGCTTGGGGCCGAAGGACTGGTGGAAGTTTGTGATGGCAGACTTCACTACAGCAGAGCTTACTGCGGTGACTTGGGAGAGGTTCACCATGATGTTTCGAGATGAGTATGTTCCCCCTATGGAGAGGGAACGTCTAGCCTAGGAGTTTTTGTCCCTCAAGCAGGGAAATGAGTCTGTTACGGTGATTACAAGGATGTTTCATGAGAGGGCGTTGTTTCGCCCTAAGCATGTGTCGACTGAGCAGGCACGTATGAGTCGGTACTTGAGCATATTGACGAGGGATATCCGTGAGTTCATGGCGACCTCGTCATACCGGACATTTGCCGAGCTCCAGGGATATGCCCGGAAGAGAGAGATTGAACTGGAGACTCAGGTCAGGGAGGAGGCCGAGTCTCAGAGGAGGGACAGGCGTCCGACAGCCAAGCGGGCAAAGCCCGCTGATTCGAGATCTGGGGGTCCGAAGGGCCGCACTTGTGGGAAGTGCGGCAAGAGCCATGAGGGAGTGTGTAGATCTGGGGTGTGTTAATAGTGTGGGAAGAAGGGGCACTATGCGAGGGATTGTCCCCAGGGATTCACGGTTTGCTTCCATTGCATCCAGACCGGCCATCGGAAGGCCGAGTGCCCACAACTGCGGCAGGGATCGACACAGGGATCTGCACCTGCTGCCCGAGCTACTGAGGTTTGGCCGGTGAAGGACTAGGCACCGAAGGCTCGCGGGAGAGCCTTCCAGTTGACATCAGAGGAGGTCCGCGCAGCGCCCGATGCCGTGGCTAGTATGTATTCTTTCATTTATTTATGCTAAGTTATGAGATATCGCGCTTATATTACAATATGCGTAGGTACTTTTCTTGTGAGTTTTGTACCTGCTTTGGTGTTATTTGACTCGGGTGCGAGTCGGTCATTTGTGTCTTTAGCGTTTAGTCAGCACATCAGTACCCAGCGGGAGGCGTTGAGTCGACCTCTACAAATTTCCATAGCTGACGAGCGAACGGTTTATGCCACTGATGTGATTCGAGGATGTGTACTCAAGATTTTCGGTGTTGAGTTTCCGATTGATTTGGTCCCGATTGCGATGTGTAAGTCACCAAAATTGCTTGTGTATCAATCAGATCCAATTGATGGTGCGGAATCCCGATCAATTGGATGATGTCAGATCAAATAGATGAAAAGAAGAATAATAATTAAGATGAACCTAATGATGTATTGATGAATAAATTTAGTGATGCTCCATATACATAGATTCTCTCTCACACACTTCTTCTCTCTAACTTTCTCTCTCTTCTCTAGCCTTCTAGCCTCTTTCTTAACCATACACTCCCACATGCACTCCTTTATTTATATGGACCTCCAGCCATACACATGTGTACAGCCGCACACACATACAATATTACATAAAAATATATTTTCCTAGAAAAGCAAAGTATAAACCATATTTTTGACCCAACAATCTCCCCCTTGATTTATAGCTTTCTTTTCTAAATGGCCCAACAAACTCCCCCTAAAAAGTAGCTGGCTTTTTCTTGTTAATCTTCATTAGGAGCTTGGCTTTAGCATTAATCTTTGATTTCTTCATAGCTTCAAGATGAACTTGATGAATCTTCATGAATGACTTCATCTCGAGCGGTTGGGCTTTTCTTCAAGATTTGACTTTGAACGCACGTTGGCTGAGGAGGCTTGATGTATTGATTCTTGAAAGATAGCGCTTTCAGCTTGAGAATCTTCAGAGAGAACAACGGAGAGAAATAATCTTCTGGATCACTTCAGCAGGTTCATAAATAGCAGCAAGTTGATTGAGGAGGCTTCAATGCAATCTGTCACATAATCTTCAACTACAGCTTCACCATGCTTATGGGGTTGACAGATTGAATGTCGAAAGAATAATCTTCATTTCTTGCTCCTTCGAATGAGAATTCTTCGATGCTCACGGATGAAGCCTTGGCTCAGAAGATCTTCAATACAGTCTCCACGAGTCTCATCTATGCCTGAAAACACTTTTCAAGACAAAACAAAACTAAAAGAAAAATTAGCACACAAAAAAAAATATTTTTGGATTTTTGATATTTTATGGAAAAATAAAAACAGAAACAAAAATATTTTTGGATTTTCTGAACAAGAAATAACACTATTTTTGGATTTTTAATTTTCTGATTTTTGTTTGATTTCTTTTTGATTTTTGAATTTTTTTGAATTTTTTTATTTTTAATTCTCCCCTAATATTTAAATTAGAAGAAACTATGACAAATTTAACAAAAATAAAAATGATATCTAATTTTAAGAGAGATTTGGGATCAAAGTTTTTAGACAGCCTTTATCCACTTATCTGTACCTTTCATAGTCACATCTTTGTCTGGTCGATCGTTGGTATTGTTGTCCACTTAAATACGAAAATTTGTGATCAATTTAGGACATATTATTTGTTACAAGACAGGTGAACTTAAGTTCCTAAAAATTATATATGATCCTAATTTCTTAGATACTATATCTTAAGGACCATTCATATGACGACGACCAGGGATATTGTTATCCACCTAAATTGAGCAACGAGATCTATAGACAATCTGTATGTGTTCAATTTTAAGTGTACTAGAACGTGTTTCCCGCTTCCTGATATGCCCCAGCCATCAAGAACTTCCAGAGTACTCCTTATACCGGGTGAGCAGACAACCATTCAGAGAGAGGATAGATTCAAAACTCTATTACTTATTATTTATTTCTTCAGAGGGGTTGAGAAGTAGAAGGTTGCATATGCTGTGTACCAGGTTGGATTAGAAGTCACGCAGAGGAGACAATATATGACTAACAGATAAGAAGTCTTTCACATATATAACCTGCAGAGAAATAGAGTTGCATATGTTGTGTACCAGGTCGGATTGGAAGTCACGCAAAGGAGACAACATATGACTAACAGACGGAAAGAAAGAAAATGATATTCTACAGACCTAATTTATCGGAATTTACCAGTCGCCCCATCCAACCGGAATTAAGGACAAAATCCGCACATCGAGGAAAAGTTAAACCACGGTTCCAAGTACGGGTTCATTTATTGTGACGAGTAGATTCCCATATATATCTCCCTGCTCAACCTATCCGAGCGTCGTATTGTCAGGCTGAACGGATCTAAATAGGTCAAGATTTGTCAACTCTATAAATTTCCTAAGTTCAACTCTCCCTAGACAAGTCCATTTAAAATTTTTTCGTGCCTACCGACGCATCAAACCAGAGCATAGACCCTTCAACTTCGGGTACGTTACGCAGACTCAAGTTTCTTGTTATCACTTTATCATATCACTTCCCATAACATCTCCCTCAAGCAGCACATTTCATAACCAACAATTTTTTTTGATTATCTGATTTTCTAATGTTTTTGGATTTTTAAAATTTTCTAATTTTTGTTTTGTTTTTATTTCTCCCCCTAAATTTGTGCATAAGAGAGAAACGAAAGTAAATGCGCAAATTTAAACTATCCTAAAACAAAAATTAATCTTTAAAGCGAATCAGGTTAAGAAAAACTCAGGAGTATAGAGAAGAAAACACAAACCGTAAGTCACCGATTGAATTTGCTACAGCATGCGTAAACTCAGAACAGATCCGAAAATTCTTCATGTCGTTAAGCACAAACCCCGTTTGTGATCTCTTCCTTTATTCCTTTCCCGCCAAGGACACATACTCTCAAATAATGTTCTGAGTAATGTACAGTTGAGAGTTGTCTCCTATCATGTGCCTGGAATAGCTACTACCAACAAACCGAAGTCTGATGATATGCCTCCATAGCTGCTCCGACACAGAGCGGGATTAGTTGGTCTTTGGAACCCAGTCCATTTTGAAACTGGGTCGACCTTTGTCATCGACACACGATACTTTCTCCCATGACATGTCCAGTTTATCACAAATAGAAGATGTAAAAATGTTAGAATCGTTAGTTGATTTGGGAGATTGAGCCTTTGGAACCCATTTGTAGTTGGGTTTAACCCATTTCTTTTTCGATCCGATGGGTGGCTCAGTACTTGCTTTTGAACTTGATGTCGGCCATTGAGATGATTTTGATTTTGGCTTCACGGGAGCATCTCTTGGATTGGGCTTCTTGGCCGACATTCCCTTCTTGCCCTTGGGATTTAGATTCTTGGCCTTCTGCGTTGAATTCTTGTCCTTGGGAGTTGAATTCTTGGCCTTCTTGGCATTCCAGTCGTCAATGTCTGATCGTGATCTCGAGGGGTATCTTTTGGAGTGATTTCCTCTAGGTGCGTTCTGCCAGCCGTGTGCGTAGTAGGGAATGTATGCGCAATTTGGACAATTTCTGGCAATATGTCCAGGTGTTCCACAGTGAAAACATGTCTTTTTCTTCACCGTGGAGTTGTTTCTTCTTGCCCCTGGTGGGGTATCTTTGCCTTGTCTCTTGCTTTTCCCACACGCACAATTGCAACAGGCACTCTGTTTAGCTTAAAATGGTGGCCTGTATTTACCAACAGCAGGTTGATCAGAAGCAGTTGAGTTCGAAGCAACAGATTCATAGTTTAAGGAGATGTTGGTTTGTGCAATGGTGTTCTCCTTGTTCTCATCCTCTGCTACTTTACCTGCACATGAAGTAGAAGCATTAGTATCGTTCAACTCAACACTCTCAGTTGGCCCTGATTGTTCAGTCTTAACTGAAGCTGAAGCAGGGGTTTGACCATATTGAGCAGGCATTTCTTCCTCATTGGTCTCAAGGGGTGGGTTATAGTTGTGATTAAATGGAGGTGGCACACTGTGATACCCTAGACCCTTGGTTTGATTATCTTTAAAACTCAATTGATTTTCTACTAAGGACTCGACTGTCTTACTTGATGCAGTATAATTTTTGAAACTAACATCTGTTTTTCCATACTTTATTTTCAAAGCATCAAGTTCTTCTGTTACAGCAACAAGTTTTCTTTTGATGTGATCATAATTCTCACACTTATTGCTGTAATCTTCTTGCAGTTTCCTAAAGTCCTTAGTCTTGGCCTCTAATTGTGCTTTTAAAGGTTTCTGGCCTTTCCTAAGAGTATAGCCTTCGTATTTGAGATCCTCATTTTCTCTTTTTAATTAAATCGATTTGATCTCGGAGAAATTTAATCGTAGCTTTACAAGATGGAGTACATGAAACTTCATTTACCTGAATTGATGTGGAACTCATTTTTTTTTTATTTTTAAATTTTTTTTATATATATATTTTTTATTTTTTATTTTTTTTAATTTTCCTTTGACTTAAAAGAGAAAGTCAACCTTAAAAGTCAAATTTAAAAAAAATCAAACTCAAAAGTCAGACTTGAAAAGTCAAACCGAAAAGCCAAATTTGAAAAATTAAAAGTCAAATGAGAAAGTCAAATGTCAACTTTTAAAAGTCAAAGTCAAAATTTTAAGTAAAAAATGAAAAATGAAAGTTCAAATTTAAAAACTAAAATTTTTGGGTTGAAAAAGGATTTTAAAAATAAAATTTTGAACTTTTAGGGTTGAAAATGTCAATTTGTGAAATTATATGCGAAAACGATGAGTTATATTCTAAGGCCTTGTGGTATACATACCACAAAGGCAATCGTGGTCTATGTGGCAACGAGATATTCTCGTGCACACCATCCCGATGTTCTGTGGTCGGGCGTGGTCGTGCACGTCCGTGCTCCCGACGACGAAATCAAACGGACATTCCTATTGGTTCAATGCTACAACGGCTATTTTTTTTTCTTTTTTACCTTTCAAACATATTAACCTTCTTCTATAAATACCACACTTTCTATTAAACATTTCACACAATTTCTTCTTTCTTTTCTCACAAAATCACACACTTCTTTTACATTATTCCAAAACCTATGGCTCCTAAAAAGATGAATTGGTCAGAAAATGAAGAAGAGAACTTAGCACGAGCATGGGTAGCGGCTTTAGAAGACCCAGTAACGCGTCCTAATTTTTGGATAAAGGTTGGAAACATTTTCCATGAATTAATGGGCTGCCAAAATCGTAGTGTTGATGAAATATGTTCGAAGTATCGCGATATAAAAGTTAAATGCGTTGAATTCAATGATATTTATAACTTTGTTATAAACAACGTACAGGAAGGTGACCCGTTTGTTGTGGCCATGAACCAATATGAAGACACGAAACACACACCGTTTAAACACGTTGAAGCTTGGCGAATATTAAGAGAGTGCCCAAAATTTAGTGAGTAAAAATAAGGTTTAAAAAGTAGTTTTAAGTTGTTTGTGGTTGTATTTTTAAGGTTTTTTATGTTTTTTTAAATGTTGTTTGTTTTTTTTAATGTAATCTTGTTTTATTAAATAAAAAACTAGTTTAATAAAAAAATATGTTTTATTTTGTTTTTTAATTAAATTTAATTAAAAAAATGTGTTATTGTATTTTAATGTATTTTTGAATTAAATTTAAATAAAAAAATGAGGTGGAGTGGTAAGTTAGTGGTAGGTATCCCATGTTAGTGGTATAAGAATGTGGTGCTGATGTGGCACCCACCACATATGTGGTATGTGGTGGGTATAACGGATGGTCTAAATTTCGGATTTAGGAAACAAGAAGCCTCCTAGACGAGTTGGTAATGCGGTGGGTTGCTCAACTAGAGGTCCAGGGTTCGATCCCCGGCACCTTCAAACCCGTTTCCTTTTTTATGCGAAGGCTGCTAAGTGAGGACGGCTGCGAAGCGAGGACTAGAGCTGCGAAGCGAGGACGAAGCCGCGAAGCTGAGACCGATGTTGCTGAGCCGTGAACCAGATGCAAGACCGAGGCGAAGGAGTTGGACCGTACATGAGACCGCACACGTCCGAGGCCGCACACACCGAGCCGTATACTCCTGAGCCGCACACCAAGGCTGCTGAGCCGCACACCTTCAACCAGCAGCACTCCTTCATCCGGGCCGCACACCTTCAACAGATTCACGAAAAAAAAAAAAACGACGTTTTTTCACCCTTTTTTGCTCTAAAACTCGATCAAAAACTCGTTTTTATGAAAAATACAAATAAGTAACCCCCCTTATTTTTGCGAGATCTATCCAAAAACGCTATTCTCTTTTCAAAATAAGATCAAGAGAAAATTACACGGTTGGTCCCTATGGTTTGCTCTTACTTGCACGCTTCGTCCCTGGAAAGAATTTTTAACTCGGACAATCCCTATAACTTTATTCCGTTACCCGCCTAGTCCTTCAGTTAACTTTCCGTCTTATTTGGGGTTAGGAACTACTCACGTGAGTGGCACGCTGGGGGCATTTTTGTCCTTTCAACCCTACAACGGACTTAAAACTACTTCTCCTTCCTTCTTTTCTCAATCGGTGCTTCCAGTTCTCCTCTTCTACTCCATTTCTTTTGCTCGTGAAGATTGAAGATCCACAAAATTGATTATGGTGAAATGCAAGTGTGGAGCTGTAGGGATCATACGAACTGCAGGAACAAAGAGAAATCCTGGTAGGCCTTTTTATGCATGCCCTTTACAGGTATTGAGTTATCAATTTTTTTGGTAATTTCTAGGATGAACCCTAGTTTGTGCTAATCGAGGGTATTGAAAACTTCAGGGACCAAGAAGTGGATTTATTTCGTGGGTAGATGAAGAAAAGCATACGTATGAGGCTGAAAGCCAAAATCTTGAGCTTGAAATCCATAATGAAGAACTTCAAATCCAAAATCGTGACCTTGAAATCCAGAATGAAGAACTTGAAATCCAAAATCGGAACCTTAAAATGTTGTTAATTGTCAGTTGGATTTTGTTTTTTGGGATAATTGTTTACAAGTTGTAGTATTAGGTATTTCAGTAATGGTTTTTGGTTGAAGATAATCTAATGAAAGGGTAATATTAGCATGTTTGTATTGCTGCATTTTAATGAAATGGTATATTTAGGTACAATTAATAGTTGCACTTTGTTGTCTTATAAAAGATTACAATGGATTATTACCATCTTGTATTGCTGGAATTGGGAGAGAAAGGGTATCCATTGGTACAATTAATAGATGCAATGCAACTGTAATCTTTTGGTATTTTTCATTTAACATATGACCAAAAACATGCCAAATGAAATGACCAAAAAACATGCCAAATGAAATGACCAAAAAACATGCCAAATGATCCATTATATAACATTAAATGAAATGACCAAACACATGCCAAATGAAATGTCCAAAAACATGCCAAATGAAATGACCAAAAACATACCAATAATTGATCCATTAGATAACATTAAAACAAAAGCATTACATAAGAGTTTAACCAAAAACAAATGTCTAAGTACCAACTGCAATTGTTTTGGTGATACTAAACACAATACAGTTTAATCAAAATACAAACATCACATGACATAATAGTTTAACCACAATACAAACATCACATTACATAATAGCTTAACCAAAATAAGAGCATCACATGATAAAAGAGTTTACAATGGATCCTTCTCTTTTCCTTTCTTCTTCTGTTTTCCTTTCTCATTCTCTTTTCCTTTATCCTTCTCTTTTCCTTTCTCATTCTTCTTTTTTCCCTTCTTCCCAACAGTTGGTAACTGCCCTTTGCAAGTCCTGGCATTGTGTCCTTTGTTGTTACATTTGGTACATGTAACAGTTTTTTGTGCTCTAGAAACTGTATTCCCTTTGATCATATTCTCTTTTTCTGTAGTTGACTTCCTTCGTTTCTTTTTTGGTCTTCCTATTGGGACATGGTGTTTTGGAGGCAACAAAGTAGTTGGACAAGGTGACTTAATCCACAATCTTCTACCATTTATCGGATCCACTTTGAAAGAGTACATGTTCCTCCAGGTTGATAGCCAATAACATTCATGAACAAAGGTTTCTGGAATACCAATTGCACCATTATTTCTCCTCATGTCCCAGATTGCAGATACAGCATGTTTGCATGGCATTCCAGTTATTTCCCACTTCTTGCATGAACACGTTCGTTGATTCACATTCACTACACACTGATCTTGCCAAGGTCCACTCACTTGCTACTTCCCATTTCCACAAAATGATGCTGTATACTCCTCTGCCTGATCTTTGATCTTTTGCAATAGCTTGGTAGCTGTTGGAGTCAAAGGGCCTGTTGCTTTGTCAATTTCTTTTTCAACATTCACAATCCTCTTCATGATGTACTCCCGGATGAACTCTAAGCAATTGATAATTGGTGTGTCACGTCCGTCTATTATTTTGCTATTAAAGCACTCGCATATGTTGTTTATCACAATATCAGAATGTGCTCTCCCTATTAATTAATAGAATACATGTATAATTGGTTAGCAAACATTAGAGTATTGTTATGAACTCACTTAATTTAATGAGTAACCACAACAAGAACACAATGTAAACAACAGAATGCAAAAGAAAATAATTCCAGGTTAACAGAAAAGATCGATATCTCAATTCCTATCCCACTACCCTCTTATACTATCAGTCATAACAACTAAATAATATAAAATACCCATAATGCCCCTGTACCAACAAGATGCTCTTTATTTGATGATTACCCCAAACTACCCTTTATCTAAAATAAGGTGACCAGAGTGGGTGCATAACAAGTATACAACAATAGTTATCATATATTATAATATATAACATGGTCAAACCTGTAAAATGAGAACGTGCCCAATGTTGAGGTGGTATTTGTTTAAGCCACTCATAACATTCTTGGTTTAATTTTCTAACTTCTTCCATTTCTTTTTCAAACTCTTGCACAGTATATGTTGTTGAACAATTCCAAAGTAGTTCTTTAAACTTATCCCCTCTCCAACGTGACCTCATATTTTCGTGTATGTGGCGAACACAATAACGGTGCTCTGCACAAGGAAACAAATCTGCGATGGCAGAACTTAAACCCTACAAGAAAGATACATTATGTCAATGATTTCTTTTCCTTTAGATATTAGTATTCAAAACACAAGAAAATAACCTTTTGCCTGTCTGATATAAATGTAAAATTTGAATTTGAAGCCAACCCTAGGTCATCACCCAAGTGAGTTAAAAACCATGTCCAAGAGTTCAGTGTCTCAGCTTCAACCACAGCATATGCTAAAGGATATATTCCATTATTCCCATCTAAAGCCTGTGCAATACAATCCAATAAATAAAAGTAAAAAATAAATCAAAATATATGGTTCAACCACAACATAAGAGAAAATGTACCACAGCAGATAAAATTTGACCATGGAAAGGTCCTTTCATGAAAGCCCCATCTACCCCAAGAAAATCCCTCTTCCCTGCTGCAAATCCTTGCTTCAAAGCACCAAGGCACACGTACACGCGTCTGAATGTTCTTGTCTCAACATCAGGATTTGGTTCACTTTCGACATCAAGCTTGATAGTGGTGTCTGGGTTTTGAGTCTGCACTTCTAACAAATAATCTTGTAAGATCTTGTACTGAGTGGCATAATCACCCCTGATAATTTTTAAGGCTGCTTCTCTTGCCCTAAAGGCTTTCATCTTAGAAATATCTACTTTGTAGATACGTTGAAGTTGTTCCCTTAAAGCCTTGACTGGAATTTTTGGGTTTGCTTCCACCAGTTGTAGAATTTGCTTTGAAAGAAACTTGTAATCACAAGCCCTAACCTTTCTTGTTTGAAGACATTTATGTTCACTAACATATGTTTTAACTGTCCAATCCTTGTCGCGTTTCCACTTACTGGCTAAAAGAACCCAAGGACACTTACCTTCTTCATTGACTACTTCTTGACCGGTCCCACCACCTAGGCTTGTTATGGTTCCCCTGCATACAACCCTTACTCTGTTTTTATCATTCTTCTCAAAATCCAACTCCCTTCTTGTATCTATTGCATGTTGGTTAACCATATCTTTAAACTCCTTTGACGAATTAAATTTCTGATATAAATAGAAAGGCTCACTGACTTGAGCATTTTCGTTCTCATGCGCCCTTCTAATAGCTTTAATCTTTTTGTTTCTTTCTCCTTCGATCCCATCATCCGATGAAGAGTCGGACAAGAAAAGTTCCATATCTATAACTTCAAGGTCTGCTTCATTCCCATCTTCTGTAACTACATGATTCTTTCTTTTAGAAGCACCTCCAATCCACTTAACATCTGGGTCAACATTCAAGTGGAATTCTCTCATGTCAACTTCAACATCATCAATGATATTGTCTTCGTCTAGAAGAAAGTCACCATCTTGACTCTCACTATCATCACCACTGCTATTATCATCACTACTATGTTCAATTTCAGTTTCCATGATGTTTGCATTATCACTTACCATGTCCACCTTGTCAATTGAAGGCTCATTTCTAGTAGGTGAAACAGGAGGGTTGTTTCTATTAGGCTCAAATGTCAACACATCATTAGGCTCAACTTGTGTATCATGCCATTCCAAAAACAATCTTTTTGGGGTACAATCAATCTCAACTATACGTACCTTAGATGGGTTTGGTGACATCGAGTATGTGTGTAATTTCGTTTGCCCGTGCTCTGTATACACCTCTATTAGCTTATGCTGGCCAACATATTTTGCTAAATGCCTTACATCATCATCTGAAGCTAAAGCAAACAAGCCAAAATCCAAATCGCACAGTGGCCTTCGAAAATGATAGTACATCTCCACATGTAGATTTTCATCGATATACCCAAGTTTCACCATCATGTCATCAATATCGTGAACACAGAAAGTCTCGATGTCTATTAAGTCAACGTAATGTCTCTTTCCGTTTACATACTTCCTTCCAGGAAAATCAGTAAACTTTCCACCATGGTTTAATAGCATGCAAAACATGGTCGGATGATCACCTATTAAGGAAATGCCCCAAAAATTTTGATTAACATTTGATTAGGGTTGTAGGATTTCACGAAGCAAATGCAAATAAAAACGAGATTAGGGACTAGGCGGACTTACCATATTGAAGACGAACTTCTGCTTCACTGATCATCCGTCCTCGTGCTTCACTTAAATTCCAAACCGGCATTGTTGATTATTTGGAAAAGCATACAAAGTTTTAGCTAGCGACTAGGGTTTTCGTTTGAGAGAAGAAAGGGAATTCGTCTGACAAGTGTGTGTTTGTGTGTGTTTTGGTTTGACGATGATCGGAATCGTAAAACCATCGGTCTGTATTCTAAATGGCGCTAATATATTGTAGGGTTGAAAGGACAAAAATGCCCCCAGCGTGCCACTCACGTGAGTAGTTCCTAACCCCAAATAAGACGGAAAGTTAACTGAAGGACTAGGCGGGTAACGAAATAAAGTTATAGGGATTGTCCGAGTTAAAAATTCTTTCCAGGGACGAAGCGTGCAAGTAAGAGCAAACCATAGGGACCAACCGTGTAATTTTCTCTAAGATCAAATAAGCTCCAGATCTGGAAAAATTGATTAATACAACCAAGCTCTGATACCAATTGTAAGTCCCCAAAATTGCTTGTGTATCAATCAGATCCAATTGATGGTGCGGAATCCCGATCAATTGGATGATGTCAGATCAAATAGATGAGAAGAAGAAGAATAATTAAGATGAATCTAATGATGTATTGATGAATAAATTGAGTGATGCTCCATATACATAGATTCTCTCTCACACACTTCTTCTCTCTAACTTTCTCTCTCTTCTCTAGCCTTCTAGCCTCTTTCTTAACCATACACTCCCACATGAACTCCTCTATTTATATGGACCTCCAGCCATACACATGTGTACAGCCGCACACACATACAATATTACATAAAAATATATTTTCCTAGAAAAGCAAAGTATAAACCATATTTTTGACCCAACACGATGGGAGATGTCTGTGTCATCGTGGGCATGGACTGGTTGAGCAGGTTTGGAGCGGTTATCGAATGGGAGCGACAGCTGGTGACCATACGAGACCCTAGTAGGGGAGTTCTTACGGTTAATGGCGAGGGTACCCGTTCTGGGTCAGAATTTTGTTCGGCTGCTAGAGCGAGGCAGATTTTACGGAAGGGCTGCAGTGGGTTTGTAGCCTATGTGATGGATACACAAGTGGCCGCTGAGAAGCTGAGTTCGATTGATGATGTTCCGATAGTGTGCGAGTTCCCAGATGTTTTTCCCGAGGATTTGCCAGGTGTGCCTCCTGAGAGGCAGGTAGAGTTCCGCATCGATTTGGTTTCGGGGGCAGCGCCTATCGCCAAGGCGCCTTATCGCCTTGCGCCGCTAGAGATGCAGGAGTTATCCTTGCAGCTTCAGGAGCTGCTAAGGAAGGGGTTTATTAGACCGAGTAGCTCATCGTGGGGAGCGTCGATCCTTTTTGTCAAGAAAAAGGATGGTTCACACCGGATTTGCATTGATTATCGGGAGTTGAAAAAGTTGACGGTCAAGAACCATTACCCATTATCGAGGATTGACGATTTGTTCGATCAGTTGCAAGGAGCGTCTTGGTTCTCCAAGATTGATTAGAGATCTGAATATCATCAGATGAGAGTGCGTGACGAGGATATCCAGAAAACAGCGTTCATGACTCGTTATGGGCATTACGAGTTCGTGGTGATGCCTTTCGGGCTCACCAATGCACCGGCGGCGTTCATGGATCTCATGAACAGGGTGTACAGGCCGATGTTGGATCGTTCGGTGATCGTGTTCATTGATGATATATTGGTGTATTCGAGATCCAGAGAGCAGCATGAGGAGAATTTGAGGGAGATCCTCGGAGTTCTGAGATCGGAGAGGATTTACGCCAAATTCTCCAAGTGCGATTTCTGGTTATGGGAGGTCCAGTTGCTTGGACACCTCGTCAACCAGAATGGGATATTGATCGATCCGACCAAGATTGAGGCGGTTATGAGGTGGGAAGTGTCGAGATCACCCACCGATATAAGGAGTTTTCTAGGATTGGTTGGCTATTATCTGAGATTTATCAGGGATTTCTCCAAGATCGTCGTGCCACTCACCAGGTTGACCCGGAAGGGTGTTGCTTTTTCATGGGGTCTAGAGTAGCAGAGCTCGTTTGAGACACTTCGCCAGAGATTATGCGAAGCTCCGGTGTTAGCCCTCCTGGAAGAGATGGAGGATTTTGTGGTGTATTGTGATGCATCGATGTCGGGGTTAGGTGCAGTACTTATGCAGAGGGGGCATATGATAGCGTATGCATCGAGGCAGCTGAAGCCCCATGAGACGAGGTATCCCACCCACGATCTGGAGTTGGGGGCAGTGGTGTTCACCCTTAAGATCTGGCATCACTATTTGTATGGGGTTCTGTGTACCATATACACGAACCACAAGAGCTTGAAGTATTTGATGGATCAGCCCAATCTGAACATGATCCAGAGGAGATGGTTGGACGTGGTAAAGGATTACGATTGTGAGATCATGTACCACCCAGGCAAAGCTAATGTTGTAGTTGATGCCTTGTGTCGCAGGGCGAAGAATTGCCCGATTCGAGACATTTGTATGAGGTTGACGATGATGACTCCGGTGTGGAACACCATTCGGGAGGCCCAGGAAGGGGGTGTGAGACCGAAGAACCGTAAAAGAGAGCGGGTGATCGGGCAGATATCCGAGTTCGTTACCGATATCCGTGGGCTTATGACCTTTCAGGTTCGGATTTGGGTGTCGTATGCAGGCGGGGCATGTGCCAAATTGATGGAGGAGGCGCATAGATCGAGATTCTCGATCCATCCCGGGGCCACTAAGATGTATTTGGACCTGAAAAGAGAGTATTAGTGGCCCTGTATGAAGAGGGATGTTGCGTGGTTCGTTGAGAGGTGCTTGACCTATCGCAAGGTTAAGGCCGAGCACCAACATCCACATGGGAAGTTGCAGCCACTTGAGGTTCCCCAATGGAAGTGGGAACATATTTCTATGGATTTCATCACCAAACTGTCGAGGACCACGAGGGGTGTTGATGCAATTTGGGTGATCGTCGACCGGCTGACGAAGAGTGCTCACTTTCTTGCTATCAGTGACAGCTCTTCCGCTGAGATGCTGGCAGAACTGTATGTGAGGGAGGTGGTATCGCGGCATGGAGTGCCGATCTCGATTGTGTCAGACTGAGATGTACGTTTCACTTCCAGATTCTGGAAGAAGTACCATGAGGATTTGGGCACGAGGCTGCATTTCAGTACCGCCTACCACCCACAGACGGACGGGCAGAGTGAGTGGACGATCCAGAAACTCGAGGACATGCTCCGAGCATGTGTGTTGGACTTCGGAGGAAGTTGCGACACGCACTTTCCGTTGGCTGAGTTTTCCTATAACAACAGCCACCATTCGATTATCGGTATGCCTCCCATTGAGTTGTTGTATGGGAGGAGGTATCGGACTCCCATCTGCTGGGGAGAGGTCAGGAAGCGAGTGTTGGGTAGCACTGAGTTAGTGCTTCAGACGACAGAGCAGATACAGCAGATCAGGCAGAGGTTTTTTAAAGCTCAGAGTCACCAGAAGAGTTACACGGATAGGCGACGATCCGAGCTCGAGTTTCAGGTCGGAGATTTTGTACTCCTGAAGGTGTCTCCTTGGAAAGGAGTGATCCGATTCAGGAAGAGGGGCAAGTTGGGGCCCCGGTACATCGGTCCATTCAGAGTGTCTGCGAGGGTGGGCAAGGTAGCATACCGTTTGGAGCTACCTGCGGAGTTGAGCCAGATTCATGATACCTTCCATCTGTCTCAGCTGAGGAAGTGTATAGCCGACGGGTCGGCAGTGGTACCACTGGAGGATATTCAGGTGGATGCGAGCCTGAATTATGTTGAGAGACTGATCACGATCTTGGACCGGAAGATCAAGGTTTTGAGGAACAAGGAGGTGCCTCTAGTTCAGGTCCAGTGGCAACATCAGAGAGGGTCCGAGCTGACTTGGGAGCCAGAGTCAGAGATGCGGGAGCACCATCCGGAGTTGTTTGCGGCATGAGACTTCGAGGGCGAAGTATGCTTCTAGTGGAGGAGAATTGTAACATCCCTAATTCAGTTGCATCTCTTAAACCCTTCTTCTTTTCAAAGTTGTCAAGTTAAGCCCCTAAAATGAAATGTTAAGGCAAATGAGTACGATGGGCGTACTGAAGAGTACGCTGCGTGTACTCGCACGCTTAAGTTGGATGGGGACTCGCCTAGGTACGCTGGGTGTACCTAGGTTTACGTTGGGCATAGCGGGCCCAGAAGTAAACCCTAATTTGTGGCTTGTGCACTATAAAAGGAATGCTAAGGCCTTATCCTCAGCCACCATTTTAGAGAGTGAAACCCTAATAGAGAGTCATCCTTCGTTTCTAGCTTGTGTGTTTGTGTTCTAAGCTTCAAAGTGCCATTTCAAGGTGGTAAAAGAGAAGAGGGTGCCATTTTGGGAGCTAGGAGTTGGTGGACAAGAGTAGATCCGAGTTTTTCAGAGGTTGGAGCTTCTTTCTGAGGTAAAAATATCAAAACTTTCCTTGTCATTTGTGATTTGTGCTTCTTGGAACAATTTCTAGGTTTTTTGGTCCCAAGGTGGAGACTTTTATGAGCAAATGGTCCCCATTGGCCTAGATCTACCATATTTCAGGATTATAAGAGTTGTATGTTCATAAAAATACAATCTTGGACGTGAATGTTGAGCCATGCATGAGATCTAGACCTTTTGAGGAAGAAGGAAAGGTGTTAGAGTGATTAGGGGCCTTTACAGCCATGCAAAGGCTTAAAGGTTCCGACTTAATGGAATAAGAGGCTTAGGGAAAGTCAGATCTGAAAGTTGAATGAGTGTCTTAACCGTTTAAGACGAAAATCCAAGATAAGGCTGAAACTGAGACTTATGCTGGGCATAAATCTCAGTACGCGCAGCGTAAGGGGTTGAGACCCCGGTTATGGTTCGCCGGCGTACGCCCCGCATACAGAGAAGGTACGCGCCACGTACTGCCTCCTTTTGACTTTCGTTGACTTTTAGGGTTTTGGTCAACCATTGGACTTTTGGGTCAGGGAGGGGTAAAATGGTCTTTTACCCTTCTGTGGGATTGTAGGAGTGGATTTAATCTAGCGTTGGAGAGCCATTATTTATTTTAGAGTGTTGTTTATGTGATTAGGCGGGGGATAGATCAGTGGTTCGTGTGCGAGATTATCTGAGATACCCGAGGTGAGTATTCTCACTATACATTACCTAGAGTGGTATTTATGTGTAGACCGAAGGGTCTTGTACGCTATGTGTATGTATGAGATTATGTGCATTTTTTTGTATGTATGCCATATGTTGTATAGAGCGGACCGGAGGGTCCAACGATATGGACCGGACTGAAAGGTCCAACGATGCAGACTGGACCGAAGGGTCCGACGAGCTATGACCGAACCAGAGGGTCCAACGAGCTACGAGACTGGAGGGTCCCGCTGAGACACATCGACCGGAGGGTCGTACTTTAGCCTCGAGTGGCATATGTGTTGTATGTGGTATTTTGGGGAACTCACTAAGCCTTTGTGCTTACAGTGTTTGTGTTATGTGTTTCAGGTACCAGTGAGGATCGCGAGAAGGCGCCGGCATGATCAGTACACACTATTGGAGCTTCATACATTTGATCTTGGGATGTGATTTTGTGGATTTGTTATGTGATACATTGAGAATTGAGAATCTTTATGAATGAAATTACATTATTAAAAAGTGAAAATTTGTTTTCAAAATTTACGTTGTTACACATTTTGGAGCTTATGTGTGGGTGTTTTGGTGCCTTGAATAAGAGGGAAGGAAACAGAGATCATCTTCGAGGAGTGAAGCACTTTAGATCAGGGACCACTTTAGCATTTGGCATCACTTGGAGGTATAAAGTTCTCATCTTGGTCACTCCATCTTGTAGATCTAGACATTTCCTCCTTTAAGTTACTTTTTGTCCCCAAATGGTAATTCTTGAGCATTGCATTAGAGATGAGATTTAGAACCGGAAAACCGGACCGGGACCTGAATCGGACCAGAACCGAAACCGTTAGAACTGGAATATGTAGAACCAGTTCGGGTCCCGGTTTAAAAAAATGGCCTTATCCGGGTTCCAGGTAATCCGGGTTTTGGTAAACCCGGTTTAAGAACCAGAACCGTGTTAGGAACCAGAACCGGTTTTAGGGCCGAAACCGGTTTCTATGAAAAATTTAAAACATGCATATCTCATTCGTTTGAAGTCGAATTGACATGAGCTTTCTTCCAGAGTGTAATTTATAGTTTGTACATGATTTTAGACTATAATTTTGTCATTTTTGAGTTAACATTCATTGACTTACAGTCTTTCAAAGTCGAGATATCAAAGTTGGACATTTTATGTCTTTCAGTTATTTATTTATTTATTTTATTATTATTATTATTATTTTGTATTATGTGAATGTTTTAAAGCATTCATATCTAATTCGTTTGAAGTCGGAAGAGAATATGGTTTTTTCCAAAGTGTAGTCTAGAGTTTGTACATAATTTTATACTATAATTTTGTTATTTTTGTTTCATATTTAATGACTTATAGTCCCCCAAAGTCGTGATATCAAAGTTGTAAATTTTCTGTTTTTCAGCTTTATTTTTATATTTTGTGAAATTTTAAAAATGCATATCTAATTCGTTTGAAGTTGGATTATCATGAGGTTTTTCGCAACGTGTAGTTTAGAGTTTGTACATGATTTTAGACTTTAATTTTATCATTTTTGCTTTAACATTCATTGACTTACAGTCCCCCAAAGTTGGGATATCAAAGCTATGAATTTTTTGTTTTTTAGCATTATTTTTATATTTTGTTAAGTTTTAAAAATGCATATCTAATTCGTTTGAAGTTAGATTATTATGAGGTTTTTTGCAACGTGTAGTTTATAATTTATTTTTATATTTTTTCATTGTTGGTTTAATATTCAATGATTTAAAGTTCCTCGAATTTGGGATATCACAATTGAAAATTTTCAAAGTTTAACTACTAAGTAATTACTAAAAAATTCTAGATTTCCCGAGTTTTTCGGTTCTAGACTCACTTTACCCGGTTCCACCCGACCCACTTTAGCGTTTCTGAGTTTTCTGGTTCTAGACCCACTTTACTTGGTACTTTACCCGTATCGAACCGGAACTGTTTCCTATATACCGGTCCGGTTTCAGGTCCTACAAAATCCCTTTAACCGGTTCCCGGGTTTTTCGGGTCTGGGTCTACCGGTCCGGGTTTGGACCCACTCACATCCCTACATAGAATGTTCTTGAAACATTAAGTCATTCTTTCATACCTTAGGAAAGGTCTTGAGTCATAAAAATGTGGTCTTGATGGTTAGTTTTGCTCCATGTATTCTTTAGAAGGTCTTAATGCATTAAGATTTTGTACTTTCGGGTATTGGGCACTTAATGGACATGCAAAGTCATAAAGTTGGAAACTTTATGATTCTTGGGGGTAATTTAGCCTTGGATCTGAAAGTTGGACGTGGGAGCTTAAGGCATAAGTTCTTGTTGAAGTTTTGAGAAGTTTGGGCGTACGCCCTACGTAACCTAGAGTACGCAGCGCGTACGCAGTCAACCATCCCGACTGCGGTCAACACTTGAGTACTCCCCGTGAACCTTCGGAGTATGCCCTGCGTATGAAGCTAAGTTGACCCGACTGAGTTGACTCGACTATGTTGACTCTGTTGACTTGCTAACGTTCACCAAGTTTGACTTAAGGGTAATTTGGGTATTTGAGTAATAGCTAACTCTTGGTCTCTATCTGTTAAATAGGTGATCTGTATTTGGAGCAGTAATTGTTCAGCTTTTTGTCGGAATATGAGATGAGTCTTCCTCACTGTACTTATGGGTCGAAGACTACTAGATTAGATATCATATTATATGATAGTATATTATTATGTTGCGGAGATCTGTTTGATCGGTATCCTGGTATATAGGATGTTAGCATGTGGTAGTGATCTGTAAATCTTCCTGTTTGTTTAATGTCTGTTTATATGTTTAAATTTTATGTGTATGTCGACATGTTATGGATGGTTGGGTTGAGGTTGTCCTGCTTTGTGTTGAAGGCCAAGATACCCAAGGCAGTCCCGATAGACTGAAGGCCCTGCGAGGCGGTCTAATCAGGGAGAAGGCCTGGTGAGCGGTCCGAATAGGCTATATGTTACATCCCAAAATTTAAGACCAAAAGTTTCATTTTTAATTTAAGGAATTACAAAACCAATAGTTCAAAAACATTCATAATATCATCCATGTCAAAACCTAATATGTCGCTAATAAAAACAAGTCATTGTAAAACAACATCAGAGTATAACTCCCGTAGATCTCATGTATGTAAACCATGGTGTGATGCGCTGCAATCATGTCGGCTCCTTTCCCTTCGAAGAAGAGGTACCTGAAATCAAAACTAAAAATCATAAGCACAAAGCTTAGTCAGTTCGCCCATCATACCACATAGCATATAACAAATACATAGCCAAGCATATCTAGATGTTGGCCTCCCCTTCGGTCTATTTTAACCGGATACTATCGAGCATATCTGGGTGTTGGCCTCCCCTTTGGTCTATGAAGAGAATTGTTATCGAGATTTACAAAAGCAAAATATGATTTGAGTGATTGAAGAGTAAAAACACGAAGAGTAAATATTAATCAGATCTTATATTGATGAAGATTGATTACACGGAATAAGCAAAAGGATATTTGAGTGCAAAAAGTTGTGGAAAGTTGTCCTCTACTTCTATCCTCAGTCCCTATTTATAGGGAACATGAGTGTACAAAAAATATACTAAGTCTAAACATTACACTTCGCACAAATATGACTTAGTAAAATAACATAAAATGCGAAACTATACAAACACAATATTCGACTTTTACAATTTTGCATCTACAATCTCCCCCTTTGTAAACAGTCGAAACTATTCAATCCATAAGCTTTTGAACAGCAGATTGAATTGTCTTTCGCACATCTCCATACCAGGAAATCACTTTCTTGAGTTCCTTCTTGTCTCCTTCATTGTTCTTCTTGCAATTGTTCATACGAACAATAAAGTGTGTATATTGCGAAGAAGTATATCTTTCCACCTCTGAGACTTTAAACAAGAATTTCTTAGACTTCCCCTTCATATCTCTTCCTGAAAACACCAGGCCGAAAGGTTTCAGGCATATCTCCCCAACAACATATTTCGATAATGCTGACTGAGATAAGGTTTCTTCCCAAGGAACATTCACTTCTCTTCCCACTACAGTCGCCAATTTTTCATCAGTAAGAGCCAAACAGTCGAAGTAATTATCGATGTATGTCTTAATGTGTGCGAAGCCTATCTTGAACACTTCAGTCTTAGAGCCTTTGAGCTTATTCTCTTCCATATGCTTCAAAATCAGAGCCACTTGAATCATCGTTGCAGTTCATCAGAGGAAAATCAGCTACAGTGAAGTCATACTGCTTGTTGTCTGCTCGAATAACAAAATAACGAAAATTTTGAAGCATGTCTTCAAACATCGCATCTTTCTTAATTGTTAGCACCTTTTTGATCTTCATTAAAGACCAAACTTCATCCGGATTCTTCCCAATACAGCATGAAATCTGATTTTCATGTGTATATAATCATCAGGATTATCAAATTTCTCGCTAATCTTGTACTGAGCAGTAATGAAGAGCATTTCATTGATTGGAAAATCTAGCTGACAGTTGTCTGAATTCGCAATATCATAACTTCTCTTTGGCTTTTTCTCGAATTCATACATTTCCCTCCCCACAACTTTTGACTCTATAGTTTCATAAGAGTACAGCTTCGCAGGATCTCCTTTGTTCATCGTGGGAGGATCACTTGCCCTTTGCCTCATGATGCTTTGTACTTGCCTCATCCTTTCCAACTCTGCCTCAGCCTCAGCTTTCTTCTCCTCCTTCGATTTTTCGTACAATATCCCTTTTCCTTTTCCCACTACATTTGTCTGAGGTTTTGAACTCGAACCTCCTTCTTTTTCCCCAATAGAAATTCCTTTGGCAATCGGTCTTGTGGTTATTGTAGTTGAGGAAATTGGCTTCGTAAGTATTGGAAGAGTAGATGTAATCTGAGTAGATATAAATTTTCCCACTGTCTTCGCATCCTCCTCTTTACTTAAATTCTTCTCTCCCCCTTGCACCCCTGTGAAAGCAGGTGGGGCACTCTTCGGTAGTAAAGAGGTAAAATTGGCGATTGGTGCTAGAGCTTTCTGAATTGCTTGTTCTAAAGTATTAACCTTTAGAGACAAGAACTCAGGAGTGAGAATTTGTGTAGATGAAGATTGCGAAACCACCGTTTTGAGCTCAGTCACCAATTTGATCAGCTAATCAAACTTCTCCTGGGTTTCTTTGTGCTTAGCTTCAAGGATAGGGACAGCAACAACCTTTTGTACTTCTGTAGCAACCACATCAATCTACTTTTGAATTTCAACATGTTGAGAAGTAATATCCCTGATCTCCTTCGCAAGTTTGGTTTTCAACTCTTCAAGCTTAAAGTTTACATCCTCACGAACTTTCTTCACATCCTGTACAAAGAGAACATGACGTTCTTTTGCAACAGTTTTCAAATCATGGACCATCGAAGAGAAATTACTCCCTTGAGCTTTAATGCGAAGCTCATTATTTTTATCAGACTGATCAACCTTCTCCATTATACGCTTCTCAGCACCCTTGAGCATTATATCAACCTCCATTGCTGAGATAGAATACATCCTGCCAGAATCAGCTTGCGACTGAATAATAGCATTCAGCTTATGATTCAGGATTTTAAATTGTTTTCCTGTCATAAGCATATGATCAGGAATTTCCTCCTCCTCAGAATCAAAATGAATGTCTTCAATTACACCTCCAAAGGCTCCTCCTTCAGTTTCATTATCAGATAAAGGTTGCGAAGGTTGAGGAGTTTCTGGTGATTGTGAGGGAAAAAGGGTTGTAAATGGATTTTGAAGTGGATGATCAAAAATTGATGAGGTTGTGGATAGAGTTGTAGATGGAAAGGAAAAAAGTGGTAAAGAAATGGATAAGGTGATTGGTAATGTGGTTTCAACACTCGTGATAGGTGCCCCTGTATCAGATACGTTGACAACCGTATCAGAAATAGGTACCTCCTCAGAAACTGATTTGGTAGTGACTATTTCGAGTGGTTCGGTGAGTGGTATTAGGGTAATTGAAATTATTGGTAACGAAACATTTACCGTGGACGTCACTGGTGGAGTTTCTGGAACTATCTCTTCATCAGATGATTCATTGCGAATCACCAGCTTCCGTCTTTTTATTAGAGTACGTTGCATGTTTTTCGCAACGTCTTCAACTCTTTGCCTTTTCTTTCCTGGAGAGACCGGAGTTGGAATACTACGAATGGTAACCCCTTTACTGCTCACCTCAGTCTTGCAAATCTTTTTCAATACCCCAGACTTGGAAGGTATTATTTCTTTCTTTGATTGAGATGAAGTCTCTTCAATATGAACATCTTCATCCTGAGCCTGTTGCGAAGATGGACCTTTCGCATCCTTCTTTGTGGACTTCTTCTTCTTTGATGGTGCAGCAACATCTAATAACACTCCAGTCAGCACCGATTGATCAATTTTTTTCAAATATCTCACCAAGACCTTGTGAGTTTGAGAAACCTTGCAAATCATCGCATATGGAATGCGAGAAACATGAGTAAAAATTGTCTCATCATCTTCCACTACCTTCGGAAATTGATATGAAGAGAATTCAACAACTTCAACATCCTCAGGGACAACAATCCCTTCTTTGTCATACACCTTCTCTAGAATCAAACTCCAATACCTCGCACACGAAATTCCTTTTTCAGAGTTTGTGTTTTCTAGACTCTTGAAAAATTCCTTCCACAACTGGGTTGCATAATCTACACCGATATCGTAGTACAAGCCCATAACCATGGCATATACTTCCATTCTCCCTCTATTCAGTCCAACTGTTCTTCCTGTTAGGCATCGGAGAAAAATTCCAAATAAGAAATTCCATATGCACGGCAACCCAGACTTTCGAAAGTCACTTATCTTCTCAAGCTCTGGTTGATGGCCCATCTCATTGAACATATGAATGATTTGAGAGTTAACAGGTTTGAAAAATGGAGGATTTTTCGGAATCTGCAAGAATTCAACAAACATCTTCTTGGACAGTTTTACCCATTTGTTGTTTATCAGGTTGAACGTTATCACATCAGTTGTATAGTTGTATGATGCTGTTGAAGCTGCCAAGGATAACCATGTCATCGGAACGAAGAATGAACTAAACATGGCAGTGGACAGAGGTGATCGTTTCAGAGCAACGATGAGCATCTTCAATTCTTCGGGATAAGAAGAGACATTTGGATCAACTTGATAATTTGTGCTTTGGATTTTCATCAGGGATTGAGAAAGAACTTCATCAGTGTTGGATTGAGTGGCAGCCATTGTTAGGGTTTGAAAGAGATGAAGTTGAACAAGTTTGAATCTTTGGAGGTTTGTGAGAGTTCTGTTCGCGTAACCGTATATAGTATTCTTGATCCCCCTTTTATAGTTTACCCAAAATTGATTTGAAATTAAAGCGGGATGCATTTAATGTTATCCGATGTGGCACCTTGAAAATCGGATCGACTGCAAAAGATAACCATGCTTCTAAAAGTAACTGTCACATCTCCTTGAAAACCGGATAGAATACCAACCATCTTGAGTACACAGCCTGTCAAGTTTCCCGTTATAGAATCAGAACCGTTAAAACCCTTCGCATGGAGGCAAAGCTCTTTCGTGTGTGCATTGTGTCAACAGATTTGCGAAATCATCAGCCTGAGTTGGTTTTACTCAGAACCTCAAGGATTTCGTGTGTGCATTGTGTCAACAGAATAAGATGATAAACAAAACAAAAAAATTTGGAATTCTGTGATGTCAAAAATTCAATTTGACATGAATGCAGTTAAACCCCAGGCAAAGGTTGCTTCATTAATCATCAAGAGAGATAATCAACAGCTTGTGTAGTTTCCCGTGAATTACAATCGAATACTTTAGATAAGTATCGAAGGGCTTTTTTTAAAAGATATTTTGGGTTGGTTTCAAATTTCATTACATATCAGCCTCAACATAAGGTGATAAATTGTAAATGAAATTACTTGTTTGACCAGTGTAGTCAGTGACAAGTTGGCTTTTGAAAATATTTATCATGACTAGGATTTGCGAATACAACTCACACAGAAATCATTTTAAAAAAAAAATTGTTCTGGATCTTGTTGGGTAACAAACATTGTGGGTTGCGAATGTTTGATCAAGACCACACATGCGAATTGAATATGATGTGGAGTTTCGAAATTTCGGTACTGAAACAAAAGTTTCGTTAAAATCTGGAACGATGTTCCCCGTCAATTCCTTACGGTTTATGATGTTTGGGTTTCTCTTCCATCATGGTCTCATGATGTTAGATCATAAACACAGACTTGTGATTTGTCTAGGTTTTGATTGGTTTGATCAAAGACCTCAAGGACAAATCTCTTCGAAAATTTGGATTGAAAGAATTGTTTGGTATAAAAAGATTGGTTAAGAATTGAAGTGTACCTCTATTATAATGGACAAAACAGAAAACTCTTAACTCATTTGAGAAGAGTAATGTAGCTCTTTTGACTTATGCGAATATAAGCCTTTTGGGAAGAAATTTTCATGAGATAATTTCATTAAGGCTTTTTTTCTCACACATAGAGTCTTGTTGAGGCTTTTGGTCTACATACAGCAGCATGCTTCTAGGGACATCCTAACTAGTTTTAAAAAAACATTGATACCTTCCCGTAGAAACACATAAGCATGACCTCTTCGCATTAAGCCCTGTACTAAATTCTCAACACACAATATTTAATGAACAAAGAAAACAAAAGTATTTTTGTGATTTTTGAATTTTTCAAAATTAAAAACACATCAAAATAAAATCTTTTTGGATTTTTTATTTTTCAAAAACAAAAATGAATAAACCTAAAATCTTTTTGGATTTTTGATTTTTCAAAAATTAAAAACTACAAAATGAATCGTAAATCTAACCTTAGATGTTATGATCGCAAATGCGAAAAGATGTGGATGCGAAGCCATGCGAAGCCTCTGGATGAACAGTAACATCTGAACAAGTTTGACTCATAACTGTTGAACGAGACTTTCATGCTTGAGTTTTTGGAATTGAATTCTTATCAATCATCCCCAAACCTGCTAAAATTCTAACAAATGATTTTTCATCAAGAGGTTTTGTAAAAATATCAGCAAGTTTGTTCAGTTGTTTTAACAAAATGAATTTCAATATTCCCATCTTCCACATGATCTTTGATAAAATGATATCGAAGAGCAATGTGTTTTGTCTTTGAATGTTGTACTGGATTATGACAAATGCGAATTGCACTTTGCGAATCACAATACAAGGGAATCTTTTTCATATTTATTGCATAGTCACGAAGTTGACTCTGAATCCAAATAATTTGCGATGTGCAAGCAGCAGCAGCAGCAATGTATTCATCCTCAGCAGTTGATATAGCCACACAAGTTTGTTTCTTCGATTGGCAACTCACCAACTTCCCATTCAATAGTTGACATACACCACTCATACTTTTCCTATCCAAAGTACATCCTCCTAGATCAGAATCTGAAAAAGCTTGAATGAAAAACCCCGTTTTCGAAGGATACCAAAGTCCTAACGAAACTGTTCCCTTAAGATAGCGAAAAATATTTTTCACTGCAGTCAAATGAGGTTCTCTGGGATTAGCTTGATATCTAGCACAATTGCAAACCGAAAACATAATATTAGGTCTACTTGCAGTTAAGTACAATAAAGACCCTATCATGCTTCGATAAAGTGTTAAATCAACAGCAGAAGCATCTAACGAAGGAGTTAGTCTTGTTCCTACTGCCATTGGTACTCTTAGTTTCATGCTATTAGTCATTCCAAACTTTTCAAGCAAGTTCTTTGTATATTTTTCTTGATTGATTAAGATTCCATCCCTGTTCTGTCTTATATTCAAACCAAGAAAATTATTAATTTTTCCCATCATGCTCATTTCAAACTGACTTTTCATTAGATTTTCAAATTCAATTGACAATGTTGGCTCAGTCGAGCCAAAAATAATATCATCAACATAAATTTGAACAAGCATTAGATGATTCCCAACTTTCTTGCGAAATAATGTGGGGTCTACTGATCCTTTTTTAAATTTAGATTGTTTCAAGAAATTTTTAAGTGTTGCGTACCAGGCTGTTGGTGCTTGTTTTAATCCATATACAGCCTTATCTAGGATGTAAACATGATCAGGATGTTCATCGTTTATAAACCTTGGTGGTTGTTCAACATACACTGTTTCTTCTAGTTCTCCATTTAAGAATGCACACTTAACATCCATTTGATAAACATCAAAGTCTTTGTGAGCTGCATAAGCTAAAAATATGCAAACTGCTTCAAGTCTTGCAACAGGTGCAAACGTTTCTTCATAGTCTATTCCTTCTTGTTGTGAATAACCTTTAACCACTAGTCTAGCTTTATTACGAATAATATTGCCATCTTTGTCAGTTTTATTTTTAAAAATCCATTTTAATCCGACAATTGAAACATCAAAAGGTTTAGAAATTAATCTCCAAACATTGTTTCGTTCAAATTCAGCCAGTTCAGATTGCATAGCAACAACCCAATCTGAGTGTTCCATAGCATCCTTTACTGTCTTTGGCTCTATTTTCGAAATAAAGACATTAAACATACACAGTTCTTGGTTCGCATTTAGTACCTCATTTTTCGCACGAATTTGTGCTCTTGTTAACACACCATCTTGTGGATTACCAATTACCTGTTCTTTTGGATGATTTCTTGTCCATTTCTCAAGTGGTGGAAAATTAGGATCAAATTCTAATGGTGCATCTTCATACATATCTTCATTTTCAGATCCTGCAACAGAAAAATTATCATTTAGTTCATGAAACTCATCATTTTCATCAAGATTAATTGTCTCTGTTTCATCATGCTCCCCCTCAACATAATATTCATCTTGATGCTCCCCCTCAAAATGATGTTCCTGTTGATTTTGCGAATGCTCCCCCTCATCTTGATGATTCATATTTTCATTCTCCCCCTCGAAAGTTGGCTGACAATCTTCATGGATACTCGTATGCTCCCCCGCCATACGAGCATCAGGCATACTTTCGCAAGTTATTGACCTTGTAGTAATTGTCGAATCATCAGTATGTTTTGAGGATTCTGATATTTGATTATCAGGAGCATTATTTTCCGCTTCAATTTCCCTATCAGGAATTCCGAAAATTAAGTCATAATCCAAATCATTTATTTCAGAATTATCAATTTGAGTATTTGAATCAACAAGTATTGATTTATTTTCAAATTTACTATCCGTTTGTTTAAGATAGTAATCATCAAACGTTAAATTGAAAGTTTCTTCAACTTTTCTAGTTCTTTTATTAAGCACTCTGTATGCAACTGAATTCTGCGAATATCCTAAGAATATCCCTTCATCAGCTTTAGCTTGGAATTTGGACAAATTATCTTTGAGATTCATGATAAAACACATGCAACCAAAAACATGGAAGAATTTGACATTAGGTTTCCTATTATTGATTATTTCATTTGGAGTAACATTGAATATTCGATGAATGAATGATCGATTCTGAGTAAAACATGCAGTGGAAACTGCTTCAGCCCAAAGATATTAAGGTAGATTCGCATATGTTAACATGGTTCTGGCTGCTTCGCATAGAGATCGATTTCTTCTTTCAACAACACCATTTTGTTGCGGAGTATATGGTGATGAGAAATTATGCGAAATACCTTTGCTTGTTAGAAAAGAATCAAGAGTTTGATTTTTAAACTCAGAACCATGATCACTTTTAATTTTGCGAACATTATTTTTCAGACTTAGCTCAATCTTTTTGATAAAATCAATCATCGTCTGAGCAACTTCAGATTTTAACCTGAGAAAAAATACTCATGTGAATCGAGAAAAATCATCTACAATAACGAAAATGTACCGCTTTTTATTTATTGTAGCAACAGTCGACGGTCCACATAAGTCAATGTGAAGAAGTTCCAATGGTTCTACGATTTTTGAATCGATCACAATCGGATGACCTTTTCTATGGTGTTTTCCTTGTTCGCAAGCTGCACACAGAGAATCATTGTCAAATTTTAGTACAGGTAACCCTCGTACTAAATCTTCAGTGACAAGTTTGTTAATATTGCTAAAGTTCAAGTGTGACAATCTTCTATGCCAAAGCCAGCTGACATCATTAGATGCTTTTGATAGTAAACACACAACAGGTTTTCCCACAATTGGTTTGATGTCCAGTGTAAACATATCACCATATCTTTTGGATTTGAGAAGTACTTCATTTGAATTCGCATTTGAAATGATACTTCCTTCTTCATTAAATACAACTTGGTTTCCAGTTCCAACAACAAGTTGCGACACACTTATCAAATTATGTTGAAGTCCTTCAACATAATCAACTCTGTTGACATTGAATTGTCCATTTGTGACTTTCCCATATCCTTTCACTTGACACTTGTGATTATTCCCAAATTTGACTACCCCTGCATTTTCCAAGCTTCTATAATCTCGCAAGTTTTCCTTTCTTCCAGTCATATGAAGAGAGCAACCACTATCAATATACCATTTCGTATCATATTGCTCGTCACACATCACCTGCATTTATTGGAAAAATTTAGGAACCTAAGACTTGTTGGGTCCATCATTAGTAGAATGAAACAAATTCTTTGAATTTAAAAACCATGTTTTCACATTGTTTGTGACAGAATCCATTATATCAACATCATCAGATCTAGATATTGAAATATAGTCACTCAATAGTTTTGGATTTCCATTGATTGTAATCTTATCCTTCACAACATTCGCATTTTTGATAACTGGTTTCCATTTTTGAATTGGAACTTGCGAATGATGAGATGATGAACTAGCAGTGGAAGAGTTATTTGTGATATTGTCAAATGTATTCTTGATTTGTTGCTCTGAAGACTTCCCACTTTGATATTTTCTTCCTTTCCCTTCAAACCAACGATTGATTGTACTCACATCAGATTTTCCTTTTGTATATGAAACTTTGGTCGGTTTTGAGACTGAAGGATTTGGAAAATTTGGTTGTTTTAGTGAAAATTTTACTTTTGCTTGAGTTGAATTTTTCGAACCTGATGAAGTATTCGTGAATTTGCCAACATTTTGAAACTTTTGATTATTTACAAATTTTTGCGAATTCTCAAGTTTTCGATTGTTGTCATATTTGCGAACATATGGAATTTTGTCAACAGAATTTATTGGTTTATGAAAACTTGAATCTGTTTGTTTATTTTTGCTTTGAAATTTTGATGATGTTGTTTTTGAAAATTGTTCTTTTTTCAGCTCTTGGTTTTTCATTCGACACAACATGCCAGAAAATTGCTTTTCTTGCTTTTCTTTTTGAATCATTATTTTCTGTTGAATAATTTCCAACCATCAATTTTTATTCATGAGAATTTAATTTCACTTCAGCCTTTGGTTTTTCAACTTTTTCAAAAACTTTGTTTGGTTTTTCACCTTTAACCACCCATTTTTGTAACGATTTTTGTTTTCGAAACACATAAGAATTTTGAGTTAAATTGTTTTCTTCTGTGTTTTGATTTGCGAAAAAACCTTCAGTGGTTGACCTTAGATTATCTTTTTCAATCATTTTGTTGAATTTAGGATGAATTTTCTCAGCATTTCCAGTAGTGACAAAAACTTGATTTGGAAAAATGGTTTTATCAGTGCATACAAAATTTGGATATACCATAGTGTTGGTTTCCAAATAATGTGCGCCTTTGTCATTTAAAATTTTGTCAAATTCTTTTGTATTCTCAAACACTTGATCAACCACAACTCGTGGAGGTATTTCATATGAATCTTTCACTTCTTCTTTGTTTTCTTCATTATCATCAAATTTCCAGCTTTCAACTTCCACATTATCAAACTTACAATGTTGCGAAGTTGAAGATTTATCAATTTCATCCTCTACTATCGAATCAACAATAATTTCTTTACCTTTGATCTTAGATGGGATATTGATGATTGACAATTGAGAACAATCAACCTCTTCTTCCTCTTCTATCTCACTGATTTCACTCACATTATCTGAATTGTCATCAATATCAGCATAATTGAATTGAGATGCAAGAGATGAAGTTTCTGTTTTCTTTAAGATTTTCACTTGTTCACTCTTTGTCAAACTTTCATTGACAATGTTAACCAACTCATCAGCATTCAGAAATTCATTAATTTTGACAATACCATATGGATATCTATCATCAGGTATTTTGTCAAATTGAGCAATTGTACTTTCGCAATCATAAGAAACAACATCAACTTTTTCACGTTCATACTCAAGAAAAGGTAAAAGTTTCCTATGTTGTTCTTTGCTAATGTCAGAAGAATGATGTAAAGCAGTTAATTTTGCATACAATCGTTTGGCAGAATTACAATATATGTTCCTTTGTGCAAGTAATAACCTAACATCATTTGTAAGATTATCCCTATCACAATTTACATTTTTGAGCTGTAATTCAAGTTTGTCTACTCTGCTTCTTTTTATTTCTAATTCTCTTCGTGTCTCTCCTAGTTGCATATTTAATTTTTGAGCTTCAGTACTAGCAGACACAATTACAGAATCAAAATAAGCCACAGGATCATCAAATGAAGTGAGTTCAGCATCATAAGCAGATAAAGGAATATTAAAAGACTCAAGTATAAAACGTACCTTGGTGGTCATGGGTGATTTGTCCGTGGATTTGGATACGTAGCACCTCCCTGAAATTTCCTCTTCGCAATCTTTAAAACTTGCGAACATGGTTCCATGTGTGGGATACCTCATTTCCTCGTCATCAGATCCTGAAGAACAGATCTGATACGTACCACTCTCTTCATCATCAGTTTCACCTTTCGCAACCAGAGACACTCCTTTGGTCTTAGCACGTATCTCTTCAATATTTTCAGAATAGTATGCTTCATCTTTAACTTTTTCCTTCTTCTCTTCTTTCTTTCGCAACATGCAATCGGTTGGGAAGTGATTCGCACCATTGTAGTAGTGACAGTAAATTCATGAGTCACCTTTCAGCTTCTTCACTTCTTTCGCATCTTTTTTTTTCCTCAGCTTTCTCCATTTTCTTCCTCTCCTCTCCTCCAGTTTTTGTGACTCCATTCTTCGCATCAGTAGCCTTTCCTTTTGGATTAAATGGCTTCTTGAAAAATTTCTTAACTCTATTATTTGAGTAGAATGTCACAGCTTCATCATCTGAATTCATCAAAAATCCTTCATTATCTGAATCATCTTTTTCATTCACATCAACTTCAGATACCTTTGAAACTAGAGCCAAAGGACCTCCAATACTCTGTTTTGATTCTTCATACATTTCTGAAACTTCAATTTCATGTGTTTTCAGCTGATTATAGAAATCATTCAAATAAGTTGTATCAAAACTCTGTTGATTCTTAATCATCATGATCACACTTCGCCATTCCTTGCGAAGGCCCATTATGAAAGTTAAATTGAAATCCATGAGAGACCTAGTGATTCCATACCTATTGCAATGAAACATAAGCTCATTCAGACGATCATAATAATTTTCAAGAGTTTCAGCATCCTTTTGTCTGAATTCCTTCAATTCAACTAGACATTGCTTCACAGAGTTGATCTTCGTCTTTTCGCTATCTTGATACTTCTCTTTTAGGGTGTTCCAGATGTCCTTTGCTGTTTTACAACTACGAATGTAATTATAAACCACAGGAGGAAGAGCACCTCTTAGCTCCCTCATGCACCTCTTTTCATTATTCTTCAACCGTTTTTCTTAATCAGCAACGTCAGCAGATGCAGCAGATGGACCAATTGGTTGAACGTTAGCAGGAGCTTGCACTGTTCCATCGATACAATTCCAAAGTTCTTCATCAATTCCATTTAAGTAATCTTCCATTCTATCAACCCACTGATCATAGTATTCTGGAATTAACATCGGAATTTTGGTTGAGGAACCAAGCAAGTGAGAGAAGGAAGTCATTGTATTCATGTTGAAGTTCGCCCTTGATGAACACAGAAATTTTCAGAAAGCTTGAAAAACTTGATGAAATTGAGAATTGATCAATTGAATTGATCACAAATCACTGATCGATTACTCGACTAAACAATTCAAAGACAGAATCAATTCAAATCTGAAGATCAAATTTGATTTTCAAAACCAAAATGCGCGGAAAATTTTGAGTAAAGTTGCAACTCAAAAAGCAAATGATTCTAACACGAAAATCAGATCGATGCAGTTTGAATCCTGCTCTGATACCAATTGAAGAGAATTGTTATCGAGATTTACAAAAGCAAAATATGATTTGAGTGATTGAAGAGTAAAAACACGAAGAGTAAATATTAATCAGATCTTATATTGATGAAGACTGATTACACAGAATAAGCAGAAGGATATTTGAGTTGCAAAAGGTTGTGGAAAGTTGTCCTCTACTTCTATCCTCAGTCCCTATTTATAGGGAACATGAGTGTACAAAAAATATACTAAGTCTAAACATTACACTTCGCACAAATATGACTTAGTAAAATAACATAAAATGCGAAACTATACAAACACAATATTCGACTTTTACAATTTGTCATCTACAATCTCCCCCTTTGTAAACAGTCGAAACTATTCAATCCATAAGCTTTTGAACAGCAGAGTGAATTGTCTTTCGCACTTCTCCATACCAGGAAATCACTTTCTTGAGTTCCTTCTTGTCTCCTTCATTGTTCTTCTTGCAATTGTTCATACGAACAATAAAGTGTGTATATTGCGAAGAAGTATATCTTTCCACCTCTGAGACTTTAAACAAGAATTTCTTAGGCTTCCCCTTCGTATCTCTTCCTGAAAACACCATGCCGAAAGGTTTCAGGCATATCTCCCCAACAACATATTTCGATAATGCTGACTGAGATAAGGTTTCTTCCCACATAATATCCCCTACTACTACCACATAATATCGTAACAAGTAAGCACATAAAACATGGCATATGGTGACAAGCCAGACAGTTATCACAAAGACAATCATATCTACTACAACAACTACTAGTGGGCCGCCATTGGTGCCTTCGACCCACTCATACATGAAGGTAACTCACCTCAACTGTGTGTGCCAAAATTGTACTCCTCGGATGGCTCAATACTCCTCTCCCTCAAACAGAGAAAGTCCCTTAGTTATTTATCGGGCCCAAGTATGACTCCCTTATGGCCCAACTTCTAATTCATACCCTAAGCCAAGGTTCCCTAGTCCTTACCCTAACGGGCCTTTTCCCCCAACGCCCAATCCATAATAAATTTAAGGGCCAACACCATTACTTAAACTTTAAGTCCCAACTCCGTTACTTAAACTTTAAGGCCTAATAAGTCCCAAGAGGCACAACACCATAAATCCTAGTCCTAGGCCCAAAGGCCTTTCTCCACAGTGGGCGATGAGGCACACAAATCCAGGCCCAATCACCCAAGGCCCAAAAAGTCATGTATCCATTCTGTACGCGTACGCACGCCGTACCTGGCACGTACGCCCAACGTATGCTGGTCTTGACCGCTTCGAGGAGGTTGACCCAGTACGCGTAACATACGAGGGGGTACGCCCAGAATACTGTTCAGTTTCCTTAGAACTTTCTTTGTGACTTAATCCATTAAGTCTTAACGTCCAGAACATAGATCCATGTATTTTAAGACGTCCTAAATAATAAAGTTATAAACTTTTTGTCTTTACATGCATGGATTGGGGTTAATAAATGATTTAAGTCATTAAACATACTTTGTGACCATCTAACACTTGCATGGTTGTGGCTTAACCATCAAGACCCAATTTTTATGGTTATAAACACCTCCAAGAGCCAAAAAGGACAGCTCATTTGGACAGAATCTTATAAAACTCAAAGGACCTCAAATATGCGACCAAAATGTAACATAAAACACCCCAAAACTAAATCTAATCATGGAATGATCAAGTTTAGAGCTTTATACCTATAGTGGCTCAGAAATTATGCCAAACTTCTGGATCTACAAGCCTTCTCCAAGCTCTTGCTCCTCCTTCAAGCACATTCGTCTTCAAATAACACCAAAATGTTCAAAGTGAGCTCAAGATACATGCAATGGGGTAAGGGTTCGTGTTGGACACTGAGAGGAAAAGGGAGGCTAAGAGGATAAGGTTTTTGAAGGTTATAAGTTGTTTAAATAGGGTACAAACCCTAAAATTTAGTGTTTTCATCTTGTCTCCCTACGCCCAGCGTATTCATGGGAGTCTCCCAATCTACGCCCCATATATATGTACGTCGTGTGTACACTCTGTACGCCCAGCGTACGCTCCACCCCAAAATCCTAACACTTAATAATTATAACTTGAATAAAAGCAATACAATACCTGATAAATCTCAGACGTTACGTTATAGGCCCTGCGAGACTGTCCAGTGATGTCGAAGGCTCGGAAGCAGTCCAGAAAGGCTGTAGGTCTTGCGAGGCGGTCCAATCATGCTGAATTCTCAGTTATGCATGATGTTGTTTGATATGTTTTATGTGGTGGTACTTTGGGGGAAACTCACTAAGCTTTGGCTTACAGTTTTAGTTTCCTGTTTTAGGTACTTCTGATGATCGCGGGAAGGCAAAGTCGTGACTGTACACATCCTCTTGTTTCATGCTCTTATGATTTTAGGATACTCTGATATTGATAGACATGTTGGAAACAATGATTTTGTAAAAATTATATGATTTTGGGTTGTTTTGAAAAGTTTAAAATTATTGTGATTTTCGAGACATTACAAGTTGGTATCAGAGCACTGGTTTGAGAGAATTGGATAAAAATTTGTGCAAGTCTAGACTCAAACTAAGGATTTATAAAGGTTTCAAAATGATCTTCAAAATTGTTTTCACAAGTAACCAAGGAAGGATGTGATGTGTACGATCAGCCAGAGCCAGTAAGTATACCCTAAGTTACCACACAGTTAACTGTTATTATGTTATGTAGAACAACATGCTAGTGATAGGCTAAGGATCTTCAGGAATTACTTGATAGAATTGCCTGACTATATGATGCCTGATAGCCTATGGTTCTTCCTTATATGAAATTGACATCATTACTATAGTTGCTTAGTGTATGCATCAAAATTGTACATAACTAAGATTTTATAGCCTCTGGATGCTTGATTTAGCCTTATTTCCTATTCCTTTTTTTTCTTGTGGTCTTAAGGTAGAATCAAGTATTTGAGTATCCATAGGATTCATTGTTATGTATGATTAGCATACACGAGTGCTGCAGGGTTGGTGGAAGTTTCATGGGTGAGTTATGTGGGGTCAGCCGACCAGTCGAGGAATGTTTAGCCTTTCTCTAGGAAGTGAGAATATGGTGTATGTGTATGTCAGTAAGTGTATTTAGGGTTGTTGTGATGATCTTCTAAGACAAATATAGGTAGGTGTGGAAGGTAGTATGGTCCCGTACTACTAGAAGCACAGGACCTGAACACACAGCATGGAAGTCACAACCCCTAGGGTTTTGTTGGAAATGATTCCTATGGTATGATATATGTATTATCTGATATCTCCCTAGTTTATTTTTAGTATGGTAGTTACGAGACGATATGAGACAGGATCTGGATCTGGAGCCGAGACAGGTGGCCAAGATGGGCCAGGATTTACTAAGGATCGAGTTAGGGAGATCATTTTTGAGGAGGTTGTTTCTATTGTTCGGGGGTATATTACAGAGTTGTTTGGGTCTATCAAGACCTCTATGAGGGAGTTCTTCAACGACTTATATGCAGCACTTTCAGATACTGCTCCTGTTGCAGCCACCGCAGCCATCGTTGCTATGAGGATTGGTGTTGGGAGGGCTTTTTAGTATCGGGACCTCGATAATATGAATCCCCTGGTGTTTGACTGGGTTCAAGATTTGATCATTGCCACGAGGTGGCTATCAGATGTTGAGGGATGTTTCTTCACTTGCTCTTGCCCATCTGACCAGAAGGGCAAGTGGGCTCTAAACCTTCTTCAGTCTGGAGCGAAGGATTGGTGGAGGTAGGTTACTAGTTCATACACCCCAGAGCAGCGAGCTGCAGTATCATGGGAGCAGTTCTTTGAGATTTTCCGCTTTAGATATGTTCCATTGGTGGAGCGGGAGAGGCTGGCCCAAGAGTATTTGGACTTGAGGCAGGGGACCAAGTTGGTGAAGGAGATCACCAAGATGTTCACAGAGAGTGTTATGTTTTGCACTAAGTTTGCTACTTTTGAGTAAGCTCAGATAACTTGGTGTTTGAGCATGCTCAAGATAGACATCGGCAGTTCGCGTCTACTCAGCTCTATGGAGTACTTCTTGATTTATAAGAGGCCACGAGGTGGCGTGAGTTGGAGATAGTGCTCCAGACGAGGGAGTAGAGATAGTCCCTTATGCATTCGCAGCCTATGGCAATGCAGTTTAAGGCCACCGATGTGAGGTATGGGAGTCAGAGGGCCCGTACTTGTGGAAAGTGTGGCAAGGTTCATGATGGTCCTTGTCGGCTTGTTTCTAGATGCCACAAATGTGGAAAGCACATGCACTATGCGAGGGATTATCGCCATTCTGCCCTAGTTTCGAGTACTAGGATTTGCTACCAATGTGACCAGGTTGGCCATATGAAGGTCAATTGTCTATTTCTCGCTGCCAAGCTGGCAAAGGCGCAGGCACTATCCACTCTGAGGATCAACGATGGCTCGGGGCCGTTCTTTTCATCTCACTGTCGAGGAGGCTAGAGCAGCACCAGACGTCATGACCGGTATGTTTTTATTTATTGTTCTATTGATTATCTTTATGGTGTGCTTATGTTATGCTTCTAATAGGTCCGTTCTTAGTAAAATGTTTGTGTGCTCTTGTGTTATTTGACTCAGGCGCGAGTCGTTCCTTTATATCTCGATCTTTTATTATGGATTTTGGTATCCCCCTTAGTGAGTTGGAGTGTCTGTTGCGGGTTTCTATTGCCAATAAACATGGGGTTTCTGCATCTATTAGGGTTATGTATTGGAGATCTTCGGGGTGCCTTATCCAATTGATTTGATCCCTATCCCCATGAGGGATGTGTGTCTGATAGTAGGAATGGATTGGCTGAGCAGGTTTGGGGCTATGACCAATTGCAAGATTCAGTGAATGGTGGTTCGAACCCCAAGTGAGGCAGAACTAGTTATCTATGGAGAGGGTACCAGGGTTGGTTCAGGATTTTGTTCGGCAACCAGGGCTTGGCAGTATATTCAGCATGGGTGTGCGGGGTAACTTGCCTATGTGGTTGATACTCGAGTTGGGGAGCAGGTCTCGGTTTCAGACGTGCCAGTGGTTAGAGAGCTTGTCGATGTATTTCTAGAGGAGTTACTTGGTGTGCCTCCCGAGAGGCAGGTTTAGCTCAGGATTGATCAAGTGTCGGGTGTGGCCCCGATTCCCAAGGCATCATATCACTTGGCACCACCCGAGATGCAGGAGTTGTTAGGAAAGCGGTTCATTAGATCGAGCAGTTCGCCTTGGGGAGCGTCGATACTGTTCATCAAGAAGAAGGATGGTTCACACCATATGTGCATTAATCACCGAGAATAGAACAAGTTAACGGTGAAGAACCGTTATCCCACACCCTTCCGTGGATTGATGACCTCTTTGATCAGCTCCAGGCTGCATCTTGATTCTCTAAGATTGCCTTGAGGTCGGATTATCTACAAGTGAGGGTGAGAGAGGAGGACGTTGAGAAGACCATGCTTCGGACTCCTTATGGGCATTACGGGTTCGTAGTGATGCCATTTGGGCTCACCAAAGTACCTGCAGTATTTATGTATTTGATGAATCAGATGTGTCGATTGATGCTCGACCGATCTTTCATTGTATTCATTGATGATATCTTGGTGTATTCCAAAACCAGAGAGTAGCACAAGGAGCACCTTCGAGAGCTTTTAGGAGTATTGAGGTGGGAACGGCTGTATGCTAAGTTCTCGGAGTGTGAGTTTTGGTTACGAGAGCTCCAGTTCCAGGGACATCTCGTCAACCAATATGGGCTTTTGGTCGATCCGGCAAAGATCGAGGTCGTGATGTAGTGGGAGGTCTCGAAATCTCCCTCAGAGATCAGGAGTTTCTTGGGTTTGTCAGGATACTATCGGTGATTTATTCAGTATTTCTCCAAGATCGCAGTACCCATCACTCGTCTGATGAGGAAGGGAGTCGATTTTCGGTGGGACCCGGAGCAACAGGATGATTTTGAGACGCTATGACAGAGGTTATGTGAGGCCCTAGTGTTGACCCTTCCAGAGGGCATTGAGGAGTTCGTGCTATTCTGTGATGCATCCATCACTAGTTTGGGGGCGGTCCTTATGTAGAGGGGACGAGTGATTGCTTATGTTTCATGGCAGCTGAAGCCGCATGAGGCGTGGTATCCTACTCGTGACTTGGAGTTGGGGGCAGTGGTGTTTGCCCTCAAGATTTGGAGGCATTATCTTTATGGGGTTCGTTGTACTATATACACGGATCACAAGATTTTGGGATATTTTTTGGACCAGCCAAAACTGAACATGAGGCAACACAAGTGGCTGGACGTGGTCAAGGATTATGACTGTGAGATCCTTCACCATCTTGATAAAGCGAATGTGGTAGAGGATGCTTTGAGCTGTAATTCGGCTGGATCTTTAGGTGGAGAGATGTGTATGAGGATATTTTTTGATTCTCTACTTTTGGATTTGATCAGAGAGGCACAAGTAGAGGGAGTTCGGAAGGAGAACTAGAAACCGGAAAGGATCAGGGGTGAGATCGACAGGTTGGTCACCGATAGTCAGGGGTTGTTGACCTGGTGTGGTCGGGTATGGGTTCCAACTTCTAGCGAGGATTAGACAGATAATGTTGGAGGAGGCTCATAAGTCTCGTTTTTCTATACACCCAGGAGCCACCAAGATGTATCGAGATTTGAGATTGAGTTACTCATGTCTATGTATGAAGACGGAGATAGGCTAGTATGTCGAGAGGTGCTTGACATGTAGGATGGTCAACGCCGAGCATTAGAGGCCGCATGGGAAGCTGCAGCCTTTAGAGGTTCCCATGTGGAAGTGGGAACACATAACCATGGATTTTATCACCAAGTTTCCGAAGATGGCCTAGGATTTTGATGCTATATGGGTCATCGTTGATCTATTGACTAAGTGTCACACCCCAAAACCGGAATGGCGGAAACATCCGGGGGCGGAGGACGTCATGTTTAGTATCACAAGACATGCATCATAGTAATCAAAGTAATAAACAACCATTCCATTGGAAAGAAAGTGTTTACAAAGTATGTGGTTCACATAACATACACTACATATGTAAATAACAAAACAAGACATGAAGCTATTATTCTCCATCTTCTGACTCCCAGTGCGCGTACCTGTCTACTGGTCTCTTGAGAATACAAGTTATTTTGAAAGAGTAGATCAACATTTAAGCTGGTGAGTTCATAAGATTTTAGTGATATAATGTAAGTTGTAAGAAAGTTGTAAGTTCTTTTAAAAAAGTTCGTCTGTTCCTCCAGAAAATCCTATATTTCCTGCTTTGATGAAAGATAAGTAAAAATGACTCTACAATCCATTCTATGAGTACTAAATGGATACAAGTTATATAAACCCAGAGTAAATAAACAATCGATTGTGTGTATCTGCCCTAAGCCCACAACCAAACAAGGAACAGGAAGTAAGGCAGAAAGCACACATCCCATTGTTTGTTAGATCATCGTTGTATATAACCCTAGCGTATTCACTTGGTACTCACGGAGTTTACTGCAATAATTCCTTTATATTTAATGAAAACATTCTTTAAGAAAACCCTTATTTCTCTTAGTAAAATCGTAACCACAATGGTTCCTTCTATAATCACATAGATTATACCAGCTATATATAATCTAATATCGAATAGATAGTTAGTTGTGTGAATCTGCCCTAAGCCCACAACCAAACAAGGAACAGGAAATGGAGTGGAAAGCACACATCCGACTACGTATCGGGTATTAATTATATATAACCCTGATGTATAAGCTAAGGTATTATAGAGTTAACCACCTAAGGTCCTTTAAGTTATATTGGTTTAATAAAAGGGATTAAACCCGTTACTGGTAAGTTTCTAGTTTTGTCTACCAAATTTCAATTTGAAAAGTATGTTTTGTACTAGAAAATGGTGTATTGAATTTGTATACTATGACTTGGCCCATACCTGGTACTCCTCATGATTTCTTAGTGTATGCAGAATATATACATATCTAAGATCGGGTAGATAGTAGGTTGGGTGAATCTGCTCTAAGCCCACAACCAAACAAGGAACACGAAATGGAGCGGAAAGCACACATCCTACTACCTATCGAATCCGATTAATATATATCCCTGATGTATACACTAACGAATCATAAAGTTAGCATTATAGGCCCCTTTCAACTGAATGTACTATGACTCGATTATTCTGTTTGTCGCTTGTAAGTTTTCCCTAGTTTATAACTATCTTAACTCGAAAATAGTTTGCATTAACTTCAAGTGGAACTGTCACAATATGAAAGTAATGGGAAAAATGTAAGTACACAATTGTCTTTTATATTGACAAACTGAAGTACTGACTACCTTAAAACCAGATTGTTTTATTAAGGTCATAATGTGATGTGGTTGTACCCATACAATATGCTCTCCCTGCAAGAGATTCTGGTTACAAAACGCGACTTTAGCAAACAAATTGCTAAGTCGTGAAGTAGTCTCACATTAAATTTATCTTGTTCTTGCATACCACATTTATTATCACCTTTTGTTTAGAACAGTGAGTTAGTGATCATTGGTATAATTTTGTTAATCATGATTCGTTCTTCTGTTATAGTATATAGTATGTTCTTTCTGTTATCGTGCATTGTATCCACCTCCCTGTTTCTCTTTATAGTATGCTCTCTATGTTCTAGTGTGAACTGAACCCCTAAACTATACCTATTATAGTTTACTAGTATGTTTACTTGAACTGATACTGACTTGAAGAAAAGACTCATTTTATCTGCAAAGTTATGTTCGTACTTTAAAAACGGAGTTTTGTAAACTATAAAGTAACATAACTTTAAAAGAGTTTTTGAAAATGTTTTGATCACTTATTAATACCTAAGCAATCCTTAAAAAGATGTTTATAACAAACATTTACACAATTATCATTGTGTCCAACTTGTATTCCCCCCTTAAAGCATTTCAAAACAGTTAAAGAATTGATTATAGCGGTATGAACTCACCTTATGTGGGTGATTCAATCGAAGGTTTGCGTAAGGATCAGAAGTTCCACGAATGTATTCCTGAGACACAAATGAGTCCTAATGACATATAATGGAATGAATTTAGTGTTTTAAACAACTAACATGCTAGGAAACATCCTTAGGGACTTGGACTAAGTGTTAGAATCACATGCGATTCATCAAAGGGATGTTTATGACCACCAATTGGTGTTTACGACCATGGGTTTACAGTCATGGAGTGTACGGCCATAAACTCATGGTAAAATGTGCACAAGAGGGTGATTGAATGGTAGGGAAGCTTGTGGGACTATGGCTCAACAAGAGGATGAGAAAAACTAAACTTTTGGAAGGTTTTGATGTGTTTACGGCCACACCAAGTGTGTACGGCCGTAAACACTTCAAATGGTGGTGTTTTGGGTCTTAAATCAAAGGGTTTCAAGAGTTCTTAATGGATAGCAAGTGTCTAGAAGTGTTTAAGGCTCAATACATGACCAAAACAAGGGTTTACGACCATAACCAAGAGTTTACGGTCGTAAACTGTTGAAGTTTATGTGGTTAGATGTTGTTTAAAGGCTAGGAATGTAACACCCATAAAATTTAAACAAATTTTTTACTTTTTCAAACATCCAAAAGTCATTAGTTATTACAAAATGTTTTCAAAATAGTCTTTATCAAAGTTTCCCAGAAATCTAAACAAAATGTGAGGAGCTGTACGATCACGCTTTCGCCTTGCCGCGATCCCCTGATGTACCTGAAACAATAAACTGAAACTATAAGCCCAAAAGCTTAGTGAGTTCCCCCAAAATACCCATACTCACACAATACAACTATAACCATAAATAGCATACTATAGGCCCAATCAACCATCGGGTTGGAATACCCAGGCCCTCAACCTTTCGGTTGGAATGCCAACATACTATGGGTCCAATCATCCTCGGGATGGAATACCCCAGGCCCACAACCAACAGGTTGCAATTCCCACATACTATGAGTCCAGTCATCCTCGGGATGGAATACTCCAGGCCCACAACCAACAGGTTGGAATGCCCAGGTATGTTGGCTTTCGCACAAAGCAGATAAAGCCTCAACCAATAAACAAACATGTGTACATATAATAGATAATCACATAACAGTCTATAGACAACAAATTGATCTATCGGATCATACCACATAGCATATAATATTATCCTACCCTCTAGGATATCTAACTAACAGGTCATAACACATATCACATATTATCATCCTACCCTCTAAGATACCGATCTAATAGATCATACTAGTATAACATAACCAATAACAATTCGAAGGGCCGACCTTGGTGACTTAGACCCTTGAGTATATTGAGGAAAACTCACCTGATTAGTAGTGCCGAAATGCTGAACTTCTAACCGCTGCCTCACGGGAAATCCCGAGCTGACACACATAATAAATACTAGGTTATTACCCAACATTACTCCCTTGACTAAGTGTCCATATAATTCATAAAGTCCATTCCTTTTTCTTGGGCCAAGGACCAACACCAAGTCCTTATCTTGAAGGTCCATACACTAAAGTTCTTTATTGGCCCAATTTACCAAATTGGGCCCAACCTCGTTATTGGGCCTATCTCCAATATCCACTAACATAATCAGGCCCAAAATATGCTATTTGTAGAGTCCAACAAAGCCCAAATCTATTTAGCCCACAAACCCTAAGCCCATATGACAAGAGCCCAATCAGAGAGCGTACGTGGGGCGTACCTCCCTGGTTACGCTGGGCGTAATGCCGTTCTATGCTGACTGCCATCGGGATAGCTGACCCCGTACGTTGGGCGTACAGAACGTACGCCGGGCCGTGAGGTTTTACTAAAATCCTAATAAGTGATTAATGGCTTAAGCACTTAAGCCCATATCCCAGATCCATCGACCGAATACGCCTTGGGACCATAAAGTTCAGGACTTTATCAATTTGGACATCCAGAAAGTCCTTAACTCATGGTCTTAACCCATTAAGACCTTCTTACTTCATGCATGGAACAAGTCTAGCCTTTGGGAACTGATTTTTATCACTTAGGACCTCTCCTAAGTTCTGAAAGGACAGCTTATTTCGGCTAAGACATCACATACATCTTCTTGGGACTCTTGGGACAATAAGACCCCATAAGGATAAATCTCTAGATCTATAAACAAGCAAGCATAGAGTTTCAATCGTTTTACCTTCTGGAGCTTTAATGGCACAACACAACTTCAGATCTATAGCCTTTCTCTCCTCTCCTAGCTCCTTGGAGCAATGTCTTCACTTCCAAGGTCCAAAATGCACACTAACTCACACTTCTTCACACACTCTAGGGTTTGGGACGTTTTCTGAGGGATGGAGGCTGAGGATGAGCAAAGGAATGAGCCATAAGGGTGTTTATATAGTCCTCAACACCGGATATTGGGGTTTTCTTCGGATATAAGTAAGCCCAGCGTACTAGGGTGCGCCTAGTACGCTTAGCGTACCCTTATGTACGCTCAGCGTACTACTTCTAGTCCAAAAGTTGCAACATTAGTCCTTATACTTCTCGTGACCCAACACCACTAACTCCAGGGACCAAAAATGACAACTAATAAAGGAAAAAGGGCTTTCAAGATATACCTGCAAAGTTCGGGGCATTACAACTCTCCCCCACTTGACCTAGACTTCGTCCCCGAAGTCGGATGCAGCGAAGAGATCCAGGTAGTGATCTCTCATTTCGGACTCTAGCTCCCAAGTCCACTCAGATCCTCTCCTATGCTCCCATTGTACCTTTACCAAAGGTACTTCCTTGCTTCGTAGGATCTTTATCTTCCTCTCAAGAATGGCCACCGATCTCTCCACGTAATTCAAGCGCTCATCGACCTAAATGTCATCCAATGAAACTATCGCATCCTCATCCAGGATGCACTTCCACAATTGTGAGACGTGGAAATTGTTGTGGATCTGACTCAGCTCCTCCGGGAGCTCCAACCTATATGCCACCTTACCAACCCTGGCAATAACCCTGAATGGCCCAATGAAGCAGGGACCCAATTTCCCCCTCTTCTTGAAGCGGATGACACCCTTCCAGGGTGAAACCTTTAGGAGTACCATATCAACGACCTGAAATTCCAACTCAGATCAGTTTCGGTCGGCGTAGCTCTTCTTTCGGCTCTGTGCGGTCTATAGTCGTTGTCTAATCTGGTGCATCCTCTCAGTAGTCTGCAGAACCACCTCGGTTCAGCCCATCACCCTGTGACCAACTTCACCCAAACAAATGGGGGTGCGACATCCCCGTCCATATAACAGCTCGAAGGGTGGGGCACCTATGCTGTAGTGGAAGTTGTTGTTGTAGGAAAACTCTGCAAGTGGTAGGTAGGAGTCCTATCTCCCACCTAAATCAATAACGCAAGCTCTCAGCATGTCCTCGAGAGTCTGTATAGTCCGCTCACTCTGGCCGTCAGTCTGCGGATGATAGGCCGTACTGAAGTGCATCCGCGTGTCCAGTTCTTGCAACAAACGGGAGGTGAATTGAACACCACGATCTGAAATGATAAAAACTGGTACCCTATGGCGAGCAATGATCTCGCGGATATATACCTTAGCCAATTTCTCTGCTGAAGAACTCTCCCGTATAGCTAAAAAGTGGGCACTCTTGGTCAATCGATCCATGATGACCCAGATAGCGTCGAAACCCCTGGATGTCCTCAGTAACATGGTGATGAAATCCATCGTTATCAGCTCCCATTTCCACATGGGAACCTCCAGAGGCTGCAACCTGCCATGCGGCCTCTGATGCTCGGCCTTGACCATCCTGCATGTCAAGCACCTCTCGACATACCATGTGATGTCTCGCTTCATACATGGCCACCAATAACTCAACCGTAAATCTCGATACACTTTGGTGGCTCCCGGGTGAATAGAGAAACAAGACTTATGAGCCTCCTCCAGAACAACCTGTCCGACCCTGCCGGACATCGGAACCCAGACCCGCCCGCAGCGGGTCAACAACCCACGACTATCCTGCACGAACCGGGTGTTCTCACCCTTAATCCTTTCCAGCTTCCAATTTTCCCGATGCATGCCCTCTGCCTGAGCTTCCCTGATAACACTCACAAGTGGAGAATCCACTGATATCCTCATACACGTCACCGCAGAAGAAGGTCCTACTGATTTGCGGCTCAGAGCGTCAGTAACCACGTTTGCTTTACCTGAGTGGTAAAGGATCTCATAATCGTAGTCCTTAACTACATCCAGCCACCTGCGCTGCTTCATATTCAAATTGGGTTGATCCATAATGTGTCTCAAACTCTTTTGGTCCATGTATAAGCTACAGTGAACCCCATAAAGGTAATGCCTCCAAATCTTAGAAATGGAGGGATTCTAGATCCAAGACTTCCTTCTCCAAGCTAGAAACTTCAAGATATTCTAACTCCTTCACAATGCACAAAATGGACACCAAACTTCCAACCAAGGCTCAAAACCATGACAATGGAGGCTACAACTCGTTTTAGGGTTTTGATAACAATATAGGTTGATAAGGAGGCCAGAAAAAGGACTTAAGGGCTTTAAATAGGGTGCAAGACCCTAAAAATTAGGGTTTCCTTCCCAGTTGCCAACTCGTCGAGTTGAAGCACCTCAACTCATCAAGTTGGTTCATTAATTTCCGCGGCCAACACCCTCTCGACAAGACGAGTTGGAGCTTCCAACTCGCTAAGTCCCAAAAGAAGATACAACCAGTTTAAAGAATAATCTCATACCTGAACCAAGCATCACATTCTCCTCATCAAAATCAACTTCTTCGAACTATGCTTACATAGCTACATGCGTTGGATTTTGCATCTCTTCATCATTAGACCCTGAAGACCATATTTGATATGTACCGTCATCCTCATCTCCTCCTCTATCCATCAAAGAGATTCCTTTGGTTCAAGATTTTATCTCCTCAATATATCCAACATAATATGCTTCATCCTTCACTCTCTACTTCTTCTCATCCTTCTTTCTCAACATACAGCCCTTTGCTAAGTGATTCGGCCCATTGTAGTAATTGCAATCATAACCTGGATCACCTTTAAGCTTCATCTACTTCTTCTCAACCACATTTTTTACTTTCTTTCTTGTCCTCTTTTGACTCGACCTTCAAACTTTTTCCAGTTGAGCTATTCCCCTTAAACTCATTGTTGTTATTGTACTTCGGATTGAACGACTTCTTGAAGAACTTTTTCACTTTGTTATTTGAGTAGTAAGCCACTGCTTCATCTTCAGAGTTAACCAGAAAGCCTTCTCCCTCAAGTTTATCGTCTTCAACAGATTTGACCTCGGTATCCTTGGAAATCACTTTTGACATCAGTTCGAATGGTCCTCCCAAACTTAACTTTCCTTATTCAACAATTTCACTTATCTCACTTTCATGAGCTTTAAGAACATTATACATATTAGCCAACGAATAACCATCAAAACTCTCTTGAGTTTTGATCTTGAGGCTAATGTTTCTCCATTATTTTTTCAATCCCATCAGAAAAGTAACATTGTACTTCAGAGTCGAATGAGTAACACAATATCGCATACATTTGAATATCAGTTCGTTTAAACGAACATAGTAAGATTCTATTGATTCGTTATCCTTCTACTTGAACTCAGCCAATTCCATCAAACACTGCTTCACATAGCTTTTCTTTGTCTTCTCATTGCCTTGATATTTTTATTTCAGTTTGTCCCAAATCTCCTTTGTTGATTTACAACTTCGGAAGTAATTGTAAACTACTGGTGGAAGACCATCACGTAGTTCACGAATACATTTCATGTCATTCTATTCCTGTTTATCCTTTCGAACAGCCACATCAGCAGAAGAACCAAAAATTCCAACTTCTTCAAGCCATCGGCATGATAATTTCCACTTTTGATGCATCTCCAAAGGTCTTCATCTATTCCATTTAGATAGTCCTCCATTTTGTCGGCCCACTACTTGTAGTATTCTGGAATAAGCATTTGAATCTTCATTGATGATCCAAGCAAGTGTGAGAAACTTGACATAGTGTTCTTGTTGAAGTTTGTCATTGTTGTATGAAAAAATATGACTTTAGATTCAAAAAGAGATCTGAAATGATAATTAAATAGAAATTGACCAGTAATTACTCAACAAAAGAGTGCAAAATCGAAAAAAACAATCAATTGAAACAAGTTTTCTGATTCAATATTGCAGAATACTTTGAATCGAAAAGAGCGATTCAAAAAAATATGAAAAACACAAGAAAACTGAAATTGATTGGATGAATCTTGCTCTGATACCAATTGATGTGAGTTATAATCGAGAAACGAACATGAAATCAATCAAAGAAAGCAGTAAGAACACATCATGTAAATATGATCTGAGTGGCTCGTATTAGTCTAAAAGAGTACAAGATATTTGAGAGTGTTTACAAACTGAAGAGCACAAAAAAAAATCTCGACTCTAGTACCTACCCTATTTATAGGGTACAACAGACTCAACGAAAAATACAAGGACTATACATTCTAGCTTTGAATACCAACAATGCCTTGTAAATACATATAGAGTCGAAATCACTAGGATTTCAAACCCTTACAAACTTAACATATTTTGACTCCTCACTATCTACGTTTTGACCCCTGTAGATTCAATGGTAAATGAAATATACTTTTGGAGAGATCAAGCCACCCATCCACATTGAAATGGTAAATTCTATGCAATGCATTTCTATAATTGATTCTTTATCTTCCTACAATGTTATATTAGGTAGGCACTATATCCATGACATGAAAGTGGTTCCGGTGACGTACCATCAATGCATCGAGATGCCTACCCCTTGGGGGACAGTGAACATCATCGGTGTAACACCGACAGATTCGGGCTAGTCAATCTAGAGATAATAATCATTAAAAATGACTTTTTGGTAGAAGATTATTTAGGATAAATAATATTAACCAAAGTTATATTGTATATCACAAGGATTTTGTACATATAAATAACGTTGAAATCCGACTTATAATAAAGAAATTATGACCCGTTGAAGTTTCGCGATTAAACCGGCACGGCTCTACGTAACGTAAAAAGTGAATTTTTTACAAATTACTTTTTAGCCTTAGTAATCTAAACTAAATTCATAGTATTTGTTAAACTGACAGTGTGCATAAAGAGAACGTCCAAATCTGACTTCATAAGAGGAAGTTATGGTTTTTCGAAGTTTCAGCATAGCAGTATACATCTATGAAATCGAATTTTAGATCGGTCAATTTTTAGCCAAAATGATCTAAATGAGAATTGAATATCTAATTAATAGGAGTTCAGCGATAAAAAGAAAATCAAAAATGGAGTCCTTATGTAGAAGTTATGAATTTTACACGGTCGTTATCAATATAATCTTCTCAGACCGTTAAATTTAAAATCGGCCAAGAATTAGCCAATGGGGTCAAAATGAAAGTTGTCGATCTATGCGTCGATATAAGGAACGTCAAAAATGGAGCTCGTATGTGAAAGTTATAATTTTTTAAGATTGGTTGTTTTACATGTGTCCTGCGTCACGTGTCAGCACCAGGAGAAGCCTTGGTGCCTACGCAAGACTCACGACGTGAAAGGCATGTCTCACGACATGAGAGGCCCTTGGACAACCTATAAATAGAGCCAAAATTCACTCATTTCATCACACCTTTCCATTCCATTCTCACCCAAACCCCCCAAGGTCCTAAGACCTTTTCTATAGCACTTCCTAGGTGTTAGTAACGAGCCCCGGAGCGCCGGAAGCCCCCGAGAACAAGACCTTTCGGCTCAGAAGTTCTGCCCGCACAGAGCTTGGCTCCTCGCTAAACCCCCAGTAAATGATTTATGCTTACCATACTTTAAGTATCACTTATGTTTAAGTTCATTATCGTTTTTATGAACCTATAAACAAGATTTATCAGTGATTCCAAGTCGTTATACTGATTAATCTACTTACATGGATGATGTCTAGGTTGTGATTTAGTGAGGTGTTTAAAGTGGCATTTCCAAACAGTATACTTCATATACCAAAAGGACCCTACCTCCGATATCACTACTACAAAATGAGTCTAATGCGACCTTTTAGATGCAACCTTTTCACAACAGTTTCATTTGATTATAAAAAAGGTTTCTTCGAACAAAAAGGTTGCACTAGAAGATTTAATGCAACTTTGCTTTTAAAAAGTTACAAATTTTATTGAAAATTGTAACTTTTTTTTAAAAAAGTTGCAAATTTTATTGAAAATTGCAATTTTTTTTAAAAAAGTTGCAAATTTTATTGAAAATTGCAACTTTTTTTTAAAAAGGTCGCAAATTTTATTCAAAATTGTAACTTTTTAAAATTTAATTGAATACTGCAACTTTTTAAAAAAGTTACAAATCTTATTAAAGGAATTGTAGGTTAGGGTGGAATGTGCACAAGGCTTTAAGCACCAAGGACCGAAAGTGAAAAATGAAACCCTAATTACACATAGCCAAATGAACCGACGGGAAGCTCTTATTTCTTTGTTCTGTTACCATTCCAACGACGTTAACCCTCCTGCCATCTACTCTATCGATTGTGAAGCTGCTATATGGGAGGGAGAGATATACTTATTGACAAAAAAATGAGGGAGAAGAGCAAGAGAGAAAGACAGAGTGTCGGATGAAGAATCCAGCGAGAAGGAGGAGGCTGCTAAGTTCGTTTCTTCGGTTTTTCTGGATCATTGAAAGGTATGTACAAGCTCTCTAGACTCTATCTTGATTATCGACTCTTCCCGGAGCTGTGTAGGCCGGAACCGCCTCCGACAGCCCTTAAACCGCCGGAAGTTGTTGCTGTGCGGGATTTTTGTTTTCGGGATTATTTCTAATGCTTTTAGTGAGTCTCAAGCCTTCATAATTCTGTTTAAACTTGTACCAAACACTCTTGGTACTTGTGGGGTCAAGTAGAAGCTTTGACTAAAAGAAAACACCATGTTTTGACTTGCTTTGGCCCCAAAGTCCTAAATCGACGGTTTCCTTTCATGAATGGTTTTCCCTAAACTTGAGTCTGGTCTTGGTGGTGTTATTCAAAAGTTAATTTGTTATGACTCTAGTTTAGTAACCAGACAATTTTGAAAGACACGTGAATTGGGTTAGTTATGCTAGGAATAACTGAAAATAGGAATCGGGTTATATGTGTGTCTCGTTGTATATTATTTGTGTGTTTGAATCTAAAAGAAGTTAAGAAAATACAACCAAGGATGGAAAGATTAAAAATACACATTTGAGACCCATTCAACCAATTATTCTAAGGGCTTGATGGGTTAAGCCAATCCCTAAAGCCTAAGATGACTTCTTGATTCAAACATAAATTTGGACATAATTGTTGATCTGTCTTGCAAGGGTTGTAGAGGCTACATGTAACAAAAAGATTGAGATGGATGGATTATATGAGCCATTCATATATATCCTAGAAGTAGAAAGTAAGATGCTATAATCAACTTTTTTTTAATTATATTATTTCTAAGATGAACTTAAATGGAATGGTTCTTGAAAGTTTGTCTTGAAACTGATGTTACAATGTTAGTGGTTTGCTTATATACTCATACACACTGAACTTAAATGCAATGGATTGAATTCTAATTCCTTTCGGCAAGATATTGTTTCTCTAATGTTCTTATACAAATTTAATTTTATTTTATTCAAATGATGGTTGTAAGGTAAGCTATAAGTTTATCTCTAACCCCCATCTATATGATTTAAAACTTATGAAACCTTTTTGTTTTAGTTAACTTGCAGAGACTCTTGGTATATGCAATGGAAAAAAGTGAAGGAGCTTCTAAGGTATATAGTTTATGTTCAAGGTGAAGATGAACACAAGTTTTGGAGTCCCCTGTTAGGTTGCTTCCAGAAAATGATTGTACGTTTTGATGAGAATGGTCCTATTTTCTTGGTAATATTCATTGTATTGTTGGTGATATTCAAGGAAAATGAAGTTGAAAGAAAGCAATTGATTGAAATGCTTAAAGGGATTTAAGAGGGTCACGAAAAAAAAACAAGTTGAAATAGAAGCTGTGCGAATAGATATTAACTACAAATGATTTGCTAATATGATTTACCGTGTATTTTTAGTACATGTCTAGGATGTTTTTTAATACTTTTTTGTGATTATAGTTGACAACTTTGTGTTGACTTTGATTTATGTTTGTTATTTTGAATTTAGAAATTTCAAAGGAGACCGTAGAATTATATAACATATTTATGTTATTGTTATGGTGTAATTTTAGTAGTAATTAATATTTGTTGCAATGTAGTAAAACATATGTAGTGTCTGTATGATTAGACAAAAATTGTTGCATTAGCGTTAGAAAAGTCACAAAAATAAAGTTGCATTCGACTATCAACAAGGTTGCATTTTTTGCAATTAAAGACGTAACAAAGGTTGCATATATCATAGAGAAAGGTTGCAATTCTTTACTAGAAACATAATAAAGGTTGCAATTGATTATTAAAAAAAGTTGCATTTTCATAACTAAAACCATTAAAAAAGTTGCCTCTCAGTGTAAAAAAAGTTGCATATAAGCATAAAAAAGTCGCTTTTGCATAACAAATGTTTCATTCAAAAAGAGTTGCATCTACAAACGTTTTGCAACTATTTTAGAAAAGGTTGCATTTTCCAAAAAAAGGGTTGCTTTAGGTCTAATGCAACTTTACCTAATGCAACCTTTGGTAAAAGGTTGCTTTAGGCATTATGCAACTTTTTTAAGGCCTAATGCAACCTTTTTGTGCGGTCAACGGAAAAGACAATTGCTAGAAGTGAAGCGCTGTCCGAATTACGAATCATCACTTTAACAAGTGAGTGCTTATTACTTTCATCTTACACATAAATATGAAGTATCTAGATAATTACATGTTTTTGTGTTTATTATGTGCTAAGAACATTATGTGTTAGATAAGATATTATAAGATGGTGTTTAAATAATTTAATTATTTTAGTATTGTATACTTATAAATATGTATTGGGTAGCGACGGGTGATGAGAGATAGGTGATGATAGACAGGTCAAAACTAATATGTCAATAATCAAAACATGTCATAATAAAACAACATCAGAGTATAACTCCCAAAGATCTCATCTTCGGAAATCATGGTGTGATGCACTGCAATCATGCCGACTCCTTTCCTTTCGAAGAAGAAGTACCTAAAACCAAAATTGAAAACTGTAAGCACAAAGCTTAGTGAGTTCCCCCATCATACCACATAATCATATACTGTTAGGCATATCTGGGTGCCCGACCTACCCTATCAAGCATATTTGGATGCTCGACCTACCTTTTCAGCCATATTTGGGTGCCTGACCTACACTTCGGTATATTTCAACCGGTTATGGGTTCTATTTCACCCCTACCACTACCACATAATAACATAGGATAAACATACTGTCAGGCATATTTGGGTGCCCGACCTACCCTCCGGTGTATTCCAACCTGTTACGGGGTCTATTTCACCCCCTACCACTACCACATAATAACATAGCAATAAGCACATAAACCATAACAGATAGTGGCATGCCAGACAATTATCACAAAGACAATCATCTTTACTATAAACAACTACTAGTGGGTCGGAATTGGTGCCTTCTACCCACTCATACAGGAAGGTAACTCACCTCAACTGTGTGTGCCGAAATCATACTCCTTGTATGGCTTAGGACTCCTCTCCCTAAAGCATAACAAGTCCCTTAGTTAGTTACCGGGCCCAAGTATGACTCCCTTATGGCCTAACCTCTAACTCATGTCCCAAGGCAAGGTTCCCTAGTCCTTGCCCTAATGTGCCTTTTCCCTCAAGGTCCAATCCATAATAAATCTAAAGCCCAAGTCCATTAATTTAAACTTCATGGCCCAATAAATCCCAGTAAGGCCCAATACCATAAATCCCAGTCCTAAGCCCAGAGGCCTTACTCCATAGTGGGCCATGAGGCCCAACAAATTCAGGCCCAATCTTCTAAGGCCTAAAACCCATGTTAACCATTATGTATGCGTATGCACGGCGTACCTGGCACGTACGCCCGGCACACACTGGCCTTGATCAGAAGCGGGAAACTGACCCGGAATGCGCAGCGTACTAGGGGGTACACCCACCGTTCCTGCCAGTCACCCTAAAGTTCTTCTTTTGACTTAATCCATTATGTCCTAACATCCAGAACATAGATCTAGGCTTCTACAAACATTCTAAAGCATAAAGTTATGAACTTTATGCTTTTGCATGCATGGATGGGGATTAAGACACACATTAAATCCTTAAGCTCACTTAGTGTTCATCTATCACTTGCATGGTTGAGGCTAAACCATCAAGATCCATTTTTTATGGTTTTAAACACCTCCAAGAGCCAAAAAGGAAAGCTCCTATGGACAGTATCTTCTAAAACTCAAAGGACCTCAAGTATGGCATCAAAATGTGACATAAAACACCCCAAAAAACTAGATCTAAGCATGCAATGATCAAGTTTAAAGCTTTATACCTCTAATGGGTCAGAAATGATGCCAAACTTCAGGATCTACAAGCTTTCTGCAAGCTCTTGCTCCTTCTTCAAGCTCATTCTTCTTCAATAACACCAAAATGCTCAAAGCTCAAAATACATGCAATGGAGTTAGGGTTTGAGTTGGGCACTAAGAGAACAAGGGAGGCTGAGAGAATAAGGGTTTGGAGGGTTATAACTTGTTTAAATAGGGGGCAAACCCTAAAATTTAGGGTTTGCATCTGATCACGCTACGCCAAGCGTACTCATGGGTACGCCAAGTGTACGCATGGGGGCTCCCCATTACGCGCCTCTTATATGTATGATGTGCGTACACCTTGTACAACCAGCGTACGTTGCACCCTAAAATCCCAACATTTTAATAATTATAACTTGAATACAAAGAAATATAATACCCGATAAATCCTGGACGTTACATGATGATAACTAGGTTATGATAGATAGGTAATGATAAATAGGTGATGCGAGATGAGAGATGATTAGGAGATGTCATAACCTTGACATGCGATGTTGCAATGTTGCGATGTAGTCATCTACCAGAATATAAATGGCGACCATCGACTAATCTAAACAAGTCATGTGGAAACACCGGCAGGCTCATAACCTGTAGGTGATGAATTATGATTTCAAGCGATGTAATAACTACGTATTCATGCGATGATACTCTAACCCTTACTAGACACATATTAGGGGAGTAATCCCCCGAATCAGTATTGTCCCTGCGATGTAGGCGATGATCCTTAGGAACGAGCATATAAGGAGATGTGATGTAAGGCGATAAAAAGTAAATACGATGTAGGAGATGACCATTAGCATAAATCTTTAGGGAAAAATAAATAAAGAAAATGGGGATGGGTAATCGGGTTGATTGTTTGACATGAAATATGTGAAGAAACAAATTAACTATAGTATTGTGGGTTAAAAACCGTTGGGTCAAAAATATGGTTTATATTTTGCTTTTCTAAGCATTTATTGTTTTTATTATTTGTGCCGAAAATAGTATAGGATTAATTGTAGCTTGGACCGAAAACCCATGTGTTTTCGGTCTAGCATTGGATTATTTGTATTTTAGGCTTGGCCTTAGCTCCATATATATATATATATATATATATATATATATATATATATATATATATATATATATATACATATATATATATATATATAGGGTGAGGAGTGAATGTGAGGGAAAATAGCCAAGGAGCTTAAGTGTGTGTATTCTAAGGTGTGAGAGAAACAAGAGAGAAGAGTGTGTGTGAACTATGTGTATGGAGCATCAATCATTTCGTTAATACATCATAGATTCATCTTCTTCTTCTTCTCCTTCTCTTCTATTTTGATCTAACATCATCCAATTGAATGGGATTCTGCACCATCAATTGGATCTGATTAATACACAAGCAGATTTGGGGACTTACAAGTGGTATATTGTAAGGCCCTAGATGGAAGGATCTTCACCAATGATCAATCAAGCATAAGAAAACAAAGCAGAAATGGAGTAGAAGATGAATGAAATTGAGCTTGCATACGATTAAACACTTGAAACCGTCTGATACAACTCAGGGACCGAAAACTAGCAAAGTACAATTGTATATCTACCCTGACAACCTGACATCTATATATACTGACAAGGACCAAAAACAGTTTTCGGTTAGGAGACCGAAAACTGGTTTTCGGTCACACCTCAACCAAAAGCTTCCTAGACGGAAAACATCAAACATACACAAAACGACTCCAAAATACATCGAAAAATGCCCTAACTCATCCATACATTGATGCCTATCCCAAACCATATATATTGGCCCTTCAATCTCCCCCTTGGTTTGGGGCTAGCATGATTTAGTCTTTATCAACCACCAGCACGTCTGACTTTCCCATAGCTCCATTCCACATCTCCTTTTCAATAATATCAGCAACCATGGCAGTGTATTCCTTAGTAGCAGACTCAAAAATGTCTTCAGCTACCACGATCTGATGAATAGAAAGCTGATGAATATCCCACTTTCCAAACTGTAGCAGATCCCTCTTGTCATATAGACGAATACATCCATTTTTAAGTTTGATGACAACAAAAGCTGTAGTTTCATCAAACACCCAGTATTGCATGGATTGTAGAGATCCATCTGTATGGTCCTGAAGGATAGAAATCTGCTTTACTTTATAAGTAGCGGGCCACATCACAGACCGAAGAGGCTGATTGGTTTTGGGATCAATGACACTCGGGTATACCTTGATGATAGACTCTGAAGTCTTCATTGATGGAAAGCCCTTTGCCACTTGACCTTCCAAAAATAACTTGAACTATGTCGCCTTGGGATCATTTGTTGGATTTGAAAAAGGAGCCTTAGACAATTCCGTAAGATCAACCCTGGTCCAAGAGTGGAAGTCGTGAGCATCTTTATATAATTCGGTATTTCCACTCTTCCTTCTTACAATCCACATTTTCAGAGGGTCATAGAATCCCCATGAGAGTATCCCAGACCTATCACCATAAACGTCTCTGAAGTGATTTTCTCCAAGATCCATAAAGGTGATGTTTGGTTGATCCATGGGAGCATTCTGATCCGAGCTCCTCTTGAACAAAAATTAACCCTTCTCATCAGACTTGGCTAGTTTAGCACATTTTAACGCCACGAAATTTGGAGCCTGCGCTGGTTCTTTGTCAAAACGACTGACAATCGTGGTTGTTCTTGTAGGAGGTGGAACTACGAGAGCATCTTGATTGGGAAGATAGACTCTTGGCTCATTGACAGATGATTTGAATTTGTCACCAAATTCTTCTTCCAGCTTCTTCTTCAAATCATAATAGTTGGCGGTCAACAAACCAAAATGCGTCTAAAGATCGAAGATCTGCTTTGTTTTCTGAGCTTTATCTTCAAGAAGACCAGCAACTTGAATATTGAGCTTGGTGTTCTCAGTTTGAAGTTCTGCAAGCTTGATATCAAGCTCGATATTTTTTTTAGTTCAGCACACTAATCTCCTTTTTCAGCTCAGGCACTGAGGCGTCATCATCTCCAGATATACCTTCCTCAAATGATATTCCTTTTCCGCGTGAGGAGTGAGTTGGACTTAATGGCTGGGCCAAATGAATAGCTAGTCTCTCAGAGACAGTATCATGATAAGGCCTTGGAGGAGACAATCTTAGGCCAGTAGAAGAACCACCAGCTTCATGGATAGAGCTGGTATTCTCTTGAATGGGCATAGATGAGGATGGGGCAAATGTTGTGGATGGAGGAGTCTCTGTGGTTTGAGTAGGGTCAAGAAAAACTAGTCTCACCCTTGGATCAATTTTGCGTCTTTTCATCGGGGACTGGGAGGTCAGGACAAACTGGTATCACTTGTAATTGGCACGGATGTAGGAACCACATAATCAAGGGGAGGAATCCCTGATGATGTGTCCATATGAGTTGAAGAATTAGCCGCTTCAACGGTAATCGGAGGCTCAACTTCTCGATCGTCAGCTTTCTCCCTTATCTCCGGTGTTGAGTTGGCACCATCATCGATATCTTTGAGGAAGTCATCGAGGTCTTCATTTGGCAAAGGGTGCTCAAGTCCACTAAATTGCATCGAAATATCATCTTCGTCGAAACTGGACAGATCAAGATTCTCATACTCATCCTCTTCTCCTCCTTCAGTCTCAGTAACTTCTTCTGTAGTTCCCTCACTGAAGTCACTCTGAACCGCCACATTTGTGAGATCATGCTCTTCAGCAACAATGGTGGATGGAGTAACATTTTCAATCTCATGGTCTGAAACGGTGATAACATCGTCATTCACATTTGCATGTTCTGACGATGCTTGATGAGTTAACATTTGTTCAGACGACCCATGGAATTCTAAAGATTCTGACGGCTCAGTAAACTTTCCAAATTTCACGAGAGGGTACTTCCCATGAAACATGATTTTCCCTTTACGGTTCTGTTTGATTAGGCTCACAGTGTTTGGTCTGAAGGCTTTCATGTCAAGTATTTCTCTTGTCTTGACCAGATCGGGAAATAGGCTGTTGATGAAGATTTGAATAAATCTTGGATAGAGCAGGAATTGATCCTTCGACTTCTTGTTAGCATTAGTAACCATCTCTTCCAAAATAAACCTTGAGAAGTTGAAGTCAATCCTGGCAGCCAATGCAACAATCACCTGAGTATTTCTCGAGGATATTTCGTCTGAACCACCCTTTCTCCCAGATATGCAGTTGACAAATATGTGGGATAGAAACCTCCAGTAAGGAGGTAACAGCTTCTTTAGGGTTGGTGGAAAGACTCCTTCATATCCCATCTTCTCAAGATACTCATCAACAACTCTCAGATCTATATCAGTCAGGTAAGCAGCTTGATCATCAATCTTCAAGATATCTCTAATGAATTGCTCGGAGATAACAGCTTTGTGTCCCCTGACAGAAGCTTCAATCTTCACTGATCCATTGTCTCCAGTCTTAACACTTGCATATTTCCAGAATTCGTTGATCAGGTTTGGATAAATGATGGGGTTCCATGTAACTGCAGTTGAGATGTAGCACTCCCTTAGCATGTACATCATTCATTTGAACTCGTTGTGAGCTACTGGAGGATCATCAAGAAGAATGGACATGTTGTGACTTTCTGCAACTTTAAGACTTGCCATTTTATCTGCACAAAACGAGCCAGGTGAGAAAACATTTGATTATAATAAATTAAAATTGTTTTCTCAATTAAATCCATTAATATTGGCCATTTTAAATTGAATTTTATTAGACAAAAATGGGTTTTCGGTCAAGTCAGTTAGACCGAAAACTCATGGACCGAACACTAGTGTAGACCGAAAGCTAATTAGAACCGAAAAGGCTTAAATGAGCCGGTTTGACTGAACACATCTTCGACAGAAAGTCGTCTGATCCGGCTTGACCGAGAACGGCTCGGCTTGACCGAAATCCGGTTAGCCGATGGACCGAAAACGGCTTCGACCGAAAGCTCGTCGACAGTTCTTGTTTTCACGATTTGGCCAAGATTTCATGTTCGATTCTCGGTAAAAATTACATGGGCATGGTCGGAATCTTCATACCTTCAAGAAAAACAAGTTGATTTGAATAAATAACACAAAAAAAATTCGAGGGTTTAGAGGATTCTTGGAGGTTTTCAGTCAGAGAGAATGAAATGAGGTAAGAACTGATTTCGAAGTCCCTTTTCTTTTATATATCCGGCCCAAATCCGGTTCTTCACCCATGGGCCGATCCCGATATCAATTAGCATTATGCCCAATACTCAAAAAATTTAAAAATAAATCATTTTGAGGATTAACTTCAAACAAAATAAAATAAAATTTTCTAAATTTTACCAATCCTAAAAATTTAAAGAATAAAAATAAAAATAAGATAAAATAAAAAACATTTTCTAAAATTTATCAATCCTAAAAAATGAAAATAAAATAAAATAAAAAATACTAAAATTTTAATTCAAACTAAGTTTAATCCTCTATCTTGAAATTGATTAACTTTTTGTGATATTGGATCAAAGTTGTTAGACAATTATTTTCCATTTATCAGCATCTCTCCTTTCATGAATAGATCTAGTCGATCGTCGGTATTATGATCCACTTAAGCACGAAAAATTGTGACAAATTTTAGGAATGCTATCAGTGACAGGACAGATTGATCCTAAGTTACTAGATAAAAATTCCTAAGGACCATTTATCTGACGACGACCAAGGATATTGTTGTCCGCCTAAATTGAGCAACGAGATCTACAGACAATCTAGAATTGTTCAATTTTAGATGTACTAGAACATGTTTCCCGCTTCCTGACATACCCCAATAATCAAGAACTTCCAAGATACTCCGTACTTTAGGTGAGCAGACTATTATTCATAGAGAGGATAGATTTAGAATGCATATGTCGTATACTCAGGTCGGATCTTTCAATCACGCAGAGAGTGAAACATATGACTGACTAGAAATTTAGAGGGATTTAGAAGTAGAAGGTTGCATATGTTGTATACCAGGTCGGATTATTAATCACCCAAAGGAGACAACATATGGCTAATAGATAGGAAGAATTGCATACATAGAAGATGCAGAGAAAAAGAGTTGCATATGTTGTAGTCCAGGTCGGATCTTTCGATCACACAGAGGAGGCAACATATGACTAACAGTAGGAGAAAAAGAAAATAATTTCCTACAGACCTACTTTATCGGAATTCCCCAGTCATCCCATCAATACCGGAATTAACCATGTCAATTCATCCTCCACGGCAATCTTGGGATCCAAACCACCAACAACACTGCTTTCTCAAGCTTTTCTACTCCTTAAGCTCCTCAAGTTCATATTCCTCAAGTTCAATCCTATGTGACTCATCAGCCCACCTCATACGTTACACCTCAAATGCAACACATTCAAGTTCCTCAACCTCAAACTTTAGCTCAACAAGTTGGTTCTAGTGTTGGTTCATCCCCAGCTCCACCAATTCAATCTCATGCAATCAGTCCTCAAGCTTCATCTTTAAATGAAAAGGAAGAAAATATGGCCCTCGCCACTGGTTTGGAAACCTGATACAATGCTTTTGTGGCCGTAGAACTCTCCCCACAACTCTCATTTTCTGACCTAGACCAGATCCATCCTGAGGATGTGGAAGAGATGGACATTACATGGAAAATGGCCATGGCAGTTTTCAGGGCAAAACAGTTCTCCAAGAAAACAGGAAAGAACAATTGGAGTGTGAATTCCAACAAGAAAGTGGGATTCAACAAAGGAAAACTGCGATGTTACAACTACCATGAGCCTGGACATTTTGCAAGGGAATGTCCAAAACCAGTTCGAAGAGAGAATTCTGAACGAACCATGGTGTCGGTGACCTATGCAACAAGGGATCTTCTTCAAGCAATCAGACTGCTAACTTGGCGATGGTGGCCCAATCCTTTAATTGGGAAGACCAAATTCAGGCTCTGAATATTTCAGGACCTGAAAATGCACATCTTGCCCAGATCAAGAATGGTGTGGAAGAAGAAACAGAAAAGGATCCTGAAGAAGAGATGATGAATCTTCAGTTTGCGTTCATGGTGCAAACCACTACAGAGCCTGCCAAACCCGAGGTTAGTGAAATTGGTTGCTCTCAGTCTTGTATTAAAACTACTAAATTTTTGCGAGACCAAATTGAATTAATAAAGAGAGAGAACGAGGACCTTAAATATGAGGGTTACACACTTAGGAAAAATCAAAAGCCTTTAAAGACACAATTAGAAAATAACATAAAGGACTTTAAGAAACTGCAAGAGGATTACAGCAACAAATGCGAGAACTATGATCATCTCAAAAGAAAATTTGTTGTTATAACCGCTGAACTTGACACATTGAAAAATCGTCTTAAAAATGCTGAATTTATTTTTAACAAATTCGATGGGTCAAGTGAAATGGTTGCAAAAATGATAGAAGGACAGATGCAGTGGAAGGATATTACTTGTGGTAATCAGATAAAAGTAGGATTAGGATTTGAGAGTGTCCCCCCTCCCTTCAATCATAATTACACTGTTATTCCCTTGTCTCAAGAAGAAATTGACGGAGAACCTTTCATGGTTTATGGGAAATCAGCTTCTGAACAAGCAACACGACCTAATGATAAAATCTTGGATACTAAAATTTCTACCTCAAGTGCAGATAAGTCATAGTTCAGGGGGAGCAAGAAGCTGAAAAGTCTGAGTCGAATAATTTTGTGCCCAAATTTGGTGTTGAATTTTGTGATGAATCTTTGTTAGATTCAAACACTAAAGTTTTTGTTTCTGGTGGTGTGTTGCTTCACACTGATAATTTTGAAAATAATGGTGTTGTTTCTGATAAAGTTGCTAAATCTGATTTGGATGCTTCTACATCTTCCACGTTTGCTACACAATCTAGTGCTTGTTCTTGCAAATGTGAAAATGCTAGAAAAGATAATAAAGACCATAAATCTGACAAGAGCAGTACTCAATCCAATGATAATAAACAAATTTGCTTCAATTGTGGTACTGCTGGTCATATTGCCAGAAATTGTTTAAACCGGATGTTTGTGCATCACATGTTAAAAAGGGGAGAGAATGAGTCTAGAGGACGATCTTTAATTAGAAAATCATCCAGAACCAGATCTCGAGATGATGACTGGAAAACAAATCAAAACAAGAAAATGGCAGGTTTTCAAAAGAACAAATAGGTTTTCAATAAATTCACAAATAGTTTGCCAAAGTCGACCCAAGCTAAGCCAAAGTCGATTTCGTCAAAGAGTAGGTCTGGATCTTCAAACTCTTCGAGTAGAAAATCCACCTACTCAAAGCAAACTGAAAAGAAAACTGTTTCAAAACCTAAATATCAATGGATACCAAAATTAAAATCTGATCAGTCATCATCCTCCTCTGTATCTGTTGAACAAGGAAAATCAAAAGAAAAATTGAAAGATGACTCTGTGAAAGTTAAGGGTCAACCCAGGACTGTAATGACCTGGGTCCCCAAATCTAAATGATTCCGCTCATCGTGCAGGGACAGTTACGAAGGAATGTCGTCAGATGCTGGTATGTCGACAGCGGCTGCTCCCGGCACATGATTGGAGATATCTCCTAACTACGAGACATTCATACATTTAATGGGGGATATGTCTCCTTCACGAGCGGAGAAGGCGGAAAGATAACGCAGAAGGGAATGGTGACCAACAGAGTGCTCAGTTTTGAGAATGTCAATTATGCTCCTAAGCTGAAGCACAGTCTTCTGAGCGTCTCTCAAATCTATGACAAGGGTTACTCAACACACTTCACCGATAAAGAATGTCTAATCTTAAAGTCAGGCATTGTCATCCCGGAGGAATGGATTCTCGTAAAATCAAAGCGGGATGGGAATGCCTATATTATCGACATGAACAACAATGTACCCAATGAAGTCACTTGTCTCTTTTCCAAAGTCTCAGAGCAAAACGCAACGTTGTGGCATCGTCGACTTGGCCATGCAAATGCAAAGAATCTAAATCGTCTTGCTAAGAATGAAATGGCCCACGGTCTGCCTGTCAGAGATTTTATTACCTTTGAAAAATGTGTTTCCTGTGCTCAAGGTAAACACCATCAGAAACCATATCTGCCAAATCAGGTCAACTCCATCAGTCAGGTGCTCCAATTGTTGCATATGGACTTGTCGGTCAACATCCTCAGCATCAACCGAAATTTATATTGTCTCGTTGTGATAGACGATTTCTCTCATTTCACGTGGGTCTCTTTCTGTCCAACAAAGTTGGGATCGCCAATCTTATCAAGAAGTTCATTGTGATGATCGAGAACCAAATCAACAACCAAGTGAAAGCTCTACGTACAGACAATGGAACAGAGTTCAAGAACGTTGTTTTTGATCATTTTTGCGCTGAGAAAGGGATCGTGCGTCAATTCAGCTCTGTCCGGATGCCACAACAGAACGGTGTTGCTGAGCGGAGGAATCGGACATTACAAGACGCCGCAAGGACGATGCTTTGTGATTCTAAACTTCCAGTTTTCTTTTGGGCGGAGGCGATCAACACAGCTTGTTACGTTCAAAATCGTGTCTTGATCAAAAAAGCACAGATGAAAACACCGTATGAGATTCTCTATGGACACAAGCCATTTGTCAGCCATTTCCGAGTATTTGGCTGCCCTTTCACCCTTCTCCACTTGGAATCCAACCCAAAGTTCAATGTCAAAGCTGATGATTGTTATTTCGTCGGATACACTGCTCGTACTGCTTACCGGGTATACACCAAGAAGACGAAGCAAATCGTGGAGTCTTTCAATATTCGCTGGCTTAAAGAGAATGAGACCAACGCTAGGGTGGGTCCTGATTGGCTATTTGACTACACACCTCTATTTAAATCCTTTAGCGGGTCGTATGATAATCAAGCTGGGTCAACCTTTGGCTCGAAGACTATCATTGAAGACGAAGATGAAGAGGTTGTCTACAGACCACCATTGGTTTCTTCTGATCCTCTGGTGGTGTCTATTGTTCCAATTGCTTCTCCTGAATCCTCAACACAACAATCTGCTCCAGATGTTGACGCTACTCCTCTAACTCCAGTTGAAAGAGAGTTCATGAACCAAGATGCTTCTATTGTCACTTAAAATCTAATGGAACTTCTCCTTCCCGAACAGATCGTAGATGAGTTTGTAGCAAATTCACCACACGAAGCTGGTACATCTACTGTGGATTCTTCAGCACATGACGGACTTATTAATATTCATAATCTTCCCGTCTCATTCAATGACATCAATCACAAAATCCCCCCTCGCATACAGCGCGATCATCCGATAGAAAACGTCATTGGCCAGCTGGGCGACGGAGTTCAAACGAGAAGCCAGAGTGGAGACGTCAACACATGTCTCAATTCTTGCTTCATTTCTCAAATAGAGCCCAAGAACGTCGTAATGGCTTTGAATGAGCCCGGCTGGGTAAATGCCATGCATGACGAGCTCAATTAATTCGAAAGGCTCAGGGTTTGGAAGTTGGTGGAGCTACCTAAAGGCAAGAAATCTCTCAACACTAGATGGGTGTTTTGGAACAACCAAGATGATTCGGGTGTCATTGTACGTAATAAGGTGAGATTGGTGGTTCGTGGGTTCAGATAAATTGAGGGTCTTGATTACACAAAAGTCTATGCTCCGGTGGCGCGCTTGGAGGCTATTTGTATCTTCCTCGCTTATGCTTCCCACATGAACTTCATCGTATATCAAATGGATGTCAAGATGGCTTTCTTTTATGGCAAGGTGAAGGAGGAGATTTATGTTGACAACCTCCAGGGTTTGTTAACTCAAAACTTCCTAACCATGTCTACAAGTTAGACAAGGCTTTGTATGGACTACATCAAGCTCCCAGAGCTTGGTATGCTACCCTCACACAGCACTTGCTCGACCATGGTTATTCCCGCGACACTATCGATTAGACCCTCTTCATCAAGCATGTCGGTGCAGACCAGATTCTTGTCCAAATATATGTGGACAATATCATTTTCGGGTCGACGAGTCCTCAGCTATGCAAGGAGTTCGAGGGCGTCATGAAAAAGTGGTTCGAGATGAGTTCATTGGGGGAAATGACCATGTTTTTGGAGCTTCAGGTCAAACAATGTTCAGCCAAAATCCTGATTCATCAAGCCAAATATGTGGACGATATGCTCGAGAAGTTCGGGTTCAGAGACGCTAAACCTGCTTTGACGCCCATGACGGAGAGACCACTGCTGACTCCTGATCTTGAAGGCGAATCCGTAGATCAAACGTACTATAGATCGATGATTGGATCGCTGATGTATCTGACTGCGAGTCGCCCAGACATTTGTTTGCAGTCTGTCAATGCATGCGCTACCAGGCTAATCCCAAACTGTCTCATCTTATTGTTGTTAAAAGGATTTTTTGGTACCTCAAAGGCAGCCCAAAACTGGGTCTTTGGTATCCAAAAAATTCCAAATTTGATCTTTATGCTTTTGCAGACACCAATTATGGAGGTTGCGAGCTTGACAGGAAATCAAATTCAGGCGGATGTCAATTTCTCGGAGATAGGCTGGTGTCTTGGCAATGCAAGAAGCAGAATACTGTCTTGACCTCAACAGTAGAAGTAGAACATGTAGTTGCGTCTGCCTGTTGTTCTCAAGTCATATGGATTCAACATCAGCTGTTGGATTACGGTTTGAATTTTCAAGAAACCCCTATATTTTGTGATAATGAGGCTGCGATCCAAATTGCTAAAAATCCAGTCCAGCACTCAAAAACCAAGCACATCGATATCAAAGTTCATTTTATCAGAGATTGTTATGAGCGCTCGCTCATTCGGCTAGAACAGGTTCACACTGATAATAATGTGGCGGATCTGTTCACCAAGCTGTTTAATAAAGCTCGATACAATGTGCTGGTAAACTTTTTGAAAATGATTCGCTTTGAGGATTAATTTTTGGTTAGGTTAGTTTACATTTGCACATTTTAATTTCATTCTCTCCCATGCACAAATTTAGGGGGAGAAATAAACAAAAACCTAACAAAAATTAAAAAATTAAAAAAAATCCAAAAACAACAGAAAATCAGAAAATCCAAAAACATTAGAAAAATAGAAAAATCAAAAATATTTTTGAAAAGTGATGTGATGGGAAGTGATATAAAACTTGTGATAACAAGCAATCTGAATCTATGTAAGGTACCAAAGCTGAATTGTCTAGGCTCTATGCTCGATGCGCTGGTAGGCACGAAAATTTTTAATGGTCTTGACTAGGTGCAGATGAACTTAAGGAATCTAGAGACTTGATAAATCTTGACCTAGATAGTTCCGTTTAGCCTGACAATATGACGCTTGGGTAGTTTGAGCAGGGAGATATACGTGAGAATCCACCAGTCGCATTAAAGAACCCATATCTAGAACTGTGGTTTAACTCTTCCTCGATGTACGGATTTTGTCCTTAATTCCGGTATTGATGGGGCGACTGGGGAATTCCGATAAAGTTGGTCTGTAGGAAATTATTTTCTTTTTCTCCTACTGTTAGTCATATGTTGCCTCCTATGTGTGATCGAAAGATCCGACCTGGACTGCAACATATGCAACTCTTTTTCTCTGCATCTTCTATCTATGCAATTCTTCCTATCTGTTAGCCATATGATGTCTCCTTTGCGTGGTTAACAATCCGAACTGGTACACAACATATGCAACCTTCTTCTTCTCAATCCCTCTGAAATTCTAGTCAGTCATATGTTTCACTCTCTACGTAATTTAAAGATCCGAACTGAGTGTACATCATATGCATTCTAAACCAATTCTCCCTCCTAATAATTGTCTGCTCACCTAAAGTAAGGAGTATATCGGAAGTTCTTGATTATTGGGGTATATCAGGAAGCATGAAACACGTTCTAGTACAACTAAAAATTGAACAATTATAGATTGTCTGTAGATCTCGGTGCTCAATTTAAGTGGATAACAATATCCTTGGTCAACGTCAGCTGAATGGTCTGTAGGAAGTTTGTCTAGGAACACAGGATCACAATGTCTTGTCACTTGCAGTATGTCCTAAATTTGTCACTATCTTTCGTGTTTAAGTGAACCATAATACCGGCGATCGACCAGATCTATTCATGAAGGGGGAGGTACCGATGAACGGATTAAGGCTGTCTAACAACTTTGATCCCAAATATTTTTGTTTTTGTTAAATTTGTTCATAGTTTTTCTCTATGCACAAATTTAGGGGGAGTATTAAAAATCAAACAAAAATTAGAAAATTCAAAAATCAAACAAAATTCCGAAAATTCGAAAATCAAACAAAAATAAAAAAAAATAAAAAAAAACAAACAAAAAATCAGAAAATTAAAAAAAAATAGTGTTACCTCTATTTTATTTCTTGTTCAGAAAAATCAAAAAAAAATTCAAAAATATTGTGTGCCAACCTTGTTTTGGTTTTGTTTTTATCTTTTTGTTTTGTTTGTCTTGAAAAGTGAATCTAGGTGTAGATGAGACTCGTGGAGACTGTATTGAAAATTTTTGAGTCGAGGCGTCATCCGTGAGCATCGAAGAATTCTCCTTCGAATGAGAAAGAAATGAATATTATTCTTTCGACATTCAATGTTTCAACCCCAGAAGCAAGGTGAAGCTGCACTTGAAGATTATGTGACAGATTGCATTGAAGCCTTCTCAATCAATTTGATGATATCTATGTACCTGCTGAAGTGATCCAGAAGATTCGTTCTCTCTGATGTTCTCTCTGAAGATTCTGAAGCTGAAAGCGCTATCTTTCAAGAATCTTTTCAAGAAGCCTCCTCGCCCAATGCGCGTTCAATGTCAAATCTTGAAGAAAAGCTCAACTGCTCCAAATGAAGTCATCCATTGAATATTCATCAAGATCATCTTGACGTTGTGAAGAATTTGAAGTTAATAGCTAAAGCCAAGCTCCCAATGAAGATTGACAAGAAGTGCCAGCTACTTTTTAGGGGGGGCTTGTTGGGTCAATTAGAAAAGAAAGCTATAAACCAAGGGGGAGATTGTTGGGTCAAAAATATGGTTTATACTTTGCTTTTCTAAGCATTTATTGTTTTTATTATTTGGGCCGAAAATAGTATAGGATTAATTGTAGCTTGGACCGAAAACCCATGTGTTTTCGGTCTAGCATTGGATTATTCGTATTTTGGGCTTGGCCTTAGGTCCATATATATATATATATATATATATATATATATATATATATATATATATATATATATAGGGTGAGGAGTTCATGTGAGGAAAAATATCCAAGGAGCTTAAGTGTGTGTATTCTAAGGTGTTAGAGAAACAAGAGAGAAAAGTGTGTGTGAACTATGTGTATGGTGCATCAATCATTTCATTAATACATCATAGATTCATCTTCTTCTTCTTCTTCTCCTTCTCTTCTATTTTGATCTGACATCCTCCAATTGATTGGGATTCCGCACCATCAATTGGATCTGATTGATACACAAGCAGATTTGGGGACTTACAAAAACCCTATGTACTCACCAGGTATCCCAACATAACCCACTCAGTTTATTGCATCACAAGTAGCAATATTAAAGATACATTTTGTCAAGGGATTCAAGGAGATGTAGATAATTGGTGTAAATTAGTGTAAGATCTGTTTATGTTTATGTTTTTGTATTGATGTTGACATCCTAATGTTTTAATATAAAGAAAAAATATATTTCTTCGAAAATGCTTTGATAATATCATTATCATGTTTTCTGGGAACAAATTCCACAATACTATTCTTAAAAAAGGATACTTTGATTTTTAAATAAGCATAAACAAATCGGTCTTTTCTGGCCGTGAAAATGGGGATGTCACAGTTGGTATCAAAGCATTATTTGAAGTGAACTAGGAATTTTAGGAATTTTCTAGACTTAAACTTAGAATCTAAGCGGTGATCGTGAGGAGTGTGTCTAATATATTTTAGGTAGTACACCTGAATAGACACAAGCACTAGCTTATTTAGGGACGATGACTAAATTGTTTTTATGTGCTAAATGATTTTTCCTATAAGATGACTTATATGCTTTATGATGTTGTCGTTTGATCGGATCTATGGCCTATTGTCGATCGGATCTGGAAATTTTATGTGCTCAGGTTTCTAAATGTTTAATTACGGTATTAGAACTGGCATGTAACTTTTCAGAGTAATAAGAAGGATTACGCGTCTAAACCTTCTCTATCTTAAATTTCTCGTATAGAAAAACTATTACAGTGTATGGAACGTCATGATAAGGAGTCCTACCAGACTAAGCAAATAGAGGAAATAAGAAAGTTGATGATAGTGAATGATACATATCGGAAGATATCATAAGAGAGGTATCTTGCCTTTAGAATGCGTCTAATAAATAATATGACTAGTACGGGAAAAGTACACTTTCGATTAGCAGAAAAAAAAACTTTTGTTATAATCCATGAAGTTATCCCATCGTCTGTCACCAACCAAATTGAAGCAGAATTGTTGTTGAAGATACGTATGGAAGAAGTCCTAGTATAGTCTAGGGAATTTTTAGATTGTTTAGACACATTCATATGTGTTAAATTGTTTTTGTGATAATAACTTGTAGAACTGTGAGACAATACTTAGGAAGAGTATGATTATGTGTGAAAGGTAGTAGAGGCCTATACTACCGGAAGCACAGGACTCGCACTTGGATCAGCGAAAGTCACAAGGTTAACAAGGCACTAGAAATCGATTCCGTTTTGTTCTTGTCTGTCGTTATCATCGTTTCGGTAATGACTAAGAAGATGATTGATATTCCGACCCTAGTAGTCTTATCAAATTGTCCGACTAAGATAAGTCTGTTACATGGTTCGAAGAACCAAGTTCGATGTAACATCCGACTTAAGCTAGAAGATTGAAGTGAAAGATAATCGAAGAGATCAATAGAAGTATTGTGATCGTTGTTAAAGTAAGAAGCTTGTAGCTAGAAGTGCTACATGCTAGAATGTGATTATATCACATTAGAACATGATGGAAGGTATATTCTATTATGGAATCTGACTCAAAAAGATCTGAGTCTAAGCATTGCATCATACGATGAGAGGTCATTAAAACATGACTCATCGGTCTATTATGTTAATTGAAGAAAAGAACTTATCTTAAGTTAAGTCTATTAAGAAGGAGTAGGTGTCTCTAATAAGGATCAAGTTTGTAACTCGAAGGTTACGATTGAAAGTCCAACATAGGACATAGAGCAAGTGCAAGATTAAGCATCGTCAGTAGTTAAGAAGTCCACGAGTTAGATACTCATTTGAAAGGACATAATAGTTGCAGTTATTACCTAGGATGAAAAGATAACATATGGAGTCATTATACAATCCCTGTTTTGTTGATGATTCCGGGACGTAATGATCCTAAGGAGGAGACAATCGTAACGCCCGTAGATTCGGGCTAGTCAATCTAGAGATAATAAATGTTAAAAACGACTTTTTGATAGAAGATTATTTAGGATAAATAATCTTAACCAAAGTTATATTATATGTCACAAGGATTTCGTATATATAAACAACGTTGAAATCCGACTTATAACGAAGAAGTTATGACCCATTGAAGTTTCTCGATTAAATAGCCATGGCTCTACGTAACGTAAAAAGAGATTTTTTTGATAGATTACTTTTTAGCGATAACAATCTAAACTACAATCATAGTATTTGTTAAACCGAGAGCGTGCATAAAGAGAACGTCCAAATCTGACTTCATAAGAGGAAGTTATGATTTTTCGAAGTTTCAGTGTAGCAGTATACGGCTCAAAAATCGAATTTTAGATCGGTCAACTTTTAGCCAAAATGATCTAAATGAGAATTGAAGATCTCATTAATAGGAGTTCAGCGATAAAAATACAGTCAAAACCAAAGTCCATATGTTGATGTTATGAATTTTACACGGTCGTTATTAGTATAATCTTCTCAGACAATTAAATTTAAAATTGGTCGAGAATTAGCCGATGGGGTCAAAACAAAAGTTGTCGGTCTATGTGTGGGTATAAAGAACGTAAAAACAGAGCTCCTATGCGAAAGTTATGAAATTTTTTAAGATTGGGTGTTTTACATGCATCATGCGCCTCGTGTCAGCACCAGGCGAAGCCTTGGTTCCTACACAAAACTCACGATGTGAGAGGCATGTCTGACGACGTGAGAGGCCCTTGGACAACCTATAAATAGAGATGAAATTCACTCATTTAATCACACCTTTCCATTAAATTCTCTCCTAAACCCCCCAAGGTCCTAATACCTTTTCTCTAGCACTTCCTAGGTTTTAGTAGCGAGCCCCGGAGCGCCGAAAGGCACTGAGAAGAAGAGCTTTCAGCTCAGAAGTTCTGCACACATAGAGCCCGACTCCTCACTAAACCCCTAGTAAGTGAGTTATGCTTACTACACTTTAAGTATAACTTATGTTTAAGTTCATTATTGTTATTATGAACCTATAAACAAGATTTATCAGTGATTCCAAGTCATTATACTGATTGATCTACTTACGAGGATGATGTCTAGGCTGTGATTTAGTGAGGTGTTTAAAATGGGATTTCCAAACAGTATACTTCGTATACCAAACGGACCCTACCTCCGATATGATCCTACCTGGTTGTTCCTTACTTGATAGATCATGAAGTAAACTTTGAGTTAATGATGAATCTAGACTAATAATTAGTCGCAATAAATATTAGACTAAACCTTAATAATAATGACACTAGGTTACGTCAACGGAAAAGACAATTGCAAGAAGCGAAGCGCAGTCTGAATTATGAATTATCACTTTAACAAGTGAGTGTATAGTTACTTTCATCTTACACATAGATATGAAGTATCTAGATAATTACATGCTTTTGTGCTTATTATTTGTTCTAAGAACATTATGTGTTAGATAAGAAATTATGAGATGATGTTTAACTAATTTAATCATATAAGTATTATATACTTATAAATATGTATTGGGTAGCGATGGGTGATGAGAGATAGGTGATGACAGACAGGTGATGATAAGTATGTTATGATAGATAGGTAATGATAAATAGGTGATTCAAGATAAGAGATGATTAGGAGATGCCATAACCTTGACCTGCGATGTTGCGATGTAGTCATCTACCAGAGTATAAATGGCGACCACTAACTCATCTAAACAAGTCATTTGAAAACACCGGCAGGCTCATAACATGTAGGTGTTGAATTATGAGTTCAGGCGATGTAGTAAATACATATCCATGTGATGATACTCTAACCCTTACTGGAAACGTATTAGGGGATTAATCCTCGAATCCGTATTGTCCATGCGATGTAGGCGATGATCCTTAGTAAAAGTCCTTAGGAACAAACATATAAAGAGATGCGATGTAAGGCGATGTGAGGTAAATACCATATAGGATACGGCCCTTAGGATAAATCTTTAGGGAAAATTAAATAAAGAAAATGAGGATAGGTGATCGGGTTAATTGTTTGACATTAAATTGTGAAGAAACAAATTAATTGTATTATTGTGGGTTGAAAACCCTATGTACTCACCAGGTTTCCCAACCTGACCCACTTAGTTTATTGCATCACAGGTAGCAATATTAAAGATACATTTTGTTGAGGGATTCAAGGACATGTAGATCATTAGTGTAAATTAATGTAAGGTCTGTTTATGTTTATGCTTCTATATTGACGATGACATTCCAATGTTTTAATATAAATAAAATAAATTTCTTCAGAAATGCTTTGATAATATCATTATCATGTTTTATGGGAACCATTCCGCAATACTATTCTTCAAAAAGGATACTCTAATTTTTAAATAACCATAAACAAATTGGTCTTTTCTGGACGTGAAAATGGGGATGTCACAATCGGCGATTAACAAGAATCTAAGGGATGCTACAAGACCTTAATGAAATCTTCCATAAAACCAAGACAAAGCATAGCAATTAAAGCAGGGGGCACGAGTTGTACTAGAAGCAAAGGAGCATGATGTGAAGGAAGTGCCCCTAAACCCCAAGGATCTTGATGCCAATGTCCTCATATCATACTCAATACTAGAACAAATCGAGCAAGAACTAACAAAGTTCTTAAAATACAAAAGCAAAACTTTCGCTTGGAAGCATGAGGATATGACAGGTATAGATAAGAAAATTGTAGCTCATAAACTCAATATAGATCCTTTTTTCAGGTCTATACACCAAAAAAGAAGGAAATTTGCACCCGAGAGGAGCCAAATCATTCAAGAAGAAATTGAAAAACTTCTCATGACAGGGATGATGAAATAAGTGAAGTTCCCAAAATGGCTAGCAAACTTGGTGGTCGTCCAAAAGAAAATTGACAAATGGAGAGTATGTGTGGATTACACGGATATCAACAAGGATTCCAAAAAATCTAAATGAAACCATCCAATCAAAAGGATACTGCCTTCATAAATCCTATATATATATATATATATATATATATATATATATATATATATATATATATATATATTGCTATATTGCCATGCCTTTTTGGTCTTAAAAATGCATGAGCAACATACCAAAGGCTAGTGAATCGAATGTTTAAGGACAAACTGAGGGACACCATGGAAGTCTATATTGATGATATGGTGGTCAAATCCAAGAAAGTTGAAGATCAAATAAAGGAGCCTTCAACATTTTGGATGAATACAACATGAATCTAAAACCTTCCAAATGCCACTTTGGAATGAAGGCAGGAAAGTTTCTTCAATACATGGTCACTGAGAGAGAGATAGAAACCATCCCTGAACAGATCAAGGCCATCATTGAACTAAAATCCCCATCATCGATAAAGGACATTAAAAGATTAACTGGAAGAGTAGCAGCCCTAAATAGGTTCATCTCAATATCCTCAGAGAGGTGTAAACCTTTCTATGACATCTTGAAGAAAAATAAAAGGTTCAAGTAGACCAAGGAGCACGAAGATGCCTTCCAAGAACTTAAAAAGTATTTCAGTTCAGCACCCCTACTGGTAAAACCATTAGATGGGGAACCACTCCAACTATCAGTTTCCTCTAACGGTGTAAGTGCAGTCCTGGCTAAGGATCTTGATGAGGAACAACATCCCATCTAATATGTAATTAAAAGTCTCTTGGATCTTGAGACCATGTATTCTCACCTCGAAAAACTAATACTTGCAATAGTTACAGGGCCTACAAAACTAAGACATTACTTCGAAACTCATACTATACATGTTAAAACTAACTATCCTATTAAGAATGTTATGAGAAAACCTAACATATTAGATAAACGATAAAGTCACAAGCATTAACAAACTTTGTGGCAGACTTTAGTGATGATCTACACCCAGAAGTAGAACTAGAAACTTGAAAACTTCTAGAAGAAGAACATAAAGGAAAATGGACTCTCTTCACAAATGAAGCATCAAACCAAAGGGGAACTAGCCTAGGGATCATACTAAAATTGCCACAAGGGTACATCCTACCCCAGGAAGTTATTTGTGAATTCAACGCAACTAACGATGAAGATGAATATGAAGCACTAATCATGGGACTACAACTAGCCAAGGTTCTTTAGGTCTATGTCGATACGTTATTAATAACTAACCACTTTAATGGATTTTATGTAGTTAAAAGCCAAAGACTAGCATTATACCTTTAAATTATTAAAAAAAATAGCCTTCAAATTTGAAGCTTTTAGTCATAATTAAGTTCTTAGAGAAGATAACACCGAGGTAGACGCATTAGCCAACATAGAATCTTCCCTCGGGATCCCGCTAGAGACCAGGATCCCAAGGACCCACGTAATGATCCTGGGGATAGAAGATCCCTCTAGGAAACCAGACGACCCCGACGACCATCATCAGACGACCAACATAGAAGCAATCGAAGGCCCGATTCCTTGATCTTCTGGCCTGGATCCCGATGTTCAGGATCCTGATCCAAAATAGTCAGGAACCTCAGAGACATTTGAGATCCTGGACACAACCCGTCATAGAGTATCTCCAGAATGGTACAATCCCAAAAGAAGAAAAAAGTGATAAAGCGTTCAAGATGACGATCTCACACTTTGTGATGATCCATGGAGTATTATACAAGAAATCCAATAGGTCCATATCTAAGATAATAAAGCTATGGAAGTTCTACAAGACATACATGAAGGGGATTGTGGCAGACACACTGGGGGTTGATCTTTGTGTTCTAAAGTGTTAAGAACATGATACTATTCGCCAACCATAAAGAAAGATGCCTTCGTACATTTTCATAAGTGTGATGCCCATCTCATTGTTTCGGAAGCATGAATGGGTGCATATTGGCTAGCTACCCTAGAAGGAAGCATCTTGCCAAGATCCTGAATTACTATACACCTTGAAGCGTACTTTATATAAGTCAATTTAGTCACAATTCCTCACAACTGAGTCGAGGTACATACCTACTCCTTACCCTTATTTCTTTTCTTTGTTTATTTTTATTCTAAGAACACTACTGTTTGGCTGTCAAACCAACAAATAATGGGATAAACTATAACACTAAAACTCAAATCACTGCTACTTCATACACTAAAGATGGTATAGAGTAAGCAGGGTCGATCCACAGGAATACGGGACTTCTTATTTAGCCATATTCTCACACATCATACAAACAATATTAAAATGGGGGATTATGTTTGAACTAGAATTAAAATTCATAAAGAAGTAAGATTGAAAACTAAATTCAGTAAAAGAAATACATTTCTGATTCGGATTCCTATACATGCATTATCTTGTAGGATGTAATATAACGGTGATTCATGTTCAATCTAGGTTGGTAATTTAGATATTAACAAGCTCTAATACCCAAGTTGACAAAAGTGTTTTATTCAAAACATGTTCTTTAAATAAAACTTCATTTAATTGATTCAATTCAAACAAGCTCTTGCATCAAATCATTAAATGACATTAAGATCTTGCAACAATTACCAACAATATCCAACATTCCTCATAAGTTCGGTAATATGAACATCTAATCTTTTATTACACTAATTTTTGATCTAATTACAACCAATTAAGTGCATGTTACTAACATCAAATCACAAAACATATACGAATTTCATAATTTGATTAACTAGATTGATAAGAACCCTAATTCATTGATCAAGTGAAAAGAGAACCAATCAAACATATAATTAAGATCAAATCAAATATTACTAGATGATAAACATAAAATCAAATGCAAATTACAACTTAACAACAAACACTTAGGAATCCAGAATCAGAAATGATAAACAAAATCAGCCACACATGTCTAAGTTAACTACAAATCTAACAAGTATGATCTTCAAATCAACTTACAAAAAGCAAATTAAAGTGTTTCCAAAGTGTTAGATGATGATATAAACTCCCCAAAATAGCCCCCTTGAAGTTTCAAGTCGAAGTTCTCTCTGAATGTCCCAAAAACTGTAGATAAATCGGAAGTTAAGATTTTGAAATTCCAATAGATCACGTTACACGGCCCGTTTAACATATGCCTTGTCATTACACGGCCGTGTAATGACTCTGATGTGCTAAAATACTTCCAAAGCGCGGCCGCGTAACGTATGTTTTGCCAAAGCGCATGCCGTGTAATGAACTGTAAGATAGCCAATCGCCAATTTTCTTCATTTCTTCAATTTAGCTCCGAAAGTTCCGAAATTTCACCGAGAGCTTCCCTTGACCATCCTAAGCATGCTCCAATCTTCAATCACCCTGAAACATCCACAAAAAATGATGAAATATCGATAGATCCTCGATAATGTCCTTAAATGCAAAATGAATGAATATTACACTAAAAATGCAATGTAATGCTATAAATAAACATAAAATTAGCTTGTGAAAAGGTGCAATTTATGCACCTAACAAATCTCCCCAAGCTTGAACATTTTCTTGTCCTCAAGAAAACAAAACAAAAATTAACCTTGGAGGAGATGAATGAAAATGCAAATGAAGAAATGCAAACATAGAAATAAAAAGAAAGAATGCTTCAAGTTATTTATCCCGACAACATAATCATGATTAAAGAGTTGTCAACCTATACCTCAAACACATACGAATGTACTGCATTCCAAATCAGGACAGTAGAAGACTTGGAACACAAAGATTTGCCAACCACTTGGTTTAATTGCATAGAACCATAGTATAAGGCATCTCCTAGTAACTTTTACTGTCAAGGTAGGTGCATCTCAATCTATAGGGCGTGCTCACTGAAGCACTTAACTCGTGTATGCACTCATTTCACAAGATGTGTGAACTCACTCCTATCAAAGAATCTACACTCGTTATTTAGGGTGGAGGACACTCGACGTCGATAAGGCATATCCTATTCTTCTTAGTTTTCTCCCCCATGCTCTTCAATAGCTTGTGGTTGCACAATCTTCATATGTTCTTCCAAAATCCATGTCAACTCTCAGTAATCCATAATAGGAGATAAATCCATAACCATATCAGGAGCGCAAAAGAAATATAAAACAAATATACAAAATAGAACCATATAATCATAATTATTGGCTTCAAAATAAACTTGTAATGCTAAACAAGCCAACAAAATCAAACACAAACGAATTTCCTATAAAATATCATCATGAAAAATCTGGAAAGGCTTGGTTCGGTTCTCTCTTTTTTTTTTTTACTAGAAAGCAGCATGGATATGTACAAAGACTCAACTTAAATATTACAAAAGAAATGAAAAACAAACATAAACTTTTTTTTAACAACTTGATAAATTGACTTTTGAAGAACTCTTTATAAATGACAAATACTTGTTGAGATTTGACTTTGAAATTCGTCATTTTGATGATCTCGCGGTTTTTTGATTTTGGAAAACAAATTGGTTTAAAATAACGATAAACTTCTAATATTTACAACTACAAAACGAGAATGAAAATAATAAACAGTTTTAACAACTATTCTTTGGACACATTGATTTGACTTAAAAAAAAAAACTAATGTTGAAAAAGCTGCATAAATCCTATTATTATTATTATTATTATTTTTTTTTTATTATTATTATTTTTTGTTAATTTTGTTTTTTTTTTTGAACCAATCTTTTGAACCAAGCGAAGATCATGTATAATCCAACAAAAAGTCAATTAGTCTAAACTAAATATTACAAAACAAAACAAAATAAAACAAACATATATACAAACGATTAACAAAATAAACTAAAAAAATGAAACTAGACAACCAAATGAACTTTTACGCCTCCTTATGCCTTACCGATTCACACAATAACGTACTCACAAGTATTTAAAAACGCTCTACATTTGATTATCAACTGCTGTGACCTGAATTATTTAAGAGGAGCTGCTTGTCATAATATACATCAATGCACCGCCACTAAGTGAATAGAAAATAAGTGTGTTCTCACTAGTTCTAAAGTTTCACAAATTAGTGACACTACATGTATAAGGGGTATAAGCAGACAAAACCTTGAACTTGACTATGTATTGTGACAAAAAGTTAAAGGCATTCTAAAGATGAGAAGAAAGAGGAGAGAAAAATTCATGAAATGATCTTAAAAATCTAAATGAAAAAGAAAAATATTTTTGTATTTTTATTTTTTTAAATTTTTACTCATGCAATGAATGAATATGCAACTTTTTTTTAATTATTTATGATACACCCCTACCCAAGCTTAAAAATATGCATCGTCCTCGATGCTTGGGAAGAGAGCAGGACAAATTATTGAGGAGGATCTTGAGGTGGGAATGGAGTTTAAGCACAATGCATAACCACGTTAAATGATCAACACACAACTAACACTCAATTTGACAGCTTAAGCACCAAGATTAAAGCTTTATGACTAATAATGCAAAGTCAAAGAATTGGAAAGAGAATGCCCGATTTAGAGCTTGAAACACAAAATTGGTGCTTGAAATCACTTGTAATCTCTTCCACAATGCTTCCCCAGGCTTATCCTACAAACAATTTGAAGAAATTAAAACAAAATTTTCGGACCCCAATTTCTAGGGTTCTTCCAAAAATCCGAAAATCACCATTAAAATGGTGTTTTGAAGGTGCTTGAGTGTAAGGAAGAAGAAAGGGGAATGAAAAAAATCATAACTTGCTTGCTTAAATCCATGGAAAATCGAAGATTTTAGGTGTATGTGTGTGTGTTCGGTCGTGTGCAATGAAGGGTAGTAAGAGGGAAGTCACGACTAGAATGAGGAAAAGAAGGAGCTGCGCATTCTTAAAGAAATCTTGTTTTTTTTATGTACGAACCTCGTTACATGGCCCGTGTAATGGCAAGAGTAATGTTACATGGCCGTGTAACGCCAAAAATTCTGAATCAAGCTTCATTACACGGCCGTGTTTTGCAAAGGCATGCATTACACGGCCCGTGTAATGTTCTGAGAGACGCACCTGGATTTTTCTTATTTCCGCACTCGCTCACTTCCAATCTTCATAAAAATTATTTTTAGACTCCCCTAATTATTCTAAGAACCTTGGAACACAAAAACTTAAAAGAAAATGTTCGTACGAAAATTTTACAAATATGACCAAAATACCCCCGGGTTGTCTCCCGGTTAGCCGCCCTTGTTTTAAGTCGTTGGCTCGACTTAGCCCCTGAATGTGCTTCATTCTAAATATGTGGGCCTCTCCAATAAATCAACCTGCACGCCATGTATATTCTTTAAAGGGTCTGGTGGGTTTTTTGCTCCTGAATCTTGCACTTGTTCCACCGGTGGAAGGAATTTGGCTTTGGTAGTAGGTGATTCTACTTCTCTTCCATCAATCCGTATGTTTTTATCATCATTGAACTTTAAAATCTCCAGCACCTCCTCGCTTACACCGCACTCCTTTGCAAGTTCTTTGGCTTTGTCCCTGTCTAATTTTTGTGAAAAGACTAACTCCATAAAATCATGGTTAATCAAGTTTAAGCTCTTTTCAACCAATGGTTGGGTCATATTCACAAGATTAACATATTGAACATCAGAAGGAACCTTTTTTACTTCATGAACATTGAAGTTGATAACTTCACCATCAAATTCCATACATAAAGTTCCGTTGTAGACATCAATTTTTGTTTTAGAAGTTTTAAGGAAATGTCTACCCAAAAGTATGGAACTTGAACTTGGAGAGTCATCGTCTCCCATATCTAAGACATAAAAATCAGTTGGGAAGACAAATTCATTGACTTGCACTAACACGTCCTCCAATACTCCCTTTGGGTGTACCAAAGACCGGTCAGCAAGTTGGATGATCACACCGGTTTTGCTCAATGTTCCTACACCAATTGATTTGAAAATAGAATATGGTAGGACATTTACGGATGCAACTAGATCAAGGATAGCTCGAGGTACATAAAGATTCCCCAATTTTCAAGGCACAGTAAAGACACCGGGATCCTTACACTTCGGGGGCATCCTCTTTTTCAAAACCGAGGATACATGTTCCCCAACTGTTACGACTTGATTTCCTTTTAATTTCTTTTTAGATACACAAAGATCCTTAAGGAACCTTGCATATCTAGGTACCTGCTTGATGGCCTCGAGGAGTGGAATGTTGATTTGAACTCTCTTGAACATTTGCATGATCTCATTCTCCTCTCGTTCTTTCTTCGTGCTCTTTAATCTTTCGGGAAATGGAGCAGGTGTGACTTTAGACTCAGTGATGAAGGGCTTCTTTTCGATTGTTTTCTCTTCCTTCTTCTCTTCTTTGGTTGCCTCTTCGACCACTGTTTCTTCTTCCTTTTGATCAACCGAAACTTTTGGACCATCGTAACTCTTTTCCGCCTCTCAATGTGATGGCACACACGTTTTACCTTGAGTTTGCTTCATTTTGTGCAGGTAACTTTCCTTGAGATTCTAGTTTTCTTACGGAAGTGGAAAGCTGTGAAACTTGTTTATCTAAGTTCTTTATGCTTGCTTTTGTCTCTTGTTGGAAAGCTTGTGTACTAGTTGTCAAACTCTTCACTATGTCCTCTAAGGATATACTTGATGAACCTGATTGTTGAGGAGGGTTTTGTGGTTGCCTTGGCTGAAAGTTTTGAGGTGGAAAAGGTGGTCTTTGTTGGTATTGATGTGGTTGACTTGGTTGATAATTTGCATGTTGATGTCCTCCCCAACCTTGATTGTTACTCCATCTTTGATCACCCCGTGGCTGATCGTATCCTCTTTGATTTGACCCAGAAAAGCCTCCCATGGCTTTTGCTTCTTCATAATCCTCATCTTGAAATTGAGGGCACATGTCGGTTGGGTGCCCCACTTGAGTGCAAATACCACAAGGGCAGGGTATGGGCTGCACACCCTTGTCCTTAGCAAGCATCATCACTACTTTAGTCAACTCAGACAGTTGGCTCTTAATTCTTGGAGTAGAAATTTCCTTCACTCCTCTTGGTGCATCACTGTACCATTCTTCTTCTTGTGTTGTATGCTTGGACTCTTCTGCCATGTTTTTTATAAGAGCTCTGATTTATGTTGGAGTTTTATTAGCTATGGATCCACCACTTGATGTATTGAGTAATCTCCTATCCCAAGATGGCATTCCCTCACAAAAATATTGCAACAACTGATACTCTGAAATCTCATGTTTTGGACATCTTGAACACAACTTCTTGAACCGTTCCCAATAAGAATGCAAAGCTTCTCTCTTTTGTTGCTTGATACCAATGATTTCCCTGCGTAAGGCCGAAGCTCTCATCTCTGGAAAATATTTGTCCAAAAACATCCTTGCAAGTTCATTCCATGTTGTGACTGGCCCCGGTGGTAAGTCATACAACCATTCCTTAGCTGAATCTTGTAATGCAAAAGGGAATGCCCTTAATTTGATTTGATCTTCTATGACTTCATGTGGCTTCATACCCACACAGACAACATGACATTCCTTAAGGAATTTATGTGGGTCTTCATTCTCAAGACCATGGAATGAGGGTAACAAATGGATGAGTCCAGACTTGAGTTCAAAGTTGATTGTTGCAGGGCAATTTATGCACAAAGGTTGTTGGATGACATCTTGAGTGGCCCACTATCTAAAGGTTTGTTCAGGTGGTGGGTTTGGAGGATTTTGGTTTCCTCCATGGTTTTCTGCCATGGTAGGAGTAGGTGAAGATGGTGGGGTGATACTTTTGGATGTTGGAGAAGATGTGGTTGATGGATTTGATGAAGAAGCTTCGGATTGTTGTTTCTTTAGAAGTTTGGCTTGCTTCCTTCTTTGTTTTGCAGATTTCTCTATCTCCAAATCAACTGGTAAAGGTGTACCTGTGCGAAAAGATCTTGGCATAAACAATTAGTACTACCGTATCCCCGGCAACGGCACCAATTTGTTTGGCTGTCAAACCAACAAATAATGGGATAAAATATAACAATAAAACTCAAATCACTGCTACTTCATACACTAAAGATAGTATAGAGTAAGTAGGGTCGATCCACAGGAATACGGGACTTCTTATTTAGCCATATTTTCACACATCATACAAACAATATTAACTTGGGGGATTATGTTTGAACTAAAATTAAAATTCATAAAGAAGTAAGATTGAAAACTAAATTCAGTAAAAGAAATACATTTCTGATTCGGATTCCTATACATGCATTATGTTGTAGGATGTAATATGACGGTGATTCATGTTCAATCAAGGTTGGTAATTTAGATATTAACAAGCTCTAATACCCAAGTTGAAAAAAGTGTTTTATTCAAAAAAATGTTCTTTAAATAAAACTTCATTTAATTGATTCAATTCAAACAAGCTCTTGCATCAAATCATTAAATGACATTAAGATCTTGCAACAATTACCAACAATATCCAACATTCCTCATAAGTTTGGGAATATGAACATCTAATCTTTGATTAAACTAATTTTTGGTCTAATTACAACCAATTAAGTGCATGTTACTAACATCAAATCATAAAACATATACGAATTTCATAATTTGATTAACTAGATTGATAAGAACCCTAATTCATTGATTAAGTGAAAAGAGAACCAATCAAACATATAATTAAGATCAAATCAAATATTACTAGATGATAAACATAAAATCAAATGCAAATTACAACTTAACAACAAACACTTAGGAATCCAGAATCATAAATGATAAAGAAATCAGCCACACATGTCTAAGTTAACTACAAATCTAACAAGTATGATCTTCAAATCAACTTACAAAAAGCAAATTAAAGTGTTTCCAAAGTGTTAGATGATGATATAAACTCCCTAAAATCGCCCCCTTGAAGTTCCAAGTCGAAGTTCTCTCTGAATGTCCCAAAAACTGTAGATAAATCGGAAGTTAAGATTTTGAAATTCCATCAGATCGTGTTACACGACCCGTGTAACATATGCCTTGTCATTACACGGCCGTGTAATGACTCTGATGTGCTGAAATACTTCCAAAGCGCGGCCGCGTAACATATGCCTTGCCAAAGTGCGGGCCATGTAATGAACTGTAAGATAGCCAATCTCCAATTTTCTTCATTTCTTCAATTTAGCTCTGAAAGTTCCAAAATTTCACCAAGAGCTTCCCTTAACCATCCTAAGCATGCTCCAATCTTCAAATCACCCTGAAACATCCACAAAAATGGTGAAATATCGATAGATCCTCGATAATGTCCTTAAATGCAAAATGAATGAATATTTCACTAAAAATTCAATGCAATGCTACAAATAAACATGAAATTAGCTTATGAAAAGGTGCAATTTATGCACCTAACAACTACTGACTTAAGCATCAGAAGGATGCTAGCTAAGCTAACGCCCACCCCAAGCTAAAATTTGTAAAATGCATAAACTCAAGGATCCTAGCCACTATGAATAAAGACTAATCATCTCTCCTTCGACTAAGGGTACTTAATCCCCTCTAAGGTTTAAAGAGTTAATAACCTCTTTCATCCGTGTTTGGGTTTCCACACCCCGCTTGGACGCACGATATCTTACTATGGGATGTGAGTAAGGGGATCATTTCACGCTTTAGTGACTTGACAACCCTCTTATTTCTAAACATATATTCAGATCCTAAGGTTTAAAAATTTAATGACCTCTTTCTCATGAGTTTAGGTTTCTACACCTCACTTGGACGCATGATATCTAACTGTGGGATGTGAATAAGGGGATCATTTCACGCTTTAGTGACTTGGAAACCCTTTTATTTCTGAACATATGTTAAGATCCTAAAGTAAATTTCTAAGGTTTATAACACTTTCATGTTATATTACGAAATGGGATTTTCCCCAGTTATTATCTGAAATTGGGATTTTCCCCAGTTATTATCTAAACTTAGGATTTTACCCAGTTATTATCTAAAGTTGGGATTTTCCCCAAGTATAATCTAAGTTGGAATCTTTCCTAATATAATATAATTTGGGATCTTCCCTAATATCTTCCCCATTATTTCTTAAGCTGGGATCTTCCCCAGTATTTCTTAAGTTGGGATTTTCCCCAGTAAAACTTTAAGTTGGGATCTTCCCTAGTGAATTACTATATGGGATCTGTCCCAATTTTACCTGAGTTGGGACTTTTCCCAGTGAATTCTACAGTTGGCATTATCTCTCAAAAACATATTCGGAAGAACTCTCTTCAAGATGATAAAATCTATCCAAAGTAATGTTCAGAGAGATGACCAAAAGATCAATTGGAGTTTAAGCTGGCAGCAGGTTCTATCTATCACTACACCTAAGATTGTCATTAATAGTTCTTTTTCTTTGAAAAAGTTCTACAACAACTTTCAAGATTTTTTTTAAAAAAAATTAAGGATCCCGGATATTACAGGATCCCAGGCAGGTAGTTATTTACTTCATATTATTAAGATCCTAATAGTTTTTATAAACTCTAAACTTCTTAGGATCTTAATTATTTGGAAAGCTTTTGAAAAATTCATTATCCTATTTATACAACCAAAGAAACCATGCAAGAAAAAGAGAAAAACCAAAGCATCAAATTTGAAAGGGGATGCCCTCCAACCCAAGAAAAGAAAATATTGTTTTACATACCAAAAAATTTAAATTGTTTGAAAATTTAATCGAACCTAATTCAAGGTTTGATCATCCCTAACTAGGGTATCCTCTGTCTCCTTCTTCTCTTCCTCCCTTTTATTCTTCTTCTCTGCAGGATCCTGAATGACATTAATGTGCCTACTAGTTAACTTGGCCAAAGCTTCACGCCAACCAGCCACATTCCAAGATCCTGCGCCAACTTAATCTTCGTCTCCCAGATGGATTCGAGGGTACTGCTCTTAACCTCAACAACCACCTCCTTGATCTCCAAGGCGTGCTCCATGAGGATGTCTTCTCCTTCTTTTCCAAGATTTGACCGCTAGAAATGGCCTCATCAAGTTCAAGGAAGGAGAAGCGAGCATTAGAATGTGTAGCCTTGGATCCTGAAAATTGCAAAGAATCCTCATCAGTTTGAGATCCCCCAAATGAAACAAGTAAAAAGAAGGATCCTTACCGGTAGACATCAGAGTAATGGTGGAAGAACCCTCTTGGAAGTTGGAATGGTCGAAATTGAAAGATCTTTCATCCTCAAGCAAAGCGAGAAAGCTTTCAACCATCTCCTCAGTATCTTCAGCAGATGAACCAACTTCCTCGAACTTGAAAATGTGCCAAAACAAACAAAATAAGGACACGTGAATTTCAGGAACCTTATCATAATTAAATAATATTGTACCCTTTTTAACCTAGTTTATTGACTGGAGATCGTTGATGGGAATAGAGTTGTGTTTCACAAACAAAAAACTTACTTTCCAGGCACCAACTTTTTGTTTTCATTTCAAAATTAAATGTGATTTGTTGGTTTTGACTTTGAGCAGGAAATGAGAAGATCAAAAAGTTTAAAGATCATAAACATTAGCCAATTCAGGTAACCCCGTGTCAATGTTTTTAAATGGATTCATCCAACAGATCCAGAAAAATATCCTCTAGATCACAGACAAGTTTGAGAACAATAAATTTTTGTAACTTCGAAGAACTCAGAGATGACGCCAGAAAAAGGGTATGTCAAGCCCAAGGAGAAAGAATATTCAGGAAAACAAACCCATGTAGGAAAGACGAAGCCAGGTTTGGCCTTAGCATCAAAGGCATGAAAATGATATTGGTAGGAAAAGCTCTGATCGATTTCAAGGACTCAGTGTCATTATCGTCAAAAGAGAAAGTCCCCTCATAAGGCAAGATCTTTTAATCGAGGAAGCCCTCATCAGGAAGAGTAAGGATGCTCAATCGAAAACAGAGTGTCTTTTACCCATGATCAATAAACAAGAAAAATGAGAAGAAAAGAACAAGAAATTTACCTTCAAGATAACCGATAACGCTTGAAAGAGAGCTAAAAGAAGTAATAGAATACTGATAACCATTAACCCCTATTTATGTGGATCGCAGAGAATACAGAAGAGATTTCACAACATAATCATATCTTTTGAACGGATACAATTCTATATGTTAGGGTTTGAATCTCAAATCCTTTATTTACAACTAATTAAATTATAAACTTTAAATACTTGAAATTAATTCAAATACTTTGTGAGTATAATTTTGGGGCAATTGTTAGGGTTGATATTCTCAATCCTATCCAGGATCTCGAATCTCAAAGACATATGAGGATCCTAAAACCTACCTAGGATCCCAGATCTTAAAGGAGTCTAAGGATCCCGAACATACATCAAGATTATGAACATCGCTATTATTATTTACTAACAAGTTTAACATATATTTTTCTTGTATATATCTCACATGTGTAGAAATGGTCAGCATAAGACTCATTCATAATGAAGAATCACTTCACCACACTTAAAACCCGGGAATACCAAGTCAAAGCACATTGCAAATATCAGTTCAGTAGGATCCTGAAAATATCAAACTTTTACTTACATACCCTAGACTATAAATACACTTGTAACATGCACACAACATGCACAATCTTTTGACACTTTATAGACCTAGAGCTAGGAAAACACTTGTAATTTTATTTCTATCATCATCTTTGTAATTTACATTCAAATCAATAAGATCATTAAAGGCAGGTGATCATTATCACCTCCCAAGGTTTTATGTTGGAGACCCTAGCAATGATCAAGGACTTTCCTTGTAAACTACCTGTGTTATGTTTATCTCAATTCAGTACTCACATTATTCACAACACCACATCCTCTCATTCAATTTGGTTAATATCATCTTAGTCAATTTTTGACCAAAACATAAGGGTCAAAATGTAAAATACCTAGAAATCGAGATGTTAAAATTCTTCCCTGCTTGAATTAGACTTCAACCTCGAAGTCCGCTACTATGAACAACTTAGGGTATTGCTCCTGCATCTCTGACTCAGGTTCCCAAGTCCATTCGGAACCCTTCCGATGTTTCCAGTTGACCTTGACCAAAGATACCACCTTGTTGCGCAAGGCCTTCTTTTTCTTATCCAAAATTTCCACTGGTCTCTCAACATAATTCATGTGATCATCAACCTAAATATCATCCAGATGAACAACTGTTGAATCATCAATCATACACTCCCGAAACTGAGAAACATGGAAGGTGTTGTGAATATCACTGAGCTCCTCAGAAAAATCTAACCGGTAAGATACCCTGCCAATCCTGGCAATCACTCAAAATAGCCCAATAAACTAGGGGCATAACTTTCCCCTCTTCCTGAAGCGTATTTCACCATTCTTGGGTGATACCTTCAGCATAACCATATCACGGACCTGGAACTCCAACTCCGATCGGCGTCTGTCGGCATAACACTTCTGCCGACTCTGAGTTGTGTGCGACCTATGTCTGATCTGCTAAATAAGCTCTATCATATGAAGGACTACTTCGGTCCCTCCATAACCTAGTGGCCGACCTTTCCCCAGCAGGCTGGGGTACGATCCCATAGAGAAGATCAAATGCCGGTGCACTGATACTAGAGTTATAGCTGTTATTGTATGAAAACTCAGCTAAGGGAAGGTAGGAGTCCCAACTCCCACTGAAAGCAATCACACAGGATCGCAACATGTCCTCAAGTGTACAAATGGTCCGCTCGCTCTGACAGTCATTCTGCAGATGATAAGTAGTCCTAAAGTGTAGTCTCGTACCCAGTTCCTCGTGGAATCTCAGTCAAAACCGCGAAGTGAACCGAACATCCCGATCTGATATAATAGAAACTAGAACACCATGTTGGGCGACGATCTCATGCACATACACATCAGCCAATTTCTCAGTCGAGGAGCTCTCCCGGGTAGCTAAGAAGTGGGCATTCTTGGTCAAACGGACCATTATCACCCATATCACATCGAACCCCTTAGCCGTCCGAGGTAGCTTGGTGATGAAATCCATGGTCATGTGTACCCATTTCCAGATAGGAACCTACAGAGGCTGAAGCTTTCCATGTGGCCTCTAGTGCTCGGCCTTGACCATCTGACAGGTCAAGCACCTATCGACATACTAGGTTATTTCCCTCTTCATGCATGGCCACCAATAACTAAGATGCAAATCCGGATACATATTGGTGGCTCCAGGGTGTATAAAAAATTTGGACTTATGTGCCTCCTCCAGCACAGACTGCCTGATCCCACCAAAATCTAGTACCCAAACCTGAACGCATTGGGTCAACAATGAAAACCTGTCAATCTCGCCCCTTATTTGATCCCGATTCCAATTCTCCTTCTTGACTCCCTTAACCTAAGCCTCCCTAATCAAATCCAGTAATGGTGAAACAATATAAATCCTCATACATAGGCTATCCATAGCAGAACTAACCGACTTGTATCTCAAAGCATCAGTGACCACATTTGCTTTTCCCAGGTGGTACAAATTTTCGCAGTCATAATATTTGACCACGTCGAGCCACCTACGTTGTCTCATATTCAGATTCAGCTGATCCATGAGATATCTCAAACTCTTGTGATCCATGTAGATAGTACACTGGACCCCATACAAATAATGTTGCCAAATCTTGAGAGCAAACACCACCGCTCCCAACTCCAAATCATGTGTCGGATACCGAACCTGATGCGGCTTCAGCTGCCTATAAGCATACACAATAACTCTCCCACATTGCATAAGCATCGCTCCCAAACCGGTGACGGATTCATCACAATATACTACAAAATCCTCGACACCCTAAGGTGTAACAGCCCGAAAACCAGGTACCCTTCTATTTATCCCTTCATCTTTGTTATGTTCGCTTTTTAGGGTTGCATGATTTGCGAGTACGCTGGGCGTACAAGAGGTACGTTGCGCGTATTCGTGCGCTTCATTTGGACGCGTTCACCCTCAGGTACGCTGGGCGTACCCAAGGTTACGCGTTCACCCTCGTGAACATTGCACCATGCATGAGATCTAGGTCCTTGAGTTGGAATAGAGTGATGTTATGAAGTGTTGGAGCCTTTACAGCCATTCCAAGGCTTAAAGGTCTCGACTTTATGGGTATAGACGCATAAACTGAGCCGGATCTAGAAGTTGGAGTAATGGCTTAACCGATTAAGACCAGAAATGATGTATGCTAAAGTCTGATGGTTACGCTGGGCGTAACTTCCAGTACGCGCAGCGTACTGGGTGGAGACCCCGATCCATGGGTTGGCGATGTACGCCCCGCGTACATCAAGCAGTACGCCCCGCGTACTCGTAGGGTTGACTTTTGTTGACTTTTTAGGGTTTTGGTCAACATGAAGACTTTGGGTCAAGGAGGGGTAAAATGGTCTTTTACCCTCTGAGGATGATGATAAGGGTTAAAGTTTAGTTGTGGAAGTCTTGATTATTAAATGATATTTTACGATTAGGCGAGGTAGAGTCGTCGTTGGGTTTTGGAGATAGCGAGTACGCGAGATCTTAGACTTTCCACGAGGTGAGTCTTCTCACTATACGTTACCTTGAGTGGTATTCTGGTTTGGCCAGAGGGTCTTATGTGCTATTTATGAGATTTTATGCTATGTGTTATTTGTATGTTGTATGACTATATGGACCGGACCGGAGGGTCCAACGATTCAGAACGGGCCAGAGGGCCCAATGAGCTATGACTGGACCAGAGGGTCCGACGAGCTGCGGGACTGGAGGGTCCCGCTGAGACATCTTGACCAAAGGGTCGGGTTTAGCCTCGAGTGGCGTATTTGTGGTATGTGGTATTTTGAGGAACTCACTAAGCATTATGCTTACAGTTGTTGTGTTTGATGTCTCAGGTACCAGCGAGGACCGTGGGAAGGCGACGACTTGACTCGTACACACTCACACCGATGGAGTTAACATTTGAGAGATCTTGGGAATTTGTTTTGAAAACACTGTTGTTTCGGATTCGAAATTATGATATGATATACATTTGGTGGTTTTAAAAATTAAAAATTTAATTGGAATTTTACGTTGTTACAAGTTGGTATCAGAGCCAGGTTTGAGGGATTTGGATGCACCTTCGGGCGTATTTGAACTCAAACCGAGGATTTGAGAAATTTTACAACCAAAACTGCAAATTTTCTAAAAAGAAAAAGAAGTTTTGGAAACGAGCAGAGTGGATGGTGTGTACAGTCAGCCAGCGCCCGAACGGTGAATCCCCAAAATACCCTTACATTATATGTTATGAGTTATGAGATATTATTTTATGCATGATAGAGAGGCTAGGTATTCCTATAAGGACTAGAGTGGCCTGATTTGTGATGCCTTAGCCTAGGAGATTACTGCTGCTATGAGATACTTTGAGAGTGAGTAGGTAGCAGTGAGGAGCTCATGATAGGTCAACTGAGGGTAGCCAATGCATAGCGAGAGTAGAGTATTTACGACTTGGGATCCTAGGAGGAGGACTTGGATTGTATATTGATTCGATGTGGACAATAGTATTGGGCCCGTACTATTGAAAACACCGGATTGGTGCGCAGTCCAAGTAAGAATCCTTGGGGGTACCAGGAGTGAGGATGTTTGAGTTATCGAGTGTGGGAATACTCGAGAGTATCCCTGATATTTCTTATGTTGTGTTTCAGAGGTTGATCATGGTCGGGACACGCCATAACCCCGAGAGCAGTGGGGTGAGCGACGAGGAGATCCGTCGGATCATCCATGAGGAGGTGGCTGCTGCCATCAGAGCTGAGATTCCGGAGATGTTTAGGTCTATTAAGACCACACTGATCGAGACGTTTGACGAGCGTTATGCTGCCTTGACTGATGCGGTTGTTGCTGCAGCCACAGCAGCTGTTGCTGCTACAAGACCCCAGGGTGGTGATTCGTTGTTGTACTGAGAGTTTAGCAACACGAAACCACCAGAGTTCGATGGTACGCAGGACCCAATCGCCGCTCTGAGGTGGATCTCAGACATGGAGGGGTGTTTCTATACGTGCTCGTGTCCGGAGCACTTGAGGGTGCGATTCACACTCAACCAGCTTCGCTTGGGGGCAAAGGACTGGTGGAAATTCGTGACCGCGAGCTATTCTACAGCTGAGCTGACTGCAGTGACCTGGGAGAGGTTTACTACGATGTTTCGTGACGAGTATGTTCCCCAGGTGGAGAGGGAACGTTTAGCTCAGGAGTTTCTGACCCTCAAGCAGGGGACAGAGTCGGTGACAGTGATTACAAGGATGTTTCATGAGCGGGCGCTGTTTTGCCCGGAGTTGGTGTCCACTGAGCAAGCTCGCATGAGCCGTTATCTGAGTATTTTGAGGAGGGACATCCGTGAGTTCATGGCAAACTCGACTTACCAGACATTTGCCGAGCTCCAGGCAAATGCCAGGAAGAGGGAGATCGAGCTTGAGACTCAGGCGAGGGAGGAGACTGAGTTGCAGAGGGGTGATCGACGACCGGCGCAGTCGCAGCCGGCCGCCAAGCGGGCAACGCCCGCTAATTCGAGGATGGGCAGTTCGAGGGGCCGCACTTGTGGGAAGTGCGGCAAGAGCCATGATGGGCCGTGCAAGACTGGGGTATGCTACAAATGCGGGAAGGAAGGACATTTTGCGAGGGACTGTCCGAAGGGGTTCTCGGTTTGCTTCCATTACAACCAGACCGGCCATCGGAAGGCCGAGTGCCCCCAGCTTCAGAGGCCAGCGCAGGGATCTGCACCTGCGGTTCGAGCTGCTGAGACCCGGCCAGTGAAGGCCAAAGCACCGAAGGCTAGGGGGAGAGCCTTCCAGCTGACTGCGGAGGAGGTCCACGCAGCACCTGACGTCATGGCGGGTATGTAATCTTTATCTATTTTATGTTGAGTTTATGCTATTGTAATTGCTATATGTTATGCGTAGGTACTTTTCTTGTGAGTTCTGTACCTACATTGGTTTTATTCGACTCGGGTGCGACTCAGTCTTTCATATCTTTGGCTTTTAGTCGGCACATTAGTATTCCGAGGGAGGCGTTGAGTCGACCTCTGCGGGTTCCATAGCAGATGAGCGTGAGGTATGTGCTACCGAGGTGATACGTGGATGCATGCTGGAGATCTTCGGGGTGGAGTTCCCGATTGATTTGATTCCGATCGCTATGGGGGATGTTTGTGTCATAGTAGGAATGGATTGGTTGAGCCGTTTTGGGGCTGTCATATATTGCGAGCGTCAATTGGTGAAGATCCGAGATCCTAGTGGGGGAGCGCTGCCGGTTTACGGAGAAGGGACTCGTGGTGGTTCGGTTTTATGTTCGGCCGCTAGAGCGAGGCGGAGTTTGCAGCAGGGCTGCAAGGGGTTCGTAGCCTATGTGACAGATGTGCGAGAGGCCGCTGGGAGGCCAAGTTCAGTGGATGAGGTGTCGATAGTGCGTGAGTTCCCGGACGTGTTTCCCGAGGAGTTGCCGGGTGTGCCTCCCGATAGGCAGGTGGAGTTTCGTATCGATTTGGTTCCCGAAGTTGCGCCTATCGCCAAGGCGCCGTATCGGCTAGCACCGCCAGAGATGCAGGAGTTATCCTCACAGCTGGAAGAGCTGTTGGGGAAAGGGTTCATCCGTCCTAGTAGCTCTCCCTGGGGAGCGCCGATCCTTTTTGCTAAGAAAAATGATGGTTCACACTGGATGTGCATTGATTACCGGGAGTTGAACAAGTTGACGGTTAAGAACCGTTATCCGTTACCGAGGATCGACGATCTATTCGATCAGTTGCAGGGGCGTCTTGGTTCTCCAAGATTGACTTGAGATCGCGATATCACCAGATGAGAGTTCGGGATGAGGATATCCAGAAGACGGCGTTTAGGACTCGTTATGGGAATTACGAGTTCGTGGTGATGCCATTTGGGCTCACCAATGCACCAGCGGCGTTCATGGATCTCATGAACAGGGTGTGTAGGCCGATGTTGGATCGTTCGGTGATTGTTTTCATTGATGACATCCTGGTGTATTCGAGGACCAGAGAGCAGCATGCAGAACATCTGAGGGAGCTCCTCGGAATTCTGATATCGGAGAGGCTCTTTGCCAAATTCTCCAAGTGCGATTTCTGGTTACATGAAGTCCAGTTTTTAGGGCATCTCGTTAACCAGAACGGGATATTGGTTGACCCAGCCAAGATTGAGGCTATGATGAGTTGGGAGGTGCCGAGGTCACCTACGGAGATCAGGAGCTTCTTGGGGCTGGCAGGCTACTATAGGAGATTTATCAGAGATTTCTCCAAGATTGTCGTGCCACTTACCAAGTTGACCCGGAAGGGTGTTACTTTCTCATGGGGTCTGGAGCAGCAAACCTCGTTTGAGACCCTTCGTCAAAGATTGTGCGAAGCTCCTGTACTCGCACTACTAGAAGGGATGGAGGATTTCGTGGTGTATTGTAATGCTTCGATATTGGGGATGGGAGCGGTGTTGATGCAGAGAGGGCATGTGATCGCGTATGCATCGAGGCAGTTGAAGCCTCATGAGACGAGATATCCCACCCACGATTTGGAGTTGGGGGTTGTAGTGTTTGCCCTCAAGATCTGGCGTCACTATCTGTATGGGGTTCGGTGTACGATATACACTAACCACAAGAGCTTAAAGTACTTGATGGATCAGCCAAACCTGAATATGCGCCAGAGGAGATGGTTGGATGTGGTGAAGGATTATGATTGTGAGATCTTGTACCACCCGGGCAAGGCTAATGTCATAGCCAACGTTCTGAGCCGTAGGTCGGAGAGCGCCCCGATACGAGACATTTATATGAGGTTAACGATGATGACTCCGGTATTGGACACCATCCGAGGGGCCCAGGCTGAAGCTGCGAGACCAGAGAACCGAAAGCGGGAGTGGGTCGTTGGGCAGGTGTCGGAGTTCGTTACCGATAGTCGGGGGCATATGACGTTTCAGGGTCGGATTTGGGTACCGTTTGTGGGCGGGACGCGTACCATTTTGATGGAGGAGGCGCATCGATCGAAGTTCTCGATCCATCCCGGGGCTACCAAGATGTATTTGGACCTAAAGAAGGAGTATTGGTGGCCCTGTATGAAGAGTGATGTTGCTTGGTTCGTCGAGAGGTGCCTAACTTGTCGCCAAGTTAAGGCCGAGCACCAGCGTCCGCATGGTAAGCTACAGCCGTTGGAGATTCCCGAGTGGAAGTGGGAACAGATTACCATGGATTTTATCACCAAATTGCCAAGGACTGCGAGAGGAGTCGATGCAATTTGGGTGATTGTGGACAGGTTGACGAAGAGCGCTCATTTTCTTGCTATCAGTGAGAGCTCTTCTGCTGAGAGGTTGGCAGAGTTGTATGTGAGGGAGGTGGTATCGCGGCATGGGGTTCCGTTGTCGATCGTTTCAGATCGAGACGTGCGATTTACTTCCAGATTTTGGAAGAAGTTCCACGAGGAGTTAGGTACGAGGCTGCATTTCAGTACCACATACCACCCGCAGACAGACGGACAGAGCGAGCGGACGAGTCAGACGCTTGAGGATATGCTCCGAGCATGTGTTTTGGATTTTGGAGGGAGTTGGGACACCTATCTACCCTTGGCAGAGTTTTCGTACAACAACAGCCATCATTCGAGCATTGGTATGCCACCTTTTGAGCTGTTGTATGGGAGGAGGTGTCGCACCCCCATCTGCTGGGGATAGGTGGGGCAACGGGTAATGGGTAGCACAGAGATTGTACTCCAGACGACCGAGCAGATACAGCAGGTCAGGCAGAGATTGTTGACCGCGCAGAGTCGCCAGAAGAGTTATGCGGACAGGCGTCGGTCCGAGCTCGAGTTTTAGGTTGGTGACCTTGTGCTCCTAAAGGTCTCTCCTTGGAAATGAGTGATACGATTCAGGAAGAGGGGCAAGTTGGGACCCCGATACATTGGACCCTTCAGGGTAATTGCTAGGGTAGGAAGGGTAGCCTACTAGTTGGACCTACCTACTGAATTGGGACAGATCCACGACACCTTTCATGTTTCTCAATTGAGGAAATGCATTGCCGACGAGTCGGCCGTGGTGCCTTTGGATGATATTCAGGTGGATGCAGGCCTGAATTATGTGGAGAGGCCAGTGGCGATTAGGGATCGAAGGGTTAAGGTTCTGAGGAACAAGGAAGTACCCTTGGTACAAGTGCAGTGGCAACATCAGAAGGGGTCCGAGCTGACATGGGAGCCCGAGGCTGAGATGCGGGATCAGTATCCGGAGTTGTTTTCGGTATGAGACTTCGGGGACGAAGTCTGGTTCTAGTGGGGGAGAATTGTAACAACCCGAAAACCAGGTACCCTTCTAATTATCCCTTCATCTTTGTTATGTTCTCTTTTTAGGGTTGCATGATTTGCGAGTACGCTGGGCGTACAAGAGGTACGCTGCGCGTACTCGTGCACTTCATTTGGACGCGTTCACCCTCAGGTACGCTGGGCATACCCAAGGTTACGCGGGGCATAACCGATCCAGACCTAAAAACCCTAATTCATTTGGAGGGCTATAAAAGGAATGTGTGGCTCGACTTCTCAGCCACCATCCCTCAGAAAGAAACCCTAAAGAGAGTGTGCAACCGTTCTTAGGCCATTTGTGAGTATTCTAAGCTTGGTGGTGCCATTTCTAGGTAGCAAAGGAGAAGAGGAGCTCATTAGGGAAGGCTAGAAGTGGTACTCAAGTGTAGATCTGAGCTTAGCAAAGGTTGAGGCTTCATTTCAAGGTAAAAAGCTCGGATCTTGTTCTATAGTTCTTGTAATATGCTTCATGTACCATTTTCTAGGGTTTTAGTCCCAAAGGTGGAGACTTTTGAGCAAATGGTCTCCATAAGCTTACATCCTTCGTATTTCTGGTCTATTTGAGTTGTAGACTCATAAAAATGCAATCTTGGTCGTGAACATTGCACCATGCATGAGATCTAGGTCCTTGAGTTGGAATAGAGTGATGTTATGAAGTGTTGGAGCCTTTACAGCCATGCCAAGGCTTAAAGGTCTCGACTTTATGCGTATAGACGCATAAACTGAGCCGGATCTAGAAGTTGGAGTAATGGCTTAACCGATTAAGACCAGAAATGATGTATGCTAAAGTCTGATGGTTACGCTGGGCGTAACTTCCAATACGCGCAGCGTACTGGGTGGAGACCCCGATCCATGAGTTGGCGATGTACACCCCGCGTACTCGTAGGGTTGACTTTTTAGGGTTTTGGTCAACATGAAGACTTTGGGTCAAGGAGGGGTAAAATGGTCTTCTACCCTCTGAGGATGATGATAAGGGTTAAAGTTTAGTTGTGGAAGTCTTGATTATTAAATGATATTTTATGATTAGGCGAGGTAGATTCGTCGTTGGGTTTTGGAGATAGTGAGTACGCGAGATCTTAGACTTTCCACGAGGTGAGTCTTCTCACTATACGTTACCTTGAGTGGTATTCTGGTTTGGCCAGAGGGTCTTATGTGCTATTTATGAGATTTTATGCTATGTGTTATTTGTATGTTGTATGACTATATGGACCGGACCGGAGTGTCTAACGATTCAGAACGGGCCAGAGGGCCCAATGAGCTATGACTGGACCAGAGGGTCCGACGAGCTGCGGGACTGGAGGGTCCCGCTGAGACATCTTGACCAGAGGGTCGGGTTTAGCCTCGAGTGGCGTATTTGTGGTATGTGGTATTTTGGGGAACTCACTAAGCATTATGCTTATAGTTGTTGTGTTTGATGTCTCAGGTACCAACGAGGACCGTGGGAAGGCGACGGCTTGACTCGTACACACTCACACCGATGGAGTTCACATTTGAGAGATCTTGGGAATTTGTTTTGAAAACACTGTTGTTTCGGATTCGAAATTATGATATGATATACATTTGGTAATTTTAAAAATTAAAAATTTAATTGGAATTTTACGTTGTTACATAAGGGAGGGTCAACACCTGGGCCTCACATAACTTCTATCTCAGAGTCTCGGATGCAGCCTGCTGCTCAGGCTCCCAGCGGAAATCCATGCCATTCCTCGTCAGACGAGTGAGGGGTACAACAATCTTGGAGAAGTCATGAATAAATCTCTAATAATACCCTGCTAATCCCAAAAAACTTCTGATCTCCAAGGGAGACTTCGGAACCTCCCACTGCACCACAGACTCAATCTTGGTCGGGCCGACTAGAATCCCATTCTGGTTAATGATCTATCCTAAGAAATGGACCTCCCGTAACCAAAACTCATACTTTGAGAACTTGGCATACAACTATTCTCGTCTCAAAACTCCCAGAAGCTCTCAAAGGTGCTCCTCATATTGCTACCTAGTCTTGGAATAGACCAGTATATCATCAATAAAATAATGATTGATCGATCGAGCATTGTCATGCAAACCCGATTCATCAAGTCTATAAATGCCACAGACACATTGGTGAGCCCAAACGACATCACCACGAACTCGTAATGACCATAATGAGTCCGAAATGCGGTCTTCTCCATGTCCTCCTCTCTAAACCTCATCTGATGATACCCTAACCTCAAATCAAACTTGGAGAACCAAGATGCACCTTGCAACCGATCAAAGAGGTCATAAATAAACAAAAGTGGGTAATGGTTCTTCATTGTCAACTTGTTCAACTACCGGTAATCAATGACATCGGGTCTGAACCATCATTCTTCTATATAAACAAGATTGGTGTTGCCCACGATGAATTGATCGGTCTAATAAATTGCTTGCCCAACAACTCCTGAAGCTGAGAGGACAACTCATGCATCTTCGGTGGTGCCAATCGTTATGCCACTTTAGCAATATGGGCCTTACCGGGGACCAAATCGATCCTGAATTCAACCTGCCTCTCAGGAGGCACACTGGGTAACTCCTTTAGGAACACATTAGCAAACTCTCTAACAATAGGCACATCCGAAATTGAATCCTCCTTCATAACCCGGGTGTTAACCATATACACAAGATAACCTATACACTTGTGATGCAGATACTGTCGAGCCCTAGTAGCAGAACAAAAGGCCGATCCAATCCTGGTACCTTCTCTATAAATAATGAGCTCTCCTCCACTTGGGGTTTGAACTACAACCCACTGACCCTCGCAGTCGATCATCACACCAAACCTGCTCAACCAGTCCATCTCTACCATCACACATATGCCCTTATGGGGATAGGGATCAGATCAATCGGGTAAGACACCTCGAAGATCTCCAAAACACAACCCTGATAAACGCTCGATGCATAAATCTCATGTTCGTTACCGATAGAAACCCACAACGGACACTCCAACTATCCAAGAGTCATATCAAAACCCCTACTAAAAGACTGAGATATAAAAGACTGACTCGCACCTGAGTCAAATAGCACAAGAGCAGGCAATGAGTTCACTAGGAAGGTACCTAACATAATTACATTCATAAGCATAAAAATAAATATACTAGGAAGGTACCAATAACGACGTTTGGCACCGCCCTGGCCTCCTCCGATGTGAGCTGAAAAGCACGACCCGAGCCCTCGGGGGATCCGTCCTACCCCGACATCCATCTGTAATCCTTAAAGTAGCATATGATGGAGCCTGAGCTGGTCTCGCAACGAGCAAGGGATAATTGGTCGTTACATGGCCAACCTATTCATAGTGGTAACAAATTTTGGTTCTTGGTACTAGGGCCTACTGACGACAATCCTTCGCATAATGCCCTATCTGGCCACAAATGTGGCACCCAGAAGAAGAATGACAAGAACCCTCATAAACCTTGCCTCACTTTTCACAAATGCGGCCCCTATGTCCCCAAGAACATGAATCAGCGGGCTTGAACCGCTTCGCTACCAGCTGTGACTAAACAGAAGCTTGCCACTGCTCTCTCATCTGTAGCTCCATCTTGATCTCTCGCCTCCTTGCGGTATCCTAAAGCTCGGAGAGGGTACCATAACTTTGGGTGGACACGAACTACCGGATAAATGTCTTGAGCATGCTCAAGTACCGAGTCATCTAAGCCTGCTCCGACGCAGCAAACTCAAGGCAAAAAATAGCCCTCTTCGTGAACATCTTGGTGATCTCCGTCACCATCCCATTCGACTGTCTCAGATCCAGGTACTCTTGAGCCAATCTCTCCCTCTCCACCAGGGGAACAAATATCATACGAAACATCTTTGAAAACTGCTCCCAAGGAACAGTAGCCTCTGCTCAGGAGTGTACAAACCAGTCACTAACTACCTCATCTTTAGTGCGCACTTGACTTTCTGGTCATTCGGGAAATGAACATGTAAAGAAACAACCCTACACATCAGACAACCACCTCATCGCCACAATCGGGTCCTTGACCCCATCAAACTCCAGGGGCTTCATATTGTCGAAGTCCCAGTACTAGAAGGATCTCTCCCCTCGAATCCCTACAGTAGCACCCTCCGAAAGAACAACATAGTGATCATCACAGAACTCAATCATAGTGGTCTTAATAGACCCAAACATCTCCGGTATAGAACCCCGGAAAACAAAAACCACCTCAGTGGCGATGATCTCCCGTGTCTGATCATCAGACAATCCTGCCTACCCTGGACACCAGCTCCAGATCCTGATCCTATCGTCTCCACCATTCTAAAAATAAATTAAGACATATAAGAAAGGCAACAAAACACATTGCTACAATCACATGACGAGACCAAACCCCCAAGGTTTGTGACTTCCTTGCTACACGTACGGGTCATGTGCTTTTAGTAGTATGGGCCCATACTACCTTCCACACATACCCGTATTTGTCTCAAGTATCATTACAACCTCCCGAAAACAAATACAACAATCAGGATACCCACACATTCTATCCTCACTCTCTTGAGAGTGGCTAATCATTCCTCATCTGGCCAACTACTCACACACATACTCACTCATGAAACTTCCACTAACCCTGTAGCTGCTCGTTCATGCTAATCATATATAACGTTGGATCCTATAAACAGTTGAATACTTGAGTCTACCCTAATCCCATACCCAAACAAGGAACACGAAATAAGGCTAAACCAAACATTCTCAGGCTATAAAATCTTAGTTATGTACAACTATGATGTACACACCGAGCAACTACAGTAATGATTTCAGTTCCATCTAGCACATAAGAAGTCCTCCTAGGCTATCCGACATCATATATTAGGCAATTCTATCATGCAATTTCTGAAGATCCCTAGTCTACCACTAGCATGCAGTTTTATCATAATCATCAATAACAAATAACAGTGTAGGTAACTTGGGGTATACTTTTCTTGCTCTGGCTGATCGTACACATCTCATCCTTCTTTGGTTACTTTTGAAAACAATTTTTTTGAAAATCTTTTTGAAAGATTTTACAGATCCTTAGTTTGATTCTGGATTTGCTCGAATGCTCATCAAATTCTCTCAAACCAGGGCTATGATACCAACTTGTAACATCCCAAAAATCAAAATAAAAATTTTCATTTTTAAATCCAGAGAAATCATTGTTTTCAGATAAAACCCAAATCAAAACCAAACATTTACAAAACATTGTTCTCAAAAGTAGAAATCCTATATATTAGAGTATCTCAAATCAGTATCATCAAAACCAAGAGGATGTGCACGATCACACCTTTGATTTTCCACGGGCATCTGAAGTACCTAAAACATAAAATTGAAATTGTAAGTCAAAGCTTAGTGAGTTCCCCCAAGGTACCACTACACAAACATATAACAACATGCATATTGGGTCCACAGCTAACAGATTGGATTACCCATGAGTCCACAACATGAGTCTGGTTTGCCTTCCGACCTATTTCTGGCTTACTCCCAATCCCACATCATAAGTTTGGCTTGCCCCTTAGGCCCACAACTTATGTCTGGCTTGCTCCCAGGTTTGTTGGCTTCCGCACAAAACAACATCGCCTCAACCCAACCATACAATGTCGACATATACATAACAGATAACATATTTCCAATAAACAAATAATCACATAACCAATCCAAAGACTCACAGGCAGATCTATAAATCACTATCGCATAGCAACATCCTACATACCATGATACATAACCGAGTAGGCTGACATTGGTGCCTTCGACCAACAAGTATAGTGAAGAAAACTCACCTCTCAGTCTGAAAAGATAGCTGAACAGCACACTGATCCGAATATTAGCTCTATCGGTCACCTATTCATTGGAAAATGACCTAACTTCACTAAAAATAAATATAACCAAAATACCCCTAGGTCAAACTTGGTCAAAATCTGATCAAAGTCAAAAAATCCAAAAAGTCGGCCCAGTTGACTAAGCTGAGTACGCCCAACATACTCGGCTTGTACGTTTAGCGTACTCAAGGTCTTAACAAAAAAAATAGGGTGTTGACCTCGTACGTCCAACTTAATATAGCGTACACCCAACGTATATATCTACCACCGTTTCCTTCTATTAAGAGCTTAATCCTTTAAGCTCTTTCGTCCAAAATCCAGATTTAGTCCTCAAATGATGTCCTTAATCATAAAGTTTCCAAATTTATGATCTTACATGGCTATTAGGTGCTCAAAACCAAAAACCCTAACTTCTTAACTCATTAAGATACTATAACCCATGCATGGAAGAAAACTAATAACCAAGATTGCATTTTAATGACCTTAGACACTCCAAAACATATGAAAGGACAACTCAAATGAATTAGAGTAACCCATACTCAAATACATAAAGCTTATGTCACCAAAATGAATACAATCATGGTTAATTAAGATCTAAGCAAACCTTTATCAAGATTAGAGTTTTTTACCTCTAAGTAGTGTTAAATGATGATGTGTTTATGGATACAAAGTTTTCCATTCCTCTAAGATGGTCTCCTCATCCTTATTCCTCATTCAAGATTACCAAAAACACACTCAAGGCTCAAAGATGCTCTGAAAATGGATTAGGGATTGTAAGGGTCGAATATGAGGTTGGAGGCTGATGAATGAAATGAGCTTTGAGAGTTAAGGATCTATAAATAGTGCATAAACCATAAAGGGTTTTGGGTCTAGGCCACGTACGCCCAACGTACGCAAGCAATTCCCAAAAATTACAGAAATGTCATGCATGACCAAATTTGCAAACAATACTCATACCAAGGGTCAAAATGCAAAATACTTGAAAATCAGGATGTTATAGTTTGGGTATAATTCATGTATCAGGTAACGTAGTTTAAGCTCAACCAAATTTCATTTATATCAAAATTTTCAAATAACCTAATAAAGTATCAAGTCTACTTCAAGCTTCATGCTTTTAAATGGAAGGGAAATTGATCAAAAGATTCTAGACCTCCAATGTGGCTCTTCAAAGAAAAATAAAAGTCGGTTCCATAGTTTTAAATAAAAGAAGATAACATATCACAATTTACAAGTTTATAAAACTAAAAATGTTTTTCAATAAAATTCAAAAACCAATTGTTAGTTTTCTTTTTTAACATTAAAAAAAAATAACGAGCCTAAAAACGATAAATGTCTTATTTTGTATAGAATGTTTAACAAATAACTAGAAGTGATTCTATAAGAGTTTTCAAGGAACAAGTTAATTAAGCATAGTTGGATGATTTTAGGTTTGTTTAACTAATGATTCTAAGTTTTAAAATATAAATATAAAACTTAAAATTAATATTTTAATATCTTATTTGGATTATTCGATGAACCGGAATTTAAAAAAAAAAAAAAAAAAAAAAAAAGGTTAGCTAAACCTAAATTGAATAATTTTTTTATTCAATCAATCAAATTGAATAACCTGAAAACCGAATAATCCAAACTAAATGGTTTGGATAAATTATTTGGTTTTGGTTTTTCTTACTCCCTAATCATATGAATGAATTAACATGGCCTTTCCAAAGTACACATGTAATCGAGACATAACAAACAAATAGCGGCAACTTTTGAATTTAAATCAATTGTGGGGACAAAAAAACATAATAATAGCATTAATCACCCACTTTAAACTCTTTAAAATATTGCATTAATTTATCACCGAATTAAAACCCCTCAACAACTATTCCCAAAATAATCAGAACCCATTACCACCCAACGCCGAATCATTACTCTCTCCCCTGACCCTGACTCTTTTTTTGTTTCTATCCACAACTCATCATCTTCCATGATTGTTATTCGAGTATCAATCCTTCAAGAACAAAAAGAACCCATTCCGCCATCAAAAGGTAATTTGTGACTGAAATACTTTGAATCTTCCTGTTCATATTCATCGATCCGTTCAATTTTGCTTTTTTAAAAGTCGGCCAATTTTGAATCCGATAGATTTAGGGGTTTTTTCTTTATTAACCCACAATCGAACTGTATTTGGGTCATCAATGAGCTTTTGATTTAGGAGCACTCAGTTTCAAATTAGGGCTCTTGAAAAAATGGTGGTTGGGATCGGAAATGGAATCGGAATCGGAATCGGAATCGGGGAGTCTCGAGATTTGATGACCCAGTTGGTGAAGATGGGTGCGAATGGTGGAAGCGGGTCGAGGAACACGAGCCCGATGGGTCGACGGGTCGGGTCAAGGAACGTTAGTCCATCAAAGCAGAAAGCAATCAAGACGAAACCAAGAGGTTTAGATGAAGAAACAATCGCCAAATTCGCTAAATCTCCTCAACCCGATGTTCAAATGGAAGACGATATCTGGGCCATGTTACCCGAAGATCTATTAAACGAAATCCTAGCTCGGATTCCACCATTCATGATCTTCCGACTCCGTTCCGTTTGCAAAAGATGGAATTCAATCCTACTCGATTCCGCCTTTCTTCAATTCCATTCCCAAGTCCCTTCCCATGGCCCTTGCCTTCTAACATTCTACAAAACCTCCGTCAATTCACAATCTCAAACACCACAATGTTCAGTTTTCAGCTTACCCTTAAAACAATGGTACAGAATCCCATTCACCTTTCTTCCTCAATGGGCAATCTGTTTAATCGGGTCATCAGGTGGGCTTGTTTGCTTTTCTGGTCTCGATGGGTCAACTTTCAAAACCCTAATCTGCAACCCCCTCACACAAACATTTCAAATCCTTCCACTCATGCATTACAACATTCAACGACAATTAACAATGGTGGTTGACCGAAGTCAACGCACCTTCAAAATCATAGCTGCAAACGATCTTTACGGGGACAAATCCTTACCAACTGAAGTATACGATTCAAGATTCGGTCAATGGTCAGTCAACCAAACTATGCCAGCTGTCAATTTCTGTTCATCAAAAATGGCATTTTGTGATTCAAGATTGTATCTTGAAACCCTTTCACCGATTGGTTTAATGGTGTATAGAGTGGACACGGGGTATTGGGAACATGTTCCTGCTAAGTTTCCAAGATCTTTATTAGATGGGTATTTGATTGCAGGGGTAAAAAAGAGATTGTTTTTGGTTGGAAGAGTTGGGGTTTATAGTACTATACAAAGTATGAGGATTTGGGAGTTGGATCATGGTAAGGTGATGTGGGTTGAAGTTACAAGAATGCCCCCGAGGTACTTTAGAGGTTTGTTGAGGTTATCGGCTGAGAGATTTGAGTGTTTTGGACAAGATAATTTGATTCTTTTTACTTCTTGGAATCAAGGGAAAGGTTTGTTGTATGATGTGGACAAAAAGGTGTGGTCTTGGATTGCGGGTTGTGGTCTTCGGTTGTATAATGGTCAAGTTTGTTTCTATGAGCCAAGATTCGATGCATCGATCTACTAAAGTGAAGGAATTGGCTTCTAATTTTGATTTTTTTTTCTTTTGACACTTATCTATACTTGTTGAAAATTGGTTATACATGGAAGTTAGTTTGCTAAGAATGTTTGGTCCTTTTGTACTTTTGCAAAAAGTGTTATTCTTTTGACCTTAGGAAAGTCATATGACATGTTGTAGCAATCTCTTAGTTGGCCTACATGTTCTGCAACTAACTCATATCATCATGTGAGAAGTAAATCAGGTATACAGTTAGTTGTCTGTTATGTGAGATGTAAATCAGGTATACAGTTGTCTACTCGATGACTGTTGTTAGAGCTTAATGACCGTAAGGAGTCCAAGTCACATTGGAATTAAAACTTTGCATTGTGGCTACTTCAATTTGAACATACCCCTTCTTATTGATATTAAAACAAATCTTGTGAAAGATTTGTTTGTGACCTTTTTCATTTGAAAATTGGTGTGTGACATTCTTATTGATATTAAAACTTAAAAGCTAAGAGTTTAAGCTTTGTTTGAAGCTTAGAAGTTACCTTAAATCAAAGTAGGTTTGGGCTTTTTACATTGCTTGCTTGTAAAACTAGGTTGCTATCATCAAACGGAAATGACATTTTGTATTAAAGACTCGTTGGGATTAAAACATAGGGACCATATTTGTAACTTACTCTAATTATAAGTACATTAATATTACATGTGAAAATATTTAAGTATTGTTGGTAAAAAGATAAAGCATATTTCCTATATCTATAAAAGAAGTAAACTTAGAAAGATAGTGAAAGATTCACTCAAGAATATACCACTTTTGTGTCTTATGTATCACTTTATGACAAAGTATACAAGTTTTGTTGTATACCAATAAACAAAACCCAAAAGAGACTCCAATGATTACTAAATTAGGTGTATGAACTATCTTGTCGACCTTTTTATATAAATTGAATATGGTTTCTACTACCTTTGCAATTTTAACGTGCAATTTTAACGAGGGATATATATACTAAAGTTCCAATATTTTCATCGATTTGATAAAAAAGTCTTAAACTTTATTTTTTGACAGTAAAGTCCAAATTAACTGTAATTTTTGACACTTTTACCTTTTTTCTGGTTAGCCGGTAATTATGACTTTTTTGTCAAAAAAAATAAAATTTAGAAATTTCTTGTCAAATCGTCAATTAGGACTTTATTGTCAAAAAAATAAAGTTCAGGACTTTCTTGTCAAATTGTTGAAAATATTGAGACTTTAGTGTATATATCTTTTTTTTGTTAGAAATTTAATGGTATGATACTCTTTAAGTATAAGAGTTATTGAAACTTTCTCTAGTCGGGTAGATCCTAATTAAATCCTTAACGTTTGTTTCTTGTTAAATCGTTTTTTTAATCTAAACAAATCGATATTGAAAAAAGGGCAATTCGTTTTTTTCGGTTTCTTATTTCTCTACTTTAGGACTGCAAAAAGCCAACACAACCCTGGTTACTTCTTTCTTTTTTTATTATCTCCATTTTTTTTAATGTCGGTTTGTTGAGATTAAAAAAACGATTTAACAAGAAGCAAACGTTAAGGATTTCAATAGAATCTAGTTGACTAGAAAAGGTTTCAGTAACTTTTATGCTTAAAGAATATCATACCATTAAATTTCTAACAAAAAAATCATGTATACACTAAAGTCCCAATATTTTCAACGATTTGACAAGAAAATCTTAAACTATATTTTTTTTACAGTAAAGTTCTAATTGACGATTTGGCAAGAAAGTCCTAAATTTTATTTTTTTGACAAAAAAATCTTAATTACCGGTTAACCGGAAAAAATGGTTAAAGTATCAAAAACTGCCAGTAATTTGGACTTTTCTGTCAAAAAAATAAAGTTTAGAACTTTCTTGTCAAATTAATGAAAATATTAGGAGTTTAGTGTATAACTTTCATCTTCTGATGGCTAAGTGTTGTTGGGCGTTTCATCAAACATGTACTTTATCATATTTTATAAGGACATTTTCAATGATTAACCTAAAAAAAATGTTACTTTTATCACATGAGCTGTCTACTAACTTTTATTTAACAAAAACATATTGTAAAAAAATTCTCTAACAATTAACATTTTTAAAACTATTTTTTTTATAAAATTAACTAATTTATTTCTATCTATCTTCAATATTATAAAAAACTCTCCATCCTTTTATGTATACATTATAATTTTTGAAAAAAGTCTCCTATAAGAGAGCGTTTAATACATTACAAAAAGTTGGTTACTTATTTAGGACATAGACCCAACTCATTTTTGGTGAAATAATTCTTTAAATGTTATTAATATTTTGTGAAAACTAAACCCAAATACAAAAAATCACAAATTTCTCTGCCCGTGTTGCATTTGGCTCATATTTTCGTAGTCAATATATCCTATTTTGTATGTGGCCTGTATGGCTACTTTGAGGAAAAGGTAAAAAAAAATGCCTTATTTTGTGTAAATGGTTAAGAAAAATAGTTAGTTTAGTCATTTAATTATTGTTGCTAAATTTTTTATATGAAATGAATATATTGTTGTTGAAGAAGTTAACTACGACACAGCATAGTAATATTACTTATATTTTTCATTAAAATGTCAAAAATAGAGGAATAATCACAAAATGGTTATTTTTGAGAAAAACAAACTCATAAAGCCTCCTCTTATTTATAAAATAGACTTTAAGAAAGTTACTTTTAATTACTTTTAACTAGGAAGAATCTCCGTTTTATGGGGATGGATACGCTAAAAAAATGGACAAAACGGGAAGATTTTATTTAGTTACATTGAGCACCAGATCTCCGTTAAATCGAACACCAAATCTGAAATTTTAAAATTTTACATCTAGCAAAAAAATATATAAAAACATTTTTATTGTGGTAAGAAAATCAAAAAAGAAATCGTTTTTATTAGAAACTAGAGAAGAATCCCGCGTTGCAGGTGTTGGAATTGCGAGAATTGGAGGGTATTTCATAGTCATTTATTCAAAAACAGGAAATAGCAACAAAGTTAACAATGCTTTACTTCTCTTACCAAGTTTGTAGCAAAAGTCAGGACAACTTAATAAACATTTTACACAACACCTGATAAACATTTTAGATGACACCAGTTACACGAATAAGATCAAAAATATTTAAAATTAATTTTTTTATTCGGATATATATTGTGTACATAATCATATAGTAAAGAAATTAAGGAATCAAATAGTACCTCTTAAACTTAAAGCTCTTTTTATCATAGCTTGGAACCTAAACCTTTATACCTCCTAAGCCATACACAAAAGAAAAAAAAAACCTCAAGAAAGTAGATGCAATCACTTTGTTAGCAAGAAAATAGAGTCGACATCAAAGTAGAAATCCATTATAAACAAAGCAATAAAAGTTGTTATTTAAAAAACAATAAAAGTTCATTGCACTTGAGACATTACCATATCAGGAGAGAAAACAACAAAGTGTGGTTGGGATGTTTGTGTTTTTTTCAAAAGTGTTTTCAATTAACTAATTAATTCATTTTCAGATTATATGGAAATTAGGTAACCTGTTCCTTTTTTTGAAAAAACTAAAATAACAATAATGTTTTTTTTTTTTTTTAATTTTGATACCTCATTAGTTTTCGACACGGTTGATGAATTAGAATCCATTATGAAAATGTAGCAGATGATGGTTTAGGGTGGCATATTTTCTGAATTGCATGGAGCTAAACCTCTTGTTTAAGCCACTACACAATTAAAAGATGAATTTTAATATAAATTTCTTATATCCTATGTAAGCAGAATGTATAGTTTTATCTTTGTTCTAATACTTTATTTAATAACAACTAAAGAGCCTTTTGTTTACAAAAGAAAAATATTGAACGCAATAAAAGCAAATCAAAACCCAACTAAGATTTTAATGAGAAAGTATCTATAGTTAGTTCTTTTAGAAAGTAATATTATTATATAATTGAACTTATTAAAAAAACAGTATGCTGTTAAAAAAAATATAAAGAAACCAATATCCAAGATTTGGGTTTTTCAAATGTACAATAAATATGATAACATGTGCATTATCAAGGTACTTTCATTCAGGACTTTCATCGAACACAAGGTGGGCACTGGGCACTTCCTCATAACACTATTAGGCACAATCCTATGACAAACAGAAATTCAAACAACAAAAAAGCTAAGACACAGTAACAGGACCATCATCCACAAGCATCCAAAACGAACAACAAACACCACCGACATATTTAGAGGAGGTCCAATAAGAATAGAGAACTGTTCACCTGGACCTTTAAAATTAGTATGTATATATAATAACATACTTTGGCATCAAAAAATTAAAAGTGTAATAGTATTTGTTGTCACTTGTCTTGTTGCAATTTTCAATCCCTCAAAAAATTTCACATCTCTAATTCCAGATGAACCATGAAGAACATGGGGTTTGAGTTTTTCATCTGCAAAACACCATAAATTTGTCATCCCCATTTGTAAAACAGAAATGTTGGATTTCACCAAAATAACACCAGTGGCAAAATGGTCAAAAGTTGAACCGGATATGAGAAAGCCATCCGTTGAATATAAAATTACTATTTATCTGAGGGAATGACCATTTCACCCTTCTGTTCAGAATGAATGACCGTTTTACCCATATGATTAAAGTTGTTCCTTTGTAGCTTAAATTAATAGTCTAACTCATTTGCTAAAATGTGACAATATAATATATGTAAACACAATGTAGAGTTTTTTTGTTTTTACTCTTATTTTATACATCAGTGAATTATAATTAATGAGTTAGTTAAAAATCCAATTTGAAATTTGTTTGGGACCTTTTTATTGCTCAATCGATTTCATCCAGTTGAGTAACCAGATGGTATACCACCATTTATGAAATGGTTACTATAAAAAGTAATAACTTCTTTCTCTTCTTTTCTTCCTCTTAGAATAAATTTTGAGATCTTTAAAGATTTTTAAATAAGTACTTAACAAAAATAAAATAAGGAAAAATAAATTTGTAAAAAAGTTACCTTCATATTAACCTCATCTTAAATAAGAGGGTGTCTTGTACAACATATGATGAAAACAATTTTTATTATGAAATACCATTATAGTTTCATCCCTAGTTGGCAACTTGGCCCTTTCCTAAAATGGATTCATTGTGGCATTTTCACAAACACCTAATATGCAGTAAATAGAATAAAAATAATGAAGGTTGAAATGATTTGGTTGTTTTTTTTACTGATAGACAAACCTATTTCAAATAGATAACCTTTTCATCACCACCTGCAACTTTTCATAAGAAAAAGGAACATTTAAATACTGTATGGAAAAACGATCATAATTGCCTCAAAAGATTACCACCACAAACTCCTCTAGCTCCTGATAAAAATCATAACTACAGAAAATCTAAGCACAAAAATAAATATGAAAGAAAACAATATCGAAATGTATTTTGAAAGATGCAAGGAAGATTTTGAGAAATAGGTTGAGACCTGTATTTGGGTTTGGGTGGTGTTGTTCATCCACCTTACACATGTACACCAAAAGTGGTTGTGAAAAAAAAAAGAATGTAAGCTAATGAACAACTTGAACAACTTCAATGGAATGAATATACATGGTATGATTGGAAGAGAAGAAATAAAGAAGGAAGAATCACCTGTAATTCAACTAACATACAATCACCAACTACAATCACCATGATTGAAAATCTTAAACACAACTTGATTTCAGTGACAGTAAAGTAGAGTAGAAAGTAAGATCTTACAGGTTTTCCCTTTTCTAATTCAATCAAATAGTTGCTTGAAAGGGGCATTTGCATTCTTTACATCTATCAAATCCTACCATACCACAAGGACTCCTAGACGTTAACAACTTTCAATCTCCAATATTACCCAAAATGAACTCATAAGCACAAAAGGAAACACATGAATAGATGAAGCATACAATTTAGGGATATAGAAGCAGAGAATACGGTTTTAGGAACCGATGGAAATAAGAGGAAGTGGCGACATATTAATCGATGAAGTTTAGATATACAAAATTCCCTAGTGAAAAAATAATTAAAGCTTGACCTCTTATATTCAAAAGAACGAGGATTAGAAAAGGATGATCTTTATAAATAAGAGATTCAAATCAAACACGAAACCAAAAGTGGCGTTTCTTCAAGGGATATCAAAGTACATAGAACTTACTCAAGCCATGGTTGTAGAGGACCTCCACCGTCATACTCAGAACTGGTGGTCACGGTGTGTGGTGGTGGCGTTTAGGAGGTTGTGGTCATGTGGTGGCAGTGAGTAGTGATAGCTTTGGGGAAAAACAATGTAAGAGCATTTGGAAAGGAGATAAAGAAAACGAAAACCTCCGATGGAGATTTCAACGACGGAATAGTGGAGGTCGGTGGGTGATCGATCGAACAAATCAGGAGGGGAAGAATGTGATTTTGGGGTTGTGGTTTTCAAGAGAGGAGGAATTGTGACATCCCTAAACTTTTTCGGTTTGTTATTCGTATTTTCTGTTAATGCCTTTCTGTCAAATTTTTTGGTTTAATAAAATAATCCAGTTATATTTAATTAAATTATATACGAGTTGGAACCAAAAATAGCGCGGAAACCTGAAAATCTCGAGAAAACAACATTTTTGATCTAAAATGGGATTACGACCGTAAACTGGTTTATTGGGACGTTTATGGTCGCATTCTCTCATCCTCTCTCTAAGAACCTTAACCGTAAACACTCAAAACGCCTTCAAACTTCGGAAATCATCAACAAAACCACGTTTGGAGTCACTTTGGAACGTCTGGAATCACTCCTCGCATCGAAGTCAACATCCAACCCTCGTTTTCCGAGTTTACGGTCTGGGCTTCAAAGACCATAAACTCAGTTCTTGAGTTCATGGCCGTAAACTCGGCCATCTGCAAAAAACGTAAACTCGTGTTTTGAAACCGTAAACTCGTGTTCTAATGCAGTAAACTCATTCCTTCGATTCAAGCAAGTCTCGGTAACATTCCTCAACCAAATTCAAGTATTTTCCAACACTTTATTTATCGAAATCACTAATTTAGATACATATACGTATTTATTTGATAATAGGATTTCATTAAGTGTCGCATGCAAAAACTCGGGAACCTTCTTTTCAGTCAACCACTCCATGCAACAACAGTGAGTTCATACCCCTATATTTTTCCGTATTTTTAAGGTTTTCAGGGGGGAATACAAGCTAAATATAAATGTTTTCTTATAAGCTAAACATAAATGTTTTCTTAAAAGCTAAACATAAACGTTTTCAGGAATATACATAAAACTTATGCAAACTTCATGCTTTATTGAGCATAAGGGGCGTTTCCATTAAAAATTTGCATAGCTTTTACAGATACGTTATTCATTACATTATAAACTATAATCGGTATGATTTGGTATTTCTCTAAAAACTTATCAAGCATAGAAACTTCTCTACTAAACATATGCACTGGAACAGAAACCGGTTACAGTTTATATCACTGCTTTATTGTCACACCCCCAAACCAGAATGGCGGAAACATTCGGGGGTGGATGACTTCACGTAGTATCACAACCATTGAATATTGTAAAGAAAGTAACATAACCATCACATATATAATGAAAACGTATGTTGTTGCGTTATACATAATAGCAAAAGAATATTACAATGAGATGATAAATGTTCAATAATAAAACATCTTTAGTGTTTCCTTCTCCAAAAGCTGGTGGTTACCTGTATTACTGATTCCCTGAGAAATACAAGTGGTTTCGAAAAAGTGTCAACAATTAAGTTGGTGAGTTCATAAGTGTTTTTGCATTGAAAAGTATGTCCTTTTTGATAGTAAATCGATGAACGAGGTTTTCAGAAAATCCAATATTTTCTATAAATGATTTGAAAAGTTTCCCGTGTTGGAGTGCATTAGTGTTTTCCATGCTTGAATAATGGTGATAAAATTTGTATTAACAATAAAATGGAAAACTGAAATGCATGTATGAATCTCGTAAATCTAACTTGTTTTTATACTTTTATGTGAGTTTTATAACCATGCTATTGACAATGATGGCCTGTAACAACGTTCTTCAGGCGTTGGAACTGTTATGACATTTGTCACCCCAGGCCTGCCGGCCTAGCTGTAGCTAACAGCTTAGGTGCGGGATTGTCAATCCCGTATAGATCTATACACAAGTATCACGCTCCCCCTACAAGGGATTATGGTATATAATACAGGACTTAATAATGCATACTCAAACGTACGTGAAGCTGTCTCACATTACTAGGTATAAACAGATTTACGATGATAAAAGACTTTACTTCTTTTGAAAGTATTTCATTTGTCAAGATGTATACGTAAAGTGTATGAATAACTTGTTAGCTATGTTCGTTATAGCTTCTCAAAAGTATGTTTTCATTTAGTAAGAATAACTTGGTGATATAATAGCCTTCTAAGCATAAAGATGTTTATAAAAATGATACTTCGACTCATAATGTACTTGTATTCCCCCCTAAAACATGAAAAGAATTGAAAAGTAGGGGTATGAACTCACCCGCTAAGTTTGAAGAGAGAGGCTAGGTTTGAGCAGAACTTCGATCGCGGATGGTTGCGTCGTCGGGCTCTTCGGGGGTTTCTGCAGCGTAAATTTTTCGTCGGGGGCTCGAGTGCGGAAACCAAGGTAAGAAAAGGGTCTCTGGAGCTGGAAGAATGGCTGAGAAATGGTGAAGGTGTGCCTAAACTCGAAGCTTATGCCTTCCATTTATAGGGCTGGAAAACCCCTTACGCGGCGCGTACTTCCGGAGTACGCGGGGCGTAAAGTGGCGTCATGGCTTACGACTCCGGTCTAGCTAGCGTAGCTTGGGCGGGTCGATGGGACTACTGGGTCTAGCCGAGCGTAGCTTGGGCGGGTCGATGAGACTCGACTCTGGGTCTAGTACGCGGGGCGTAATCCCTGCTTCCGACTTCTAAATTCCGTAACTTTCGCGTACAGGCTCCGTTTTTCGCGTTCTTTATATCCACGCGTAGGTGAGATTATGCTCTACAACTTTCCTTTAGACTCCGTCGGCTAGTTTTGACTTTATTTTTAATGATATATTTTTAATAGGCCGAGCCTCCTAAAGTTCGTTAAAAATTCATAGGTTCTTTATTCGACGTCGGTTTTCGTTTGTCTTTTTATTGTTTTATTACCACTGAGGAGATCTTCAACTTCCGTTTAGGTGGCGATAGCTAAATAACACTCGATCTTCAATCTGAGTTTTTAACCCTCTACTACTGTTACGAAACTTTGAAAATTCGTAACTTCTTCATACGGGGTCCAATTTGGGCGATCTTTTTATGTACGCTCACCTTTCAACGAGATCTACGACTTTGGTTTAGATACTTAAGGCTAAAATGTATTTTATTGAGATTCTACTTTTTATGTCAAAAAATGTTTTAACTTCGTGTCGTAAATATACGAGTGGTTATAATTTCTTCAATATAACCCGGTTTTGAGCGTTCTTTATGTTCTTGGAAACCTTGGCATGATATCTAATATTTGATGTATCCCAACTTAGATACTTGAACACTTTATTTTCGAGGTTAATTTCGTTGCTTTTTAGCTTTCGAGTGTTTACAATGCTTTTTGGGAAAAATAGGGTTGTCACATTTATCATGATTTTCATAACCGTGATTTATCATTATTCGCGGTATACATTCTGATTTCTACTACAGTAAAACGCTACTACATTACATGTAAACTAGATTGTACGATACTGTGAGGCGCTACTTCATTACTATACCCTTAGGTGTACAGGGATAAATCCTACCACTGTATAACCAGAGTCTCCTGGAGGGAGAGCGTGAAATTTGTGAATAGATCTATTCAGGACTGACAATCCCACATCTGGACTGCTAGCTACAGTTAGGCGGGCACGCCTGAGATGTACAAATGTCATTTAACATCAACGCCTGAAGAACGTTGGAAAAGTCTCTAATCATATCAAGCATGGTTATACGACCCACATTATGTATAAATCACCGATAGTTTACCAACCTGGTTTTCTTCAGTAGTTTTATTTATACCAAATAGAACTAAACACACTATGCATACTGGCCGAGCCAAGGTTTTCAAAACCAAATCATTTATGTTACGGTTCTATATTTAAATACGTATACTTCATGATTAGTTTTAGCTAGTCACATGAAGTAGTATTTTGCATATCTATACAATTTTCAGAATTGAACATTTATGGTTGTATACGAAATCGATCACACTACGTTTTTCACTAAAGAAAATATCGAATTTTCTTGAAACTACAAAATCATTTCGGCTCGCTCATCAATAAGTTTTCATTACAAATTACTGCTTATGAACTCACCAGCTTTAAGCTGATATTTTTTAAACTGCTTGTATTCTCAGGAAATCAGTAGACAGGTACTTGCTGGATTTTCGAGGAACCAAAGCATTAAGAGTTTTTAAGTTTTATTTTGCAAAACTATTGGATGTATTTCAAACTGAGTTTCAAAACAGATGTAAACGTTTTTTTTTTAATATTCACTGTAATGGTTGTGTTGCTATGATTGTTGTTATTCATTGGTTGTGATGCTATACATGACGTCCTCCGCCCCGAAATGTTTCCGCCAACGGTTTCGGGGTGTGACAGATTGGTATCAGAGCCCATGTTTATAGCGAACTAGTATACCGAACCTTACGTGGTATACAACTATAAACACTAAGGGGCCTAAGTTCTCTACACTAAAAGTATACTTTCAAAATATAAAGTATTTTTATAAAAGTATACGAGCATGCATACATAACAGGATTCGTGTCGCTAGTAGAGCCGAACAAAAGTATTATGGATGCTGGAACGTTGCGGTTAAACCTGGGCAGTTATGTAATCATGTCTAGGGTGAATATAGCTTGATCTACTATATTCAGTCAAGACATGACCAACATGTGTTTGGGGGTGACTGTGGTGCTACAGTAGGCCTGGAACTTACCAAAAATCATCTCACATAAAATACTATAGGAGTATTTTCACTAGAGACAAACTTAGTACGCAGATTCACTCTAAGTATTGCTACCTCTCTTTCCTTAAGCGATAACTTACTTGTGTTAGTAACCTTTCTATGATTATCGCTCGGTAGAATACTTTCATTATCAGGACGAGATATATTTTGTTTCTATATATCTCGAGGACTTACCGTCCTCTTCTTCCTGATTGTTTCTAGAACAAGATGCCTCCCCGACCAAGACCCACCAGAAGGAACAACGACACTCCGCCACCACCACCACCTCCTCAGTTCGACCTTTTCATGTTCCAGGCAGCAGTTACAGCCGTCGTGACTGCAGCAATGGCACAAGTGAATGCTGGTGGAGCTGGAGGTGGAACCGACCCACCATAGACAAGATGGAAGTCAGGGACATCAGAAAGAGTGTTCCTACAAACACTTCATGACTGCAAAACCCAAGTCCTTCGATGGAAATGGAGGTGTCATCGCCCTGACTCGATGGTTCGAGAATATCAAATCCATCTTCGAAATTTGACTCTGTTCTGAAGCCAACAAGGTGAAGTTCGCCGCCTGCACCGTCACCGACAGAGCCTTGACCTAGTGGAATGGTCGAGTCAAAACCCTAACCCTGCCAGTGGCTAATGCCATGGGTTGGGAAAGACTTAAGGAGCTCATGCTAGCGGAGTACTGCCCGAGGGGCGAAGTGCAAAAGTTGGAGCACGAACTCTGGAACCTAAAGATGAAGGGTTCTGAAATTGTGCCTACACCGCGAGATTTTGTGATCTGGCTCTTCTCTGTCCGGGAATGGTCACCCCGGAAAGCAAGAAAATCGAGAGGTACATCTGGGGACTGACGCAACCCACCAAAGGAAATGTCTTGGCTGCTAGGCCAACTACATTTGAAAGCGCCAAGGATCTGGCACAGACTCTGATCGATAATGGAATCGATCTGGATGAAGTGACAACTGTCCCTGAACCCCAAAAGGATGGCGGTGGGAAGAAGAAGTCTGGTAACAAGCGCAAGGGCCAGTCTTCGTAGGAGCCCTCCAAGAAGCAACAAATAGTAACAGTTCATGTTGCTACTGCTCCTGCTGCTGCTCCCACTGCTGTTCCAACCACTCAATCTCCTGCCGATGGTTATGCTGGAAAACTACCCCTATGCAACAAGTGTAACTTCCATCATCACAGACCCTGCCGTGAGTTGAATTGCAACAGCTGTGGGAAGAAGGGGCACACAGCTCGATACTGCAAGACACCGGCTCAACCAACCAACCAGGCTCCGGGAGCGGGCGCTGGTCAAACTTGTTATGGATGTGGAGAGGCTGGTCACTACAGGAGAAACTACCCCAAGGCAACAACTGGTGGCAATACAGGGAGAGTTTTGACTACGGGCCAGAATGAAGTAGTTGTTGATCCTACCGTTGTTACGGGTACGTTCCTCCTTGACAACTCTTATGCATGCATTCTCTTCGACTCTGGTGCGGAGAGGAGTTTTGTTAGTCATTCATTCAAACATCTAATCAAGTGTAAATCCCAACCTCTAATCGAAACATTTACCGTCGAGATGGCTAACGGAAAGAAGGAGAGCACTAACGACATATTCATAGACTATACTCTTACTCTAGACAATTATTTGTTTCCCATCGATCTTATGCCTGTGTCCATCAAGAGTTTCGACTTCATTATCGGCATGGACTGGTTGAGCTCCAATCATGCTGATATTCTTTATTTCGAAAAAACTATCCGCCTCAATCTTCCTTCTGGCGAAACCCTTATGATTTATGGTGATAAGCTCAGTTCGAATCTCCATATCATTTCGTGCGTCAAGGCCCAGAAATATCTGTGGAAGGAGTGTCATGCATTCCTAGCTCATGTTGTCGACGAAACGCGAAAAGTTAGAGACCTTGAGAGCATCCCCGAAGTTTGTAACTTTCCTGATGTCTTCCCTGAAGATCTCCCAGGAATTCCTCCCGATCACCAAGTCGAGTTTCGTATCGACTTGATCCCCATAGCTACTCCTATAGCTAAATCTCCATACTGTTTAGCGCCAGCGGAGATGCAAGAATTATCCAGTCAACTCAATGAGCTGATCAACAAAGGATTCATAAGGCCTAGTTCTTCACCCTGGGGAACTCCGATCTTATTCGTGAAAAAGAAAGATGGATCCTTTCGGATGTGCATTGACTACCGAGAGTTGAATAAGCTAACGATCAAGAACTGTTATCCCCTACCCAGGATCGACGATCTCTTCGACCAACTGTAGGGAGCCAGTTAGTTCTCAAAGATCGATCTAAGATCAGGGTACCATCAGTTGCGAGTTCATGAGAATGATGTGCCCAAAACAGCATTCCGAACTCGCTATGGACACTACGAGTTCGTAGTAATGCCCTTTGGTCTAACTAATGCACCGGCAGCATTCATGGACCTGATGAATCGGGTGTGCCGTCCTTTCTTAGACAAGTTCGTGATTATGTTCATCGACGACATACTTGTCTATTCGCAGAGTGAGGACGACCATAAACAACACTTAAGGCAGGTGTTGGAAATTTTCGAAGTGCGAATTCTGGATCAGGAAGGTGAATTTCCTTGGACACGTGATTAGCAAGGAAAGGATACACATTGACCCATCCAAGATCAAAGCGATTGAGAATTGGTCTGCACCGAAGACACCCACAGAAATCTGGTAATTCTTGGGTCTCGCGGGCTACTATCGCAGATTCATCCAGAACTTATCTAGAATCGCTAAGCCTTTAACTACCCTGACGCAAAAAGGGGTAACCTTTAGTTGGGGAGCCAAGCAAGACACTGCATTTCAAACATTGAAGCAGACCCTGTGCAGCGCACCTATCTTGTCCCTGCCCAAAGGGACGGAAGACTTCGTGGTCTACTGTGATGCATCTAATCAGGGCCTAGGTTGTGTGCTCATGCAACAAGGAAAGGTTATCGCCTACGCATCGAGACAGTTGAAAACACACGAGGTTAATTACACAACTCATGATTTGGAGTTGGGAGCAGTGGTATTTGCGTTAAAGATCTGGAGACATTATCTTTACGGAACCAAGTGCACTATCTTCACCGACCATAAGAGCTTGCAGCACATCTTTAATCAGAAGGAGTTAAACATGAGACAACGACGATGGGTCGAGCTACTCAGTGACTACGAGTGCGAAATTCGCTACCATCCCGGCAAGGCCAATGTGGTAGCAGACGCCCTCAGTCGAAAGGAGTATTCAGGGCGTAAGGTGAAGGCACTAACAATGACCATCCATTCCCATCTATCCGCGCAAATCAAGGAGGCTCAGCGGGAACCCTTAAAACCCGAGAACGTGACGGATGAAGATTTGCGAGGAATGGACAAGAACTTGGAGATCAAAGGAGACGGAGTGTACTATTTCATGAACCAAATCTGGACCCCAAAGTTCGGTGGTTACAGAGAGGTTGTCATGAATGAGGCCAACAAGACTAAATACTTCGTTTACCCGGGTTCGGATAAGATGTATCTGGATCTCAAACAACTATATTGGTGGCCAAAAATGAAAGCAGAGATTGCTACCTTCGTGGGTAAGTGCCTAACCTGCGCCAAGGTGAAGGTTGAATATCAAAAACCCTCATGTTTACTTCGACAGCTAGAAATACCTGAGTGGAAGTGGGAAAGGGTAACCATGGATTTTATCACCAAGTTACCCAGAACTCCGAGTGGGCACGATGCTATCTGGGTAATTGTCGATCGGTTGACGAAGTCCGCTCACTTCCTGCCAATCAAAGAAAGCTTCAAGATGGAGAGACTCACACGGATTTACCTTCAAGAGATAGTTCACCTTCATGGTGTACCTGCATCCATTATCTCCGATCGAGATAGCAGGTTTACATCAAGGTTCTGGCAGTCTTTGCAGAAGGCTCTTGGAACTAAATTAGATATGAGCACGGCTTATCATCCGCAGACTGATGGACAGAGTGAGAGGACAATTCAGACATTGGAAGACATGTTGAGAGCCTGCGTCATTGACTTCGGCGCGTCATGGGATACTCATCTTCCTTTGGTTGAATTTTCCTACAACAACAGCTACCATACCAGCATCAAGGTTGCGCCGTTTGAAGCCCTCTATGGCCGCAAGTGTAGATCCCCTCTGTGTTGGGCTGGGGTGGGCGACACGCAGCTAGCCAGGGGTCAAATCTCCAACAGTACTCTCACTGGCCCTGAAATCATATGAGAGACAACTGAGAAGATTGTACAAATCCGGGAACGTTTGAAAGCCTCACGAGATAGACAAAAGAGCTACGCCGATAAGAGACGTAAGCCCTTGGAGTTTCGGGTTGGCGATCGCGTCCTTCTGAAAGTCTCACCCTGGAAAGGCATGATACGCTTCGGAAAGCATGGAAAGCTAAACCTAAGTTACATTGGACCATTCAAGATCCTTGCTAGGATTGGTCCTGTAGCATACAAACTTCAGTTACCACGGGAACTCAGCAACATTCATCCTGTTTTCCACGTATCGAATCTAAAGAAGTGTCTATCCGATAAGACACTTGTGATTCCTCTTGACGAGATTGAAATCAATGAGAACCTCAACTTTTTGGAAGAAGCAGTCGAAATCATGGACAGAGAGATCAAACGAGCAAAGCAAAGTCGCATCCTGATAGTGAAGGTTTGCTAGAATGCCAAGCGGGGACCCGAATTCACTTGGGAGCGTGAGGACCATATGAATCAGAAGTATCCGCATCTCTTTCCTAATCCATGATTTGTATTCTAGGTTTAAATTTCCGAACGAAATTCCCTCTAAGAGGGGGATGATGTGACAACCCGAAACTTTTTTCGTTTATGTTTCGCATTTTCCGTTAATGAAATTTCAGATCCGTTAACCTTTCCGTCAAAATTTTTGGTTTAATAAAATAATCCAGTTATATTTAATTAAATTATTTATGTTGAAACATAAAAGTGACCCTCTTGAACTCAGATACCGCAACCATCTACCTACCGCAACAGTTCAACACCCGCAACCATTTCAGCATCCGGAGTCAGTTCTTCATCAGCAACCGCAATCAGACTTCTGTCACTACTTATCTAGAATATTTTTCTTATCTTTATGTAATATACTCTATTGTCCTGCATGCCTTGCACGCTGCTTATAGAGTTGTAGTCTAGTTCTAAGTCTCTATAAATAGAGAGTCATTCCTTTGTATTAGATACTTCACTTCTTTTACTCTTGAAATTCTCTCTACTACCTCTGTACTACTCATCTCTGATAACTTATGAATTATTCTGAATATATTTCTAAGTTATCTTCTTCATTTCTCTATCTTTCTATTCTTCTTACTCTAAATTGCTACTGAAACATATCTAACTATAACCTCTCTACGGAGCAAGTCTTTTAGACTTAATCACTAAGCTTGATCTTCCTTATTAACTCGAGTGAATGCATTCCTTGTTACGAATCAGCTTAAGTGTATTCTTGATATAAAAATTGTTGTCATTTATATTTCTTTACTTTCCGCAACTAACTATCTAACTATATTATTGTTGAGCTTTATGATCCTTTGATATTAACTATTCCGTAATATACTTGTTCTAACGTTTGTTCAAGTGTGTCTCCAAGTTCTTCTCTCAACAATTGGTATCATAGCCAAAGTGGTTGCTTTTTGAATATCGGAACTCTGATTTTTCATAAGGCCTTCTATACCACTAAAGCTGATTTCTAAAACAAAAAAAAAAAAACAAAAAAAAATCAAATGGCACAATCGTTATCTTTGAATGTCTCAAATAGTGTTGGTGGTTATAACCGAGCTCTAATACTGGTAGCTAATGAATATCATCACTGGTCACAAAGAATGGAGAGGTACTTAAGAAGACTGGGAAGAGATGTGTGGCGATCCGTGGAAGAAGGACCACATGTTCTGGTCCTTACACCAGTCCAAACTGACGGCGCTGCAACCAGGCTAGGAGGAGGTCAACCAACCATGAGCTGTCCCACCAAGGATGATCTCGATAAAATGGAAAATGATGTTGTTGCTTTTTATGAAATTTCTTGTGGTGTTGCTCCTGACAACTTTGATATTATCATAAACTGCAAGTCTGCAAAAGAGACCTGGGATGTACTCAAGAACCTGTACGAAGGTTCAGAACAAGCACAAGACAAGAAGCTCACTACCGCACTCAACGACTTCAACAACTTCAAAGCTCATACTGGTGAAAGTTTGGAAGACTCTTTCAAGAGGTTCAACCGGATAGTCACAACGTTATCAAATGCTGGTACCATCCGCTGCAACCATGAAACCAATCTTTAGTTCCTTAATAGTTTAGGAAGACATTGGACCACGGCTAAGATGATAGTCCAAGGCAACGGGAAGATTCACTCTTTATCACTCTACAAGCTCTATGGAGAGCTCCAAGCGCAAGAATCCACTGTACTCAAAGACTGTGCTGACTTCGGAGGACCGCTTGCTCTCATATCACAAGCTCCACCGCATTCACCCTACTCATCATCGTATGACACCCCACCGCAGTCATACGAAGCGGATTCTGAGTATGATGCTGAAGAAGAATTTCAGAAGGCTATTGCTCTGGTTAGCCAACAGTTCAACCGCATACCACCTTCTTCTTTCCGCAAGAATCAACAATTCAACAAACCTCCATTCAACCGTAACTTCGGTTCTCAGAACAACCATTCTCGATATCCCAAAGGACCTCAGAACAACCAACCAATGGAGGTACCACAGTCTTCTCAGACCACTGACTCCAGTACTCAATCAGAAGATAAGACAGATGTTGTGATTTGTCACAAATGCAATAAAGAAAATCACTTCGCAAAAGATTGTAAGGCCAATGTAGTCAATGACAGAGCATTCTATCTTAGAATGGCTCAAGAGTTGGAAGAAAAAGAAAAGGCAAGGGCATATGTGGCCCATGTTAAAAGAGACCATCAAGTTTGGTCATCAGGAGATGAAGAAGAGACCATCAGCAGTGTTAAAGGAAAAGGGAAAATCTGCATGTTGGCCACTATGGATAATAATGGGTCAACATTGACGAACAAAAACTACTGCTACATGGCAAAGGATGGGACTCTAAGCATCGTTGAACAGGTAAAACTCATGATCCAAACTTTAAATTATAGTATGCATGACTGTCAACCCTACATAGATTATCTTAATGACACTTGTGCTGCCGTCCTTACAGACTATAACAAAGCCTTAGATGAGAAGAACATTACGTCCCAAGAGATGTTCCATGTGAGAGGACGACTAAATAACAAGAGACTTAAGATGGCAATGTTAGAGAAGGATTTAGAGTTAGAAAAAGATGCTAGAATGTTAAATGAAACCCAATTAGAGATAGCTTTGAATCAGAGAGATTTAGCTCAGAGAGAAATTGTACGATTAAATATCTTAATTGAAAAATTGTTTAATGAAAGTGCGACTATTGAAAATTTGGTAAACAATGGAACCGTGGACAATACATATAATTGGGGTTGGTCAAATGGGTATCCTACCGTAATGGATTCCTCACCCCGGATCAACAAAGACAGATTGTATGTCCCTCCTGATAGAGAATTTCATTTCCCTGTCAATGACAAGACTTCTCCCGAAGATATCAAAACTCACTTCGGTAGACTACACAATTTAAGCAATAATTGTGTCATTGAGGAAATTGTGTCTGAGGCTTCTGGTCACACATGTGATCAAATTCCTATCAGTGGCACCATCCAGTCAAATTCTGAAACTTCATCCATAATTGATGAAGAAATTGTTTTTGAAAGCCCCGAAGTCTCAAAGGACTTACCATCTTTGTCCTCAGATCACAGTGTCCCACATTGTAGTCAAATGTCCCAGAAGTGTTCCACCGCAGTTTCATCTAAAACCTACTCTGTGGTAGTCAAATCATCTCTACCCAAACCATCAGTTCAAGGTACCACAACTCTTCAGCCAATATTTCATGAGTTACCTATAGAAAATTTCGAAGTAGGCCAATGCTCTCAAATTCCAGAACCCTCAAGTTCTGATGATTCAAGCCCACGTTTTCAAAATCATTCGAAAAATTCCAGGAAACCGCAGTTGAATAACAATGACTGCGGTTCACCAAAATTTTTGGCAAAAAGGGCTTTCAAAGAAGAAATTAGATATCGAGGCACAAGCAGACAAAGTTTTTCAAAAAAATAAGACACATGTGAGAATTCCAAAATCTAAGAGTCCAGAAAAATTTGTTTTCACAAACTGCCTTTCAAAAAACTCTTCTTTCATGGAAAAAATCAAAAAGGGAAGTTCAGTTTTAAAAGTCATTCCTGCTACTTCTGACACAACCCAAAAAGGTGTCAAACTTGTAAGAAACTACGTTTTTCAGGTCTATTCCTCAAATCACCCTAATTGGAAAGGAATTTTACCCACTCCAACACTTTTAAAATCACATCAAACTTTCAACAAATGGAAGGGTCTCTTACCAAATCCGCCTAAAGGGACTTAAAGATTTACACGTGCTAAACCTCGTTCAAAACAAACTTTTCAGAAACCAAACAACATGCCTGTCAAACTTTTCAGAACTTACACACCTTGAACCAGTACCAAGTCCAATTCACTCTATAAACCGCTGACCAAGCATAATGTTAGATTCGATGACAAACTCTCTTTTTGTAGATGTCAGTGCAACTGTCCAAAGGTTTTATCTCATGTCAAGTCAAATCAAAGTCATAAACCTCGTATTTTTCAAAAAACTCGCAACAATCCAAATCTGAACAAACACCCAGGACTAGGTCTAAAAGTTGACAAAAGACCTGTCCATGCAACCTCAGACTATGCATCATTCAAAAATACATCAATTGTCCCTGGCTCCAAACTTGTTTGGATGCCTAAACTAACCGTGTAATTCTCAGGCTTTGTGAAAGGAGGAACAAGAAGAAGAATGGTTAATTGACAGTGCCTGCTCCTTGCACATGACCGGAAGGTTAGAGTACCTTCAGGATTTCAGGCCTATATGCAATGGTGGAAATGTCACGTTTGGCAACAATGCAAACGGTGTCATCCGAGGTTACGGTGTTCTCACTACGGGGAACTTTTCCATTCAGAAGGTTGCTTATGTAGAAAGCCTTAAACACAATCTCATCAGTGTTGGCCAACTATGTAAAGCAGGACATCGTGTCGAATTTGACGATCAATTCTATTACATAATGGCGGGTGATCGAAGCACTTGCTTAATCAAATCTCGCTCCGAAGGCACGATGTATCCTCTGGATGTTTCTCTCATCATTGGTAAACCGCAGCTGTGTTTTCTTTCCAAAGCCGTTTCCGAAGTCAGCTGGCTGTGGCATCGCAAGCTAGCTCATCTCAACTTTCGGTACATCAACAACCTAGTCACTGGAGAGCTAGTCCGCAGTCTCCCCATTCTCAAATTCAGCAACGATACTCTTTGTCCAGCTTGTGAATGCGGTAAACAATCAAAAGCAAGCCACCCTCTGATAATTGATTCTTCTATCTCTGAACCACTAGAGCTACTACACATTGATCTCTGTGGTCCCTCAACCGTAGTCAGTCCCCACTACAAAAAGTATATACTGGTTATTATTGATGACTACACACGCTTCACATGAGTCTTCTTTCTTAGACTCAAATCAGAGACACCACAGATCTTCATCAACTTCATCAAAGAAATCGAACTTCAAATCAAGCTTCCAGTTAGACGCATCCGCAGTGATAATGGAACCGAATTCACTAATCATCTTCTCAACAGTTTCCTGGTTTCCAAAGGTATATCTCACAACTTCTCCGCACCATATACACCACAACAAAATGGTGTAGTAGAAAGAAAGAACTGCACACTCGTTGAAGCAGCCAGATCAATGCTTAACTTCGCCCAACTTCCTCTCTACTTCTGGGTTGAAGCAGTAGCAACCGCATGCTTTGTTCAAAACCAAAGTATCGTGTGCAAGCGTCTCAATAAAACACCATATGAAGGTCTCAACAATCGCAAACCCAATGTTCGTTTCTTTCATATCTTTGGATGTAGATGCTTCGTGATCAACAATAGAGACCAAATCAACAAGTTTGCACCAAAATATGACGAAGGTATCTTCCTTGGTTATTCCACTAACAAGGTTGCATATCGAGTTCTCATCAGACGAACAAGGTTTATCATTGAAAGCTTTGATGAGAAATTTGATGATTCTCACATCCGCAACGCACCTCCGTCCACCGAAACCACTACTATCATGGAATGTGACATTCCAGCCGCTTCCAGATCTTTGAATCTAGTTGAAGTCAACTATGATGATCTTTTTGATCCTATTGAAACGGCAAAACTATCCAAAGTTCTAGAATCACCCGCAACTCAACAACAACATGCCGATGTATCTGGTCCATCTCTATCTGAAGTAATATCACTCAATACTTCCACCTCTCCGGTTGAGGAGGAAAGCTCTGCTTCGGATCTCGTCACAACCGATGAGGTTCCAGTACTTGATGCTCCTTACATTCCTACCCGAAGCGTAGCTTTACCATCAAACGAACCTTCAGATTCGGATAATGAATTCATAGAGAATATTGACACTAGAATCGATCCAAGAATTGTCACTCTCCCATCTACAGTCCAGGGGGAACCTTCTCGGGTTCTAGAGGAACTCCCGTCCGTAATCCAGGGGGAACCTCAACCTCTCCCTACTCAAGAAAATTTTGCTCCAATAGATTAAGATGATTCAGCAGGATGCTCTCAAATTCAAGGGGAACTGCCTTTTCCAACCGAAGCTTCTTCTGACATCCAAGATATTCCTTCCACCGCAACTGCTGATCATCTGCTGCCACATCTTCATGTATGGACGAAAGACCACCCACCAGGTCAAATTATTGGCAACCCATCCGCAGGTATCCAGACCCGATCTTCCAAAGACTTATCTGATCACTGCCACTACGTAGCTTTCATGTCCGCGGTAGAACCTAGAATGATCAAAGAAGCATTGCTTGAACCGGAATGGATAGCCGCAATTCAAGAAGAACTAGAAGAATTTGAAAGAAACAAAGTGTGATAACTTGTTCCCCTTCCACAAGGTCATACTATTGTTGGTACAAGATGGGTTTTCAAGAACAAGCTAGATGAATCTGGTGTTGTCATCAGGAATAAGGCAAGACTAGTTGCAAAGGGCTATAGTCAATTGGAAGGCATTGACTATGATGAAACGTATGCTCCGATAGCCCGCATGGAAGCCATCCGGATCTTTCTAGCATACGAAGCTCACAAAAATGTCAAGGTACACCAGATGGACGTTAAGAGTGCTTTTCTCAATGGGGAACTAAAAGAAGAGGTTTATCTTCAGCAACCTCCAGGTTTTGAAAATGTTGAATTTCCAGACCACTACTACAAGCTTGAAAAAGCAGTTTATGGTTTGAAACAAGCCCCAAGAGCTTGGTATGAAACACTTTCTGAATTCCTTGTTTCATCCGGGTACAAGAGAGGAGTGATTGATCTCACACTATTCAGAAAAGAAAATGGTGATCATCTCATGATGGTACAAATATATGTGGATGACATCATTTTTGGGTCGACTAATCAAGGCATGGTAGATGAATTTGCTAAGCTCATGACCAACAAGTTCAAAAGGAGCATGAATAGAGAGATTAATTTCTTTCTAGGTCTTCAAGTCAAACAAATTCAGCAAGGAATTTTCATTCATCAAGAAAAATACACCATTGAACTTCTGAAGAAATATTCAATGGACAATTGCTCTTCTGCTAAGGTCCCTATGGCCTTTGGTTATAAGATCTCTGTTGATCCCTCCGGTGAATCGGTGGATCACAAGACTTGTAGAGGTATTATTGGTTCACTGATGTACCTCACCGCAAGCAAACCTGACATTGTCTTCGCAACTGGTGTGTGTGCAAGATACCAGGCTGATCCAAAAGTGTCTCACATGACCGCAGCCAAACAAATTCTTCGGTATCTTAAAGGAAGAAAATCAATGGGTTTATGGTATCCCGCAGGCAATGACTTTAGTCTTCAAGCCTTCACAGATGTTGATCATGCAAGACGCAAGCTCGATCGGAAAAGTACATCTGGTGGATGCCAATTCCTAGGAGGAAGACTTTTCAGCTGGTCTTCAAGGAAACAAACGTGTGTATCTCTATTTACTGCAGAAGCCGAGTATGTGGCCACAGCCAGCTGTTGTTCCCAAGTTCTTTGGATGAAGACATAATTGCTAGACTACGGGTACAGAATGTTGCGGATACCAATTTACTGTGACTTTGAAAGTGCTATAGCGATCTCTCATAATCCTATTCAGCACTCCAAGACAAAACATATTGAGTTACGGTATCACTTCATCAAAGATCATATTCTGAAAGGTAATATTGAACTCGTCTTTGTTCCTACTCATGAAGAGATTGCTGATGTTTTTATAAAAGCACTTGACTCTACAAAACTCAATGCATTCTTAAAAATGTTGGGAATGATGAATCCAGACCCGAAATTCTTTTTGAAGAGTTAGCTACCGCAGACCATCATTGGTCTCTGTTGCGGTTCTAGCAGAGAACTACATATGATAGATGATTTTGGTACCGCAGTCTATATACCGCAACCATATATCATACGTATCTCTCATGGGTCCTAAATTGTCTTTGTTTTCTAACTTTTGCATAAGTGTTTTTCTCTCAATCTCTCACTGCAATCTTTCCTTTGTTCATCCGCGATGAAGTTTCTCAACCGCAATGATGATTCCATCCGCAATCATCTTAAAATAACTTCCAACAATTTCATTAACTCTCGAATCTTTGTGTGCTATTTAATGATCTTTCATTAAATAAAATACAAACATTCTCTTTAGAAACTGTCACATTCCCTTTCTGAATAAACCCCGTATCAGACCTATTTTAGGGATGATGACAAAAAGAACGATTCCTAAATAAATCCATCCTCAATTTGTCCTTTCCTCTCCCAACCACGTCCCATCAGTTACAACTTTCTCTCTCATCACCCCACATTTACCTGATGTATTGACATGCGTCTAATCCTACATTAAATGCAAATCCCTTTTGGAAATCTCTCAAAATCTTTTAAAACCCGTTTTATCTTCGTGTGGCTGAGATTTAATCCTCAAAACAATTGATTCCCCCCCCAAACCCCATTCAACTTCTTACCCTCTTCTATCTTTTACCTAGGGTTAAAACCCTTTCACCCCCATTATAAACCAGTCTTCTCCCCCATTAATCTTTTACGCTCTCTGATTATCGTTTCTTCTCTCTCAACTCTAAAAAACTTCCATAACTCTCAATAACTCCATTCATCTCACAATGGCGAAATCAGGTGCATCAAAGAAGCAATCCAAGGCTTCAGGCTCCATGAATCCAACTAGTTCCACTTCTCCATCGTTAGCTTCAAGAAATTTCAGAGCCGTTTTTGAAGATCATCCGTCGTATAATGCCCCAACCAAGCTGATGATCAAGTTTCTCAAGAACCATATTTTGTTTGGTCCATTTGATGCATTCACCGACATTGTCCCTGTTTCTACGCTCTTCAAGTGTGCCTTTTCTGCATACCGACCATTGGAGAACCCCCAAGAAGTGCATCTCAACCTCATCAATGATTCTTTGGTCATCTTGACCAAAAAGAAGTTCTTGTCCGCCGTTAATCTTCTTATCCACCCCTCCATCAAGATTTTCACACCATCATTATCTGACATCACCACCGCACTCTACCAGATGGGTTATCAAAAACCGATCCGAGGGATTGGTGAGTTTAAGAAGAACCAACTGTCTGCGGTTTGGCAGTTCGTATGCTATTTCATCATCCACTGTCTATCCGACAGAACCGGAGGCATCAACAACATGGGCTGAAGCTACTTGAACTAGTGTGGAGCATCTACACAGGCCACGATGTCAATTATGGCCAGATTCTTTGGGACGATTTCCTCCATTATATCCCCAAAGAGCACCCAAAGGAGAACCTAACCGAGCTCACATTTGCTCGCTTCTGGTCCATATGCATATTTGACCTACATGCGGATTGAAACGTCCCAAAAACATAGTCTGAAAATTTCATTTAATTTAATAATGAAAACCATAGTCGATAAACCTCATATAAAAATCATGAGCAATGTATCTCAAAATGTCATAACAACTGTCAAGTATATCAGAGTATAAACATCCCAGGCTGAACAAATGGTGTGTGCACTGCAATCTTCCCGAGCTCCTCTTTTGAAAACTGAGTACCTGAAACCAAAACTGAAAACCGTAAGCACGAATCTTAGTGAGCTCCCCCAAACTACCACATACCATACAATAACATATAAAGCATCTACTGGGCCTTGCCCACTGCATCGGACCGAAGTCCAGAAACTAACCAGGGCCTTGCCCTCTGCCTCGGACCGAAGTCCGGAAACTGCATCGGACCAGAGTCCGGAACTAACTAGGGCCTTGCCCTCTGCATCAGACCGAAGTCCGGAACTGACTGCATCGGACCGAAGTCCGAAACTGACTGCATCGGACTGAAGTCCGGAACTGGTTGGGACCTTGTCCCCTGCATCGGATCGAAGTCCGGAACTGACTGAACATAACGTAGCATAAACATATCGACTAGCACGAACACATATACTGCATACTGCATCAGAACAGAGTTTGGAACACATAACACAAAACATGCTTGAATCACAACGACATCAAGCACCCTAACTACTGCATCGGACCGAGGTCCGGAACTAACTGAACATAGCATAACAGATTCACAACATATAACATGAACACATATACTGCATACCGCATCAGACCATAGCCCGGAACACATAACTCACACCATGTTTGTATCACAAGACACCAAGCATACTGAATTACTGCATCGGACCGAAGTCTGGAACTACTGCTAACTAAACGGGCCGGCATTGTGGCCGTAGACCCGTTCCTACTGGAAGGAAACTCACCTGAACCGCTGAGCTTTGCTGATAACCCTCTGGCTACTAACCGACAACCCTCTGAGCCGTTGCTCCTCTAGCTCTCCGAGCTACCAATATCAATATGACACTTAGTCTGACAGTCCTCCAAAAGTCAACTAAGTCAACTCTGGTCAAAGTCAAAGTCCTGGTCAACCCTACTCGTCGAGTCTGACTATTGACTCATTGAGTTCATACGCTCAGAATCCATTCATTGGCGACTCGACTCGCCGAGTCAGCCCCTGACTCGCCGAGTCTACCGATTTCCGAGTCCTGACCTGACCAACTCACTGAGTCCCCACTCAACTCACCGATTCGAGTCTTAACTTGAAGGGTTTGGGGTTTCGCGACTTGACTCACCGAGTCCAAGAACAAACTCACCGAGTCCGAGGCAATCTTCAACAGACTCGTTGAGTTGTTCATCCAACTCGTCGAGTTCATCTCCATCTTCATACTACTCGCCGAGTCCACTCGAAGGACTCGCCGAGTCTATTCAGTCCTTCATATATTCAGAGGCTTTTGAGTCACGCATGGACTCCAAACTGTAGATCCACTCTTCTAAAGCCTATTCCTTACGTAAAGTGGCAGGCTTTACGTGTAGCTAAGGAGATCTAGGCTCAAAACACTATAAACTAGGGTTTGAGACAAAAGGGCTTAACAATCAACCCATAGACTGATGCTTTATGATTCTCTAGGCCAAGATACACTTAGATCTGAAGTAGCAACTTCAGATCTGGGCTTCTAACTCGAAATGGTTCATAAACTTGTCCTAATAGCCCCAAATCTCATGATAAAGGTTGATCTATATGCAAAAGAGGGAATGTAGCGACTCATTACCTTCAAATGTTCTGGAAGACCCCACTAACTTTGGATCTACTGCCAATCCTTGAATCCCCAATGGGTGCCTTCTTCCTTCTTCCTTCAAATCACCCAAAATGGCAAGAAAGCTTGAATAAGCAATGAAGGCTTAGGGTTTCTGGTTTTGGACTATAGGGGCCGCAAATGAGCCCTAGGGAAGAGAATAAGATGCTTAAATAGGGTACCAAGTGCCAAAATTAGGGTTTCCCAACCCAGACCAGACTCGCCGAGTCCACTTGCCGACTCGCCGAGTCGGTCACTTACTTTACACCCGGATCCCGATCCGACTCGCCGAGTTCCTCCCTAGACTCGCCGAGTCAACCCTCTTTAACTTAGGGTTTTTCCTTTCCTTTCTTGACCTTTCAGATTTCGGGTGTTACACGGATGCTGGTATCAACATGGGCAGTGACATCAACTTCTTTGTCACTAAGGATCTAAAAAGGTACAACCCCTCTTCTGATCAAACTTTATTTGGACCTATCCGCAGGCTTCCCACCCACATTCTCACCTTTCTTGGTCTTGAGACTGCTGATGTCTCAGATCACATAGAGGCTACGGAGGGTATTATCCCATACCTTCTACCCCACCTCTTCCATCTGTGACCATTAACCCTGAGGGTACCGCAGTCCCCTCTGCCACCACACTATCTAACCTTTCTCAACGGAGAAAAACCGTGGCATCCAAGAAGAAATCTAGTACACCTAAGAAGAATGCCCCAAAACAAACCGCACCCTCGAAGAAACGCAAAACCAAACCCACCACTGTATCGAGCAGTGACTCTGAGGAAGATAGACAACCAATATCTATCCTCAAGAAAAGAAAAACAACCGAAACCTCTAGCCAAATGCGTGACCGAACTGATACTGAAGCCTCTCAACAAGCTCCGATAGTCCTTGGGATGGCCACACATCCATTCAATACCACACTCGAATGCCACTCAACCTCATCATGTGAGATTGTTTCATCACCTTCATCATCTGAACGTGGAGACAGCCCCCCCCCCCCCCCCCCAGTAATCTCAAGTAGATAAATCTGGGCATCGCCCTAAGGTCTCCAAGGCTTCCCGACTACACATTTTTTCTTCCAAGGAGTTAGACTCCATCCTTTTGAATGTATTGTTGGATTAGTGTCTAAGTCCATAAATATTTTGGTATGTACTTGACCCGATGGTGCATGGTCCTTTTGGGTTGCCTTCACCAAAGCAACTTGATTGGAGAAATAAATAAAGAGAGAGGTTATTATGATTTATTAATATGTTATAAGAATAATATATTAAAGGAGAAATCATATTTGTTTAATTAATATTGGTCAATAATTAATTAAGAATTAATTTTGTGATCAAATGTAATTAATTAAACTAGAGGGGCTGAATTGTAATTATGTGATAGTTGCAAAATATGGTAATGGTTATAATAAATATGGGTTGAACGAATTCAAGGAGATAAGGATCCTTGAAATTGTCCAAAGGATAAAAGATAAGGGTTTTCAAGGCTTATCTTATGGTTGCTTGGTGGGCAAGCAACTAGATAAGGATAAGGACTGAAACCTAATCTCTACACCTATATAAATAACCCTAAGGCCATAAGAATTCGTCCATGCCTTGTCTAGGGTTCCTAGAAACGAATTTTATACCTCTTCCCTCTCTCTCTTGCTTCTCCATTTGCTCTTGGTGTTTGTGAACCATTAGAGGATTGACACTTGTGACTCTAAGCCTTCCAAAGTCAATACAAGGAGATTTGGGATTGTTATTGCTAACAATCAAGGTAATATTATAAACCTATTCTTATGTTAATATGATTACTTATATGCTAGAATTAGGGTTTTATTATGTGTTCATAATGTTGTGTATCTAATAGTGAAAACATAGATCCAATGTTAGGGTTGCATGTACACATAGGATTGTTTGTATAAAACCCATCAGTGGTATCAGAGCCTTTGGTTAACTTGTTTTCAATTAGTATTATACAATTGTATGAACTTGACATATTAGGGTTTATTGCCAATAAACCCTAGGAGGCTAGAAATTTCGAGATTAGGGTTTCTATACCCTAATTTGCGAAAATTTGAAAGGGTTTTCAAATCCTTTCCTTAAGCCTCAAGATTTCGAAATCTAGGGTTTGCAAAACCCTATGATTTTCGAAATTAGCCTCCTCCCCAAGATAAGATCCTAAATTTTAGGGATTTGGATTATCATATATCTTGTAATTATTCTTTAATGGTTATATATGGTAATTAAAGATTTTGAATTATCATATCCCATGATTTTCGAATTTTAGAGGAATTAAAAGGATTAGGATAAAATTAATTGTTTAATGGTAATTATCCTCATGATTTAGATAATCCCTTATGATTTAATAATTAAATTAATAGTCTAATTCAAGATAATTATTAAATCAAGAGTTTTAATATTTAAAATATTAATTTATATGGCATAAATTCGAAAATTTTAAGAGAGATTAAAACTAAATTGTTTTGAAAAGTTTCAAAACTTGCCCTCAAGTTTTGGAATTTAAAAGTTGATTAAAAGTTTAATTAGGATGTTAAATTCTAAAACCCTAGTATTGTTTTGAAAAAGTTCAAATTACACCCTTATGGTTTTATTAATTAATTAAGGTGTATAATTAAAAGAAGTTTAATAAATCCATAAAAGTTTTGGTTTACAATTAAAAATATAATTGTTATATTTGACCACCTAGTATTTTAAAGTGTAAAACACACCCTATACTATATATAACATTAAAAGTCTAACATTATATATATGTATAAGTAAAATTCAGTCTTACCGTTAGTAGGCCTCATTCACGAAGCTGGTCTATAAGGGGTGTTTAAGGAAATTGCCTATAAAATGGCGATTGAATGGGTATCCACTCTTACCCACCACACTCTTGACCAGTGGAGGGTCGTTAGCCGAACGGGTAGGATAGGACGAAACCTTCCATTATAAGTATAATGAATTATTAAAGTAACTAAATGTTTTCATAAAATTCCCAATGTTAGTTACTTAGGCAAAAGTGAATTGATGCAATTCCATGAAATTACAGTTTGTGCCCTTGCAAAGACGTTAGTGGAGCGTGTGTGGTTTACCGGCACACTAAATGGTTCTGAGCAAAGGTAGCAAAGAGTGACTCAATGTTTGTCATAGTTTGGTGGAGCGTGTGTGGTTTACTGGCACATCGAATAGGTGACTGTAACATGTGAGGGCACCATGTAAGTTTGCATGGTTATTCACACCCGCTTTGTGATCCTCGGCATCCCAGTCACAAACAAGAGGGGCATATCGAGATTTAAACATGCCATTGAAAGTTCAATGAATCTCAAAGGATCTAGGAGTTTTCATAGATTTAAAACTTAAATTCTTTTTCGTTTTTCGTGGTGGAAATTAGTGAATCGTCATTCACTTACCTTCAAATATTCTGCAATTAGGGTTACGGCATCCCTCTCCCGAGTTGTAGAATATTGTGTTGGGTCCTAGCCTTAGTAACTCATTTGGGTGATTTACTAAGGACTCAATCAATCAACTAACTTGAATTCGTTTTCTCTCGTTTTGTAGATGTCAAAGTTCGACAACTATGGTCTTCCCAAATCCCGTGGAACAAGCATTCCACATGAAGATGATATTTCACGATTTGATCGAGGAACAAGAAATCATGCTTCAATTCCTCCACCTCCTCCAATTATTCTCCCTAACCCACAAGTTTAAAGGCTTGAAAAGTTCAAGATCACTCAAGCCCTTTTGGCAAGTAAACATAAAGAAGGAAAGTCAGTGTGTGCACACGTCCTAGGGATGAAGTCACACATTGATAGGTTAAGAATGATGGGATCCGTTGTCGGTGAGGAGATGGCTGTTGATTGGGTTCTTCAGTCACTTCCTAACTCGTATAGTGAGTTCGTAAGAGAGTATTATATGATGAACCACGACGTGACCCTTATAGATCTCACCTATATGCTTATTGTTGCTGAATCAGCAATGGTTTGGCGCAATAGAAAAGCAAAGTTGATTGGTGAATCTGCCTTCATGGATATAGACAATGGCAATGAAAGACATGCTATGATCGAAAAGTTTGATCATAAGAGAAAGGCAATGTCTGAAGTAGTTCCATGTCATGTTCCAAAAGAGTCAATTTGCTGTTATTGCCAAGAGAAAGGGCATTGGAGACGAAGCTGCCCTATTTACCTAAGAGATCTAAGAGATGGGAGAGTCAAAACGTATGACTTTGCTTTAGGTAAAATCCATTGACTAACTCTTTTAAGCTTCTATTCTAGATTCTTAATACATAATGTGATAAGATTACAATTGATGTATTGTAGGATCGAAAGAAAGGAAGCTTAAGGGAAGAAGTGAGCAAAATCTAACCGTGAAGGAATGGATTTCGATTGCATTTCTCGAAGATTAGATTCTTGAGCTACTACTTAGAGTTAGAATTAGATTGCTAAGAAAGATGTATTAGCATAGTTTTTCAATGAATTGCATTGTAAGGACAAAAATTTTTAAGCAATAAAATAAATTTTGATTTTATATTATTTATTTATCCTTGCAATGGCGTATATGAAAAATTGATGTTTGGATGTTTCTATTATTAGCAATAATGGATTTGGTTCTTATTATGTTATTTATGGAAAGTCGAGAATTTACCAAATAGGGAGAGTTTCTCATCACCCAAGTTTCAATTGGACAAAAACTTGGAATCATGCAACTTGGTTGCACGATGAATGAGAAATTTCACATTTGGAAATTAGATTTAATTGACAAAGTGTCAAGTGAAGGACTAGGAGATCGAGCACACAAAGTTGCGTGTTGATCAAGTCCACCATAAGAGTAAATGTGATTATACTTACAAGATTAAGTGTAATTCTAGATTGATTGAAAAAAGGTTTAAATCAATAGTAGAACGAATAAGAAGAATCAAGTAGGCAGAAAGATAAAAGTTTCTCCATTCTAAGAAGAACGGAGAGTACCTTTTATGTTTTATGATGGGTCTTAATGATTAAGAACCATATCTCAATTGATCCTCTAAGTGGGTCTTAGTATAATTGTATGTCTAAGAAGAGGAATCAAGAATTGAAGAAATAGTTAAATCAAGAAGTCAATCATACTTCGTTCCAAAAACAAGTCTTAGAGTTAAGATTGTGAAATTGAGTGATAAGTATTAAGAAGGTTTATAACATTCATCAAATATGGAAAGTTGTGATGTCTTGGATAAGACAAAGACCAAATAAGACCAATTTATGAAGTGTTTGATAAAAGCTACACTAACTCTTGAATATTTGTTTGTCAAGAAATGGTTATTAACAAGAGAATCTTATATGTCAAGGAGTCAGTGGGAGTCTTATGGTCTTGAAAGGTTTCAAGAACAAATCAAATAAACCTTATCGATCATCATTAGCACACGAGTTGAGGTTTATAACCTATCGTGTTGACATTATTTTGTTTCTGTGCCATTCCACTTGAGTTAATTATGCATGTGAGTTCTATGAGTTCTCATTTTGAATGCATAAAATGCAAGGACCTTGATCAATGGAAAGTACATTGATAAGAAAAGGTGAGCTGCTTAACTACTTGGAAGACATGGTGGGCAGCTGTGCTACCATAAAGGCAAGAAATCGAGATCAAGAAAGTTCGATCCATATGAGTTTAAATTTGTCGTAAACTTTGGTTTTAACAAATTCACATGGATAGGAACAAATACACCGTTTAAATCTAAGTGTCATAAGATTTCCTCCTTCATGAAAATGATTGTGAGGAAATGCTTTCACTAAGAAAGATTTAAGAAGATAGTGATTGTAAAATTGCATTCTCGAATTCGATTATGGTTACGGTATCCCTTTCCATTATTTGAATTGTGAGGTTTGGAAATTAGTCTTAAGTGTTTAGACACACATATGAACTATCGAAGGAAAAGGTGTATAAGTTCAAGAAGCCTTGATAAAGGATTATCAAAGCATTAAGTATTAAAAACATGAACTTAAGAAGTTCAATAGGTATTGTTTTTATGAAAGTTAAGATGTTTATGAATACATGTAGAAGCTAGTGGGAGCATAAGTGTTATGTTTTATAGTAATCATCATGATAGTGGGAGCATAAAAGTTATGATTGTATGATTATTATGGAAAGTATTGCAAGTTGGCAATATTAATTATAGAAAACAAAAGTTATACCTTGCAAAGTCGTAAGGGTTGTAAAGTTGTTTTGCTATAATTAAGGGAGAGAATATTATGCTTCATTTTAAATCTAAAGGATTAGGTTGAGAAATGTTGATAAATTTAGTCAATGGTACATAGTGTGTTTTTAAAATTTCGATTATGATTACGACATTCCTCTTCACAATTCGAATTTTGAGAACATAGCAAATAAAACATTGTGCATCGTGTCCCATACGCTTCGGGTATAGGATCGATTGGAAATGCTTTAATGTTTGACCATTCTAAAATTTTCCAAATGTCTAGCGCATTTAGAGGGAAAAGGGACTAGAATCAGTTTTGACTAAAATAATTAAACAACTATCAAAGGACAATCCAAAGTTCGACGAGGATTGGTTGCTTGTGAGTAGTTGGAAGCATGGTATTGGATGGACCATATCGACTCTATTATGAATAGAAAAGATTCTATTAAAAATGAGTTGTCATATGGAACATATGGAAGTGTGTCCATATTGGGAATTGAATATTGATAATATATGACTAGATTAGAAACTTTTATGCAAAAGGATGTTCAAAGGAATGTACTTTGAGTGAGAGACATCATATCTAAGGAATTGTCTTGTAACAATTTCCGATAAAAGACTTTGTAATATCATTGGCAATAGTCTTTGTGACTTTTGTGCAGTGACATTACGAAAGTATAAGTTGCATAGAATGTTAGAATCTAGCATATTCTATAAGTAGCAAGAATTTGATATTCTTTCACTTATGAAAAGGATTTGGAGTTTTGAAATGAGAATGATTGGAAATGTGTTCAGTGTGATCTATTTCACAAAGTAAGAACCATAGGTAAACATTATTTGCATGCTAGGAGCATGGGACAAGTGTTGTAATTCAAGTAAGAAGTTGATTACCCGAAACGACAAATAATGAGTAATCAATATGGTGATAAATAAAAGGTGTTTTATTTATACTCAAAGGTTTGAGGCCATATGGGATTAGTATTATTCTTGTGTTTCACATTTGCATGTTTTGACTTCCAGAATAATTGAGTTTATTAAGAATAATCGAATTATTCGAACGAGCCACAGTCATTCATATGTTGGAAGTAGATATGAATGAAGATTGTCGTGAATTGGTGTGTGGATTGTCTAAAGAGCATTAGACATAAGCAAATGTTTGCTGCAACGTTCATGAGTGCTTATGAATATGAATATGAATTTGAGCATTGGATTAAACCCACACTCACTTGGATCACTCCATGAATTGTATCACGAGTGATTGGTGAGACGATAACATCTTATATTCTTGAAACCGAGATGTGTGAGTTGTATCTTGCAAATAGGTTGCACATTGATAATATGTAAACGCACTAGTAACTTGGTGTTATAAAACATATTGTTGTGTGTGATTTGGTGAGTGAGTGCAAGAAAGCATTGTATCAAAGTTTATCCGTTCCTTTTATCCAAAGTAGGATAAAAGCGATATCTTTGGGCCCCTCGATGATTTAGTGATGACAAACGTAAATGCTCGGCCGGGCTAGGGCTAATTTGATTTGTTCAATTAGTCAGTCGTCATAAATCGGAAATCGAGATATAGTACAAAGAGAATGATTTGAAATCATATCTCATACGATATCTAGAATGGAGGAATATATGATCCCTTATCTAAGGACACGCGTATTTGATAGGATCAGAGTTGACAGCGGCTTTGGAAAGCTACGATTGCAGATCAGGATCTGAAGTCATACGCAGAATAGTTGTTAGACTTATCCAAGTGGGAAACTGTTGGATTAGTGTCTAAGTCCATAACTATTTTGGTATGTACTTGACCCGATGGTGCATGGTCCTTTTGGGTTGCCTTCACCAAAGCAACTTGATTGGAGAAATAAATAAAGAGAGAGGTTATTATGATTTATTAATATGTTATAAGAATAATATATTAAAGGAGAAATCATATTTGTTTAATTAATATTGGTCAATAATTAATTAAGAATTAATTTTGTGATCAAATGTAGTTAATTAAACTAGAGGGGCTGAATTGTAATTATGTGATAGTTACAAAATATGGTAATGGTTATAATAAATATGGGTTGAACGAATTCAAGGAGATAAGGATCCTTGAAATCGTCCAAAGGATAAAAGATAAGGGTTTTCAAGGCTTATCTTATGGTTGCTTGGTGGGCAAACAACTAGATAAGGATAAGGACTGAAACCTAATCTCTACACCTATATAAATAACCCTAAGGCCATAAGAATTCGTCCATGCCTTGTCTAGGGTTCCTAGAAACGAATTTTATACCTCTTCCCTCTCTCTCTTGCTTCTCAATTTGCTCTTGGTGTTTGTGAACCATTAGAGGAGTGACACTTGTGACTCTAAACCTTCCAAAGTCAATACAAGGAGTGACACTGCTGATGTCTCAGATCACATAGAGGCTACGGAGGGTATTATCCCATACCTTCTACCCCACCTCTTCCATCTGTGACCATTAACCCTGAGGGTACCGCAGTCCCCTCTGCCACCACACTATCTAACCTTTCTCAACGGAGAAAAACCGTGGCATCCAAGAAGAAATCTAGTACACCTAAGAAGAATGCCCCAAAACAATCCGCACCCTCGAAGAAACGCAAAACCAAACCCACCACTGTATCGAGCAGTGACTCTGAGGAAGATAGACAACCAATATCTATCATCAAGAAAAGAAAAACAACCGAAACCTCTAGCCAAATGCGCGACCGAACTGATACTGAAGCCTCTCAACAAGCTCCGGTAGTCCTTGGGATGGCCGCACATCCATTCAATACCACACTCGAATACCACTCAACCTCATCATGTGAGATTGTTTCATCACCTTCATCATCTGAACGTGGAGACAGCCCCCCCAGTAATCTCAAGTAGATAAATTTGGGCATCGCCCTAAGGTCTCCAGGGCTTCCCGACTGCACATTTTTTCTTTCGAGGAGTTAGACTCCATCCTTTTGAATGTATCACAAACACTTCAAACACCAATCCATCCGCAGGGCATCTCTTTCGCCCATGCCAGAACTGGGCCGAGGCCAGACTTGGCCAATGGTCAAGGAGACCAAGGAATCCTAGGAAATCCTACTCTGCTTCCATCCTTTACAGGTGGTTTAGGCACGGTGAGCACACATGTGCAAGGATCCGTGAACCCAAGGGACACCTTGGTGCGTACACAAAGAATTGACGGCGATGACTCAAGTGATTCTTGGAGTCGGTATCAGCCAACTACTGATGCCGAAATCAAGAAATATGCGGCCTTTAGAAGAGCCCTCCAAGCCCGCAAGGAGCAACAGGTCAAACAACAACAACAAAAGGAACAGGAAATACTATCCGTGGCCAAGTATTAGGCAAATGCCATCAACAATGCCCATACTGTTGCCACAATCCAAAAGATTCAAAACTGGATGGATCAAATGGTAGAAACCGTATTAAAATCTCAAGCTGCTAGCGCAGCCGCAGGTACCTCCAGAGTTCCTCCCACTCCAACTCCTATTCCTTCTCCCGCAGTCAACCCATCTCAAGACGAAGAGCCTGCTGTTGAACTCAGCTCCGCCCCTACCTTCGGTTTTGATGATGAAGACATCCAAGAGGTCAACAAACCAAATCCTTCAGACGACGACCTTATGATGTTTGAAGAAGAAGAAGAGTCTAGTGGTTCTCAGCATTCCACTTCAAAGCCCAAAGAAAAGAAAAAGAAGAAGAAGAAGGATGTTGTCACCAGGAAGGAATTCCTAAGTCTTCAAGCCAAAGTTGATCAAATTTTGGCTGCAGTTAAACCTACCCAACCTCCACCTGAAGACATTCCAGGACCGCAGTCTTTAATTGAGTGAGTCGAATGACTCGAGACGAGAGAGCGTATGGCTGCTGAGTGCATCTCTCTCAAGGTAGAAATGGGGATCCGATCCCTTAACAACAACTGCAGGGCCAACCATCAGGAATTCATGGCTGCAGCGGAACGCCTCATTACTGAGGTGACCGCAATCAAACAGGATCTTCAAGCAGCCATTGCGGATCAAGCTTCACTATCTCAGAAAGTGATAGATGAGACTCATACTGCTTATGAGTCCACTATCTCTGTTCTTCATGCCACTATCAACCGAATGCAGAAATCCCTCACCTCTAACTTCCATGGCCCTGAGATCCTCCAACTTACAAAAGACATACACAAGCTGCTCTTCAACTCCTCCACCCCTAACAATTCCCAGTTGGCCGAGACCATGAAAGCTCACTTTGCAGAAGTCTGTGCCAAGGTGGATGGACTTAAACAATGGCTTGAGGAAGCACCTCCATTGCATCCCTCAAGAGGGGGAAGTGATGAGGAAGTCCACCACTTGGATACTTCCATCCATCAGAGCCCCCCCATCACCACAAAGAAAATTCCCACACCGCAGCCCTCACCTCCACCATCCCATAATATTCCATCTCTTCACTCTTCACCTATAAACAACACCCTCAAAAGGCCTGAGACTTCTCCTCACCTCAAAAATCTTGAGGAAAATATGTCATCAACAAGCTCCACAGACTCCCCTGCCACAGCTCAAAGAAAACACGACTGGAAGGCGGTCAAGCTTGCTGAACTCATATGGAGAGAATGCGAATTTGATACTATGATTGATGAGTCCTTGATAAACTCATGGGTCAATCCGCTCCGCAGGCTACTGGATGAAGACTACACTCCACATCTCACATATGCTGAACCCCCTTCTGATGGATATTGGGATATTCCAATCTCCCCCAATGCCAATTATTTTGCAGTTTTTGAGTCTTTTGACTGCAGTCTCCCTTATCGCAAACGACTGCCGATGGAGTTTGAAAGACTTAATCGCTTTTATGCTAAGCATGGCTCCTCTGTTGAGAACATATGGTCTAACGATAGACCATCCGCAGTAAAAAATTACAAGATGCTGAAGTTCATGAAGGCTGATTTTGTTCAGTATACCCTCACCAGAAGAGAGCATGACTACATACGCACTCAGGCAGACTTCCCAAGCATGAATCCGGAAGAAATCTTCCTTATTGCCAGGGTTTTCCAAAACAAGGCAGAAAAGCATCTGAAGATGCAAATGACACTTGACAAAGCCAAATCCTTTCTGAGGGATACAGTTTGTGACTTCGCCAAGATTGATGCGGATATCCACCCCACCATAATCAAGAAGTTTGATCTTCCCCCACTTGAACATGTGCCAATGCCTGCTGAAGGCTTCGAAGAAAGATCACTATGCGCAACGAACTTTCCTGAACTGGGCATCATCTTCAAACAGAAGACTGACAACATCAAATACTTCATTCCAATGAATGTCATGCACCGCCTGCCCAAGAAACAACTTGACATCTACAAGACCGCAGTTGAAAGATCGAAGCATACTACTGCAGAAGTCAAATTTGAAATTTCTAGAAGAATCACTTGGCTTGAAAACGTCAGGAAGTTCTGGTGGATTTTGATCAAGTTCCTCAAACTTGATACCTGAACCGGAGTTAAAGAGGTCACTTAGGGGGGAAATTGTTGAAACATAAAAGTGACCCTCTTGAACTAAGATATCGCAACCATCTACCTACCGCAACGGTTCAGCACCCGCAGCCATTTCAGCATCCGGAGTCAGTTCTTCATCAGCAACCGCAATCAGACTTCTATCACTACTTATCTAGAATATTTTTCTTATATTTATGTAATATACTCTATTGTCCAGCATGCCTTGCACGGCTGCTTATAGAGTTGTACTCTAGTTCTGAATCTCTATAAATAGAGACTCATTCCTTTGTATTAGATACTTCACTTCTTTTACTCTTGAAATTGTCTCTACTACCTCTGTACTACTCATCTCTGATGACTTATGAATTATTCTGAATATATTTCTAAGTTATCTTCTTCATTTCTCTATCTTTCTATTCTTCTTACTCTAAATTGCTACTGAAACATATCTAACTATAACCTCTCTACAGAGCAAGTCTTTTAGACTTAATCACTAAGCTTGATCTTCCTTATTAACTCGGAGTGAATGCATTCATTGTTACGAATCAGCTTAAGTGTATTCTTGATATAACAACTGTTGTCATTTATATTTCTTTACTTTCCGCAACTAACTATATAACTATCTAACTATATTATTGTTGAGCTTTATGATCCTTTGAGATTAACTATTCCGCAATATACTTGTTCTAACGTTTGTTCAAGTGTGTCTCCAAGTTCTTCTCTCAACAGTTCTAATGCAGTAAACTCATTCCTTCGATCCAAGCAAGTCTCGGTAACATTCCTCAACCAAATTCAAGTGTTTTCCAACACTTTATTTATCGAAATCACTAATTTAGATACATATACGTATTTATTTGATAATAGGATTTCATTAAGTGTCGCATGCAAAAACTCGGGAACCTTCTTTTCAGTCAACCACTCCACGCAACAATAGTGAGTTCATACCCCTATATTTTTCCGTATTTTTAAGGTTTTCAGGGGGAATACAAGCTAAATATAAATGTTTTCTTATAAGCTAAACATAAATGTTTTCTTACAAGCTAAACATAAACGTTTTCAGGAATATACATAAAACTTATGCAAACTTCATGCTTTATTGAGCATAAGGGGCGTTTCCATTAAAAATTTGCATAGCTTTTACGGATACGTTATTCATTACGTTATAAACTATAATCGGTATAGTTTTGGATTTCTCTAAAAACTTATCAAGCATAGAAACTTCTCTACTAAACATATGCACTAGAACAGAAACCGGTTACAGTTTATATCACTGCTTTATCATGATTTTCATAATCGTGATTTATCATTATTCGCGGTATACATTCGGATTTCTACTACGGTAAAACGCTATTGCATTACATGTAAACTAGATTGTACGATACTGTGAGGCGCTACTTCATTACTATACCCTTAGGTGTACAGGGATAAATCCTACCACTGTATAACCAGAGTCTCATGGAGGGAGAGCGTGAAATTTGTGAATAGATCTATTCGGGACTGACAATCGCACATCTGGACTGCTAGCTACAGTTAGGCGAGCACGCCTGAGATTTACAAATGTCATTTAACGTCAACGCCTGAAGAACGTTGGAAAGGTCTTTAGTCATATCAAGCTTGGTTATACGACTCACATTATGTATAAATCACCGATAGTTTGCTAACCTGGTTTTCTTCAGTAGTTTTATTTATACCAAATAGAACTAAACACACTATGCATATTGGCCGAGCCAAGGTTTTCAAAACCAAATCATTTATGCTACGGTTCTATATTTAAATACGTATACTTCATGATTAGTTTTAGCTAGTCACATGAAGTAGTATTTTGCATATCTATACGATTTTCAGAAATGAACATTCATGGTTGTATACGAAATCGATCACACTACGTTTTTCACTAAAGAAAATATCGAATTTTCTTGAAACTACAAAATCATTTCGGCTCGCTCATCAATAAGTTTTCTTTACAAATTACTGCTTATGAACTCACCAGCTTTAAGCTGATATTTTTCAAACTGCTTGTATTCTCAGGAAATCAGTAGACAAGTACTTGCTGGATTTTCGAAGAACCGAAGCATTTAGAGTTTTTAAGTTTTATTTTGCAAAAGTATTGGATGTATTTCAAACTGAGTTTCAAAACAGATGTAAACATTTTTATTCAAACATTCACTGTAATGGTTGTGTTGATATGATTACTGTTATTCATTGGTTGTGATGCTATACATGACGTCCTCCGCCCCAAAATGTTTCCGCCAACGGTTTCGGGGTGTGACAGGAACAAATGAAAGAGAGTTAAGAGGGTACCAGGGTAGTAAGAGAAAGTGTATTGGAAAAGACAAAGCATGTGGCAATGTAATGGAGGTAGAGGAGGCAGGTGTCGCTCATCTCAGGGACGTTAGCGACGCAAAGCCCTAATCTTGAGCTTCGCTTTGTGGTCGAGAATCGGTTTGTAGTATGAAGGGAGCTTTTGTAAGGTAAGGATTAATCTAGTTAGATGAAGCGGTGGAGGATAGAAGGTGTATTCAAGGGGTGGTATATCATTTGCTGTCGATTTGTAATTGGAAGCAGTGGAAGGTTGGAGCAGAACATAACATGTAGCAATCCTATATCATAGAACATACTAACACGTAGCAGTTGGTGCCTCTGACCAAAAGAAAACCCAACAAAGAAAAATAGAAAAAAATTCCACCATTCAGAACAGAGAACTGTTCACAAAGAGGATTCTCTTTTAATATATTATATAATTTGTAAAATTGTTTTAGTGATCGTTACAGTAAAACTTGACAACTTTTGTGAAATAATGTCGATAAAATAGTTACAAAAATCACTTTATAAAATTGCGTACCCACATTGTTAGTAATATTTACAACAAAGGAATAAATATTTTACAAATATCTTATATACTTCAAAATAAATAGTGCTGTATTTTCATAAATAAATAATAAAGTGTATTATGGAAAATGTAATTATTAAAAAAAAAAAAGAGAGTTCAAATTCCAAAGTCCAAACAAACTCCAATATGGGCCTCGTCCGTGCAAGCCCAAAAGTGTACACTTTAGCAAACCTGGTCCAAGTTAACGTGTGCACCGCGGCGTATTTTATCACACACCATTATCACAAACAAATAAATGTTTTAATTAAAAAAGCATCAAGCTAGGGCTTTTCAGTGACCCGTACAGTTGTCCACCGTATCCCATTTCTCCGGCCCTCTCGGAAATTAAACCACCAAACTCCTCCGCCGTACCGACTTTTATCGCCGCCGACGTCGCCGCAACACCGACTGCAGCTCCGCCTCTCCCTCTACGCTTAAACACTAGGTTTTGTTTCCGTATCTACACCTTTGCTTATCCGTATCGTGTGAGTTTGTTTGTTTGCCTCAATTGCGCCATTTATGTGATGATAGAATTTTGTGTTTCTTCAGAAGGAATTGGAGCTGATGGTAAGGACTGTGAAGAATCATCATCATCAAGAAGAAGAAGAGGATGAAGAAGATTTCATTTCGAGAACAACTGATGCTTCCTCACAGAAAGGTTTTTTATTTCGTAAAAACATACGTATTTTATATACCTAGATTTGTGCATGCAGAATTGAAATTGAACTTTCTAATTGAATGCAGATGGAAGGAGGAATGATCAGAAGGCGAGCTCTCATCGTTCTAAGCATTCTGAGACGGAGCAGCGTCGAAGGAGCAAAATTAACGAGAGGCATGCATGCTTGATTTTTTTCATCTTATCTTAAATCATTACCCTTTTCTGTTCCATACACATGCTTTCTCAACATAGGATTAAAGAATTTCTGTTCATAGCTTGCTTACACTCTGTATTTTTGGAAAGAAAGGGAGGGAAATTGAAGAAAAAAAGTCTCTCTGCCTCTCTTTCCATATATGAATTGTGAAAAAGGATTCGTGTAGTATAATCTATCAGGATGATTAGGGTTGAAGGAGATGTTTATTCCACAATGAAAACATGTTTTCATTTAGGACTTTTTATATAAACAAACTATTCCAATTTCTTGCTTTTACAATCTGGAATAAAAAGGTTCTACTTCTACATGCAACTTGATGCATCCTTTTCATTGTGATGCAAATTATTCTACAACATGTTCTCATGCACACTGTTTCTACTTTCTAATCAACCTAATAACCTTGAAACTACACAGATTCCAGATTTTAAGAGACCTCATTCCTCAAAATGATCAGAAAAGAGACAGAGCTTCTTTCTTGTTAGAGGTATGTAACTATGTATCCTTGTTATATACAACTACAACCTTTTCTATACTTGAACATAACTCTACTAATCTTTCTTATGAACTTAGGTGATTCAATATATCCAATTTTTACAAGAAAAGTTACAAGTATATGAAGGAACATTTCATGGTTGGAGTCCAGAGCCCACAAAGTTAATGCCATGGGTATAAATATAATTTTTATTTTTTCATCATAATATTAACATCCATATAACTATAAAGATGTTAATCTATAAATCTTTTTTGAACAGAGAGGAAATAGTGTCACAGACACCTTCACAGATCAATCACAACCCATAAAAAACGGATCTTTACACGAGGGTAATATCGTCTTTTCCCCACCAATGCTGTCAAACACACAGAGCTTGATAGAACACGAACTGAGTCACTCTTCAGCTGCCCGAGCAGCTGCCCTTGACATACCATTACAGCAAAACACATATCTGCCCGAACCTGACCCTGACCCTGCCCGGGCTGCCCGGATTCCTCATGAATATTGGGATGATAGATCTCTAATGAATGAGGATGCTACTCCAAATGAGCTTCAAGAATTGAAGATGCAAAGTGAAGGAGATAGAGATAGAGATAGAATCTCAGATGCTTATTCCAAAGGGTGAGTATTTTTTCTTTTTTTTCATTTTCTTGAATTATTTGATTTAATGTTTTTGTTAATTAATATTTTTTATGTGATTATTAATTACAGGCTGTTGAATAATTTAACTCAAGCATTGGGTTCTTGTGGAGTTGATCTTTCACAAGCGAATATTTCTGTGCAATTTGATATCAGAAAAGGCACAAGTAGTGGATCAACTTCAACATCTTTTGGAATCAAGGTCAATAAAAAAAACCATATTTTATAGTTTTTTTTTTATAAAATGGCAAGATACATAAAAAGATTAAAAGCCACTCTATTTTGACTTTCATTGACAAAATGGACCTTAATATAGTGGCTTTTATGTAATTTTCCTTTGATAAAATTGTGAAAGTAGGTTGTGTATTTTTATATTTCAACCATTTTATAAAACCGGGTAACCAGAAAAATATTTTGGAATGGAAGGGTAAATTGGTCATTTAGTCTATAGTGAGTAAAAAATGGACCTTAATATAGTGGCTTTTATGTAATTTGCCTTTGATGAAACGGTGAAAGTATGTTGTTTTTTTTTTTTTCTCTATATTTTAACCATTTATATAACCGGGTAACCAGGAAAATATTTTGAAATGTAAGGGTAAAATGGTCATTTAGTCTATAGTGGTTAAAATACAAAAATGGCCCAAATATGGTGGCTTTTATGTAATTTGCCTTTGATAAAATGGGGAAAGCAGGTTGTGTGAGGGTAAAATGGTCATTTGAAGTGTAAGGGTAAAATGGTCATTTTAGTTTTGTTAAGGTTTGTATGGCTGAAGTGAGTGAACAGAAAATGGATAGAGTGAGTGGTCTCTGTTTCTTTGTATTTTGTATAGCGGATAAGATAAACCGTCTTAATGAGAAAGACTAAATGACCATTTTACCCTTATGACAATATTCTTGAATTATGAGTGTGTGTGTGTGTGTTCAGGAGCATGATTTTCTATCTGATGGTAATCAAGGAATGGAACACTGTGCGATTAGGAGGAGAGATGATGATGTTGTTTATGATCAAGTGCTCAAGAAACCAAGAACACAACAAAACCAGTAATTACTTATTTCTTTCTGTTACACTCATAATTTATAAGGTTTTTTTTTTTTTTATTTTTTTTATTTTATTTAAAAAAAATATATGGAAACTTGTTTCGTTGTACATGTTTTTTACTAGAAAATGGGGGGAGTTATGTATTTAACTTTTGTAGCCTTGGGCTTCCATTGCAAATTAGAGAAGCTGCTTTTTTTTTTTTTTTTTCTTTTCTTTTTTCTTTTTTCTTTTTTCTTTTTTCTTTTTCTTTTATGTCATCTAATTACCAACAAAAGTGAAAGTTCATTGGGTTCAAACGACTAGTATAACGGCTATATCGCCTTTTCTTTAAATACGATTTTCTAAATTCATGACTTTAGTACCCGTTTTTTGGATTTTTATCAAGAATTATAAAAATTTAGGTAAAACTGAAAACTCTAAGTCGTAGGGAATAGGATCTATCCTATATGGAATTTTTTGTAACCGAATAAAATATCATTAGATTAGATATAGTCTAGCGGTATTATATGTTGTTGGAAAGGTGTATCAGCAAAATGTTAAGGGTTTAAATAAATAGTTTAGGGAGTAATAGAAAAAATGCCACTACAGAATTATGCATTAGCCAAAGTAATAGAAAAAAAATAAGATATTGTTAATTAGCAAAACATAATTCTATCAAACCTTTATTTATTTAGCATACTATCAACACACATCCAATTTTTCTTTTTTGTAATTTTATTAAAAACCAACTCAACCTAACTTTTTATCATAACAACTTATAATTTTTAATCCGTTTTTATTATTTTTCAAGGTGATAAAAAATAAAACAATTTATTTTGTTTTCTAAAAAACTAAAATTTTATTTTGTTTATCTTTCAATTATAAGTTTTTAAAAGTTATATATATATATATATATATATATATATATATATATATATATATATAGAGAGAGAGAGAGAGAGAGAGAGAGAGAGAGAATCAGGTATTTATTGTATATTATTTACTTTTAATAAGAATAAAATATAATTAAATACTAAATAAGTTTGATAAAGAAAAAGAAATCATCCTATTAATTTTACTTGAATTTATTTGTCTTATAATGTTTTGGTTTTGGTTTAGGTTTACAAATTTATGGATAATCATAAAATATCATAATATTATGAAAAATATCGAGAAATAACAACGGACGAGTCCGGTTTATAACCGAGAACCCAATTTTTTGGGTATCGAGTACCAATCCCATTTTAGTATCAATTTTCTATGTGCAACAGTTGATGTTTGAGGCTATAGAGTTCGGGCTTAAGTACAACAAAACAAGAGGTTCTTAATCCACATCTAAAATTAAGAAAAGAAAGAACATATAGGAAAATAATCAGCCCCATCTGAGTTCATATAAGAGAGTTACAAGTATACAAAGCTGAAGAATTTTTTACACTTCTATTAAGAAGAAAATAGTCTTAGAAATTTATGTTAAAAAGTACTCATGTCTAGTATTATGTAACTTAGACTATACTTATCCAAATTAGTTGATTCTTAAGCCTAACATGTAAACAAGATAGAGAAGAAGGTGCAGGGAAATATTAGGTTAATATGAGTTCATATGAGAGATTTTTAAGTGTTTAAAGTTGAATGAAATTATGCACAAATTCTAATAAGAATAAAAAACTAAGTCCGAAAAATTAAGTTTTTAAGTCTCCATTTTTTGGGCTATGTGACTCGGACTATACTGATCTAGAGTAGTTGATGCTTAAGCCTAATATACAGAGAAGAAGGTGCATGAAGAAGAATAAGCTCATTTGTACAAAAGTGTTATAAGGGTCAAAATTAGTTCATTTGATCTTTAAGGGTATTCCTTTAAATTTTGGTTCAATTCTGGTACTTACTCGAACCCAAAGCACCGAATGCTGCTAGTCTCGAGAACTAAAATGCTTGATTTAAAGAAATTGAACTACACATCCTTACTCCATTCAAAAAAACCATTTTACCTTTACTTTTATATATATTTTTTCTTTTATATATATATATATATATATATATATATATATATATATATATATATATAATGTAAGCGAAAAAATATAAAACAAATAATATGCATTGCAATTTCTTTAAACCACAATGATACATCTTATTAAATTTTCAAAGGTTAGACTGAAAGTTTGAATCTAACCAAACCACAAGGACTAAAACTTTAATTTAGACTCCGTTTGATATACATCTTTCCAGGTCCAAACAGATCTTTCTGGCTGAATTGACCGGAAAGACTGTTTGATTTGCACAAAAGAAATGGTCTTTCCCGGTAAGATATATCTTTCCTAGAAAGCTCCAAAATCATATCTTTCTGGCTGAATGGGCTAGAAAGACAATTATACACCAAACTCCGCTTCTTTCTTTCTTTATTGGATTATTAATTTTTTTTATTGAATTATTAATTTTTTTTTCATCATTGAGCACAGTCAATCAGATGTACAATCAAACAACATGGTTTCTTTCCCAGTCAGAAAACTTTCTCAAACAGCACTTTACCAGACAAACTATCAAACGGGACCTTACTCTTTTTATGATTATGCTAAGAGTTTTGGCAAAACTAATCGATAGTTGAAATCCACAAACTGGTAGTTGATAGATGAAAATTATAACTTTTAATTGTACAAAAGTATTTGATAAAAGTTGCTTTTAGCTCTTAAATATATAAAATTAGATAAAAAATCAAAAACTAAAAGCCCTAGAATACTACTTGAAATATCTTCTAGATTATAAACTTTTTGCTTAAAATAAAAGCTAAATTTCCTATTGCCAAACAAAGGTCTTTTTTTCTTTTTCCTAATTAAAAACTATCAAATATTGAATACACCCCAAACATTCCATGTTACTTAATGGTAAAATTTTATAACATGATGCTATTATAAATAGGGGTGGCAAATCGTGCTATCGTTTCGTGTTTTTATCTGACACGACACTACACGACAAAGTTTTATGTAACATGAACACGACACGACATGATGTCATGTTTTTTTAAATAACACGAAAACGAACAAATTAAAAAACGACAAACACGACACGACACGAAAAATATAACATATACTAAAAACTAGTTTATTTAATGAATACTTTATCAAATATAACACGACAAACACGAAAAACACGATAAAGAACCGCCAAATCGTGTCAATTTCGTGTCAAATTTTGAACACAAACACGACACGACACGATATCGTGTTTTTTACAGTTAACACGAACACGACACGAACACGAATTCAAATTTCAGTTTCATCCCAATTTCGTTTCGTGTCGTGTATTTTTGTCGTGTCGTGTTATGAATTGTCACCCCTAATTATAAATACATTATTTGAAAGTAGGTTACTTCATATAGTTTTCCTTAAAAAAAGCTAACCTAGTGAAATAAAGAAATGATATATTGCATGTAAGATATGTATTTTCAATTAAATAAAAGAAAGTCACCAATAGTTAACGTTTATCATAAGTAATACGATTTTCTTTTATGACTATAATCGAGTGTGGTTATGTGCACATTTTCCTATTAACTTATTCCTCAAGTTAAGTCATATAGTTATCTTCTCTTTTCTGCTTCATTCGAAATTTACATTTATTAATTTTTGGATGATAAAACAATTAATATAATGCTCAATACTCGAGGAGTATTTTAATGGTGATAGCCTCTTTTTAGGGGCTATGTGGGTTTGATGCATAATAAGCCCCAAAAGCTACTTTTCTTGGATCATTCAATTTCAACCATTTAGAATTTCTTGGATCACATCCCTCCTCGAATGCAATTCACATTTTTATAATATCAAATTTCTCAATCTGCTGCCCCTAAAATATTCTAATGTATTCACCACTTCACAACCATTGTTGTTATTAATTAGGCTAACCGGAGTGAAGGTTTTCCATGCATGAGAATCCGATGTGTCATAGCAAAAGATCCGTGAACACCTCCTTCAAGGCCGGTCTGTGGCGTGAGTTCGAAAACGGGGTGAGACGATCAATTGGAGACGAGTTTGGCAACAAACCATTTGACCCACAACAATTCTATCGTTATCAAATTAAAAAAAAAAAAAATCTATTTTCAATTTAAAAGTTATAAATACCTACTATTTTACTAACATTTTACACTACAAAAAAGACTTTCTTCTCGTATATTTTTTACTATTTACATATGGATCAAATCAAAATACATCATCTCCAAACACCCAAACACTCCAAATATTTTTTTAGTACTTTAGGTTTAATTTTCTAAGAGTTATTTTATTTTATTTTATTTATTTTATTTTATCTTTTTTAGTAATTTAGCTTTAATTTTCTTTTATTTTTTAATTAATGTAATGTGGTTTTAAATAATGTAAACTATTTTATTATGTTTTAAATTATGTTTTTATTTAAACGTTGGAAATAGTTACCACTCCATGATATATATATATATATATATATATATATATATATATATATATATATATATATATATATATATATATATATATATATAGGGTTAGGTTATTTTGTTTTCACTATCTATTGTGTGCATGTATGACTGATTCTGGACCAATCATTTTAGTTATTTTAAGAAAGTAATTAATGCATATTAAATGCTGAAGATGTAATTAATACCTATTATATCTTCAACATGTAATATGCATTAATTACTTTCCTAAAATAACTAAAATGATTGGTCCATAATCAGTCATACATGCACACAATAGATAGTGAAAACAAAATAACCTAACCCTATATATATATATATATATATATATATATATATCATGGAGTGGTAACTATTTCCAACGTTTAGTGAGTTGATGGTAGGTTGGTAGTGAAGCTGACGTGACATTGAGTTGTCAGTGTTTTTTCGGTGGCTTGGCTGTGTCCACTCTCTACAGCTTAAGACTGCAAATGGAGCCATGATCTAGCATCCATAGCTTTTGGAGTTGATCAAAAGCTCACATTTAACTCAAAAGTCTCCAAAAGTGCACAAAATACTCTACAACTAGATCTAACACCAAAGACCATCAATATGAGAGCTTTTTACCTCAAAATGCTTGCAAACGAGAAGAAGATCTTGGATCTACAAGCTTAAGCTATCCCCTCAAGTGCTCATTTTCTTCTTGTTCTTGACAAACCACGAACAAACACTTTTCCAACCTCAAAACTCACCAAATCACTATGGGGTTTCGTTTTTAGGGTAATAGGAGATGGAGGCTGGTTTAAAATGTCCAAAAGATGATATAATGATGCTTAAATAGGGTGCAAACCCAAAAATTTAGGGTTTTCATCTGGCTGGAGTACGCCCCGCGTACTCCCAATACGTCCAGCGTACTCTATGAAGGTCCGCAATCCTTTCTGCCTCGTACGCCTAGCGTACTCATTTGTACGCCCTGCATATAAGGCTTAAACTTTTAAACCACCAACTTCCGTAAGCTATAACTTCTTCGTTCTAGGTCCGATTTCGAAGATCCTTATATCCACGGAAAGGTAACAAGAAGCTCTACACTTCTATCAACTCATCTTGCCCTAAAACTTCCCGAACTAAAATCTAAAATTCATAAAAAGCCCGAACTGACACTTTATCATATACCCCTTGGCTCTAAAACACAAACCGAATCCCGGATCATCCCAAATACATTACCTACACCCAAATGGGCCTAAATCTCTCTTTTTCAAATGCCTTAAGCCTTATGATAACTGATATTCAAGTCACGACCCCGAATTAGGAAACGATTCAGAACATGACATTACATTTATAGGTCATGGTGTCGGGATAGAACTTTTATAAAAAAAATTGATTATTTTAATATAAATTAAATTGGATGGTTAAATCGAAAAAATAACAAAATATAATGTTTTTTATTTTATTAACCTTTATTATTATTATAATTTATTATTATAAGATTGTTTACTTTATTAAAATCTCATTCCAATAAAAACTTATCAAATTAGTAGCCAGTCTTCTTGTTTCAAAACAATACAAATATAATTTCTTTTTCAAGTTGCTTTCATCATTTAAAAGAAAAGCAAATGAAAAAAAAGGTTGTGATGCAAATTCTCAACAAAAACCATTTGATAGTGTACTCATATTCTTTCATTAAAGGACAAAAAAATTAGATTGTGATTGTTGCTTGGTTTTAATTTTCATTCTTGTCTTTTTATTTCTTAGTTAAATAAATGTAATTGTTCGTCAAATTAAGAACATGTGATTATCTAACCCATTTTTAATATTGAATAACTTTTTTGTTTATTTTTGGTAAATATGACAAAAAAAATCAAGTTTGTTATTAAAACCAATTTCATATTTAGCCAATTTTTTTGTAATTTACCAACATAATTCATTCAACATATAACATAATCCGAGTCTTCGTAAAAAAAACTTTACGTATACTATATATTCAAAATACTCTCAAAGAACATGAAACATTTTTTTGCAAGAAATTGTATATACTCTAAGTATACAATCAAAGAGATTCTTCAACTATCTCAGATTAAAAATCAGCGGCCAATCTTGTTAATCTTCTCATAAATCCAAACACTCATATGGATTTGCATAGAAGTATTCTTCTTCCTTTGGTCGATCCGAGATCATAACCCGTCTCATTGGTTGACCCATTCGATCCGCGTGCACTTCTTTTACAGTATTTGAAAACTCATCCCAACTCATAGACCCTTCACTATATCGATCTATTAAGTCAATCAATATCTTTCGGTCAAACCGAATTGTCTTCTTGAATCCTAAGTATCTGTCACATTTCAATCAAATTAGATGGTTTTCAAGAAAATGACACGACTTAACAAAGACTAGACTGGATATGATAGAACTTGAGAGTGGATAACGTTTATAAGGACTAATTTTTATGACTCGTTAGTGTGAATTCATATCACATCCTGTTTCACCTTTTGACAAAAGTTGCAGTTTTTGTCTCATTTACATCTAAACGGTACTTGATAAGCTTTTCGAGGGCTATTTACGTCTTTTACATAGACATGGAATCAAGAGTTGGTTCATGTCCCATCTTGTTCCACCTTTTTTGGGTAGGTCAAAAAGTTGCGGTTTTTGTTCCATATCACATGAGTCACAAGTCTACTTCATGTTAAAAACAGTACAACATGTTCTGTCATGTCCAGAGTTTTAAATAAAGCTTGTTTACCTTCGATGGCCCTCAACTACTCTAGCCATGTTTCCATCATACGTCGGAACAAAAATATCGCTTTCTAAAGAAACGAAGTAATCAAGTGCCGCCATTTGTGACGAATGATTTTGGAAAAACCCTAGCTCCAAAGGGTCCAACAACATCTCCTTTCGAACCTATTCATAATAAAATAATATCAAATAAAATACCCTACAAATAAATAATATTTGAAAAAAAATAACTACACATTTCCGGAATCTCAAAGAAGAAGTAACAAGTATTAATTTTTAAAAAGCTAAAAGGTTCATGGAAAGGGTTTCTTTCCATGACTTAATATACGGCTTTCGTTAAGTAAAAAAGAAACAACACCTAATATAGTATTAAGTAAAAAAGAAACAACACCTAATATAGTATTATACTGACCAGATTAGGAAACTCTGCCGCCAAACTAGCCATCCGCCTATCGCCGCCATAAATTTCACCGGCGGCAATATAAATTTGAATACCACGGTCAATTCTCAAAGCACGTAAAATCAAAGCGGTTTCTTCCGGTGTCATCGGACACAACCCTTCTTTTCTCTTAATATCAGAATCAATTTCTTTCTCTTTCCACCATGGATACGCATATCTAACAATTCCAAAACTTACCCAAATCAGTAAAAACATCAAATCAAAAAGGGTAAAAGTAAAAATCAAATCTTGATTAAAAAACCCACCTCATTCTTGTCAATTCTTCCACTTCATCACCATTGCAACCTTGTGTGCACCCAGAAAACGCTAACATATCCATTTCGTATCGAAGATGAAGAACCAAAAATGGCCCGTTTTTTCTTAAAATCTTCACAACTTTTTTACCTAATTCTTCAATTTGTGAAGTGAATTTTAAACCACTAAAATTCACTCGACAACGAAGTTTTTGTATCTCAAGTGGAAGCCCATTGTTCGCAAGTCGAGCATCGGTTCGGTTTAAATGTACAACTTTATACCTTCGAATAAGTGGAAGAATCTGTGGATTTATGAATATTTTTACAAAATCAGATAACTTTAAAAACCCCAAAAGCAATAGTTTATGTCTTTATGAGCATAAAACATTAAAAAAAACGAACCTGGTGATGATAGTATGTTATGTCAGACCAACTAATCGGTGCTAATGAGTGAAATTTTCCTAAATCGACTCTTCTTTTAAGCCTCGGGGGAAGTTCTTTAAGTATTCTAACTTCATCGCGTAAGGATTTGATGAAATGATCGACATCGAATATGTCTTCAAAGTCACTGAAAATCATAAAATTCACAATCTTGAATTGGGTTTTATGTAATTTTTGCTAAATTGATGAACATTAAAGAAGATGAAGTTACCTTGGATCAGCCCAAAATGATGATTTATCCAATTCTGGAACGATTAATGTCACATTTAAGTATCTTGCAACGGCAACCATGTCACAAATCTACATACCCAAATCACAAATTACGAAATTAATCACTCAAAATTCACAATCGAATAATATTTTATGAAATTCGAATAACAAACAAACACTCACTGCTCCTCGCATTTGATTGAGTCCTCCATTACAAGAAACCATAAGATAACCATTGTTCTTGTAAGTCCCTGTAAATTTTCCAAGATTTGCAGAATACCCAATGAAAAACATGCGATTTTGAACAAAATCAACAAAATTCTAATACGAATTAGATTCAAGAACTTACTTTTTGGGGGAAGAAGGATTCTGGGTTCGATCAAAGATGAAGAACGGATGTCGGTTTGTGGATGTGTGTAACAAGAAGGCCAAGTTTTCAACAATCTTGGACCCCAAACTTCACCAACAGTTAATAATTGAACAACACAGATCCATAGTAACAACGTTGTCATTCCTCGAGTCATCCAAAGTATCATTTTAGCTTGAGATAACACCATTAAACTTGAATTCGATTTGTCCCCTTTACTACCTTCCCCACCACCTCCACCTGTAAACGTTACACAACCACCCATTTCATTCAACTGCTCCTCCTCCTCCTCCTCAACCTTGTCAACTAATCTACTACAACAACACATTTTATTACTAATACTACCACTACCACTAACAAGAACACCATATCTACTTTCTTGATTTCATTTCAACGAAACCCTTGATTTATATAATATATATACTATCTTTTGATGCGAGAATCGAGGGGGAAAGAAGTGGGTTTTCGATTTGGTAATGTGGGTATTTGTTTATTGTGAAAAAGAGGCGACCTTGATCCGGTTATATTGTGAATTCCTAATCACCATTGTAGAAACCAAGAAAGAATCTTGAAATGCTTGGGTTTGTTTTTTTCTTTTCTCTTCGCTAATCTTGAAGTGATCAATGTGATCAATTAGAAAACGAAATGACGAGAGCGCCGGAGACCCTTTTTAGTGTGTGAGTTTTCCGATCAGATTTCGGCGAGTGTCGCCGGAGAAGTGAGAGAGGAGAGGAGAGAGAGAGTGTGTGTATGTGTGTGTGTGTGTGTGAAAGCCGGTGAATGATTGTTGAGAGATGAGAAGGAGGAGTTTGTTGAGTTATTAGAAAACGAGTTGAAAGTTGAAACTGAATTTTTGCCCTTTAATTACGCAGTCGATTATTGTATTTTTTTTCATTGTTTTTTTAGTAAAAGTAACATTTTAGGCTTTTTCAAGATTCGATATTAAATTAAGTTTTCATTATCTTATCATTAACATTCGTTTTGTGTTTCATCTATTTGGTAATTCATGGTTTTGTTATTGCTTTCAAGAATTACGGAGTGTATTTTTGTCTTAATAGAATTGTTGATGACAATATGAGTACAATTAAATCATTTTTTTTATGAATAAAGCATCAAAACATGGAAAATGATTGTGTATTGGTGTATGTATATGTGTATGTACCTTCAAAAGACCATTGTGATTTATGAAAATTAAATAAATTGTACTTTAATTATTATATTATATAGGTATTTGAGGTAAATGATTTTTTTTACTTTTAAAAAATCAATTTTGTTACGACAAATATTTCTTAAAATTCAGTTATTTTTTCCATAACAATCAAAAATTAAAATCAAACTTGAACTTGTCAAACAATGCGACCCCTTCAAATCTTATTTTTGTATTTACTATTTCAACATGATCCTATCTTTCACGTGGGAGAAAAGGAGCAAAATACGATTTTACAACTCTTTCATTATTAATTGATGTTTTTGATGTGTGTTCTAAAAATTATTATGCAAGACTGATTATATGAAAGAATGTTTAGATATATGTTTATGTTTTAATGCAACGTCATCGATTGTATTGTCATATGAATTAATATAACGATAGGGATCGTGAACCTCGAATGTGAACACCATCTTGAGGTGTTTATGGTGACTAATGGTTGGGTGTTTTCGTGATTATTTGTGGTGGGGATTAGGGAGCACTAACCATCACAACCAATTATCTTGTTTCTCTTTTTATCTATGTTTACCTGTCTTTATATTTTTAATAATTAAAAAATATTTTTTTATTTGAATAATCAAAAAATAAGAAAGATATAACGGTGGATATACCAAACTTTTAGTGGTTGTGGGTGATGATGATGTGACACACGATATTAATAGTTAGTGATGGATATACCAGATGACTTTAAAGAGTAAGTGGTCTATACTCATCGCTAGAGGCAAGGCTACAGTATGCTAGGGTGGGTCATTTGACCCGCCTAAAATTAAAATTTTTACAAGTTATGTATAAAAATATTTTGGGTCTATCTTAAATATTTTGAAATATCTATAATGTGTTTGGCAAAAAAAAGGAGGAACTATAGTAAATTATAAACAATATAACACATATTACCTTGTAGCATGAAAGAGTCTCACATTAACTCTAATAAGAAAACATAGAGGGGGTTTTCTATTATCAAAACATGCTTCTTTTTTCATATTTTTACACCATAAGCATGCTAATATCTACTTTGGACCAACTAACTCCAAGTATAAGATGGTTTTAGTGTTAAAAAAATAAAATAAAATAATAAAAAAAGTTTAAGGAATGAGCAATTTGGGCTCAGACTTTTCACCACCAATTTTTATATATGCTAAACCATTTTTTGTTGAACCGACCTGGTTGAACCCGTTTTCTCTTGAATCGACCCGATTAAACTCGGTTAGTGAACCATATGAGTTTCTATTTTGGACACGCCACTGCCCAATGCACCATACGGTGAGGATGATGTGGTAGTGAGGGGTGTGTGGTAACACCACACCATAAGGTGTGTTTTTTGATGCAAGGTCCACCACATGAAACACATCCATCATATCCATTTCTCTCATCTCTTTATATTTTCCATGCTTCAAACTTATATAATATAAGATCTCATTGATGCATATTTATTATTATATATATATATATATATGTATGTATGTGTGTGTATGCATGTATGTATATACCAATGTTTGTATGTATATATAAAGTATAGGGAAGTGAAGAATTTTATACGTAACGGCCCAGCCCAACATACATGCAAAAGTCACAAAGAACAATCCAGCATTCTATACAGTATAATGAGAAGACTCACATCACAAATAAAAGTAGACTACACTACAGCTCACAAGGTCGAGAAGCAGGTACTACACGCCACCTAATGAATCACAGAAGGCTATGCCTTAGTCTACTAACTAAAACTAACAAATTCCCCAAAAGTTATCATGGTTAAAAAGTCAACGGTCAGCCACCACGTCACGCCAACCACTGACCGTGTCGTGGCAACCACATGATAAAACAGACGTGTGTGAAACCCGTCACTACGCCGTGGTGAGTTACTCCCTACACCATGGGAACTGAACAAAACAACTTACTAGATTAAGTTCCTAATTCGTTAAGCTCAACACTCATACTTTCCAGAAAGCTTCCTAGCACCCAAAAGCTTCATAAAAATCATTTCTTTAAGGACATGCATGTCCAATGCATGTCTCATCCCAAATTTGGTCACAAAGGTAAGAAATAGGGTCAAAATGCCATGCATGTCATCAATATAACTTAGAAGATTAGATCTAAGATATATAAAACATTATGGACCTCAATGATCCATAAAGTTTTCAACTTTATTGGAACCATCCATTCAAACTAAAAAAATATGAATAAACAAGATCACTTTCTAGATCCAGAAGAAATGAATCACAAAGGTGAGGACTTGCATGGAGACTTACAAAAGTCTAGAATATGCGAGGTGGAGATAAGGTCGTTTGATGACTTATTTCTCTACAAAACTTTTCTTCTTCCTTTAAAGGCTATAAAACACCCAAAGATAAGCTCAAAAGATTATAAAGAGGCTAGGGTTTGCTTCTCTACTCATGAAGGTGATGAAGGCTAAAGGTAGATGAAACCCTAACCATCACATCCTTTAAATAGGGCCCAAGGCTTGAGATATGGGGTTTTGAGCCCCAGTCACCACCATGTCATGGCAAGGTTATTACCAAAGCGTGGTAATTAAATGACCGCCATGTCGTGGTACAAGCCATACCACATCGTGGTGATGGGAAAAATCATAAAACCACAATATTGCAAAGCACATAACTTACACTTTAAAAACTGGGTGTTACAAGAACTCTCTCAAGAACCAACATCGTCATCATACCTGTATACCTGTTATTATGGTCGGATTCTAAATCAGGATGCTTTTTTGTAAGTCAAAAGAAACTTGAATACAAGAAATCACCACATCAACAGTTCGTATTTATTAAGAACCAGAAGGTTTTCAAGAGTACTTACATAACAAACCTCACTACAAAACTCTCTTCTCATTACAAAATATCCTCACTACAAAGTCACTCATCAAATCTACACTCTTACAAATCAAATGAATTAGAACAAAATAACTGTAAGAACTAGAACCCTAATGACCTGAGAAAGATGAAGTGATCAGGAAGAAGATAAACTCGTATATTCTACAACTTTCATATACGCAATCAATATATACATCTGACTAGTCAATTCGGGTCACTGATTATCAATACTGATCGGATATAACCCGTGCGTTTCATAACTTTACTATATCATCAATCTAGTCCAACATTTTCACAACTTATACAAGATATACCCATCTGCACAAATTCATAATAAACACAAGCTCTCTCTCTCTCTCTCTCTATATATATATATATATATATATATATATATATATATATGATCAAACAGTAATTAAAAGGATACTAAAAAAGGATATAATGAATTATAAGTTTGTAACATTAACTTCTTATAATTTCAACACCCCTCCGCAAACTTATAATACAAACAAGTTCAACACTTACTCTGAAAAGGATCAATAAGACCTAAACCTTTACAAATCCATTCATGCTGAACAACTCCCAAAGGTTTAGTAAAAATGTCTGCCAGATTAAAATCTGAACTCACCTTATGAACTTTAATAACACCTTTTGATACCCTATCTCTTATAAAAGGGTATCAACATCGAAATGTTTTGTTTTCTCATGAAACACTGGATTATGTACAAGTTTTATTATTGACTCATTGTCATAGAAAATGGAAACAGGAGTTAAATCTTTTAACCCAACATCAAACAATATTTTTAAAATCCACATAATTTCACAAGAAATAACACCAAGTGCTCTATATTCTGATTCAGTAGAGGATTGAGAAACAGTTTCTTGTTTCTTACTTTTCCAGGATACAATAGTATTTCCAAGAAAAAACAACATACCATGTAACTGATCTTCTAGATACTACACACTTAGCCCAATCAACATCAACACAAATTTTCAAATTTAGATTTCCTTTTGTAATAGAAAAACCCCTTCCAGGATTTAACTTCAAATATCTAAGTAATCTTATAGCAACATTAAAATGAGACTTTCTTGGTGAATGCATAAATAGACTCAATACCTAAATAGCATATGTGTCACACCCTCGAACCAGACGGCGGAAACGTCCGAGGGCTCACGTGACTAAGTTTGAATATCATCACAATGAATATACATGAATCATAACATAAGCATCACCATGCATCAATATATTACAACTGACTTTGTTCACATCAAGTACATTGTTTTAACATTACAAATCCATAACATAAATTGTTTGATAGTTTGCAAAAGCACAACACCTTAACATAACTTGGTACTACTCCTCAGCTTACCTGTTACATGAGAATACAAGTTATTTTGAAAACGGTCAACATATGGAATGTTGGTGAGTTCATAAGCAGGTTTGATATGAAAATGTTTTGTGTAGTTTGTAAGAAAACCACCCAGAAAATCCGGTATTTTCTGAAAAGACCATTGTTTATATAAAAGTGTGAAGATCCGTAAATATATGCATGATGATTTCGAAACGTGTATAGTTGAAAATTTTCGTATTAAAAGTACCAGTGAAAAATGTTGAACTTCTCCGAAAAACCTGATGTTTTCCGAAAATAAAAATATCATATAACTGTTCGAATTGTTGTCCCATCCTGTGAATGATTTTGATTTACCTTGATTACTTGATTAATATTGGATTTATTTATGTGAGTCGGTATAACCATGCATGATAATGACTAGTTCGTCTGTCTTGACACTCTGGTGAACGCCAGAATTGATCTTAAGATTTTGTCACCCTAGACTGGTCGAGTCTAATTGTAGCGAACAGTTGAGGTGTGGGGTAGTCACCCCCGTATAGATCTATACACAAACTCTCGCTCTCCCTCCAGGAGACTTTGATTATAACTATAGACTACGACCGACACACGTTAGTGCCACCCGTTATTACTCACTAAATACCAATTGACTTTGATTACTATTGATTATCGACCTGTATTTGTTTACTTGGATTGACGATAGGCCTAATAAACGAGGAGAAGAGGATTACAAGATCCTACTATTCCCGCGTATTATTTATGGCTATTGGTTATATGAAGGACACGCTGACCCATTTCGCATTTGATTTACTTAGACCTTACTAGCAATGCTAATGGGCCACTAAGGCCCAATAGCACTTAAAAGCTATTGACGGCCCCTTAAATATGAAATTGGGTCATAGAAGGCTCATTAACATTTATTATTATCCCTTGGGCCCAAAATCATGTTAATGGGCCACAAAGGTCCACACAAGCATGATTGGAACTTTCAAGCCCAAAGATTTTAATGTTTACTTGTTTTAGGTATAGTTTAGTTGTCGGAATGTTTAATCGAACCATTGTTAAATTTGTATCGGTACGAGACCGGTCGGTCGTTTATAACGATATTTGGAAATTTATGTATATTTATCTTTTCATTTTTCATAAGTTGTGGTTTGGTAATTTTGACCCAAATATCTTAATAATAAAATAATTGACTCAAAATATTGGTTTGACCCTTTTCAGCCCTTCTTTAATAAAAATGACAATTTTAGTCCCTTAAATTAAAAAAAGACATTTTAGGCCCTAAAACCATTTTCTTGTCATTTTTGACCCATAGACTTTGTTTAAATGATGATTTTAGCTCAAAATTTACTTTTATCAGTGTCAGACCTTCCAGAAAAGTGTTTTTCGGTTAAAGCCCAAACTTTTTGCAACTTTTACAATTTTGGCCCAAAATCCAAAAAGTTTACATTTTTTATCCTTGTTTGGAAAATACATCATTTTAACCCCTGAAATAGTTTTATTTACCCTTTTTACCCCTTGTCTTGAGAAGTTTATCATTTCACCCCCTTGAAAGTTGAGATTTTCACAAGTTATGGCTTAATGGGCCGAAAAGCTCAAATTTAGCCCATTAAGCTACAATTTACACTTCTAGCCTTTAAAAGAGTATGACATTCATAAAAACACTTATTTTTACTGTTTTGACTCTTTTAACCCCTGAGAAAATCGTGAGTAGCAATTTTTCAACCCAACTTTTGTTTGTTTGACAATTTTAGCCCAAAAATGGGTTTTATGTTGAAATATGTATATTTTAATCTTAGAGGGTAATTTTTCTTGACTTGTTTTAGTGTAATACTTCTTAGATCATGTTTATATTCCTCTTAGAGTCATAGATCTCGAATTTCTATTATTTTTGTTGCACATTTACCCCAAAAACACATGAAATCACACATAACATACACATACACATACACATCTCTTTCAAAAAAAACATACACAATCACATAGATCTACACATTTTACTTGTATTCTCCTTAATAAAACATATGAAAAATGAAAATAGAGGGGTATGAACTCACCTTGAGATTTTGATTTGGTTTTGATGAAGATTTGAGAGAAGATTTCGGTCTTAGCAACTTCTTGAGGAAGTTTTCGAACTTAGATGGCTCTAGGGAGTTAGATCATGAATTTGCATGAGTTAAGATGAGATGTTTGATGAAATATAGAAGTTAAGCCATGGATTCAAGTAAAGACTTACCTAGAATGATGATTTTTGTGGAATAACCTCCTTGAAAAGCTCTTAATCTCGAAAACTTTGAAGGAGAAGTGAAGAGTGTTCTTTGAGAGTGTTTGGAGAGAATTTGTGAGGTGTGTGTGTTTTTCCTTTGTGTTCTCGGCCGAAGAAGAAAAGAGAGGGGAGAAGAGAGAGATAAGGATGTGATGGATGCATGGGAACACGAGATGGTTGCATGGAAGACCAAAATATAATAAGGAGGTGGCTAGCCCTCCTTATTTCATTAATTTCCATTTTTTTTGTTTTCTCACTTGGGCCGAGAATTAGAGAAAAGAGAAGAGAGTTCTTGTGTGTTTGAGAGAGATTTTTGTTGTAATTGAATAAGCATCATACATGCTTTCACATTTTTGGTTCACAAATGTTATCATTGCTGTTGTTACATGTTATAGAATTCCTAGTTGTGACATCATCCCCCCGTTAGAAGGAATTTCGTCCCTAAATTCTTTCTAAAGCTAGATTCAAGAATGCAAGAATAGGTGAGGGTACTTCTGCTTCATCTGTTCTTCGCATTCCCATGTGAATTTTGGCCCACGCTTCACGTTCCACCGTACCTTCACAATCGGAATGCGACTTTGCTTAGTACGCTTCACCTCCCTATCCATGATTTCGACTGGTTCGTCGACGAACAGGAGATTCTCGTTGATTTCTATTTATTCAAGGGGAATGACGAGGGTTTCGTCGGATAAACACTTTTTCAGATTGGAAACATGGAACACGGGGTGTACGTTGCTGAGCTCAGCGGGTAGCTGCAGTCTATAAGCCACTAGACCGATTTGGGCAAGAATCTCGAAGGGTCCAATGTATCGTGGGTTCAGCTTTCCCTGTTTTCCAAAACGAATAACCCCTTTCAGGGAGATACCTTTAACAACACTCGATCCCTGACTTGAAACTCCAAGGGCTTTCGTCGTTTATCAGCATAGCTCTTCTTTCGGTCTCGTGATGCTTGTAGTCGAGCTCAGATTTGAACTATTTTCTCTGTTGTTTCACATATGATCTCCAGTCCCATTAACGCATTGTCTGATGTCAGTCCTCTCGCTAGCTGGGTGTCACCTACTTCAGCCCAACACAACGGTGATCTACATTTACGTCCATACAACGCCTCGAAGGGAGCAACTTTGATGCTCGAGTGATAACTGTTGTCGTGCGAGAATTCGATTAAGGGCAAGTGGGTATCCCACGACTTTCCAAAGTCTATCACGCACACGCGAAGCATGTCTTCAAGCGTCTGAATGGTTCGTTCACTTTGACCATCCGTTTGCGGATAATAAGCAGTGCTCATGTCAAGATGTGTTCCCAGTGCTTTCTGAAGTGATTGCCAAAAACGTGAAGTGAATCTACTATCTCTATCTGAGATGATAGATACTGGCACTCCATGATGTCTCACAATTTCCTTGATGTATATACTCGTCAACCTCTTCATCTTGTAGGATTCTTTTATTGGCAGGAAATGAGCGGATTTCGTCAATCTGTCGACTATTACCCATATGGTGTCCAATCCATCTGTTGACTTGGGCAATTTGGTCACAAAGTCCATAGTAATCCTTTCCCATTTCCAATTGGGAATTACTGGTTGCTATAATAATCCCGAGGGCTTCTGATATTCCACCTTCACTTTAGCGCAAGTAAGGCATTTGCTAACATAGGTGGCAATATCTGCCTTCATGTTGGGCCACCAATAATGTTGCTTGATATCCAAGTACATTTTTTCTTAACCCGGATGGATGGAGTATCGCATCTTGTGGGCTTCATCCATGACCACTTCTCTGAATCCCCCAAGTTTATGGATCAAAATGCGGTTCATAAAATAATATGCCTCGTCCCCCGTCACCTCAAAATTCTTTTCCATCCCTCGTAACGCTTTGCTTGCTTTGTTTTCTGTCTTCATGGCTTCGAACTGGGCAGCTCTGATTTGGGAGGTCAGGTGGGATTGAATGGTTATGGAGAGAGTCTTTACACGACGATTTGAGTATTCTTTCCGACTCAAGGCATCTGCTACCACGTTAGCCTAGTCTGGGTGGTACTTGATTTCGCACTCATAATCATTTAGTAGTTCAACCCACCTTCGTTGCCTCATGTTCAACTCTTTTTGATTTAGGATGTGTTGGAGACTCTTGTGGTCTATGAAAATGGTGCACTTTGTACCATAAAGGTAGTGCCTCCAAATTTTTAAGGCGAAGACCACAACTCCCTCTCCCAATTCTAGATCATGGGTCGTATAGTTCACCTCATGTGCCTTTCGTTGTTGGGATACATAAGCTATCACCTTCCCACGTTGCATGAGTACGCAACCTAAACCCTTATTCGACGCGTCACAGTAAACTACGAAGTCCTCTGTTCCTTCTGGTAGTGATAGTATCGGTGCACTGCAGAGTGCTTGCTTCAGAGTTCGGAATGCAACCTATTGCTTATCTGTCCATTCAAAGGGTACACCCTTTTGTGTAAGCATGGTAAGTGGCTTGGTGTTCTTAGAGAAGTTCTGGATGAACCTCTTGTAATAGCCTACGAGACCTAAAAATTGACGAATTTCTGTGGGTGTCGTTGGGATCGCCCATCCCTCAATAGCTTTGACCTTAGAAGGATCCACGTGTATCCCTTCTTGACTAACAACATGACCCAAAAAGTTCACACTACGGAGCCAGAACTCACACTTAGAGAGTTTTGTGTATAGCTTTTCTATTCGCAGGGTTTCCAGGATTTGTCAGAGATGTTGGTCGTGCACCTCTTCATTTTGAGAGTAAACTAGAATGTCGTCAATGAAAACGATGACAAAGTTATCGAGGAATGGTCGGCAAATTCGATTCATTAGGTACATGAATGCGGCAAGGACATTCGTTAGAACGAAGGGCATAACAATATTACCATTAGAAGTTTTTACAAACAATGAAAAATCATTCATACTTTGAACAAATCCAAATTCAAGTAAAAAACCACATAATTTTTCATTCCACTTCCTGGGAGCCTACTTTAGCCGATATAATGATTTCAGTAATTTACAAACTTTGTTATTATTATTTTTATCATTGTAACCAAGTGGTAATGTTATATAAACATCCTCATCCAACTCACCATAAAGAAAAGCATTATTTATATCTAGTTGAAACAAATTCCAACCAAAATTAATTGCAAGAGAAATAACAACTCTGATAGAAACCATTTTTGCAATAGGTGAGAAAGTTTCATCAAAATCTATACCTTGTATTTGGTTATATCCCTTGGCTACAAGCCTTGCCTTAAACCTCTCTATTTCACCATTAGATTTATACTTTATTTTATATACCCACTTACAACCAATGGGCTTTCTTTCAGCAGGTAAATCACAAATTTCCCAAGTATTATTCCTATACAAAGCTCCAATTTCTTCATTCACAACATTTACCCAGATAGGATCCAAAGATGCTTGATAATAAGATTGTGGCACTACTAGAAAACAGCCTTTTACGACGCTCATTGCACGTCGTAAAAGGCTCAGACGACGCGCAAATGCGGGTCAAGGAAGGCCCTGTCATAAAGAGAGACGATGCGCTTTTGCGTGTCTTCTATAGACGACGCGCGTTTATGACACGCAATGCATATCAAGGAAGGCCCTGTCATAAAGGAAGACGACACGCATTCGCGTGTCGTAACCTTACGACGCGCGTGTTAATGACACGCAATGCGTATTAAGAAAGCCCCTGTCAAGAAAGGCCATGTCATAAATGAAGATGACACACATTTTTGCATATCATAATTTTAAATGTTTAAAAAAATATATTTTTTTTTATAGATTTACTAATTTTCAAATTAAATTTGTATTTAATGCCTCATAATAGAAAATAAAATATCATATACAAAAAATATAATCCGTTTCATAAAATTTAATGTCATAGAAAATATCATATACAAAAAATAGAATCCATTGCATAATATTTTATTACAAATTTGACATTTTTTTTGTTTCCGTACTTTGACAATTTGTGCTGCTGCTGATTCCGGAGCCAATCCGCGACTCCATCACTTGAAATTACAAGCCACCCACCAATAGAAGATAGTTGAAGATCATGAATAAATAAAAGTTGTTAATAAAAAGAGGAATAAATTGAGTTTAATTACTAAACTAACCTTCACTTGTCATGAGGAACTAAAATAATGAACTCCCTAACATCTCTATCTCCAATAGATCTTGAAAGGCATAACCCACCTCGCCAACATTTTAAAGGACCAATCTATCATAAATATAAAAACATTGGTAAGTTAAGTAAAAACATTGGTAAGTTAAGTAAGATCCCATTTAAGTTGTAGCATATGCAAGAACAATTTAACACTAGTCAAATGTGCTATCTATGGAACTCCAGGATAACAAATTTTCTACGATGTAACAATAAATAAACCTATTCAATTAGTGAAATAATGGATCTGTGTTAAAGGAGATTCACTTTAGCAATATTTTCAAGTTCTTCCACAACATGATCAAGTTCCTGCACCAACATCATACGATATCACTACTTGGACATATTAACATACTTTGACTTTCTTTTCAGTCTTTCCAAGATTTTACTTATTAAGACATAATCTTTTTTTATAAAAAATGAGAATAATATCATACGCTTGCTTGCTGAATCAGCTCCCTGCTCCAAAACTTTGAAGGATAAAAAAAAGACATAAAGTCCCTCCTGATCCTAATCATTAAATGCAATACAAATGACAAGAAACAAGAATAAACCTGCAAAGATGCATGCATTGAAAAATCAGGGACAAATTTTATAGTTGTGAATGATAAGTAACGTTTCAAGATTTGTGTTGATGAACCCATCCCTGCTCACTGTAAACAAGATTTGTGCTGATGAACCCATCCCTTCAAGCATGAGGGCAACCTGGTCAAAATAACCAAAGGCAGAGTCAGTAATATCATTATTATATAACTAAAAAGAAAAAAAATAGAATTAAGAAATAAGAACACCATTTACAATTGTTGTTCAAATCTAGAAGTTGTTTCCTTCAGCCTTCAATCTTGCAACCTGTTATTCTGCCAATTGTTGTTCAAGTATGGAAGTTGTTTCCTTCAGCCTCGACTCAACCTTTAAAGAAATAAGAACATCGTTTACAATTTCAAATTAATATTAAACATGAATTAGCAATAAGAATACCATTTCTAGACTGAATAAACCATCTCAATCAGACCGAATTACCATTTTACCCTTACATCCGAAAAGCAAATTTTGCAATATTCATCAATTCTAATGTGGGGAGTTGGAAGGATAAAAGAAGATGGGAAAAAAGGTAAATGGTTATTGTTTTGATACATTAGGCCAGCTATATTTAAAGAAACATAGATGCCCATGTTTAGTGCTTAACTCATCAAATCCATTAAGTAAAAAAGCAACAACCTCATAATTTCATACAAAGCTTTGGAAGCATCAGAGGAGCTTAAAGCAGTTGCAGAACTATCATCTGCTTTGCAGACAACACAATTTCCATAAAAACATAGATGCCCATGTTTAGTTTTTAACCCTGCAAGTCCATCTAATAACCATTTTGACAACAAAAAATGGAAAAGTAAATCAGTATTACATTTACATTGCTTTATTTTAATTATGGAAAGCCATAAGTATAGAATGTTACCATTGCTTTATCACTGCAGAAGCACCAAACCATTGCCTTGCAAGCCCATATGCAAGTTTTATTCTTGTATCTATTGTCTATTGTTCCATTACAATTACAGATTAATGTAAGCAACATTACATTTCATTGAATTATAAGTTTAGCCATTAAAAGCGTTACATACCTGATCTATGATCTTCTCTTCATAGAAAATTTGTGAACTGAAAATACTCATTGATGCACCCAAGCTTAATAAAGATATTGCCATCTCTTGATCTATAAAAACTTGTGTGTACGACCCAAATGGAAATTTGCTGGAAAGGTAATGCTCATAATGACTGTTACAGAATCAAACAAGATATTATTCTTGTACAGGTACTCAGGAACACAGAAGGCATCTGTTGTTGGCAAGGCTGGTGGAGAAGCTTGATGTCTGCCTGCTTGCCTGCTCTTTTTTATTATTAAGTGAGACCCTTATTGGCTTTCTATTGACTTGAATTTAACTTTTTTTTCTTGTGCCTTTATGTTAAATCTTTTTTTTTCTTGTGTCCCCCCTTCTTAACTGATAGCAATCTCCTCAGTTAGGGTCTCTAATATTTTTATAAAAACAAAAAAATATAGAAAGTATTATAGATATGAAATAGTGAGTGAGCCAGGTTAGATTTTAGGAGAGTATAATTTAAAGGAAGTAACTAGTACCTAAGTTGCATTTGATTCTCTAATAGTAGTCGTCAATCCATGCCATGCTTTAGGGAAAACTTCATCAGTTTGAGTACCCCACCACACAGCTAACATGGGGAGGAGGTATGTGCATCATTTGGATTTCCTCATAAATGAAACGATAAACAAAATTGTTAATATAAAGTGTTCAAAACCTTAAAACAAGGGCCTACTTTATAAACCTGAAGGAAATAATTGTCTTATACAAGTTTATACTATTGATGGGGCTACAATTATCAGATGACAGGTGGAAACTTCAAGGTTGATGATGGTGGTGTGCAAGATGACTGGTAGTGTTCAGAGACTATTTGACCCAAAACAAGATTCTGAAAGTGTTACCTTGTCAACATGTTGACTTTGTGAATTAAATAAGAAAGTGTTACCTTGTCAACATGTAAAAGTTTGTTTAACTATATTTACAAATTTTTATTAAGTAATAGGCTAAAGGATTCTTGAGGTTGAATTCTTTCTGTTGAGCTAATTGTCAAGCAACACTATGATCAAAGAAATAAAGCCCTGCTATCATAAGAGTTGGGATGAAGGCTGCAAAGATGTATGCAGGGGGGGGGGGACTTTACTCATATCATGTAGTTAAATTTTAAGGGAATTAAGATCTAATTTTGAAGTTTAATCATATAAAATGAATAAGAAAAATCAGGGGAGGGGGGGGGGGGACTTCTACGTTCTCATCCTCTGGACAAATTTTATTGTCTGCTCCTAAAAGCTCCTGTCATGTCAAATCCACTATAATAAGAAAAATAGCGAAAGAAAGTAGAAAATTATAAAAGAAAGAAATGGAAGTAGATGAAAAATGAAACCTGAACAATGTGATGCACGATCTTTCCGGGGACCATTTTCTGCTTCAAAAGCTCACTAATAAGTTTGATGTTTCCAAGTGTGCGAAGTTTAATCATTCGTACCAGTACCACTTCTCCTTTCTTTTTGTGTCTTAATTATCTTTGGTCTTCCCTTATATTAAGAAAATATCATATAATCTAAATTGTTATTATTTAGCTGAAGAAATTTTAGTTAATACTAATAGATACTTATGATTGATTACTATATAATATACATATGAGGGAGGATATATGTTTACACTTTCTACAAGTACATAATTTGGGGATTGAATCTTACACTTCAATATGCTCTCACTAAAACAGGATTCTGATTCATGATACAAATCAGAATCTTGGCTAAAGGGTGTGTACAGAATATAGTAAATGAAGGATCAGGAAGCATGGTGAGAGGTCTAATGTAAAAGGAGCATCTATCTGAATATACTTTTATAGATTTTTTTTTTGGAAAACTAGTTGCAAGTAGGAAAGAAGGAAGCGTTACTTCATTTGTTTCATAGGGTGTAAAAATGATCCTTAAGTTTGATTAGGATCGGGAGACATCATCAGGGAATGCAGACCATGCTAGCCTCAGAAGAAATAGCATGTCCAATGCAGCTTCCTGTGTTGCTTCTGAGCCGGTTTTGAGTGATGTCACCAAATGTGGGATGCTTAATGTTACGGGTTCATAGGCTCTTAAACGTGGGAAGTTTCCGAAAAGTGTGTTTAGGGCTTTTAAATATTCCTCATGGACTGTTCCTGTTGCCCATAAATCTTTTTCGATAGCAGCTGCAATAAGAGATGAAAGATCAGCAGAAGGAGATAAATTAAAGGCAATATAGCATTATGTTTTCAATTTTTACTTATTAAGATTTACCGGTTATAGATCTAACAGTCTCACTAGATGCATATTCTTGGATGGTATTGTTGGAAAAAAAAGAAGCTTAATAAACATTACAGCCTGAATCGATGTATCCGTATCACCCGAACCAATCAACTCAAGCACAAGCTAAACCCCTCCAGCTTCCGCAACCGCTCTTTTATTCAATCGACTGTGCATCACAAGATTCTGCAAAGCACAAATCGCCACAACTTTCATCTCTTCAGAAGGTTGGTCTTCAAGCAAATTCACCAAAGCCCGACACGCAACAACCGCATCAGCAGATCGTGCCAAAGTCTCATTCTGGAACAAATCCCCACGAGCAAGAGTCGCCAATAATCGAGCCTATTGACCTTGAGTTTGTGTGAATAGAGGTATCTCTGATACGGTAAGCCATATATCATCAGATGGCTGTTCTTGTTCAAGTTCTTGAGAACTTGTCTTAGTGTATGAAGGTGGAGAACCAGTTTGATCAACAGACCGATCAGAAGTTTCAGAGACAGGTGGCATGTCAAAGACAGTTTCTTGAGAATCTTGAAAATCTTCTACATGTTCCTTCTCTGATTGGGTCTCCGGAAATCTAAAAGAAGATTTGTCTGTTGGGTCTCTACGAGTTGAACTTCTTAGTCCTTCTTTATAAGGGCTCTGATCTTTTTCCTTCTTATTTGTCTCAGTTGGGAATGCATGTGCATGCTTACCAAATCCATGAAGGGGCCAATTTAATCAAAGTCAAACACACCCCTACTTACTCCAGCATTAGTGCACCCAGATTTATTCATCTTGTGAACTGTTTCCAGTGGATCAATAAAAACACTTGGGGGTGATGTGACAGGTGTTGATGCAGATTCTAGAACCACAAATGGACCATCCATTGCTTTATATGAGACTGCATTGAAGATACAAATTGATAATGTCATCCCATTATATCTACAATAGCATCCTCCTCTGTGAGAGGACCTGAACTAAAAAAAAGAGCATCAGTAGACAAGAAAATTACAAAAATACCCTTGTTCTAGTTAAAAATACAAACCTTGAAGGGTAAAAAAATAATGGTATAATAAGTCCCTGATGCCAAATTTATCTAAGAAACATGTATTCATAACATAAGAGCCAAATTGATCTAAGAAAAATGTGAATTCAAACTGTTTGCTAGCTGATACATAAGTCCCTAATGTCCACATAATTGGTATAATATGTGGGAAGTTCTTTTCTTCGAAAAGAAGCCAAGAAAGAAAAATACAATCCAAAGTGTTGGAATCGTTCTTAGAAGAGTTTGGGAAATTATGAACTTACATATTGGTTCAAAAAAGGCAAAAATCTCATTCTTATACGATATAGCTGCCCTTGTACCTAAAATAACATCAAAATAAAAAGTAAGAAAGAAGGTAAAATGCAAATCACAATCAATCTAAAGTCTAAACGCACATGTAGTTAGAAAGAAGGTAAAATGCATATTTAAACCTCATTCTGATACGATATAGCTGCCCTTGTACCGACTCAGATCTTCTCTTCACTCAGAAGAGCTGATCACAGATAACACACCAGGTGAAGAAATCCCGTTTGTTCGCTTTTCTTCTTCTTCTTCTTCTTCTTCTTCTTCTATCTTCTATTTTTCCTCTTCCGATCACTCTGACAAATTCACGGTTGTTTAGCTACAAACAAGAATCGCGTCGACGCTTGTTCATAAAACATTACGAAACAAAAAAACAAACAAACCCTAGAGAAATGGAAATTAAAAGGGGGGAAATCGAATAACATGAGTAAAGACTTTGTTGAGACAAACGTGAAACAAGAAATGTGGGGTGCAGAAAACCCTAAAAAAAGGGGGTGAACGAATTAACCGGAGATCGATTAACATCTAGAAAGAGATCATTAGCTAATAAAATCACTGAAACCTTGTTATATGATGAACTTGGAATGATTGAAACAGAAGAGGGTAGTGATGCATAAAAGAAAATCCCCAAATTTAATAGTAAATATGCATCCAATCGGACGAACTGATACATCATCGGAATCATCAGAAATGTTATCCAAAAACTCATACCCAACATTTTAGTGAACTATCGATCTAAATCAAAATGGAAGAGAATGTTGCTTAATTTTTGATTGATAACTTTAAAGAAGAAGAAGAAGAAGAAGAAGGCCCTAGGGCTTTTTCTTGCTAATCGGGAGAGGCGGGGGAGGGGGGGTTAATTTTTGGGATTCAATGGGCGGGTGAAATCCCGCCTTAAAAACGCGTGTTTCAATAAAATTTTATAAAGCGACACATTTAGATGACGCACATTTTATGAAAGATGCCCTCCACATTTTTTTTCCCGTTCTGACACTAATTTCAGGGCACGCATAAATGCGTGTCCTCTATCCTTCAAATTTTGCTAAACTGACATTATTTTTTAGGGCACGCATGAATGCGCGTCCTCTATCAACGAGTGTCATTGTTTGCGCGTCATTAAAGGGCCTTTTTCTAGTAGTGTAGTTCAACAGATTTATTTAAATTGGTTGCAAAACATTTATTATCCTGACTAAGAAAAGAATAATTAACAGATCTTTCAATTCCATATTTATACTTTCCTTCTATAACAAAATCATTGAATTTTTGAGGAAATCTTGACTCACGATTAGATTTTCTAATACCTAGCAACTGAGAATCAGAAGTTACAATATTATTATCTAAATTTTCCTCAGAACTAATAGTGGGATCAAATGCAGCAATCTCAGGTTGCGAACCAGAAGTTTCACAACCACGAGTACCTTCCTGATTAGATGTTGTTGCATCTAAACTAGAACTACCATCAATACCTAAATCAGTTGCACTTGAAGGTCGATCAACAATTGTATCACCATCCTGATTAATGCACCCTAACTCACCACTATTTTGATTGTCATCAAAATTTTCAGAAAACAAAAGCACATCATTGGAGAAAGGATCCTAAGGATCCTTATTATTAAAAAAGTTGTCTCAAGAAACTGAGAAACTTCATTTGATTTTGAAGCCAACTTAAAAGGAAAGACAGACTCATAAAATTTCACATCCCTGGAAAAGAAACGGGAACCATTATCAAGACTAAATAATTTGTAACCTTTTTTAACATTAGAATAACCAATAAGAATACATTTCTCAAAACGTTCAGAAAATTTATCGGTATTGTTTAACTTTGTAGCAAAGGCTAAACATCCAAACACATGAATTTTATCATAAACAGGAACATGATTATAGATTAATTCAAAAGGAGTTTTACCATTTAAAACAGATGAAGAAGTTCTATTTATTAAAAAAACTGCAGTTAAAATAGAATCTCCCCAAAAAATTTTAGGCAGGCCAGCTTGAAACAACAAAGATCTGGCAACATTCAATAAATGCATATGCTTCCGCTCTACCACTCCATTTTGTTGTGGAGTGTGAAAACAGGAAGTCTGATGGATAACTCCTTTGGTTTCAAGAAAACTATTCATTTTTAGATTAACAATTCCATTATCAGATCTAATAGCCTTTAGGTTAACATTAAATTGATTTTCCAATATCATAACAAATTCATGAAAACAACTAAACACCTCATCTTTAGATTTCATCAAATAAACCCATGTAGCTCTAGTGTAATCATCTACAATTGTAAGGAAAAATCTAAAACCACCAATAGCAGCAACTTTATAGGGACCCCAAACATCTAAATGAACAAGTTCCCCTAGACAAAAAGACTTATGTTCACTTAAAGGAAAAGGTTCCCTAGTTTGTTTAGCCTTATGGCAAACTTCACATGGCATAACTGATTCATTATCAAAATTTAAGACTAGTTTTAAAGTACTTAGAGCTTTATCAGTTGGATGTCCCATTCTATTATGCCTTGTTAATTTTGAACCAAAAAATTTATGACAATTAATCACATAATTTGACCTACCTAACAATTGATTTTCCAAATAGTAAAGACCTCCAAATTCTTTACCAGTCATCACGGTCTCCATTGACAGTGAATCCTGAATATAACAATTATTCTCATCAAAGACAACTTTACACTTATTTTCTTTACAATCTTGTGAACAGATAAAAGATTAACATGAAAATCAGGAATAACAAAGACATCTGACATACCAATAGAATCAGAAAGACTAATGTTTCCAATCTTATCTATTTTAGCAGTTGAACCATCAGGATGATCAACTCTTAGATTAAGTTTGGAAACATCAACAACATCAGAAAGTTGTGATTCAGTAGCAGTCATATGTTGACTAGCTCCTGAGTCAACAATCCATTTTCGTTTATTTAAAAAACATTATTACAAGATATACCTGCCATATTAGCATTAGCAGATACACCTTCTGATAACTCTTTTTCATTAAGAAGAGACATCAACTTTGTGTATTGATCACTTGTTAAAAAATGATGACTAGACTTATCAGAACAACCAACTGAAGCATTAGCATTAGTACTTTCAATAACATGAGAAGAAGTTCCAGATACTATTGACGACTTATTAAACTCAGACTTGGGTTTGAAATCCTTAGGGTACCCAATAAGCTTATAACATTTCTCAATAGTATGACCTTTTATTCCACAATTCTTACATATTAAATTCTGATTTCTACCTTTAAATTTCTTGTTATCAGTAATTTTACCAGCAAAAGCAGAAGAATTTTGATTCTTAGTCGATAACACTATAACACCTCCATGTTTCTGATTAGACTCTTCTCTGGATACAATCGAAAAAGCAGTTTTAACATTAGGTAAAGGTTCCATTATAAGAATATGACTTTTAACTGGGTTATATGAATCATCAAGACCATTGAGAAATTGCATAAGTTTCATGAGTTTAGAATGATTTTTAGTATGAGTAGCAGCTTCACAAGTGCAATCAGGACACTTTGTTAAGCCATCAAACTCTTTCCATAAACCATCCAACTTATTAAAATAATCAGATACAAACATACTTCCTTGTGTGAGACTATTAATTTGTTGATGAATATTAAAAACAACTGAACCATCAGCCTTATAATAAGTTTCACAAAGTTCATTCCAAACATCTAAAGCAAACTCAGAACAAGCATGGCCAATGTAAATAGATTCAGAAAGTGAGTTAAGAATCTAAGAACATACAATAGCATTAACTCTGTCCCACTTTAGAGATTTAACAACATCCTTATTATCTTTTAATTCAGTACCTTAAATAAACCCTTGTTTGTTTCTGGCTTTAAGAGCCCTAGTCATTGAACTTTTCCAAACCCTAAAGTTTTCAGTACCAAGCAATTTGAAACTTATAATAGTTGTCACAGAATGATCTGAAGGATGCAAATAAAGAGGATCATCAAAATCAACATCATTTTTACTAGACTATTATGGTGGCGTATCAAGCATGATTAAATAAGTAACCAATCAAGAAATCAGATAAATTCAAAAAACCAGAAAACAATCACACTTTTTCAAAATGATCAGAAGATAAACTGATCTATTAAGATTATCACGAATAAAAAACAAACCAAGTCAGAAAAATGTGCGAAACTTATAAAGATCCTCAAAAATAAAGCTCAGCAAGCAGCAATGTAGTTCCGATGAATCTGAAACACAGATTCACCACTGAAAAAACGAAACAGGCATTCAAATGCCAGAACCAACCCAATTTTAGAACCCTGTTTGCACAATCTTAACATTAACCGTCGTGATAGCGTTGGCCGTTAGGATTAACACACTGTTAAACCTAAACGTTTACTACTATCTCGATCGTTTACTCTTAAGACGTGACAAGAGAACAATCAGGTTGATGATCTCCTCACGATCTAAACAGATCTAAATCAAACCCTAGATCTGTTACAGATCTAATAACCCCAGATAAAGAACAACACGAACCAGAACCAGATCCAGACCTAAGACCTGAAACCCTAACTCGATCTAAGCTAAACGACCTGAAACCCTAACTCGATCTAAACCATAACTCGATCTAGACAAAGAAAGACTATGAACAACCATAACCAGGATCTGATACCATCAAAAGAAACTTGAACACAATAAATCACAACATCAACAGTTCTTATTTATTAAGAACCAGAAGGTTTTCAAGAGTACTTACATAACAAACCTCACTACAAAACTCTCTTCTCATTACAGAATATCCTCAATACAAAGTCACTCATCTAATCTACACTCTTACAAATCAAATGAATTAGAACAGAATAACTATAAGAAGTAGAACCCTAATGACCTGAGAAAGATGAAGTGATCAGGAAGAAGATAAACTCGTATATTCTACAACTTTCACATACGCAATCAATATATACATCTGACTAGTCAATCCGTGTCACTGATTATCAATACGGATCAGATATAACCCGCGTGTTTCATAACTTTACTATATCATCAATCTTGTCCAACACTTTCACAACTTATACAAGATATACCCATCTACACAAATTCATAATAAACACAAGCTATATATATATATATATATATAAAAGGATACTCAAAAAGGATATAATGAATTATAAGTTTGTAACATTAACTTCTAATAATTTCAACAGTAAGGGTGGAATTGGTACGATACTGATTTTTTTCCATGAACCGTGTACCGTACCAACTATAGTTGGTATAAAAAATTTGCTATAAATCCCGTACCAAGTATACTTGATACCAATATATTTGACTACCAACAAGTTTGGTTGGTAAAAATTGGACATGGTCTATATCAACTTCTTTTAATTTTCTACTAAAAGATTTAAATGTAAGCAAATACATCGGATAATTTTGATGTTGAGTAAATAAATTAGTTACGTAGTTCTTTTAATTTACAAACGAATTCTATTGAAGTAATGCTAAAGTAAAGTTTTAATTTTGAGATTTAACTTGGTAATAACAATTGACTAATACGACCAAATGAATTACATAATGTTCTTAACACGATACACACGAAACACAATTAACATTTGAAATATATGATTTTGTTTATATATATATATATATATATATATATATATATAGGGTTAGGTTATTTTGTTTTCACTATCTATTGTGTGCATGTATGACTGATTCTGGACCAATCATTTTAGTTATTTTAAGAAAGTAATTAATGCATATTACATGTTGAAGATATAATAGGTATTAATTACATCTTCAGCATTTAATATGCATTAATTACTTTCTTAAAATAACTAAAATGATTGGTCCAGAATCAATCATACAGTCACACAATAGATAATGAAAACATTTAAACCTAACTCTCTCTCTCTCTCTCTCTATATATATATATATATATATATATATATATATATATATAGATTTGTATGGTATTACCGTGGTATTCAATTTTTTTGTACCATTACTATACCAAGATTGCTCGGTTGGTACGGTACTACCAACCAAACATATTGACTACCAAATATATTGGATGCCAACTTTCTTAGTTCGGTTGGTACGATGTTGGTTGGTTTCAATGGTACAATTTTGATAGCCCTACTTTTGTGTGTGGGTGTTCACCCCAGGTTCAGATCATGTAGGGTTTTCTAAAAGCGATTTTCATTTCAGGAACTAAGAATGAACCCATAAAGACGCTTTGTGTTGTTGTTTCTGAAACTAAGAACACACCGACAAAGATTTGTGTATGTTTTTTCATTTTAGATATATTTACCAAAACTCTAACACGCTTTGGGTTACAAAAATGGACTCACTTTTGGATCTAAAACCCTAAAATCGTATGTGTAGGGTATGGTTTAAATGTCAAATTGTATGTGTGTAGTGTGTGGGTATCATTGTCGAAATTGAATCTGAAGTCATGTGTTAATCGAAATCTGGAATCATGTGTCTATTTGAAATATTATGTGGGTTTCATTTCTGAAATCATGTGTGAATCTAAAATCTAGAACCGGTGGTGGTAGTAATGGCAATACATAGTGGTTGACGAAGGGACAATGGGATGAATTTTTTGTCTACATGAAAATCAATCAGGAGTTATTTTAGGGTTTGGTGGGTTGGTTACTTTTTAATAATAATAATATGTTATTTTAAAATAAAATAACAAATAAAAATTAATAAAAAATCCGCTAATTATTTAATAGTAATTTCAGATCCATTCCTAAACAAAATGAAACTATATGGACTAATCACTCAAGAAATAAAACCCGACTAAATGTATTGGAGCTATTTTGCATGTTTTGGCAAATCTACAAAGACCAATCATATAATTTTATAAATATTTTATTTTCTGCTAATTAGTTTTGTTAAATATAATTTGATTATGAAAATCCAAACTTGACATCTTCCAATTCATATCTATATCAGTTTGATTTTCAGGATTTTATAAAAATAATCTCAAATGACAACGATGAAATGTTTTGGTGTATTCTGTGAGATGTGAGACATTGGTGGTAATGCATGAATGTGACTTTGTTTTCCAAAACAATATCAAACAAGCCGGTCATGAAGACCACAAGACGTAGGGAAGTTTTAGGGAATATGACTTATTAAGGTGATTAACTTTTCGGTATGTTCACATCTGGGTAACTATTTTTTTTTGTACACATATAGGTAACAAACTTGTTGGAAGTGTTCACATATGACCATTATGACCTGCTATAGCAGGTTAAATCCTAGATGTGAATGCTTTCAACAAGTTTGTTACCTAGATGTGTACAAAAAAAATAGTTACCCAAATATGAACAAAACGAAAAGTAAAAATTAAATTACACGAATGGTCCCTGTGGTTTGGGAGAATTTGTGTTTTTTGTCCCTAACTTATTTTTTTTAACTTGGATGATCCCTATTGTTTACTTTTGTTGCACGTTTGGTCTCTGTCTTTCGTAAAAATACTATTGTGCCCTTATTAATTTATTTTTTAATTAATTTTCTTATTTATGTATTTATTTTTTACATATTTAAAATTTTAATAGACCCCACATATCTGTATCTCTCCTCGAATGATCACTACTGTTTATTTTTTAATTAATTTATTTTTTTTTAACTTGGATGGTCTCTACTGTTTAATTTTGTTACGATCTTGATCTCTGTCTTACCTAAAAAGACTATTGTGCCCTTATTAATTAATTTTCTTGTTTATGTACTTATGCTTTCTATATTTAAGTAAATTTAATAGACCCCACATATCTGTATCTCCTCACCATCCCATCTCTCTTCCTTCTCAACTTCTATTTATTTTCCATCTTTAGTGATATTGACGTCTTCATCATCCCTTCTTTTTTCGGTCATTTAACTCCGTCGAATCAACACCACAACCTACTAAAGATGAAGAAACGGTAGGTTATGGTGCTGCTTCGCCAGAGTTGAAGTACCAAAAAACGAAGGATGGTGAAGACGTCGATATTACTAAAGATGGAAAAGAAATGGAAGTTGGGGACGATGAGAGATGTGATGGTGACCGGTAAGACTCAATTTAAAGTTCTCAAATCTGGTTTCAAGTTTACGGTGAGGAAATACACATATGTAGGGTATATTAATTTTTTTAAATATATAAAAAATAAATACATAAATAAGGAAATTAATTAAAAAATAAATTAATAAGGGCAAAATAGTCTTTCTAGGTAAGACAGGGACCAAAACCGTAACAAAATATACAGTACGAACCATCCGAGTTAAAAAAATAAATTAATTAAAAAATAAACAGTAGGGTTCATCCGAGGAGAGATACAAATATGTGGGGTCTATTAATTTTTTTAAATATGTAAAAAATAAATACATAAATAAGAAAATTAATTAAAAATTAAATTAATAAGGGCATAATAGTCTTTTTAAGAAAGACAATGACCAAACGCGCAACAAAAATAAACAATATGGACCATCCAAGTTAAAAAGAAAAAAGTTAGGGACCAAACACACAAATTCTCCCAAACCACAGGGACCATTCGTGTAATTTAATTTTTACTTTTCGTTTTGTTCATATTTGGGTAACTATTTTTTTTATACACATCTAGGTAACGAACTTGTTGAAAGCGTTCACATCTAGGATTTAACCTGCTATAGCAGGTCATAATGGTCATATGTGAACACTTCCAACAAGTTTGTTACCTAGATGTGTACAAAAAAAAGATAGTTACCCAGATATGAACATTCCGAAAAGTTAATTACCTTAACAAGTCATATTCCCGAAGTTTTAATGTCGTATCTTTTTAGCTTTGAGAATAAACAAAAAAAAACATTTTTTTTGGGTTTTCAATATTTGGAATTAAACATCTAAAAACAAACTGCTACGGTTTTAATTATACAAAAAAAGTATTAAATGGGTGTTTGAGGTTACGGTTTTAATTATAAAAAAAATATATTAAAAGGGTATCTGAGGGTGGTTATTTTTGGTTAACCATGCTAACATTCATGAATCCTCTTTAATTTAGCCACAAATGTCAACTAAATTATTAATAAGAATATAACATTTACAATAATGACTTCATAAATTAGTTTGTATTGGTGATTTAGGTTATTCGGATTGTAGAGATTGATTTTTTTGATGGAAGAGTAAATATGATAAAAGTGATAGGTGGGTTCAACTACATAACTTCCTTTTTAGTTTTTTGTGTGCGTTAGTTTTAGGGTAAATTACCATTTTAGTCCATGTGTCCTGCAAAGTATTTTGTCCTATTTTTCCTGAAAAGTGGTATGATATATTAATTTGTGAATGACCATTGGATTATCCATTTCTCCTATAACTCTTTATCATTATTTAGCATTAGTAAAAACCATTTCAATGTGTTTTATGAGTGTAATAATGCACCGTCATAATGTGCATTCATCTTTCATCTTATTTTGGTTGTATAAATAATGAGTCATATGTATTAGAAAGTCGATGATTTTATGACAAGTATTGGAATAAAAGTTCTCTCCACTCTCATATCTTTCTTTACTTTATAATTTATCTTGTTATTTGATTATATTTTATAACAAAAAAACATCTTTTTCACTCTTTTTGTCTTCGTTGTTTATAGCCTAGGCATTTCGTCCAAAATTTGCAATTTTATTATTACATTACCAAATTCAGATAGAATAAATTCAAAAATTAGCAACATACTTCTATCAATTTGATTATTGAAGCATCATACTTTCGTTTATTTTCCAATTACATCACTAGAATTTTCAAACTATTTAATGTTATATTATTAATAAGTTGAAATTTCAATGCTACAATTAGGGTAATTTTCCAAAGTATAATGCTTTAATACCAACAAATATGAAAGTATAATGTTGTAATATAATTAAATGAAAGTAGCACCGATGAACGAAAGTAATTTGTTATGTTCTCTTTCAGTAAGCAAAACATGTAGCATCGATAATGGGATCAAGTGATATGCATATCTGTTAACTTATGGTTTGGAACACGAATTGTTGCACAATTACTCATGACTTGTTTACCATAGTTGCAAGTATAGACTCGTGCGTAGGTAAATAAACCTATCTATTCTCACATTGTCCCTTTTTGGATTTTTAATGATTTGCTAAAGTGTACTTTTATTTAATATTGTGAGATATGCTAAAATACTATATGGGTTTGGATCTTCTGTTCTTATTGCTAAAGGCGTGAAACCGTCTGCAGCTTATGGGCATTACTAGGTACATAAATGGATTACATCTAACTTCAATTTATGTTTACTATTTTTTTTACATATACTTCAATAGAAAATATAGCAACTTACTTTCATTTTACAATGAAAAAAAGTCAATAAAAAGAAAGTTTGTTGCTATTAAACAATAAGTTGAAAGCACATTTCTATTTCTTGCATTTAATCCTTCATTGGGCTACATACAAGAATTAGCAATGCACTTCCATTTTATTATTTAATATAGTATCTTACTTTCATTTATGTTTTCTTAATTTTTGTTCTTTTTTTTTTATATAAATTACTTTAATGTCTAATATAGCAACTTGCCTTTATGTTAAACTGTAGAATGAAAGTATATTTCCGTTTAATTTACAACAACAACAAGGACCATCCAAAAGATGGGGAGGTGTTAATATTGATTCTAGACTCACAAATGTGTGGTTGCAGATCAAATATGAACTAAATGTACATAGTTAGAGCAATGATAATGCTTTGTAAATTGGATAATACTTCTTTATGTTAATTTATTTTTCACCTAAATTGCTTTCATAAAAAAAGAAATAAAATAGATAACATATCATAAATACTAAAGGCTTCCAAAACCTTCTCTAGATATTACTAATGGAAAATCTTTATTTTTTTGGCTATTTTAAAAGATAGATGTAGTCATTTTTTTAATTAGACATTTTGACTTTGTAAGTTAACTATTTTGGTATCCTATTGATCTATTCTAAATATTTTTATTAGACATTTCTAGGCATCAATGTTGTATTAACTATTTAACCAGAGTAAACTGTCATAATTAACAACATATTTTATTTAGTTAGATTCTGATTTGTCAATATATTTTAAATTTTACTAATGTAATATCTTAATTATCTTAACTTACATTGCTACAAAACCAATGACTAAAAGTTGTTATAAATTGAAATTTTGGTAGAATTGTTGCTATTATTTATACAAAGTAAATTATTATTATGAATGTCAGATAATACATTGCTATAATTCAAAAACTGAACAGAAGTTGTCTAACCGAAAATTCAAAGTACATGCTATAATCGATAATTTCATAAAAATACATTTTTATTTTTTCTTTTTGCAATTATTTTACATAAATAAATATATATCTCATCTCATTATTGAATAAAACATTTTCTACTGACATTATCAAAGAGTAGTGGTCCAATCAAAGTTAACATAGTGACCCAACCAATACTGTTAATATGTTAACCTTTAATAGGCCAATAAATACTTTGTTTCTTAAAATAGTACAAAAACAATATACTTGTAATGTGCTAATTATTCACCTTTGTTTTCATGGTCCAAGACGAAAAAACATGTTGTCATTACACGTATCTATGAATAAAAACATGATAGCATATATGTGGGGACGTTATTTCATACTGTTTAACAGAAGGTGAATATTAAATGTCAAAAAAATGTATGATGATAGATCTGTAAATAATTTTTTAATGCCAATTATTTCCAAAATCTATATGTGAAATATAATTCAAAATCATGTATCACATATCCACAATAACCAACACTTTGATTATATTTTTATTGACATGATTTTAAAGATTTTAACTTATAGTTAAACATTTTTTTTTTTATTTTAAGATAAAAAATGCAAGATAAGCACAAACTTTTACAAAATTGGAGGTTACAAAAATTCCAAATGCCCCCGTGAGGCCGTGATAGTTCTTGTCAAATGTCAAGCTACATATACATCCAAACTGAAATTACAAATTTGCCCTACATTTATGTTGATCGTTAGAATTTATAAGTGATTGTACTTTTTCTTTTTTACTTATTTTAATACTTGTGAGTTAAATCTTACATTTAACTATAGTCAAGTTCTTTCGTTATCTCTAATATGAAATTTTCAATGTCTCTTGAAAGATACACTTCTTTCAAACTTTGATAAAATAAAATCAAAATAAAACGTACCATTTGAACGACTCATGTTAACCTGTCTTAGGGCTCAGAGTCTCACACGAGGCATTAACAATATTTTAAATGTTACATAATTTGAACGTGAACATCTTATATGGAATATCATTTATAAGCATTATGCTCTCATGGGATCAACTTTAATATTGATAATTGATAAAGATTAAAGAGTTTGTATAAATATCCATACTTTGATGAAAATCACATGTATGAAGTAACAAAAGAGATCCAACATGAGAAATGGCAATAAAAAGGAAAAATAAAAAAATGCCGAATTATACTTCTTTCAGTACGACGAAACTCTCTGTTTTTCCATGTGATTTTGTTTCAAAAATTTCAGTACTTTTCATCTGGTAACAAATTTAGACTTATTACATTTATAATTGAATTTATGGCTTATAAGTCAACCAAACTAGTGAACTCTCAAAGAGGTAGAATTCAACTCCCTTCCTCATGTATACTAGACAAATTCGATTATAATTTTAAATTTTATGATTTATAAGGTTGAAATTAATTGATTAAGCTATTAAAAAAAACGTCTATAAATCTAAAGGTCATAACATTATTATACATGTTTTATTGGACTCTATTAAGAAGCTCCATAACATCTCGGACAAGGAAACCAAAGATATCAAACGCAGATTATATAAACAGGTGTTGTTTTTTTCGATGCACGATTTTTCATGTTTTGTTACTTTACATAATTCAACTCTTAAAACAGTTTGTCCTGTCGTGAAACCTCCACCCTTCAAACCCACGAGATGTGAACCCCTGTTGTATCATTTTAACCTATGAACCCTAGGAGCTCGCGACACTCAAAAACTGTTTTTATTTGATAATCATATCGAAGTTGCTGAAAAACTCATTTATAAAAAATAAGTGTCAATTCTTCAAACTTTTCATATATTTAATCAAAATAATCACCTTATTAGGCTGTGGGGTGTGTTAGTGTTTTCACTGTCAGTAATCCTATGTTGAAGCCTTTACCGTCGAAGAACACCGCCCTCACCCTTTGTTTTACCGGCAGTATAATGTCAGCGGTGTGTTTCCATTGCTATCTCTCTCCTCGTTTACCATTCAAATTCAATCTCTTTTACTTCTTCTTTACCGGTGGTAATATATACACACCACATCCTACCTTCAATTGAAAAAGATAAAAATAACTAAAATATCACAATCAAAATAGAGTGTGGTGCCAACGGCATCGTACCCTTTACCCTTATGATTTTCATATTGGAAACAATAACCGGATTGTTCATTTATAACTGTAATTTATTTTTACACGAGTCTTTGAGTTGGGTATAAGTTTTATTGCATGATGTATAATTGTTTTTAGATTATAAATTATTAAATGAATAGGAAAAGAAAAGATGATGGTATCTTGAGAATTACTACAACCGGCAGAGGCAGCGAGACTTGATGATGGTGCATTGATTGGGCACTGACTCACAGTTGTCACGCCCCACCACTTCTATTCTTCATCATCTATATTCTATGATTTCTATCACACCCCCAACAATTACTTTCTCTCTTTTTCTTTTCTTACAAAAAACACAATAAGTAGTTGAATAAAATACTAATATTTGTTTAGAATGTTTCTTTAATATAGAATTTTAAAAAGTTAAACATCAAAATCAACGTTATTAACATGCTTTAATAGAACCGATTCAAATCAGTGGCGAATGTAGAATAAAATATCATGTGGTTTCTAAATTAAGTAAAGCCGATAAAAAAATCAACAATATTTGTGGGGGTAGATCATGTATGATTTAATGAAATATAACTGAAAAAACCGATCAAATACCACCAATTAAAATTAAAAAAAAAACGATTGAAATATAAACGAAAAAACCGAACGATTTAATGAAAAAACGAGTTGATTATTAGTGCATTGCAGGGGCGGTTTTGAACTAGTGTCTGGTGTGACACCGGCAACACTTGTCTTTCCCACACGTAGTATAATTTTTTTTTTACCTATTGTGCCAATATATAAAAAAATCCGACAACACCTAAAAAAAATGACAACTACATAAAAAAATGTCAGTCTATTCAATCAACTAAGCCCAAATAATTAGTAGCCCAAAGACATTTCTATTTTAATCTAACTAGTGTTAGCCCAATAAAAAAAATATGGAAATATAGCCCAAATAAAACAATTATCCAATTGCCAATTGGAAACCTCACTCTAATCGGCTGAATAAAAAAAAGAGGTCTTCAATCTTCACCTCGCTTATATCCGCTCCCACTCTTCTTCCTCTCGACGACTTCCCTTCCCAAATCGATTCCTCAAAAAGGCTTCCCAAATTGGTGCTTCTTGTTGGCATGAGGTGCAAAAATCGATTCCCAAATCTGAAGGCTTCCTCAAGTTCGACTAGACAACTCTAATCAAAGTTTCAAGCCTTAATGAAGCAAGTAAGTATTTATAATTTTCTATGGTTTTTGAAATTACTATTATTAATTGCTATGTTATTATAGAATTTATATTCATAGAAATTATTGTTTGTTTAGTTGTAATTTCTATGTGTTTATTGAAGTTATCTGATGATTAGATTAAACTGTTATTTTTTATAGGTTAAAGTAAGTGGTTTATTTTACCAAAAGATCAGGACCTAATCCTAATAAAAGTGGTGGAGGATGTTCCCAAACACCAGTAGCCAATCAATCAATCCCTTCGATTTCTAATTATAATTCAACTCCACAAACATCAATCACCAATCAATCAATCTCTTCGGGTTCTAATGCAACTCAACAAACACCATGCTCTAATGAACCTAATCATAATGTTGATTTGAAAGATCTTCCAAAGGACCCGACGGATAGGCCAATGATTACAAGTTACAAAACAAATGTAAGAGATGTAAGAAGAGCATATTTGCTTCCATGACCTTGTAAAATAAGGCTTAATAAGTTTCCAAAAAAGAAAATAGGTGATAGATTAAGAAGATTCGTTCTTTCATGGTTTGAGGATTTTGATTGGTTGGAATATAGTGTGAAAAAAATAAAGCATATTGTTTATATTGTTATGTGTGTGGAGACCTCATGAATCAAAAAGGAGGGAGAGATGCATTTGTTTCCCAAGGTTTTGATACTTAGAATAAAAAAGATGTATTTCGGACTCATGTGGATGGTGTTGATAGTTTTCACAACAAAGCAAGAGAAAAATGTGAATTTTTAATGAGGTAAAAAGAAGATATCAATGTAGCCTTGAGGAGGCAAACCGAAGCGGAGGACCATACATATAAAGCTCGATTACGTGTTTTTATTATTGTTGTTAACCGGTTTACCGTTTCATGGTCATGGCGAGTCAGTTAACTCGTAAAATAGAGGGCTTTACATTGAAGTGTTAAAAGCCATTCGAGAGACTAATGGAGAAATTTTCAAACAATACTTTAGAAAATGCTCCTAAAAACAATCAATTACTTTGCCCTAAAATTCAAAAAGAACTTGTGCAATGTTTTGCACAAAATGTATTTTTGAGTATTCGCCAAGAGATTGGTCAAGATGTATTTGCTTTATTGGTTGATGAATGTAGTGATGTCTAAAAAAAAGAACAAATGAGTATTGTTTTGCGATATGTCAATAGTCTTGTCTTTGTGAAGGAAAGATTTATTGGAGTTGTGCACGTCAGGATACATTCTCTTTGACACTCCAAAACGTCATAAATGAAATACTTACAAGTAATAAGTTAAGTTTTAGTCAGGTAATTTACTCTTTATTTTCTTGATATTTCAATTTAATTTAATTCACTTTATGTTATATATATATATATATATATATATATATATATATATATATATATATAATTTTTTTAATAGATAAGAGGACAAGGTTACGATGGGGCTAGCAATATGTGAGGGGAATTCAATGGTTTGAAAGCTTCGATATTACAAGAGAATGACACAACTTTTTATGTACATTGTTTTGCAGAACTTCAATTAGTGGTTGTGGCTGTAGCAAATAAGCATGATGGTGTTAGTGACTTTTTTGAGCAAATTTAGTTGGTGGTTAATGTTGTTTGTGTCTCGTGTAAAAGAAAAGATTTACTACAGGAACAAGCAAGAGAAAGGGTGCAAAAAGGTTTGTGTAGTGGTGAACTTGAAACCGGAAGAGGGTTAAATCAAGAGACTACACTTGTTCGAGCGGGAGATACAATATAGGGTTCACATTTCAAAAAACTCACAAGTTTGATGAAGTTTTTTGTGGATGTTCTTGTAGTTTTAGATTTTGTGAATGATGATGGAGGGTCCGGAATCTTAGCATATTTTAAATCATATGAGTTCGTGTTTTACTTATATATGATGTATGACATTTTACGCCTCACTGGTACATTGTCAAAGCAACTTCAAAGAAAAGATCTAGACATTTTAGTAGCGGCATCGATGGTTAGAGGGACAATGGAGGCATTGAAATCATTAAGAAACACGAGGTATGCTAGCATTTTGCCAAATGTATCCTCTTTTTGTCTAACACACAATATTGATATTTTGGATATGGAAGAGTTGTATGTTGGTGCGAGAAACCGTAAGACCACAAAGACTAATAGATTTCATTTTGAGGTTGAAATCTTCAACACGGTGGTGGATATGCAACTTATAGAATATCAGGATCGATTTAGTGAAACAACCACCCAACTACTAGAATACATGAGTGCTTTGAGCCCTTGCGATTCATTTGTACAATTTGACTAATCAAAATTATTAAAGTTGGGTAAGCTGTACAAGTATGACTTTGATGATTCAGATTTGATAGACCTTGAAGGACAAATCACTACTAGAAAGCAACCCTTTAATGACGCGCAAACAATGACACACGCTGATAGTGGACGCGCATTTGTGCGTGCCCTAAAAAATAATGTCAATTTTGCAAAATTTAAAGGATAGAGGATACGCATTTGTGCGCACCCTAAAATTAGTGTCAGAAAAGAAAAAAAAAAGAAATACGGAGGGCACCTTTCATAAAATGTGTGTCATCTAAGTGTGTCGCTTTATAAATTTTTAAAGAAACACGCATTTTTAAGGCGGGATTTCACCCGCCTATTGGATCCCAAAAATTGAACACCCCGCCTCTTCCAATTGGCAAGAAAAAGCCCTAGGGCCTTCGTTTTCATAGCAGAATTGCTCTTGCTTTCGTGATCAAAGAAGAAGATGACGACTTAATGGGGTGAAACATAATTCCGAATATGCAGAATTGATCTTGCTCTCATAACCACTAATATGAAAGTCAATAGTGTGCGTACAGTCTTCTTACCCCTTTTCTCCCTATGTGTATCGGGTAATTCCAAGAACTCTCAAGAAATTTGAGAGTCACACATCCTTCCTACACCGATGTCTCCTCTGTTTGCTAGTAACTTCTTTACGATTCATTGTTGTTTTCTCTCGATTTGAACTGGGTTTCTTGTTTCTCTCGAAGATCTTGCTTATGTGCGATCTTTATATGTAACTGTCTTCTGTGCGGTCTTTATAGGTTCTTAGGGTTTTAGGTTCAACAGTACGGATATGGGTTTTTATGATTCAATTGTTGATGCTATCGGTTTCTTTGATAAACAAGTGGTTATCCTTAATTTTATGTACAAAAGCTTCTGATTTGTTGAAGAATCTATCACTTGATTCGCAAGCTAAGACTACGGAAATTCCTGAGCCCACTAAGAAGGTGAGATATTTTCATCATATGGTAATATCTGAAGATTTCTTGGTATAACTCTTTCATTGACATTAGTCTAGATTTCAGAAGCTTAGTTATGTGTTTTTTGGTTTATGATTATCTTTGCAATCTTCTGTGGATGTTGGGAATGGTCTGGTTCAACCTACTAATAGATCTGTAACCCCTTTGATCCTGGATTTCATGGATCCAACAATGGCTTATTATCCAAATGTTTATGCTTCCGCTTACTACTATGGAGGTAAATTGGTTGCAATAGTATATGTTTCTAGTTCGATTTACCCATGAAGAAACTCATTTGATTCGATAGTTTCATGGACATGTTCAACATTTGCAATTGCAGGTCTAGTCATGGACTGGCTATCAAGATCCAAGATACACTTATAATGGGCTTCAATCACCTATACCATGGCTAGATAGCCCAATATACCCTGATCCCCAAACAAAAAACAACTTTGGCTTGTACCCCTTTCCTTTATGAAGTCCCTTTCCTTTAAGAAGTTGCAGGTCTAGTTAAAAGAGATGAACGTGGGTTGTTAGGTAACTTTTAACAATCATCACTCCTTGTTTATGTTAAACTTCATATGGGACTAGAAAATTAACATGTTTTTTTCATGGCAGTTTATAATGAAAGGGATTGACATTTTAAGTAATGGTGCTCCTCAAATTATCTGGGGTTAACATGGTTTATACACAGTCAATAAGAACCAAACTTGGTACTTTGAACATTTCTTTATCAAAAATTGTTAATTTAATATTCAAGCAAATTGCTATTAGTAAGTTTGTTGAATGTGTTTTTATGAGCAAGGAGTAGAGAAGATCTACCACTTGCTTCTGATAATTATTCGGATTATGCGGAGGGCTTATCTCATGAGAAGCAAGGGCACTCATATGAGACCAATTTCAAACCTAATCTCATGGAAGATCACCAGTCTTTTATAGATTACAAATCCAAAAATGAAGGTATATATACATTATCTATAGTTTCTTAAAAAAATAATTGTGGGTGTTTCTGTTTTTATATCAAGAATCATTTTGTTATCTGCAGCAATAGGAACCTCAACTAACTCTGGAGCTAATTGGAGATCTTTATCCATGGGACAACGTGCACAACCGAATCCTGCCAATGAATGGAGTAGGAGTTTAACAAATGTTCACCAGAAGGAACCTGATGTACAGGAACATGAGCAGCCATTGATGATTGATGATTGATTCAAGAACAGAAGAAAATGTTGCTTTGATTTCTGACCCTGTGGTTGCTGTTAAGAATGAAGTTTTAGAGACTGAATTTGTTGATAATGTGGAGGTGATGCCAGCTGTCACAGAGGCACCAAAGGTTCAGAAACCATCTACTAATGAGTCTAGTGTTGTGAAAGAATTAAATCCTGTTGAAACTGTGAAAAAAGCTACTGAAAAGAAGTCAAAGAAACAAAAGTCTTCAAAGTCACAATCATCTGACATGGCTAAAATAGTATCTAAGCCCCAACTGAAACTGATTTGACCAAAGTCAATGAGGTCGAAATGGAAACATATTAAGTAGAAGAGACCAAATCTAGAGTAGTCATGAAGGACCTTCAACGCTGCTTTGTTTATTACACTATGATAGCGGAGACGACGGTGCTGTTGATAGCCCTAAACAATAGTTATCTTAAAATAAATTATCAAAGAGAAAGGTACGTATCAGTTCTAGAGTTCTTATAAAAAAAATTAGGTCATTTGTACCCTTCTTGGGGCGCGAAATTGAAACATTTGTAAATCGCAATTGGTACAATAATAACTCTAATCTATCTTCGAAATTGGTGACGCTCTGAATAGTTTATTTTCAAAATCGGGTATTAAGTCCAATGATTTGGTCTGGTGGTCGGTTGCAACGTTTTTACTTCAATTGCTGCCAAAATTAGATTTCCTTTCTTACTTGTCATGCGTGCCTTCATGGGAATTGGCGAGGTTAGTATCTGATTCCGATTCCTATTTCATCATATTGAACTAAACAGAAACTGAGAAATAGAGACTTAAACGAAAGTCAAACAATTATGCTAAAAACTTGTCATGCGTGTACTTTCAATATTCTTTTCATTGTAGTTCATATGTTTCATTAAACTTACGGTTTTATTGTATTTGACCTATTTTTTATTACATTATGTATCACTTATGTTTTTTGGTATGTGTTGCTAGGAGCTGTCACATGTTATGGGAAAGACAGACAAGAAATTTCTTTATATTTAGTTCTGGGTATGCTCTATTTCTGTTATTCTTTTTAAATTTGAATTCTGTCATTGTCATATCAGTTAGTTTTTTGTATGGGGATGCTATAAATATTTATTAAAGGTTTTGTGCATATCAGTTAACAGGAGTATGAGTATGACAACAATCTGGCTCCTGTATCACATGATAATGTTTCTAACATTCTTTATTCATGTGTTGCAGTTGTTTGTATGGGGATGCTATAGATACTTATTGCTGGCGTACACAGCAGGAGTCTTTGGTACAGCTACAACATACAGCTAGATATATTGAAAGCTGTGGAAAGTAGGTGAAACAGTGAAAGTTGCTCCTGGCTCACTCTCCTCTCTTTTCCCATTACCCATTTCCTATGCTTGTGCAATACCTCATTATTTCCTGTTGGCTGATCACTCTCATCTCTATCTTTCCTTAGAAAACACTCTGCAATCTTGCAGATCTATGCATGCTCATGTCCCGTAACATGACCTGAACACTCATTCTACTTAATTTCTATCCATTCTTCCCATCTCTCTGTGTTTGGTTTTTGCAGTATGGATCCTGTCACCCATCTTAAATACGCTCTGTTTCAACTGACCCCAACCAGAACAAGGTACTCTTATTCTTTAACTTTGTACATTTCTATGTTAATTTTCTTTCCTTTTGTTGTGACATGACTCATATTGAGTTGGGAGTTGGGATTTCTTTGTTCTTGTTGAAATGCTTAAAAAAGTTTAGATTCTCCTTTTCCATTTGGGTTGATTTCAGTTATTCCGAGTTGGGTTATCTTTCTTCTTGAAATTCTTATAAATTTAAGTTTTTTGATTTGATTTCAGTTATGCTGAATTGAATTTTATCTAGTTTGATTTCAATTTTCAAAAACTTCAATCCTTTTGTCACCCTGTGTTCATATAATCATATTCACGAGACTTAATGTGTGTATCTCTAATTTAAAAATTGCGGATTTGGGTTCTTATGTACTCATATTACTGATCTGGGTTCTCAATGTGTGTATCTCTAATCTAAAGCATTTATCGTTATAAATAAACTTTGTAGTTTGTACTGCTATATATACCTATATATCTGTTTATAATAATGTACCTTAAGATTATATGTCAGAGTAGATGAAGTCTCGTAGTTTTAGCTTATCAAATAGTAAAAGACCACGTAATGCTAAATTTGTTGATGAGTGTAGGTGTTTTTGTTATTATTATTATCATACTGTAATTAAAGTGAAGATGCATTATATGGTATATAGCCACACAAATGATGTACAAGGCTTCATATCTTGACACAAAGTATATCTACCGTAATTGTTTATCTTTGATACTTTCTGCTACAATATTTGGCCATTATCACTTACAATTCAATAAAAAAATGGTTTTTCAGATTTTCATCATCGTTATGAGAACAGTTGCATCATTTACTAGTTAAAAGAGTTTTGAAACCGGGTACCCGGTACTGGCGGTTCCTGGATCGGTTCCAAAATTCAAAGAACTGGTGTGACCGGTTCCGGTTCCAACATTTCAAGAACCCGGATCCGGTTCCAATCAAATAAGGCGGGTACCCGCCTTTGCTCACCCGTACTAACAATAGTATTTTGTCACTTTGGTTCAAAAGTACAAAAAAAAAAACTAGAAATTGCTATCTTGAACAACTTTCTAGTAATATATAGGCCAATCTACTTTTTTCCTAATAAACAACTGCCTCAATATCTCGTAAAAAATTATGTCAAAAAGATATGTGAGAAAACGACACAAACCCAATGTTGATAAATTTTTGGTGTATAATTTTCTTGATGATCTGCATCAAATATCTTTTTACTAGATTAAGTCGTGTCCTCATTGACTCCATTAAGTCAAAAAAGAAACATCTTAGTTGCAAGAAAATGTTTATATGTGATTTATTCAGTGGTATAAAAAAAAATCTAACATTTTCCTTAATGTTCAAGCGAGTAAACTTATCTATACATGTTGATGTAGTTTAATTTATGTTCTGTTTAATACTCTACTTGAATATTACAGCTTCTATACATGTTGGTGTAGTTTAATGATTTCTTTAATTTATGTTCTGTTTAATACTCTACTTGAGTAAACTTATCTGTACATGTTTTACACTTTTACTTTGAGCTTTATGATTTCTTTAACTTAAAAATAAATGATTACTTTGTTCTTTTTTCTAAACACAGGTCTTGGTAAGACTTGTCTTGGTAAGACTTGTTGGAGCTGATGATCATATGTATCCCGATTCTGTGGATGTGCTTGGTGTGGAATTTGGTTTGGGGATAGGATATAACTCAGAACCCAAAGCAGCTCCTCCTACTGGCTCAGCTGTTAAGTCGCTTAGGATAGCAGTGATGCCTCAGTTCAAAAGCAGCTTTGTTGCTGCTTCAACTTCATCCAATAATTATGGAAATCAGGGGAGCAAGAAAATGGTATTGTCTGGCTTTGTTTCTGGTGGAATCAACTTCAAGAGGATTAATATATTATGAAGACAAGTCGTTTGATGGAATCAACTTCATATGAGTAAGTTCAAATATTTCTTCTTATTCAATATTGATAAACTATAAATTTAAATCTTTCCGTTGATGATATTAAAGACATAAAGAGACAATAAAAGGCATAATAAGAAATACTTCATTGATGAATATAAAATACTTCATAATAAGGAAGGAGAATTTACATTTTATGTTTATTTGATGAAGGTGATGGATGTAAACTTGATTCTGGAACTCTCAGTCTACCAACGTTAGAGTTTAATTGGGTGATTGAAGGTGATTTTGGTTCTTGAAACGAGACTCAAGATATCATATTTTGGCATGGCTAGAAGCTTTGGAGGAAACGAGACTCAAGCAAAAGTAAACACACAGAGAGTTGTTGGCACATAGTAAGCTAGATGATGCAATTGTATATAAATGAGTTCATTTTTTTTATAACATTTACTCACTTTTGGAATAATTATTTGTATTTGACATATTAGTGAAATGAATTATCTTTGTTATTTATTGTATTTTATTTTGTATTATGAGATTTTTAATGTATTATATAATTTGAAAATTAGTAAATTTATAAATAATTTTTTTTTAAACATTTAAAATTATGATACGCAAAAATGTGTGTCATCTTCATTTATGACATGGCCTTTCTTGACAGGGGCTTTCTTGATACGCATTGCGTGTCATTAACACGCGCGTCGTAAGGTTACGACACGCGAATGCGTGTCGTCTTCCTTTATGACAGGGTCTTCCTTGATACGCATTGCGTGTCGTAAACGTGCGTCGTAATTGCGCGTCGTCTCTCTTTATGACAAGGCCTTCCTTGATGCGCATTTGCGCGTCGTCTGAGCCTTTTACGACGCGCAATGAGCGTTGTAAAAGGCTGTTTTTCTAGTAGTGAATTGGGATATTTTATCACTCTTGCATCAAAGATGAGCGTTTCACTAGTTTGAAAGGAATTTTCGACCTTTCTCGTTTGATGGTTAGTACGGGGAAACATCGGTCTTATCATTTAGTTTATAAGCTTTTAAAGTTGAGTTTGATATTACCCGTAGCGGCTGCAATGTAGAAAAATATTTTTCGAAGATGAAGCTCTTGAAGACCGACTTGCGCAACAAAATTGGTGATGACTTTTTCAACGACGTGTTGCTTTGCTATGTTGAGAACGAAACACTTGTAAAAGTTGAGAATGAAAAAGGAATGGAGCGGTTTCAAAAGATGACGACACGAAGAGGATAAATTTAAATTGTAAAAGATGGTTGTTATGTTTTTAACTTTTGAAGTAACGGATCGCTTTTTTTATTATATGTAATGAAAGAAAAATTTGGTTTTATATTATGTTTGGCCGGGAAATTTTTTTGGCAACACCTACAACCAATTCCTACGTCCGCGGTCCGCACCTGGTGCATTGATATCTTATTGTTTGATAAAAACTATATATTATATTTAACCCTATATATTTAACAGTACAATTGCCCCTCATAACTTTTTTTTTTCTCTTTTTAAAATGGTTTTTAAGACATTTTTTTAAACAAACTCAAGGTAGGTCATTTATTCTTTTAAGTTAGCTTATAATGTTTGTGGTATTATATATTATAAATGAAATTGAAATTTTAGGTAGGTCCTAGGACCTACCTTCTTCCTTATTAGATATGCCCCTAATTCAAACACTACCCACTAAATAACTCGAGCTCAAAACTCGGCCTAAGCTCAACTTGAGTTTTAATTCCAAACTTGAGCTCAAGCCCGATAAAGTAATCGAGACTTTTGAACTTGGTTCAACTCAACTTGATTAACTATTAAGAAAATAAAATTAAAATAGAAATGTGATTAAGCTCGTAAGCTTAACTCAACTCGGCTTTATAATATGTAATATGAATATAACAAAAGGTTAAATGTGTAAATATAACAATGATCGATTAGACTACCGTGCTTTAGGAGTTGAGTATTTCAACACTCAAGCTTGGCTTGATACTATGCTCGAGTAGCTCGGGCTTAACTCGAACTGAACTGAGTCGATTTCGAGTTTTTCGAATTGGTCTCGAGTACCTCACGAATTGCCCTTACAACCCTAGTTATCAATAACCTACAATGACTATTTATATAATGAATATGTCTTTTTTAAAAAAAAAAAAAACACAGAAAATCATAAAACTAAAAGAAAATACAGCAATGGGAAGTCGGACTAGATATAATCAGTTCGAAATAAACGAAGTAAAGGACGTAAATACAATGGGTTTGAATTATATGTACGTTTAATTTTAGATTTTGATAAATTAAATGGAGAATTTCATATATATATATATATATATATATATATATATATGTATGTATGTATGTATGTATGTATGTATGTATAAATTTTCATAATTACGTGTATATCTTTGTAAAACTTCAAATTACATGTATATCCTTATAGAACCTATAAACTTACAACTATACCAAAATACTTAATTTAATCATATTTAATATATATTTAAAAATAAAAAATATGATATCCCCATTTTCACGACCAGAAATCACCGATTCATTTATGTTTATTTAAAAAATTAGAGTATCTTTTTTGAAGAATAATATTGCGGAATTTGTTCCCAGAAGACATGATAATGATATTATAAAAGCATTTCCGAAGAAATGTATTTTATTTATATTAAAACATTGTGATGTCATCGTCAATACAGAAACATAAGCATAATGAAATATTACAAGTCTTACAGTAATTAAACTAGTGACCTAATACTCCTTGAATCTCTCAGCAGAATGTATCTTTCATATAGTCACCTGTGATACAATAAACTGAGTGGGTCAGGTTGGGAAACCTAGTGAGTACATAGGGATTTCAACCCCACAATGTTATATCATATATATATATATATATATATATATATATATATATATATATATTAGAACTCGCAATATACAATTTCACCTCATATAAGAAATTTTACCCCTCCCCGCCGATCCTTACAACGACACGATTCATACTCTCAGATCTAAAATTAACAACTTTACCTAATCCATACTCTTAGATCAACTATGTCTGATCCATGCTCTCGGATTAGTGACAAATGACTATGCCCACTCCATACTCTCGGACTAGGGACAAATGACTATGTCTAATCCATGCTCTCGGATTAATGACAAATGACTATGCCCTTTCCATACTCTCGGACTACGACCAAATGACTATGTCTAATCCATGCTCTCGGATTAATGATAAATGACTATGTCCTCTCCATACTCTCGGACTAAGGATGAATAACTATGCCTAATCCATGCTCTCAGGTCAATGACAAATGACTATGCCCTCTCCATATGTCACACCCCGCTAAAGCGGAAACACGAGGCGTGACAGTATAAAGGGTTTCATAGCAAAAGTTAAAAGACAACACCAACCATAGTATTATAAATCATTACAAATTTACAATGGGTTTGAACAACTTTTAAAAGTAATTACAATGAAAATTAAAATACAACACATGCAAATGCTCCTAAAAGTGATGTCTCCCTAAGTGCCACTTACTCGATGATTCCTGAAAAAGCATGTAAAACGAGCTTCAACTATAAAAATAGTTGGTGAGTACTCACAGATAAAAAAAATATTGGTTTCATGAATCGAAATCAAAGTTTTGATAAAAGTTTCCATAAATAAAAGTATATTGTTAAAATGAGTAAATAAGTTTGTATAAACAAAGTTCGTTGTCATCATGAGAGATAAAGTATGTTGCCCAAATGAGATACAACGTTCATATTCTCATGAGAAATAAAGTTAGTTACTAAAATGAGTAAACAAATTTCATTGCTATAATGAGCAATCAAGTTTGTTGCTACAAGGAGCAAACAAGTTTGTTACTATAAAGAGCAACCAAGTTCGTTGCTAAAACAAGCGAATAAGTATTTAGTAACAAAAGTTCGTTGTTATAATGAGATACAAAGTTTATTGCTATAACAAGTAACAAGTTTGCATGTGTATGAGCAAACAATGAGTTCCCAACCAAGCCTATGACTAATGCCCTATCAAGATCTATGCTTATCGTTCCATAGATTATATGGTATCATGCACTCCAGCAATCGGGCGAGTGAAGAGTTGTCAATTCCTAATAGCGTTGTTCATAATGACCATTGGCTCAAAGAGTTAATGGTTGTATTAAAGTGTAAGAGAAGGGACTTAAGACGATAAGGCCTCATGTTTCGTGTTGCATAGGCATACATAGCAAAATATAGCAATCAAGTTTGATACAAGTCAAACTAAATACAACGGACAATAAACAATATTTTCGGACATGTTTTTCCACCCCAAAACATAAAAACCGAAAATAGGGGGAGTCATGAATACTCACAATATGTATTGAGATGATGCAAATGGTGCCTTGAACTACGCTCCACTCGTACCACTATCATTTTTCTACAACGATGTTACACACTAATGAGTCTCTAATTGAAATCTAATACTAGTATACTTACTATTACAATAGAATTATGCCAATAATGTGTCAAAATTTAATATTGTTAAGTTACAAACATTTTTATAAAATGATGAAATTTTATAACTCATGTGATTAAGATAATTTTGGATATTATTTTCCAGTTTTTTGTAATATTAATTGAGGATATTTCAACACATTTAAAGGTGTTTTAAGCTCCTAAAAATCCAAAATGTTATCAAACAATTTCCAAAAATTGTCAAACTTTGCATTTTAATTATAAGTACAGTATAGGTCTTACATAAATTTTCCTTTGAATTTTTGATATGATTAACTATTTTTCCAAAATTTTAATCCTTCATAACAACATAAATTCGCTAAAAATAGCATCAAAATGATGAAAACTCCCAAACTTTTTATGATACTGCCATTAGACATAAGTAAACTGGAAAAAATATAAAAATGGATTTCTAAACTGTTTAACCCAATTTTATAATTTTTGTGCATTTATTCTAATAAAAAATTGAAATAAATAGAAAACAGTTTCCAAAATTGCCTAAAAAATTTTTAGTACTGTTATTAAACCTTATTAAGCTGGAAAAAATATAAAAATGGATTTATAAACTGTTTAACTTAATTTTATGATTTTTGTTCATTTATTCTAATAAAAAATGAAATAGATAGAAAACTGTTTCCCAAATTGCCCAAACTTTTTGTAACTCTGTTACTATACATGTAGAAGATGTGAAAAATACAAAATATATTTTTCAATTAGTCTTTCTATTTTTCTTTCTTTATCCTCTTAAATAATTATTAATTGGAGAATAATTATCAAACAGTTAAATTAAATTACTAAAATTTTTGTAAACTTTATTTACAGTGTAAATAATCTGGTAAAAATACCAAAGGTGGTTTTTATCTACTGGAATATGATTTTGTGGATTTAAGTGTATTTAAATGTATAAAATAGAAGAAAAATAGCATACTAAATAGAAAAATCATCCAAATTTTTATTTAGGGTTCTAATATATTATAAGGTATTCTGGTAAATTTTAATGAATTTTGGATAAGTAGAACGTTTTTTTCCTGTTTTTAGTCCATTATAAATACAAAAATTTGGGAAAAATATGAATGCATTATGAAAAATTCTAGAAATATTTTTCTGAATACTCCACATTACGTAGAATCTGCGAAAAATTGTATATAGCCTTTTCATATTCCTTAAAGTGGTTTTATTATTTATTTGAATTAAACAAAAGGAAAATTCAAAACCATAGCAAACAGTAATAAATATCGATGAAACTCATTGAGATGTAATCATTCACGTTAGGAGTCATCCAAGAATTAACCTAGGATTTATAGACTTCAGAAAGTATTTTATATGAATTATTAACCTATTTTCTTGCAATAACTATAATAATTCAAGAAAATGAATTATTTTCTGAAAATTTGTAGAAAATCTCATTTTGTTGATGGAATACTGGGAAAATCGGATTTGATCAGAAAAGTTGTTTTAGATATTTAGTTGGGAATAAATCATTTATGAACATATTTGAAAGCTTTTAACAACAAACTTTGATCCGCAAGCATCTAAGCTTGAAGATCATCACATGCATGTTGTTTTGAAGACCATTAATGAGTTTGAAATGTTCAAAAATTGTTTTTGATAGAAAACTTAGGGTGCATGTGGTGATTTGTACCCAAAACTTGTAGAAAAGTGCATTATGTTGATTTTGACTTAGGTTTTGGTCCTTGGATTTCACCATTTACAACATGCATGTTGTTTTTGGATGAAATCCTACCACTATCATCATCAAAAACGTGAGTATGAGCAAGTGTTCATGATTTTACCATAGAATGGAGTAGAAGAAGGAGAAAGTGCAAGAAAATAGCAAAACTTGAAGGAAAAGTGAAGTAGAATGAAAGAAAATTCGGGATTACCTTCAAGATTACTTCAAATGATGAATATTTAGAGTTTTAGGTGTGTTCTTGGAGCCATTTTTCTGGAAAATTTTGTGGGTATACAGAGAGGAACAGAGAGTTTGAGAGAAAAACTTGTTCTTGAAGGATGTAAAGAGGTGGAGTGAAGAGTGAGTGAAAATGAGTAGTGTTTGCCTCTTAAGTGAGAGAGAGAGATATGGGGAGAGAGTGTGACAACCCGATATTTCAACTCTTTGTAATGACCTAAAAAGTCAAGTATTATAACCACTTTTGAGTTAATAAAATTAACTTTGATAATAAAATGTCCAAAAAGTTCTATTTAAATTCCTTCTGTGTTTAAATGTCATTAAACCATGATCGTACATAAAAAGAACGCCCAAATCCGACTTCGTATATTGAAGTTATGATTTTTCCAAGTTCGGCTTAGCAACAGACAACTAAAAACTCGAATCGGAGATCGAGCGACTTTTGGCCGGAATGACCTAAACGAGAATCGAAGGTCTCGACAATGGTATTTCAGCGGTGAAAAGTCTGGCAAAAACCGACGTCAGATAAAGAAGTTATAAATTTTTAAAGAAATTCCTTAATCACGTCATTTTATAAATAAATAATAAAAATAATTTCGGAATTTGCCAACGGAGTCTAAACGAAAGTTGTAGAGCGTAGTCTCACCTACGCGTGGATATAAAGACCATCGAAAACGGAGTTCGTATGAAGAAGTTATGATTTTTTTGAAGTTTATTAAATAAATTATATATAAATGTAATTCAAAAATCCGGTAATATCCGAAGGAGGAGTCAGCGTCCTCATCCGAGTTACGCGCTGCGTAACCCCGTACGCCCCGCGTACCCGAGGGCCTTGGTCTCGGTCCGTCCACGTCGCCCCTATGCGAAGCTACCCGACCCGTCCCATCCGAAGCCGAGGCAGTCGAGGACTCGGTCATGCATGACGTACGCGTACGCGCTGCGTACGACGTACGCCCCACGTACCGAGGCTTCTCAGATCCCCTATAAATAGAGATGCGAGGGTTCCGGAAAAATCAGCCCATTTCTCTCATTTCTCTCACGATCTTGCCTCGATTTCCGTGCCCGTTCAAACCCGAAGCCCTGGTCTTTTTGCTCAAGTCCCGAAGGTCGATTTTACTCCCGAGATTCCCGAGAATCCCGAGAAAAATCCGTTTCCCGAGACGAAACTCTGCCCGGTTTTCCATCTCGCTATCTTCAAACTTTCAAGTGAGTTTATACCCCTTAATTAAGCTTTTTAAGATATTCTAAATGCTTTTATATGCTTTCAAGGGGGGGAATACAAGTAAAACACACGAGTATTATCGTGTGTTACATAAATAATTATTTTATATGCTTTTATATATCCAAATCACATGTGATTTATAAACTTTATAGTAAACTTTCGTATATAAAATATGTTACAATAGAATTCTATCTTTTGAAATATAAATTGTTGTAATGCATGTATAAACTAAACATTTTCTTAGATTTTATGTATACTTGTCTATCTTAGGCTCTACAAAAATCTATACTTTCATAACAAGTGATTCCTTTTCTAGGTATTTCTAAACAAACGAGACACACTTTTAGAAAACTATAATAGGTATAGTTTTACGAGGATATTGCTAACTTTTACATACTAGAAACATGATTTTCAAGAAGTCACTTTCATATACAAGAACAAACGAACATTTTAACACGTAAATCTGTTTTTATACCACGGTTTTGTGAGACATAAACTTCACGTACGTTCGAGTACACATTTCAAGTCCTGTATTATATACCAGAATCCCTTGGAGGGGGAGCATGGTGTTTGTGTATAGATCTATACGGGCTTGACAACCCGCGCCCTGATTGTTAGCTACAGTCCACCGTTTGGGGTGACAAACGTCATAACATTCCAACGCCTGAAGAACGTTGTGTATAGGCATTCCGAGTCAATAGTATGGTTATAAAACTCACATGGGGTATTAAAAATGCATTGATTTACAAGGTTTTCAAACACATTGGTTATTTTACACTTACATACATTTTCAGAAACAAACATTGGTCTTGAGAGAAGGCTACTTTTATACTAGTAGAAAATATAGGATTTTCTAAACACAACACAACCAAGGACCAAAACATTTCGTTTTATACAAACATTGTCATTTAAATACTTATGAAACTCACCAGATTAAATGCTGATCTACTCTTTCAAAATTACTTGTATGTCCCAGGGAATCAGTAATTTCAGGTATCATTATGCTTTTGATGAAGGGATGCTGTGGCGCCAGTTTAATCTCATATTTTGACATCATATTGTAATTGGTTTTGAACATGTAACTTTTGACAAATGTAAACTTTCAATTATATATGTGTTGGTTGTATTGATTTCTTTACTATGTATTCATTTGTTACGTTACCACATGAAGTCATCCGCCCCCGAACGTTTCCGCCGTTCAGGTTTGGGGGTGTGACAGATTGGTATCAGAGCAATGTTTATAGTGAACTAAGTATATCGAACCACATAAGATATACAAACTATAAATGCTTAAGGGACTAACACTCTCTAACAAAACATTTTTCTTTTTATGCTTAAGCAGCATTACGTTTAACTTAAATTGATAGTTCATTTAAGCACAATTACATGCATACAACAAATTATTTTCATGATATCTAACTATACAACAAGTATTTAGACAAGTTGACACTACGATTAAGCCTCGGTATATGTAATCAGATTTTGGACAAATATAGCGTGATCAACTATATTTGCCCAAGATTGGACCAACGTATATCGAGGAATGATCGTAGTAAGCAACAAGTCAAAACTTACCAAACCGTTACTAGAATCAAACACAAGAATTTAAATACTATAGAAGTATTTGCTACCTAAACTAGTTTAACTTACATGTTTTGCAAGTTTCAACTTTATTCAACTCCTATAAACCTATTTCTCGTACAGTCAAATGGCTGGATTTCACCACCCCGACAACCCCTACTTTCCAAACCAAGGCAACGGAGGATTGGTCGAAGATGATCCCGAAGAGGACGAGGAACCCATAGAAGTGGATGATGACTCCGGTACCGACTCAGAACCGGAAGTGATCGATCCACCACCTGTTCAACCTCCCGTCTTCGTAAGGAACTTTCAAGGACCGACTCCCATGTGGGGAAGTCACCTCCATCATTGGAGCCAACAACAAAACTTACGCCCTCCCTACGGCATGTGTCGGGACTTCTATGATGTCCGCGACGGAGGTTCGGCTGATCGGGCACTCCCATCATGGTGGGTAAGCTAGCCAATCAGTCCTATCAGTCCAGAGTTCAAGCTAGCCGACTCCGGGATGTCAACGTGGAAGTGCAGGTTCACACTTCTGACATCCGTAGGCTGGACAAGATACAAGACAATGCTCAACTCCAAACCGAGGCATTCCAAGCGCAAATGATTGCAGCCCTCGCTGAACTGAGGGAACAACAAGCCGCTTTTGATAGGCGTCTAATGGAGTCGAAGCAATCAGATGCAGAGTCAAGCTCCAAGCACAACCTACGTCGCAAGTAGTGCTTGTCAAAGACTCAAATTTTGTTATAGCTTAGGACCTCGGCTAAAAGTCTTTAAATTTCTCGAACTTTGTAATCGGAGACCCTTATAGGGGTCAAATTTTCATGATCGTTGTATCAACTTTTATATTAATATTAGTGACACTATTATTACTACGTTGAGTATTTCGTTCAAACCTTGAAAAGTCTTTGAGAAACCAAATACTTGTTTCATACTTTCAGTCTTACAAATAACTTTCATTCTTCTGTTTTAAGACTCATACTAGCATCTGTCGTTGAACTATAGCAGTTTAGTTCATGAGACACATTAATTTTCTATTCTATGGAATTCTTATCTTTACCTTTTCAACCTATAGTTGAAGGATGCCTCCGCGTAGGAATCCAAGGCGAAACAACGGTGGGGAAGCACCTGTACCACCACCACCTCCACCACCTCAATTTGATGCTGTTATGTTCCAAGCAGTAGTCACCGCAGCGGTAGCAGCTGCCATGTCACAGATCAATAACTCGAGTACTAATGGCTCGGGATCTGGCACACACCCATCCAACCATGGCGAGAGTCATGGACCACCCCGAGAATGCACCTATAAGGACTTTACTAATGCCAAGCCCCGAATGTTTTATGGATCTGGTGGTGTGTTAGCCCTGAGACAGTGGATTGAAAGGACAGAGTCAGTCTTTGAAATCTGCTCCTGTCTCAAGCACAGCAAAGTCAAATTTGCAACTTTCACCCTTATTGATAGAGCTTTAACTTGGTGGAATGGCCACGTTAAAGTACTTACCCTGATAGTGGCAAACTCCATAAGCTGGGAGAGCCTAAAAGCCATGATGATGAGAGAATACTGCCCACAGGGAGAGATTCAAAAGCTCGAACACGAACTATGGACTCTTGGAATGGTTGGTACCGACATCGCAACTTATACCAACCGATTCTGCGATCTGGCAATCCTTTGCCCAGATATGATTGCTCCCGAGAGCAAGAAAATAGAAAGGTACATCTGGGGACTGACGCCCTAAATACGATCAAGCTTGTTAGCTTCCAAACCTGACACCTTTGAAAGTGCTAAGGAACTGGCACAATCTCTGATTGACTACGGAGGTCATCAGAACTCAACCGTTTCTGCACCAAAACCACAGAAAGGAAACAACAACAACAACAACAACAACAACAACAACAACAACAGGAAGAGAGTATGGAATAAAGGGAAGGGTGGGTCTTCCCAAGAATCAGCAAAGAAACAACTGGTTTCAGTGAATGCTGCCACTGTACCTACTACAGCCCCTACAAATCCCTACCCCACAAAGCCTTATGTAGGTAACCTTCCAAAGTGCACCAAATGCACTTACCACCACCATGGACCTTGCCGAGAAATGCAGTGCGCCAACTGCAACAGAAAGGGACACACAACCCGTTTCTGCAAGGACCCCGCAAAACCGATCACTCAAGTTCCCAGTGCGGGTGTAGGCCAGACTTGCTACGGTTGTGGCGAGGTGGGCCACTACAAGAGGAACTGCCCTAAGGCAGCAGGCACCGGCGGTGTGGGACGAGTTTTGGCGATAGGCCACGACGAAGCTGTAGCTAACCCAACTGTAGTTGCTGGTACATTCCTTCTCGATAATTCATATGCGTACATATTATTCGATAGTGGAGCGGAGAGAAGCTTCGTAAGTCAAAACTTTATTCATTTACTTAAACCTAAACCTAGCAAGTTAGAAAAATCATTCACTGTAGAGATGGCCAATGGAAAAACCGAAAACACTAACTGCATATACATGGGCTGTACGTTAACTTTAGACGGCCATTCTTTTCCAATCAATCTCATGCCGGTCCAAATTAAAAGTTTCGACGTCATAGTTGGCATGGATTGGTTGAGTCTTCTTCGCGCCGACATCATGTGCTTTGAGAAAGCAGTCCGTCTTAATCTCCCTAACAACGAAACATTAGTTATCTACGACAACAAATCAAGTACAAACCTTCGCATCATTTCGTGCATCCAAGCTTGAAAGTGCTTGCGGAAGGATTGTCGAGCATTCCTAGCGCACATCGTTGATACAAGTCAAGAACTAAAGGACATCAAGAACATTTCAGTAGTACGCGACTTTCCCGATATCTTTCCAGAAGAACTACCAGGATTACCACCACAACGCCAAGTCGAATTCAGAATCGACTTAGTTCCAGAGGCTACCCCAGTAGCGAAGTCACCTTATCGTCTCGCACCAGCAGAGATGCAGGAACTTTCCAGTCAACTTAATGAACTCCTTCAAAAAGGATTCATAAGACCAAGTTTCTCACCTTGGGGAGCACCGGTCCTGTTTGTAAAGAAGAAGGACGGATCGTTCCGTATGTGCATCGACTACAGAGAGCTGAACAAACTTACTGTTAAGAACCGTTATCCTCTACCCCGTATTGACGACCTATTCGATCAACTTCAAGGAGCAAACTACTTCTCAAAGATAGATCTACGATCCGAATATCACCAATTACGAGTTCTAGAGGGGGATATTCCAAAGACAGCTTTCCGAACTCGTTATGGACACTACGAATTTGTAGTGATGCCGTTCGGATTAACCAATGCACCAACAGTATTTATGGACCTAATGAATAGGGTATGCCGTCCTTACTTGGATCAGTTCGTCATCGTCTTTATCGATGATATACTTGTCTACTCCCAAAGTGAGGAAGAGCATAGTCAGCACCTACGAAAAGTCCTAGAAACACTACAAACGGAGAAACTTTATGCGAAGTTCTCTAAATGCGAATTTTGGATTCGAAGAGTCGAATTTTTAGGCCACGTTGTTAGCGAGAAAGGTATACATGTGGACCCCTCCAAAATTAAGGCCATTGAGAACTGGTCGGCACCAAAGACACCTACAGAAATTCGTCAATTTCTAGGTCTCGCTGGCTACTATCGCAGATTCATAAAGAACTTCTCTAGCATTGCGAAACCTCTTACTACATTAACCCAGAAAGGCGTGGCCTTTGGCTGGCAAGCGAAACAAGAGAAGGCATTCCAGACGCTAAAACAAGCCTTGTGCACCGCACCGATACTATCCCTCCCAGAGGGGATAGAAGACTTCGTAGTGTATTGCGATGCGTCAAATCAAGGACTTGGTTATGTTCTTATGCAGAGAGGGAAGGTTATTTCTTATGCCTCCCGACAGCTTAAGACACACGAAGTGAACTATACGACACATGATCTTGAGTTAGGAGCAGTGGTATTTGCTCTGAAGATCTAGAGACACTACTTATATGGAACAAAGAGTACTATTTTCACCGATCACAAGAGCCTTCAACACATTTTCGATCAGAAGGAACTCAACATGCGACAACGACGATGGGTTGAGTTACTAAATGACTACGAATGCGAAATTCGTTATCATTCTGGCAAGGCCAACGTGGTAGCTGACGCATTCAGTCGAAAGGAATACACTGGTCGGAGGGTCAAATCTCTGACTATGACTATCCATTCCCACTTATCCACACAAATTAAGGCGGCACAAATGGAAGCTTTGCAACCTGAAAATGTGGCGGGTGAATCCCTACGGGGAATGGAAAAGAATCTAGAAGTCAAGGGTGGCGAAGCCTACTATCTCATGGACCGAATCTGGACCCCGAAACATGGTGGTTTCAGAAACGTAGTCATGACCGAAGCACACAACTCAAGATATTCCGTTCACCCAGGTTCAGATAAAATGTATCTGGATCTTAAGAAACTGTACTGGTGGCCTAACATGAAAGCAGAAATTGCTACCTTCGTAAGTAAATGCCTTATTTGCGCTAAGGTTAGGGTCGAGTATCAGAAACCGTCAGGATTACTACAACAACCGGAGATACCAGAATGGAAATGGGAGCGGATTACTATGGACTTCATAACCAAGTTACCCAAGACGACGAGTGGACTCGATACCATATGGGTCGTTGTCGACAGATTGACCAAATCCGCGCATTTCCTACCCATCAAGGAGACTGACAGAATGGAAAAGCTTACAAGGACTTACTTAAGGGAAGTAGTGCGACTGCATGGTGTTCCGATATCCATCATCTCCGATAGAGATAGTAGATTCACTTCAAGATTCTGGCAGTCACTACAAAGTTCCCCGGGGACTAGGCTAGACATGAGTACAGCCTACCACCCACAAACAGACGGGCAAAGTGAGAGAACGATACAAACTTTAGAAGATATGCTGAGAGCCTATGTGATTGACTTTGGAAAGGCATGGGATATCCATTTACCCCTTGTTGAATTTTCATACAACAATAGTTATCATACAAGCATAAAGGCTGCTCCGTTTGAAGCCCTCTATGGTCGAAAGTGCAGATCCCCTCTGTGCTGGACTGAAGTTGGCTATACCCAGTTAGCTAAAGGAAGAGTTCCTGAAAGCACTCTCACCGGTCCGGAAATCATACGAGAAACGACAGAGAAGATCGTTCATATTCGTGAGCGATTGAAAGCCTCTAGAGACCAACAGAAAAACTACGCTGACCAAAGGAGGAAACCTTTGGAATTCCAGGTAGGAGACCATGTTTTATTAAAGGTCTCACCGTGGAAGGGTTTAATACTCTTTGGAAAGCGTGGGAAACTAAATCCAAGATGCATAGGGCCTTTCGAGATTATTGCCAGAATCGACCCTGTGGCTTACAAGCTTAACCTACCGCGTGAACTTAGTAACATACATCCAACCTTCCACGTCTCAAACTTGAAAAAGTGTTTGTCCGATGAGACTCTTGTTATTCCACTCGACGAGATCGAGGTCAACGAGAGCCTCAACTTTGTGGAAGAACCAGTAGAAATCATGGACCGAGAGGTCAAACAAACAAAACAAAGTTGCATACCCATCTTGAAGGTTCGCTGGAACGCCAAGCGGGGACCTGAATTCACATGGGAATGCGAAGATCAGATGAAACAAAAGTACCCTCATCTCTTTCATGTTCACTAGCATCTTTACTACTTTAAATTTCGGGACAAAATTCCCTCTAACGGGGGGATGATGTGACAACCCGATATTTCAACTCTTTGTAATGACCTAAAAAGTCAAGTATTATAACCACTTTTGAGTTAATAAAATTAACTTTGATAATAAAATGTCCAAAAAGTTCTATTTAAATTCCTTCTATGTTTAAATGTCATTAAACCATGATCGTACGTAAAAAGAATGCCCAAATCCGACTTCGTATATTAAAGTAATGATTTTTCCAAGTTCGGCTTAGCAACAGACAACTAAAAATTCGAATCGGAGATCGAGCGACTTTTGGCCGGAATGACCTAAACGAGAATCGAAGGTCTCGACAATGGTATTTCAGCAGTGAAAAGTCTGGCAAAAACCGACGTCAGATAAAGAAGTTATCAATTTTTAAAGAAATTCCTTAATCACGTCATTTTATAAATAAATAATAAAAATAATTTCGGAATTTGCCAACGGAGTCTAAACGAAAGTTGTAGAGCGTAGTCTCACCTACGCGTGGATATAAAGACCATCGAAAACGGAGTTCGTATGAAGAAGTTATGATTTTTTTGAAGTTTATTAAATAAATTATATATAAATGTAATTCAAAAATCCGGTAATATCCGAAGGAGGAGTCAGCGTCCTCATCCGAGTTACGCGCTGCGTAACCCCGTACGCCCCGCGTACCCGAGGGCCTTGGTCTCGGTCCGTCCACGTCGCCCCTATGCGAAGCTACCCGACCCGTCCCATCCGAAGCCGAGGCAGTCGAGGACTCGGTCATGCATGACGTACGCGTACGCGCTGCGTACGACGTACGCCCCACGTACCGAGGCTTCTCAGACCCCCTATAAATAGAGATGCGAGGGTTCCGGAAAAATCAGCCCATTTCTCTCATTTCTCTCACGATCTTGCCTCGATTTCCGTGCCCGTTCAAACCCGAAGCCCTGGTCTTTTTGCTCAAGTCCCGAAGGTCGATTTTACTCCCGAGATTCCCGAGAATCTCGAGAAAAATCCGTTTCCCGAGACGAAACTCTGCCCGGTTTTCCATCTCGCTATCTTCAAACTTTCAAGTGAGTTCATACCCCTTAATTAAGCTTTTTAAGATATTCTAAATGCTTTTATATGCTTTCAAGGGGGGGAATACAAGTAAAATACACGAGTATTATCGTGTGTTACATAAATAATTATTTTATATGCTTTTATATATCCAAATCACATGTGATTTATAAACTTTATAGTAAACTTTCGTATATAAAATATGTTACAATAGAATTCTATCTTTTGAAATATAAATTGTTGTAATGCATGTATAAACTAAACATTTTCTTAGATTTTATGTATACTTGTCTATCTTAGGCTCTACAAAAATCTATACTTTCATAACAAGTGATTCCTTTTCTAGGTATTTCTAAACAAACGAGACACACTTTTAGAAAACTATAATAGGTATAGTTTTACGAGGATATTGCTAACTTTTACATACTAGAAACATGATTTTCAAGAAGTCACTTTCATATACAAGAACAAACGAACATTTTAACACGTAAATCTGTTTTTATACCACGGTTTTGTGAGACATAAACTTCACGTACGTTCGAGTACACATTTCAAGTCCTGTATTATATACCAGAATCCCTTGGAGGGGGAGCATGGTGTTTGTGTATAGATCTATACGGGCTTGACAACCCGCGCCCTGATTGTTAGCTACAGTCCACCGTTTGGGGTGACAAACGTCATAACATTCCAACGCCTGAAGAACGTTGTGTATAGGCATTCCGAGTCAATAGTATGGTTATAAAACTCACATGGGGTATTAAAAATGCATTGATTTACAAGGTTTTCAAACACATTGGTTATTTTACACTTACATACATTTTCAGAAACAAACATTGGTCTTGAGAGAAGGCTACTTTTATACTAGTAGAAAATATAGGATTTTCTAAACACAACACAACCAAGGACCAAAACATTTCGTTTTATACAAACATTGTCATTTAAATACTTATGAAACTCACCAGATTAAATGCTGATCTACTCTTTCAAAATTACTTGTATGTCCCAGGGAATCAGTAATTTCAGGTATCATTATGCTTTTGATGAAGGGATGCTGCGGCGCCAGTTTAATCTCATATTTTGACATCATATTGTAATTGGTTTTGAACATGTAACTTTTGACAAATGTAAACTTTCAATTATATATGTGTTGGTTGTATTGATTTCTTTACTATGTATTCATTTGTTACGTTACCACATGAAGTCATCCGCCCCCGAACGTTTCCGCCGTTCAGGTTTGGGGGTGTGACAGAGAGGGATCCAAAATTTTTGTAACGACCATAAAAATTCAACCAATTTTAACTTTTCAAAAAACAACCCATTTTCTCAATGTTATTACAAAAAGGTTTTCAATACAATTATTATCAGAGTCTTCCCAGAATCACATCATAAAACGTAATCATGAGGAGCGGTACGATCACGCCTTTGCCTTGCCACGGTCTCCTGAAGAACCTGAAAAACATTAAACCACAACTGTAAGCCCGAAAGCTTAGTGAGATACCCCCAAAATACCAACCACATATACCATACACGCATAACATGCCATATCAAATCAGAACACAGAACAACCATGCACTTCGGGTCTACTGTGTGACTGGTCCGCCGCACCGGCCAACAGTCCACCTGGTCCACCCTCCGAGTCTAGCCGTATACATTGAGTCTGCAGTGTGATTGGTCCGCCCGCTCCGGGCCTTCAATCCACCTGGTCCACTCTTTGGGGCTACAGTATGACTGGTCCGCCCGCACCGGGCCTTCAGTCGGCCTGGTCCACTCTCCGAGCCTCGGCACGTCTGGTCCGCCGTCTTGGGGCCTACAGCCTATCCGGACCGCTCGTTGGGCCTTCGGGACAACCGGTCCGCCCTGGGTATTTTGGCCTACAGCACAAAGCAGGACCCGCCTCAACCCAACCCCAGTCCAAACAACCATGTGCACATAAACATACAATCATATAACAATTCACAGTCAACAAGCCGATCTAGCAGATCACATAACATATCATCATCCTAACCAGGATACCGACCTAACCGGTCACTAGCATAGCATCATCCTACATAACAGGATACTGACCTTAACCAGATCTCTAACATATACCATCCTAGCTACCAGGATGCAAACATATCAAAGCAATAACATAACAACAATACCCGGATCTCAATCCGATAAAGGGCCGGCCTTGGTGCCTTAGACCCTGTTGATATAGTGAGGATAACTCACCTTGCCACTGCCGAAACTCTTAACTGAAGAAGCAGATTCTCGAATCACCGACTCACCGAAAGTCCCGAACTAGCCAACATAGTAAAATAATCATTAGGCTAAGCACAACACCCTTCCAAGGGTAAATTGACCAATTTACCCTTAACTCAATCCGGCCCAACACTGGATAAGCTCTCAAGCCCACTATTGACCCAAAGACCAAAAGTCCGAAGCAAAGCCCACTATTGGCCCAATTTACTAAATTGGGCCCACCTCACCAAATGGGCCTAGACCCATGGTCCATAACAACTAATGGGTCCACAATACTCCATCCATAATGTCCAGTCACAGCCTAAAATCCAGCAGCCCAATAACAGCCCAATCCCTAAGGCCCAAAATGAAAAACCCAATAGAGGGAGTATGCTGGGCGTACCCTCCTTGGTACGCGGGGCGTACACGCTGATTCGCAATTGGGGATCGGGGCACTGACCCGTTATGCGGGGCGTACTCCTATGTTACGTGGGGCGTAACTTCGATGCTCATTAAGTCCACATAACTTCTTAATGGCTTAAGCTCTTAAGCCCAAACTTTAGATCCTTAGGCCAAATATGTCTAAGATTCATAAAGTCTCAAACTTTATCACTTGGGACGTCCATAAAGCTCTTAATCCAAGGTCTTAATCCATTAAGACCTACTTATCTCACACATGGAACAACCACAGCCCTTGGGACCTCATTTTTCTCACTCAAGACCTCTCCAAAGGTCTGAAAGGACAGATAATCTAGACCAACTCAAAACATGCATCAAGATGAGGACTTTTGGGACAAGAATGATGTCAAAACTTCACAACACTTAGATCTATGCAATATAAATGTCAAGCAAGAAGCTTTATACCTCAGATAGGCTCCAAAGGATGATATCTTTCCAGATTTATAAGCTCCAGCCACTCAACTCCTTCTTTGACAACTTCCTCTTTTGTCTTCTAGCCTCTCCTTTGCCAAAATGAGCTTTCCAAGTCCAAACACACCCAACAATGGAGGTGGAACGGCTATCTAGGGTTTCTGGGGTTAAAAGAGAGCTTATGGAGGCTAGGGTAAGAACCAACATGTTCCTTATATAGTGGCTGGCCCTAATTTTAGGGTTTTAGGACTCTGAGAGTACGTTGGGCGTACTCGACCTTGCACCCGTGTCCAATTATGCACTTACGCTGGGCGTACACGACGTGTCCCAAATTTTCATATTTGGCCTTCTTTTCCCACTTTCCCATAAAAGGACCAAAATACTCTTCCTCTTAAATCCCGGGGACTCATAAATAAGTACTTTTAGGAACGGGGCGTTACAATTTTGAGGTATAAAACCCTCTTTCTCTTTTACTTTTATAAAAATTTCAATTCTTTTATAAAAATATTAAACTTTTTATAAAATATACACCCTAACCTACTTTTTATTCATGAAACCTTGATTTTTGATTTATAAATTAAGGGTGAATGTTAATGACTTAAATTTTTTTCCTTGATTATATTTCCATGAATTTAATTATTTTAAGATAATATTATAAGTTTCATAACTATTTTTATAGAATTCTTGATGTTAAATTTTATAAAATTTAGGTTTTAGGGCTTTTAGGGTTTTGAGATTTAATAAATCTTTGGATATCAAAATCCATAGAATCTTTGAGACTTCAATTTATCTTATGGTATTATAAATCTTTTATAGTTATAAATAATGTTTGTAACTTATTTTATCGTTTTATTGGCATTCTCTGTAGTAATTCCGAGATTCAAGCGAAATTGAGGAATCAAGTATACTAGTCCTAGTTTTCAACTTTGACTTAAATTCCTATAAGACTCGGACCTAATTTATACCACTAGGTCAAGTGCATGATGTGTTTATATGATTCATGAAAAGGTGTTCGAGTCAAAGAGTGACCCAAATATGGATAGTCACTACAGTTAAGTAGTTATAGAATTCACATATCAATGTGAAATCTAAGTACATTGTCCATTGTTTCTATCTGTTTCCAAGTTTCTACTAGGTTATAACTTAGCTTCTAGTTACTAAGTCTAGTATGTGATGTGCCTATATGTGCAACTAAGTTTAGCAAAATCTAAAACCGACTCAAATTTTGATGGTTGTCACACCATACTATCAGACTAAGGACAAATGACTATGTCTAATCCATGCTCTCGGATCAATGACAAATTTTAAAGTTCTACCCTCCATGTGTATCTCACTCGTACTCATAAGAATATATTAACTGATATTCATCTTAATTAATTTAGGTTTACTCTATATCCTAAATCATCATATATTGTTAGATATGCTCTTAACACGTATTTTAGGCAATATCAAATATTTCACACATAAAAATATATTTAATACTTTAATTAATACTTTTATTAAAATCATGTTTATGAAAGAGACTATGCACTCACATATAAACTCTTTAGCATATATTTAACTCTTTAACATATAATTAATACTTGTATTAAAATCATTATCATGAAAGGGACTATGCACTCACACAAAAACTATTTAACATATATTTAACTATTTAACATATATTTAATACTTTAATTAATACTTGTATTTAAATCTTGTTAATGAAAGAGACTATGCACTCACTTGATAAAGTGACGACTCAAAACTCGGACAACGCTTCGCTTCTTGCAACTGTCTTTTCCTTTGACTAAAATTATACTTTCATGGTCTATCAAGTAAGGAAAAACCAGGTAGGATCATATTGGAGGTATGGTCCGTTTAGTATACGAAGTATACTGTTTTGAAATACCACTTTAAACACCTCACTAAATCACATCCTAGACATCTACCCCGTAAGTAGATCAATCAGTATAACGACTTCGAATCACTGATAAATCTTGTTTATAGGTTCATAATAACGATAATGAACTTAAACGTAAGTTATACTTAAAGTATGGTAAGCATAACTCGCTTACAAGGGAGTTTAGCGAGGAACCGGGCTCTGCGCAGGCAGAACTTATGAGCCGAAAGCTCTTCTTCTTGGGGCCTTTTGGTGCTCTGGGACTCACTACTAACACCTAGGAGGTGCTAGGGAAAGGCTTAGAGGCCTTGGGGGTGTTTGGGAGAGAATGGGTGAGATAGGTGTGAAGAATGGAGTGATTTGCGCCTTCTATTTATAGACTGTCTGAAGGCTAAACGCGAGGCGTTCAAGAGCTGAACGTTGGGCATTCTCATGCCATGTGTCGCCATCTCGTACCAAGCCGTGGGGAAGAAGGTGCAGCCCATGTCACGCCACGTGTCACTCGCATATTTAGCCCAAAATTAATTATCTTCTAATATCCGTAATTTTCGCATACGAGCTCCGTTTTTGACGTTCTTTATATACACACGTAGGTATCTATGGGATCTACAACTTTGGTTTAGACTCCGTCGGCTAATTTTGAATTTATTTTTAAATTTGTATTTTAACAAGCTTAGACAGTTCAAGTCTGTTAAAAATTCATAACTTTGTCATCCGATGTCCGTTTTTTACTGTCTTTATATCGTTGAGCTCCTATTAATGATATCTTCAATTCTCATTTAGGTTGTTTGGGTAAAAATTGATTGATCTAAAACTCAATTCCGGGGCTGTGTACTGCTACGCTAAATCATAAAAAAATCATAACTTCTTCAAACAACGTCAGACTTGGACGTTCTTTTTATGTACGTTCTCGGTTTGACATATACTACAACTTTCATTTAGATTGATAAGGTTAAAAAGTATCTTATCAAAAATTCACTTTTTATGATATGTGGCATTGTGTTGGTTTTGTCGCAAAACTTCGACGGGTCATAACTTCTTCGTTATAAGTCGGATTTCAGCGTTTGTGACATCCCCATTTTCTCGGCCAGAAAAGACTGATTTTGTTTATGTTTTATAAAAAATCAGAGTACCTCTTTTAATAAAAATGTTGCGGAATTTGTTCCCAGTAAAACTTGATAAATACGTTATCAAAGCATTTCCGAAGAAAAGTATTTTAATTCATTTTAAAACATTTTGGATGTCATCGTCAATACAGAAACATTAGCATAAACATAACTTACATTCATTATCGCTAGTGATTTATATCTCTTTAATCTCTCAGTGTAATGTGACTTCATATCAACACCTATGATATAAATAAACTGAGTGGGTTAGGTTGGGAAACCTGGTGAGCACATAGGGTTTTCAACCCACAATAATATAATTATTATGTTTAATCATCAAACAGTTAACCCAATTACCCATCCCCATTATCTTCTTTAATCTTAAGGATCTACCCTAAGAATCAGCTATTTATCGTTCATTCATTCCTAAGGATTATCCTAATGAATAGGTACAAAGTCCATCGTTGTCAATGACACAGCTGTCAAGAACATCTGCTAGTTCTATCACTTAGATGCAACTGCCATAATTGTGATATTCTATATGAGGCGCAGCTGCTAGTATTGTCCTTCGAGCACAGCTGCTAGGGTTATATCGTTTATTGACAATATCATTTTCGAGAGTCCACTCGCAATATACGTCAATGGGTTTTTAGACTACACGGGTGAATACATCGTTCACAACACCTATAGGTTGCGAGCCTGCTAGTGTTCCACTGGACTGTCTAGAATAGTCTGTGGTTGTCATCTATACTCTGCTAGATGACGGGGCCAGCATTTGGGAACAAGGCTTTTCACATCGTCCACCTCTCACCCTTAACTCATGGTCTATATCACCTCTCAACTCATCATCTAACTCATATTTCATCTACCCATGTTTTACCCAACATATTTTGTAGATATAAATACATATACAGTTTAAATCATATAAAACTTGTATAAAACCGTTCATCCAGCATAGATAGCAAGTATACAGATAATATGCACACATAACATGTAGTTTATATAAAATACTTCACATCTATGTGTAAGATGAAAGGGACCATGCACTCACTTGAAAATGTGGTGATTCCGAACTCAGACAACGCTTCGCTTCTTAAAAATAATTTCCTTCGACGAAACCTAGTATTATTACCACTAGAGTTTAGTCTATTATTTGCCGAGACTAATTAATAGTCTAGCTATTATTACTATTATATAAGCGTTATACAATACTTATATAACCCATAATAATAGCCCAAGTACTTATTATAAGTTCCTAATAACGTTGCTATAATTAAATAAAAGTTATATTAAAAATAGTGTAGACGTAGCTCACTTACAACGGGTTTTATAGAAAAACGGGCTTTTCTTGGAGCAGCGTTCTCGAGCTAAAAAGCTCTTCTTCTCGTAGCCGTCGAGCACTCCGAGGCTTCCGCCTCATGCTAGGGAGGTTCCCTAGGCTTTTCAAGGGGTTTCGGGGCTAGAGAGAGGTTCTAGAGAGAGAGTAAAGAGAAGAAAGAATGGGAAAGGTGTGAAAAAAATGAGTGTGGGAGAGGTTCTATTTATAGGGTGAAAAATGGCTGAACTTGGTGCCACATGTCACCATCTAGTGGCAAGACTTGGGGAGAAAGCAATGGCCAAGATTGTACCACAACACCCATTTTCGCACAACACACTTCCAACTTCTAAAATCCGTAACTTTCACATACGACCTCAGTTTTTGACGTTCTTTATATCCACCCATAGGTAAAAATAAGATCTAAAACTTTCATTTTGACTCCGTCGGCTAATTCTCGATCGATCTTTAATTTAACAATACGAGGAGATTATACTGTTAAATGTCCGCGTAAAATTCATAACTTCTACATACAGACTCTGTTTTCGTCTGTATTTTTACCGTTGAGTTCCTATTAATGAGATCCTCAATTCTCATTTAGGTCACATAGGCCAAAAACCACTCGATCTAAAATTCGAGTTTCGGGCTGTGCACTGCTAAGCCAAATCTTAGAAAATTCATAACTTCCTCATACAAAGTTAGATTTGGGCGTTCTTTTTTTTTGTATGTTCTCGGTTTAATGTACACTAAAAATTTTGTTTAGATTTCTAAGGCTAAAAAGTACTTTATCAAAAATTCACTATTTACGTCTCCCGGTGTCGTGCCGATTTTGCCGTAAAACTTCGACGGGCCATAACTTCTTCGTTATAACTCGGATTTTGGTGTTCTTTATATGTATGGAACCCTTGAGACATATTCTACAACTTGGTTAAGATTATTTATTCTAAATAATCTTTTGTGTTATCTCTAAATTGACTAGCTCAGATCTACGGGCGTTACATCGTTCTTTATATGTACGGAATCCTTGTGACATATACTATACTTTGGTTAAGATTATTTATACTAAATGATATTCTATCAAAAAGTAATTTTTAACACTTATTATCTCTAAATTGACTAGCCCAAATCTGCGGGCGTGACAATTATCTCCCCCTTAGGATGATTACGTCCCGGAATCATCAATTAAGCATAGCTTGTATAATGACTACGTATGTTATCTCTTCATCCTAGGTAATAACCATAACTCTTATGTTCCTTTAAATGAGTATCTAACTCTTGGAATTCTTGACTACAGGCGGTGCTCCATCATACACCCGTTCTTCACACTATGTTGGACTTTGAATCGTAACCTTCGAGGTACAAACTCGATCCTTATTGGAGACTCATTTTCCTTCTTAAACATACTTAACTTAAGATAAGTTCTTTACTTCGATTACCGTAACATACCGATGGGTCATGTTCTATTGACGTCTCATCGTATGATGCAACGCTTAGACTCAGGTCTTTTAGAGTCAAATTCCAGAATGGAATATTCCTTCCTTCATGTTCTAATGTGATATAATCACATTATAGCATGTATTAATTTTAGCTACAAGCTTATTACTTTAAAGGAGATCACGATACTTCTATTGATCGCTTCGATTATCTTTCACTTCAATCTTCTGGCTTAAGTCTAATGTTACATCGAACTTGGTCCTTCGAACCATGCAACATACTTATCTTAGTCGGACTTGATTTGATATGACATATAGGTTTGGAATGTAACATCCGGACTTCCAGGTATAATGTTTATTTATTTATTTTTTAGGACTATTGAGCAACTCAACGAGTTGGTGCTACAACTCGTCGAGTAGAGTCACGTTGTGCCACGTAGGATTAATGATCTACTCGACGAGTCAGATGGTCGACTCGTTGCGTAGACGCTATGAAGTGAAACTCTAAATCCCCAAGTTTGGGGCCTATTTAAGGGCATTTATAGCCTCATTTGTGGCTCATCAGCTGCTTACCTTCACTGAGAGAAACCCTAATCGCCTTTGAGCTAACAGAGAGAGTGTTGAGCTAACATTGAGTGTATTGGTGCATCTTTGGAAGAGAAGGGAAAGATTTCAAGAAAGGATCAATAGGAGGTTGTTAGATCTGTTGCTATTCATCCAAGAGCTTCTGTAAAAGGCGGAGGCTAGTTCGAGATTTCTGAGTATGAGACTTTTACTTGCTAGCTTACGAGGTGAGTCTTCTCACTATACTTTCCATGGGTGGTATCTTTGTGTGACTGAGATGTTTATTGTTCTTATCTGTGTATCTTAATATTCTGCATTAAGTCTTTGTGATTTATGATGAGTAATATTATTATGAGCTTATTGATTTGGGGCCAGAGGGTCCCACTAAGACACATTGATCGGAGGGTCTTATTGAGTTATAGCCTAGAGTGGCTAATGAGTTGTGTGTGGTATTTTGGGGAACTCACTAAGCTTCGTGCTTACCGTGTTATGTGCTATGTGTTTTAGGTGCTTCTCAGGATCACGGGAAGGCACCGGCTTGATTGTACACACATCATGGATTGAGTTATGATTGAGAGGATCCTGGAGTTTTGATATATACAGTTTTTGGTTATTAGACTTGATGATCTGACATTGTGACATTTTGTGATTTTATTATTGAGATAAATGTGTTTTTAAATTGAAAATTTTGGTTTGAAAATTTACGTTGTTATAAGTTGGTATCAGAGTCTTGGTTTGAGGGATTCAGATGCACCTCCGGGTGTGTTGGACTCAAACTGAGGATTTGAGAAAAAAAAGTTCAAAAGAAATGATTTTTTTAAAACGAGAAAGAGTTTTAAGAGAAAACGAGTTGGAGTGGTGTGTACAATCAGCCAGATCCTGAACGGTGATTTCCCAAGATACCCTTACTTTTCTGTTATGAGATATTTTATTACAACTTCATGCTAGAAAGTAGGCTAGGTATTTCATATTCTAGGGCTACAGTTGCCCGATTTGTGATGCCTTAGCCTAGGAGATGCTTTTGATCAGTGTTATCTGTTATTTGCTTGAGTATGTGCTGAGTTCTGAGTCAGGATATAATCTAGGAAGAGATACTTAGATAAGCTTGAGAGGGGTCTACTGAGAGAGTAGTCTGTGATTCATGAGATATAGAGTATTTGTGAATTAGAATCCTAGGAGGAGGGCTTGGGGAGACTACAGGTGGGGTGTAGAAGGTAGTATTGGGCCCGTACTACTGAAAGCACCCGATCTGTATGCAATCTAAGTAAGAATCCTTAGGATGCTAAGGAGAAAGAAGGGATGAGTAGTCGAGTGTGAGTATGCTCAAGCAAGTTTTTCATGATTTTGTGTTGTCTTTCAGAGACATCATGGTAGGTACACGCCACACCCCAGAGAGCAGTGGAGTTAGCGATGATGAGATTCGCAGGATGATTCACGACGAGGTGGCCGCAACCATATGATAGGCTATTCCAGAGATGTTTAGGTCTATTAAGACCACTTTGATCGAGATGTTTGACAACCGATATGTTGTACGGTTCGCACTGAACCAGCTTCGCTTGAGAGGGAAGGACTAGTGGAAATTTGTGATGGCCAGTTTTACTCCTGCAGAGCACGCTACAGTGACTTGGGAGAGGTTTACCGTGATGTTCCGAGATGAGTATGTTCCCTCGGTGGAGAGGGAACAGTTGGCCCAAGAGTTTCTATCTCTCAAGCAGAAGACAGAGTCTATAACTGAGATTACACGGATGTTTCACGAGAGGGCACTGTTCTGCCCTGAGCATGTGTTAACTGAGCAGGCGCGCATGAGTTGGTATTTGAGCATTCTGAGGAGAGATATTCAAGACTTCGTAGAGAACTCATCTTATCGGACATTTTCTGAGCTTCAAGCAAATGCCACAAGGAGGGAGATCGAGCTGGAGACTCAGGCCAGGGAGGATGCGGAGTCTCAGGGGAGAGAGTGGAGGTCGGTGTTGTCGTAACCAGCAGCGAAGCGGGCTAAGCCCGCTGATTCGAGGACTGGGGGGCAGAAGGGCCGCACTTGTGGAAAGTGCGGCAAAAGTCACGAGGGGTCGTGCCGAGCGGGGATTTGATACAAATGTGGCAAGGAGGGGCATATGGTGAAGGATTGCCCCACAAGGTTTGCAGTTTGCTTCCACTACAACCAGACCGTCCACCAGAAGGCAGTGTGCCCCCAGCTTCGTCAGGGATCAGCACAGGGATTTGCACATGCTGCTTTTGCTTATTTATTTAATTATTTTGAGATTTATTGTGCTTATTTTGTGCTATTTTTAGGTACATTTCTTGTGAATTATGTACCTGCTTTAGTGTTATTTGACTCGGGTGCGAGTCGATCCTTCGTGTCCTTAGCTTTTAGTCATCACATCGGTATCTGTCGTGAGGCATTGAGTCGGACTTTAAGGGTTTCTATAGCTAACAAGCATGCAATTTTCGCTACTGATGTGTTCCGAGGATTTGTGATGGAGATTTTTGGTGCAGAGTTTCTGATTGATCTGGTACCAAATGCAATGGGGGATGTTTGTGTCATCGTGGGCATGGATTGGTTGAGCCGTTTTGGAGCCGTAATCGACTTTCGAGGATCGACGATTTGTTCGATCAGTTGCAGGGGGCGTCTTGGTCATTCTCAACTCGACGAGTCCATGGCTTGACTTCCATTTTCTGTTGTGGTTCAAAGGAACCCAGTGAGTGTTAGAGTGGTCTTAGAGGGGTCCGGGGGAGTGACCCAACGCATTAGACTTAGCCATAGACTTGGAAATCATAGAACTCGACGTGTTGTTCATACAACTCGGCGAGTCAAGGGCAGACTTGTACATATGATGGGGATGACCTCGACGATTTGTTCATATAACTCGGCGAGTCGGATGAAGGTTCATTCGAGGATGTTTTAGAAGGAGAACTCGTCGAGTCGTTGATAAAATCGACGAGTAGGGGCGTGAAGAAGGACAAATGAAAGGATAGGGACTCAATGAGTTGGCGGCCCAACTCGACGAGTCAGGTCAACTGGAAGTTGACTTTGACTTTGACTTGGTCAGGAGTAAAATAGTCATTTTACCCTAAGAGTAGTCATCAGTGTCTGATTAAGTATTTTATAGATTTATAGTCGGAGGATCACCAGAGCAGCAGTCAGACATCTGCCTATCAGCTTTTCAGCAGTCAGCCTTACAAGGTGATTTACCTTCCAGTAGCAGTGGGTCTAAGGCACAAATGTCGGCCCACCAATAGGAGTCGTATGTTAGATGATTGTATTTGTGATATTCATCTAGGTTTGCTACTACCTGATATGTTATGTGTGCTAGTATGATATGATGTTATATGCTAGTAGCAGTAGGGGAGATAGTCCCCAAGATTTCAAGTCGATAGGGCCGAAGGGGGTAGTCATACCCAGTCATGCTAGATAGAATATGATTATGTGTTACATGTTATGTGGTAGTAGTAGAGGGGTGAAATAGTCCCCTGTATCCGGTCAAGAGGACCGAAGGGGAGGCCAGCACCTAGGTATGCTAGGTAGTATCCGGTCTAGAGGACCGAAGGAGAGGCCAGCACCCATGTATTCTAGGCAGTATCCGGTCAAGAGGACCGAAGGGGTAGGTCAGGCACCCAGATATGTCTGGCAGTATATGTATGTTATGTGATTGTATGGTATGCGGTATGATGGGGGAACTCACTAAGCTTTGTGCTTACAGTTTTCAGTTTTGTTTCAGGTACCTCTTCAGTGAAGGGGAAGAAGCTGGCGCGGTAGCTGCACATTATACACACACATGTTGGATTTCTGCATTATGAGATTCTTGGGATTATACTCTGACATTGTTATATTTATGGTTTGGTTTTCATACATGAGATATTAGTTTTATGAAATGATATGTCTTCACTATGTTTTCTTATGGAAGTTTTATAAATCAGTCAATTAAAAATCAAATTTTTGGACTCGAAATTTGGGATGTTACAACAACCACCTTGACCAAATCGGAACCGATGATTTTTTTAATGATTATATATAGAACTTAACTAATCTAGAAATTAAGCCAAAATAGATAAGGTAACACCTATTTGATTATGAACATGATCAAACTTTAGAAGCTCCTACATATGAAGTTACATAAAGAAATTACAGATGTGAGACAGAATTGAATTTCAATTAATAAATTGTCACCATGGAATTGCAGGTATCCATTCTAATGTCCTTTATTTCTGGCCAAACACCACCCTCATTATTCCCCATTTCTGTTTTTCGAAGAGACCAAAAGTGATTGTCTTAAATGAATTTTAAAGTTATCTTCTAGACACCCCCTAATGTACTATCAATGTTGGTTATCAACCAAAATTAACAAAATCCCTAAAGCGTCAAATTACAACAAATCAACATAAGAAATATTTAACAAAATGATATGATTTAAGAAAAAAAAATAAAGAAAATGAAATGCAGAGTAAACTCCTCAACGAATTCGTTCATCTCTTAAACCCTAACCACTGAAATTAAGCAAATGACAAACAAAATTAACAAAATAATGTCTAAATATTAGAAGAAACTTACATGAAGGGGTGCAAGTAAGAGCCATATCGTGGTAGAGATTTTAGAGATGGAGATAAGATGAGGAGAAAACGATATTAAAGCCTTTAATTGTGGGTGTTCATCCTCTAAAAATCTAACGAAGTTGATGACATTTACTCTTTGGTGCTAGGGCTTAGAAACAGAAAAAAGAAACCACAAATTAATTATTGACTAAATGAACACATCTAGAAAATTTACTAGGGTTGGTATCGGTGGTCCATGTTTTTCTGACATAGAAATTTTTTCTAGGATGTGGCCGGTTGGAGGTTAATGATGAAGGAGAATCGGTGGATGACTAGAGAAGTGTAGAGCGGAAGAACGTGTCAATCTGGAGTATCTCAACCGGATACGATACATGGAAAGACGAGGCGGTCTGAATCGATGTTTCTATGCACGACGTCGTTCAAGAAGTAGGTTACATGGCACGCATTAGACCGCCTAAAATTAGTGTAGACGGTATGACAATAAAAAGGTTTATATATATATATATATATATATATATATATATATATATATATATATAGTTAGGTTCATTTGAGACAGGTGTAATTTTGTGAGACCGTGATACCACTTTTTTATAATGAAATATTCTAATATTTTGTTATTCAAAAAATATAATATATGTAATATTCTAATATTCTAAAACAATATTTTTAACACATATTACATTGAAATATTCTAAAAGCATATAATGTAAGAATATTATACATATTATACTTTTATGAAAACTGGAATATTAGAATATTTCATTAGAAAAAATTGATTTCACGGTCTCAAAAATTACGCTCCGTCTCAAATGAACATTTACTTATATATATATATATATATATATATATATATATATATATATATATATATATATATATTGTTGGATTATGTGCTTAAGCCCATAACTATTTTTGATATGTACTTGATTTGATTATGAGCATGGTCCTTTTTGGTTGCCTTCACTCATGCAACTTGATAGGATGACATAAGGAGAGAGAGTAGGATTTATTATATGAATTATAAATTGGTACTCAAAATGGTTTTATTAATATATTATAAGTTTAATATATTATTTGGAAATCATATTATTTAATTAGTATTGATCAGAAATTAATTTGGTGATCAAAAGAGATTGATTACATTAAGGGGACTGATATTGCAAATCACTGATAGTTGCAATTGGGCTGATGGATCACCTTGGATTAAGGTTGGATGAATTCTATGGGAAGCCCATAAAGAATTCGTCCAAGGGCTATTCTAGAAGGGGTCCATGGACTGCTTGAGGCCAACAGTCATATTAGGGTTTCCACCTAAAACCCTAGCAACCACAAGTATAAATAGACCCCTTGCCTTGTGAAAATCGAATTTGTGCTTCAAGAAATCCTAGAGGGCCGATGTCATCCTCTCTCATAAGTCTTCCTTTGCAAGAGTGTTTGTGACTCCATTAGAGGTGTAACTTTTGGGGAACTAAGCTTTCAAGAGTTAAGGACTTTTTGGATTATTCTGGTTATTGCTACATAACAAGTAAGGTAAGGTTTCTAACCCTAAGCATGTGTGATTTTCGAAATTGTATACTAGACATTAGGGTTTATGCTTTGGATGATTATTTTCATGATAACTTGAGAAAAACCTAAATCCAAAGTATTAGGGTTGCATGTAAACCATAGGATTGATGTAATGCTCAAAACCCATCATATATATATATATATATATATATATATATATATATATATATATATATATATGGGAAAAGTGAATATATCCTTAAAAGTTACACATTTATTTTCCTCTTACATATTTTTTGTTTTCAATTACAATATATATAGCCTATTAGGTTTTCCGCAAAAAGATGTGATGTAAGAGAAATATAATAATGAAATTTCGAAAATCATGAAATTAAACCGAGTTAGAGGTTGAAGTTTAAGAACATTATACTGAATATATCAAACAGAACGACATATTATGGTGTGTTTGGGTAACTAAACTTAGATACCTTTAAGGATATATTCACTTTTCCCATATATATATATATATATATATATATATATATATATATATATATATATATATATATATATATATGGGAAAAGTGAATATATCCTTAAAGGTATCTAAGTTTAGTTACCCAAACACACCATAATATGTCGTTCTGTTTGATATATTCAGTATAATGTTCTTAAACTTCAACCTCTAACTCGGTTTAATTTCATGATTTTCGAAATTTCATTATTATATTTCTCTTACATCACATCTTTTTGCCGAAAACCTAATAGGCTATATATATATTGTAATTGAAAACAAAAAATATGTAAGAGGAAAATAAATGTGTAACTTATAAAAATCATGGAAGTAAATCAAGTTATAAGTTAAATTATAATAACATTGGACAATTAGAATGTATTATATGATACAAAACGACGTAATATGGTGAGTTTGGGTACCTAAACTTATATCCCCTTAAGGGTATATTCATTTTTCCATATATATATATATATATATATATATATATATATATATATATATATATATATATATATATATATATATATGGGAAAAGTGAATATACCCTTAAGGATATATAAGCTTAGGTACCCAAACTCACCATAGTATATCGTTTTGTATCATATATAGACATTGTAATTGTCCAATGTTCTTATAATTCAACTTCTAACTTGAATTACATCAAAGATTTTAATAAATTTCATATTTATCTTCCTCTTACATAATTGTCACTTTCAACAATAATATATATAGCCTAGTAAGTGTTCGACAAAAAGACGTGATGTAAGAGGAAGATAATAGTGAAACTTTAAAAATATTGAATATAAATCAATTTAAGGATTGAAGTTTAATAGTATTATAATGAATATATCAAACAAAACGACGTATTATTATGAGTTTGGGTACCTAAGCTTATATACCGTTAAGGGTATATTCACTTTTCCATATATATATATATATATATATATATATATATATATATATATAGGGTTATGATCAAATATGAATCACAATTATTGTATTAATGTGTGACTAAATTCTGACCATTAGATGAATAGAATGAAATGATGTGATCTTATGGTACATGCTACTAACATGGACTAACATTTACTATATATATATATATATCACTCAAATTCCCTATTTCTCCAGAACTTCAAGCATTCTCTTCGATTCCTTTAAATCACTCTTCAATTTTGCTCTTTCAAAAAAAAACATTTACTATATAATTACACTTAATTAATTATAAAGGAAAGTATGATATTTTATTAAGTGAGAGAAATGAAAAGCACCTATATTTTAGGCAACTAAATCAAAATTAATTAATAAATGTTAAATCAAATTTTATATTTTATTCAAGACATTCAAATAAAATCATTTTTTTTAATACAACCTCATGCAAACATATATGAATACATAATTTCATTCTTTCATTCTTACATAATACTATTTCATTTCAAGATTCTTTTTAGAATTTAAATTCTTTAAGAAAAATGTATTGCAATATTATCAATAATATATTATAAAAAAGAAGAACCATTCTTATAACATAAAGCAACCATTTTTATAACATAAAAGAAGAATACTTACAACATTTACAAGTCTATACACCACATTCTACATTATATTCTTTAAGAATATGTCAACATTCTTAAACAATATGCACAAAGTTTATAATATATATTATATTCTTTAAGAATCTATCATCATTCTTAAAGAATTTGCGTGTGCTTTTTGATGGTTTTTCCATACATCTATCTTTACATCTTCACGTTTGAATATTAACCAATAAATCATTCAATTAATACTTTTGTTTTTCCTCCTATATACAAAAAGGAGAAAAGTTAGAATATTTGGTATGAATATTATATATTTGTAATTAGAATGAGCATATATAATAAAAAAACAACTTTTCCCATGATACAATTCACAAATTCAGAATGATCATTTAAAAGAATGATAATTCTAAAAGAATGAGCATACTTGATCTCAACCCATCCCCCATTATTTTGCAGGTATGAAAAAGGAATGTGCATTCTAAAAGAATTGTTCTCTCATTTTTTTTTCATTTGTCCTTGTTCGTAAATAGAAGTACTATTAGAAATTGCAGTATCAACTTCATATAAATTAGAAAGGTACATAGTAAACAACCAAAGCCAAAACAAGTCAACACTTTGATGCAAAAACATTGCAAAAAAGTCAAGGATTAAGGAATAAACAACTAACGAATTAAAAAAATTAAACAACTATTCAACATAACCATTAAGCCAAAGAATTCAAGAATCGAACAAATTAAGCAACTAAGCAACAAATCCATTAAGCCAAACAATTAAAGTATACAAGAAACTAAGTAAGCAAGAAACAAAGCCATTAATCCAATATATAAGTCAACAACTATGAAGTGTGATCAGAGCAAAATGAAATTAAATAATTAAATTATAGATATATTAACAACTATTAGTTATGTTGTAATCAACAATTGTGAGTAACAATAATGAATAAACAACCAATTGGCCAACAAATCAACAATTGTGGACTGATTATTGAATATTTAGTATGTTAAAGAAAAAAAGATAAAAAAAACTAAGCAACAATGGTAAACTCCCTTAGAATGAGGCCTCACGCTTGGCAGTATGACCCAAAGGAAAATACCGAACATACTACCCAAAAATTATAAAAAATTGAAAAAAAAACACTTTAACTGATTCAGATAGTAGAGCGATGAGATTTGAGGTTTAACTCCATTGAAACAAATGATAACCTATTTGTATCTGTTAGCAGCTTGAATAGTTTGAGTTGAATTCATTTTAACAAAGGAATCGCTCCCACCTTCATATGAAATTTGGTTTTTGAAAGGGAGAAAATGCAAATTAGCCACCCCCGCCATCAGTTACCTCAAATCTAGGGATTTTATATTAGATAATAAGCAATTTAATTAACAAGTTGTCAAAATAGGGATTTTATATTAGATAATAAGTAATTTAATTAACAAGTTTCCAAAATTACTGTTACCAAACGATTGGTCCAGAATCGGCCATACATTCACACAATAATTAGAAGTTATATATATATATATATATATATATATATATATATATATAGGGAAATCTGCGAAAAAGTCCCAAAGTTTTTCCCCAGTTTATGATTTAGTTCTAAATTAAATTTCACTTATGAAAAAGGCCAGATTATCGGCTATTACACTCAGTTTAGCCCTAGGAACCGGTAATCCTTGTAATAGCCGGTTACCCCACCTGGCTCATCCTTATCACCCTCCACTAACCTCCCTGTCACCTACTCCTCTGTAAAAAAAACCCTTTTTGTCCCTCCATGGAAGCAAAACTCTACCAAAATGGCATCTTCAAGCTCAATGGGAAGCAGGATCAATATCCGATCACGAAGGCAAGCATTAAGGGAAACATGCTTTTGTGAAGACCCCGTTGGTAAGTGGACATCATGGAGGCCAACAAACCCTGGTAGGAGGTTCATCGGCTGCCCTAATTTTCGGGTAAGTATCCCTTAATCCTTTTTAATTACATCTAAAATCTCTTCCAAATAGGTTTTATTTCCTATATAACAGGATGAGGAAAAAGATTGCAAGTATTTTGCTTGGGTCGATCCCCCATTACCAAACAACTGGTACAGAAACATGTTGATGGATTTTCACAATAATGGCATTCAAGTAGACAATAAGTTTGTGGAAGAATTTGTGGAAGAAGCTGTGGATTTTCTCAACAATGGCTTTCAAGAGGTTCCTGTACAAGGTGAAGGTGAAAAATGGAAGATTGGGTTTTTTTTGTGTTTGTTGGTGATTGTGTGGATTATGTTGAAGTAGTTTTAAGTTGTTGTAAAACTTTTAAATGACAGTTGGATGTAAGTTGTATGTTGTTGAATGAAAATTGGTTTATGGATACCTATTGTTTGAGCAATGTACAATTGTAAGTGTATGATGTGAGCAAATGAAGGATGTTTTTCAATATAACATAATGACCAAAATGGATGTAACTTATACATCAACAAAACATACCAAAATCAGCCATAGTGTTAACAATGCAGCCGTATTGTATATTTTTTACAAAAGAAAGGGCATATTAACAAATTTACCAAAAAGGGCTTCCTAACATATTTGCCCAAATAGCTCTATAACTGCTTAAATACTAACCAATCTAATCCAAAGTAAGAGGTTTTTCTGGAGGCATTCCTATTCCTTTCTTGTCAACCACAATTTTCTTCAACATGTTTTCAGTGATCCTTTCAGAAGGTTTTCTTGTTCTAACCCTGACTTGAGTCCTAACCCTAACTTGAGTATCATCAACTCCCTCTTCATCATCCTCAACTCCATCTTCATCATTGTCCACCTGTGATTCTTCAACTCTATCTTCTTAGTCACTCTCCTCCTTGTTTTCATCATTGTCCTCCTGTGTTTCTGGTACATGTTCACTCACAAAAGGCACATCCTTGCATGGAAAAAAATACAAGTTAGTTATGTTATTGAAAAATAAAATTCACTCTCAATGTTATAAACTATACCTTTGCAGCTTGTTTGGATTGGTGAAGCAAAGCATCAAATCCTTTAAGTTGTGATTGAGTGATATTAAGACACAAAAGGATCTCTGCTTCACTATATTTTGACTTTGTAAGGTAACTCAAATCATGCAGTATTTGATCCAGATCAGCCATATGAAGACCATTCCTATAACGCCCTGTTCTTAAAATATCTATTTATGGGTTCCCGAGATCAAGAGTAAGGGCGTTTCGGTCTTTCATGAGCAATGGGTTATTATTCGGGAAAGTTTCGGATCGGAGTGTGTTTCTAGAAGTGTAGATCTTCTCGCCACTTTTCCGTGCATATAAAGTTTGTCGGAAACGGATCTAGAATGAAGGAGTTATGATACTTTAAAGATATTGACATTTATGGCCCATAATGGAAAAAGTGATGAAAAAGACCATGCATGCGTTTAGGGACACGCGTGGGTACGCCCAACGTAATTTGGGTTACGCCCAACGTAGTAGAGTGAGTGATCGCGGGTACCAGGACGCGTACGCCCAACGTACTAGAGTTACCCCCAGAGTACGCCCAGAGTCATTAAACCCTAATTTTTGGGACATCCACTATAAAAGGAACATTATGGTTCCAACCCTAGCCTCCATAAACACTCTCTTACCCTCAGAAAACCCTAGAAAGTCGTCCCACCTCCATTGTTGGGTGTGTTTGACCTTGGAAAGCTTGTTTTGGCAAAGGAGAGCCAAGAAGAAGAAAGAGGAAGTTGTCAAAGAAGGCGTGGCGTGGCTTGAGCTCGTAGATCTGGAAAGGTATCATCTTCTAGAGCCCTTTTGAGGTATAAAGTTCTGATCTTGATGTCTAATCTCTTAGATCTCCTCTAGTAGAAGTTTATGGACCTTTTGGTCCCAAGAGTGGGTCTTGTGAGTTAAGCTTGTTTCTAAGACCGGGGTTGCTTCCCTTAGGGTCATATGAGTCCCATAAGCAGTAAAGTTCCAACCTTTGGGGTTCTATTAAACCCATGCATGAGATCTAGTTCTCTTATTGGATGTAGAAGATCATTTTGGAAGTTTGAGTTGGTTTTAGCCATATTAAGTCACCAAGTCAATGACTTTATGGTTTAAGTCATGAAATAAGACCTGGATCTGAGTTTGTAGCCCTTGGAATGGAGTAGTAAGCACTTAATGAGGAAATGAATTAATAGGGCACTACGCTGAGCGTACGTGCAGGTACGCCCAGCGTACTCGTCATGGAGCTGGTACGCTAAGCGTACGTTGAGTTACGCCCCGCGTAACGTTGCCAGTTGGGCCTTGAGTATTTGGGCCTCGGTGTGGGCTGCACTTTGGACTTTGGGTCTTTGGGCCTTAGTGGGCCATCAGGAGTCAGGGAAAATGGTCCAAGTATGGGTGTTGGGCCTAGGGTAAGGCCCAATAAGGAGAATGGGCCCAATGTAGAAAATTCGGCCATTAGTGGGCTCGAGAGCTTACCTAGTGTTGGTCCTTTCACATTTTGATTGTGGGCCTTAGTCATGGACCAATTTGGGTTAAGGGTAAAATGGTCATTTTACCCTTGGAAGTATATTGTGCTTGGGCTAATGGTTATTTTGCTACTTTGGATAGTTCGGGATTGTTGGTGAGACGGTGGTTCGGGCATCTGCTTCTTCAGTTCAGAGTTTCGGCAGTTGCGAGGTGAGTTATCCTCACTATATTGACAAGGTCTACGGCACCAAGGCCGGCCCTTTATCGGATGGAAATTCGGGTAGTTGTTTGTTATGTTATTGCTGATGGGTTTTAGCCATAAGAACTTTCCTATGTGCGCATGCAAAACCCTAATGCTTGGATCTAGGCTTTCTAATTAAACATGCTTTGAATCCAAGACTTCAAATAACTAATTAGGAATAAGAACAATACTAAATCAGATCTAGAATCATACCTTTGAATCTCTTGTTTGATCTTGTTGTCTTGGAGCTCTAGAGTCACAATTGTCACTCCTCTAATGGCTTACAAACACCAAATAGCAAGGAGGATGATTTGGGAGAGAGGAGAGGGGAGGAAATCGGCTAGGGTTTTCTTACTTTAGATTAAGTGCCGATTTCCCTTTGTCATAGGGTCTATTTATACTTGTAGACTCCTTAAGGGTTACAGCTTAAACCCTAATTGGATAATCTTCTCTTAAAGCAATCCAAATCCATTCCTTAGATAGCCTTGGACGATTTTAAGCTATCCTTTAGCTTCTAGAATCTGTCCACCCCTATCCAATATGGATTTACAGTCTAAAGTTTAACTATCAAACAATTGACAGTTTATACCCTCTTATTTAATTAATCTATTTAAGTCACCAAATTAATTCTATGACTTATATTAATCAAATAACAATATTATTATTCTCATAATATATTAATAATATTTATTCTCTCTCTTAATAAATCATCCTCTCAAGTTGCTATGGTGAAGGCAACCCAAAAGGACTATGCACAACCGGGTCAAATACTTGCCTAATATAGTTGCAGCCTTAGACACTATTCCAACACTCTCCCACTTGGATAAGTCTAGTAACTATATGCACAAGTACAATTCAATTTGCAATCGTAGCTCTCAAAGACGCTGTCAAACTCTGATCTAATCAATCTTGTCCTTTAGATAAGGGATCGTACAGTCCTCTGTTAGATATCATGCTGACAATTCTATGGAATGATTAGTCAAGCATTTAGGTTTCTCGATCTCTGATTTATTTGACATAGAACTGAAATCGAACACATCAATTCAGTTCTGACCGGGCCCGGCACATAAGTCAAATCAAATCATCGAGCGGCTGAGATATCGCTTTTACCTTCTTAGATAAAAGTTATAGATAAACTTCGACTTATATGCATTTACTTATTCATTAACCAATTATACACAACAATGCGTTTTATAACACCGAGTTACTGATGCGTTTTCGCATTATCAATGTACAATCAATTAACAAATAACAAACCATATATCTAGGTTTTAAGACTATATGATATTATCGTCTTGCGATCACCCTTTTATATCATATTCCATAAGGTGATTCCAGCAAGCACGGGTTTGTTCCAATGCTCAAAACCAGTTCATAAGCACTCATGAACGTTGCAGCAACCCTTTGCTATGTCTAACACCATTTAGACAATCTACACACCAATTCACGACAATCTTCATTCATATCTACTTCCAACATATGAACAATTGTGGACAATTTGAACAATTTGATTATTCCTAATAAACTCAATTATTCTGGAAGTCAAAACATGCAAAGTGAAACAATAGCTAAACAATTAACATAAGATAGTAACATTACTCATAAATAAAACTCCTTTATTTAATCATCAAATGTTAATTACATTTATCTATTACACGTTTCTAATACTATCTAATCTATGCTAATATCATCCTTCAGCCCAATACTCCTAGCATGCTGCAAGTGTTTAACCATACTCAGTCCCTTCGTAAGCGGATCTGCTGGGTTATCTTCTGATGATATCCTCTTCACTACGAGTTGTTCTTCTTCTACACGATGTCTAATAAAGTGATATTTTCTGTTGATATGTCGTGATCTACCATGATCCCTCGGTTCCTTGGTCAAGGCAACCGCTCCTTCGTTATCACAGAAAATCTCCATGGGCTCCTTTATGGCAGGTACAACTCCAAGATCACCGATGAAGTTCTTCAGCCATATTGCCTCTTTTGACGCTTCGCTCGCTGCAATGTACTCTTATTCGCACGTTGAATCAGCTACGGTTTCTTGCTTGGAACTCTTCTATGTCACTGCTCCTCCATTCAGGGTAAAGACCCAACCCGATTGCGAACGGTAGTTGTCCCTGTCGGTTTGAAAGTTGGCGTCACTATACCCCCGCACCTTCAAGTCATCACTCCCTCCGAGGACTAAGAACCATTCCTTCGTCCTCCGAAGGTACTTAAGGATATTCTTCATCGCAATCCAATGGGCTCTGCCAGGATTCCCTTGATATCTGCTAACCATGCTCAAAGCGAAGGCTACATCAGGGCGAGTACAAGTCATAGCGTACATGATTGAGCCAACTGCGGAAGCGTATGGTACTCGGCTCATTTCTGCTATTTCAGATTCGGTACTCGGACTTTGAGTCTTACACAACTTGGCATTACTTTGTATCAGTAATTCTCCCTTCTTCGAGTTTTCCATACTAAAACGTTTTAGTACCTTCTCTAAGTAAGTGTTCTGACTAAGTCCAATTAGTCTCTTACTTCTTTCTCTTACTATCCTTATTCCCAAAATGTAAGAAGCCTCTCCGAGGTCCTTCATAGCGAAGCACTTCCCGAGCCAGGACTTAACCTCCTGCAGAGTCGGGATGTCGTTTCCTATGAGTAATATGTCATCGACATATAGAACGAGGAAGCTAACTATACTCCCACTGGCTTTAACATATACACATGATTCATCTTCGCTTCGTACAAATCCAAACTCTTTGACTTTCTCATCGAAGCAAAGATTCCATCTGCGAGACGCTTGCTTAAGTCCATAAATTGACTTCTCAAGCTTACACACTCTATTTGGATGCTTCGGATCCACAAACCCTTCTGGCTGAGCCATGTAAACATCCTCAGCCAACTTTCCGTTAAGGAAGGCGGTCTTGACATCCATTTGCCAAATCTCATAATCATGAAATGCGGCAATCGCTAGCATCACTCTAATAGATTTTATCTTCGCAACTGGTGAGAAGGTCTCATCATAGTCAACTCCGGGAGTTTGAGTAAAGCCCTTCGCGACCAATCGCGCTTTATATGTGTGTACGTTCCTATCCACGTCGGTCTTCTTCTTGAAGATCCATTTGCACCCAACGGTCTTACGTCTGGGCACATTATCAACCAAATTCCAAACTTGGTTATCATACATGGATTGGATCTCGCTATCCATTGCCTCTTTCCATTTTTCAGACTCCAGGCCTGCCATGGCTTCCTTATAGCTATTAGGTTCATCAAGGTTTATTAGTGTACCATCACTAATATACGTGTCCCCTTCGGTAGTAATATGAAAACCATAAAACTGGGGTAGAACTCTAACTCTATCGGAACGTCTAAGAGGTAAGGACTCATCAATCGGTTCAACCGGAGTTTCCTCCTCGGGTTGAGTGCCAGCGGTAGAGGTTCCTTCATCTATCGACTCTTGAATTACTTCAAGCTCGATTTGCCTCCCACTGTCTCCTTGGCCATGAGTTCTCGTTCTCGGAAAACTCCTTTCCTCGCAACAAAGACAACATTGTCCTTCGGTCTATAGAAGAGATATCCAAAGGATTTCTGCGGGTAGCCGATGAAAATACATCGCTCACTTCGAGGTTCGAGCTTTTCGTGAGTATCTCGTCTTACGAAAGCCTCACAACCCCAAACCTTGATATGTGCTAACGAGGGAGCTTTCCCTGTCCACATCTCGTGAGGTGTTTTAGCAACCTTCTTAGTAGGGACTCGGTTAAGGATATGGGCGGCAGTCTCTAAGGCATACCCCCAAAAAGAGATTGATAGTGAAGCACGACTCATCATAGAGCGAACCATATCCAATAAGGTTCGATTATGCCTTTCTGCCACACCATTCAATTGTGGTGTCCTAGGTGGTGTCAATTGTGAAACTATTCCACACTCCTTGAGATAATCGTGGAATTCAAGACTTAGGTACTCTCCTCCTCGATCGGATCGAAGCATCTTGATTTTCCTGCCCAATTGATTCTCCACTTCATTCTTGAACTCTTTGAACTTTTCAAAGGTTTCTGACTTTTGCTTGATTAAATAGATATAACCATATCTACTATAGTCATCGGTAAAGTCACGTAGAAGCGGTTCCCATCCTTCGTGGTTGATCTAAACGGTCCACATACATCGATATGTATTAGGTCCAATAGACCCTCACCCCTTTCACACGTACTTGTGAAGGGTGACTTTGTCATCTTTCCCAGTAAACAAGACTCGCACGTGTCATCTTCCCTAAGGTCGAATGACTCCAACACTCCATCCTTTTGGAGTTGGGCTATGCGTTTCTTGTTGACATGTCCAAGACGACAATGCCACAAGGATGCTTTATCCATACTAGTGGAAGAATCTATATTCAAAACATCATTTCCTAAGTTATCAACAATCATAACAGTTTTATAAATTCCATTACATGGTATAGCTTCAAAGTAAAAGACACCATTTAGATAAGCCAAAATAGAACCATTCTCATTATTAAAAGAAAATCTAAAACCTTGTCTAAACAAACCATGAAATGAAATGATGTTTCTAGCCATTTTTGGCGAATAGCAACAATTGTTCAAATCTAAACACAAATTATTTCTAAGCACTAAAGAATACACTCCAATCTTGGTCACAGGCGACGATCTTCTGTTCCCCATGATTAGATTGATCCTTCCTTGCTCCACATCCCTACTTCTTCTTAGTCCCTGCACATTAGAACAAATGTGATAACCACAATCGGTATCAAGAACCCAAGAAATAGCATGATTAGAATCGTTAGATTTAATTGTATATATACCTACGAAAGATGGCTTGATCTTTTCTTCCTTGATGGCTTGCAGGTACTCTGGGCAGCTTCTCTTCCAATGTCCTATCTTGTGGCAGTGGTGACACTCTGCCTCCTTAGGGTTAGGGCAGGGCTTAGCGGGATCAACTTTGGTCCCACTAGAAGAGGCACCATCTCGGGCTTTAACCTTGCGATAGTTCTTAGACGAAGCCTTCCTCTTCTTTCCCTTTCCTTGACCAATAGCCAAGACAGGAGCAGCGGGTGGATTGGGAGTTGGTGCAACAGACTTGTCTTTGAAGTTGCTCTCAGCGACCCTCAAGAGACCTTGGAGTTTGCTTAGGGTGACCTCCTCTTTGTTCATGTGGTAGGTCATCCTAAATTGATTGTACATTGGAGGAAAAGAGTGAAGCACCATGTCGATCGCCAAGTCTTCCCCAAAGTCAACATTTAACTTGCAAAGGCGGTCGACATACATTTGCATCTTTTGCAGGTGCACGGTAAGACACTCTCCATGACCCATCTTAGCAGAAATCATGATAGTGAAAATCTCATAACGCTCTTGTCTCGCGTTTTGGTGGTATCTCTCCAATAAGTCTTGATGCATCTCGTACAGGTACATGTCCTCGTAGGACTTTTGGGATTCGGAGTTCATGGTGGCTATCATGATGCAATGTACCTTCGTTGCATCTCGCTCATGAGTTTCAAAAGCAGTAATTTCGGCCGGAGTAGCGATTTCAGGGTTGATCTTCTCGAGCTTCTCATCGAGGACATACTCCTTATCCTCATAGCGAGCAATGGTGCGAATGTATCTTATCCATTCGCTAAAGTTCGTTCCATCGAAGGTGACCTTTTGGCAAAGGCTCATCAATGTGAAAGAACGACCAGCAGCGTTGTTAGCGTTCGACATCTACAAATAGAAAGGACAAAGATAGATTAGAATATGAATCCCTAATTATCACCCAATAAGAAAAATTAGGGCTAGGATCCAACAACAACATTTACATATTAGAAAAGGGATGCCGTAATCTAATATGCAAATAAATTGAAGGTAAGTGAATGACGATTCACTAATTCTCCACCATAAAAACATAACTTTAAGTCCTAAATGTATTGAGAATTCCTAGGTTCGGATGAGATTCATTGAAACTATTCAATGGCATGTTTAAATCTTGATATGCCCCTCTTGTTTGTGACTGGAATACCGAGGATCACAAAGCGGGTGTGAATTACCATGCAAATTCACATGGTGTTCATTGTAACGATCACCTATTCGATGTGCCGGTAAACCACACACGCTCCATCGAACTATGATAAACAATGAATCACCCTTTGCCACCTTTGCTTAGAACCAATTAGTGTGCCGGTAAACCACACACGCTCCACTAACTTCTTAGCAAGGGTGCAAAGTGTAATTTCATGGGATTGCATCAATTCACTTTTCCTAAAGTAACTAAGATTGGGAAATTTTAAAATGTGTGTAGTTACTTTGTATTACTTATTATACTTTTAATGAGAGGATGAGGTTGCCCTATCCTACCTGTTCGGCTAACGACCCTCCACCGACCAAGAAAGCGGTGGGTGTGAGTGTACACCCATTAAGCGCCATTTTATAGGCCGCAACCTTATACCCACCTTATAGACCGGCTTCGTGAATGAGGCCTACTAACGGTAAGACTAGCATTTAGTTATATATATATATATATATATATATATATATATATATATATATATTAATCTTGTAATATTATATTAGTATAGGGTTGTATTTTAAACCTTTTAAAATCTAGGGTTTGAAATTTAAATTGTCTAAATTAAAATTTTTAATCACAAAATATAAATTTCAAAACTTGAGGACAAGTTTTAAACATTTAAAACATGGAGGATCAAATAACAAATAATATCAATTAACAATTAATTCCATAATTATCCATATTTGATTTATTTAATTATTTCTTGCAAGATAATTACCAATTTAATCAAAATAATTAATTAATTATCATATAAGGAAATTAAATATTTTATTAGTTGATAAATATCTTTAATTAGATCAAGATTATAGTCATATATATCAAAAAATCGGATTAAGATTGATCTAATATGATAAAGGTAAGTTTCCGTAAGATAAGTATGGAAAAATCCCGAATCTGGCCTTTCCTGACGCTTGAACTCGTCGAGTTAGGCCAACTCGTCGAGTCCAGCATGGGACTCGTCGAGTTTACGACTCAGAAACACAAAATTCAAATTTTGCACACAAGTTTCAAACAAACAAGCAACAATTAAATAGAAACCAAGCCAAGCTCTGATACCACTGATGGGTTTTAGCCATAAGAACTTTCCTATGTGCACATGCAAAACCCTAATGCTTGGATCTAGGCTTTCTAATTAAACATGCTTTGAATCCAAGACTTCAAATAACTAATTAGGAATAAGAACAATACTAAATCAGATCTAGAACCATACCTTTGAATCTCTTGTTTGATCTTGTTGTCTTGGAGCTCTAGAGTCACAATTGTCACTCCTCTAATGGCTTACAAACACCAAATAGCAAGGAGGATGATTTGGGAGAGAGGAGAGGGAGGGAAATCGGCTAGGGTTTTCTTACTTTAGATCAAGTGCCGATTTCCCTTTGCCATAGGGTTTATTTATACTTGTAGACTCCTTAAGGGTTACAGCTTAAACCCTAATTGGATAATCTTCTCTTAAAACAATCCAAATCTATTCCTTAGATAGCCTTGGACGATTTTAAGCTATCCTTTAGCTTCTAGAATCCGTCCACCCCTATCCAATATGGATTTACAGTCTAAAGTTTAACTATCAAACAATTGACAGTTTATACCCTCTTATTTAATTAATCTCTTTAAGTCACCAAATTAATTCTAATTAATTCTATGACTTATATTAATCAAATAACAATATTATTATTCTTTATATTATTCTCATAATATATTAATACTATTTATTCTCTCTCTTAATAAATCATCCTATCAAGTTGCTATGGTGAAGGCAACCCAAAAGGACTATGCACAACCGGGTCAGATACTTGCCTAATATAGTTGCAGCCTTAGACACTATTCCAACAATTGCTTTGTTATGCTTGCATCCTGGTAGTTAGGATAGTATGTGTTAGAGACCTGGTTAGGGTTGGTATCCTGATTTATAGGATGATGTTATGCTAGTGACCGGTTAGGTCAGAATCCTGGTTGGGATGTGCTACGTATGTGATCTGCTAGATTGGTTGATTTGTTGTGAATTGTTATATGATTATATGTTTATGTGCACATGGTTGTTTGACTGGGGTTGGGTTGAGGCGGGTCCTGCTTTATGCTGTAGGCCAACATACCCAGGGCGGACCGGTTATCCCGAAGGCTCAACGAGCGGTCCGGATAGGCTGTAGGCCCCAAGAGGGAGGACCAGACGTGCCGAGGCTCGGAGAGTGGACCAGGCCGACTGAAGGCCCGGTGCGGGCGGACTAGTCATACTATAGACTCAGAGAGTGGACCAGGTGGATTGAAGGCCCGGTGCGGGCGGACCAATCACACTGTAGACTCGAGGTATATGGTTAAACTCAGAGGATGGACCAAGTGGACTGTAGGCCCGGTGCGGCGGACTAGTCACACAGTAGACCCAAAGTGCATGGCTGTTCTGCGTTCTGTTGCGATATGGCATGTTATGTGTATGGTATATGTGGTTGGTATTTTGGGGGTATCTCACTAAGCTTTCGGGCTTACAGTTGTGGTTTAAATGTTTCAGGTACTTCAGGAGACCGTGGCAAGGCAAAGGCATGATCGTAACGCTCCTCATGTTTTACGTGTTTATGATGTGGTTCTGAGGAAATACTCTGATAATAAATGTATTGAAAACCTTTTTGTAATAACTTTATGAAATTGGGTTGTTTTTGAAAAGTTTAAATTGGTTGGAATTTTTAGAGCATTACAAGTTGGTATCAGAGCCTTGGTTTGAGTGAATTGGAGGAACATTCGTGTGAATCCAGTCTCAAATCAAGGAGAGTTTTCAAAAGAGAATTTAAAAAGGGTTTTCAAAAATGAGTAAAGGAGGACGCGGAGGTACGATCAGCTGGAGCCAGTAAGTAACCCCAAAATACCATACAAGTTATTTGTTTATGAGATATGATAGAACAGCATGCTAGTACTAGGCTAGGGATCTTCAGGAATTGCATGATAGAGTTTCCTTATTTATGATGCCTGCTAGCCTAGGGTTTCTTTCTATATGAGATTCCCAGTGTTCCTCTAGGAGTGAGGGTTGAGTGCTTGTTATGCCTGTTCTTCACTAGGGTGTTGTGGTGATACTTGATATAAATATGGGTAGGTGTGGAAGGTAGTATGGGCCCGTACTACTGAAAGCACAGGACCCATATGCGTATCAAGGAAGTCACAATCCCTAGGGTTGGGTTGAGAGTCGGTTCTCGGTTTAATGAGAAGCGTCTGATGCTTTGCGGTAATTTCAGTATGGTGGTTACGAGGCATGCTGGGAGCAGATCCGGGTCAGGATCGAAAGCAGGATGAGGCGGTCAGGGTAGGTCAGCACCACCTGAGGTTATCGCTCAGATGAGCACAGACGAGTTGGATGCTAGGATTCGTGAGATCCTGCATGATGAGGTTGCTGCTATGTTCCAGGCCGAGTTGCCGGAACTGTTTGGGTCGATCAAGACCGCCATGGTCGAGTATTTTGATGAGCGCTATGCAGCTCTTACATAGACAGCTGCCGCGGTGGCTACAACGGTAGGGGAGGATCCGATAGAGGTTTTCAGTATCGGGACTTCGATAATACGAAGCCCCTACCTTCGATGGGGTTTAGGATCCAATTGTTGCTATGTGATGGTTGTCAGATGTGGAGGGATGTTTCTTCATATGTGCATGCCCTGCTGATCAGATGGTGAGGTGTGCTCTGAACCTGTTGAGGCTCGGGGCGAAGGATTGGTGGAGGTTGACTACGGGGTCATATTCGGATGCACATAGGGCTGCGGTTTCATGGGATCAGTTCCGGGAGATGTTCAGTACCCGTTATGTTCCACGGGTTGAGAGGGAGAGGTTGGCTCAGGAGTTCTTGGAACTGAAGCAGGATTCAGAGTCGGTGACGGAGATCACCAGGATGTTCACTGAGAGGGCGATGTTTTGCCTGGAGTTTGCTTTAGAGCAGGCTCAGATGCCCCGATATCTGAGTATGCTCAAAAGGGATATCAGGCAGTTTGTGTCTACGCAGAGGTGTGAGACCTTGCTGGAGTTGCAGGATGCCGCTCGGCGGCGTGAGTTGGAGATTGAGTTACAGTTGAGAGAGGAGAGGAAGGCCCCGGCACAGTCGCAGCCGGCGTCGAAACGGTCTAAGACCGTTGATGCTAGGTTGGGAGATCAGGGCAGCCGCACTTGTGGGAAGTGTGGGAAGGGTCACACTGGAGTTTGTAGGTCCGGTGGTGTGTGCCGCAAGTACGGAAGAGAGGGGCATTATGCGAGGGATTGCCGTCAGTTAGCCCCAGTTCAGGATATGAGGATTTGTTATCAGTGTCATCATGTTGGTCACATGAGGGCCAACTGTCCGCAGCTTGCTGTAGGACCGGTGTAGGCTCCAGCACCGGCCACTTTGAGGATTACTGGTGGAGGTCAAGGTGGAGCAGAGCCCCCGAGGGCTCAGGGGCGTGTTTTTCAGCTTATAGCAGAGGAGGTCAGGGCAGAGCCGGATACAACTGCGGGTATGTTTCCTTCTTGATATCTTGTTATCTTATGGTTGTTAAGGAGTATTTTATATATGCTAGTCTCGTTCGCATGATTTATGGTATTGTATTCGTATGATCGAGGGTTTTGGTATTGGGAGTGCTAGTAGCTAGGAGTTGTTGGCGGTTAGCACCCAAGGGATTGATAGTCAGAATTTGGTTGTATGGTCTTGTTGTCGAGTATAGCAATTGTGTTGTGAGAAGTGTTCAGCGGGGAGTCGAACTCCCTTAGAGTTCAAGATGCGCGATGCCGGAACGTGGTTTGTGGAGGTTGCTCGTTTAGAATTAGTTCAAGTATAAGAGAATTTGTTGAGTAAGAATGTTTAAGTGATGTCGGTTGGGTCACCGGTGGCTGGAAGTCAGTGTTCTAAGTGGAGAGAATTGGAAAATTCTCAGGAGGTTCGACAAGCATTAGAGGTTGATTAGCAGTTGAGATTTGACAGTGTTTCAGTCAGTCAAGAGTGTGGGCTGGTATGAGTAAGTGACAGTCAAGTGGGGGCAGGGAGCAGACCATGGTTACAGGAAAGGTAGTGGTTGATGTGAGGCCTGGGTTTAGGCCATGGAAAGGATTATGGGATCGGAACGGGAGTTCGGAACCCCTAGAGGGCTAGAACAGTATGTGCAAGAGAAAGTCCCGGGAAGGATGGTTTAGGGTGACGGACGATAGTTTTTGGAGCGGTCCGGATAGACTAAAGGCCGGAAGGCGTACCAGTCAGGCTGAAGGCTCAGGGAATGGTCCAGACAGGCTGAAGGCCGGGAGGGCGGTCCAGACATGCTGAAGGTTCCGGGAGTGGTCTAGATAGACTGAAGGCCGGGTAAGGCAGTCCAGTCATGCTGAAGACTATGTATGTCTTAGTGGATCGGTACGAGGAGAATGAGGAAAGAGCGTCACCAGGGGATGATAATTGATATGGTCTGGCCCCAAGTATTGAACATGTTAGTGGAAAGCAGTGCATGGACCTGAGAGTCCTTGCGAGCAGATTCAGGGTATATGGGAATTCAAGAATAGCAGTTGCTCTACAGGGATGATGTAGAGTGAAGTGTAGCTCTGTGGAACGTGCAGGTGCAGTAAGGGTTATTGGGTGGACTTCCTGGAAAGGATGGGTATGTAGCTCCAGAAGGAGTGTGAGTCCTCTGAGAGGAAGGAAGCAGAGCAAAAGGATGATCGAATATGCTTCGGTAGTAAGCTCTGGGATTGTACAAAATATATGGAGGCACATACGGGTTGAATGCCCGTTGAGGTTGTGGCAATCTTGGATGATGCGCATGCATGTTTTCAGTCTCCTTGGAAAAGGAGGAGGTCAGTGGCTCCAGATTGGACTTTTGGAACAGAGGAAAGTGAGATAGCAGGTTAACAAACTCGGGAGTAGTTTGGACCGGTGCTGAGGATGGTATAGAAGATTTCGGTCGAAGGTCAAGGACCTAGAGACCGTGATAGAGAAGATGCGGTAGTAGGGTTGTAAGAACCTGATTTGATTGAGAAATCGGAGTTTGTAGTGCAGGGGTTGTTCTGAAATGTATATTGCAGTAGGATTCGAGGGCGAAGCCTAATTTAAGTGGGGGAGAATTGTAACGCCCCGTTCTTAAAATATCTATCTATGGGTTCCTGAGATCAAGAGTAAGGGCGTTTCGGTCTTTCATGAGCAATGGGTTATTATTCGGGAAGGTTTTGGATCGAAGTGTGTTGCGCTAAGCGTACGTTGAGTTACGCCCAACGTACTCGTCATGGAGCTGGTACGCTAAGCGTACGTTGAGTTACGCCCCGCGTAACGCTGCCAGTTGGGCCTTGAGTATTTGGGCCTCGGTGTGGGATGCACTTTGGACTTTGGGTCTTTGGGCCTTAGTGGGCCATCAGGAGTCAGGGAAGATGGTCCAAGTATGGGTGTTGGGCTTAGGGTAAGGCCCAATAAGGAGAATGGGCCCAATGTAGCAAATTGGGCCATTAGTGGGCTCGAGAGCTTACCTAGTGTTGGGCCTTTCATATTTTGATTGTGGGCCTTAGTCTTGGACCAGTTTGGGTTAAGGGTAAAATGGTCAATTTACCCTTGGAAGGATATTGTGTTTGGGCTAATGGTTATTTCGCTACTTTGGATAGTTCGGGATTCTTGGTGAGACGGTGGTTCGGGCATCTGCTTCTTCAGTTCAGAGTTTCGGCAGTTGCGAGGTGAGTTATCCTCACTATATCGACAGGGTCTACGACACCAAGGTCGGCCCTTTATCAGATGGAAATCCGGGTAGTTGTTTGTTATGTTATTGCTTTGTTATGCTTGCATCCTGGTAGTTAGGATAGTATGTGTTAGAGACCTAGTTAGGGTCGGTATCCTGATTTATAGGATGATGCTATGCTAGTGACCGGTTAGGTCGGAATCCTGGTAGGGATGTACTACGTATGTGATCTGCTAGATTGGTTGATTTGTTGTGAATTGTTATTTATGTGCACATGGTTGTTTGATTGGGTTTGGGTTGAGGCGGGTCCTGCTTTGTGCTGTAGGCCAGCCTACCCAGGGCAGACCGGTTATCCGAAGGCCCAACTAGCGGTCCGGATAGGCTGTAGGCACCAAGAGGGCGGACCAGACGTGTTGAGGCTCGGAGAGTGGACCAGGCCGACTGAAGGCCCGTTGCGGGCGGACCAGTCATACTGTAGACTCAGAGAGTAGACCAGGTGGATTGAAGGCCCGGTGCAGGCAGACCAATCACACTATAGACTCGAGGTATATGGTTAGACTCGGAGGGTGGACCAGGTGGACTGTAGGCCCGGTGTGGCGGACCAGTCACACAGTAGACCCAAAGTGCATGGTTGTTCTGCGTTCTGTTGCGATATGGCATGTTATGTGTATGGTATATGTGGTTGGTATTTTGGGGGTATCTCATTAAGCTTTCGGGCTTACAGTTGTGGTTTAAATGTTTCAGGTACTTCAAGAGACCGTGGCAAGGCAAAGGCATGATCGTACCGCTCCTCATGTTTTATGTGTTTATGATGTGCTTCTGGGGAAATACTCTGATAATAAATGTATTGAAAACCTTTTTGTAATAACTTTATGAAATTGGGTTGTTTTTGAAAAGTTTAAATTGGTTGGAATTTTTAGAGCGTTACAATTACCTTCATCATCAATCTTAACATCTGCTTCCTGTGTTTCTGGTACATGTTCACTGTCAAACAGTAGGTGTTGTTGTTGGATTATTGTCTAAGCCTGTAACTATATTTGGTATGTATTTGACTCGATTGTGCATGGTCCTTTTAGGTTGCCTTCACCAAAACAACTTGATAGGATGATTTATGGAGAAAAAGGAATAATTATGATTTATTAATATATTATATGAATAATATATTAAAGGAGAAATCATATTGTTTAATTAATATTAGTCAATAATTAATTAAAAATTAATTTTGTGACTAAAAGAGATTAATTAAACTTAAGGGGACTGGAATTGTAATTATAAGATAATTGCAATTGGGCTATGGATTACCTTGGAATATAGGTTGGACGAAATCTATGGGAAGCCCATATGATTTTCGTCCAAGGCATGTTCTAGAAGAGGTCCATGGGCTGCTTAGGCTTAAGCAGTCAAATTAGGGTTTCCTTGTTAGATAACCTTAATTGTCTGCCTATTTAAAGGACCCTTGAGACCCAAAAACGTGGCTTATCTTTTCAAGAGGGTTTTTGGACATTTTTGGAGTTCTCATTCTCTTTCTTCTTCATCCTTATTGCTTATGGTGTTTGTGACTCCATTAGAGGTGCAACACTTGAGGTACTAAGCTTTCAGAAGCCAAGGAATAGATTGTTATTGCTACATAACAATCAAAGGTAATTTCTAAACCCTTAATTCAGTTCATATTATGATAGATCTAGGGTTATGGATTTGGATTATTCAATTTCATATTCATTAGACAAACTAGATCCCAAGCTTTTAGGATTTGCATGTACACCATATGAATGATGTATTGCTCTAAACCCATCAGTTGTTTGGGTGACAAATTGACTCTCAACATTAGGTGTTGTTTGGGTGACAAATTGAGTCTCAATCCCAGTTTCTTTTTTCCCAAAACTTTCACCTTCTTCATAAACAATCGTAGACCCTCTTCCACCACTTCTACCCCCTCTTCTACCACCTCTTCCACCTCTTCTACCACTTCTTCCACCACCTCTCCCAAGTCTTGTGCAATTGGTTAATTATGGATTCAACCTTGGCCTTCCTATTTTCTTCTTAGGCTTTGGTGTTGGTTTGACTGAGGGATTCTTGCAAGACACTTTATTGTGCCCCATTTGCATACAATTATGACATTGGACAGTTCTACCCTTAGAGGAGACTTGGGAGAACCTGTCTTGATGCTCAGAGACATGCTTTTTCCTTTTTATACAAGGCCTTCCGAGCATCCTTCTTTTAACAGGTGGTAGTGGTTTGGTGTACGGTTCCCACATATTACTGCCATTAATAGGAAGGATGTTAGACTCATAAGTAGCTAAGAACTTGTCCTTACCAAACCATGTGCTGATGAATCTAGCTAGATCCTGTTGTGTGTAAATTATGGTTCATTGGGCATAGACACAGGGGATCCTAGAAAACTCCCAAAGTCTGCATGTACAGTATTTCCCCTTTAAGTTCACTCCATATGAGTGGAAGCCATTTCTCACTTCAAAAGCATTCAAACCATTAGGATGAACATACCAACTCCTGCAAATACATTAACAATTTTAATTAGTATACATATTGAGTCTCAATACTAAACTCATACATTGTCTTAATTTTATAATACTTACTTAATATCAAAAGCAAACTCATCCATTTTTTTAATAGGTCCTGGACACACATTATTCACCCATTTACGTGCTTCTTGCTTCAAGTTAAATAACCTTTCCATCATATATAGTCTAATCTCCTCAAGCATGGCCAACAAAGGCTTCTTTCTGGCATCAAGTATGATGGCATTAAAACACTCTGCCATTCCATTTTCAACAGCCTCACATGCCATTCCACCTTTAAAAAATGCCCTGCACCAAGATTTAGGCTCCCATGCCATCAAATGATCATAAGCAGCAAGATTGACTTCTCTGATCTTCTCCATATTTAATTTGAAGTCTCCTTCAACAGTTGACTTGACAATTGTCCAAAACATATTCTTGAACTCTATACCACTAAAGACCTTTCTGAAATTTGCATACACATGTCTTGCACATTGTCTGTGCTCCACATGTAGCAATACAACCTTTACAACTTCCAAAAGACCCTATCAATTACATTAAAAATTTTCATTAGTAACAGCTTGATACATGTATAAATGAAATAAAAAAAAGAGATAATCGAAAACATTACCTTGTGTTGATCAGAAATAACACACAAATCCAAGCCTCCTTGTAATTCCAGGTCATCATGTAATAGTTCCAAGAACAACTGCCAGTTAGGCTTGTTCTCAATTTCAACTACTGCCCAAGCAATGGGATACACATGGTTATTTGCATCCCTCCCTATGGCAGTTAGCACCTCAGCTTTACATTGTCCCTTCAAAAAACTCCCATCAATCCCTATAACTCTTTGACAACCAACTTTCCATCCTTCTTTGATAGCCTTAAAACATGTATACATTCTATGGAAAGTAGTAGTTTTATCAGAGTTACAGTGACAAATATTTGAATTGTACTCCCTAGATTGGACCTCATCAACTAATGTCCAAAATCCTAAACTTTTGTATCGTGATCACTCAACTTTCCATCTATTAAAGATGTAGGGTTTCAAAGCACTCCATGGATGATGGCAATGGGCCCCTTGATGAAATGTAGGTTAAAAGCCCAAGACTTGTCTTTTCCCTATAAATAGTCATGTATTATTCATTATTAGGGTTAAGAGTGAGGCAAAATGTAGCCGCCACGTGAGGTTTCTTATGTAGTGTTAGATTCTTTAGTCTATGCTGAAAGTGTAATTTATTCCTCCTGTTTTCAATAAATCGAGTGATCATTTGACCTAATCTTCATATTTGTGTTTGTTCTTATTTTCCGCATCTTGTTCATCAAATCTCAATTAGGGTTTTATTCCTAACAAGTGGTATCAGAGGGGGTCTTTGAAGATCTATTGACTTTTGAAGTATCGGTTCTTGATTTGATGATTTTCTGAACAAGTTATTGAAGATTATTAGTGTTTTGGCGCATTGGAATCAAAATTCTGTTCAAGCAACTTTTCATGGAGACTTATATATTTTGTTACTGTTCATCATGGTGATTTCGATCCTATTCTCTTTTTATTTATTATTTGTTTTTAGATGTGATTTGTTTTCGAACTCTAAGCCAAATCATCGTGTCTTATTTTTTTTATCACTATTGATTCTGCCGATGACATACTATTCTTGAGCCCATCTTTTATTGATTACTGTTCATTCGCTCCATTCATTGAGCCCATTGTGTTCGTTTCCTGTTCATCGTAAGTCAAAGTCTTTCATTCAAATTAAGCGTTCAATTTCATGTCGATTATGCATTCTTAAGTGCTGTTGGATTTCATTATTCTCGATTTCTGTTTGATTCTCTTTTTGTTCTTGTTCTCGAGTTTTGTTCTTAACATCGTTTTTGATTGAAGATTGATAATGATTTTTTTGAAAGTGAATCATCTCTTGTTATCATTATGTTCAATTGTGATTTTGGGTCCAGAATTGTTATTCAATGTTAATTGGGGATTCTCATTGATAAATTGATTGTTTGAGTTTAAAGAACCGATGATAAACAGATGAATAGAGTTGAATTTCAATTTGGATGGTCAAACCAGAAAAGTCAAATTCAATATTCTTTGGTTTTTGGTTTCCGATGAAGGTTTTATGTTGAATCGGTGAAGTTTTAATCCACGAAATCGATGATTTAGGGTTTTTGTATGTACCAGCATATGTTAGAAGTCAAGAACAGATGAAGATAATGATGAATTTAATTGAAAGAGGCCTTTGATCTGAAATCGATTTAAAAATAAGGATTTTGATGTTTGTCGAGTATTGTGTTCAGATGGTCACGCAATCCGATTGCTTCCAAATCTGAAAATTAAAAGAGATTTCGGAAGTAAATGCAATGGGAGAGTGATTTCGGAATTGAGATTAGAGAACTACAATGAACCTGATATCGGAATGAAGGCTAATGTATTTGCAGATTGTGTTTCGCATTTTGTCTTTGACTCGCAATCGCTACACCGCGTTCGTAGTTGATGTTGACTCACATGTTGATTGCAATGGTCTCGCAAGTGTTATATTGGTCTCGCATCTGTCTTGTGGTCAAAATTAGATTTTGGAATTGTGATGTTGGCCGGAATATTTCGGAACAAGCACCATTTTCAGAATTGCTATGTAGACTGCTCGGAATCGGAATTAAACATGTTGCTCATAACCGAAAGGTTGATCGGAACCAATTTGTATTCGGAATTTGTTTAATTTCGTAATCGGAATTCATGTTTCACGTTGCTGTCGGTGTTGTTCATTTAATCATATCAATTGGGGAAGAAGACTACAAAGTTTCATTTTTGACCCCTGCCACTTCAGCAGTTTGACACTTTTGGTCCCTGTTGTTATCACAGTTTGGCATTTTTGGACCATTTCCAGATTTTATTACAAATAAAGGGGAATATGGCACAGAATTATTAATTTTGTCCCCTGAATTTCTGAAAAGTGACAATTTCAGCCTATTTTTCGAGAAGTTTACAAATTTGAGGGTTGGTGAACAGTTTCGAATTCTTTAATGCACATATTTTTTTCGTGAACAGAAAAATAAAGATTTCATCAAGTCTTGGCGGTTGGGGAAGTCGTTTTTCGTGATAACGACAACTTTTCACTACTTTTTCGGATTTTATACTTCATTGTATATATCATTTCGTCGCGGGGGGAGCACAGTAATTTTTATCCATTCAAGATCATTCTCATGACCATAAGAAGGCTTTCTAATCACGTTTTCGATTATAAATCGGGGGAGAATTTGGTATGGTTATTCGAAATTGAATTAGTGACTTTTCAAAGTTGAAGATTTTTTTATAAAGCTTGTGGTAAAATTATGAAGGTAGCTTTTACAGTGGAAGTTCTTCATCGAGCTCTGCTAAAGCTTTTACAGAGAAGTATCCTTTACAGCGGAAGTTCTTTATCGAGCTCTGTTAAGGACTTGTTATATCTCCGAATTCTAGTATTTTCTCGATCAAGTGGCATTACGAATATTAAAGTTTGGGTTGTTACATGATATTTTTTGATGGATTATATCATTAGCGTATTTGAAGATCATTGTGACTTGGAGGGGGAGCTCTTCAAAGACAAGAAGTGATTCGGTTTCTTTGCTCTGAAACGGGTTTTTATGGCGGGCTTGGTTTTCATGAAGATTTTTTTGGGATTACATTCGAAAATGAAGTTTAAAGAGATTAATTCAGTGCTTGATTTATATATCCTAGAGCCCGTGTTTGAAGACTATTGAAGAATCAAGATTCGTGGATTGCTTCATCTATTCCTCGTTGCAAGATTTTTTTATTCGCTACATGCTTGTTTTGGAAGTTAAAGCATTGTCATCCATTCCATACTTTGAGGGGGAGATTGTAGGGTTTCAAAGCACTCCATGGATGATGGCAATGGGCCGCTTGATGAAATGTAGGTTAAAAGCCCAAGACTTGTCTTTTCCCTATAAATAGTAATGTATTATTCATTATTAGGGTTAAGAGTGAGGCAAAATGTAGCCGCCACGTGAGGTTTCTTATGTAGTGTTAGATTCTTTAGTCTATGCTGAAAGTGTAATTTATTCCTCCTGTTTTCAATAAATCGAGTGATCATTCGACCTAATCTTCATATTTGTGTTTGTTCTTATTTTCCGCATCTTGTTCATTAAATCTCAATTAGGGTTTTATTCCTAACAAAAGAAATTGCCCTACACTTTTCTCTATAACATTTTGACCATGAAACCTTGCAATGGAACTTGCTTTGAATAATAGCTTGCATTTCCTTACATTTCAGATTTGGTTTCCTAATCATCTCCTTCAGAAACTGCCTAGCTATCCATGTGGGATCCATAAGATCAACACTACGGAAATTCCTAACACAGGTATGTTGCTCAACCAATTTTTTGATTTGGGATGATCTTTCAGTGCTCATCTATGAGGCCCTTACAACAAAGGGACATTGAAATTTCTAAGGGTCACTTGCACATACAGCCACGAGCCTTACACTATCACATTTCTTGAACCTAATTGTGTAACCCCTACTTATAGAGTAATTTGTCAAACAAAGCTTTAGTTGGTGTAGTGATTCATACCTCTCTCCAAGAACTGGCTTCATATTGTTCCATTTCACCTTCGGATCATGGGTTGAGTATTAAAACTGCAATTTGTCTTCATCGACACCCTCACTATCACTCTGTTTCTCCTGCGCTGCTTCATCTTCCGACAGTCCTTCAAAATCATTTAGGTTTATCTCATGTATGGTGCATTCGTCAAGCTTCGTCTGTGAGAGTATTTAGGAACTCATCTTTGCATCGACTTCTTTGTTTGTATTTGAAAAACTCATCCAATTTCACGTCAATGGTATCGAAGTCATCTACTCTCTCCATTATCACTACAAAACAAAAATTAATCAGATATTATAAGGGAAACAAGATATTGGAGGACCACGTGGATTTTCTTACCTTTGATTCTTCTCAGGTAACGTTTTGCTTCGATGGAGGGTAAAAAAGGGTTTTTACAGAGCAAGAGTGGATGACGGGGAGGTTAGTGGAGGGTGATAAGGACAAGCCAGCTGGGGTAACCGGCTATTATAAGGATTATTGGTTCCTATGGCTAAACTGAGTGTAATACCCAGTAATCTGGCCTTTTTCATAAGTGAAATTTAATTTAAGACTAAATCTTAAATTGAGGCAAAACTTTAGGACTTTTTCGCAGGTTTCCTATATAGGGAAATCTACGAAAAAGTCTCATATATATATATATATATATATATATATATATATATATATATATATATATATATATATATATATTGAAATTTTATAAAAAAAATAGACATAATTAAAAATTACAAAGATATATTCTGCTAATTAAAAAAAAATTGAATGTAGTAAAACTGGTAAGTTTATATTAAACTGAATAATTCTTTTTACATCGTTGCCCTTTGTGCCCTAATACCCTTTTGACACACACACATCGCATACGATTTTTTTCAGGTTATCACCTCCGGCCACTCCATCACTTTCCTCCCCAGCGCGCCACTCCATCACCTTCCTCCGCTAGCGCCGCCGACTGTAAGTTCTCTTATCCATCTATGAATTCGATTTCTATCATCCGAAATCAATTTTCTTCTCCACCTCCGGCAATAAATAAACATGAAAGGTGATTTCGAATACGATTTTCAACACATTCACAGATTTGGCCCCAATTCGGGGCCTTGTCTGCATATTTACAGATTCGGTCTAGGTTTTAAATTTAATCGTGTTCTTATTCAACTTTCAACCCACCTTTTCTTCGCTTTGATTCGCTCTTCTATTCCTTTCTTAATTTCACCCCCCGATTGTTCAGTGTAAGTCGATAACAAGATGAGGAAGCTCAAGTTTCACGAGAAGAAGCTACTGAAGAAAGTTAATTTCTTGGAATGGAAGAGAGAAGGTGGACACAGAGAAGCTCATGTCATGCATCGCTACCATGTTACCGGTCGTGACGACTACAAGAAGTAAGAACCCTAATCCTAACCCTAACCCTAACCCTAACCATCTCCTTTCAATTTCCATGTTTTCAATTCCTGCGCTTCAATTACGTCAATCAATTAGCAAATTCATTTGAATTTCTGAAGTCAATTTCAACCAATTCATACTAAAATTAACATCTTCGTTCTTCTGGGTAAAACCAGGTACTCGAGTCTGTGTAGAATGGCGCAAAAACTCGTAAACATTTTGAAGCAGATGGATCCTAGAGATCCTTACAGAATCGAAATGACAGATGCCCTTCTTGAAAAACTGTGAGTTTATTATTCATATTCTTTGATTCTTTCTATTAAAATATATTTATTGAAATATATTTATATGATTGAAATGTAGATACAACATGGGTGTGATTCCATCTCAAAAAAGCTTAGCATTATGTGACAAATTATCCGTTTCATCGTTTTGTAGGTAAATATATAATTTCAAAATATATATTTTCCATTTTCATATTATTTTATAAAAAAAATTATAATATTCGTTGATTGTGTTATTAAAGACGTAGGCTTGCGACTGTTTTGGTGAGATTGAAATTTGCTGAACATTTGAAGGAGGCTGTGACTTATATAGAACAGGGACATGTGAGAGTGGGCCCGGATACAGTTACAGATCCTGCTTTTTTGGTAACAAGAAATATGGAAGATTTTATAACGTGGGTTGATACATCCAAAATTAAAAGAAAGGTTATGGTGTATAATGATAAGCTTGATGATTATGATGCAATGGTTTGAATTTGATTTGATTCGAATCTTAATGGTTAATGGGTTTGTGACATTTTTGTTTTGGGCTATATGAAAGAATAGCAATGTACTTTCTTTTTAATTATTATAACGTCGTGTTTTATTTTATTATTATTATTTTTTTAAGTTGATAGTAATGTGTGACATGTTTATTTGAATGATGATAAAATGAGGCAAATTAATTGGTCATTTATACAATGTTATTGTCCATAGGATGCCTTTAGGTAATATATTTGTTTTGTTAGAGTAAATTACATTTTTGGTAACTAAATATAACATTTTTTTTTTCAATTTTGGTCCTAAAAGATTTATAGTTTTGGTATTTATTTGATGTTCTTGTAATTTTTCTCTTTGTTTTAAGTAAACTGACTATATTTATTTGTACACAAATGATTTTTTCAACTTTGGGCTAGAAAAAGTTTTCTTGCAATTTTGGTTTTCATTTGAGGCTTTAGTTACAAGCTTTAGTCAATGTTCTTAGTTGAAATGAATATTTTTGGTCCTTTAATATAATTTATTATTGCAAATTTCATTTAATATGTAGTCATTTTGGTTAAAAAACTTGTTTTTGCAACTTTGGTCTACAATGTAGTTGTTTTCTTGCAACAAGGACCAAAAACATTACAAATAAGGACCAAAATTATAACAAAAAAACATTTTAGTATCCACACAAGTTAGACATGTAATCATAAAATCCTTAATGTAATGAATTTTTTGAGTTGGAAGGATGTATAAAATCCTCAAAACAAATAACACTCTTAAAATGAAACATTTTTCTTTCACCAAAACATAGCCTAACAAATAAAGGATTAAAGAAAAACAATACAAGATTTTCTATTTTCCTTCTTAATAAAACACAAATCACACATTACAAGTAAAATACAACCCACACATCTAAACCTAACATTCAAATCCCTCCCTAAAACATTAAAATAATAAAAAACATACACAATCTATAATATAATATATATACACAACTAAATAAAAATAAACAAACACTCACAAAAGTTCCTTGTCATAAAAAGCAAGAAGTTGTTTCACATGATTATTCCAAGCCGCCACATTTTGCCCATCAACCGTCACCCAATCAACAACCGTTGATCCCGGTTGTTCCCACCACTCTTCCAACTACATCACATTTTCATATTTAAATATTTCATTTATTAATTAAAAATTCAATTTTCTTTTTTACTTACCAATCCAGACACGTATTTACAATCTTCAAGACTCTTCTGAGCATTCACAACTCCATTCCTTAACTCGGGCAACCACTTTTCCATAATCGTCTTCTCTTGTTCAGAAGCCAAATCTAGACAATAGCTTGTTGTCCTACAAAAGGAATGGAATCAGAAACTGGAATCGGAATCAAAAGAACGGAGTATAATTATAATTCATCAAACATGGAATTTGAAGGATTCTGATGAAATTAAATTCTGTTTATTTTGCAGTGGAATGGAATCACGGATTCCAATTCCGTCGGAATCACTGATTCCAATTCTGTCATCATCACTGATTCCGGTTCCACCTTCAGATACCAGTAAATTCTGTTTATTTGGTAGCGAAATGGAATCATAGATTCTGATTCCAACAGAATCACAGATTCCGATTCCACCAGAATCACTGATTCCAATGCTTCGGAATCACTGATTCTGGTTGCACCTTCAGATAGAATTAAATTCCGTTTATTGAGCAGAAGAACGGAATCACTGATTCCAATTCCAACGGAATCACAGATTCCGATTCCAATGGAATCACGGATTCCAGTTCCACCCTCATACCTTTCATATTCTTGTTGATTGTGATAAGCATGGTTTAGTAACGCATGACCACTTTCCACAAGATCCCTCCTTATATGAACCAAATTGATAGCCTTTGCCAAGTCCTCCAAAACACAAGCTTCCGAACCCCGCAATTTCAAACAAAATTCCATCGATTCCAACACCGATGCCAAGCCGGCATCCGAACCTTCCAACCCTAAAATCAACCAAGGGCATTTTAGTAAAATTTCACATCACTCTAACACACACAAACACAAACACAGACACACACACCTGCAGGATATTGAAGGGCGGCAGAAACGCGACAAATGGAAGGAATCGCAGAGGGGTCTCGGGCACCTGCCCGGGCAGTCAAAAGGGCAGCATTCTTTTCAGCAGCAATGAGAGCATCAGGTCCAGTAGAGCCACCCATTGACTCCAACAATGCTTGTGGGGTTGATGGAAGCATGTAAAGGGTATTATCGGGATTTCTATAAAAAGCCGAAACTTCTTGATCAATCAAATCTTTCGCAGCATTTGATATCTCCATCACAACTTTACAAGCTGGAATAATCGTACTCGATGCATAGTCTCTTGCAGCTAACGGCTGTTTACTCCAAAATGCACCAGCATCCTACAACATTGTCAAAAAGACATAAATACCCTCATCACCCATGGAAAATTAAAAGTTAAAACTTATCTTATTACATTGTTTGCTTTAAGTAGAGCACTGTAGATGGATTTCAGCTCCAATCTTCTAGCATCAAACTCTTCGATTTTCTTCCATTTTTTCTTTAAAGAATCTTCAGCTTCCTTTCTTTCTTCACATAACATGTTTAATCTTTGTACTTCAGACATTAATGTTGTCAAACTTGCTTTCAATCCAGAAGCTTCTCTTTCTTTCTCCCAAACCTCCAGCTGTATAAAAACAAATGGATAAAATAACAAATTAAAATATAAAATAAATAAATATAGCTATTAATATTATTATTACCTCTAATTGTCTGAGACTACTCATGGTTTGTGAGGTTCCTCCAACATTAAGAGAATGTGAAGGGTCAAAGTCAACACTTCCATATAAACGTTTCAAAAGCTTTTGACACATGCTTCTAGCTTCTGCAGCTTTATTGAGTTCATCTTCTGTAGCAACAAATTGTTGAACATGTGCTTTCTGTAAACAAAAAGATAGATTTCATTATAAAGAAGTGAAAAGATGAGAGTAGTTTGAAGAGAGAAGGAAAGAAAGATAAATACCTGTCTTTCAAGAAGTTGATTTTGAGTTCCTTTTGAAGGCATATCAACTCCAAGTTTCCCATTTCCATAAACTTGAAAGGGTAATGGTGAGTTTACATCAGGAGAAGAATCATGCATTACTCTATTGTTTTCATATTTGTATCTTAACATATCTGCATCAGCTCTAATGTCGATTTTCTCTATTTCTTTTGTGATTAATGATTTCAACCTGTGTGTGTAAGTGGTTATGGCAAGAAGTAAGTGCTGAGGGCTTTTCAGACAATTGATAATTACATCTAGCACTTCATTGGGTATATCTCCATCAACATCGACACCTAATTTTGCAGCTTCCATTTGAGGATTTTGATGGATACCATTTCCTTCGTATGCAGGAAAAGATGAGCGAATCTTGTCAATCATTTGTACTGCGAGAGATTCACATGCCTTGCGGATGTTTCTTTCTCTGTTTGTTTCAATTAGAATTACATCGTCTGCAGGTTTTGACCCTTTTACAGTGGAATAAACGTCTTCTTTTTCGTTGTTCATTTGGAAGCTTGTGACAACTTCCATGGAAGAATCTGTGTCTAGTCTCTGAGCATTCTTGACTTGATTAACATAGAGGCGAAGTCGCTTATGGTATTCAGAAAATATCATCGCTGCTTCATCACATTGTTGATCATAAGCATCCAACATCACCTGTTTATGCCTGGAATAAGAATGATAATAAATGTTTTGCTGTTTGCACTATAGAATATTCAAACATAACTCCATGGTTTTGGATCCCAAACCTGTAATTCGATCGTTCATCAAGCATTCGTTTGCGTTCAGCCTCTTCACGAGAAACCTCCAACATTCGAGCTTTCAACTCCTTCCGCTGGCGTCTCACCATATGCCTCAACCTCTCCACCTCCTTCTCCGCCGATTCTCTCTCCTGCAAAGCTGTCTCTCGACTATTACTCTCCCCAACAATGGAACTCCCTGCTACTTTCTCCTTCCTCCTTCCTCCTCTACTCCGTCGTCCAGACTCACCACTTTTCGCCGTCTCTACACCACCATCAGCACCGGAGGCAGCGTTTGCGTTTTCCTTTCCGCCGTGAACAAGTATGTTGCGCCGGATATTATCAACCGTCTTCTCAGATTTAACCCTGTTCAGTAAAAAACTCCAAACAGGAATCATATTCCCACGGCAAACCCTACGAATTGCATCAGATGAAGGCATTGATGCTTTACTTGAAGCAATGTAAGGACCTAGTGGTCTATATCCCATTTCCTTCTGAAGCCAATCTAATATGGCATCTGGTTGCGCTACAGAGCTCGTTGAAGAGCTCTGCATTGTTGCGAGAAACCAAAAAGGGAAACAGAATTAGGGTAGTGAAACACCAAATTGGATAAACAGACACTGATTTTGAACACTTGGTATCTTCAATTTGAATGAATTAGTTTGGTGGTGAAAGTAAAACCCTAGAATTTGGGTTGAAGTGGGGGGAAGTACTGTAGAAAGAAAGAAGTAGATCTGCAGATTTTGGTGGGTTTGGCCGGCAATCTACCGAACTGAATAAAAAAAACAGTTCTTTTTTCTTGAATACAAACATGAAGCCGAATGTATGTTTAAAACAGAAGATAATTTATTAATGAGAAATTGAGTAATTTAATCTAATATAAAGGAATAATTTAATAATAATAAGGGAAAAAGTCTGAAAATCCTATATATTATATTTAAAAATAAAAAAACCCTATATAATTTTTGTGTACAAATTAACCACTATTCTTTCTGACGTGGATTGTTTTCATTATTTATGACCCGGTTAGCCTTAATAAACCGGTAAAATGTCTGATGTAGCTTATATAAGATGACATGACGTTAAATAGATGTAGCTTAATAAACCGGTAAAATGTCTGATGTAGCTTATATAAGATGACATGACGTTAAATAGATGATGTGGTATTAATTCCATCCGGGTTAAAATTGGGCGTGTCTCATTCTCCTTCTATAGAAGCTGCAATCTCATTCTTCTACTTCTTCTTTTGAGTTTAGCCTCGTTGACATGTCGTTTACTATCTGATTTCGCGTCATTACACATTGTTGTTAGACAAATTGTATCTTATTAATTATAAATCATATCATATAATCGTTTGTTTGTTCATCAACAGGGGATTTGAATTTTGATTATTTCAGCTTTCTATTTCCGTTAGGATAGTACATAATCCATTATGTAATTCCTTAACTCCCTTATATCTTTCCATTCACAAACCGGATTCTCTACATATGATTTTTTTTTTTGAACCAGAAGGGTAAGCTAAACACTAATAATGTAGAAGCTTTAATTTTCGGTTGTAATAATGGCAAATTACCTGGTGATGTTTTCCTTTTGCAAAACTTGCTTATCTTTTGAAAGTCGAATTGTAAGAAATTAGGATTTGCTAGTGGAGAGTCTAGATTCGAAATCAATAAAGTAATGCCCCATTTATTTGCAAATAAGCTGAAGGGTGGTATTTAAAATATTCGGAACGGAATACTTAAGTTCTTATTTTCTTAGAGACACAAGAAGTAAGTGATTAACCAACAATCACAACAATCACAGCTTATTAAATGTAATACTTTTACATTTTGTGCAACTAATTTGGAAGATCAATTTCATATGGCTGATGGCGGGATAACAACTAACGTGCCTATTATTCGTACAAAACTCAAAACAAGAAAATCGTCTGAAAGGATTATTAAGATCAAACTCTGAAACCCAGTTTTTGATAAGGATGGAGGTGGATCTACACAGAACAAACCTGTTAATTTAGAACAATATATTTATGAACTGGAATGGGACAAAACTCCAGTCGTTTGTGATGTTTTTTTTTTTTGATACTTGGAACTTAGTATTCCTAGCCTTTTGTAATGTATGTCTCCTTTTAACATGTTTATATTCGTGATATGTTGTTAATGGAGTGGTATAATTGTTCTATATATTGCATTGTATATTCTTGTCCCATTTTTTGTTTATCACACCAAGGGAAAAATAGTCAAATGCACGTAATCTAGTATTCCTATTTTTTGTTTTGCATTGTATATTATGTCCCATTTTCTTGTATGCTAAAGACCCAAACCAAGGGTAAAATGGTCATCTTCTTTATGCTTTTTATTTTCTGTGACAATCCGAAAACTTTCCGTCACTGTATGTCACACCCCCAAACCAAGGATGACGGAAACGTCCGGGGGTGGAGGACTTCATGTGTAGTATCATAACAACAATGGCAATAGTGATGAAAGTAAACACAACCAACATATATATAATTGAAAGAGTTACATCATTGTATGAATTACATGTTTCAAAATCAATTACAATATGTTGACAAAATATGATAAGTTTGACGCCTCAACGTCCCATCCTCAAAAGTACTTTGTTACCTGTTTAGCGATTTCCTGAGAATACAAGTAGTTTGAAAAAGTGTCAACACAATGGTTGGTGAGTTCATAAGTTTTTGTATATAATTATGAAAAGCTTGTCATGTAATTGTATAGTTGTTCCAGAAAAATCCGATATTTTCCTTACAAAAGTTATGTAGTCCTAAATACCAGGATCGAAAATGAACAAATATTTGTCATACTTAAAAAATATAAAGGTGGTTTTAAATTGGCATAAAACCTTTCTGATGTGAGAAAAATTCCGTAATGAATGTTGTGTAGTCTTAAATACCAAGACCAAAAGTATACAATAAAGTATGTAATTGTTGACGTAAAAAGTGATTTTAAATCGACATAAAACCCTTTTTGATATGAAGGCGTATAAGTATTTTTCCATACTTAAAGTAATTTCAGTGAGCTAAATAGACATAACTCGCTAATTTAAAGTTAGAACCCGTAAATCTTATGATTGTTAATACCACATGTGAGTTATTATAACCATACTAGACATAGACGGCCTCGTAATGCGACGTTCTTCAGGCGTCGCCGTTAAATGACACTTGTCACCACAGACCTGCCGGTCTAGCTGTTGCAAGCAGCTCTGGTGTGGGTTTGTCAAACCCAATATAGATCTATACACAACTATCACGTTCTCCCTACAAGAGACTCTGGTTACAATTTACAGGACTTTTTGACTTTGTTACTTTGGAAGTAACCCGAAGGGAATGACTCACAAATTTATTCATTAACAGATTTACGTGAACTAAACGGAAAAGCTTTGGTAAATAAGTTTGAGAAGTAAATGATACATAAACTATACCTATTATAGTTTATCCAAAACGTTTGTAATGTATGAGAATTCTTTTATGAATGCTTTAATGCTATGAATCCATAAACTATGCTCATTATAGCTTAATATACGTGTTCTAAATGAATGAATAATCTTATCATGAATGACTATATTTCAGTTTATGATGATAAACTAACATGGAAACACATTCAATATTTGGAACTTATCGTTATACACTTTGCTCAACATAATACAAAGTGTTATGAAAGTTATAAGCTGTTAACAAATTTTCAACCTGTCTACACTGTTTTTGAAAATTCATAGGAAAATCATACGAAGCTAAAAACTAAATCCGTAAATTCTGAGAGTTCCCAAAATGTGTCTAGTTTACTCATAATTTTTATCATGATTTTTAATGACCTCCAACTTGGGTGAAAAAGTCCATAATCACAGACTGGTCCGGATTGGTGTTTGAAATGATAGGCAGTTTTGTAAAAATCGCCATAAATTGTAGAAAAATCGTATGGAGATGTGCAAGTAGTCATTTTAAAGCTAAGAACTGGAACTATTTACACCTAAAACAGTTTTGAAAACTAAAATGTTTAAGTGGTCCAAAATAGTCCGTGAATGGGGTTGAACTTTTCTGATGAAGGCTGTTAGAAAAGTGTAGTTATGTTCTTGGTGTTTTAACTTGTATCCCCCCCCCCCCCCCCCCTAAAAACTTGAGAAAACATGAAAATATGGGGGTATGAACTCACCTTAAGTGTTTTCAGTAGATGATTGTTGAAGAATGGAGGTGTTTAACTCAAGAACACTTGGAGATGCCTTGAAGATTTTTGAGAATCTAGCATCATAGTTATGGAGTTTGTATAAGCTATCAATGATTTGAGTAGAATGAAGTGTAAAAATCACAAGGAGGATGGATTACACTTACCAAGAGTGGAAGAACACTTGATGATCAGCCTTGAGATCTTGAATTAGAGAGAAAAGTTGGAGAGAAAAAGTTGGAGTTGATTCTTTGGTGGAATGAGAGTGATTAAAGAAAATGAGGAGAGAGGTTGAATGACCAACCCTAGAACGTGGGGATGGCTTGTGAGAGGGGTAAAAAGTACAAGGAAGTGACAAGGTATGGTGGGGAGGAGTGTGGGTTAATCATGGAGTGGGTATGGGGTTGCTTGTGTCATAAAATAAGGTAAAGTCAACACTCTACCTTTGTACTTTACCTACTCTCTTTTGGATAAGGTTTTATTCTTAAAATATGATTAAATCATTAATTTAGGGGCCTTATATTTTAAAATAAAGTTTTGGGTGAAAATCCTATGTTAAAACAATTAAAAACGGGCTTAAAACGCGAATTTAATTGAAAACCGGGAGAAAAAGGGCTTCCCAGCGAGGCCTCTCGGTCCTAGGCCGAGGTTCGGTCCCTAGGCCGAGGTTCGGTTCATGCTGATGCTGAGTCGGAAGCGAGAGGCACGAGCCAGAAGAAGAAACGAGGGGCGAGGGTCCGTCCGAAGGCTCGGTCCGAAGTCAGAAGCGAAGGTCAGAAGGTTCGGTCCGAAGAGAAGTCAGAAGCGAAGGTCAGAAGGTTCGGTCCGAAGAGAAGTCAGAACCGAAGGAACTGTAGTGAACAGTAGTGAACAGTACCTTCGGGTTCGGTTCTTCCTTTTATGCGAGGTTCGGCTAGGATGAACAGTACCCTCGGTTCGGTTCAGCAGCCTTCCTCATCAGGAGGGTTCGGTTCCTAAGAGGGGTTTCGGTTCCTTAAGTCCGTTTTTCGCGTAGACTTCCGTTTTTGGGCTATTTTCGCCAAATTCGAGGGTCAGGATGCCCCGAGTGATTATAGAAAGTTGGGAGAGATTTCGAGAGAGATTTGAGAGAGATTCCACATACTCAGAGAGATTTGGGAGAGATTTGACATTCTTGGAGAGATTTCACATACAAAGAGATATTTGGGAGAGATTTCATATTCTTAGAGAGATTTGGGAGAGATTTGACATACTTGGAGAGATTTCTCATACAAAGAGATATTTGGGAGAGATTTCACATACTTAGAGAGATTTGGGAGAGATTTGACATACTTGGAGAGATTTCTCATACAAAGAGATATTTGGGAGAGATTTCACATACTTAGAGAGATTTGGGAGAGATTTGACATTCTTGGAGAGATTTCGCATACAAAGAGATATTTGGGAGAGATTTCACATTCTTAGAGAGATTTGGGAGAGATTTGACATTCTTGGAGAGATTTCACATACAAAGAGATATTTGGGAGAGATTTCACATACTTAGAGAGATTTGGGAGAGATTTGACATTCTTGGAGAGATTTCACATACAAAGAGATATTTGGGAGATATTTCACATTCTTAGAGAGATTTGGGAGAGATTTGACATTCTTGGAGAGATTTCGCATACAAAGAGATATTTGGGAGAGATTTCACATACTTAGAGAGATTTGGGAGAGATTTGACATTCTTGGAGAGATTTCACATACAAAGAGATGTTTGGGAGAGATTTCACATTCTTAGAGAGATTTGGGAGAGATTTGACATTCTTGGAGAGATTTCACATACAAAGAGATATTTGGGAGAGATTCTCGATAAGAAGAGATAGAGTGAAAACGATTGAGAGCGTTTTCGTGTGTGATGAATGTGAGTGTCCGGCTTCGAAATGCAAGGTCCGTAAACCCCGTTATGCCATGTTTTAGGATCTTACACACTCCCTATGGGTATGCAACATTGTTTTATTGTTCTTGTTCATTGTTTAGCATTAAGGTTAAAGAAATTTAAACACACGAACTTTCCAAGTGATGTTTTCCATTAAGATAGTGAGTTATACAGAAATTACATAATACAAACCCTATTATACAAGGTTTAATTGAGTTGACCGGTTTGACTCGTTGACCTTGTCCGGCTTAGACTTGACCCGAATTTGACTATTGTCACACTGTAACCCGTTTCTGTCAGTAAAACCGTTTGTATTTCCAAAATTTCCCGTTAACTTTTGGGTTAAGTTAATTAAATTGAGACCTTTATTATAATCTCGTGAGTGTCCAAACCCATTAGAAACAAGTTAAAACATCCCAATTTTTTTATTTGAAAAATTTTTAGTTTTGACCACGTCGGGTTACGACAACTAAATCGGGTACGACCAAAAGCCCCGTTTAACGTCGATATCGGGTAGATTTCCACCGAGCCTCAAACTCAAACCCTATATAAAGTTGAGTGGGCTTCATTTGAAGCTTTTTCACTCTCTCTATCTCTACAAACTCAATCTTTGATCCAAAAATCACCCTTTCAAGCTCCAATTTGGTATGTAATCCATCCTAGCTCATAGTATAACATGTTTAGCTTTCAAATTCGTGTTTAAATCATGAAAAAGGACCAAGAACATGTGTTTACGGCCCAGGAACTATCCCAAACCACAAACACACATAAATGGGGTTTTGGAGCCCCAAAACCCTTCCAAACCACTTCTGGAGCTTATATATGACTTAGGGGCTTACAAGATTGGACTTAGAACACCAAAACCTTAACATTTGAGGGGTAAACATGATTTAATGGCCCAAGAACATGCTTGAACCGTAAACACCCATTCAAGGGCTGCAAACACCTTTTAAAGTGTTAAGATGCCCCTTAAACACCTCCTAAGCCTTGGAATAATGTCTAGAACCATCCACCTTTGTGTTAGGGACCTTAAACATGAAAGAAACCATCCCCTTAGGAGATTACGGCCGTAAACCCCCCAAGAAATGGTTCCTGGGCCGTAAACTCCTATAAAGTGGTCAAATGGTGCCCTAACTTCCTTCCATGGCTTGTACTTTGGACTAGAAACACTTGTGCTTAACCTAGGGACACCAAAAAACATAAGGAATGAGTATATGAGAGTTTATGGCCGTAAAATCCTAGTTTACAGCCATAAACTCCTTGCAATGGTCCCTTTGATGGTTTGATTTTCTTCCAATGCCTTAAAACTGAACCTAGCATCATCCCACAAGTGTTGTAAGACCATTTAGCAACCAAGATCCCACCACCCATGAGTTTACGGCTGTAAACTCATGGGGATATGGTCTTAGGGCCGTAATCTCCATTAGGAGTTTGCTCTTGAAGAGCAAACTCCATATTTAGGCCATACACACCCTTAGATGCTACCCGGATCACTCCTAACACTTGAAATGAAGTGTTTTCGTGCCTTGGAGTGTATATTCTTATCTAATTAGTAGTTCAAAGTCTAATTAGATACAATTATGTATCTCTTCATATTACATAGGAACCTCGCGTGTACTCAAGCCCCGAACTAACACTTAGCATCCAACCGACACATTTCTCGTCCGGTGAGTTCATACCCCTACACCTTTTTCCGTGTTTTCAATGTTTTCAGGGGGAATACAAGCAAAAGTACAAGGATATCTTGTACTCAAACTTATTATTTCATTGGAAATGTTTCATATTTCGTATGCTTTTAACACCAGAAACCGTATTAACCAACTGTTTAACTTGCAGAGTTAGTTTTCAAACTGTTTGTGAAACTTGTTATAAAATGTCATATCTTATATTTCACAAATGATTTTTCCATGTAATTACTGTTAAAAGCATTAACTTAGTACTTTTGATTTCGTCCTCGGTAACACTCCACAGAGATACGCGAGTGGAGGACCACCTTTTGTAATAGGATTTTCGCATTATTACTTGTAAATTTGTTATTCTTAAAAATTGGAGACACGTCCTCTGAAACACTCCACAGAGATACGCGAGTGGAGGACCGCCCCTATAACCAGAATCTCCTGGAGGGAGAACGTGACTTGAGTGTATAGATCTATACGGGGCTGACTACCCCGCACCTGGCTGCTAGCTACAGTCGAACCGAAAGGTTCAAGGATGACGAAAGTCATAATATGATATTGGACTTCTTATTGCCATATCTAGTCTATCGTATGGTTATGGAACTCGCAATTTGGATAACAGAGATTTACTTGTTAGTAATAATGAACCTAGTAACTAGTTTACTTCCTACTTATTAGTTTTATATACATGTTAAAACTAATGCACTTTATAAGGATAACCAGGTTTTCAGAATACTTCTCTTAACATTGCAAGTATGGTAGATACTTGTACACTTCATTCCTGATCGATAACCAACTACCAACTTTTAGGAAAATAAAGGTTTTTCCTGGGATAACTTAACTGTTCTTAACCAAAATGGGTAACATTGGATAACTAGACTTTTCTTATAAAAAAATATGAGATTTTCTTGGATAACAACTTTTTCAGAAAACCAAAGGAAACTTGTTCATTTTCAGAAAACAAACCACTCATGAACTCACCAACTTTATGCTGATTTTCAAACTGCTTGTATTCTCAGGTCCACATTAGACAGGTACCTCGCAATCTTTAGAGAAGACGGAGCGTCTAGAAGTCACGTCTTAACTTTTGTTCATTTTGGATGTATAAATCTATAAACATGTATAACTTGGTTTTCAAACAAATGTAAATACTTCTATGTAATGTAATGGTTGTGTTTACTACGCTTACTATGTACATTGGTTGTGATACTTAACATGACGTCACCTCCGCCCCGGAACATTTCCGCCTTCGGTTTCGGGGTGTGACATTTTCCACATCATGAGCAATATGAAAAATTTTCCTGTTTTTATTTTTCTTTTCTGTGAACCGATTTTGTTTGCAGTTGGGCAAAATCCTCAAATTTTACTCAACTTTTTGTTTATGGGTAGCATCATACCATAGCATACATACCAAAAAAGATAAAAACTCCATTCATGTGTTGACAAAAGAAAGTGACAATTACACTTAAAAATCAATTTATTTTGCACCGGACCTTATACCAATTTATTTTAAAATACATGTAGTGTAATTTTCCATCTGTTAAGTTAATTGTTGTTTAATTCATTAATTGAGGCACAGGTTCATCTTTCCAGAACTATAATGACAACAAAGTGACAACTATACCCTTGAAAAATCCATAAATAAGACTTCATGGTCCCGGTCTATGTTTGAAGTATTAACATATATGGGTTCTAGACTTCATGGTTTCTGCTCCTTTGCTTTTGGTAGTTGTTGCTGCTTTGTCTCTTTTCGGTTGATTTTCCATAGTTTGGAGTTGACGATTTTCCATATAGGTAATTGATGGAATTGTAGAATATGAGTTTAGGAATATGTAATATATAATCAATTGAATCTATTGGCAGCATTAATCGAAGCATCAAAACCTAAATCGAAGGGTCTTTTGTGGATCATCATTTTTTTAGTCGACATTAGTTTTCCCGCCAATCTCCAACTCAACGATCCAAACTCCACACTGGCAATCCCAAACGCCAAATTGGCAACCCCAATCACGAATTGGACCTAGTCCGATCGGTACAAACACGTTCCAATAATCAATTTTTCCAGGGATCGCAAAGTCAGCGATACTGTAATAAATTGTTGATTGCATGTTCTTGAAGATGGAGAATAGGAAGAGATGTAAGACGATATTGTTAACCGATTAACTATGAAAACCTGATGAAAGAAATAAGTTAGGCGGTCTAAAAAATAAAAGCGGTTTAAATGGACCTAAAAATAGTAAAAGGGTTTTCTTTAAGCATATACCGATAATATATAGGTTTTTTTGTGGTTTTCCCTAATAATAACTAATTTTTATAAAATTTTGAAAAATGACCGGTATTTTCAGAATAGAGCATTCTGAGAAGTAATATGTATTTCGAACTATAGGGTGGTAGATGAATCTTCGATTTTGGAATATGATATCGTACATTTCGGGCTCCCAAAGTCAATTCTGGAGTATGATAGTTAATATTGTACATAGAACTGACATTTCGGATACACGAACACACATTCCGACACCAAAAACAAGATATTTCGTCCCTACATAAAATGGTATTCCATTTAGTTAGTCACTTACTTTGGATCATCCATAATTCTCTATTATAATTGCTAGAAGATGAGTTTCTCAGATAGTGAGCATGAAGAAAACTTTACCAACTTGCATGTTTACTTGCACAACCTTGATCGGACGAACCCTCTTAGTTACATGTTTACTTGCACAACCATGTGGTTCCCTCATTAAAAATTAGGTAGGTCCTTAATTTTTTCAAATACTAAAAGGTAGGTCCTAAAAAATTTCTATATAATTTCTAGGAAATACTAAAATTTAGGTAGGCCCTACGACCCACCTTGGGTGTATGTAGCTACGCCCTTGAAGAGGGGACTACCTAAAAATATGTTCATCGGTATGGATTACTTATATAATTTCTGAAACTTGATGAGTTAATTGATTAGATCTTATTTGCCATGTGTATATGTTCATTTTGGTTCCATAAGCTTTGTGTTCATCAATATGGATTACTTATAGCAAAAGAGTTGTCCTTTTAGACGTTTTTAGGTGTTAGGAACCATAAAAATGTGATCTTGTCCCTTGTATTCCCTCCATGTAAGAGTTGTGATGTCTTAATGATCATTGAGTTAAGGTTTTAGCTTTTGGGCTTTGCCTAGGCATGAAAAGTCATAAAGGTGGCAACTTTATGACTTAAGCCGATGTTGTGAGCCTAGATCTGAGTTTGGATGGAAAGGCCTTAAGGAATGAGCTCTTATTATGAAGATTGGATTCAGACAAAGTGCATTGGGTGTACCAATGGGTACGTTGTGCATACTACTTTAGAGGCCCGTTACCTGTAGTTTTGGTTGGTTTGCGTTTACGCCCATCGTAACAGATGAGTACGCAGGGCGTACTCAACCAGTTGACCTTCCCTTGACTTTTTTTGACTTGTGTACTTTGAATTTGACTTGGGTTTGACCAAGTTTAACTTAGGGGCATTTTGGGTATTTTGAGTTGTAATTTGAGTCTAGGTCACCGTTTGTTGTATAGATGACCTATAGAGTTGACATTTGGAGCAACATTCTTTTCTACTATCTTTTCAGATTGTAAGGTGAGGTTCCTCACCTTACTTACGAGTCGAAAACACCAATTCCGACCCAGTAGATTATTATTCTAGTTATGAATGTTGTTATGTTGTCATGATCTATTACATCTGCATGATTATCTGCTACTATTATACGTTTTATCAGTTGCATATGTCGACATAGTGCGGTTTGGATTGAGGCTTCACTGCTATGTGTGTAAGCCAACAGATCGGGACATTTCAGCCCGATGAATGATTAGGCCGAGGCAATCCAGTCCGATGACTGTGGGCCGGGGGTAATCCAATCCGATGACTGAGGACCCAAGGGTATTTCAGTCTGATGATAATGGACCCAGCATGCATGTTTGTATATGATATGTTACATGGGGTATTTTGGGGAGACTCATTAGGATTTGGCTTACAATTTATGTGTTATGTTTAAGGTACTTTAGATGATCTGGGTAAAGCAAAGACGTGATCGTACACATATTCCAACTTTTATGATAATTGATTTTTGGGATACTCTGATTTGTGGTTTTTTTTGACTTTTGGAAACTAATTTTGTAAACATTTATGGTTTTTGGGTTGATTATGAAAAATGAATTTTTTACCTTGATTTTTAGGATGTTATAAGTTAGTATCAGAACCCTAGTTTAAGCGAATTGGATAAGCACTCGTGTGGATCCAAAATTAAACTAAGGATTAGTAAGGTTTTCAAAAAATTAATTACCAAATTATTTTCATAGAAAGAATTGTTTTCAAGGATAACCACAGAAGGATGAGATGTGTACGATGTGACATCCCCAAATTTCTCGGCCAGAAAAGACCGATTTAATTTATGCTTTTTAAAAATCAAATCAGAGAAATCTTTATAAAAGTTGTTGCGGAGTTGGTCCCCAAAACAAAATATGATAAAAGTTTGTCAAAACCTTTCTTTAAGAAATATATCATTTCTTTTTATATCAAAACCTCGGGATGTCATGTTCCAATACAGATCAAAAGCATAAACAAGACATTATAAGCCTTACGACAATTATTTGTAACTACTGGCCTATAATCCAAAATTCACTCATCATCATCATCCGACTATGCTCGGGGTCCTCTACCTGTAATATAAACAACTGAGTGGGTCAGGCTTGGAAGCCTGGTGAGCATATAGGGTTTTCAACCCACAATACATAAATTTATTATGTTTATACATCAATCAATCAACCTAACTACCCTAAACCCCATTATTTTATTTATTTCTTAAGGGTTTACCCTAAGAATCAACTATCACTCCTTCCTAAGGATTCATCCTAAGGAATAGACACAAAGTCACCTCGTGACCGGGTTTATACAACGGGCACTAATTCCATAGCTGCCAAAGTTTATTCAACATGTGCTAAGTCCATAGCTCTCATTTATCGACAGTATTATTTACAGGTGTTCTCTCCTGCAATACATGTCAATGGGTTTTAGAGTACAGCAAATGAACATATAGTTCATTACACCTACAGGTTGCGGGCCTGCTAGTGTTCCATAGACTGTCTAGAATAGTCCATGGTTGTCATCCATACTCTGCTGAATGACGGGGGCCAACAATTTGGGTAAGTGATTCTCTCAAATTTTCACCACTCACCCTCAACTCATGATCAATATTATTGATCATCTCCTTTATCCAACTCACCTTTCATCATACCCACTATTTCATCTACCCATGTTCTACCCAACATATTTTGTAGATAAAAAGCATATACAGTTTAAAACTTGTATAAAACATCAATTCAACAGTCACCTCAGTCAAACAATTAATATATTTACACATAACACGTATTCCAAGGTAAATACTTCATATCTATGTGTAAATTGAAAGTAACTACACACTCACTTATTTTGGTGAAAATCGGGCAACAATTCGTTTCCTAAAACGATCGTTTCTAATAAAACCGGGAGTTTTATTGAGAAACCGGGCTCTGCGAAAGGTCGGGCTTCGAAACCGAAAAGATAAATTTTCCGGGCTTCTCGGGCTCTTCGTGGGGTATTCCGGGCTTTACAATTGATACCGGGGCTTTGCGGGATGTTAAGATGAAGAAAATATGGAGAGAGGGGCTAAAAATGGCTAAATTCCAAAAGTAACCGGAAACCCTCGCAGGTACCCTTCTATTTATAGGGTCCGAAGTTTGATCCAACGGCTGAGAAGTCTCCGGATCCGACGGCTAAGAGGCTTCGCAGAGGGTCTCGCACATGCCTCGCATGGCTCGCACCTGGCTCGCACATGCCTCGCATGGCTCGCACCTGGCTCGCACATGCGAGGGCTCGCTGTCGGCTTCTAAGTGGACCGCGGCTTGCTGGCGCACCTGCGAGGCTCGGAGCTAGGCTATGCGAGGCTCGGACACACGCGGCAGCTGGGCGAAGCTTCGGCTGGGGAGCTGGCTGCTTCGGATTGGGCCTCCTCCTCGGTCGAATTAGAAGAGGACACGTGGCTCGCATGACTCAGCAGCCTCGGTGACTCAGCAGCCTAATGACTCAGCAACCAGGTGACTCAGCAGGACACGTGTCACTTTCTAAGCGAGGGTGACGTGGCAATTGTGTGACTATGCGAAATTTCTCGGTTTTCGTGCCAAAACTTCTAAAATCCATAACTTTCGCATACGAGCTCCGTTTTTGACGTTCTTTATATGCACGCGTAGCTAAAATTACGATCTACAACTTCCGTTTAGACTTCGTCGGCTAATTTTGACTTTAAATTTTATATTATTATTTTTAACAGACCGGGATAGGAAATCCGTTAAAAATTCATAACTTCTTCATCCGACGTCCGTTTTCGTCAGACTTTTTACCGTTGTGCTCCTAATGACGAGACCTTCAATTCTCGTTTAGGTTGTGTCGGCTAAAAATCGCTCGATCTAAAATTCGAGTTTTTAGCTGTCTACTGCTACGCTGAAACTTCGAAAAATCATAACTTCCTCATACGAAGTCAGATTTGGGCGTTCTTTTTATCGAACTTCTCGGTTTAACGAATAATACGACTTTTGTTTAGATTACTAAGGCTAAAAAGTAGTTTATCAAAAACTCACTTTTTACGACATTCAGCACCGTGCCGGTTTTGTCGCGAAACTTCAATAGGTCATAACTTCTTCGTTATAACTCGGATTTTGGTATTCTTTATATCCCTGAAATCCTTGTTTCGACCACTACAACTTTATGTAAAGATATCGGGCTTATCTCACACTTTAATTTTGACGCTTATTTTTTTTTTAATTAATTAAACCCTAATAATTAAGCATAAAACACATAATTCACATAAAATTCACATAATTCCTTTTCATTTCTTCTAAATGAGTTACAAAGGTTAACCTAGACCATTATGTCAATATTAATGCCTAGCCTAGAAACACGGGCGTTACAACTCTCTCCCCCTTAGGATGATTCCGTCCCCGGAATCATACAACGACAAACAACTACGGGTAGCGACTCACTATGTCACTCTCCGTTTCCCAGGTGGGATTTGGCCCATTTATAAGTTTCCAACGTACAGGCACTAAATCGACTATCTTATGTTACAACTTCTTAGTCTTACGGTTAACGATTGCCTCAAGTTCTCCAATTAATCTCTTGTTCTCGTCCAACCTTAACTCAGAAATGGGAATTATGTCGGGCACACCTCCCGTGAACTTTCTCAAATAACACACATGAAAGGTGTTATGAATACCCTCTAGTTCTTCCGGTAACTCTAGCTTGTAAGCTTGATTCCGGATTCTCTGAAGAACTTTAAATGGTCCAATAAACCTTGGACTCAACTTTCCCCTTCTACCAAATCTTATAAGTCCCTTCCACGATGAGACTTTAAGTGAAACCGAATCTCCAACTTCGAATGATATCGGTTGTCTTTTCTTGTCAGCATAGCTCTTTTGAGCAGCTAACATCTTTTTCCTAATCACTTACAACTTTTCAGCAATCTAATGGGCTATTTCAAGTCCCATAAACTGCTTTTCCTCTTATAGACTCCTCCAAAACATTGAGGTAAAACGGCTGTCACGATCGGATACAATCGTTAACGAAACACCGTGAAGCCTCACACTTCCTTCACATAAGAATTCACGAGTTTATCCATAGACCATTTCTCGATTGCTGCTATGAAATGCGCACTCTTAGTGAAGCGATCAACGACTACCCAAATCATGTCGTGACCGTTCCTTGTTCTGGGCAGTTTAGTCACAAAATCCATGGTGACGTCTTCCCATTTACCCATGGGTACGGGTAAAGGTTCTAAACTCCCATACGGTTCCTGATGTTGTGCCTTAACCCTAGCACAAGTTACACACTCGGCCACATACCTAGCAACATCGAGCTTCATCGTCAGCCACCAATAATAGGGTTTTAAATCCCTATACATTTTTCTACTGCTGGGATGAATCGAGTACATGGTCTTGTGAGCTTCTTCCATCAGAAGATCTCTTACTCCGCCCGTCTTAGGTACCCAAATCCTATCTTGGAATACCTTCAACTCTTGGTTGTTTGTACCGAATACTAACATTTTGCCCAAACGTGCTTCCTTTCGGTCATTTTTCTCTAAAGCTTCCTCTTGAGCTTTCTTTATACTTTCCACAATTGTCGAGACAACTTCAATTCTCAACGCTCTTGGCCTTTACTTTTCAAGGTTTACCTTCCGACTGAGAGCATCAGCAACCACATTTGCTTTACCAGGGTGGTAAAGTACCTCGCAGTCGTAATCCTTGAGTAACTCTGGCCAGCGTTGTTGCCTCATGTTCAATTCCTTCTGATTAAAGAGATATTGAAGACTCTTATGATCAGTGAAAAGTTTACACTTTGTGCCATAAAGATAATGCCTCCATATCTTTAGGGCGAATACTACCGCTGCCAACTCCAAATCGTGAGTGGGGTAGTTCTTTTCATGCTCTTTCAATTGCCTCGATGAATATGCTATTACCTTATCCATTTGGGTCAGAACACATCCTAACCCAACTCCAGAGGCATTACTATAAACTGTGAAGTCATCAACTCCTTTAGGTAACGACAGAATCGATGCTTCACACAACTTCTTCTTTAACTTCTCAAAGCTTCCTATGCTTCTCATTCCAAGTATAGACAACTCCTTTGTGGGTCAAAATGGAATCGCGATCGAAGAAAAGCCTTGGATAATTCAGTAATAATATCCAGCTAATCCTAAAAAGTTTCAGATCTTTATAGGACCTTCAATCGTAACCTTCGAGTTACAAAATAATTCCTTATTGAGGACTCCTTCTTCTTCTTGGAATAAGTACTTTCCTTCATTTATTATAATAGACCGATGGGTCATGTTCTAATGATCTCTCATTGTATACTGCACTACTTAGACTCAGATCTCCTTGGGACAATTTCCAAAACAAACTACACCTTCCTTCATGTTCTAATGTGATACAATCACAGTTCAACATGTATGATTCCTAATTATCAACTTCTTTAACAATTAGTGCGATACTTCTGTTGATCGCTTTAATCATCTTTTACTTCAATCTTCTGGCTTAAGTCAAATGCTACATCGAACTTGGTTCTCTGAACCACGTAACATACTCATCTTAGTCGGACTCGATTCAATATGACCTCTAAGGTCGGAATAACAATCATCTTCTTAGTCATTACCGAAACGATGGTAACGACAGACTAGAACAAGACGGAATCAAATAATAGCTTCTTGGTAACCTTGTGACTTTCTCTGATCCAAGTGCGAGTCCTGTGCTTCCAGTAGTATAGATCTCTACTACTATTCACACCTACTCATGCTCGTCCCAAGTACTGTCTCGCAGTCCCCAAGTCCTAAAATCACAAAACAATTTAACACATACAAATGTGTCCAATTAATCATAAAATTTTCCTAGACTCTACTAGGACTTCTTTCACGCGTATCTTCAATGATCAACTCTACTTCAACTTGGTTGGTGATGGAAATTTCAGATGATTGGGACAACTTCAAAAATTACACCAGCCATTCTATTCATCAGACGACAAAACCAGGGTTTATTTTATTTCCTTGAAACGATTACACAAAGGTTCAAGTTTACCCTATACTATGCCTCTCATAGGCTAAACTACTTGTTACTATTCACATTACTACTTCGTAACTTGATCTTCGGGTATCAAGTCTTGACTTCTACTTCCTAGTGTTATTAATCGCTTCTTCAAGGATATCCTGAAATTCCTTTGGCATTGATGGTGCACTTGGCCTTGTTACTTCATTGTTCTTCTGACAATTCTTAGAAATATGGCCTTCTTCTTTACATACGTAGCACACCTCCTTGGGAATCGTACACTTATTGGCGTAATGCCCTATTTCTCCACACTTAAAGCACTTCACCTTCCCGTCACAATTCCCAGAGTGTTTATTTTTGCACTTCCCGCACCATTTTCCTTTATCTCTTCTTTTGCCAAACTTTGTGGATATGTTGCTCTTGTTGGGCCTTGAAGACCCCTCAAATTTCCTCTTCTTGCCAACTTCAACTTTGTTGGCGGTTGTGTCATTGATCATTTCCTCAATAGACTTGGCAACCCTAATAGTTGCCTCAAGAACAGATGCCTGAAGTACTGGCACAATAAGTTCATCCTTACTTTGTTGAAGTAAACGTTTTGTTTCTTCCATCTGTTCACCTAACATCGTACGTACCATTTCCTGCACTCCAGTCATCGTGATTGGCTCAGGCTGTGGATTATCACTTCCGAACCCACTTTGAGTACTCGGCATTTCGATCTATACACCAATCGTAGGTGAATTTAGATCTTCATTTTTTTTGTTAGATGTTAAGTCTTCGAAACGTTTATATGTTAGTTCCAATATCGTAGTCATACGTTTAGAATCCTACACACATAAGGTTTCCAGATCCGGTCGGCAACAGACCATAGATCCAAACAAATAATAGCATCATTATAGCTATAACACAAAACATTTAGCACATAAGGGCATTTTAGGCATCTTCCCTAAACTAAACTAGTGCTCGTGTCTAAAATATGGTAGACACTCATCTCACAATCATCACTTAGCATTCTAAGTTCAAGTCTAGAAATTCTACAATTTCTTAGTTCGCTTAAACTAATGCTCTGATACCAACTGTGACATCCCCAAATTTCTCGGCCAGAAAAGACCGATTTAATTTATGCTTTTTAAAAATCAAATCAGAGAAATCTTTATAAAAGTTGTTGCGGAGTTGGTCCCCAAAACAAAATATGATAAAAGTTTGTCAAAACCTTTCTTTAAGAAATATATCATTTCTTTTTATATCAAAACCTCGGGATGTCATGTTCCAATACAGATCAAAAGCATAAACAAGACATTATAAGCCTTACGACAATTATTTGTAACTACTGGCCTATAATCCAAAATTCACTCATCATCATCATCCGACTATGCTCGGGGTCCTCTACCTGTAATATAAACAACTGAGTGGGTCAGGCTTGGAAGCCTGGTGAGCATATAGGGTTTTCAACCCACAATACATAAATTTATTATGTTTATACATCAATCAATCAACCTAACTACCCTAAACCCCATTATTTTATTTATTTCTTAAGGGTTTACCCTAAGAATCAACTATCACTCCTTCCTAAGGATTCATCCTAAGGAATAGACACAAAGTCACCTCGTGACCGGGTTTATACAACGGGCACTAATTCCATAGCTGCCAAAGTTTATTCAACATGTGCTAAGTCCATAGCTCTCATTTATCGACAGTATTATTTACAGGTGTTCTCTCCTGCAATACATGTCAATGGGTTTTAGAGTACAGCAAATGAACATATAGTTCATTACACCTACAGGTTGCGGGCCTGCTAGTGTTCCATAGACTGTCTAGAATAGTCCATGGTTGTCATCCATACTCTGCTGAATGACGGGGGCCAACAATTTGGGTAAGTGATTCTCTCAAATTTTCACCACTCACCCTCAACTCATGATCAATATTATTGATCATCTCCTTTATCCAACTCACCTTTCATCATACCCACTATTTCATCTACCCATGTTCTACCCAACATATTTTGTAGATAAAAAGCATATACAGTTTAAAACTTGTATAAAACATCAATTCAACAGTCACCTCAGTCAAACAATTAATATATTTACACATAACACGTATTCCAAGGTAAATACTTCATATCTATGTGTAAATTGAAAGTAACTACACACTCACTTATTTTGGTGAAAATCGGGCAACAATTCGTTTCCTAAAACGATCGTTTCTAATAAAACCGGGAGTTTTATTGAGAAACCGGGCTCTGCGAAAGGTCGGGCTTCGAAACCGAAAAGATAAATTTTCCGGGCTTCTCGGGCTCTTCGTGGGGTATTCCGGGCTTTACAATTGATACCGGGGCTTTGCGGGATGTTAAGATGAAGAAAATATGGAGAGAGGGGCTAAAAATGGCTAAATTCCAAAAGTAACCGGAAACCCTCGCAGGTACCCTTCTATTTATAGGGTCCGAAGTTTGATCCAACGGCTGAGAAGTCTCCGGATCCGACGGCTAAGAGGCTTCGCAGAGGGTCTCGCACATGCCTCGCATGGCTCGCACCTGGCTCGCACATGCGAGGGCTCGCTGTCGGCTTCTAAGTGGACCGCGGCTTGCTGGCGCACCTGCGAGGCTCGGAGCTAGGCTATGCGAGGCTCGGACACACGCGGCAGCTGGGCGAAGCTTCGGCTGGGGAGCTGGCTGCTTCGGATTGGGCCTCCTCCTCGGTCGAATTAGAAGAGGACACGTGGCTCGCATGACTCAGCAGCCTCGGTGACTCAGCAGCCTAATGACTCAGCAGCCAGGTGACTCAGCAGGACACGTGTCACTTTCTAAGCGAGGGTGACGTGGCAATTGTGTGACTATGCGAAATTTCTCGGTTTTCGTGCCAAAACTTCTAAAATCCATAACTTTCGCATACGAGCTCCGTTTTTGACGTTCTTTATATGCACGCGTAGCTAAAATTACGATCTACAACTTCCGTTTAGACTTCGTCGGCTAATTTTGACTTTAAATTTTATATTATTATTTTTAACAGACCGGGATAGGAAATCCGTTAAAAATTCATAACTTCTTCATCCGACGTCCGTTTTCGTCAGACTTTTTACCGTTGTGCTCCTAATGACGAGACCTTCAATTCTCGTTTAGGTTGTGTCGGCTAAAAATCGCTCGATCTAAAATTCGAGTTTTTAGCTGTCTACTGCTACGCTGAAACTTCGAAAAATCATAACTTCCTCATACGAAGTCAGATTTGGGCGTTCTTTTTATCGAACTTCTCGGTTTAACGAATAATACGACTTTTGTTTAGATTACTAAGGCTAAAAAGTAGTTTATCAAAAACTCACTTTTTACGACATTCAGCACCGTGCCGGTTTTGTCGCGAAACTTCAATAGGTCATAACTTCTTCGTTATAACTCGGATTTTGGTATTCTTTATATCCCTGAAATCCTTGTTTCGACCACTACAACTTTATGTAAAGATATCGGGCTTATCTCACACTTTAATTTTGACGCTTATTTTTTTTTTAATTAATTAAACCCTAATAATTAAGCATAAAACACATAATTCACATAAAATTCACATAATTCCTTTTCATTTCTTCTAAATGAGTTACAAAGGTTAACCTAGACCATTATGTCAATATTAATGCCTAGCCTAGAAACACGGGCGTTACAACTCTCTCCCCCTTAGGATGATTCCGTCCCCGGAATCATACAACGACAAACAACTACGGGTAGCGACTCACTATGTCACTCTCCGTTTCCCAGGTGGGATTTGGCCCATTTATAAGTTTCCAACGTACAGGCACTAAATCGACTATCTTATGTTACAACTTCTTAGTCTTACGGTTAACGATTGCCTCAAGTTCTCCAATTAATCTCTTGTTCTCGTCCAACCTTAACTCAGAAATGGGAATTATGTCGGGCACACCTCCCGTGAACTTTCTCAAATAACACACATGAAAGGTGTTATGAATACCCTCTAGTTCTTCCGGTAACTCTAGCTTGTAAGCTTGATTCCAGATTCTCTGAAGAACTTTAAATGGTCCAATAAACCTTGGACTCAACTTTCCCCTTCTACCAAATCTTATAAGTCCCTTCCACGATGAGACTTTAAGTGAAACCGAATCTCCAACTTCGAATGATATCGGTTGTCTTTTCTTGTCAGCATAGCTCTTTTGAGCAGCTAACATCTTTTTCCTAATCACTTACAACTTTTCAGCAATCTAATGGGCTATTTCAAGTCCCATAAACTGCTTTTCCTCTTATAGACTCCTCCAAAACATTGAGGTAAAACGGCTGTCACGATCGGATACAATCGTTAACGAAACACCGTGAAGCCTCACACTTCCTTCACATAAGAATTCACGAGTTTATCCATAGACCATTTCTCGATTGCTGCTATGAAATGCGCACTCTTAGTGAAGCGATCAACGACTACCCAAATCATGTCGTGACCGTTCCTTGTTCTGGGCAGTTTAGTCACAAAATCCATGGTGACGTCTTCCCATTTACCCATGGGTACGGGTAAAGGTTCTAAACTCCCATACGGTTCCTGATGTTGTGCCTTAACCCTAGCACAAGTTACACACTCGGCCACATACCTAGCAACATCGAGCTTCATCGTCAGCCACCAATAATAGGGTTTTAAATCCCTATACATTTTTCTACTGCTGGGATGAATCGAGTACATGGTCTTGTGAGCTTCTTCCATCAGAAGATCTCTTACTCCGCCCGTCTTAGGTACCCAAATCCTATCTTGGAATACCTTCAACTCTTGGTTGTTTGTACCGAATACTAACATTTTGCCCAAACGTGCTTCCTTTCGGTCATTTTTCTCTAAAGCTTCCTCTTGAGCTTTCTTTATACTTTCCACAATTGTCGAGACAACTTCAATTCTCAACGCTCTTGGCCTTTACTTTTCAAGGTTTACCTTCCGACTGAGAGCATCAGCAACCACATTTGCTTTACCAGGGTGGTAAAGTACCTCGCAGTCGTAATCCTTGAGTAACTCTGGCCAGCGTTGTTGCCTCATGTTCAATTCCTTCTGATTAAAGAGATATTGAAGACTCTTATGATCAGTGAAAAGTTTACACTTTGTGCCATAAAGATAATGCCTCCATATCTTTAGGGCGAATACTACCGCTGCCAACTCCAAATCGTGAGTGGGGTAGTTCTTTTCATGCTCTTTCAATTGCCTCGATGAATATGCTATTACCTTATCCATTTGGGTCAGAACACATCCTAACCCAACTCCAGAGGCATTACTATAAACTGTGAAGTCATCAACTCCTTTAGGTAACGACAGAATCGATGCTTCACACAACTTCTTCTTTAACTTCTCAAAGCTTCCTATGCTTCTCATTCCAAGTATAGACAACTCCTTTGTGGGTCAAAATGGAATCGCGATCGAAGAAAAGCCTTGGATAATTCAGTAATAATATCCAGCTAATCCTAAAAAGTTTCAGATCTTTATAGGACCTTCAATCGTAACCTTCGAGTTACAAAATAATTCCTTATTGAGGACTCCTTCTTCTTCTTGGAATAAGTACTTTCCTTCATTTATTATAATAGACCGATGGGTCATGTTCTAATGATCTCTCATTGTATACTGCACTACTTAGACTCAGATCTCCTTGGGACAATTTCCAAAACAAACTACACCTTCCTTCATGTTCTAATGTGATACAATCACAGTTCAACATGTATGATTCCTAATTATCAACTTCTTTAACAATTAGTGCGATACTTCTGTTGATCGCTTTAATCATCTTTTACTTCAATCTTCTGGCTTAAGTCAAATGCTACATCGAACTTGGTTCTCTGAACCACGTAACATACTCATCTTAGTCGGACTCGATTCAATATGACCTCTAAGGTCGGAATAACAATCATCTTCTTAGTCATTACCGAAACGATGGTAACGACAGACTAGAACAAGACGGAATCAAATAATAGCTTCTTGGTAACCTTGTGACTTTCTCTGATCCAAGTGCGAGTCCTGTGCTTCCAGTAGTATAGATCTCTACTACTATTCACACCTACTCATGCTCGTCCCAAGTACTGTCTCGCAGTCCCCAAGTCCTAAAATCACAAAACAATTTAACACATACAAATGTGTCCAATTAATCATAAAATTTTCCTAGACTCTACTAGGACTTCTTTCACGCGTATCTTCAATGATCAACTCTACTTCAACTTGGTTGGTGATGGAAATTTCAGATGATTGGGACAACTTCAAAAATTACACCAGCCATTCTATTCATCAGACGACAAAACCAGGGTTTATTTTATTTCCTTGAAACGATTACACAAAGGTTCAAGTTTACCCTATACTATGCCTCTCATAGGCTAAACTACTTGTTACTATTCACATTACTACTTCGTAACTTGATCTTCGGGTATCAAGTCTTGACTTCTACTTCCTAGTGTTATTAATCGCTTCTTCAAGGATATCCTGAAATTCCTTTGGCATTGATGGTGCACTTGGCCTTGTTACTTCATTGTTCTTCTGACAATTCTTAGAAATATGGCCTTCTTCTTTACATACGTAGCACACCTCCTTGGGAATCGTACACTTATTGGCGTAATGCCCTATTTCTCCACACTTAAAGCACTTCACCTTCCCGTCACAATTCCCAGAGTGTTTATTTTTGCACTTCCCGCACCATTTTCCTTTATCTCTTCTTTTGCCAAACTTTGTGGATATGTTGCTCTTGTTGGGCCTTGAAGACCCCTCAAATTTCCTCTTCTTGCCAACTTCAACTTTGTTGGCGGTTGTGTCATTGATCATTTCCTCAATAGACTTGGCAACCCTAATAGTTGCCTCAAGAACAGATGCCTGAAGTACTGGCACAATAAGTTCATCCTTACTTTGTTGAAGTAAACGTTTTGTTTCTTCCATCTGTTCACCTAACATCGTACGTACCATTTCCTGCACTCCAGTCATCGTGATTGGCTCAGGCTGTGGATTATCACTTCCGAACCCACTTTGAGTACTCGGCATTTCGATCTATACACCAATCGTAGGTGAATTTAGATCTTCATTTTTTTTGTTAGATGTTAAGTCTTCGAAACGTTTATATGTTAGTTCCAATATCGTAGTCATACGTTTAGAATCCTACACACATAAGGTTTCCAGATCCGGTCGGCAACAGACCATAGATCCAAACAAATAATAGCATCATTATAGCTATAACACAAAACATTTAGCACATAAGGGCATTTTAGGCATCTTCCCTAAACTAAACTAGTGCTCGTGTCTAAAATATGGTAGACACTCATCTCACAATCATCACTTAGCATTCTAAGTTCAAGTCTAGAAATTCTACAATTTCTTAGTTCGCTTAAACTAATGCTCTGATACCAACTGTGACATCCCCAAATTTCTCGGCCAGAAAAGACCGATTTAATTTATGCTTTTTAAAAATCAAATCAGAGAAATCTTTATAAAAGTTGTTGCGGAGTTGGTCCCCAAAACAAAATATGATAAAAGTTTGTCAAAACCTTTCTTTAAGAAATATATCATTTCTTTTTATATCAAAACCTCGGGATGTCATGTTCCAATACAGATCAAAAGCATAAACAAGACATTATAAGCCTTACGACAATTATTTGTAACTACTGGCCTATAATCCAAAATTCACTCATCATCATCATCCGACTATGCTCGGGGTCCTCTACCTGTAATATAAACAACTGAGTGGGTCAGGCTTGGAAGCCTGGTGAGCATATAGGGTTTTCAACCCACAATACATAAATTTATTATGTTTATACATCAATCAATCAACCTAACTACCCTAAACCCCATTATTTTATTTATTTCTTAAGGGTTTACCCTAAGAATCAACTATCACTCCTTCCTAAGGATTCATCCTAAGGAATAGACACAAAGTCACCTCGTGACCGGGTTTATACAACGGGCACTAATTCCATAGCTGCCAAAGTTTATTCAACATGTGCTAAGTCCATAGCTCTCATTTATCGACAGTATTATTTACAGGTGTTCTCTCCTGCAATACATGTCAATGGGTTTTAGAGTACAGCAAATGAACATATAGTTCATTACACCTACAGGTTGCGGGCCTGCTAGTGTTCCATAGACTGTCTAGAATAGTCCATGGTTGTCATCCATACTCTGCTGAATGACGGGGGCCAACAATTTGGGTAAGTGATTCTCTCAAATTTTCACCACTCACCCTCAACTCATGATCAATATTATTGATCATCTCCTTTATCCAACTCACCTTTCATCATACCCACTATTTCATCTACCCATGTTCTACCCAACATATTTTGTAGATAAAAAGCATATACAGTTTAAAACTTGTATAAAACATCAATTCAACAGTCACCTCAGTCAAACAATTAATATATTTACACATAACACGTATTCCAAGGTAAATACTTCATATCTATGTGTAAATTGAAAGTAACTACACACTCACTTATTTTGGTGAAAATCGGGCAACAATTCGTTTCCTAAAACGATCGTTTCTAATAAAACCGGGAGTTTTATTGAGAAACCGGGCTCTGCGAAAGGTCGGGCTTCGAAACCGAAAAGATAAATTTTCCGGGCTTCTCGGGCTCTTCGTGGGGTATTCCGGGCTTTACAATTGATACCGGGGCTTTGCGGGATGTTAAGATGAAGAAAATATGGAGAGAGGGGCTAAAAATGGCTAAATTCCAAAAGTAACCGGAAACCCTCGCAGGTACCCTTCTATTTATAGGGTCCGAAGTTTGATCCAACGGCTGAGAAGTCTCCGGATCCGACGGCTAAGAGGCTTCGCAGAGGGTCTCGCACATGCCTCGCATGGCTCGCACCTGGCTCGCACATGCGAGGGCTCGCTGTCGGCTTCTAAGTGGACCGCGGCTTGCTGGCGCACCTGCGAGGCTCGGAGCTAGGCTATGCGAGGCTCGGACACACGCGGCAGCTGGGCGAAGCTTCGGCTGGGGAGCTGGCTGCTTCGGATTGGGCCTCCTCCTCGGTCGAATTAGAAGAGGACACGTGGCTCGCATGACTCAGCAGCCTCGGTGACTCAGCAGCCTAATGACTCAGCAGCCAGGTGACTCAGCAGGACACGTGTCACTTTCTAAGCGAGGGTGACGTGGCAATTGTGTGACTATGCGAAATTTCTCGGTTTTCGTGCCAAAACTTCTAAAATCCATAACTTTCGCATACGAGCTCCGTTTTTGACGTTCTTTATATGCACGCGTAGCTAAAATTACGATCTACAACTTCCGTTTAGACTTCGTCGGCTAATTTTGACTTTAAATTTTATATTATTATTTTTAACAGACCGGGATAGGAAATCCGTTAAAAATTCATAACTTCTTCATCCGACGTCCGTTTTCGTCAGACTTTTTACCGTTGTGCTCCTAATGACGAGACCTTCAATTCTCGTTTAGGTTGTGTCGGCTAAAAATCGCTCGATCTAAAATTCGAGTTTTTAGCTGTCTACTGCTACGCTGAAACTTCGAAAAATCATAACTTCCTCATACGAAGTCAGATTTGGGCGTTCTTTTTATCGAACTTCTCGGTTTAACGAATAATACGACTTTTGTTTAGATTACTAAGGCTAAAAAGTAGTTTATCAAAAACTCACTTTTTACGACATTCAGCACCGTGCCGGTTTTGTCGCGAAACTTCAATAGGTCATAACTTCTTCGTTATAACTCGGATTTTGGTATTCTTTATATCCCTGAAATCTTTGTTTCGACCACTACAACTTTATGTAAAGATATCGGGCTTATCTCACACTTTAATTTTGACGCTTATTTTTTTTTAATTAATTAAACCCTAATAATTAAGCATAAAACACATAATTCACATAAAATTCACATAATTCCTTTTCATTTCTTCTAAATGAGTTACAAAGGTTAACCTAGACCATTATGTCAATATTAATGCCTAGCCTAGAAACACGGGCGTTACAACTCTCTCCCCCTTAGGATGATTCCGTCCCCGGAATCATACAACGACAAACAACTACGGGTAGCGACTCACTATGTCACTCTCCGTTTCCCAGGTGGGATTTGGCCCATTTATAAGTTTCCAACGTACAGGCACTAAATCGACTATCTTATGTTACAACTTCTTAGTCTTACGGTTAACGATTGCCTCAAGTTCTCCAATTAATCTCTTGTTCTCGTCCAACCTTAACTCAGAAATGGGAATTATGTCGGGCACACCTCCCGTGAACTTTCTCAAATAACACACATGAAAGGTGTTATGAATACCCTCTAGTTCTTCCGGTAACTCTAGCTTGTAAGCTTGATTCCGAATTCTCTGAAGAACTTTAAATGGTCCAATAAACCTTGGACTCAACTTTCCCCTTCTACCAAATCTTATAAGTCCCTTCCACGATGAGACTTTAAGTGAAACCGAATCTCCAACTTCGAATGATATCGGTTGTCTTTTCTTGTCAGCATAGCTCTTTTGAGCAGCTAACATCTTTTTCCTAATCACTTACAACTTTTCAGCAATCTAATGGGCTATTTCAAGTCCCATAAACTGCTTTTCCTCTTATAGACTCCTCCAAAACATTGAGGTAAAACGGCTGTCACGATCGGATACAATCGTTAACGAAACACCGTGAAGCCTCACACTTCCTTCACATAAGAATTCACGAGTTTATCCATAGACCATTTCTCGATTGCTGCTATGAAATGCGCACTCTTAGTGAAGCGATCAACGACTACCCAAATCATGTCGTGACCGTTCCTTGTTCTGGGCAGTTTAGTCACAAAATCCATGGTGACGTCTTCCCATTTACCCATGGGTACGGGTAAAGGTTCTAAACTCCCATACGGTTCCTGATGTTGTGCCTTAACCCTAGCACAAGTTACACACTCGGCCACATACCTAGCAACATCGAGCTTCATCGTCAGCCACCAATAATAGGGTTTTAAATCCCTATACATTTTTCTACTGCTGGGATGAATCGAGTACATGGTCTTGTGAGCTTCTTCCATCAGAAGATCTCTTACTCCGCCCGTCTTAGGTACCCAAATCCTATCTTGGAATACCTTCAACTCTTGGTTGTTTGTACCGAATACTAACATTTTGCCCAAACGTGCTTCCTTTCGGTCATTTTTCTCTAAAGCTTCCTCTTGAGCTTTCTTTATACTTTCCACAATTGTCGAGACAACTTCAATTCTCAACGCTCTTGGCCTTTACTTTTCAAGGTTTACCTTCCGACTGAGAGCATCAGCAACCACATTTGCTTTACCAGGGTGGTAAAGTACCTCGCAGTCGTAATCCTTGAGTAACTCTGGCCAGCGTTGTTGCCTCATGTTCAATTCCTTCTGATTAAAGAGATATTGAAGACTCTTATGATCAGTGAAAAGTTTACACTTTGTGCCATAAAGATAATGCCTCCATATCTTTAGGGCGAATACTACCGCTGCCAACTCCAAATCGTGAGTGGGGTAGTTCTTTTCATGCTCTTTCAATTGCCTCGATGAATATGCTATTACCTTATCCATTTGGGTCAGAACACATCCTAACCCAACTCCAGAGGCATTACTATAAACTGTGAAGTCATCAACTCCTTTAGGTAACGACAGAATCGATGCTTCACACAACTTCTTCTTTAACTTCTCAAAGCTTCCTATGCTTCTCATTCCAAGTATAGACAACTCCTTTGTGGGTCAAAATGGAATCGCGATCGAAGAAAAGCCTTGGATAATTCAGTAATAATATCCAGCTAATCCTAAAATTCGAGTTTTTAGCTGTCTACTGCTACGCTGAAACTTCGAAAAATCATAACTTCCTCATACGAAGTCAGATTTGGGCGTTCTTTTTATCGAACTTCTTGGTTTAACGAATAATACGACTTTTGTTTAGATTACTAAGGCTAAAAAGTAGTTTATCAAAAACTCACTTTTTACGACATTCAGCACCGTGCCGGTTTTGTCGCGAAACTTCAATAGGTCATAACTTCTTCGTTATAACTCGGATTTTGGTATTCTTTATATCCCTGAAATCCTTGTTTCGACCACTACAACTTTATGTAAAGATATCGGGCTTATCTCACACTTTAATTTTGACGCTTATTTTTTTTTTAATTAATTAAACCCTAATAATTAAGCATAAAACACATAATTCACATAAAATTCACATAATTCCTTTTCATTTCTTCTAAATGAGTTACAAAGGTTAACCTAGACCATTATGTCAATATTAATGCCTAGCCTAGAAACACGGGTGTTACATACGATCAGTCGGAGCAAGAAAGTGTACCCTAAGATACCCACACTGTAATTTCTTTATGATGTTTATGATAGAACTGCATGCTAGTTTAGGGATCTTCGGGAATTGTATAATAGAATTGCTTGAATTATGATGCCTTATTCCTATAGAGTTTTTCTGCTTGAATGTTGCTTGCTTGTTGCTTGGTGGAATCTTTCAGGTGTGAATTAACTACTAATTGAATATGTTAAGTCACATGCTAGATGGGTTAAATAATCTTAGAGTGAAGGATTTGGTCCGATTGCACAACTCTTGTCTGAGTATAACTGTTGTAGGTTTGAATCCTTTAAACTAAGATTATTTAGGTTATGTTTCATGTGATTGTATTCATGAAGTAGTTAATTGGCACCAAACATTTCACTAGTTAACCCATGACGCACGTGAGGTTCTTGCCAACATTAGTCATGCAAAAATAGATAAGACCCTATTTCCCTAACATCCATTGGAATGTACTCAACATTGATATTTAAACATTTCTATCATGGTGTTATCGGTTAAAGAGCACAATTTACCGATAATAAGGCTTATTGAGGTAATTCATGAGTATATTCAGTAGATTTTTATTCAATGCAGTCTTATGGGAAGTAAAATATTATAAAATATTGAATTATTATTTACTTGTAAAATACCATAAATCATAATGTTTATTTTTTAAGGAGGTTAATTGATGTACTCACCATGTATGCAGAGATGATGCTTCACAGAAGGATGCAAAAGTCTATTCGTTGGCAGGCAACAAAGATGTTGTCCAATACCCCGTCTCTGATCTTATCTAGAATTTTTCAAGTTTTTTATTTTATTTTAAAACAACTTGTTGTTGTAGATCTGAACCGCCACACATGTTCATGTCAGAAATGGCGCAATCCTGGTATAGTGTATGTAAAGATAATAATCGATAGTTAGGTTCAAATATAAGATAAGTATATTTGTATTATCATCTCCATGATATTTGGATCTTCAGTTGTAATTGTTGTATTATATAATGAAAGGAAAACACCTAGGGGTAATTACGCCTAATTCACTTTTCTTTCTTGGTATCAAAGCTAAATCCGTCTGATCTCTCTATGCAAAAAAACCCTACCTTAATCTCTGACTCTTTTTGGTCCCCTTCCAAAAGAGCATCTCTTAAATTTCTCTACCCCCTTCGATCTCTCCAATTCTCATCATGTCTGCTCCCGTGAAGTCATCAACCATCGCTATCGCCATATCCTATAAGTTGACTCGTACCAACTTCTTGCTGTGGAAAGCCCAGGTGACTCCTATCCTGCGAGGAGTGCAATTGTTTGGTCACGTTGATGGCACTACACCAACACCCCCACAAACAGTGGCCATCAGATCCAATAGCGCCAAAAAAGAGGTAGAACCTGCAAAAGAGGCAGAACCCGCAAAGGAATCATCTAACCCTGATTATCAGACATGGGTTATTCAGGACCAGGCTATAATTGGAGGTCTTTTGTCCTCCATGGCTGAGGAAGTTCTCCCTTAGCTTATCAGATGTATTAACACTGCTCAACAATTGTGGACAACACTCCACACTATGTTTTCTGCCCAACATCATGGAAATTCGATTCAGATTCGCATTCAGCTATCAACAACAAAAAGGGGGATATGACTACTCCTGGACAGCACTCCACACTATGTTTTCTGCCCTACATAATAGCACATGAAGCTCAAGCAGCCACCATAGAAAACACAGTTGAATTCACATCCTCTACAAACACTGTGTCGCGACAAGAGTCAAGCAACAACAACAGTGGACCTCGTCGCAACTACAATAACAACTATAATAATTTCAATAAGAGGGGTAGCTATAGAGGAGGAGGTGGTTGTGGCAGAGGCCATGGGCGTGGTCGAAACAGTGGGGGGCCACGCTATCAGATCTGCTATAACAACGAAAATTTTCAAAACAAAATTTTCATTTCTTAAAACATGTTTCCATCCAAAATAGGTCATAAAGATCCAATGTATCATATCATAATACAAATCATATAAATCCTAAGATCATAAATCCTCCATCAGTGTGTACAGATCACGCCGGCGCCTTCCCACGGTCCTCGCTAGTACCTGGAACACATAACACAACGACTGTAAGCATAATTGCTTAGTGAGTTCCCCAAAATACAACTTACGCACGTACGCCTTTCTAGGCCCTGACCTTCCGGTCCATGTGTCTCAGGGGACTTCCGTCCCGACTAGGTAAACCTTCCGGTCCTACCTATGTCAACCTTACGGTTCACATCACAACGCCTTCCGGCCCATAACATATACGCCTTTCGGCCCATAACATAAAGCCTTCCGGCCCATATTAAGCATATCATACATGGCACATATAAATGATTAACTTATCACATACAATGCATATAACTCATAACATATCTGACCTTCCGGTCACTCAATAAAACCCTTCCGGGTACAGTATAGTGAGAAAACTCACCTCGTGGAAAGTCTAGAATCTCACGTGCTCGCTATCTCCGAATCCCCAAACGAAGACTCAACCTCGCCTAATCATAACGAATATCATTTTAGTTAATATAGACTTCCACCACTAGACTTTACCCCATATTAACATTCCCCAGAGGGGTAAAAGACCATTTTACCCTCTCTTGACTCAAAGTCCACATGTTGACCAAAACCCTAAAAGTCAACAAAAGTCAACATCTCCAGTACGCGAGGCGTACAGACTGATGTACGCAGGGCGTACATCGCCAACTCAATAATCGGGGTCTCCACCTAGTACGCTGCGCGTATTGGGAGTTACGCCCAGCGTAATAGTCAGATCTAGACACACTTCATTTGTGGTCTTAATCGGTTAAGCCACTACTACAACTTCTAGATCCGGCCTTATTTAAGCATCCTTACTCATAAAGTCGGAACCTTTAAGCCTTGGCATGGCTGTAAAGGTCCTTACACTCCTTAACACCTTTCCATATCAACTCAAGGATCTAGATCTCATGCATAGCTAATCATTCACGTCCAAGATTACATTTTTATGGATCTACAACTCAAAAGGACCAGAAATATGATAGATCTAAGCTAATGGAGACCACTTGCTCATAAAGTCTCCACCTTTGGGACAAAACCCTAGAAAATGGTCCATAAAGCATTCCACAAGATCTACAAGTCAAGATCCGAACTTTTTACCTTAGAAAGAAGCTCCAACCTTTGCTAAGCCCGGATCTACACTTGAACACCAGCTTCTAGCCTTCACAATGGACTCTTCTTCTCCTTTGCTACCTTGAAATGGCACCACCAAGCTTAGAATACTCACAAAAGGACTAGGAACGAAGGAGCACTCTCTTAGGGTTTCTTTCTGAGGGATGGTGGCTGAGGAGCCAAGCTATCTCGTTCCTTTTATAGCCAACAACACGAATTAGGGTTTTGGGGCTGGACCGATTACGCTATGCGTAACCTTGGGTACGCCCAGCGTACCTGAGGGACAACGCGTCCAAACGAGGCGCGCGAGTACGCGCGGCGTACTCCTTGTACGCCCAGTGTACTCGCCCAACACAAAGGCCCTAAAATGACAACAATTAAAGATGAAGGGCTAAATAAAAGGGTACCTAGATTTCGGGCTGTTACAATTCTCCCCCACTAGAACCAGACTTCATCCCCGAAGTCTTAAACCGAAAACAAATCCGGATACTGCTCCCGCATCTCAGACTCGGATTCCCATGTCAGCTCGGACCCCTTCCGATGCTGCCACTGCACTTGCACCAAGGGTACTTCCTTGTTCCTCAGAACTTTAACCTCTCGATCCCTAATTGCCACCGGTCTCTCAATATAGTTCAGGCCCGCATCCACCTGAATATCCTCTAATGGAACCACAGTCGACTCGTCGGCAATACACTTTCTCAATCGCGACACATGAAAGGTGTCGTGAATCTGACCCAGCTCCGCCAGTAGATCCAAACGGTAGGCTACCCTGCCTACTCTCGCAATTACCCTGAAAGGTCCAATATATCGAGGTCCCAATTTGCCCCTCTTCCTGAATCGAATCACTCCTTTCCAAGGAGAGACCTTTAAGAGTACAAGGTCACCAACCTGAAACTCGAGCTCAGACCGATGCCTGTTCGCATAACTCTTCTGGTGACTCTGAGCGGTCAACAATCTCTGCTTGACCTGTTGTATCTACTCTGTCGTCTGAAGCACAATCTCCGTACTACCCATTACCCGATGCCCCATTTCTACCCAGTAGATGGGGGTCCGACACCTCCTCCCATACAACAGCTCAAAAGGTGGCATACCAATGCTCGAATGATGACTGTTGTTGTACGAAAACTCTGCTAAGGGTAAATAGGTGTCCCAACTCCCTCCAAAATCCAAAACGCATGCTCGGAGCATATCCTCGAGCGTCTGAATCGTCCGCTTGCTCTGTCCGTCCGTCTGCGGGTGGTATGCGGTACTGAAATGCAGCCTTGTACCTAAATCCTCATGAAACTTCTTCCAAAACCTGGAAGTAAATCGCACATACCGATCTGAAACGATCGACATCGGAACCCCATGCCGCGATACCACCTCCCTGACATATAATTCTGCCAACTTCTCCGCAGAAGAGCTCTCACTGATGGCCAGAAAATGAGCGCTCTTCGTCAATCTATCCACAATCACCCAAATTGCATCGACTCCCCTCGCAGTCCTTGGCAATTTGGTGATAAAATCCATGGTAATCTGTTCCCACTTCCATTCGGGAATCTCCAGCGGCTGCAATTTACCGTGCGAACACTAGTGCTCGGCTTTAACCTGACGACAAGTCAGGAACCTCTCGACGAACCATGCAACATCCCTCTTCATACAGGGCCACCAATACTCCTTCTTTAGGTCCAAATACATCTTGGTAGCCCCAGGATGAATCGAGAATTTTGACCGATGCGCTTCCTCCATCAAAATAGTACGCATACCGCCCACAAACGGTACCCAAATCCGACCCTGAAAAGTCATGAGTCCCCGCCCATCCGTAACGAATTCCAATACCTGACCGACAACCCGCTCCCTCTTCTGGTTTTCTGGTCTCGCAGCCTCAGCCTGAGCTCCTCGGATGGTGTCCAAAATCGGAGTCATCATCGTCAACCTCATACAAATGTCTCGAATCGGGGCGCTTTCCACTCTACGGCTCAACGCGTCGGCTACTACATTCGCCTTGCCTGGGTGGTACAGGATCTCACAATCATAATCCTTCACCACATCCAACCATCTCCTCTGTCGCATATTCAAATTTGGATGATCTATCAAGTACTTCAGACTCTTGTGGTCCGTGTATATGGTACACTGAACCCCATAAAGATAGTGCCGCCAGATCTTGAGGGCGACCACCATAGCCCCCAATTCCAGGTCGTGAGTGGGATATCTCGACTCATGAGGCTTCAGCTGCCTCGAAGTATATGCTATAACGTGTCCCCTCTGCATAAGCACCACCCCTAATCCAGATATAGATGCATCACAGAACACCACAAAATCATCCATACCATCCGGGAGTGCTCGCACAATTTCTGACGAAGGGTCTCGAAGGAGGACTGCTGCTCCGGTCCCCATGAAAATGCAACACCCTTCCGGGTCATCCTAGTAAGCGGCATGGCGATCTTGGAAAAATCCTTGATAAACCTTCGATAATAGCCGGCCAAACCCAGAAAGCTCCTAATCTCTGTGGGCGATCTCGGCACTTCCCATCTCATCACTGCCTCGATCTTGGCCGGATCGACCAAAATCCCTTTCTGATTAACAAGGTGCCCTAGGAATTGGACCTCTCGTAACCAGAAATCACACTTGGAGAATTTGGCATACAGCCTCTCCGATCTTAGAACTCCAAGGATCTCCCTCAAATGCTCCTCATGCTGCTCCCTAGACCTCGAATATACCAGAATATCATCAATGAATACGATCACCGACCGATCCAGCATAGGCCTGCACACCCTGTTCATGAGTTCCATGAACGCAGCTGGGGCATTGGTGAGCCCAAAAGGCATCACCACAAATTTGTAATGTCCATAACGAGTTCTGAATGCAGTCTTCTGGATATCCTCATCCCGAACCCTCATCTGATGATAACCCGACCTCAAGTCTATCTTGGAGAACCAAGAAGCCCCCTGCAACTGATCGAACAGATCATCTATCCTAGGTAACGGATACCGGTTCTTGACCGTCAACTTGTTCAACTTCCGGTAATCAATACACATCCGGTGTGAACCATCTTTCTTCTTGACAAAAAGGATCGGTGCTCCCCAAGGCGAGCTACTCGGTCGAATAAACCCCTTCCCCAACAGCTCCTGAAGTTGTGAGGATAACTCTGCATCTCCGGCGGCGCGAGGCGATAAGGTGCCTTGGCGATAGGTGCTGCTCCCGGAATCAAATCGATACGGAACTCCACTTGTCTTTCCGGAGGCACGCCCGACAGTTCCTCGGGAAAAACATCCGGGAATTCGCACACTACCGGAACCTCGCCCCCCGAACTTGGCCTCTCAGTGCCCCCCCGTGCGTCCATCACATAGGCTAAGAATCCACTGCAGCCCTGCCGCAAACTCTGCCTCGCCCTGGCAGCCGAACAGAACGCTGATCCACACCGGGTCCCCTCGCCATACACAGTAAGCACTCCCCCACTAGGGTCTCGCATAGTCACCAACTGTTTCCCGCAGTCAATGACCGCTCCAAACCTACTCAACCAGTCCATGCCCACGATGACACAGACATCTCCCATAGCGATAGGAACTAGGTCTATAGGGAAATTGACACCAAAAATCTCGAGCACACATCCTCGAATCCCGTCTGTGGCATATATCGCTTTATCATCAGCTATGGAAACCCTCAGAGGTCGACTCATCACTTCTCGATCAATACCGAGGTGCTGACTAAAAGCCAGAGATACGAAAGACCGACTCGCACCCGAGTCAAATAATACCAAGGCAGGTACATAATTCACAAGAAAAGTACCTACGCATATCATAAATAAGCACAACATCTCAGCATAAAAAGTAAATAAATACACGAAAGAATACATACCAGCCACGACATCAGGCGCCGCATGGACCTCCTCCGCAGTCAACTGAAAAGCTCTCCCACGAGCCCTCGGGGCCTCGGCCTTCATTGGTCGAGTCTCAGTAGCCCTAGCAGCAGGTGCAAATCCGTGGAGGAGCTGAGGACACTCGGTCTTCTGATGGCCGGTCTGGTTGCAATGAAAGCAAACCATAAACCCCTTAGGGAAATCCCTAGCAATATGCCCCTCCTTGCCACACTTGTAGCAAGAACCTGATCGACATGCCCCTTCGTGACCCTTGCCGCACTATCCGCAAGTGCGGCCCTTTTGACCTCCCGTCCTCGAATCGGCGGACTTGGTCTGCTTGGCTGCCGGCTGGGACTGAGCCGGTCGCCGATCCACCCGCTGAGACTCGGCCTCCTCCCTGGCCTGGGTCTCCAACACGATCTCCCTCTTCCGGGCATTTGCATGGAGCTCAGCAAATGTCCGGTATGTCGAGTTCGAAACGAACTCCCGAATGTCCCTCCTCAGTACACCCAAATATCGGCTCATCCGAGCCTGCTCAGTGGACACCTGCTCAGGGCAAAACATCGCCCTCTCATGAAATTTCCGAGTGATCACCGTAACCGAATCATTACCCTACTTAAGGGTTAAGAACTCCTGAACCAACCGTTCCCTCTCCACCGGGGGAACATACTCGTCTCTGAACATAGAAGTAAATCTCTCCCAAGTCACGGCTGAAATCTCTGCAAGAGTGAAGTTCACCGTCACGAACTTCCACCAATCCTTTGCTCCCAGGCGGAGCTGGTTCAAAGCGAACCCTACCCTCAGATGCTCCGGACATGAACAAGTGTAGAAGCATCCCTCAATATCAACAATCCATCTCATCGCAGCGATCGGATCCTGCGTCCCGTCAAACTCGGGTGGCTTCGTGTTGCTGAACTCCCGGAATAGCAACGAGTCACCTCCCTGAGGTCTGGCAGCAGCCACAGCTGCTGTAGCTGCAGCGGCCGCAGGCTCGGTCACCGCGGTCCAACAGCGTGGTCTTGATAGACCCAAACATCTCCGGAATCTCGGCCCGGATTGCCGCAGCCACCTCATCGTGGATCATCTGTCGAATCTCCTCGTCACTCACACCGCTCGTCTCGGGTCTGTGGCGTGTCCTAACCATGATGCCTCTGAAATACAGCATAAAAATATCAGAGAACCAATCAAGCATACTCGCACTTGATAATGCAACCCTACTTGACCTCCGATACCCAAAGGATTCTTACTTGGATTGCCCACTGATCCATTGTTTTTAGTAGTACGGGCCCTATACTACTGACTACACCGCATCAGCGTTCACCCCAAGTCCTCCTCCTTGGTCCCCGGATCACGAGTACTCTATTCTTGCTATGCACTGATTACCTACTCGCTCTCAAAGCATCTCATAGCAGCAGATTTTCCCTTAGACTAAGGCATCACAAATCAGGCCACTCTAGTCCTAATATGAATACCTAGTCTAATCTAGCATGCATAACATATCATAACATATCTTATAGCACATATTGCAAGGGTATTTTGGGGACTTTTACTGTTCGGGTGCTGGCTGACCGTACACACTGCTTCATCCTTGGTTATCACAAAATCCTTTATAAAATTTTACGCTTTTATTTTTGAAAAATTTCCTCAAATCCTCAGTTTGAGTTTAGTTACGCCCGAAGGTGCACCCAAATCCCTCAAACCAAGGCTCTGATACCAACTTGTAACAACGAAAATTTTCAAAACAAAATTTTCATTTCTTAAAACATGTTTCCATCCAAAATAGGTCATAAAGATCCAATGTATCATATCATAATACAAATCATATAAATCCTAAGATCATAAATCCTCCATCAGTGTGTACAGATCACGCCCGCGCCTTCCCACGGTCCTCGCTAGTACCTGGAACACATAACACAACGACTGTAAGCATAATTGCTTAGTGAGTTCCCCAAAATACAACTTACGCACGTACGCCTTTCTAGGCCCTGACCTTCCGGTCCATGTGTCTCAGGGGACTTCCGTCCCGACTAGGTAAACCTTCCGGTCCTACCTATGTCAACCTTACGGTTCACATCACAACGCCTTCCGGCCCATAACATATACGCCTTTCGGCCCATAACATAAAGCCTTCCGGCCCATATTAAGCATATCATACATGGCACATATAAATGATTAACTTATCACATACAATGCATATAACTCATAACATATCTGACCTTCCGGTCACTCAATAAAACCCTTCCGGGTACAGTATAGTGAGAAAACTCACCTCGTGGAAAGTCTAGAATCTCACGTGCTCGCTATCTCCGAATCCCCAAACGAAGACTCAACCTCGCCTAATCATAACGAATATCATTTTAGTTAATATAGACTTCCACCACTAGACTTTACCCCATATTAACATTCCCCAGAGGGGTAAAAGACCATTTTACCCTCTCTTGACTCAAAGTCCACATGTTGACCAAAACCCTAAAAGTCAACAAAAGTCAACATCTCCAGTACGCGAGGCGTACAGACTGATGTACGCAGGGCGTACATCGCCAACTCAATAATCGGGGTCTCCACCTAGTACGCTGCGCGTATTGGGAGTTACGCCCAGCGTAATAGTCAGATCTAGACACACTTCATTTGTGGTCTTAATCGGTTAAGCCACTACTACAACTTCTAGATCCGGCCTTATTTAAGCATCCTTACTCATAAAGTCGGAACCTTTAAGCCTTGGCATGGCTGTAAGGGTCCTTACACTCCTTAACACCTTTCCATATCAACTCAAGGATCTAGATCTCATGCATGGCTAATCATTCACGTCCAAGATTACATTTTTATGGATCTACAACTCAAAAGGACCAGGAATATGATGGATCTAAGCTAATGGAGACCACTTGCTCATAAAGTCTCCACCTTTGGGACAAAACCCTAGAAAATGGTCCATAAAGCATTCCACAAGATCTACAAGTCAAGATCCGAACTTTTTACCTTAGAAAGAAGCTCCAACCTTTGCTAAGCCCGGATCTACACTTGAACATCAGCTTCTAGCCTTCACAATGGACTCTTCTTCTCCTTTGCTACCTTGAAATGGCACCACCAAGCTTAGAATACTCACAAAAGGACTAGGAACGAAGGAGCACTCTCTTAGGGTTTCTTTCTGAAGGATGGTGGCTGAGGAGCCAAGCTATCTCATTCCTTTTATAGCCAACAACACGAATTAGGGTTTTGGGTCTGGTCCGATTACGCCCTGCGTAACCTTGGGTACGCCCAGCGTACCTGAGGGACAACGCGTCCAAACGAGGCGCGCGAGTACGTGCGGCGTACTCCTTGTACGCCCAGCGTACTCGCCCAACACAAAGGCCCTAAAATGACAACAATTAAAGATGAAGGGCTAAATAAAAGGGTACCTGGATTTCGGGCTGTTACATCTGCGGTATACCAGGTCACACAACTCTCATTTGTAGAAACTAATTTAATCATGCTTATCAGCCTGAAGACTATCACAATGCGAATGGTGTGACAATAGGAAGACACTATCAGGATCCAAACTGGTTTGTAGATTGTGGAGCTACTGATCATTTAACCAGTGAACTTGATCGCCTCTCCATTCATGAACGTTATCAAGGGAAAGATCAAGTACAAGTGGCAAATGGTGCAAGTTTGTCAATATTTCCCATATTGGTCATTCAATAATTCCCGGTTCAAATAGACCTCTTCACCTTAAAAATATTTTGCATGTCCCTCATATTAAGAAGCATCTCCTGTCTTCTCACAGACTTGCTTCTGATAATCATGTGTTTATTGAGATTTACCCTAATGCTTTCTTTGTTAAGGACATAGCCACGAAGAAAAGTCTTCTACAAGGTAGAAGTAAAGGAGGTCTCTATCCCGTTCCGTTCAGTCTCACAAGAAGTCTTCCACAGTGTCATGGTTTGTCAAGTGTCAAAGTCTTTCCTCCTCAATGGCATCAACGTCTCGGTCACCCCACTTTAACGGTTGCCAAGACATTTTTAAACTCTAATAAATTAGGTCGTTATTTTCATAATGAGTCAGTTGTTTGTGATGCTTGTCAACGTGCTAAGAGTCATCAACTTCTTTATAATAAATCAGTTCGTGTTTTTACTTTTCCTCTTGAACTTGTTCCTACTGATGTTTGGGGACCTGCTCAGGTGTCCAATGGAGGTTTTAAATATTATGTTAATTTTTTGGATGATTATAGTAGATACACTTGGATTTATCTTATCAAACACAAGTCTGATGTTGAGCAAGTATTCTATAATTTCCAAAACCATGTTGAACGTCTCTTGAACACAAAAATTCGCAGTGTTCAATCAGACTGGGGTGGTGAGTATCACAAACTCCACCGCTATTTTCAGAAAGTAGGTATAGCTCATCAGGTCTCGTGTCCTCATACTTCTCCACAAAATGGAGCCGTCGAACGCAAACATCGACATATAGTCGAAACAAGCTTAGCTCTCTTAGCATATTCATCTCTCCCTCTTCGTTTTTGGGATGAATCCTTCTTGACAACATGTTACCTAATAAATAGAATGCCTTGTCAAACCATAAATAATGTCACACCTATTACACGTTTGTTAAACATTAATCCTGATTATTCTTTCTTCCGTGTATTTGGTTATGCGTGTTAGCCAAGTTTAGGAAAGCACAATACCTGTAAACTCAGTTTTCAGTCTACTATGTGTGTTTTCTTAGGATATAACTCTATTCATAAAAGCTATAAGTGTTTGGATAGGACCACCGGTAAAATCTATATATCACGTGATGTGGTTTTTGATGAGCATCATTTTCCTTTTGCAGTCGGTCAAAATTCTAATGTCTCGTCTCAAGAGTCTCATCCTGTTCTCTTTCCTCAAACAGAACTGACCATTATTAATGATCATATGCGGAATTATGACTTATCTCTTTTATTAGCTAATGATTCTAATGCAGTTACAGTGACATCACCTCCAGTTAATGCATCACAGCTCCAGCCAAAGACTTATTGCCAAATGTTCCACCGGAGCAGCCCATACTAACAGACATACCGGTCTCGACTGCCTCTCCATCCTCTTTTGTTCAGTCATCAGCAGTTCAATCACCAGCAGTGCCATCAACTCCTCTTTCTTCTCTTTGAGATCATGCGACATCTCCATTACCAGAAGTTCAGCCACCTGTTGTTGTCATCTCCCTGCTTCCAATGACAGATCTTGATAATTCTCCTGTTGGTGCTCGAACTCGAGGACAAGCTGGTAAGACTTTTCCAAGGAAATTTATCGATGGCATTGTACGATATGATCCTACCAAACGAGCTTTTGCAGTTACTACTCCTACTTCTTTTCGTGTGGCTATGGCAGATCCTACTTGGTTAACAGCCATGCAGTCTGAGTTTGATGCGTTATAGAAAAATCACACATGGTCTCTTGTTCCAAGACCCAATAATGTCAATATTGTTGGGTGCAAATGGGTATTTAAACTAAAAAAAAATCCAGATGGTTCTACTTCCAAGTATAAAGCACGTTTGGTTGCGAGAGGTTTCACACAACAATATGGCATCGATTATCAGGACACGTTTAGTCCCTTTGTTAAACCTTCCACGATTCGTCTGGTTCTCTCTTTGGCTGTCTCACATGGTTGGCATTTACGGCAAATAGATGTCAATAATGCCTTTCTTCATGGTTTTCTAGAGGAGGAGGTGTATATGTAGCAACCGCCTAGCTTTGAGGATTCTTCTAATCCTCACTATGTTTGTAAGCTTCATATGGCACTTTATGGGCTTAAACAATCGCCAAGATCTTGGTTCTCTCGACTCCGTGACAAGTTGCTTCACCTTGGTTTTCATTCCTCTAAAGCTGACATGTCACTTTTTATTTTGGTTAACGATGTTGTTTCTATCTATATGTTGGTATATATTGACGACATTGTCATTGTTGGTTCCTCCCAAATAGCTATTGAACAATTGATTTGTGCCTTGTCTACAACTTTTCCTATCAAAGACCTTGGGCGGTTGAATTATTTCTTAGGAATTGAGGTCCTTCACAATTCAGGGGGAATCACTTTGCTACAACACAAATACGCTTCTAATTTGCTTCTTTGTGTTAATATGGAGAATTTTAAAGGTGTCTCAACTCCAATGTTAGTCTCTGATAAGCTGGCCCTACACTTTGGAAAACTGTTAAATGAGGAAGATACCTTCAAATGTAGAAGTATAGTGGGTGGTTTGTAATATCTCACTCTAACAAGGCCAGATATTTCGTTTCTTGTTAATAAGGTGTGTCAATATCTTTCTAATCCTACATATGTTCACTGGGAAGCTATAAAACAGATATTACGATATGTTAAACACACGGTGTCTACAGGACTTCATATAAGAAGCTTAAGCTCCACATTATTGAGTGTCTTTACTGATGCAGATTGAGCAGGGTGCTTAGACTATAGAAGATCCACTGGAGGTTTTGCAATATTTTTAGGCCCTAATCTGATTTCATGGAGCTCGCAAAAACAACACACTGTGTCACGATCAAGTACAGAGGCAGAATATAAGGCATTGGCAAATGGAACTACTGAAGCGACCTGGTTATAGTATTTGCTTAAAGAACTAGGAGTTTGTCAGACACGTGCACCTGTTCTTTGGTGTGACAACTTGGGAGCTACTTATCTAACAGCCAATCCAATGTTTCATGCTCGAACTAAACATATAGAAGTGGATTTTCACTTTGTTAAAGAGAATGTAGCGATGGGGGCATTAGATGTTAGATTTATATCTTCAAATGATCAAGTTGCGGATGGATTCACAATGCCTACAACACGAAGTATGCTAGAAAAATTGCGTTACAATCTCCACCTAGTAACGGTCAAGATTGAAGGGGAATGTAAAGATAATAAAGGATAGTTAGGTTCAAATATAAGATAAGTATATTTGTATTATCATATCCATGATATTAGGATCTTTAGTTGTAATTGTTGTATTATATAATGAAAGGAAAACACCTAGGGGTAATTACGCCTAATTTACTTTTCTTTCTGTGTACAATCATGCTATTGTGACATGTTATTTAAACTTCACATATTTAGACCATATGGTTCAGATATATTATCGGACTGATGTGTTTAGATGTACATAATAGACGCGAATTGTACATCATGTTTCCCCTTCACCTGAATGGGAAATACCAAACCCATTGATAGTTGTTTTAATCTCTATGTAACCAGATATTTATTTTTATCGCAATTAATTATGTTTGTTATCGATTTAGAGTGATTAATTAAAATTATTATTTCCCTATTATTTTTTACATATTACAATGAAAAAAACATAATTTAGAAGTACCATACAATCATTTAGAAATACCATAAAGTTATTTATCCTACAAATAACAAAATACATAATTTTAAAAATACAAGACATCTTTTAAAAGAATCCAAGCATGTTCGTATGGAAAATCAACCCCGTTATTTATGTTTATGTATTCCACCCTAGCCAACTTGAAAATTACTTCTTCATATTCATACAATAACTCGTTATCGATCCTAAGCTAAATTTTCATAAACATCTTCACCTTTGATCTTATGTCTTTAACCTTAATCTTCACCTTTTCTTTTGTTCGATACTCTCAACAATATAACTTCTAGTGAAACATATTTTTTAAATTGACACAATGTAATCTATACATCAGATGTGGGAAACAGGTGAAAATATATCATCCTCAATGATTATCTAAGATTGTACAAGTGTGATCTCTTCCTCTGAAGTCCATGGTTGGGGTTGATTTTACTGTCATTCGGGAGTTGTATATGTTCTTCAAATCCAATCTTTTATCTATAGTGAATCATGAACATTGACGATTACACATTCCAATACTGCCAATCTAGGCTCACATTCTGGATGTCAAATCAATCATTCATGTCATAGATTCCTGACATTTCGGACTCACAAACACACATTCCGGACACATGTTCCAGACACACAGTGATGAACATAAATTTCGAACAACTATTCTGGAGACACTCGTTGCGGACACACATTCTGAACACACTTTACTTTATTAAAACATCACACTATTAATATGCATCTACCATCCATCGTAAATGAAGTACATTAGCAAAGTAAATACTTGAGAAAGAGTTCATCTAAATTTGGTGTTTGACATTGTGAAAAAGAAGATTGTTATGTTTGTTCGGTTATTAACCGATTTCCTGAAGGCCCATATTTCCCACTCCCAGATAAAATGCTTGATGACATTTCGAAGCTATGATAGCTGTCGAAGAAGCCAACGAAAGGGACTATGAAAAAAGAAAAAAAAGGTTGCTGAAACTATGGAAAAAGTCAAAGAGGATGAGAAGTAGATTCGAGATGCAAATGTGGAGATTGATAAGCTTCGAGGAGAACAGGACCGTCTTACAGATGTTAGAATTTGAGGAGATTTTATTGATAGTGAACAAAATATGTATCCCTAAAAAATTCCTAATTTATGGAAAGCAATATAAGTATGTAGTAACTTTTGTAACGATCATTTGACTAATGCTAATGAAAAGAACTACACTTAAGACAATACCATTTGTTTTTACATATTTTAGTTTAAAATGATATTACAATATCTAAAATTAGAGCACATTTCCACAATTATCGATAACTTGCATCTGGTGCAAACTAGCAGTGTCTACATGATTTTCAAACAATTCTATGTAGTTCTCAATTAAGCGGAACACATTATTAGTCATTTGCACTCGTTTTCTGTTGTTGCATGAGATATAATATACATACATATATATATATATATATATATATATATATATATATATATATATATATATATATATATATATATATATATATATATATATATATAGCACAAGGCTACAGTAGTGAGCTCGACCCATTCTGGTTTGCTTCGGAATGCCTATTTTGAAGAGACCTGTTAGTTTTTAAAAGCAAAAAAATTGGTTATTATTTTTAAAAATAAACTAAAATATTGTTAGATTACTTAATTTTCCTTTATAAAAATATTTATAGATAAATAATATGGTTATAATTTATTAAAATATTTATAGATAAATAATATGGTTATTCCAAGAAATGAGTTTAGGCATATTGAAAAAAAACCTTGAAAAACTTATATAAACCCTCTCATCACTTCATTATATATTAAATATAGAATTAAAGCACATTATGGCTTATGAATAGTACACGACTGAGCTAGGTACTGTTCATCGGCTCCGGCTAAACGTGTGTGGAGTCATCAGCTTCCTTTGTCTTCAATTACTACGTGTTCTTCTTCTGATCAAACAAAATTCTATTTGCGTCGTCTTCTCTCTCTCTCTCTCTCTCTCTCAGCCAATAACATTAATCTGGTATTTAAAATTCATCCATATACATAGATTTATTTTTGTACCAATCGATTCTGGTAATGTTTATCTCCGGTTTCTTTTTCGACCAAATTTCTTTTTGAGGCGGGTAGTAAGTGGAGTGGTGATGATGATTCGACAGGAAATAGGCTTACTCAAATTTCCCTATCTGATTTTCCTTCGTTTCAAGGGACTTTATATTTGTCGATTAGTTAGAGCGTCATGAAAACTTTGGATTTTGGATAGGTTTAGGGTTTTTTGTGACGTTGCCAGTAAATTGATTGATGCCTAACTATCCCTCTTTCACTCGATTTCATTTGTTTCTTTTGTAGAGTTTGAAGAAGTCAGTGGAGCTGCTATAACGCAGTCAACATCCCGGCCTCTATCATCCAATCGTCATCACAACCACCGCCGTCTTCACTCGCATAACTATCAATCGTACAAGAACTTCCTCAACCTTCAAAACCAAAATCCGTTGCATAGGATAGGTATACATTCACTCTGTTGGTTCACTTAAGTTACGACTTCTAATTACCTCTTTTCTTTTACATTTCTTATCTGATTATTTGAAGGAAGGATTCAAAAAGGATATTAGGGCCACTGAGCACATGTCATTTAGCCAAAACCGAAACCCAGGTAATTAATGTCATTCTTTAACTGAAATTATTTGTATAATTTGAGATTTGTATCTGTTATCGAGTAGGATGGGTATACATTCACTTTGTTGGTTCACTTCAGTTATTAGTTCTAGTTACCTATTTTCTCTAACATTTCTTATCTGATTGTTCGAAGGAACGAACCGGAAGGGATATTAGGGCCACCAAGCACATGCCACTTAGCCAGACCCAAAACCCAGGTAATTAATGTCATTCTTTAACTGAAATTTATTTTATTATATGTGATTTGAATTTGCTATCGAGTGTAAAAAATTAATAGTCTGGTGAAAGGTATGTATGCACCGATGCATATCTTGATGGGGTTGAATATGATGTCAGTTAGCATCAGAGTGTTCACTAGCACACATCCACTTAGAAGGGCACCAAATGTTTCTTTGAAGAATTCAAAGCAAAAAGTCAAAACGAGAGACTTTTCCAGAGCTAGTGGAGTCGGAGAAGGTGTTGGAGGAGTTGAATGATTTCGTCAAGAAGTCATTATTTAGGAAGAAACAAGTTATGCATGATTCTATCACCATCCAACGCCACCACCATACCATTAAACTAGCACCACTAGTCACTTTCTCCATCTCTCTATTGAATTCAGACCAATGTTTTGAAGAGTAAATTTTCCTGATACGTTTCAAACTATCTACCACTAGGTAATTACACTAATTTGATAGCACAACTTTGAAGCTTTTGAAGAATGTTATGTTTGTAACATCCCAAAACATGAGATAAAATTTTCATTATTAAAATAATATAACATCCATTTTAATAAAGTTTCATTTGGGATAAATCATTTGTTCACAAAACACTATTCAGAAATGAGAGTTAAAATGAAGACAATGTGGAATCTCGAATCATAAAGTTGCTAATGTGTGTGTATAGTCACGCCTTCGTAATCTGAAAAGTACCTGCAAAATATTTAATCCAAAACTGTAAGCACACAGCTTAGTGAGTTCGCCAAAATACCACATATACCATGGCATAATAATCAACTAAGGTTATCAGCAAACTCTGGGGGACTATTAGCGGTCCCAATGGGCTAACAACATCCCCTGTGGATTAACAACACACCTCATGGGTTATCAGCAACCTAGGGTGTAACACCATAAATTTTCAAACAAAATTTTCATTTTAAAATCACATAATTCTCATTGACTCAATTCAAAAAAACCCCAATTATCAAGTTATCAAAAACACATGTCCATAATTTTTTGAATAAAAATCCAAGATCCTTTAAAACATAACTTCGCCTCATGTGTACAATCAAGCCGGCGCCTTCCCGCAATCCTGAGAAGTACCTGAAACACATATCACATAACACAGTAAGCACAAAGCTTAGTGAGTTCCCCAAAATACCACATACACAAATAATAAGCCTCTCAAGGCTATAGCTCGGCACGGACCCTCCGGTCATGCGTCTCGATGACGACCCTCCGGTCTCACGGCTCGGTGTACACCTTCTGGTCATGTGTCTCAGTGAGGACCCTCCGGTCTCAGAGCTTGGGTTGGACCCTCCATTCCTATATCTCAATGAGGACCCTTTGGTCTCACAACTCGACTTGGACCCTCCAGTCCGATCTCAAAATGCACAGAATAATATAGCATATATCACAAAGAAAAATGCATAATATCACATAACTCAAATAAGACCCTCCGATCACTTAGTAGTATCACTCATGTATGTATAGTGAGAAGACTCACCTCGTAAGCCAACAAATAAACCTCGTGCACAAATCACCAGTCTAGCCTCCGCCTAACACATACGATAATTATCCCTAATTAGTAGACGACCCTCAAGAAGCTAGGCTAAACCCTCTATAAACTCACAGAAGGATAAAAGACCATTTTACCCTTTCATGGTCTTTATAGTCCATAATTTGACCAAACCCTAAACGTCAACAAAAGTCAACCGTAGCGCGTACGGTCCTCTACGTTGGGCGTACTACCTCGCCATGCGTCAGGGATCCTCAACCCTACGCTGCGCGTACTGGGATTACGCTTGGCGTACATTCCAGACTTGTTGTTCCCACTCTCTCGGTCTTAATTCGTTAAGACCATAGCTCTACTCTCAGATCTGGACTCCCTAAAGGCTCATACTCTATAAAGTTAGTGACTTTAAGCCTTTTCATGGCTGAGATAGTCCCAAACCTGAAAACTCTCACTCTTTTTCTCCCAAAAATTCTCATATCTCATGCATGGGGTAGTTTTGACGAAGCTCGACTCATCATGGAATGAACCATGTCTACCAAGGTTCTATTGCACCTCTCAGCCACACCATTCAGCTGCGGTGTCCTAGGTGGCGTCAATTGTGAAACAATTCCCCATTCCTTAAGATAGTCGTGGAACTCAATACTAAGATACTCACCACCTCGATCGGATCAGAGCATCTTTATCTTCCTGCCCAACTAATTCTCCACTTCTTGTTTAAACTCCTTGAACTTTTCAAAGGTTTCTGACTTATGCTTGATTAAGTTGATATACCCATACCTACTATAATCATCAGTAAAAGTCACATAGAAGCGGTTAGCATCCCGTGTGGCGGTTTTGAATGGGCCACACACATCAGTGTGTATGAGATCCAACAGACCATCACCCCTTTCACAAGTACCAGTGAAGGGTGACTTGGTTATCTTTCCAAGTAAACAAGATTCGAAAGTGTCGTCCGACTTTAAGTCGAATGACTCCAAAACTGCATCCTTTTGGAGTTGGGCTATACGCTTCTTGTTGACATGTCCAAGACGACAATGCTACAAGCATGCTTTATCTAAATCATTGGAAGAATCAATGTGTAACACATTATTTCCTAAGTTATCTACAACCATCACAGTTTCATATATACCATTGCAAGGTAATGCTTCAAAATAAAATACACCATTGTAATAAGCATTAATACCACCAAATTCATTATTAAAAGAAAAGGTAAAACCTTGTTTATACAAACTGTAAAAGGAAATAATATTTCTATCCATATCGTCCGAGTAACAACAATTATTCAAATCTAAATCTAAACCATTACTAAGCAATAAAGAATAAACTCCAATCTTGGTTACATGCGACACTTTCCTATTTCCCATGATTAAGTTTATCTTCCCGTGCTCCACATACCTACTTCTTTTTAGTCCCTACAAATCAGAACAAATGTGAAATCCACAAGCTGTATGAAGGACCCAAGAATTAGCATGTGATGAGTTATTAGATTGAATAGTGTAAATACCTGCAAAGGAGGGCTTGATCTTTCAATACTTTATATCCTGCAAGTATTTGGGGCAACTTCGTTTCCAGTGCCCTTTTTTCATGGCAGTGGAAGCACTCTACATCCTTTGGACTGGAAGAGGGATTAGCAGAACCAACTTTGGTCCCACTTGAAGAGGATCCATCAAGATACTTTCCCTTGTGGCTCTTCTAGGGAGTCTTCCTCTTTTTTCCCTTCCCATGTCCGATTGCCAAAACGGGGGCAAAAGTAGTAATAGGAGTAGACACAACCGACTTGCCTTTCAGGTTGCTTTCTACAGTCCTTAAAAGGCCTTAAAGATTGCTAAGAGTGACCTCCTCCTTGTTCATAGGATAGATCATATGAAACTGATCATAACCAGAAGGTAAAGAGTGTAGAATTATATCAATGGAAAACTCTTCATCAAAATTGACATCCAATTTAAGCAAGCGGTCCACAAATCTCTACATCTTTTGCAAGTGGGCCGTGATGGGTTCACCATCCTTCATTTTGGTTGTGATCATGGAGGAAATGATCACATACTTCTCCTGCCGAGCCTTTTGATGGCATCTTTCCATCAAGTCTTGATACATTTCAAAAGGATAGTAGTCCTCATAGGACTTCTGCAGCTCAACAGTCATGGTAGCAATCATTAGACACGACACCTTTGTCGCATCCCTCTTATGAGTAGTGTGTTCAGCGATTTGTTCGGGAGTAGCAGTGGTGACATCAATCTCCTTGAGCTCTTTATCTAGGACATATTCTTTGTCCTCATAGCGAATATCCATTCGAATGTTTCGAATAAGATCATTGAAGTTCGAGCCATCGAAAATGACCTTCCCACATAGGTTCATGAGGGAGAAACAGCCTGAAGGAATTGGGTTGGAAGCATTGTTTGGGATAGACATCTGAAAATAAGAACAAAGTTTAGGTTAGATGATAATCCTTAATATTACACCCAAATGAAATATTAAGGCTAGGACCCTACACAATATTATACAATTGCGAAAAGGGATGTCGTAATCCAATTGTAAAATATATGAAGGTAGGTAAATGACGATTTACCAATTTCCACCATGAAAAACGAAATAGATTATTAAGTTTTAATTGGATTGAAATTCCTAGATCCTTTGAGATTCATTGAATTTTTCAATCACATGTTTATATTCAATTGTGCCCTTCAAGTTTGTGACTGGGATGCCGAGGATCACAAACAAGGTGTGAATAACCATGCAAACTAGCTTGGTACACCCAATGTTACAGATCACCTAATAATGTGCCGATTAACCACAGACGCTCCATTGATATATGATTAACATCAAGCTACCCTTTGCCACACATTGTCAGTCCAGATTAGTGTGTCGGTTAACCACACACGCTCCACTAACGACTTAACAAGGTGCAAAGTGTAATTTCATGGATTATCACTATTTTCACATTTTCCTAAAGTAACTAAGATTGAGAATTTAATAAAAGTTTAGTTACTTTATATTTAACATTATACTTTTAATGAGGGAGAATTAATGGCCTATCCTACCCGTTCGGCTAACAACCCTCCACCAGTCAAGGAAGCGGTGGGTGAGAGTGGGCAACCATTAAACCACCATTTTATAGGAAGTAACCTTATACCACCCTGATATACTGGCTTCGTGAATGAGGCCTAATAACGGTAAGACCAGCTTGTCTTATACACACACACACACACACACACACATATATATATATATATATATATAATTGTTAGTCCCAAAAATTATGGATCCAATTTAGTAATCAATGAAGTTAATTGCAATCAAAGTGAAATGTAGATGAAGTAGAAGTAATATGAACATTGCACACATCTATTACGAATAAATGTCAAGTACACCTTGAGAAAGTACAATCACAACAGTGTTCAGTAAAAAGTACAATCTGACATAACTCAGTTACTATAAATAGTACCCCCACCAGCACACGAGTGTGCAGCCATACACGCGTGTGCGGCCGCACACACATGTGTGGCTGCACACAAACAAGTTCATGACACTATACTGCTATACAACCATTGACACCCTGATTAGATTTATACAAAATTAATGCCTAGCTCAAACCACAAAATTATGGCCCTTCAATCTCCCCCTTGGTTTGAGACTAGCATAGTCTTGAACTTCATTCGCTTGGCTTCTCGGCTGGCTTCTCATACAACTTTAGATCAGATCTTCCCATCGAGCCCATCCACATTCTTCCATTGATGATTGAAGCCACCATTGCAGCGAATTCTTTAGCAGCAACTTCCATAACGTCTTTTCTGCAAATGATCTGATGACGAGCTAGAGTTCAGATATCCCTCTCTCTGAATCGAAGATGATCTTTGGCATTTATCAATCTCAGAACTTGTTCTTGATCTTTGAATTTAATGGCAGCAGTTGCAGTTTCGTCATCATAGGCCCAAAATTCCATATTATCAAGATATCCCTCATGAAAGTGTTGAGGGATAGGAATTTCCTTTTGTTGCTTAGTTGCAGGCCAGAGTATGATCTTCATGGGTTCGCCTGATTCCGGATCAAGAACTTCTTTGTCTTTTCTATATAAAGCTCTTATAGTCTTCATTGATGGAAAATTTTCTCTGACTTGTCTGTCTAGAAACCTTTTGAAGTTAGAGGCATTGGGATCTTTAGAGGGATTATGGAATGGGGCCCTGGATAATTCGGCTAGATCCGTTTTGGTCCAAGAGTTGAAATCGTGGGTGCTTTTGTAACACTCAGATGCTCTTGAGTTTCGCTTTACAACCCACAAGTTCGTCTCTGGATCAAAGGCCCACATTCGGATTCCGTACCTATCTCCATACTCGTCACCGAACTTTCTTTTCTTTAAATTTGTTACGGTCAAAACAAGGTCTTTTGCCTTGCGATTTTCATTAGAGTTTTTCATGAATAAAAGGCCTTCGCTTTGATTGGCAGTTATAATTCTTTTGCCCTGTTTAATTGTGATTCTGGCTCTGCTTCCTTTTGGTTATTTTTCAAACCTGTTAACAATGGTGGTTGTTCTCGGAGCAGGTGGGTTGACAGGAAGATCATCAGTTGCAGAATGTGATTGAACTGTGGGAGGATCAACTATTCCGTGTGGCTGTTGGAAGAGGGCTTTGACTTTTTCACCGAATGCATCGTACAAAACGTTCTTGAGATTGAAATAATTGGATGATACGGATCCAAGACTCGTTTGCAGATCTTTAATTTGTTTGGTCTTTTCTTCATCCTTCGCCCTGAGCTCAAAAATGTATGCAGTGAGCTGATCCATCTTAAATGATATTCCTTTCCCGCGTGAGGAGGTTGGACTAGATTGTGCCAGATGTTTTACCAATCTAATAGAAGCTTAATCTAATGAAGGTCGGGTGGGAGAATATTCTAGAATGGATGAGGATCCACCAGTCTCAAACATGGTACTCGGACCTTTATCCGTTTGTTTTGGAGGAGAGTGAACAGTGGTAGCAGTGATTGTTGACATAACTTGAGGTGCACTTCTTACAGCGGGTACCTCCAGACTTGCAAAAGATTGGCTTGTTTTCATGGAAGTCTGAGAAGTCTGAGGTTGAGATGAGTCAGGGATGACTGGAGCAGAAGTTGAGATGAATAACACAGAGGGAGGAATCTCTGGTGTCACATCTCCTTGGCTTTATGCGACCTCCAAGGGCTTTAAAGTAGAGAGCAAAATCTTGAGAACATTTCCTTCATCTCTAGTCTTGGTTACTGAAGAAGCAACTTCATCGACTTTATTAACACGGCTGCTGGGAATTCCAAGAAGAGAATCAAAATTTTCACCACTAAGATCAAACTCTATGTTTGTTGGAATGTCGTCATTGATTCCTGTAAAGTCAATTTCTTTTAAAAACTCTACATCATCATAAATATCATCGTCATCATCCTCTCGAGTAGATTTTGATTCATTTGCTTTCTGAAGATCATGTTCATCAGCCACACAAGCTGTGGGAGAGTCATCATTCATGAATCTCCTCCACTTCTGGCTCGGAGGGAGAATGAAAAATATCTTCATTTTCCATCGGAATGAATTGTTCTTCTGATTCTTCTCTATCATTCTCTTTAAAAATTCCAAATTTTATCAATGGTAATTTTCCTTCAAATACAAATTTCCCTCCTCTCTTTTGTTTCATTAGTCCAAAAGCACTTGGACCAATGGATTTGAAATCCAAGGTATCATTTCCTCTCTGCAGCTCGGGGTGAGTTACATTAAGGATGATTTGCAAAAATCTTGGATACATCAAGAATTTGTCCCTTTTTCTCCCTTCAAGGTTTATAATCATTTCATTCATTATGAATTTTGAGAAACTGAACTCAAATCCTGCAGCCAATGTTGCAATGGCACCAGTGTTGGCCAGAGAGATTTCGTTTGCTCCTGATCTCCTGCCGGAAATGCAGCTCACGAACACATGAGCCAACTACTTCCAACACGGAGGAAGCAACTTCTTGATTGTAGGGGGAAAGGTTCCCTCATATCCCATGCGCTCTAAGACATCCTGAGTTTGATGAATGTCAATCTCCATGGTGTACTTAGGTCTGTCCTCTATTTGGAGATATTCTCTGATGATGCTCTCTGTTACTTGAATTTTCTTGTCTTCGATTGTTGCTTCAACAAACTTTTCACCCTGATCATTCTTCTTCACAACAGCATTCGTCCAGAAATCCTTAATCAGACTCTGGTAGATAGCAGGGCATGTAGTTAGAGCATGGACCAAGCAAGATTTCTTCAAACCATCCACAATGAATTTCAAGTCATTGTGAGCTGCAAGAGGGTCTTCGAGAAAAATGGCGGAGTTGTGAGCCTTAGCAAATTCCATGTCTCACATCGTAATTTGAAAATAAACACACAAAATCATTAGGGCAAAATTATAAAAATGATGCAACCGCACATAGAATTGCACACAGCCGCACACTAGCAAGTGTGTAGCCATTTATGCGTGTGCGGCCGCACACGCTCAACTGTATATAGTATTATACAGCCGCACACGGTCATCCGCTTATAGAATTATACAGCCGCACACGGTCAGCCGCTTATAGAATAATACAGCCGCACATGGCCGTGTGCGGCCGCACACGCCGTATGCGGTTGCACTCGAAAACAGTATGTCCTTGATTCAATAGCAAACGATGAGAGATTTTCATAAAAATAATTGAAATATTGAGCCGTGTTCATGAAAAATTACCAAGTAAAGGCTTTGATTTCAAGAAAAAAAGTGGAATATTCAAAGAGTTTGAGAGAGAAACGGATGTGTGTGCGGTTGAAATAAGAGACAGTGACGGTGAAGGACTCACCGCACACACCCTATATATATATATATATATATATATATATATATATATATATATATATATATATATATATATATATATATATATATATATATAACAATAATTTCATTTCCTCCCCCTCATCTTTTTAATAAATAAAATCGAGGCCCATACTCACCATTTTTTCAAAAAAAAAAAAAAAACAAACCATTTTGAGGATTTAAGAGACTAAATTTATTATTTCTAAGGATTTAAAAATTAAAAACTAAAAGAAAACTTATTAACTAAGATAAAAGTAAAATAAAAAATAAAAAATAGACTAAAATAAAATTGGAAATACTATAAACGACAAGGAATTAAAATTTAATTTTAATCCTATATAAATGGTTTTAACCTACTGAGATCTAGGGATCAAAGTTTTTAGACAACCTTTATCCGCTTGTCGGTACCTTCCATCTTCACGTCTTTGTCTGGTCGATCGCCGGTATTGTTGTCCACTTAAACATGAAAAATTGTGACAAAATTAGGACACACTATAAGTGACAAGACAATGTGATCCTAAGTTCCTAGATAATATATCTGATCCTAAGTTTCTAGATACTATATCTTCAGGACCATTCAGCTGACGACGACCAGGGATATTGTTGTCCACCTAAATTGAGCAGTGAGATCTATAGACAATCTTTGAGTGTTCAATTTTAATTGTACTGGAACATGTTTCCCGCTTCCAGATATGCCCCAGTAATCAAGGACTTCCAAAGTACTCCTTACATCGGATGAGCAGACCATCATTAGGGGAGAAGATAGATTCAGAGTATTATCACTTATAGTGCATATGCTGTGTACCAGGTCGGATTGTTAGTCACGCAAAGGAGACAGCATATGGCTAACAGATAAGAGGAATTTCATATATATATATATATATATATATATATATATATATGTATAATATGCAGAGAAATAGAGTTGTATATGTTACAGTCCAGGTCGGATCTCTTCCAATCACACAGAGGAGGTAACATATGACTAACAGACAGAAAGAAAGAAAATGATTTTCTACAGACCTAGTTTATCGGAATTTACCAGTCGCCCCATAAATACCGGAATTAAGGACAGAATCCGCACATCGAGGAAAAATTAAACCACAGTTCCAGATACGGGTTCATTTAATGTGACGAGTAGATTCCCATATATATCTCCCTGCTCAACCTATCCAAGCGTCGTATTGTCAGGCTAAACGGATCTAACTAGGTCAAGATTTGTCAAGTCTATAAATTTCCTAAGTTCAGCTCTGCCTAGTCATGTCCATTTAAAATTTTTCGTGCCTATCAACGCATCAAACCAGAGCATAGACCCTTCAACTTTGGGTACGTTACGCAGACTCAGGTTGCTTGTTATCACATAATCATATCACTTCCCAGAACATCTCCTTCAAGCACATTCTATAACCAGCATAATTTCTTTTTGTTTTTCCGATTTTCTAATGTTTTTGGATTTTCTAATTTTTATGTTTATGGATTTTCTAATATTCTCCCCCTAAATTTGTGCATAAAAATAAAAGGAAAAAGAACGCGCAAATTTATCCTAAGTTAGACATAAAAATTAATCCCAATTCAGTAACCAATTGTTAGTCCCAAAAATTATGGATCCAATTCAGTAATCAATGAAGTTAATTGCAATCAAAGTGAAATGTAGATGAAGTAGAAGTAAGTTCAAGCATGCACACATCTATTACGAATAAATGTCAAGTACACCTTGAGAAAGTACAATCACAGCAGTGTTCAGCAAAAAGTACAATCTGACACAACTCAGTTACTATAAATAGTACCCCCACCAGCACACGAGTGTGCAACCATACACGCGTGTGCGGCCGCACACGGTGTGTGCGGCCGCACACAAACAAGTTCAAGACACTATACTACTATACAACCATTGACACCCTGATTAGATTTATACAAAATTAATGCCTAGCTCAAACCCCAAAATTATGGCCCTTCAATAATTAAACTTATAATATTATAAAGTATAAGGTTTGAATTTTAACTTTTAAAACTCTAGGGTTTGGAATTAAAGTTTCATTAGTGAGACTTTACAAATTCCAAAACTTGAGGGCAAGTTTTGAAACTTGTCAAAACTCTTCATATTCATAACTTGTGAGTTTAATGCAATTTAAAGGATGGGACCTTTCATTTTCCATAACTTGAGGACAAGTTATGGAGATCATTAAAATTCATTTAGATCAATTTATCAACAACAAAAAATTATCATATAATTCAAGAATGATCTAGCTAAACTCATAAACAAGATAATACAAGTTAAAAATTGCCAAGCAACTTTGTTTATCATATAAATCAACAATTTTCTCAAAACTTTGACAATTATCTTGTGGTTGGATGAGTATAAGCACTACCAAGTCAGAAAAAACATTTTTAATGATCCAAAACAGTTTGTGGTAGTGTTCCCAATCCAAAACAAGCCAAAAAACTCGAATTTATGCAAACAGACCCTGCAACTCGTCGAGTGCATGAACTTGAGTCATCGAGTTGCTCTGTTACCGAGTGGACTCGTCGAGTCAGCCAGTAGACTCAACGAGTTCATCATTCAAAGGCCAAAAATTCGACTTTTTTCGACTTTGAAAAATAACAAGCATCAAGTATAATAGAAAACAATCCTAGGCTCTGATACCATTGTTGGGTTTTGAGCATTATAACACTCCTATGGTGCACATGCAACCTTAAATGCTTTGGATCTATGTTTTCTCTAATTATACATGCATATTTTCAATTTTCCAAAGCATTATCCTAACTAGCATACATTTGAACAATTGAATGATACAACTAGTTAGATGGCTTATCTCTTAGAAGGATTTGTAGTTCTTGACCCTTGAAAGCTTGAGCACCTCTAGTGTGATGCCTCTAATGGTTGACAAACACCAATATGCAAGAGGAGGCTTGAGAGAATTGTTTACTTGCACAAAATCAACTTTTCCCTCTTAGAAAGTATGGTGTAACCGATTTTGGCTTCTAGGGGTGTGCTTTTATAGTGTTGTTAAGCTAGGGTTACATTCATGTAAACCCTATTGCTCCATGACCTTCCACATTCTTACGCTCAATGGGTTTAACCTCTATGTACTATCCATGGATTATCTTATTGGTTTAGCCCATCTACATAATCATGGATCATTGGCCCACACTATAAGAACCATTGATTTACATAATCAATCCCCATATATTTAATTAGTCTCTTTTGATCACAAAATTAATTCCAAATTAATTCTTAATCAATACTAATTAAATAATATGATTTCATATTAATATATTATACTTGTAATATATTAATAAATCATGAATAACCTTATTCTCAAAAGTCCATCCTATCAAGTTGCACTGGTGAAGGTAACCTAAAAGGACCATGCTACAATCGGGTCAAGTACATCCCAGTAATAGATATGGGCTTAGACACCAAATTCAACACTTGTAACATCGTAAATTTTCAAACAAAAATTTCATTTTAAAGTCACATAATTCTCATTGACACAATTCCCAAAAACCCTAATTATTACGTTATCAAAAACACATGGCCATAATTATTTGAATAAAAATCCAGGATCCTCTAAAACATAACGCCTCCTCATGTGTACAATCAAGCCGACGCCTTCCCACGATCATGAGTAGTACCTGAGACACATATCACATAACACGGTAAGCACAAAGCTTAGTGAGTTCCCCAAAATACCACATACACAAATAATAAGCCTCTCATGGCTATAGCTCGGCACAAACCCTTCGATCATGCGTCTCAGTGAGGACCCTCCGGTCTCACGGCTCGGTGTAGACCCTCCGGTCATGTGTCTCAGTGAGGACCCTCCGATCTTACAGCTCGGGTTGGACCCTCCATTCCTATCTTTCAGTGAGGACCCTCCGGTCTCACAGCTCGAGTTGGACCCTCCGGTCCGATCTCAAAATGCACAGAATAATATAGCATACATCAAAAAGAAAATGCATAATATCACATAACTCAAATAAGACCCTCCGGTCACTCAGTAGTACCACTCAGGTATGTATAGTGAGAAGACTCACCTCGTAAGACAACAAATAAACCTCGTGGACAAATCACAGATCTAGCCTCCGCCTAACACATATGATAATTATCCCTTATTAGTAAACGACCCTCAAGAAGCTAGGCTAAACCCTCTATAAACTCACAGAAGGATAAAAGACCATTTTACCCTTTCATGGTCTCTATAGTCCAAAATTTTACCAAACCCTAAAAGTCAACAAAAGTCAACCGTAATGCGTACACTAAGCGTATAACCCTTTACATTGGGCGTACTTCCTCGCCATGCATCGGGGATCATCGACCCTATGCTGCGCGTACTGGGATTACGCTAGGCGTACATCCCAAACTTGCTCTTCCCACTTTCTTGGTCTTAATTCGTTAAGACCATAGCTCTACTCTCAGATCTGGACTCCCTAAAGGCTCATACTCCATAAAGTTCGTGACTTTAAGCCTTTGCATGGCTGAGAAAGTCCCAAACCTGAAAACTCTCACTCTTTTCTCCCTAAAATTCTCATATCTCATGCATGGGGTGGTTTTGACGTGTAAGACTCCATTTTTATGAATTCACTCCATTAAAAACACTTAAAGGGATATATATTAGGCTATGGAGTTCAAAAACTCATAAAGCTTCAAGCTTTAGGACCAAAAACCCTAAAATGGACCATATTATGCACAAATAAAAAAGGATGGGAAAACTTTGAGCTTTATACCTTCAACTGATGCTCTAACCACAAAAAAGCTCAGATCCAAAGTCTGGAATCCAACTCTATTCTCTTCAATGCTCCTACTTCACTCCAAGGATACCACAAGAACACTAAGAAGCTCACAAATGGACACTCAAGCTCAAGGGACTAAAATTAGGGTTTTGAGAGGGTTGAGGGCTGGAAATGGTGGCCAGAATAGTACGCCTAACATACTATGTGGCTTCTGCGTCCAAATCACGTACATGAGTACGCTGAGCGTACACACGCATACACCCCACGTACTCATCTGCCACCTTTTATCAAATGAAGGGCCAAACTTGTCAATTACAATAAAGCAAGGGTTTATAAGCTGTACCCGGTCTTGGGATGTTACATGGGGACTATCAGTAGTCTAGTGGACTTACAACTGTCCAGAAGTTATAAACAACTCATTTCACATATAACATAAATCAACAAATAAGACCCAGTTGGTCGACATGCATATACTACCACACAATAAAGTATAGTGAGAAGACTCATCTTTCAAGTAGCAGCTAAACACCACAACTCTCACCCAGCGAAGACTGATCCTACATGACACCTAACATAAATAAAGAGTCCCCTTTCAGTCTCAACTCCAAAACCTTTAGTTTGACAAAAATTCAACCCATTCCAAAAGTCATTGGTTAAACTCAAAGTCAACAACCAAGAATACTAATAGTTGACCCTCACGTCATGACCGGCTCTTGGTCACATCGTGAGAACCCACCACAACATGTACCCTCCTTGGTCAAGTCGTGAATACAACAAGGCAAGATAATCGTAAGATCCTTCATCTTCACGTTGTGACACTCTCCAGGTCATGATGTGACCATAGTCTAAAGCATAATCCTAATGGTTCAAGTCCTCGATCCATTAAGTCATAAACCCCAACTTTCTAGAATGGTTTATCCATTCCAAAGCACCATAAAAGTTATTGTATTTTAGACCTGCATGTCCAATGCATGTCTTAAACCCAAGCTAGGTCAAAATGACCGAAATGGGATCCTAACTTCCAGCATGGTGACCAAATGATCATTAAAGATTAGATCCATAAACCTAAAATACTCTTGTGACAGGCAGAATGATAAATTTACAAACTTTATCACATCCAACAACCCATTATTCATTTAAAGGACCAAAAACAAGCTTAGAATATAGATCTAGCAACTTATAAGCATAAAGGTGGAATCTTGAATCATGCCAAGGTCTAAAAGATAGTTGGAAGCTGACATCTTCTTATGCAATGCTCCAAAACTCCATATTGAAAGAGCTTCTTTCCAGAAATCCACCCAAGAACTCCAAAAATGGATGAGAGAGGAGAGAGGAGGCTCAAAGTGGTGAAAGTGAGGCTAGGGTCTCTCTCAAGAGGCCTTAGATGAAATGGAGGATGGAAGAATACCCCAAAACATGGAACCACTTTTAAATACATAGAAAACCCTAAAATTCATGGGCTTGGGTTGCCCAGTTCTCACCTCGTGATAGCCTGCTTGTCACGTCGTTAGAATATGCTCCTTATATCGCGAGAATATGCTTCTTACCTCGTGACAACAACTTTTCACCCAATTCTATTCTAAATTCAACAGTCATCACTTCTTTATTTTAACTCCATTTTCGGATATCTTTATATGCACGGAAATGTATTGACGAGCCGTACAACCCTATCTAATTACTTTGGCTTAATAAATGTCTAACTAAAACCATAATCCATGCAAGAAGCCCGATATATAACTTTCCCATTTTACCCTTTTGCTTCGAAGCACAAATCAATGGTTTTAATCACTTAACCCAACATTATCAACATCTGATAGGGTCTACACTTTATTCCCTTGAAGCTTAAGGCCTTTACTCGATCCATTTATAGCCCGATATTATGATAATATAAACATCCAAAAATAGGTATTATAATTCTCCCCAACTTAACCTGGATTTTGTGCTTGAAATCTACCTTGGTTAGAATTTTAACTGCACTAACACAATCCATATGCTAACTCCAACGACTTCATATAATCAAAGCATCCATATCGAACTTGAGAGACCATCCGGAACCCAAAGGATGCCACCAAACCACCTAGCCATTTGAAACACTCGATTGCAATAACTATATCTCTCTCCAAACACTAATACCTAACCCATAACTAAGTCACTTAAACAGGAACTTCCATAACTTCATCTACTAACTATCTCCATCAATGCACTACAAAAATCATGATCCCAAAAGTCTAATCTCTAGAGAGATACATAATGGCTGATGATCATCCACTCAACATTCTTACCCCAAGTCCTTGATCAGGAACACCACTAAACTATGCATAGAAACACTCAAAAAAATTCGATCAAGGATTCTAATCCATCCTAAATTAGGAAATTGCCTAAAAGTTCTCAAATACACACTCGATTTCCTGCCAAGTCGTGACTATGTAACTATTCCCACAAGTGTAACCATGGTCAATACAAACTCTCGCGTGATACTTAAGATCCCATAACAACTCAGGTGTACAACCATCTACCAAAACTTCCTGAGAGACTTATAACATTTTGCATCACTAGCATCCTAGTACTCCATCCAACATATTGCTACCCTTATGTCAATCTAAACAACTATGGGTCATCAGTGACCCAAGGACTATCAGTAGTTTTGAAGTTATCAGCAACTCTGAAAATACTCATAACAATCAACTACTCACACTCAGCTAATCTAACATGCAAACGAAACCTTATAATAAAATGAACACGAGTCCACTAATAGGAATCCCAATAACGAGTCGCTAATATACCACCATGATTTTCAAGCAAGTCAACACCCTACATCTGCCCGACTTAACCTGCCAGTCACTAAGCCACCAGTGACAACACTATACTATAGAAACACTTGTTTATTCGACGCGACTAACAAACTAAAAGACAGGTCTCCACTATACAAATGCTAGCCCCATTCACAAAAATGAAATCTATGATGGCTCACGGCATCCATTGGGATGAGAAGCTCATGACTCCTCACCATTCTTTCCACTATCCGAACACAAGCATGAAGAGTCCCTGCCAACATCCAACGACCTACAGACACACTGCCATCATTCTAATGATTGGTAGGAACCCAGTCAACATCCCACTCAGTACTTGCCAAAAATATAGGAGCCATACCAATCTGAAACACACACTCTTCTACAATCTACTATCACCGACGCATCACCTAATGAAACATGACCACATTCAACCAGAACTAGGTAGATAATTGAACTCTCATTACAACTTGAAAGAACAAATTTTCACACCCTCCAGGAGGAAACACAACGCTCCCCAACCAAATATGTTTCTTCTTAATTGTAACCTTACCCAAAAGGTGATGTACCAGCGAATCGGACGATGCAACGAACCTCGACTGCTATTAGACACATTATTCTAAAAACCATAATAGGATCCCAGACCTTAAAGAAGCTGAACAAACCCCATCAATGAGCAAAGCAATAAAACTTCCAATCTCGAAGAAGAACTCCAAAATTATCTAGACATGCTGCCAAAAGCCTAGTCGAATCAATTAGAATACCAACCCAACCGACGTGATCTGCCAAAACCAAACTTTGCGCATCCATGAAGATACCTAAAAACTGAACATCGTTGCTCCGATATCCGATCTTCCAATACCTAAGGCCAGCTACCATATCAATCCCATTAGGGTCCGTAATTCCATAACCAAAAAGACGATAGAACACCTACACCGAGGCTAAGATACAAACTTTACTGAATTTAACTAAGGGTTGACACATCAAATACACCCTCGGCTAATACTACTTGAAACATTCAAATAACCTCAATGAACCCTAAGACCGATCAACCATTACCCAAGTTAAGCAAAAATAAGATACCCGTATCGTGGCCTAACCATGCTTCCCATACCCGACACACAAGTAAAGTGATTTAATCTCTTTCATCCATGTCCATAGAGCTACCACAACGGTGATGGGTTTTGACCACTATAACATCTCTATGGTGCACATACAACGCTAATGCTTTGGATCTAAGTTTTCTCTATTTATACATGCAATTTTCATTTTCTAAAGCATGAAGTCTAACTAGCATACAACATTGATATTTGAAACATAAAACGAGTTAGAAGATTACCTCTTTGTTGTAACTTGTAGAACTTGGCCTTAAAAGAGCTTAGTACCTCAAATGTGATGCCTCAAATAAGTCACAAAACACCAAGACCAAATGGAGAATTATGAGAGAGGTTTAGGAGGCACCAAAATCATCTATACTCTTCTTAGAATACTTGTGTCCGATTTTAGGGTTAGGGGGTTACATTTATAGTGTAGAATTCCAAGGGTCAATTGTAAACCCTAATCCATTCACTGAGGCTTTTGATTCAATAATTCATTTGGACTAACACTTCATGGACTCTCACATAAGCTTATTCCATCACTAATCAATCATGGATCATTAGCCCAAACTATATGTATCACTAATTTACATAATCAACCCCTGTTAATTTAATCAGTCTCTTTTGATCACTAAATCAATTCCAAATTAATTCTTGATTAATACCAATTAAATAATATGATTTCTCAATTAATATATTATACTTATAATATATTAATAAATCACAAATAACCTCTTTCTCAAATATCCTTCCTATCAAATTACTCCGGTGAATGCAACCCAAATGGGCCATGCTACTATTGGGTCAAGTACATACAAGTTATAGTTTTGGGCTTAGAAACCTAATCCAACAGTCTCCCACTAGGATAAGTCTAATAACTATAACTACAAGTACGATTTCAAAAACCGACTAGCAATCATAGCTCTCAAAAACCGCTGTCAACTCTAATCAATAACGCGTCCTTTAGATAAGGGATCATATAATCCTATGTTCATCAAGATATGTGTGGAAAAAGACATGGAATGAAGTCATACTCATTGTCCAACAATTTCTTTTCTGATTTTCGATTTGTTTGACATAGAACTTAATTGAACACATCAATTGAGTCCTAACCGGGCCTGACACATAAGTCAAAACAAAATCATCGAGGGGCCCAAGATAACGCTTTTATTCCTCTTAGGATAAAAGGAACAGATAAACTTCGACTTATATTCTTCTACTAATTAGTTGTTAAATTATACACAACAACGCGTTTTATATCATCAAGTTACTGATGCGTTTACGCACTATCAAAATTCAACCAACTCGTAATCAAAAGCTCATATATCTGGACTTGAAGATTATATGATATTATCATCTTATAATCACTCGTGATACAATTCGATGAAGTGATTCACGTGAGCGTGGGTTTAATACAATACTCAAATATTATTTCAGGAGCACTCATGAATGTTGTAGCAAACTTTTGCTATGTCTAAACACATTAGACAATCTACAAGCCAATTCATGACAGTCTAAACTCATAGCCTACTTCCAAAGTATGATCGAATGTTAATGGTTTGAATAATCTTATTATTCTGGAAGTCAAAACATGCAAATTGAAACAACAGTAAACAATTGACACAAGAGAGTAACTTTAATCATAAATAAAACTCCTTTTAATCTATCACCAAATGTCAATTACATTTTATCTATTACAAGTTTATAAAGAACTATCTAATCACTAAAGTTAATATTGTCCTTCAGCCCAATACTCCTAGCATGCTGCAAATGCTTAACCCTATTCAGTCCCTTCGTAAGGGGATCTGTTGGGTTCTCTTCTGATGATACCCTTTTTACTACGAGGAGTCATTCTTCTATCCGATGTCTTATGAAGTGATATTTTCTATCGATGTGCCTAGATCTGCCATGGTCCCTTGGTTCCTTGGTTAAGGTGACTGCACTCTCGTTATCACAGAAAATCTCCATAGGCTCCTTTACAGCTGGTACAACTCCAAGGTGTCCAATGAAGTTCTTTAGCCATATCGCCTCCTTCGACGCTTCACTTGCTGCTATGTAGTCTGATTCACACGTTAAATCAGCTATAGTCTCCTGTTTGGAACTTTTCCAAGTTACTGCTCCTCTATTTAGGGAAAATATCCAGCCCAAATGAGAGCGGAAGTTATCTCTGTCGGTATGAAAGCTGGCGTCACTATACCCTATCACTCTCAAGACATTACTCCCACCGAGGGTAAGGAACCAGTCCTTTGTCCTTCCGAGGTACTTGAGAATGTTCTTTACCGCAGTCCAGTGAGCTCTACTAGGATTCCCTTGATATCTGTTGATCATGCTCAAAGCAAAGGCCACATCAGGGCGAGTGCATGTCATAGCATACATGATCGAGCCAACTGCAGAAACATATGGTACTCGGCTCATCTCTACTATCTCGGCATCGGTACTAGGGCTTTGGGTCTTACTCAATTTCGTATTGCTCTAGATAGGTAATTCTCCTCTCTTGGAGTTCTCCATGTTAAAACATTTCAAAACCTTGTCCAAGTAGGTACTTTGACTAAGTCCTATTAGTATTTTACTCTTATTTCTCAATATCCTTATCCCTATAATGTAAGTAGCTTCTCCAAGGTCCTTCATAGCAAAACACTTTCCAAGCCAGGACTTAACCTCCTGCAAGGTTGGAATGTCGTTTCCTATGAGAAGTATGTCGTCTACATACAATAACAGAAAGCTAACTATACCCCCACTAGCTTTGACATATATGCATAACTCATCCTCTTTTCTCGAAAAGCCAAATTCTTTGACTTTCTCATTGAAACAAAGATTCCATCTACGAGATGCTTATTTCAATCCATAAATGGATTTCTCAAGCTTACACACTCTATTAGGGTACTTCGCAACGACAAAACCCTCTGATTGACTCATGTAAACATCTTCAACCAACTTCCCATTTAGGAAAACGGTTTTGACATCCATTTGCCACATTTCATAATCATTAAATTCAACCAGTGTTCTAAAAGGCGCACCATGGTGGGAGGCGCAGCGTCGCCGTTACGAAAAGCTTCATAACGTTGCTGTTAGGCGTGGCATGTGGCAAGGCGTGATATGACGTGCCATTGCACGTTATAGCGTGTTATGGCGTGTGTTTTTTCGTTTGAGACACATTTTTTTGCTCTTTTTTCTACCTTTTCTAATCGGACATACAAGTGTTGTGTTTTTTATTAACTTTTTGTTATTAGTTGTTGATATAACACTTCTAAAAACTAGGTATATTTGATATAAATTTATATTTATGCGGTAATATAATTATAAATGAATACAAAATCGCCGCCTTACATCACGCCTTGAAAAACGCCATGGCTCGCCATAACTCGTTAAGCTTGAGGCTTGGCCTTGCCGCCACGCCATGCCTCACGCCTTTTAGAACCTTGAATGCAACTATAGCTAGCATAACCCTTATAGACTTGATTTTGGCCACTGGTGAGAAGGTCTCGTCATAGTTAACTCCAGGAGTTTGAGTAAAGGCCTTTGCAACCAATCACGCCTTATATGTGTGTACTTTCCCATCCATGTCGGCCGTCTTCTTGAAGATCCATTTGCACCCAACCGTCTTACGATCAGGTACATTGTCAACCAAGTTCCAAACTTGATTGTCATACATGGACTGAATCTTGCTGTCCATAGCCTCTTTCCATTTTGCGGATTTGGGGCCCGCCATTGATTCCTTGTAGTTATTAGGCTCATCCAAATTTACCAGTGTACTATCACTGATAAACGTATCACCATTTGTAGCAATATGGAAACCATAAAACTTAGGAGCCATTCTAACTCTACTGGAACATCACAGAGGTAAGGAGTCGTCAACTAGTTCAACATGAGTTTCCTGCTCAGGTTGAGTGCTAGTGTTTGAGGTTCTTTCATCACTTAACTCTTGAATCTCTTCAAGGTCAATTTGCCTCCCACTGTTCTCTTGACATATGAGTTCTCTTTGGCGAAAAACCCCTCTCCTTGCAATGAAGACAACATTGTCACTCATGTTGGATAAGGTGTCTAAGTCCATAACTATTTATGGTATGTACTTGACCCGGTTTGGCATGGTCCATTTGGGTTGCATGGCATCATGCATTTAGATAGACTAAAATGAGAGAAATAACACTTAAGGTTTATTAATATATTATAAGTTCTCATATATTAATAGTATTATTTAATTAGTATTGATCAAGAATTAATTAAGTGATAAAAAGGTGACTAATTAAATATATGGGACGATTGTGTAAATCATCCATACTTGTATAGTGGGCTAATTGCTCCATGGATTATCAATTTGGGCTAAGACCCATAGGATGCTCCATGGAGGTGTAAACCCATGGATCATGGAAATGAAGAGTCATGTCACATTAGGGTTTACATGGTGGAACCCTAATTGTAACACACTATATAAGCAACATGAAGTTCACCAAAATTGGCCACTATAAAGAATAGAGAGGGCTAGCCGGTTTCTAAGTTTTCTTCATTCCTCTCAAAGTCATTCCAATAGCATTTGGTGTTGTGTGAGACATTTGAGGCATCACACTTGGGGTGCTAGGCTCACAAGGTTTTAAAGGAATCCAAACTACTAAAATGTATGTTTTCTAGCTTACTTTTATGTTTAAAAGTTTCCCATGTATGCTAGATAGGATTATGAACCTTGGAAAATCAATTTTGCATGTATCTTAGTCAAACATAGATCCAAGGTTTCTAGGGTTGCATGAGCACCTTAGGAGTGTTAGAATGCTCAAAAACCTACAGTGGTATCAGAGCCTAGGCTTGTTTGTTTGATACTTGATGCAAAATAGCTGAAAAAGTCGAAATTCTTGCTGTCTGCACAGGGGACTCGCCAAGTCCATGGGGGGACTCGACGAGTCCAAGCGTATCTTCAACCAACTTGACGAGTCAGTTCTTGCATTCGACGAGCTGGCCAGGAAGAGTGCAAATTTTCGATTTTTGCTGCTGGAAATGGACTAGAAACATTACCCTAAACAGTTTTGGTGTCCGAGCCGTCTGCTTCTCATAAGAAGGTCGCTGAATATGAGTCACATGAAAAAGATGCTACCAAAGTGGCATGCATCATGTTGGCCACTATGACAGCCGAGCTCCAAAAGTCCTATGAGGATTACTATCCTTTTGAGATGCACCAAGATTTGATGGACCGCTACCATCAGAGTGCTCGTCAAGAGTGATATAAAATCATCTCCTCCATGATAACAACCCAGATGAAGGATGGTGAACCCATCACGGGCCATATGTAGAAAATGCAAAGGTATGTGGAACGTTTGCTGAAGCTAAATGTGAACTTCCCTGAGGAGTTAGTAATAGATATCATTTTGCACTCCTTACCATCGTGTTATGATCAATTCCGCATTACATACCACATGAAAAAGGAGGAAGTTACCCTTAACAAACTTCAAGGACTTTTGAAGACCGCGTAAAGTGGTCTTAAAGGTAAGTCAGTTGTTACCACTCCTACTCCAAGCTCCGCCCCTGTCCTGGCAATCGGGAAAAGTAGAGGGAAAAAGAGGAAGAACCCTTGAAAGGGTACCAAGGGTATGACCCTTGATGGTTCCTCTTCAGGTGGAACCAAGAAAGGTTTCGTCACTCCTTCTTCTGAACCAAAAGAGGCTGAATGCTTCTATTGTTATGAAAAGTCGCATTGGAAGCAGAACTGCCCAAAGTACCAACAAGACATAAAGGATGGGAAAGTAAAACCCACTCATGCATGTATTTACACAATATTGTCTAATAACTCACCCTATTCTAATTCGTGGGTCCTTGATATAGGATGTGGAATTCACATATGTTCTGATTTGCAAGGAGTAAGAAAAAGTGAGAATGTGGAGCATGGAAAGATAAACTTGATCATGGGGAATAGGAAAGCTTCATCTGTCACCAAGATTGGAGTTTATTCTTTGTTGCTAAGTAATGGGTTTACATTAGATTTGAATAAATGTTGTTACTCGCCTGAAATGGCAATAACATTATTTCCTTTCATGCTTTGTACAAAAAAGGGTTTACCTTTTATTTTGATAATGAAGTTGGTGGAATAAATGCTTTCTTTAATAATGTTCTTTATTTTAAAGCATTACATTGTGATGGGGTGTATGAAGTTGTGTCTGTTGTAGATAACCTAGGAAATAATGTGTTGTGTATTGATTCTTCTAATAATAATAACTTGGATAACACATCATTATGGCATTGTTGTCTTGGACATGTAAGCAAGAAACGCATAGGCCAACTCCAAAAGGATGGAGTCTTGGAGTCATTTGACCTAAAGTCAGATGATAGTTGTTGTTGGGTCGTGTTTTGTATTTTGTGTTGCGTCTATTGGGCTCGTTAGTTAGTCTAATATGTATCTCCGGTATGGGCCTGTCTATCCGTGAGTTTTGTAGGGTTTAGTATATATAGGTGCTTGCATGCATCCTAGAATGAGACGATAGAAGAGTACGATCAGAGTTTTATTATTCAACAAGTTTATCGTTCTTGTTTTTGTAACCCTAATATCCTCTACAGTGGAAGTTCTTAGTCGAGCTCTGCTGAGGATTGAGTAATCTAATCATTCGACACATCTTGATTCATACTTGGGTTATTTACTATTTTTATATTCATCATTTAACTGTTTCACAGATCTAATCGATCATCAAGTTTGTTTAATAACTTATCAATTGGTATCAGAGCAGGAGGCTGTGTAATTCATACACATCTTTTCTGTGAAAGAGTTTGCGATTAGGGTTATTCCGCATTAACTAATATTTATTGAGCCGTCATTCCATAATTGACGTAACTCAGAATTTATTTGTTTTGCCCTAATATTATTCATTACAAGTCTGATCTTTCAAACAAGTTAAACGATCAAGCATGGACGAGTCACAATCAAATCCCATCAATATCTGAAACAACATCGGATCAACGACGAAGATTCCTATTCTTTACACCCAGGATTATGAAGTCTGGGCACATCACTTCGAAGATTATGTTATCAGATTTGAAGACAATGGTTATCTTATTGGGAAGCAATCGTATCTGGACCATTTGCTTATTCTGCAACGTCAAAAATCATTAAAACTCAGAAAGAGTATAATGATCTGTTAAAGGACGTAAAAGATATTGCTCAAGATGAAAAGGATAAGTTTCAGTGCAATATTAAAGCATTGAGACTGATTCGATTCGCTCTTGAATCCGATACATTCAGGCTAGTGAGTTCATGCAGCACCGCTAAAGAAATATGGGATAGGCTGCGAGAGCTATATTCCACAGACAAAGATCTGGAACATTCCATTCAGACCTTACTTTTGTCTGAATTTGGCGAATTCAAGCAGAATTCCGAGGAAACTGTTACTCAGACGTTCGATCATTTCAATCATCTTCTTAGTAAGATGATCAAACACGATATAGAAAGGAAGTTGATTGAACAAAAAGTTACGTTTTTGAATGGTCTTAGATCTGAGTGGAGAGCGGTTGTGTCAACTGTTAAAGCTCATGAGCAATTCAAATCTTATTCATTGGCAAAGCTGGTAGGGATTTTGAAATCCCAAGAAAAGATTGTCTTGCAGGAGAAAAATGTAGTCTCAAGCTTGGGATCCTTGGCACTTCTGTCTAAAAGCAAAAGTGTGGTAAAAGATGAAGACCTTAACTTAGAAGACTATGACCTTACCTCTGATGATTATGCAATGATGGTGTCAAATCCAAAGAGGTTTATTAAGAAAAGGTTTCCTACCAATAAGAACCGAAATTGGCAGGGAAGTTATAGTTCTGAAAAAGTGAGGGAGGAACCGAAGGCAGAAGAACCAATGAAAGAACCGAAAGTAGAAGGGGATTCTGGTGTGAACTGCTACTACTGTGGAGGAAAGAACCACTATGCCAAAGACTGTGTCCTAAAGAAAATGGCAGAGAAGGATGGAGAAAATGATGAAGAGGTTGCGTTGATGAAAAAGCTTGAAGAGATCAAGAGAAAGAAAACTACTGCTAACCCTTCAATGAATGCTTTAATTGTGCAGGGTTCGGCAGCGGATGATAAGTTCGGTGGCGTGCAGGTCTGGTCAACCGACTCAGAGAATGATGAAGTCAGGAAGCCATCTCATGGAAAGGCTTATGTGGCTAAAGATGAATAAAGTAGTGGGAAGTGTTTGATGGTGATGGATGTATCTCAAATGAGGGGATACAACACAGACGGTGGGAATGAAGACACGAAGGAGCGAGAGGACTTGTGCTTCACAGCAAAACCTCTCAGCGTGCAGTTTAATGAGCTTGATGAATTGATCAAGAAGGTACAATCCATTTTTGTTTCTTTCAAAGTCCCACAAAATTCGTATGAAAAAGAATTAAAAAGTGTAAATTCTAGAATCTCATATCTAGACAGCAGTTTAACTCAAACACGGGTCACTAATTCTAACCTAACTGACCAAATAAGCAGGGTGTCATCAAAAAGTGAGGAACGGAGGATGTGGATAGAGCTGAAGGAGTCAGAGCTGATCAAATCCAAAGACGAAAACATTTATTTACAAAGAGACAATTTAAAACTTTTGAAACATAGAAATGTGTTTTGTTTGATTGCTAATCTTCTTTATTCTAACATCACTCAGCTTCATCTTAACTGTGAAATAGGACAGAAAATTCATCGTATGATTCTGCCCTTCCTTGAGTTTAAGGAGGATGAAATCGACGCTGAAGCATATAATTGCGAAAGTGTAGTTTCGTCTGATGATGTGAATCCGACTTATATGTATGGCCTGGACAAAATTAGATCTTTTATAAAATCCAAGGACTATAAGGACATGCTGAAAAATCTTTTGGATGAAAACGATAAACTGAAACTAAGGATCGAAACCATACAAAAGTTTGACTCATTGAATGCCAACTTGAGCTCAGAAAAGAAAATAGATGTTGAAAACGCGTCTGAGCTTAATGAGGATGATGATATGTGTGAAATTTCTGTGGAGGATGAAGTTGACTGTTCTGAGTTTGTCAAGAGCGAACCCGAAAACCACAAAAATCTTATTTCAGAAAATTCTGTGGAGTTTTCTCGTTTGTCCCAAAATAAGTCCTCGATTCTAGAAGAAAAGGTTGTTGTGTACCAAAAGGTGAGAACAACACCCAATCAGGTGTATAAGGTCACAGGAGTAACCGAACATCACACAACCGAACTCACAGCCATTGTAAACGAAGATAATGCAGATGGTTGTGACGAGTTCTTCTGTTCTGCTCCTATAGACAATGCAGATGAAACCGTCGGTCTGTCAGAACGGACATCCTGGAAAACCAAAGGCAGATATGTGTCGGAGCCGCTAAACAAGCCTGACAACTTCAACGTGCCAAGTACTAGTGGTACAAAAGAAGTTCCTGAAGAAAAAAGGAGTTCCTGTAGAAGAAGTCACTCCTTCGAGCGAAACATCATCAGTTCAAAGTGAACCGGCTGACAAAAAGCAAAAGCAAAAAGCCAACATCCACCGACAGCCGAAGCAAGTAAAGGATCGGAAGCAGCAAAGGAATCTGAGATACAAGAAGAATCTCTCAGAGCAAAAACAGTTTTGGCGATCTCAAAACGCCCATTTCTCTTATCATGACAGAAATTCAAAGTCAGAGAAAAATGCTGTTAGGCAGCAAGAAAGTAATAACAACCGAAAGGACAGGTTCGGTTCTGAGAATAATAACAACCGAAAGGACAGGTTCGGTTTTGAAAGGAATATCAACCGAAGGGAAAGGTTCGGTTCAGAGAAGACCAGCTACCGAAAGCATAGGTTCGGCTCCGAAAGAAAAAGCTTCAAAGGTTCAAGGTTCGGTTCCACTAATGATCAAAAACAAAAGGGGTACCTAGAACCTCAAGTCAAGAAAACTTCTCAGTCTAACTTCTCTCGTTCTAATTCTTCTCAACCCCATTCTAAATCCAATTCTGTTTGATCTCAAAATCCAAAATCTTCAACGGATTTGAAAGGAAAATCGAAGGTTTCCTCAGTCAAGAATGATCAAAAGCATTCCAAGGTCCAAACGCCTAAACCTGAATCCAAACCGTCTGTAACAAATCCCAACAAAATTAAAGTTTTTACCATTAAGAAGAAAGATGAAACAACTTTAATTAAAAGAACATATCTTGTTTACATCTCTCTTACTATTCCTGTACCTGTGAAAGGCTCACATGGACCCAAGAAACTTTGGGTTCCTAAATCTGCTTGATGTTTGCAGGTTATCAGTGACGAGCAGTTCGACGAAGAATGGTATATTGATAGTGGCTGCTCACGTCACATGACAGAGAGGAAGGAAGAGATGAGGGAATTTCAATCTCTTCCAAACGGCAGGAATGTCAAATTCAGGAACAACTCATACGGCACAATAAAAGGTTATGGGATGATTACAAATGGAGACTTCACGATTAGAAAAGTTGCATATGTTGAAGGACTACATCATAACCTCATCAGTGTATCTCAGCTTGTTGGAGGTATCGGTCTTAAAGTTTCGTTTGATGATGAGGGTTCGGAAATAATAGAGAAGAAAACAAAAAGAGTGATTCTCAAATCGGAGCGCAAAGGCAAAATGTTTCCTCTTAATCTCAAACCTATCAAAGGAAATCCAGCTATCTATCTGTTATCCAAAGCACACTCTGACGAAAGCTGGTTGTGGCACCGAAGGCTATCTCATCTCAACTTCAAGGATATCAACAAACTTGTAACAGGAGGTCACGTTCGGGGTCTTCCATTGCTCAAGTTTGATCGAGAACATTTGTGTGCTGCGTGTGAAATGGGGAAGCAGAGTCGTCAAAGTCATCCATCGATTATAAACACTAAAGTTGTTGAACCACTTGAGTTAATTCACATTGACTTGTGTGGTCCATCATCTATCAAAAGCATTGGCGGTAGCAAGTATATTCTTGTTATTGTTGATGACTTTTCACGTTTTACATGGGTGTTCTTTTTGAAGCACAAATCTGAGGCAACTCTCAAGCTAAAGATGTTCATCAAGCAGGTTGAAGTGCAGCTGAGGAAAGTCGTTCGCAACATTAGAAGCGACAATGGGCTGGAGTTCAAGAATAAAGAATTTGAAGACTTTCTAGCAGAAAAAGGAACCAGTCACAACTTCTCAGCTCCCTACACCCCTCAACAAAACGGGATTGTCGAAAGACGAAACCAATCTTTGTGTGAGGCGGCCCGAACCATGCTAAGTTTCGCTTCTTTACCTTTATATTTTTGGGCTGATGCTATTGCTGCAACATGTTTTACGCAGAACAAGTCCTATCTCAATAAGCGCTTTACTCTCACTCCTTATGAGATCATCAACAACAGAAATCCAAACGTCAAATTCTTCCACGTGTTCGGCTCACGATGCTTTATCTTTAATTCTAAAGAACATCGTAACAAGTTCGACGTAAAAGCCGATGAAGGGATTTTTCTGGGATATTCTCTCACTTCGAAAGCATACAGGGTTTTGAACAAGCGTTCGAGGAAGATTGAAGAAATGTATTATGTGACTTTCGATGACAGCTATGTCAAGAAGCTAAAGGCCAAGGAAGAAACAGTTGGAGAAATCTTCTCTCAAACAGGCCAAGTCACAGCCTCGATTGCAAATTTTTTTGAGCAATTTATGGAGTTATTTGATGAACCGGAGAAGGCTACTCTCTTAGAAGCCAATGCAGCAGACAACAAAGTTGATCATCTGAAGCAAATCGTCGATGACGCTGCCAAACGACCAGGTAAAGGGGAATCAATTCCAACTGAACCTTCTCATCACGGTGCTTCAGTTGAGGGGGAGAATTCATCTTCCTCAAAACAGCCAAGTTCACAAGTCGAGGGGGAGAACTCTTCTCCAGCTGCACCCGTAAGCTCTACTGCACCCGAAGGTACTGTAGCTCCCGAAAGCTCTACTACACCTGAAGGTATTGCAACACCCGAAAGCTTGACACCACCCGAAACTCCTGTTGCTCCGGAAAATCAAGATTTACCGGAAAGCTCATCAGTCGAGGGGGAGAATGCCGACATGTTTTATGACGATGACAGTCAATCTGAATTAGAAGAGATGGTAAATGCTGAATTAGATCCATCATATGATCCAAATTACCCTCCCCTTGTCAAATGGACTAGAGATCATCCTGTTTTACAGGTTGTGGGTAATGTCTTTGAAAAGGTCCTGACCCGATCTCAACTGAAGGCAAAACAAACTTCTCTATTCTCAAAAGTAGAGTTTTGCATGTTTAATTCTTTCGTCTCAAAAGTTGAACCAAAGACAGTTAATACTGCTCTTGATCACTCTGATTGGGTTCAAGCTATGCAAGACGAACTTAATGAGTTCGAAAGAAATAAAGTTTGGCGCCTCATTCCAACTCCTCAAGATGCCTTGGTTGTTGGTCTCAAATGGGTCTTTAGGAACAAAATGGACAAGGAAGGCAATGTGATAAGGAACAAAGCTCGACTAGTGGTGAAAGGATACTGCCAGGAGGAAGGAATCGACTATGAGGAAACTTTTGCTCCTGTGGCGTGGCTGGAATCTATTCGAATATTTCTTGCCTATGCTGCACACAAGAACTTTGAGGTCTACCAAATGGACGTAAAGTGCGCATTTCTAAATGGAGAACTCGAAGAAACGGTGTACGTGGAGCAACCTCCGGGATTTGTCAATGATAAATATCTCAATCACTGCTATATTCTGGACAAAGCAGTTTATGGACTGAAACAAGCGCCTAGGGCCTGGTATGAAACGCTAACCAAGTTTTTAAAGATGTCCAAATTCAAACAAGGTTCGGTTGACCCAACCTTCTTTCGTAAGAAGGAAGGTAACCACCTTATGATTGTTCAAATCTATGTCGATGATATCATCTTTGGCTCAACGAATCCTAGCTTAACAGCTGAATTCAGAAAGCTGATGGAGACTAAATTTGAAATGAGCTCAATGGGTCCGATTAACTTTTTCCTTGGTTTAAATATCAGACAGGGACCCGAAGGCATCTTTATTAACCAGGAAGCTTACACCATGACTGTCCTTGCTAAATTCGGCATGATGGGAGACTCAAAGGTTAAAATTCCAATGGCGTTCGGCACCAAACTCACTCCATCCTTGGATAAGCCAACAGTCGATATTACGCTATATCGCCAAATGATTGGTTCTTTAATGTACCTTACTGCTAGCAGGCCTGATATAATGTTTTCTGTTTGTTACTGTGCTAGATTTCAGGCGAATCCTCGTGAACCTCACATGCTTGCAGTAAAGAACATACTCCGGTATCTCAAGCGAACTACCTCTCTCGGTTTATGGTATCCATCCAACTCAGGTTTCTTCGTTCAAGCCTACTCAGATGCAGACCTTGGAGGTTGTGGACTAGACAGGAAAAGCACCACTGGAGGCTGCCAATTCCTTGACGGGAAGTTGGTTAGCTGGCAATCAAAGAAACAGACTTGTGTATCCTTGTCTACCGCTGAAGCAAAATACATCGCAGCTGCCTCCTGTACATCTCAAGTGATTTGGATCCAAAGCCAACTCCGGGACTATGGACTCAATATGAAAAAGATCCCACTATATTGTGACTCTGAAAGTGCAATTAGGATCTGTCATAACTCAGTGCAGCACTCCAAGACTAAGCACATAGCACTGAGGTATCACTTCATCAAAGATCACGTGGAAGATGGGAACGTCGAAATTCATTTTGTTTGAACCACTGATCAACTGGCCGACATCTTCACCAAAGCTCTTCCTGAGGCTTCCTTCAACAAAATTCTACAAGGGCTTGGAATGATGGAATCGGAGTCAGTACCAAAAATTACCTCTCAAGATCAAAAGTAAGAAGCGAAATAGACCGAACGTTCGGGTTCGGGTCTCTTGTATGCCGAAATAGACCGAACGCTCGGGTTCGGGCCTTGTTCTGGTGTACCGAAATGAACCGAACACTCGGGTTCGGTTGTATCATATGATCTTTGCTTATCACTTAAAGGTAGTTTCCTTGGTTGTACATCTTTTGTATTATTTTTTCAAATTCATTTATCTTATTTTCAAAGTTATTTTCTATTTCAAACTTATTTTTTTTTGGGCAACCGAAATGGACCGAACGTTCGGGTTCGGTTCCAAAATTTTTCTCACCCGAAATAGACCGAACGCTCGGGTTCGGTTCCAAAGTTTTCTTAACCGAAATAAACCGAACGCTTGGGTTCGGTTGCAACATTTTTTTCTCTTGTACATTTTTTTTATGTCTTATTTTTTTTATTATCAAAAATTCCAAAAATATTTTTTTTATAAATTCAAAAACTCCAAAAATATTTTTTATTATTATTCATTTTCTTTTTGGATTTTATTGTTTTATGTCTGCTTATGGGTAAATCATTTCACTAGCTAAGTGTCCCTAGAAGTATGCTGCTGTATGTGTCCAAAGCCTCACCTGATTCTGAATAATAGCCTTACTGACTTGGTATAAACAAACCTTGTCTTCCCAATTAGGCTCTCATGTTTATTCTAATCATGAGCTACCTAACTCTCTTCTCACATGAGATAAGAGTTTTCTGCTTGGTCCTAATTTTATAGCAGAGGTACGTTGGTTTCTTTACACCATCTACATTACATTTCTCCATCACATTCGCTTCAAAAACGTAACCCTTGAGACTCTCAGAAATTGCCACTGAGGTTTATGGTTACACAATTTCTGTGTTTATGATCTTAGCTTCGTGCCGCTACGTGCTAAGTGAAACCCACAATTCAATACCTATTATGCATTGACGGTGAACAATTAATTGGCTCTAGCTTTCACTGATGAATTGACGGTCTTATCGATGGTGGTACAACATGAAATCTCTATTTTTCTTTTGAGTGATTCCTATGAAATTGTTAAATCCAATAACATTTCTTCCCTTGGGATCCAATTTTATTTTTTTTGAGAATTCATATATATTAGTTTACCTCGCCACTTAAATTATCTCCAACCTACTTGTTCAATAGACTACACCGGTCTCACAAGTACTTCGTTCGATTTCTGTCTTATATCAAGATTAGGAATTCTGAATTGAAGCGAAAGCCACCCTAATAAACCTAATTAAAAGAAGCCTTTCAACACTTCTTAATAAGTGTCTGATCGTTATTCAACGGGAAACCACACAAACACTTTAAGGTCTCCCTTGACTTTGAAGGAAGAGATTCGTGCCCGAGATCCTTTGTTTCGTGTCTTTATTGACATCACATATTTTCCCAAAAAGTGTTGCTTTGTTTCTTTTCTTTTACACACTAAGCACGAAAATCTTTGATTTTCCAAAATTCAGGTTTTATGAATTACAAGGCATTTTAATTGGATTGGTCATTTATTAAAGGCTGTGGTTAATACTGATCCACGTGGGGATTTTACTTTAAAAGATGCCGTTTTATTCTAAAGAGATAAGATGATGACATGATGACTCAGGCGGGAGTCCAATCGATTTGATTTCAAACAGCGCAAGAGGGAAAGCGTGCGTATAGGAACCGTTTCATCTCCAAACGGCGCCTGATGGGAAGGCGTGTTATTAGGGGCCTGACATTCTCTCTCATGCGTGATCATCGGCAACCCCAACTGTCACGCGTCAGTCACCTCCGAAAAACCCTTCGTTTTTCAATCGAAGATTTGGGAAGATTTTTCTCTCTCCTTTTCCCACAGTATAAAAGGCAACATAATCCACCGTTTACCTCTTTACTGCAACTAAAATTCCCAGAGAGCAAGAAATCCTTAAACCTTTACTGTTCATCATCTCTCTCACTTTCTTCACAGCAATGGCAGATTCTTCCTCAGTTCACATAACGTCCCACATCCTGCCCATTCACCCACAGTAGAGTTTGATCATCGATCTCACTCCTCAGGTGTATGATGCGTTCATGTATCCCATTATCAAATGCCTGAAGTTCTCTTCCATCGCTCCTGCTCTTGCCAGGGCTGAAGCTGTTCCAATGGAGTTCCTGTCTCAAATCTTTGCTACAGCACACTACGACAAGGTCGTTGATAGGATTTTCTTTGATGTCTTTGAGCACAAGGCATCGATTTCAAAGCAGCGGTTTTGCTCGTTGTTAGGGTTTGACGCTGATTCTTCGAGGGTCAATCCGGAATCTATTCCTATGGGTCATCTGTTCAACATGTTCTACAACATGGGGTACACTGAGGTGCTTACTACGGTGACAAAATTCAAGAAGTTGTGCCTACCTCCACAGTGGAATGGGATGTTCATTGTTCTATTCAAGGGTTTATCTGAAAGAAGTGCCAGATCTGATGGGGTCAGTCGTTTATTTCTCTCCATCATGTATGGGATCTACAATGGTATCAACATGGACTACGGGTCAGTCCTTTGGCAACAGCTTATTCAGAGTCTCTCCTCTACTTCCAGACACTCAAAGATCTCGTATGCTCGGTTCTGGACCATTAACACGAAATGGGTGATGGACAAGTACCACGTCCCCATTGTCGCTGGTGCTCCAATGTCTTCGATTGGTACCTTCCATACCACGAAGATCATTGTGTCGGATGCTTCCAAGTTTCCTTTCAACAGGTCTATCCCGGAAACGATGTATGGGGATGTTCCTGCTGATAGCCGGATTATCAGGACGTACAAGGAGTTCAAGCGTTCTGGTCCGAGGGATCTTACTCAGGAGATGTTGAAATCAATTCATGACGCCGACAAGCCTGCTCCAAGAGGCAAGAAGGCTGATAAGGGAAAACAGGTGGCCAAGGGGGCAAAAGGCCCATCTCCCAAGAAGAGGAAAACCACCAGGGCTGCTCAGTTTCCACAACAGAAGAGGAGAAAAACTCAACCGAGGTGAAAGCTGGTTATCGCTTCATCCTCAAGTGATTCTGAGGAACAGAGTTCTGATTCTGAAGGCTCTCCATGTGGTAACACTCCACCACGATCTCCAACCCCAGACGTTCATGTTTCTACTTCTCCTATTCCATCTCCTCATGTCACAATACCTATTTCTATTCCCCCATAACTTCCACCACTCAAATACCACCTACTTCCATCCCAGTACCACCACCAATCTTTACTGAAACAACAACCACCACCACTACTCAAGTAAGGACCAACGTATCTGATACGGGGGTTCATACTGACGTACCAAAATCCACCCCAGCACCCGAACCCACCCCAGCACCCGAACCCACACCCACACCCGAACACACATCCCAACCCGAACCTACCCATACTACCGAACCACCAGTTTCACCACCACCATCTTCTCCTGCTCACGCATCAGAGGAAGAAGAACCACTCCTTGGCGCGGAGAATATAACTTTTGTCTCGGTCTATTATAGTCCGTTTCAAGTACAGAGTGATGATGATGACGACGCTCATGTCACCAAAAGGCATCTCTAGGAGCTACATGACAAAATCGACTCGCTCATCGCCTCCTCTTCTACTTCTCAGTCATCCTTATCTGAAGCTGCAATTCAGAAAATTGTTTACGATTTTTCCAAAGCTCATCAAGCTTCCCTTGATTCAGCCACTACCGCCATAGATGCCTCCACCAAAGCCTGTCAGGCTGCGACCGAAAAAGTCGATAAACTATTTACTGATGCCTCTTCCTTGTTGAAGTCTTTACAGGAAAGTGCTGAAGCCACAAAAGACTACGCTGGAACCCGTCATCAACCAGTTGGCTACATCAGTCGCTTCTGAGCTGAAGTCGTTCGCTTCCCTCAGACAATCCATTTCTGAAGACAACTCAACTTTCAGAACTAGAATTGAAGAACGTCTCTCCAAGCTTCAAGAAGACTTGGCTGCCGAGAACACTCTAATGGATGTTCTTGCAAGAATAACTACAGCTCTGAAGGTCAAGAGAATTCAACTCTCCAACTCTCAACAGGACATTGAGTCTCTTCGATCTGAACGAGAGGTGGTTAAATCATGTGTTTCGGATGTCCACTCTGCTATCTCAAACATCCTTGAAGCACATGATCCAATTCTCAACTATACTGTGAGGCGTGACCTTGCAGAGAAGCTCGCTCCTGCCCTCGCTCTACTCAGCAAAATCGAAGGGCTCCTTGATTTCGTGTCCATTCCAAAACAAGGGGGAGATAAAGAACAAGTGTCTCAACCACCTCCTACTTCAATAGCAACACACACCACCAAACCTCCTCCAGTAGGCCAACCCTCCGGTTCCGGTGTGAAAGATAAAGGCAAAAACATTGCTGAGGAGAGTGAAGATGATGATAAAGAGACAATTGCCGACATTCTGAAGCGACAAAGTAGAAACAATGAGGCTGACGTCAGTGATCGTGTGACTCGAGAGGCTGAAGAAGCCGAACGTAAACAGAAGGAAGCCCACGACCTTCTTGAGAGCAGGAAAACTCTTTTTCCATCCTGGACTCTTGAGAGGCTGATTAAAGAATCCATTGACCCACCAAGTATCTTGTGGCTGGAACCTGTGATCTCTTTAGATCGTTCCAATACTGTCGACTCACGGTTTGACATGCCACTGACCCGAAAGGCGTTTATCTTTCATGCCTTTTCCAACGTTGCAGAGTTCCCTCATCCTCATCCATAGGTTGATCGGGACTTAATCGATTTTTATCAGAAGGCTGCTTAATCCCAATATCAGACTTGGAGAGCTCAGAAAATTGTCAACGTTCGGGTCCTGAAGCCGTACAGGGAAGGTAACTTCACCAATGTTCGCTTCAAGGTACTTCGGGGATCTGCCAAGACCGAACATGCCATCTCACTTGCAGATCTTCCCAACCTTAATCCCCATGATTGAATTATCTTGCACAACATCCTCCTCACTGACGAAGCTGAATATGGTCCGATCATCGACCATTTTAAGAGGATTCTCGTGTGCTACATCATGGAAGTTGCATTGATAGATCAGGAGATTGCGAGCGTGTTCAAGAAGAAACCAACCATATCTCCTGTTGGCTCTGCCAGTGATCTCAACTTGATGCAGATGGGGAAGATTGACCCAAAGCGAACTCGATCATGTTTACCAGGAATGAAGGACAGAAATGTCTTTTCGCCTTGGCAGACAAACATCTCTACACCACTGCCTGTTTGGAACACGTTTTGGGGATCATCCATCGATGTAAGCAGAACACAGCGGATGATGTTAAGTACTTTGATGATATCATTCAATGGTACATTCGGTTCAGACAGACTATCCTATCGCTGATCTCGCGTCTGTTTGATACAACGAAGAAAGTTCCCGCTGCTGGCCCAAGCAAGAAGAAGAAGCAGTCTCGCTCCAATTTGACGCAAAGGGGGAGATTGTTGGGTCGTGTTTTGTATTTTGTGTTGCGTCTATTGGGCTCGTTAGTTAGTCTAATATGTATCTCCGGTATGGGCCTATCCATCCGTGAGTTTTGTAGGGTTTAGTATATATAGGTGCTTGCATGCATCCTAGAACGAGACGATAGAAGAGTACGACCAGAGTTTTATTATTCAGCAAGTTTATCGTTCTTGTTTTTGTAACCCTATTATCCTCTACATCGGAAGTTCTTAGTCGAGCTCTGCTGAGGATTGAGTAATCTAATCATTCGACACATCTTGATTCATACTTGGGTTGTTTACTGTTTTTATATTCATCGTTTAACTGTTTCATAGATCTAATCGATCATCAAGTTTGTTTAATAACTTATTAGTTGTGAATCATGCTTACTTGGAAAAATGACAAAGTCACCCTTTACTAGTTCTTGTGCAAGGGGTGAAGGTTTGTTGGATCTAGTACACACAGATGTATGTAGACCCTTCAAAACTGCCACAAGGGATGCTAATCATTATTATGTGACTTTTACAGATGATTATAGTAGATCTGGTTATGTATACTTAATCAAGCATAAGACAGAGACTTTTGAAAGGTTTAAAGAGTTTAAACAAGAAGTCGGGAATCAATTGGACAGGAACATTAAGATGGTTCGATCCGATCGTGGTGGTGAGTATCTTAATACAGAGTTCCTCGACTATCTTAAGGAATGTAGGATTGTCTCACAATTGACACCTCTGAGGACACCACAGTTGAATGGTGTGGCTGAGAGGCGTATCGAACCTTGTTGGATATGGTTCATTCCATGATGAGTAGAGCTTCGCTACCAATCTCATTCTGGGGGTATGCCTTAGAGACTGCCGCCCATATCCTTAATCTAGTACCTACAAAGAAAGTTGACAAAACTCCTCATGAGATGTGGACTGGAAAAGTTCCTAATCTAGACCACATCAAGATTTGGGGTTGCGAGGCTTTCATGAGGCATGAGACTCACAATAAGCTCGAACCTCCAAGTGAGAGGTGTATTTTCATCGACTACCCACAAAAATCCTTTGGTTACCTCTTTTATAGACCCAGTGAGAATGTGGTCTTTGTAGCAAGGAGGGGTGTCTTTCGAGATCGAGAGAGAGAGAGAGAGAGAGAGAGAGAGAGAGAGAGAGAGAGTTCATAAGCCAAGGAAACAGTGGGAGGAAAATCGACCTTGAAGAAATTCAAGGGTCAAGTGGTGAAGGAACTTCAAAACCTAGCAGTCAACCTGAGGAGGAAACTCCTATTGATCCAATTGATGAGTCTGTACCTCTGAGGCATTCTACAAGGGTTAGGAATGCACCTGATCACTACTATGGTTTCCATCTTACTGCGGAAGGTGAGACACTTATCAGTGATGAGACACTAGTAAGTCTGGATGAACCTAACAAATATGGGGAAGCCATGGTAGGCTTCGAGTCTGCCAAATGGAAAGAGGCAATGGACAGCGAGATACAGTCCATGGATGACAATCAAGTTTGGAACTTGGTTCACAATGTACTAGGTCGTAAGACAGTTGGGTGCAAATGGATCTTCAAGAAAAAGACCAACATGGATGGTAATGTACACACGTATAAGGCACGACTGGTTGCAAAGGGCTTTTCTCAAACTCCGGGAGTTGATTATGATGAGACCTTTTCACCAGTAGCAAAGATTAAGTCCATTAGGGTCCTATTAGCCATTGTTACATTTCATGATTATGAAATATTGCAAATGGATGTCAAAACCACCTTCCTTAATGGAAGTTTGGCTGAAGATGTTTACATGTGTCAGCCAGAGGTTTTTTTCAGTACATAATACCCTAATAGAGTGTGTAAGCTTGAGAAATCCATCTATGGATTGAAACAAGCACCTCGCAGATGGAATCTTTGTTTCGCTGAGAAAGTCAAAGACTTTGGTTTTTCGAGGAGTGATGATGAATCTTGTGTATATGTCAAGGCTAGTGGGAGTATAGTTAGCTTTTTGGTACTGTATGTGGATGACATACTACTCATACGAAATGACATCCAACTATGCAGGAAGTTAAGTCCTGGCTTGGGAAGTGTTTCACTATGAAAGACCTAGGAGAAGCTGCCTATATTCTAGGGATAAAGATTCTGAGAGACCGGAGTAAAAGACTAATTGGACTTAGTCAGAGTACCTACTTGGATAAGGTGCTGAAGAGGTTCGGCATGAAAGATTCCAAGAAAGGAGAGTTACCTATCCAGAGTAACGCCAGATTGAGTAAGACTCAGAGCCCGAGTACTGAGGCTGAGATAGCAGAAATGAGTCGAGTACCTTATCCTTCCACTGTAGGCTCGATCATGTATGCTATGACTTGTACTCGTCCTGATGTAGCCTTTGCTTTGACCATGGTCAACAAATATCAGGGGAATCCTGGCAAGGCTCACTGGACCGCGGTAAAGAATATCCTCAAGTACCTACGGAGGACTAAGGACTGGGTCCTTACCCTCGGTAGGAGTGATGACTTGAGAGTTATGGGTATAGTGATGCTAGCTTCCAGACTGATAGGGATAATTTCCACTCTGAGTCAGGCTGGGTCTTTACCTTAAAGGGAGGAGCAATTTATTGGAAGAATTCCAAGCAGGAGACAGTGACTGTTTCAACTTGTGAATCAGAGTATATAGCGGCAAGCGAGGCAACAAAGTAGACTATATGGATAAAGAACTTCATTGGATACCTTGGAGTTGTACCGGCTATAAAGGAGCCTATAGAGATTTTTTGTGATAGTGAAAGTGCAGTTGCCTTAACAAAGGAACCAAGGGATCACGGGAGATCCAGACACATCGACAAAAAACACCTTTTCATCAGACATCGAATAGAAGAAGGACTCCTCGTGGCAAAGAGGGTATCATCGGATGAGAACCCGATAGATCCCCTCATGAAGGGACAGGGCAGGGCTAAGCATCTCCAGCATGCAAGGAGCATAAGGCTGAAGGATGATATTAGTTTTAGTACTTAGATATCTTTGAAATTTGTAAAGTGTAATTGACATTTGATGATGATTAAAAGTTGTATTTATTTATGAGTAAAGTGTTGTTATCCTTTGTCAATCGTTTACTATCATTTCATTTTGCATGTTTTGACTTCCAGAATAATTATGTTATGTTATTTCATATTATTCAAATTCTCCGCAATCGGTCATATGTTGGAAGTAGATATGAATTAAGACTATCATGGGTTGGCTTTTAGAGGTCTAAGATGTTGGACATAAGTGGTGCTACATCACTCATGAGTGCTCATAAGTTCTGAGTATTGGATTCAACCCACGCTCACTAGTATCACTTCATGGAATTTATCTTGAGTGATCGTGAGACGGTAATATCATACAAGTCTTCAAACCTAGAGATATGACTTGTTGCCTATGAGTTGGTTATACATTCATTGTACGAAAACGCATTGGTAACTTGATGTTATAAAATGTGCCTTTGTGTATGATTCAACAAGTATTAGAACAAGCATACGAGTTGAAGTTTATTTGTTCCTTCTAGGATTAGAAGCGATATCCGGGCCCCTCGATGATTTTGTGTTGACCCATGTATCGGGCCCTGTTAGAACTAACTTGATGTGTTCAATTAAGTTCTATGTCAAACAAATCAGAAATCGAGAAACAAACTGCTGGATAATAAGTAAGACATTGTTCCATGTATTTTTCCGGGTGATATCTAGAACAGAGGATTATATGATCACTTATCTTAAATGGCATATCATCATCATCTCAGTTCCAAGAGACCTTGAAAGAGCTACGATTGCTGATCGGTTCCTGAAGTCATACTTGCAGTTATCGTTATTAGACTTATCCAAGTGGGAGACTGTTGGATACGGTGTCTAAGTGCATAACTGTTTCTGGTATGTACTTGACCCGGTTTGGCATGGTCCATTTGGGTTGCATGGCATCATGCATTTGGACAGACTAAAATGAGAGAAATAACACTTAAGGTTTATTAATATATTATAAGTTCTAATATATTAATAGTATTATTTAATTAGTATTGATCAACAATTAATTTGGAATTAATTAAGTGATAAAAAAGGTGACTAATTAAATATATGGGTTGATTGTGTAAATCATCCATACTTGTATCGTGGGCTAATTGCTCTATGGATTATCAACTTGGGCTAAGACCCATAGGATGCTCCATGGGTGCTCCATGGAGGTGTAAACCCATGGATCATGGAGGTGAAGAGTCATGTCACATTAGAGTTTACATGGTGTAACCCTAATTGTAAAAAACTATATAAGCAACATAAAGTTCACCAAAATCGGCCACTAGAAAGAATAAAGAGGGCTTGCCGATTTCTAAGTGTTCTTCATTTCTCTCAAAGCTATTCCAATAGCATTTGGTGTTGTGTGAGACATTTGAGGCATCACACTTGGGGTGCTAGACTCACAAGGTTTTCAAGGAATCCAAACTACTATAGGGTATGTTTTCTAGCTTACTTTTATGTTTAAAAGTTCCCCATGTATGCAAGATAGGATTATGAACATTGGAAAATCAATTTTGCATGTATCTTAGTCAAACATAGATCCAAGGTTTCTAGGGTTGCATGAACACCTTAGGAGTGTTAGATTGCTCAAAACCCTACAACTCCGTCTATAGAAGAGATATCAAAAGGATTTATGTGGGTAGCCGATGAAAATACAAAACTCACTACGAGGTTAGAGCTTGTCGTGAGTCTCTCGTCTTACGAAAGCCTCGCAACCCCAAACCTTGATATGTGCCAACGAGGGAACCTTCCCTGTCTAGATTTCGTGAGGTGTTTTGGTAACCTTCTTAGTTGGGACTAGATTAAGGATATGGATGACAGTCTCTAAGACATACCCCCAGAATGAGATAGGTAAAGAAGCTCGACTAATCATGGAATGAACCATGTCCAACAAGGTTCTATTGTGCCTCTCAGCCACACCATTCAGCTGCGGTGTCCTAGATGGCGTCAATTGTTAAACAATTCCAAATTCCTTAAGATAGTCGTGGAACTCAATACTAAGATACTCACCACCTCGATCGGATCGGAGCATCTTTATCTTCCTGCCCAGCTGATTCTCCACTTCTTGTTTAAACTCGTTGAAGTTTTCAAAGGTTTCTGACTTATGCTTGATTAATTAGATATACTGATATTTTCTATAATCATCAGTAAAAGTCACATAGAAGTGGTTAGCATCCGTTATGGCAGACCTGAAGGGCCCACACACATCGGTGTGTATGAGATACAACAAATCCTCACCTCTTTCACAAGTACCAGTGAAAGGTGACTTGGTCGTCTTTCCAAGTAAACACGATTCACATGTGTCATCCGAATTTACGTCAAATGACTCTAACACTCCATCCTTTTGGAGTTGGGCTATGCGCTTATTGTTGAAATGTATAAGACGACAATGCTACAAGCATGCCTTATCCAAATCAGTGGACGACTCAATACGCAATACATGATTTCCTAAGTTTTCTATAACCGTCACAATTTCATTTACACGATTACAAGGAAATGCTTCAAAATAAAACTTACCATTATAAAAAGCATTAATAGAACCAATTTCATTATTAAATGAAAATCTAAAACCTTGTTCATATTCCCGTGCTCCACATCCCTACTTCTTTTTAGACCTTGCAAATTAGGACAAGTATGAAAACCACATCCTGTATCAAGTACCCAAGAATTAGCATGTGATGAGTTATTAGAATGAATAGTATAAATACATATGAAGGCGGGCTTTATCTTCCCATAATTAATGTCCTGAAAGTACTTAGGGAAGCTTCATTTCCAGTGCCTTTTTCATGACAATGGAAGCACTCTGCTTCCTTTGGATTGGAAGAGGGAGCAGCAAAATGACCTTTGGACCCACTAGAAGAGGCTCCATCATGAGACTTTCCCTTGTAATTCTTTATAGGAGCTTTCATTTTCTTCCCTTTACCATGTCCAATTGCCAAGACTGGGGCAACAGTAGTAGGAGTAGGTACAACAGATTTTCCTTTCAAACTACTTTCAACAGTTCTGAGAAGGCCTTAAAGCTTGCTTAGTGTGGCTTCCTCATTGTTCATATGATAAGTCATTCAAAAATGATCATAACAAGAAGGTAAAGAGTGTAGGATAATGTCGATAGCCAACTTCAGCAAGCGGTCCACATATCTTTGTATCTTCTGTAAGTGGGCTGTGATGGACTCTCCATCCTTCATTTTGGTTGTTATCATGGAGGAAATGATTTCATACCTTTCCTATCGAGCACTTTGATGGTACCTTTCCATCAAGTCTTGGTGCATCTAGAAAGTATAGTGGTCCTCATGGGACTTTTGGAGTTCAACTGTCATAGTGGCAAGCATGACGCATGACACCTTTGTCGTGTCCTTATGATGAGCCCTATATTCAACAATTTCTTCAGGAGTAGCAGTCGCATCATCAACCTTCTTTAGCTCTTTATCGAGGACATATTCCTTATCCTCGTAAAGAGTGACCATCCTTATGTTTTGAATCCAGTCATTAAAATTCAACCCATCAAAAATCACCCTACCGCATAAGGTCATGAGGGAGAAAGAAGCGGAAGGGTTAGTTTGGGCATTGAAACAAGTTTGGAGCCTAAGGCTATAGATGAATTTTTTATGAATGCATGAGCCGAGGTTTCAGGGATAGGTTTAGTGTCAACTTTGAGTCCTAGACCTGTGAACTTGTGAGTTGTTAGAGACTTTGAAAAGTTACGAGGTCTATGACTGATACGAGGTTTCTGAAAGGTATGTGAGTTTTGACAAGTACAGGTTCTTTGAAAAATACGAGGTTGGGCTTAAGAAATCCCCTTTTGATGAAAATCAGATGAGTGTCTTTGAGCACTTGCCCTGACATTGTTTCTAGTCAGCGGTCTGAAGGATATGGGATTATGTTTAGGACCGGTCTGATGATTAGATCTGACATTTTTGCCTTTACTTTTTGAGTCATAGTGCCTTGTCACAGTGTGTGCACGTGACTGTTTCCTAGGATGTGTCATTGCAAGAGACTGATGAGATTTGATATTGGTTGGTATATGTAAGATTCCTTTCCATTTTCGGTTGTCTAAGGAATAGACTATAAAACCATTGCTACGAAACGACTTTACTTGCTTTTGGGTTTTATCAGATTTCTTTGAAAATGTTTGAGGGACTGTACATTCCTTTTTGCTTGATTTTCTGACAGTCGAGATTTTAGAGAGATAGTTTGAAAAAACTGGTTTTTCTGGACTCTTGGAATTTGAAACATTGACTTGTCTTTTCGAAAAAGATTTTCTTCCTTTTGTTATCGAACTGATGTTCCCTTTTAAAAGCCATTTTTGCCAAACCACAGTTAGTGAGATTCAATTGCGGTTTCTTTGAATCCTTAGATTGTTTTTGAAAACAAGGACTTGACTCATCTGAGCTAGATGGTTCAAGATTCTGGGAACATTGACCGTATTCAAAGTTTTTTATGAGCAATTCATGATGAATTGGCTGAAGGATTACTGAACTTTTGACTGGTGAATGCGGTAGGGATGATTGGACTACCACAGAGTAAGATTGAGTTGTGGGACACTTTATGAGAGACAGTTGGTCAGACTTTGGTGTAGGATTATAGTCGGCAATACTGCGATCTGAAGGCAGTGAAGGAAAGTTTGTGAAGTCTACTGGGTCTTCCATAAGAATTTCTTCATCACAAATAGATGACACCTGAGAGTTGGGATTAATTGTGCCAATGACTGGTTTTTGATCACAAGTGTGATCTGAGGATTCAGGAAGAATTTCCTCAATGACACAATTATTGCTTAGATCATGCATGCGACCAAAGTGCGCTTTGATATCCTCAGGGAAGGTTTTATTATTGACAGGCTAATGGAACTCTCGATTCGGAGGGACATAGGGACGGTCCTTGTTAAACCGAGGTGATGAGTCCTCTGCGATATTGTACCCATTGGACCAACCCCAATTATATGTGTTATCTATGGTTCCATTGTTCACAAGATTTTCAATAGTTTCACTTTCATTGAACAGTTTTTCTATTAAAAGATTTAAACGTACAATTTCACTCTGAGCTAAATCTCTTTGGTTCAAATCTATTTCTAATTGTTTTTCACTTAACATTCTTGCATCTTTCTCTAACTCTAAGTCGTTTTCTAACATAGCTACTTTGAATCTTTTGTTATCCATTCATCCTCTTAAATGAAACATCTCTTGGGACGCTATATTCTTCTCATCTAGAGCTTTGTTATAGTCTGTAAGGACGGCATCACATGTGTCATTAATATTGTCTATGAATGATTGACAGTCATGCATGCTATAATTTAGAGTTTGGATCATGAGTTTTACCTGTTCGACGATGCTTAGAGTCCCATCCTCTGCCATGTAGTAGTAGTTCTTTTCCAGCTTCGTAGACCCATCATCATCCGCAGTTGCCAACATGCAAATCTTGCCTTTTCCCTTGACGTTGCTGATTTCTTCATCTTCATCTCTAGATGACCAAACTTGATGGCCCCTCTTTACATGGGCTACGTATGCCCTTGCTTTTTCCTTTTCTTCCAATTCTTGAGCCATTCTAAGGTAGAATGCTCTATCTTTGACTATGTTAGCTTTGCAGTCTTTTGCAAAGTGATTCTCTTTGTTGCACTTGTGACAGATTACAACATCATTTTTATCTTCTGACGAGGTACCGTTGTCAGTTGGATTGATGGGCTTCAGTGCCTCTTTGGGTTGAGTAGTCTGAGGTTGCGGTGGTGGGTGAGGATTTTTGGGATATCGAGAGTGATTATTGAAGTTACGGTTGAATGGAGGTTTGTTAAACTGCTGATTTTTACGAAAAGAAGGAGGTGATAGCCGGTTGAACTATTGGCTAACAAGAGCAATAGCATTCTAAAATTCTTCTTCATCATCATACTATGAGTCAGCTTCTTAATACTGCGGAGGATTGTCATACGAGGGATAGTAAGATTGAGTATTTGGAGCTTCTGCTATGAGAGCAAGTGGTCCTCTGAAGTCAGCACATTCTTTGAGTAAAGTGGATTTTTGTGCTTGCTGTTCACTGTAGAGCTTGTAGAGAGATAAAGAATGGATCTTTTTGTCTCCTTAGACTGTCATCTTAGCAGTCGTCCAGTGTCTTCCCAAACCATTGAGAAACTGAAGATTTGTCTCATGGTTGCTTCGGACCTCGCCAGCATCAGATAACTTAGTGACAATCAGCGTGAACCTTTTGAAGGAGTCTTCCAAACTTTCGCCAGTATGAGCTTTGAAATTGTTGAACTCATTGAGTGTGGTTGTGAGCTTCTTATCTTGATCTTGTTCTGTGCCCTTATGTAAGTTTTTGAGAACATCCCATATCTCTTTTGCTGATTTGCAGTGTATGATAATGTCGAAGTTGTCAGGAGCAACTCCACAAGAGATTTCATAAAAAGCAACAACATCACTTTCCATTTTATCAAGATCGTCTTTGGTGGGACGATTCATGGCTGGTTGACCTCCTCCTAGTATGGTTGTGGCACCGTCGGTTTGAACGGGTGTAGGAACAGGGACATGTGGCCCTTCTTCTACAGATCGGCATACATCTCTTCCATGCCTCCTTAGTATCTTTCCATCCTTTGAGACCAGTGATGATATTTGTTTGCCACCAATATTGGGGCTCTAATAAAACCACCAACACTGTTGGAAACGTTGAGAGATAATGCTTGTTCCATACTTCATTGTTTTTAAAAATTTGGTTTTTTTTGGAGAAATGAGCTTTAGTGGTATAGAAGGCCTTTTGAAAATCAGAGTTTTGCTTCAAAAAGCAACCACTTTGGCTCTGATACCAATTGTTGAGAGAGAAAACTTGAGTCACACTTGAAAAACGTTATAACAAGTCATAATGCGGAATAAAGTTTAACTCAAAAGGATCATTAAAGCTCAACAATAATAATAAGTTAGAGTTAAAAGGTTAGAAAGTTAGATGCGGAAATATAAAAGACAACAAATATTATATCAAGTACACAGTTACATTGATTCTTAACAAGGAATGAAATCAGACCAAGTTAGTAAGTGAGATCAAACTTAGTGATTAGGTCTAGAAAGACTTGCTCCGAAGAGAGATTTCTAATAGTTAAGATTATATTTAAGTGATAAGTAAGAACGAAGTAAGAAGAGTAATAAGAATCAAGATGCGTAAGAGATGTGTATTTGATTGAGAAAGAGAGAACTCTATTTATGGAGTCTCGAAGATTACATACAGTCTAATATGTTAAGAGTTGCCATGCAGGGCACATTGGATAAAAGAAAGTACTTAATAGAAAAATAAGTATAAGACTAAGACTAAGAGTTGATGACTATGACTACGGTTTGCTGTACTTGATTGCGGTGTTGAGATTGACTGCGATACTTGAAGACAGCTTCGAATCTCTTTTAAGTTTAAGAGGGTCACTTATATGTTTCAACACTCGACTTCTTGCTTGAACTATGTTTTGGAGATCATAGAGTGATGCAAGGCAAATGATGCAGCTGCAAAGAGGTGTTATTCTGATATGATATAATGGCATATTGCTGCTCGGAGTTCATTGCTCAGTATCATGCCCAAGATCTTCAAGACACAAAAACAAACACAATCATGAAGAGTCTCCTTCCTCAATTGACACAAAGGAGGAGATGGGGTCATTGGATTGCGTCAATTGTAATTATTTTATATAGTCCATTTTATGTAACGGGTTAGGCCTATCCACACGGTGTCTTTAATGATTAGGGTTCAGCTATAAATAGTGCATGCATGCATCGTGATTAATGTCGATGTTCTTGTAACCCTACTATGTCTTTACAGTAACAATTATTTATCGAGTTCTTCTAAGGCAGAGATTATTAATCATTCGACACAACTTTGATCATTGTGTTCTTTGTTTATGATTCAATTACATGTTTGAAATATGTCAATCTACTCATCTTAATTCTAACAAATATTATTAGAAATATTACCAATAATTATGAACTTGGACACCTTTTCCAATAGTCTCCTACTTGGACAAGTCATCGACTATATGAGGTCTAATACTCTCAAATAATCAACAGTGAGTATGACATCCAATGCAACTATTGAATTCTTATTAAAAAGAAGAAACAACCCTTAGATAAGGGATCAATTATTCCTTTGCTCTAAAAGATATATATATATATATATATATATATATATATATATATATATATATATATATATATATATATATATACGAAACTAATACATGGAAAGGGGTCAATATCAATTTTCAAGATTATGTTTCCCGATAAAGACTTTTGATGACAACAACATACTACTATATTGAACACATCAATTTATTTACGGCTTGAGCAATTACTTAGATGTCAACACCAAATCATCGAGGGATCCATAAGTATAACTTTTCTTATTACAGAAGAAGGAACCAATAAACTTTGAATACATGGTTTCTATTTGCTCATCATGTCAGACATGGACATACTTTGTATTACTCCAGTTACAGGCAACGTTGGAGTATACCAATGCATAACAAAATTGTAGAGCAAAAACCTCATGTATATCTGTTTGAAGAATAAGAGATATTATCATCTTAGAATTACTTTCAACTTTATCCATGAAGTATTCTCTAAGTGTGGGTTACTCCAATACTTAAATCTCCATTAAGTAATCATGAGTGTTAGTTGCAATCTTTTTGCTATGTCCAATCACCACGGACAACCAACTAATACTCCATGACAATCTTAAATCACTAATTACTTCCAAGAGTATGACCTACTATGGATGGTTTGAGTAAAATACTCAGGAAATGGTTCCAAAGATGCAAAACAAAACACGATAATAAACTAATGAAATGATTAATCTCCATCATATATTAACATCTCCAATTAATAATTGCCAAATCGTATAAAGACTTATGCTCCTTAAGTTCCCAAATCTAAAACAAAATAAACTAAATATACTCGAGCCAATTTATTTGTAAATCTAATTCATTTTTGGCTTTTCATGAGAATTAAACTTGGGTAGGGACATTGGCTTAAGGAATGGACCGTTAAGGTTTTCTTCCGATATGAATGCATTGACTATGATGTATATGCATTCGATTAACTAAAAAATGTGATGGTAATTAATGAGTATACTCCATGTAATCTTGTGTAATCTGGGTTCCTTACTCAAGTTAAATTTACTCTTATAGTCACAAGAAAGTTCAAAAGGGCCATCAATGATTAAATTTAACACTAACGCCACTAATGAATCTCTTTTACTCATAGTTTTCCTTTGTAGTCTAACTAACTACAATATACTCCAAGTTGTTTGTTAAACCCATTATGGTGTATTACTTGGTACTCTTCCAAGCTACTACTTCACCATCCACTACAAGCACAAATTCCGAATGCGTACGAAATTGTCTCTATTAGCATGGAACTTAACATCAGTGTAAATTTTACATTGATCTCTTCCATACTAAAAATAACATCTCCTTAGTCTTCCTAGGACACTTAAGAATGTACTTGATTTCGATTCGTCGATTCATGCCAAATTGATATTATTTGTCCTGTCATGGCTAAGGTGTATAGGTCATCAAATCTAGTACATGTCATGACATATATGATCGATCCCATATAAGAATCAAGTGGGACTCAACTCATTTCCTCTATCTAAATTATATAAATAGGGCATTATCATTTTTCAATGCCATTCCATGCTTTTGGAGCAGGGACTCTTTTGGAGTTTTTCATCTTGAGTTTCCTCAAGATTCCATGTAGTTTGGCTTAACCTATGAATCAATCAAATCTATCTACATTGATCCTTACATTCAATATGTATGCTTATTCTCCTATGGTTTCATAGCAAAACAATATCCAAGCTAGTCATTTTCAAAATGAAGACATCATTTCCTCTGAATCGTACATTATCCATATATAATACAAGGGTGATAACAATTCTCCCACTAACTTTGATATATATATATATATATATATATATATGTGTGTGTGTGTGTGTGTGTGTGTATGTATGTGTATGTGTGTGGATTATCTTCATTCCTTGAAATTCAAACTCTTTAAATTCTCTCATTGAAACAAGATTCCAATCGTGAGATGCTTGTTTCACTCCTTAACTGAACTTCATAAGCTTACACACCCTTCACATCCTATCTTGGTTTGAATATGTGTTTTTTCCTATCCAAGCTTATCATCTTCTTGAAGATCTACTTTCAATTAACAGTTTTAAGGCCAAGTTTTTGATCAAACAAGCTCTAAAAATACATGGATGGAATCTCAGCCTCCATGGTGTCCTTAGGGCCTGCTATAGGTTCTGATAGTTGGTATACTTTGATTGTTATCTACCAGTGACTCATTTAACTCTTTGACATATATGTGTGTGTGTGTATATATATATATATATATATATATATATATATATATATATATATAATGTCCTCTATCAAATCTATAAGTAAGAGGTGGAGTCATTTTCCCCAATATGTATTTTAATTTTGAATTAAGTGCTAGAGCCAACTTTAGGTTCTTTTTTGGTTGACTGATAAAGCTTATCAAGATCAATATAGCTCCCACCATCCCTTTTGGATGTTAACTCCCTCTCTCGAAAGATGACTCTTCGATCAACAAACTCTTTGTTCTTAGAGTGTTTTTTTTAAACTACACAAAAGGCTTGTTGGGATATCCAACAAGATAACTCCTCTCTTTTCTAGGTTCTAGATTTTTGTGACATCCCCGTTTTCATGGCCAGAAAAGACCGATTCTATTGATGCTTTATAAAAATCAGAGTATCTCTTTTAATCAAAAGGTTGCGAAATTTGGTCCCATTAAAACATGATAAATACGTTATCAGAGCAGTTCCAAAGAAATGTATTTTTATTCCTTTTAAAACATTTGGGATGTCATCTTCAATACAGAAACATAAGCATAAACAGAACTTACATTCATTTACACTAGTGATCTATATCTCCTTAATCTCTCAGTGTAATGTAACTTCACATCGTCACCTGTGATACAAGTAAACTGAGTGGGTCAAGTTGGGAAACCTGGTGAGTACATAGGGTTTTCAACCCAAAATAATACAATTATTATGTTTAATCATCAAACAATTAAGCCAATTACTCATCCCCATTATCTTCTTTATTCCTAAGTACCTTCCCTAAGGATTTATCCTAAGGGTCATCTCCTACATCATATTTACCTCGCATCTCCTTACATCGCATTTCCTTATATGTTTGTTTCTAAGGAATCTCTCTCAGGATCATCGCCTACATCACATAGACAATATTGACTCAGGGATTACTCCCTCAATACGCGCCCAACAAGGGTTAGGGTATCATTGCATGAATATGTAGTTACTAATGGGTTTTGGTCGTAAGACATCCTATGTGCTCATACAAACCCTAATGCTTGGATCTAGGTTTCTCTATTGTACATGCTTTGAATCCAAGACTATAAACCCTAATTCTAGCATATGGAAATCGATATTAACATATAATTAGGTTTAAGATATTACCTTGATTGTTATGTATCAATAACAATCTGAATTCCTCCTTTGAATTGACTTTGGAAGGCTTAGAGTCACAAGTGTCACTCCTTTAATGGTTCACAAATACCATAAGCAAGAGGATGAAGAGGAGAGAGGATGGAGGCTTCCCAAAACGTGTTCTAACCCTAGAAAAGAAGTACCCCGTTTTTGAGCCTTAAGGGTTCTATATATAGTGAGGCTGTTAGGGTTATCTAACAAGGAAACCCTAATTTGGTTGCTTAAGCCCTAAGCAACCCATAGACTCCTTTAATCAAGACCATGGACGATTTCCTTATGGGTTTCCCCATAGAATTCGTCCACCTCTTGATTCAAGGCAATCCATGGCCCAAATTTCAATTATCCTATAATTACAATTCCAGTCCCTTAAGTTTAATTAATCTCTTTTAGTCACAAAACTAATTACCAATTAATTATTGACTAATATTAATTAAACAATATGATTTCTCCTTTAATATATTATTCCCATAATATATTAATAAATCATATTTAATCCTTTCTCTCCATAATTCATCCTATCAAGTTGCTTTGGTGAAGGCAACCCAAAAGGACCATGCACCATCGGGTCAAGTTCATACCAAAATAGTTATGGACTTAGACACTAATCCAACAGTCTCCCACTTGGATAAGTCTAACAACTATTCTGCGCATGACTTCAGATCCTGATCTACAATCGTAGCTTTCCAAAGCCGCTGTCAACTCTGATCCTATCAGATACGCGTGTCCTTAGATAAGGGATGATATATTTCTCCATTCTAGATATCATATGAGAAATGATTTCAAATCATTTTCTTTGTACTATATCTCGATTTCTGATTTATGACGACTGACTAATTGAACAAATCAAATTACCCCTAGCCCGGCTGAGCATTTACGTTTGTCATCACTAAACCATCGAGGGGCCGAAATCACACACAACAATATGTTTTATAACACCAAGTTACTAGTGCGTTTACATATTATCAATGTGCAACTGATTCACAAGATACAACTCACACATCTCGGTTTCAAGAATATAAGATGTTATTGTCTCACCAATCACTCGTGATGAAATCAATGAAGTAATCCAAGTGAGCGTGGGTTTAATCCAATGCTCAAATCATATTCATAAGCACTCATGAACGTTGCATCAAACAATTGCTTATGTCTAATACACTTTAGACAATCCACACACCAATTCACGACAGTGTTCATTCATACCTACTTCCAACATATGAACGACTGCAGTCCGTTCGAATAATTTGACTGTTCTGAACCAATTAAATTTGTCAGGAAGTCAAAACATGCAAACGTGAAACACAAGAATAATACTAATCCCATATGGCCTCAAACATTTGAGTATAAATAAAACACCTTTTATTTATCACCATATCGATTACTCATTATTTGTCGTTTCGGGTAATCAACTTCTTACTTGAATTACAACACTTGTCCCATGCTCCTAGCATGCACACAATGTTTACCTATGGTTCTTACTTTGTGAAATAGATCACATTGGACACATTTCCAATCATTCTCATTTCACAACTCCAAATCCATTTTTCATAAGTTTAAGAATGTCAAATTCTTGCCACTTATAGAATATGCTTGATTCTAACATTTTATGCAACTATCCTTTCGTAATGTCACTGCACCAAAGTCACAAAGACTATTGCCAATGATATTACAAAGTCCTTTATTGGAGATTGTTACAAGACAATTCCTTAGATATGATGTTTCTCATTCAAAGTACATTCCTTTGAACATCCTTTTGCATAAAAGTTTCTAATCTAGACATAGATTTTCATATTCAATTCCCAATATGGACACGCTTCCATATTTTCCATATGACAACTCATTCTTAATAGAATCTTATCTATTCGTAATGATGTCGATATGGTCGATCCAATATGGAAACATTTCCATATTCTCCAATACTATACTTCCAACTACTCACAAGCGACCCATCCTCGTCGAACTTTGGATTGTCCTTTGATAGTTGTTTAATTATTTTAGTCAAAACCAATTCTAGTCCTTTTCCCTCTAAATGCGCTAGACATTTGGAAAATTTTAGAATGGTCAAACATTAAAGCATTTGCAATCGATCCTATACCCGAAGCGTATGGGACACGACGCATAATGTTTTATTTGCCATGTTCTCAAAAAATCGAATTGTGAAGAGGAATGCCGTAATCAAAATCGAAATTTTAAGAACACACTTTGTACCTTTGACTAAATTTATTAACATTTCTCAACCTAAGCTTTTAGATTTGAAATGAAGCATAATATTTTCACCCTTAATTATAGCAAAACAACTATTCCATCCTTACAACTTTGCAAAGAATTACTCTTGTTTTCTATAATTAATATTGCCAACTTGCAATACTTTCGTCAATAATCATACAATCATAACATTTATGCTCCCACTATCATGATGATTATTATAAAACATAACACTTATGCTCCCACTAGCTTCGACATGTATTCATAAACATCTTAACTTTCAGAAAAACAATGCTAATTGAATTTCTTAGGTTCATGTTTCTAATACTTAGTGCTTTGATAATCTTTTATCAAGGCTTCTTGAACTTATACACCTTTGCATTAGATAGTTCATATGTATGTGTAAACAATTGCCAAACCTCACAATTCAAATTATGGAAAGGGATACCGTAACCATAATCGAATTCGAGAATGCAATTTTACAATCACTATCTTCTTAGTGAAAGCATTTCCTCACAATCATTTTCATGAAGGAGGAAATCTTATGACACTTAGATTTAAATGGCGTATGTGTTCCTATCCATGTGAATTTGTTAAAACCAAAGTTTACGACAAATTCAAACTCATATGGACCGAACTTTCTTAATCTTGATTTCTTGCCTTATGGTAGCACAGCTGCCCACCATGTCTTCCAAGCAGTTAAGCAGCTCACCTTTTCTTATCAATGTACTTTCCATTGATCAAGGTCCTTGCCTTTTATGCATTCAAATGAGAACTCATAGGACTCACATGCATAATTAACTCGATTGGATTGGCACAGAAACAAAATGATGTCAACACGATAGGTTGTAAACCTCAACTCGTGTGCTAGTGATGATCAATAAGGTTTATTTGATTTGTTCTTGAAACCTTTCAAGACCATTAAGACTCCCACTGACTCCTTGACATATAAGATTCTCTTGTCAAAACATTTCTTGACAAACAAATATTCAAGAGTTAGTGTAGTTTTTACCAAAACACTTCATAAATTGGTCTTAGTTGGTCTTTGTCTTATCCAAGACATCACAACTTTCCACATTTGATAAATGTTATAAACCTTTAATACTTTTCACTCAATGTCACAGTCTTAACTTTAAGACTTGTTATTGGAACTAAGTATGATTGACTTCTTGATCTAACCATTTCTTCAATCCATGATTCCTCTTCTTAGACATACAATTGTACTAAGACTTACTTAGAGGATCAATTGAGATATGGTTCTTAATCATTAAGACCTATCATAAAGCATAATAGCTACTCTCCCTTCTTCTTAGAATGGAGAAACTTTTATCTTTCTGCCTACTTGATTCTTCTTACTATTGATTTGAACTTTTTCAATCAATTGAGAATTACACTTAATCTTGTAAGTATAATCATATTTACTAAACCTTTAGTAAATCATGACGAATATCTTTGTTACTCTTATAGTGAACTTGATCAACACGTAACTTTGTGTACTCGATCTCCTAGTCCTTCACTTGACACCTTGTCAACGAATTAGTCTAATTTCCAAATATGAAATTTCTCATTCATCGTGCAACCAAGTTGCATGATTCCAAATTTATGTCCAATTGAAACTTGGGCGATGAGAAACTCTCCCTATTTGGTAAATTCTCGACTTTCCATAAATAACATAATAAGAACCAAATCCATTACTGCTAATAATAGAAACATTTTAACATCAATTTTTCATACACGCCATTGTAAGGATAAATAAATAAAATTTAAAATCAAAATTTACTTTATTGTGGAAAAATTTGTCCTTACAATGCAACTCATTGAAAAACTTATGCTAATACATCTAATTCTAACTCTAAGTAGTAGCTCAAGAATCTAATCTTCGAGAAATGCAATCGAAATCCATTCCTTCACGGTTAGATTCTGCTCACTTTTTCCCTTAAGCTTCCTTTCTTTTCTTCGATCCTACAAAACATCAATTGTAATCTTATCACATTATGTATTCAGAATCTAGAATGAAGCTTAAAAGAGTTAGTCAATGGATTTTACCTAAATTAGATCCATACGTTTCAACTCTCCCATCTCTTAGATCTCTTAGGTAAATGGGGCAGCTTCGTCTCCAATGCCCCTTCTCTTGGCAATAAAAGCAAATCGACTCTTTTGGAATAGGACATGGAACTACTTCAGACATCGCCTTTCTCTTATGATCAACCTTTTCGATCATAGCATGTCTTTCGTTGCCATTGTCTATATCCATAGAGGGCTCGAAGGCAGATTCTCCAATCAACTTTGCTTTTCTATTGCGCCAAATCATTGCTGATTCAGCAGCAATAAGCATATAGGTGAGATCTATAAGGGTCACGTCGTAGTTCATCATATAGTACTCTCTTACGAACTCACTATATGAGTTAGGAAGTGACTGAAGAACCCAATCAACAACCATTTCCTCACAGACAATGGATCCCAACATTCTTAACCTATCAATGTGCGACTTCATCTCTAGGACGTGTGCACACATCGGTTTTCCTTCTTTATGTTTACTTGCCAAAAGGGCTTGAGTGATCTTGAACTTTTCAAGCCTTTGAACTTATGGGTTAGGGAGAATAATTAAAGGAGGAGGAGGAAGTGAAGCATGATCTCTTGCTCCTCGATCGAATCGTGGAATATCATCTTCATGTGGAAAGCTTGTTCCACGGGATTTGGGAAGACCATAGTTGTCAAACTTTGACATCTACAAAACGGGAGAAAACAAATTCAAGTTAGTTGATTGATTGAGTCCTTAGTAAATCACCCAAATGAGATACTAAGGCTAGGACCCAACATAATATTCTACAACTCGGGAGAGGGATGCCGCAACCCAAATTGTAGAACATTTGAAGGTAAGTGAATGACGATTCACTAATTTCCACCATGAAAAACGAAAAAGATATTTAAGTTTTAAATCTATGAAAACTCCTAGATCCTTTGAGATTCATTGAACATTTCAATTGCATGTTTAAATCTCGATATGCCCCTCTTGTTTGTGACTGGGACGCCGAGGATCACAAAGCGGGTGTAAATAACCATGCAAACTTACATGGTGCCCTCACATGTTACAGTCACCTATTCGATGTGCCGGTAAACCACACACGCTCCACCGAACTATGACAAACATTGAGTCACCCTTTTCTACCTTTGCTTAGAACCATTTAGTGTGCCGGTTAACCACACACGCTCCACTAATGTCTTCGCAAGGGCACAAAGTGTAATTTCATGGAATTACATCAATTCACTTTTGCCTAAGTAACTAAGATTGGGAATTTTATGAAAACATTTAGTTACTTTTATACTTCATTATACTTATAATGGAAGGTTTTGTCCTATCTTACCCGTTCGGCTAACGACCCTCCACTAGTCATGAGTGCGGTGGGTAAGAGTGGATACCCATTCAATCGCCATTTTATAGGCAATTTCCATAAACACCCCTTATAGACCAGCTTCGTGAATAAGGCCTACTAACGGTAAGACTGACTTTTACTCATACATATATATAATGTTAGACTTTTAATGTTATATATATATATATATATATATATATATATATATATATATATATATATATATATATATATATATATATATATATAGTATAGGGTATATTTTACACTTTTAAAATATTAGGTGGTTTAATTTAACAATTATACTTTTAATTCAATTAAATTGTAAACCTAAACTTTGATGGATTTATTAAACCTCTTTTAATTATACACCTTAATTAATTAATAAAACCATAAGGGTGTGATTTGAACTTTTTCAAAACTATACTAGAGTTTTAGAATTTAACATTCCTAATTAAACTTTTAATCAACTTTTTAAATTCCAAAACTTGAGGGCAAGTTTTGAAACATTTCAACACATTAGGATTTAGAATTTAAATATACATCAAAATTAAACCATTTAATCAAAATTTAAATTCCAAAACTTAAGGGCAAGTTTTGAAACCTTTTTCAAAACATTAGGGTTTTAACTATTTAAACAACAAAACTTTTGGGTTCAAATTTAAACTATAAAACCTAAAGGGCAAATTATGAAACTTTTCATAACAACAAGGATCAAATAACAAATAATTCAAATTAACATTTAATCACATAATTATCCATATTTGATTTATTTAATGATTTCTTGCAAAACAATTTATCAATTTAGTCAAAATAATTAATCAATTATCTTATAAGGAAACAATTATCTTATTAATTGATAAATATCTTCAATTAGATCAAAAATATAGTCAAATATATCATATAATCAGATTAATAATGATCTAACATGATAAGGTAACTATCCATAAGCAAAAACAGCAAGAAATCGCGAAATACCCTCCATCTGACGAGTTGACTCGTCGAGTCAGCCTTGGACTCGTCGAGTCTGCGTGGACTCGGCGAGTTCAGCCATGGACTCGGCGAGTCCAGCCTCCAGAATCCAAAAAATCGAATTTTCCAGTTATACAATGCATCAATACAATTGAAACCAAGCTAGGCTCTGATACCACTGATGGGTTTTGGTCATAAGACATCCTATGTGCTCATACAAACCCTAATGCTTGGATCTAGGTTTCTCTATTGTACATGCTTTGAATCCAAGACTATAAACCCTAATTCTAGCATATGGAAATCGATATTAACATATAATTAGGTTTAAGATATTACCTTGATTGTTGTGTAGCAATAACAATCCCAATTCCTCCTTTGAATTGACTTTGGAAGGCTTAGAGTCACAAGTGTCACTCCTCTAATGGTTCACAAACACCATAAGCAAGAGGATGAAGAGGAGAGAGGATGGAGGCTGCCCAAAACGTGTTCTAACCCTAGAAAAGAAGTTCCCCGTTTTTGAGCCTTAAGGGTTCTATATATAGTGAGGCTGTTAGGGTTATCTAACAAGGAAACCCTAATTTGGTTGCTTAAGCCCTAAGTAACCCATAAACTCCTTTAATCAAGCCCATGGACGATTTCCTTATGGGTTTCCCCATAGAATTCTTCCACCTCTTGATTCAAGGCAATCCATGGCCCAAATTGCAATTATCCTATAATTACAATTCCAGTCCCTTAAGTTTAATTAATCTCTTTTAGTCACAAAACTAATTACCAATTAATTATTGACTAATATTAATTAAACAATATGATTTATCCTTTAATATATTATTCCCATAATATATTAATAAATCATATTTAATCCTTTCTCTCCATAATTCATCCTATCAAGTTGCTTTGGTGAAGGCAACCCAAAAGGACCATGCACCATCGGGTCAAGTACATACCAAAATAGTTATGGACTTAGACACTAATCCAACAGTTACAACATCACCTGAACTCGTAATTCATAGTAAGGGGTCAGAGTATCATCGCATGAGTACGTAGTTACAACATCGCCTAAACTCGTAATTCATCATCTACAGGTTATGAGCTTGCTGGTGTTTCCACAGGGTTGTCTATAATTGACCGTGGTCGCCATAAATACTCTGGTAGATGACTACATATCCAAATTGTCGGAAAAGGTTATAGTATCTTTCATCCTACATCACCAATTCATCGTCACCTATCTATCCTCACCTAATTATCATCACCTATCTCTCATCATTTTATTTCATCACACATCAACTATTTCATCTACCCGTGTGTTATCCCAACATATTTTTAGATATAAAATAAATATATAGTTTAAATAATTTAAAACATGTATAAAATCATTCATCCAACATAGACAGTAAGTATCCAGATAATATGCACACATGACACGTAATTTATATAAAATACTTCATATCTATGTGTAAGATGAAAGTAACTATGCACTCACTTGATAAGGTGGCAACTCGGTACTCGGACAACGCTTCGTTTACTTTAAAATAATTTCCTTCGACGAAACCTAGTATTATTACCACTAAAGTTTAGTATATTATTCTCCGAGACTAATTAATAGTCTACCTATTATTACTATTATATAAGCGTTAAACAATACTTATATTACCCATAATAATAGCCCAAGTACTTATTATAAGTTCATAATAACGTTACTCTAATTAAATAAAAGCTATATTAAAAATAGTGTAGGCGTAGCTCACTTACAACGAGTTTTATAGAAAACCTGGCTTTGCTTGGAGCAGCTTTCCCAAACCGAAAAGCTCTTCTTCTCGGAGTCATCGAGCACTCCGGGGCTTCCGCCTCGTGTTAGGGAGGTTCCCTAGGCTTTTCGGGGGGTTTCGGGGCTAGAGAGAGGTTCTAGAGAGAGAGAGAGAGAGAGTGAAGAGAAGAAAGAATGGGAAAGGTGTGAAGAAAATGATGGTGGGAGAGGTTCTATTTATAGGGTGAAAAATGGCTGAACTTGGTGCCACATGTCACCATCTAGTGGCAAGACTTAGGGAGAAAGCAAATGCCAAGTTTGTGCCACATCACCCATTTTCTCACAGCACACTTCCAACTTCTAAAATTCGTAACTTTCACATACGCCTCTGTTTTTGAAATTCTTTATATCCAAGCGTAGGTTAAACTTAGATCTACAACTTTTATTTTGACTCCGTCAGCTAATTCTCGACCGATCTTAAATTTAACAGCACGAGGAGATTATAGTGTTAAATGTCCGCATAAAATTCATAACTTCTACATACGGACACCGTTTTCGTCTGTCTTTTTACCGCTGAGTTCCTATTAATAAGATCTTCAAATTTCATTTAGGTCACGTAGGCCAAAAACCGCTCGAACTAAAATTCGAGTTTCGGGCCGTACACTGTTATGCTAAATCTTACAAAAATCATAACTTCCTCATACGAAGTCAGATTTGGGCGTTCTTTTTATGGACGCTCTTAGATTATCATTTTCTACGAATTTCGTTTAGATTACTAAGGCTAAAAAATTCATCTACCATAAATTCACTATTTACGTCTCCCGGTGTCGTGCCGGTTTTGCCGTAAAACTTCGACGAGCCATAACTTCTTTGTTATAACTCAGATTTCGGCGTTCTTTATATGTACGGAACCCTTGTAACATATACTACAACTTGGTTAAGATTAATCATTCTAAATAAGATTCCATCAAAAACTCATTTTTGATGGTCATCGTCTCTAAATTGACTAGCCCGGATTTGCGGGCGTTACAATTATCTCACCCTTAGGATGATTACGTCCCAGAATCATCAACGAAACAGGGTTGTATAATGACTCTGTACGTTATCTCTTTATCCTAGGTAATAATCGTAACTTCTATGTTCCTTCGAAGGAGTATCTAATTCTTGGACTTCTCGACTGCAAGCGGTGCTCGATCTTGCACTTGCTCCCTATCTCACGTTAGACTCCAAATTATGACCATCAAGTCACAATCTCAATCCTCACTGGATACGAACTTCGTATAAGTTCTTTTATTACTACAATGGAACGATGTGTCATATTCTAATGACCTATCATCATATGTTGCAATGCTTAGACTCAGGTCTCTTAGAGTCTTCCAGAACAGACTATACTTTCCTTCACGTTCTAATCTTATCTTAAAGGTAGCATTTCTAGCTACAAGCAACTATCGCAATACCTCTACCAGTCGCTTTGATTATCTTTTATTTCAATCTTCCGACTTATGTCATATGCTACATCAAACTTGGTTCTCTGAACCACGTAACATACTCATCGTAGTTGGACTCAATTCGATATGACCACTGGGGTCGGAATAACAATCATCCTTTTCATCATTACCGAAATGATGGTAACAACATATTTGAATAAAACAGTATCAATTACTAGTTTCTTGGTAACCTTGTGACTTTCCCTGATCCAAGCGTGAGTCCTGTGCTTCCGTTAGTATATGCATTTACTACCTTTCACACCTACTCATACTCGTCCCAAGTATTGTCTCGCAGTCCCCAAGTCCTAAAATCACAAAACAATTTAACACATACGAGTGTGTCCAAATAATCATAAAAATTTCCCTGGACTCTACTAGGACTTATTCCATGCGTATCTTCAATCATCAATTCTGCTTCAACTCGTTTGGTGATAGAAATTCCAGATGATAGGAAAACTTTAGGAATTACACCAATCGTTCTATCATCCCGCCAATCAAATGTCTACATTCAGGTGTACCGTACTTCTCTAGATGTATTGCTATTTTATCAGACGTATTCTAAAGGCAAGATACCTCTCTTATGATATCTTCCGATAGGTATCATTCATTATCGTAAGCCATCTCATTTCCTCTATTTTCTCAGTCTATCATGGTTCGCATCACTTCCTGAACTTCTGCCATTGTGATAGGTTCGGGTGCAGACGCAATGACCGATGCATAACCCATCACATTCTTAGGCTCAGGTTGTCATCTTCCTCGGATATTTCCTAATATGTCTTCACCATAACGTTTTGTACACCCAAGCAGGCATTCGGTGTACCGAGGAGAGAATTTTAAGATATGAAAGATTTTATTTACGATAGACGTATAGATCTCCTTGTCACACCGAAAAGTTATATGTCGGTTCTAATACCGTAATCAAACGTTTAGAAATATGAACTCATAAAATTTCCAGATCCGTTCGACAACAGACCATAGATCCGAACAAATAATAACATATAAGACATCTTTATAGCTATAACATAAAACATTTAGCACATAAAACATTTTAGGCATCGTTCCTAAAATAAGCTAGTGCTTGTGTCTATTCAAGTGTATTACCTAAATCTATTAGACACACTCTTCACAATCATTGCTTAGCATTCTAAGTTTAAGTCTAGAAATCCTACAAATTCCTAGATCGCTTAAACTAATGCTCTGATACCAACTTTGACATCCCCGTTTTCACGGCTAGAAAAGACCGATTTTATTTATGCTTTATAAAAATCAGAGTATCTCTTTTAATCAAAAGGTTGCGAAATTTGGTCCCAGTAAAACATGATAAATACGTTATCAGAGCAGTTCCGAAGAAATGTATTTTTATTCCTTTTAAAACATTTGGGATGTCATCTTTAATACAGAAACATAAGCATAAATAGAACTTACATTCATTTACACTAGTGATCTATATATCCTTAATCTCTCAGTGTAATGTAGCTTCACATCGTCACCTGTGATACAAGTAAACTGAGTGGGTCGGCTTGGGAAACATGGTTAGTATATAGGGGTTTCAAGCCATAATAATAGAATTATTATGTTTAATCATCAAACAATTAAGCCAATTACTCATCCCCATTATCTTCTTTATTCATAAGTACCTTCCTTAAGGATATATCCTAAGGGTCGTCTCGTACATCATATTTACCTCGCATCTCCTTACATCTCATTTCCTTATATGTTTGTTTCTAAGGACTCTCCCTAAGGATCATCACCTACATGGCATAGACAGTATTGACTCAGGGATTACTACCTCAATACGTGCCCAACAAGGGTTAGGGTATCATCGCATGAATATGCAGTTACAACATCATCTGAACTCGTAATTCATAGTAAGGGGTCAGAGTATCATCGCCTGAACTCGTAATTCATCACCTACAGGCTATGAGCCTGCTTGTGTTTCCACGGGGTTGTCTATAATAGTCCGTGGTCGCCATCTATACTCTAGTAGATGACTACATCTCCAAATTGTCGGACAAGGTTATAGTATCTTTCATCCTACATCACCGATTCATCATCACCTATCTATCCTCACCTAATTATCATCACCTATATCTCATCATTTTATTTCATCACACATCAACTATTTCATCTACCCATGTTTTATCCCAACATATTTTTAGATATAAAATAAATATATAGTTTAAATAATTTAAAGCATGTATAAAATCATTCATCCAACATAGACAGCAACTATCCAGATAATACGCACACATGACACGTAATTTATATAAAATACTTCATATCTATGTGTAAGATGAAAGTAACTATGCACTTACTTGATAAGATGGCGACTCGGTACTTGGACAGCACTTTGTTTACTTTAAAATAATTTCCTTCGACGAAACCTAGTATTATTACCACTAGAGTTTAGTATATTATTCACCGAGACTAATTAATAGTGTAGCTATTGTTACTATTATATAAGCGTTAAACAATACTTATATAACCCATAATAATAGCCCAAGTACTTATTATAAGTTCCTAATAACGTTAGTCTAATTAAATAAAAGCTATATTAAAAATAGCGTAGACGTAGCTCACTTACAGCGGGTTTTATAGAAAATTGGGCTTTGCTTGGAGCAGCTTTCCCGAGCCGAAAAGCTCTTCTTCTCGGAGTCATCGAGTGCTCCGGGGCTTCCGCCTCGTGCTAGGGAGGTTCCCTAGGCTTTTCGGGGGGTTTCGGGGCTAGAGAGAGGTTTTAGAGAAAGAGTAAAGAGAAGAAAGAATGGGAAATGTGTGAAGAAAATGAGGGTGGGAGAGGTTCAATTTATAGGGTGAAAAATGGCTGAACTTGGTGCCACATGTCACCATCTAGTGGCAAGATTTGGGGAGAAATCAATGGCCAAGATTATGCCACATCACCCATTTTCGCACAACACACTTCCGACTTTTAAAATCCGTAACTTTCACATACGGCCTCTGTTTTTGACTTTCTTTATATCCACGTGTAGGTAAAACTAAGATCTACAACTTTTATTTTGACTCCGTAAGCTAATTCTCGACCGATCTTAAATTTAACAGTACGAGGAGATTATACTGTTACGTGTTCGCGTAAAATTCATAACTTCTACATACGGACTCCGTTTTCGTCTGTCATTTTACCGCTGAGTTCCTATTAATGAGATCTTAAACTTTCATTTAGGTCGCGTAGGCCAAAAACCGCTCGAACTAAAATTCGAGTTTCGGGCCGTGCACTGCTATGCTAAATCTTACAAAAATCATAACTTCCTCATACGAAGTCAGATTTGGGCGTTCTTTTTATGGACACTCTCAGATTATCATGTTCTATGAATTTTGTTTAGATTACTAAGGCTAAAAAGTCATCTACCATAAATTCACTATTTACGTCTCCCGGTGCCGTACCGGTTTTGCCGTAAAACTTCAACGAGCCATAACTTCTTTGTTATAACTCAGATTTTCGCGTTCTTTATATGTACGGAACCCTTGTAACACATACTACAACTTGGTTAAGATTAATCCTTCTAAATAATATTCCATCAAAAAATCATTTTTGATGGTCATCGTCTCTAAATTGACTAGCCCGGATTTGCGGGCGTTACAATTTTCGAGCACTTCACGTTGAGCATAAGTTGCATAATCATAGACTTCAATATGTGTTAGTGAGAAATGAATCCCACTCCACATCTCAGAGAGTGTTTCATAAACCCTATGAGTTGGTACAAGACCAAGGACTCTTGTAACACTATGCATGATACACTCCTTGAAATGTTTGTAAGCATAGTACAAGTCATTAAGTACCAAAGAAAACAATGATTCTTTTCTCTATCATCCTATATTGTTTGTGGTAGTGTGTAGGTAGAGATATTTCATGAAATTGTTTCACAATTTCTTAGATGATCATTAAAGTTGTGACTAAGATGCTCAATATCCCTATTATCTGAGTATCTCATCGTATTGCCCAATTAACTTAGTTTTATGAGAGATCTGAACACGTAAAAGGTCCTAGACTTATGTTTATTCAGATAAACATGTTCATACCTTTTGAAGGTATCGAAGTCAGTCTTACCATGTATTGTTGTTAATCTATATGGATCATTAGTGTAAACTAATTCAAGTAGATATTCATATCACCAAGTGATGTATTCGTCATATATCTTGATAAACAAGACTTGCATTTTTCGTAAGACTTATGATCAAATCATTTCCAAAATCCTATCCAACTGGATACTTGGTAATGCATTTCTCATTTATACATCTAAGAAGATGATTCCACATATACATTTCATCTAAACCTTCTTGGATGTAGTCAACTCAAGGTTAAACTATTATTGCAATACATGTTTCATAGATTTCATGATTTGATTTTTAATAGAAAACATGTAAAATTTTATATATTTAAATAAGTCATAAAAATCTCATGAAACATTTTATAGTCAATTTGAATCATAAGACCATAGACTTAACAATTTAGGGAGGACGAGTTATCTTTTGATCCTATGAGTAATAACAAGGGCTCGATATCCATGATCAAGTTCTATTCTCCATGTTTCAGTCTTCTTACTTCCTTTAATTCACTACAGTTTCATGCAAATGTTATTACTTTATCCTTAGTAGAATACTCAAATGTTAGCAGTAATATTCCAATGGTATTATGAATTCATAATCTGATTGTAGACTAACCGTTTGGAAGAACCATTTGTCTTTTGGTCCTAAGGATAGTATAAGGGGATCATTATCCATGATCAAATAATCTTCTTTATGTTTCACACTTTTACTTCCCTTAAGTTACTATATATTTTTGCAAATGCCAGTACTTTTATCCTTAGTTAAATGCTTAAGGGTTAGAAGTAATATCCAATGGTATTATGCATTCATGTATTTGACTGTTTTGGCGTGTATATTTTTAGATATGTTGGGCATGTATGCTTTTCTTGTCCTTTTCTTGTTATGGAACCAAATAGCTAGTCAGAATATGTCTCATAATAATCCTTCCTTTCATCCTTCACATTTAAGGCCATAATTAGGTATATAAATTCTAACTGCCTTTTACCCATGGTCAGTTGGCTCTTTTCTTCTTGATATTTCCAATCATGATAATGATTATATGAGCATTTAAAGTTGGAGTTTTTATGATTGACCATGTAAGTTCCAAAAGTCCCTCAACATGCCATGCAACTCCTTCATGGACATTTCAAAGTTATTCATATCAAAGAATATGTGGATTTTTCATGGGTAGCATATGATTCACGTTTTATTACTATTTTAAAACAAAATTATGTTTTAATACTTTAATTTAATAATTTTAACTTGAAACATCGTCCTATCAAACTCTTTCGGTAAATCCAATCAAAATGCAAATGATGGTGACGGTGGTAAGCATTGAGATTTTAAAAACTGACCTCATTTGGAATCGAACATACTTCCTTAAGCTTTTCTTGTTAGTTTTAGAGTGGGTGAGCCTGGTCGGGTAAGACTAACAATTATTAACTTTTATGTTATACATATAGATATGATTCTGATATATATATATATATATATATATATATATATATATATATATATATATTACATACTCCATTTAGTTGAATCACACCTAATGTCACTCACCAAGCAACATGATAACCCTTTGGAGAGAGGAGGAAAATCGCCAACAAAAAAACCTTAAGATGATTGTTTTACATTGACTTCATAGAGCGGTAAGGGGGCAAAATTTTTGAGCTAAGGGATTGAGCCTCTAGCATTTGATCCAAAGCTCCTTATTTAAAGATATTAATTTTCTTAATGCCAAAATAACTGTCATTTTGCTGAAATCACCCTATGGATTGTTCCAATTAATAAAAGCTTTAATTAATTAACATCCATTCCTTAGAATTAGTTAATTCTAATTAAATCAAAATTAGATTCTAATTAATTTCTCATAAGATGAAAAATTAATAAACTAATTTCTCACGATTTCCTTTTGTTATTTAATTGCTTAATTAGGTTTTAACTGTCATTTTGCTAAAATCACCCTATGGACTGTTCCAATTAATAAAATTTTATTTAATTAACATTCAATCGTTAGAATTAATTATATATAATTAAATCCAAATTAGATTCTAATTAATTTCTAATAAGATGAAAAATTAATAAACTAATTTCTCACGATTTCCTTTTGTTATTTAATTGCTTAATTAGGTTTTAAGTGCAACCCAAATGGACCAAGTTATTATTAATAATATTAGCATCAATTATGATGTTTAACATTATTTCCAACAACTAGATATAGATATACGCAACCATTTGCAGTTCTTAAATTAGGGCTAAACAAAGTAGATTGCCTTTTCATATTATCTTTTCAAAAACATATGAATGTTTTGAGCTTATTCGTTGTTCCATCATGCCACACTAAGTCAGGATCATTATTTTTATACATCGTAGGTGATTATAGTTGGGAAACATGGGGTTATTTGATGACAATAAATCGTAAGCATCATATTTTTTTTAACTTTGTTTTACAACATGGAAAGAACGCAATTCGATACGACTAAAGTGGAAATAGATCGATAATGGTTCTGAATTCAAGTCTAGACAAATGCTTGAACTTTACAAATATCATGAAATTTTGTTGTAAAACTCGTGTCTGTATAGACCTGAATATAATGGTGTTGTGGAGCACAAACAGCGACATATACTTGAGATGGCATGAGAATTAAGGTCTCAAGCATCATTACCTATAGATATTTGGGGAGATTGTGTATTAACATCCACTTACATCATCAACAAGTTACCAACAATAGTGTTTAAAAACAAAGCACCACATGAAGTAGTTGAAAGATCTACACGCCCAAGAGTCATTATAGAATGACATTTGCTAATGTCATATGATCATATAAGGTCACACCTTATAGCAAGTTACTGTTTATTGGTTATTTATTAGAGTAATTTGATTATTAATAAATATTATCAACACTTGTATTTAATTTGAAAATTATTATTTTATGAAAAATAATATTTTACCAACTAATTGAGAATTAGTTTTTCTAGGAAATAATAATAGAAGAGAGCAAAAACAAGTTGCATTAATATGGCAAGAAATGAAGAACACAGAAGAATTAACACAATGGTATTCACTAAGAGTATCTTCTCACTAAGAGAACAAGCACAAAGCGCTAGGGTTCAATAATACGATGTGAATCCCTACAAACCAGGGATGTCACCTAATCTACTATAATAATAGAGTTTATCTTATATCACTAAGATATTAGATCTGCTAACTAACTATGTATAAACTATAGTTAAGTCAACGTGACTGTTTTGCATCATTTATATTTATTTGGACACTTTGAGTAATCATCTAGTTGACACATGTAAATAGTTAGTTGGAAGCTTTAGTGAAAGAAAAAACTTGGCCCTACCTCCCTTTCTAATGTCGTGAACCTACATGAGAGGTTAGAGATGGCTTGTTGTCTTTCCTTTTTCACCCATATATGTGATAACATGCCATGATTTGAATTTTAAGAAAGTGTGGTCCTTTGGCCGAGATGTATTAGTATATAAATAAGTGTAAAGGAGAAAAACTAGTTATTTTTTCCATTACTTCTTCTCTTTTCTCTCTCAAAATCAAGGGCTCACAAGCTGTCTCCCTTCTCCTCTCTTACAAGGTATAGTGTAGAGTTAAGGCAGATATTAGTTGCTTCTCTTAAGACTTATTGGCTATAACTCTTTAAATCTTAAGAAGTGCTTAGTACAAAAGAATACTAGCATTTGGAAGTTTATCCTTTGTAACATCCCGAAATAGTGAGGGTAGAGTTGAAGGGCCAAAAGTGTTAATTGGGAAAGAGTGACTCGGCGAGTCCATGGCTGGACTCGGCGAGTAGAGTCGCGGCTTGACCGCGTGTTAAGTAGCCGACTCGGCGAGTCGATGAGATAGACTCGGCGAGTAGGCGCTGGGTGGAGAAAACCCTAACTCTCGGGATTGAGCCGTATATGAGGAACATCATGTTCCTTCCCCAGCCTCTTTACTTCCCTCTTGAGTTCTAGAAACCCTAAATCGCAGAGGAGCTCCATTGTTGAGTGGATTGAAGCTTGGAGAAGCAATCATTGAAGGAATTTTGTGGGAATTGAAGGCTTGGGGCAAGGGGCTTTGCTTGGAATCAATTTCATGGCAGTTGGAGGCGTCCATTGGAGGTAATATCTCGTTCTTGGTCTGATTGTATGTTATTTCTTCATTTTGGGGTTGTGGATCTTGCCTATGGATGTAATTGGAATGGTTAGTGAAGCTTGCAAGTCCCAAACCCTAGTTATGAGTGAATATGGCCTAGATCTCTATGGATTCCCGTAAAGATTGCCACTTTACGTGATGGACGAATTGTAGGAGACTAAATCTATGTTTTGGATCAATTGGAGGGTCTGGAATGCTTCTGAAAGGGTTCAGATCGGTGGTACTCGAAGAGTTGGAAGAACAACTCGACGAGTCGGATGAAGATGGCTTGGAACTCGGCGAGTTGTATGAACAACTCGGCGAGTAGGTTGAAGATAACCATAGACTCGACGAGTCTATTCTTAGACTCGGTGAGTCTTGTCGAAGAGTCCCGATATTCTCTGGTTGAGTCGAGAATCGGTGAGTCAAGGGATGACTCGGTGAGTTGAGGGCGAGTGGACTCAGGGTTGTTGGACTTGGCGAGTCTCGGGGTGACTCGGCGAGTTAGATCGCGGATTGAGTGAAGTTCTGAGTATGGGGACTCGGCGAGTCATAGGGTTGACTCGACGAGTAGGGTCAGTCAGGGGTTGACTTTGACCTTGCCTTTGACCAAGGATTGACCAGTGGTTCCAGGGGTATTTTGGTAATTGCTATTTATTGTTTGAGTTCAGTGCATTGGTGGCTGTCCAGAGGTGGAGATCGTATCAGTGATCGGAGCAGCTTGAGCTATCAGTTCAGTCGGCAGTTTCGAGGTGAGTTATCCTCACTATATCGCTAGGGTTTATGGCACCAAGGCCAACCCTCTTATCGGATGGAAATCCGGGTATTTGTTAGTTGTTATGATATGGCCGGAAGGCGTTATATGTTATGGGCCGGAAGGAAATACATGTTATGGGCCGGAAGGCATTACTATGTGGATCAGAAGGTCATGGCCTGGAAAGGCGTATGTGTGAAATTAGTATGTCGACTGATTCCTATGATTATGTTATGCTAGTGACTGGTTAGTCCGGTATCTTGATTAGAGTAATGTTATGTTATGTGAACTGTTGATCATTGCTAACAGTGAACTGTTATATGATTATGTGTTATGCGTATGATTGCTAGATCTGAGGTGTGACTCGGTATGCAGGGTCGTTCTATGATTTGTTATGTTATGTATGCGTTTTATGTTATGGGCCGGAAGGCAATATGTTATGGGCCGGAAGACAATATGTTGTGTTGTGGACCGGAAGGTCGGCGTGGGTAGGACCGAAAGGTTTACCCAGCAGGGACGGAAGTCCCCTGAGACACATGGACCGGAAGGTCGTGGCCTGGAAGGGGGTATATGTGGTTGGTATTTTGGGGGTATCTCACTAAGCTTTCGGGCTTACAGTTGTGGTTTTGTGTTTTCAGGTTCTCAGGAGTCTGTGGCAAGGCAAAGGCGTGATCGTACCGTTCCTCGCGTTGATGTTTCATGATATGAACCTGGGAAAAATACTCTGTTAAATAATGTATTGAAAACCTTTTGTAACAACGTTATTAAAATGAGTGGTTTTTGAAAAGTTTTAATTGTTTTGAAATTTTGGATGTTACATCCTTTCTTGGTGGATACATTATAGAGATCTCCTACTTTGGAGTCTTTTCCATCTTCATCAACTTCCAATCTCCCGAAAGGAATCAAAGTCTTCAAAGTTTGTAGTTATTTTTTTTCTATGGTTGGTTTGATCTATCCATGCATTTCAAAATAATCCTTGGTGGGTTAAAATGGTTTCAACTTTATTTATTTTAGAATCCTTCCCATGCTAAACTCGTAGTTTATTAGAGTGTTTTTGAATAAAAATCAACAGTATTTCTTGGAAAGATTATGTCATATAAGCATCTAAAGGTTTTTGTTGACTTATGTATGCTTTTTATTTTTGGTAAAAAATGATATGATTGTCGAAAGAGGGAAACCTTATGTGTTCTTGGATTAACCAATGGACAAAATGTGTACAAACTTTATAATGTTAAAAGTGAAAAGAACTACATACATAGAAACATGACCTTGGTTGAAGATGTTTTTCTTTTTGGAAAAAATGATGAGATGAACAAAATATAGAAAACATATATTTTGCAAAATCCCTACAAAAGCTTCAACAAGAAATCACAAAAAAGACTGATCCAAGTCAGAGCCCCAATGAGACAAATGTTTACAACAATGCCAATAATGAAGAACAAATTAATGAACCACAAGGGATGGTTGACGAAACCAACTCCAACTATAATTCTGATCATGAACAACCACAACCACGACACGAGGCACCACAATAGACAACAAGATTCAACTCTCGACCTAGAGCTACACCAAAACATCTAAAAAAAATTTCACATTGATGTTCCACCTTCTCTAACACGTTCAAAATGGATGGAAAACCTTCCGCACAACATCCTCTTTCCAATTTCATGTTATAAAAGAAATCTTCTAACTCTCATAAAGCTTTTCTTGCATCATTACTTCTCACAATGAACCAAAAAACTTTTCGCAGTCAGCCATGGATCGAAATTTAAGAAACACCATGAGTAAAGAGATATGTGCGCTTAAAGAAAATGAAACATGGATATTAGGAAATTTACCACCTGGAAATCGAGCGATATAAAGCTCGATTAGTTTCTAAAGAACTCACATAGGCCGACATAATTGATTTTCATGAGACCTTTGAAGTGGTTATAAAACTTGAAACTGTACAATGTGCTCTTGATGTAGTACCAAAGAAAAAAAAGAGAAGTACACCATATGTGTGATAATAATACCTTTTTGCAGGGAAAAATAGATGAAGAAGTATACATTGAAAGACCTATATGCTCAAGAATCATTTTAAAATGATATTCGCAAATAATCTATTATCTTAGAGGTTCACACTAACAACAAATTGATGGAAATATATTATTTATAAGATTTTGATTCATGATAATTATTATAACTCTTGTAATTAATTGGAAATTATTTATTTTATGAAGATATTAATTTCCAATGTTAAGTATTAAAATATAATAACAAAGCAGATAGACGAAGCCGATAATCTAAGCAAGCCGAAGACCCGAAAAAAGCGCTCTTCAGTGTTGACGTCGCCATGTTGGACGACATCGGAGTACCAGCAGCAGGCTGTAGAAATTGGTGGGTTATCACTATTGTTCTTCGTCTTCGTTTTTTTGTTGAATGAAAGCAAGCAGAGGGGGGAATCAGTGGAATGATTCGATCTCCCCCAATCTCTACCTTCGAATGTTTATCAGATTAGCTGAGCAGTGATCTAAAAAATTAAAGAAATGATGGATATATAGAAGCGAAATGTAACTTCTGTTTGTGTAGATTGAGGGTTTTAGAGATAATGGAGGGTGCGATTTAGGGAGTCGGGAAGAATGCGATGGGGAAAGAGGCGGTAGGTGGAATCGATCCGCTCTATTTCTAGAACTCATATCCGATGACGGTGGAGTTGAATGATTGAAGGAAAGGAGTGGAGTAAAGAACAGTTGTTGGAGAAAAAAAACAGAAAGTGATAGTTGGTCGATGATGGAGCGGTGGATTATAAATGAAAATGTGAGTAGAGAAGAGAAAAAATGGAATGACAAACATGTACACAACAGATATCCAGACACCACGTGCACAGGAGGTTCTCAATCTAGAAAAAAAAAGCGGTTGCATTGACCGCCGACCCATCGGCTCCAAACCAGCCAACCAAAAAAGAGCTGGTTTGGCTAGCATCTGACACTAACTAGAAAGGACCAAATTGTAATTTTAAAAAATAACGTGATCAATTGTGATATAGAGCAAATAGCTGGACCAAATATGTCAAAAAACCAACAGGTTTACTGTAGCTAAGGTAGGACAATTTTAATATATATATATATATATATATATATATATATATATACAGAGAGAGAGAGAGAGAGAGAGAGAGTTATGTTCAAATGTTTTCACTATCTATTGTGTGCATGTATGATTGATTCTAGACCAATCATTTTAGTTATTTTAAGAAAATAATTGATGAATATTAAATGTTGAAGATGTAATTAATATCCATTATATCTTCAACATGTAATATGCATTAATCACTTTCTTAAAATAACTAAAATGATTGGTGCAAAATCAATTATACATGCACACAATAAATAGTGAAAACAAAATAACCTAACCATATATATATATATATATATATATATATATATATATATATATATATTTCACAAAATTCAGTACGGTTCAGTTTTTCTCGGTTTTTAAAAAATCTAGACCCAATCCCGACTGTTTGGGTTCGGTTTCGGCTTTTCGGTTTCAGATTTAGCAGTTACTAATCACTTGGTAGATTAGTGGAGTTAAGGTATTGCTTTATCACATCAACGATTGTGATTAAATTTTGATGTCTTTCATTAAAAAGTTCAAAAATGTTTTATTTTATTTTATTGATTTTACTTTAATTCGTGAAGTTCCTTTATACGTGTTTGTTTGTTTGTTTTCTTCCATAGGTGATTACCATTGCATACATACACATGATTCAAATGATCCTCGCCATCTTTATTTCATATGAAAATCGAGAAGACCGCAAGAAGCAACCACATTGTTCATCATGTTAAACATGTTTCACTACTACATCCTAAAGTGTTGGACTCTAAGGAAATCAATCATGAAATTCTAAAAGAAAAAGTTGATAAAGAAACTATTGAATGGATTTAGATTTATAATATTATTTTAAATCAAATATAAGATGATTATGGTTGTGAATTTCCTGTCAGTGTCGAATCATCCATAGTTGTGTGTAAGACGGTTGGTGTAGTTACACAAGATCCATATCAATATTTGAATTGATTAAATGAAACAATGTCTATATCATTGTTAACAAACCGTGAGGAAAATATAACACGAAATGTATGAATGAGCAAAACGGTAAAATTATTGTTGAGGTATGTGTTTAACACAATGTCCTTAAAATAACTTTTCTCAGTATGGGTGTTTGTTTCCCAGGATACAACAGCGGTAGGTGATTTTTCAAGATCACTCAAACTCTCATTTGGCCAGAAAATACATTGGTTGCAGCAAGAGTAAGAAGCAGAAGTATAATTAGTAGAGAGGAATAAGAGATTGGTTCATATGGTGTGTCTATTCAATCACTTAAAGGATCTGTTTATAAGGCCCCAAAGTTGTAACTACAAAAATTAACCAAAAGATTGTAAATGATAATTTGTAATTAATTCAATAATTAATGACTCTTTTTCAGTTATGAAAAGAAAATTTATTTTCAAAAAACTCACTGAACTTTTCTAGTTGAACCGTTGTGCATTCGTACCCTCAAGACGCACACACGCATACAAGTTCACTCAACCCAATGCAGTTTTTGTTATATGGTGTCCTAGCAACTTTAGAATCACCAGAATTGAACATCTCTAGAATTTTGTCCACACAATTGGTTTGACTTAGCATAAGTGCATTTTTAGTCCTTGTGATCTTCACACCAAGGATCACATTAGCCATACCCATACCAATCATGTCGAAACATGCCTTTAGCACATTCTTAGTTTATTTAACAATTTGTTACATTAGTTAATCTTGTATCCACTTTCCAACATCACATGGTCAAACTTCGGATGCCATTGTGTTTAGGACTTGTTTCAACCCATATAATGACTTCACTAGTTTGCAAACCTTGGATTCTTGTCTCGTGGCAACATACCCTTCTGGCTGTTCCATGTAGATTTCTTATTTTAAATCTCTGTTTAGAAGAGTTGTTTTAACATTTATTTGATGTACTTTAATATTTCTGATTAAAGCAATGGTAAATACCAATCTAATGGATGTAATTAGTGTGACTGGAGAGTATTTATCAAAATAATATACGTAACTTTTATGTTTGTATCCTTTTATTACTAGCCTAGCCTTGTAATTATCAATGAATCTATTTGCTTTCATTTTCCTTTTAGAAGTTCACTTATAGCCTAGTGGTTTGCATCCTTGAGGTAAATCCACTAGCTCCTATGTGTGGTTTTGTAAGATGGAATCCATTTCACTTTTAATTTTCTCTTTCCATAAAGTCCATTCAGAGGATGCGATTTCCTATCTGAAAGTTTGAGGTTCTCTTTCAACCATATAAGTATATGAATAATCTCTAAATGATTTCTCAACTTGTGCCCTCTTACTCTACTACAACTTTATTTGCTCCCTGGTTTCTTCTTTTTGAGGAGGTTTGTTTTGCTCGACTGTTCTTGAAGCACTTGTATAAGCCTTAGGAAGGCATGGAAACACATTTTAAAGAATGATGTGTTTCTTGACTCCATTATTGTGCCTTTGTGCATTTCTAGTATTTTACAATCATGCATAAGAAAACGATAAACACATTTTAAAGAATGATGTGTTTCTTGACTCCATTATTGTGCCTTTGTGCATTTCTAGTATTTTACAATCATGCATAAGAAAACGATAAACACTATTTTTTTGCATATCTAATAAATATGCAATCAATAGTCTTGGGACCTATCTTTACCACCTTGGGAGAACGTACCACGACCTTTGCAAGACAACCCCACACTCGAAGTTATTTGTAAGATGGTTTAATACACGACTATAATTGTATGTTGTTTTATTTTGTTTTCTTCCTTGGTACTTTATTTAAAAGATAATTAGCTGACAACACATCCCCCCATATTGACGGTTGCAACACATAACTTATTAACATATCATTCATCATTTCCTTTATAGTATGGTTTTTCCTTTTTGCATGCCGTTTTGTTGTGGCAAATAAGATGCAATAAGCTCGTGCAGTATAACATGATTTGCGCAAAAATCTTTGAATGGTGATACATACTAACCTCCATGAACACTTTTTAGTAATTTAATCTTCTAGTTAAGTTGATTCTCAAATTCACTTTTATACACATTAAATTTGTCTATTTTCTCATATTTACTATTAAGTAAGTAGACATAACAAAGTTTAGTCCAATCATCTATAAAAGTTATAAAATACTTATTTCCTCCTTTAGATGTGACTTCATATCATACACATTTATATGAACTTATCCAAGGGGTTTAATTATCCTTTGAATGGACTTGAACGATTACTGTGTTAACTTTAATTCAACATAAGTGTTGCATTTGTGTTTTGAGCAAATTAGAACAATTGATCCCATTGTGTCACACCCCCAAACCAAGGATGGCGGAATCGTCCGGGGGTGGAAGACTTCATGTATAGTATCACAACAATGAGTATAATAGTGCTCAAAGTAAATAAAACCATCATAAATATAATTGAAAAGGTTACACCAAAGTATATGTTTACATGATTCAAATCAATTACATTATGATGACATAATGAACTGTTTAACGATTTATCGACCCATCCTCAAAACGCTGTTGATTTCCTGTTTCACTGAATTCATGAGAATACAAGTAGTTTTGAAAAAGTGTCAACACTAAGGTTGGTGAGTTCATAAGTTTTCAAGATAAGGAGTTTGGAAACCGTTCTTTGTAATGTGTTGTGTGTTACCAAGAAAAATCCAATATTTTCCTTTTAAAAGTTATGTGGTCCTAATTCCCAGGACCAAGAGTAAACAAGTATTTTCCATATTTAATGATATAATCTTGGTTTTAAATCGGCATAAAACCCTTTTTGATTTGAGGGAAAATCCCGTAATGAATGACATGTAGTCTTAAATACCAAGACTGAAAGTGTACAGTAATATCCGTACATATTGAGGTAGAAAGTGATTTTAAATTGACATAAAACCCCTTTTGATTATGAAAATTCCCGTAAACTTTATGAGTTGTTAACTTCTTATGTGAGTCGCTATAACCATACTATGATTGAATGAACCTGCCACGACGTTTCTCAGGCGTCGTGAAACTAATATGACATTTGTCACCACAGGCCTGCCGGTCTAGCTGTTGCATGCAGCTCAGGTGTGGGGTGTCTAACCCAATATAGATCTATACACAACTATCACGTTCTCCCTACAAGAGACTTTGAATATAACTACCAGGAATTTGGATCCCGCACTCGGACGTACGGGAAGAGAATGTCTCACAATTTAAGTTAACAAGTTTACGTGTGGTGTGCGTGAGTGTAAAACCTTTTTCTGTGGGAATAAAACCTTCCGAAATGTGTTTAATGTGTTAATGGAAACATAAACCATACCTATTATAGTTTATCAAAACGTTTAAATGTAATAGTTATCACTTTGTTTATTATGGTTAACTACTGTATTTGTGAAGGTAAAACCCTTTTATTTACCGATATGTATCTGTACTTTTTACTAAAGTGAAGCAACATGCATTATAACAACAAATTAATTACCACACTTTTGTGGGTAAAACTCCATTTGTTTTCTGATGTATGACTATATAATAAGTCAAAATGTCATCTATTTGTAAGAACATGTTTTCACATAAAGATATACACCTTGCTCAACATGTTACAAGGTGAAATGAAATTGATAGCATTTTTCTGTTGTTAATATTTTCATTTACCGTTCTTAGAAAATTTATAGAAAAATTATCAAAGGTCCAAATCAGAATCCGTAAATTCTGAGAGTTTGGGAAATGAGTCTAGTTTGTTAATAATTTTTATTATGAATTTTAACAACCTCCAACTTGTGTGATAAAGTCCATAATCACAGACTGGTCCGGATTGATGTTTGAAATGATAGGTAGTTTTGTAAAAATCACCATAAATTGTAGAAAAATCGTATGGAGATGTGTAAGTAGTCATTTTAAAGCTAAGAACTTGAGCTATTCGCACCTAATACAGTTTTGAAAACTAAAATGTTTAAGTTGTCAAAAACAGTCCGTCAATGGAGTCCAACTTTTCTGATGAAGGCTGTTAGAAAAGTTTAGTTATGTTCTTGGTGTTTTAACTTGTATTCTCCCCCTAAAAACTTAAGAAATCATGAAAATATAGGGGTATGAACTCACCTTATGTGATTTCAATAGATGAATGTTGGAGAAAGGAAGTGTTCAACTCAAGAACACTTTAAGATACCTTGAAGATTTTTCGAGAATCTAACATCAAAGTGATGGAGCTTATGTAAGCAATCAATGATTTGAGTAGAATGAAGTGTAATAATCACAAGGAGGATGAATTATACTTACCCAAATTATAATAAAGCTTGATGATCAGCCTTGGAATCTCGAAATAGAGAAAAAAAGTTTGAGAGAAAAGTGTTTGATCTTTTGGTGGAAAATGAGAAAATGAATGAAGTGTGAGGAGAGAGGATGGATGTTCCATCTCTAAGAACGTGGGAAGGGTTGATGATTGATGGAAAGGTACAAAGAAGTGACTAGGGATGGTGGGGAGGAGTGTGGGTTTGTCATGGAGTGGGTATGGTGGTTGCTTGTGTCATAAATTAAGGAAAAGTCAATACTCCACCTCTTGTACTCCACCCACCCTTCTTGGATAAGGCTTATCCCCGAAACATGATTAATTAATAAATATGGGGCCTTATATGTTAAAATAAAGTTTTGGGTGAAAATACCGCGTTAAAACAATTAAAAACGGGCCTAAAAAGCAAAACTAGTAGAAAACCGGGTGAATAAGAGCTCCCTGCGAGGCCTCTCGGTCCTAGGCCGTGGTTCGGTCCTTTCTGCTGCTGGGCCGAAGGCGAAATGGAGCGAAAGGGTAGCAGGCGAAATGGATCGAAGGTACCTTCGGTTCCTTGTGCGAGGTTCGGGCCCGAGAGCACCCTTCGGGTTTGGTCCAAGATGTGCCTTCGCTTCTGACAAGTTCGGTTCCTAAGAGGGGTTTTGGGTCCTTAAGAGGGTTCGGCTCCTTAAGAGGGGTTTCGGGTCCTTAAGTCTATTTTATCCGTTTTTACTCCGTTTTAAGCGGTTTTTGACCTGGTTAAGGGTCGGGATGGCTCGAAAGACTACAAAAAGTTTAAGGAACTTTTGAGAGAGATTTGGGAGAGATTTCACATTCTTGGAGAGATTTCTCATACAAGGGGAGATTTGGGAGAGATTTCACATACTTGGAGAAATTTCTCATATGGAGAGAGATTTGGGAGAGATTCCTCATTCTTAGAGAGATTTGGGAGAGATTTGACATATGTGGAGAGATTTCTCATACGAAGAGAGATTTGGGAGAGATTTGACGTACTTGGAGAGATTTGGGAGAGATTTCACATACTTGGAGAGATTTAGGAGATATTCTAGATAAAGAGAGATAGTGTGAAAACGATTGAGAGAGGTTTCGTGTGTGACATTTGTGAGTGTTTGGCTCCGCAACGCAAGGTCCGTAAGTCCCGTTAAGCCATGTTCAAGGACCTTACACACTCCCGATGAGTATGCAACATTGTTTTATCGGTTTGGTTTGTTACTTACCACAGTTTTAGGTTAAGGGAATCTAGATGTACAAACTTTTCGATTGATGATTTCTCATTAGCATAGTGAGTTGTATAGCAATTACCTAACGTAAGCCCTAGTACACAAAGGTTAATTGAGTCGATTGGTTTGACTTGTTGACTTTAGTTGACTTTGACTTGACTGGAATTTGACGGTTGTCACACATTGTGACTAGGATATTACCCCACTAAATAGAAATATTTGTTATGATTTCTTTACAAATACATAGTTCAGAAGGAAGAAACTGTGTTTCAATGTTTTGTAGCATATTAAACGGTGAAAAGTGCTCAAGTTGACATGAATAGTAAGATAAGATTGGGTTGGGAGTTTACCAAGTCTAGCCCTCTACACGAGAATGTTAGAACTAGTCAGTGCTAGAAGATTCCATGTAGTTTCTATTGGATTATGGTTCATAATAGCCTCATAAATATTTTATCTGATTTAGAACACACTATACCATCCATCCATATTCCTTAAAAAAATCCATTTATTGTTGTGGTGGGTAAAAGTGCTATTGATTTCTATATTGAAAAGACTACTAGATATGTGCAAGTGAATGATGACACTCCAAATAGCCCCATGATGCACAACATGTCAAGTTGTAGTGACTCAAAAATCATTTTGTTAATGACATTAGCTTTCTGTTAGTCTAATAATTATTTATGCAAATGATTTTAGTTATATGATGTTAAAATGGAATAAGCTAAATAAGAAATAGATTTATTTAATGTCTAAAAGGATTAATCAATAATTAAAAGGTAAATATTTAATTAAATGGATTTATGGGATCAAATGATGAAATTAATTCATTAAAGGTGTACAATTGGTACGGAGGGGCTAAAAGGGCATTAAAAGAAACTTATGGTGTCATTTATCTAGAGTTAGGATAATTTATGTGTAAATAGGAATGAAGGAGGAACTTATTTGCAAAAAAGTAGAAATTGAAATCCCCCACACACTTGGATCGACGAAATTGAGACTATATCGGTTTTTGTGTTGTCATTGAGGCTTAAGCGATCGCACACCCACTCCTCTTGGGCTGCAATCATTTTCAAAAAGTAGAGAGAGAGAGAGAGAGAGAGAGAGACAATCCCAAGGGCAGGAGCAAGAAACGAACGACAAGCAAGCAAGTATCGGTCAATTTTTTGTATGGCGCATCGATCGACAGGAGAGGGGTTGTGGGCTCTGATTTTTGCTTCTAATAGAGTTAGGAATCGATCACTCCCTTTGGTAGGATTTTCATTTCCTACCTCACGTATTCATGGTTCAATTGGTAGAAAATATGAAGCTTTGATTGTGTATCTTTGTTCCGTTAACCTCTTTCATTCCACCTTCAATCCTTGTGATTTCTTGTGATTCATGTAAGGTTGATTATGGCTATAAAAATGATCAAAATACTTGATTAATTCTTAATTCTTGATTCTCTATTCTCTTAGGTTAGTGTTGCAATCACTAGTAAATTGGTTGGAGTAGTGATGCCAAATGCTTTTTTATGCCATACTTCATATTTCCTTTACTACAAATTCTAGTGAATTATCATGTAATAACTTCCTGCATACAAGAACTTGTTTTGTACCATTCAAAAGGCTCTCTAAACAGACCCTAAGTGTCTTGATATGTTATTTAAGCTGTGGTTGTTTCATAGCAAAGAGGTGTCAACATCTAGTTTGAAAAGTCTTAAAGTTTTCGTTGTTTTGTCTTGTGTTCTTGTTGCCATAAAACCATATCACAAGGTCTGAAATAGCCTCCAAGAAATTCACACAAATCTTTCCTAGAGTTCACCCAAAACATATCTCAATATGTGTCTTTACATGGACCTTAATGAGCTCTTAAATGGTGGGTGTAGAGTTATGTGTTTAGTGTGATTGTAGCATCCTACTTTCAATCGTCTTTTAGTCAACTCTTTTGTATTTTCATAAACTACTAAATTGATGGCTTAATACCTTCAATAAAGCCCATTGTGTGTAAAATTTAGTGGCTTTAATCATTTGTCTAAAGTCTCAAAGCATATGATGATTTTTGGTAAAAGTTGGAAATCTGCACAACAATGTTAACCTATCTTGCAATGCCTGTAAACGCCATTATGATTCGAATTAGAGGAAATGACCAGAAGAAAAAAGTTGTAGGAAATCCAGTCTAGTTTCCAGAAAGTTTAATATTAGTTCATTTTGAGTTGTACATTCTGCTATATGCTTAAAATACTGAACGCGGGTCAGGCTGGGACATTATAAAAAGATACATACAAAAGTTAGTATAAAGTTGTATTTTTTTTAAAACATGTAATTTATTTTTTATTTTCATGTTATGAGTGGTTTTTAGGTGAATTATTGAGAACTTGAAGTAAGTTCAATACTTGGAGTAGAAGGATAGTTTCATAAAGGCTAAAGGTGAGTTTATAGTTTCAACTCACTAAGGTGCATAAGTGAAACGTACAATCCATAGATGATGATTTGATTCATAGTAGGACGATTTTTTCGTTACTTTTGCTTGATGATGATATGATACTTGTGATGATTCCACATGTTTTTTTCTATTGTCATGTTATGATTTAATTGCTATGTTGCTTACACTTGGATGAACTTGACGTATATGGCATGCGAGCTTAAGTTGCATGAAAGAATGTTATATACCATTGGTGTGTTGGTTATGAATATAATGCTTGTTTTAATGCACATTTGGATGGTATGAATTTCTTGCTCTGTTTAATGCATAAATGACATTGCAGGGTTATGCGTAGAGGGTTTGGGTAGTTTATGATCTTTGCCTAAAACCTTATCTGGATAATTGGGGATGACTAATAGGTTGAAAGAATACCTATAGGAAGAGTTATATCCATAAAGGTTGTTAGTTTATGGTCTTTCTAGATGGTCGTGTAGGACATTGTTTGCGGTCACTTCGGTGTCCGTGGGCTGGAGTGGTGATGGTCCCTCGTTCGTGGCCAGATCAGGCACTATGTGGGAGTCGAGAGGTGTTGTGGTAGAATTGGCATCACTTGTACCGATTCCTGAACGACACCGCGAAGTACTTGTACTTTGAGAAGTTGGGAAAGTAGAGTCCCATGATTGGTGTTTTGGGTGGAAATCGAGAAACTTAGAGCATTTGACTGACCATGCATACAAGTAGTGAACGAGGTGTTTCTCTTTGTTTAGGTAGCACTAAGGGACACTTGTCTATGAATTGGTAGGATCGACATAATAAACGTTTGAATAAATAACATAAAGTTGGTTACATATATGCATGTATGAGGTTGAATATGTGATTAAATATTCATTATATGAGGTTGTTTGATAAGTGGCATTTGTCTATCATTTTTGTGTTTCATTGTAAAAGGTATGGATGACCCATTTGGGGTTTGTATGTTTTATGTGTAACACCGTAAAAATTTGAAACAATTTTTCATCTTTGAAAACCATAAAATATCATTCACATTCATTTTAAAAACATTGTATCAACATTGTATCAGTACAAAACCCCAAGATCAGAATATATATAAACTCCAATGTGTGTGTGTCTGAATAATGCCGGCACCTTCCCGCGCTCATCACTTGTAACAGCCCGGAATTCTAGGTATTGTTATATTTATGATTTTGGGTGTTTTAAGAGGGGACTCGGCGAGTTGGAGCCTAGACTCGCCGAGTAGAATCGCGGATCTGGTCGCGGGTTCGCGACTAGACTCGACGAGTCCGGATATGGACTCGGCGAGTCTGCGCTGTTTAGCGAAAACCCTAACCGTTCAGGGTTGGGACGTATATGAGGGACCTTATGGCCGTCATTGTTCACCCTAGTCTTGTGAGTGAAACCCTAATCCGATTGTGAGCACCTGGAGCAAGGAAGAAGACCATTATTGATCTTGGAAGTGTTATTTTGCAAGAAGAAGGAGGCTTGGTTAAGGGAACAACAGGAGAAGCCACATTCTGAGGATTGAGGACACAGAGCAACATTATTCAGGTAATAATTTCGAGTTAATCCCTTCTATGTTGATGTGTATATGGATTTAGGGTTTATTGAACCCTTGTGTGGCTAGATTGAGTGTCTCCTTAGTCCCCCAAGCGATTGGAACCTTTCATTGGGACCTTTGGAAGTCCAGAATGTCCCATGCCTGAGTATTTCGGGAATCAATGGAGGTTTTGGATTGGAATCCTTATACCTTAGGTCAAAATGTAATTATGAGTCATGGGGTGTATTATGAGCACCGAAATGAGGACCTTACGTGATGAATCAGTCTAGGAAAGGCCAGACCTATGAATGGTCGGAGCAGTTCTGACCTTACAAAGCAGTTTGAGCGGTTGCATGGCATGGACTCGCCGAGTCCGATGAACAGGCTCGGCGAGTAGCTTGAAGATTAACTGGGACTCGTCGAGTTGTTCTTCAGACTCGGCGAGTTGAGTCGGGGTGGCCCCGCGATTCGTCTAGGAGGAACTCGTCGAGTCAAGGGGGATACTCGACGTGTAGAAAGGGAATCTTAGAGAATCGGTGAGTCAAGGGCGAGTGGACTCAGAGTTGTTGAACTCGGCGAGTCTTGGGGTGACTCGGCGAGTTAGATCGCGGGTTGAGTAAAGTTCTGAGTATGGGGACTCGGCGAGTCATAGGGTTGACTCGGCGAGTAGGGTCAGTCAGGGGTTGACTTTGACCTTGTCTTTGACCAAGGATTGACCAGTGGTTCCAGGGGTTTTTTGGTAATTGTTGTTTATTGTTTGAGTTCAGTGCATTGGTGGCTGTCCAGAGGTGGAGATCGTATCAGTGATCGGAGCAGCTTGAGCTATCTGTTCAGTTGGCAGTTTCGAGGTGAGTTATCCTCACTATATCTCTAGGGTTCATGGCACCAAGGCCGACCCTTTTATCGGATGGATATCCGGGTAGTTGTCATTACATGATATGGGCCGGAAGGCATTGCTATGTGGACCGGAAGGTCATGGCCTGGAAAGGCGTATGTATGCATTTAGTATGTTGACTGATTCGTAGGGTAATGTTATGCTAGTGACCGGCTAGACCGGTATCTTGTTTAGAGTAATGCTATGATATGTGATCTGTTGATCGATTGTTGTCTGTGAACTGCTATATGATTATGTGTTATGATTGCTAGATCTGGGGTGTGACCCGATATGTAGGGTCGTTCTATGATTTGTTATGTTATGTATGCATTTTATGCTATGGGCCGGAAGGCAATATGTTATGGGCCGGAAGGCAATATGTTATGGGCCGGAAGGCAATATGTTATGGGCCGGAAGGTAATATGTTGTGTTGTGGACCGGAAGGTCGGCGTGGGTAGGACCGGAAGGTTTACCTAGCAGGGACGGAAGTCCCCTGAGACACATGGACCGGAAGGTCGTGGTCTGGAAGGGCGTATATGTGGTTGGTATTTTGGGGGTATCTCACTAAGCTTTTGGGCTTACAGTTGTGGTTTTATGTTTCAGGTTCTCAAGAGTCTGTGGCAAGGCAAAGGCGTGATCGTACCGTTCCTCGCGTTGATGTTTTATGATATGAACCTGGGAAAATACTTTGTTAAATAATGTATTGAAAACCTTTTGTAACAACGTTATTAAAATGAGTGGTTTTTTAAAAGTTTTAATTGTTTTGAAATTTTGGACGTTACAAGTTGGTATCAGAGCCTTGGTTTGAGTGAATTGGGGAAACATTCGTGTGACTCCAGTCTCAAATCGAGGAGGATTTTAAAAAGAGAAATTAAAATGGTTTTCAAATTTAGTAAAAGGAGGACGCGGAGGTACGATCAGCCGGAGCCAGTAAGTAACCCCAAGATACCATACATGATATTTGTTTTATTGAGCTTGATAGAACATCATGCTAGAGTTAGGCTAGGGATCTTCAGGAATTCATGATAATGTTGCCTGATTTGTGATGCCTGTAGCCTAGGGTCCCTTATGGGATATTCTCAGGGTTCCTCTAGTGGTGAGGGTTGATAGTTGTTATGCATGTTCTCTAGGGTATTGTGGTAGTACTTCATACAAATATGGGTAGGTGTGGAAGGTAGTATGGGCCCGTACTACTGAAAGCACAGGACCCATATGCGTATCAGGGAAACCATGGTCTCTAGGGTTGGGTTACGAGAGTCGGATCCCAGGGTTGTGGGAAGTGTCTGAGATCTGGAATGGTGTCTTCAGTATGGAGATTTCGAGGCATGATGATAGTGGATCCGGATCAGGATCGGGAGCTGGAGAGCGAGTTCCGGGTGGATCGGTGCCGTCTGAGGTTATCGATCAGACGAGCCCGAGCGAGTTGGATGCGAGGATTCGCAAGATCCTGCGTGATGGGGTTGCTACATTGTTCCGAGCTGAATTGACGAAATTGTTTGGGTCGATCAAGACCGCCATGATTGAGTATTTTGATGAGCGATATGCGGCTCTCGCAGAGACGGCTGCCGCGGTGGCTACAACGGCTGTAGCAGCGGCAAGGGGAGGAGCTAGTCGGAGTTTTCAGTATCGGGACTTCTATTATACGAAGCCTCCCACATTCGATGGAGTTCAGGACCCGATTGTTGCTATGAGATGGTTATCAGACGTGGAGGGGTGTTTCTCCACGAGTGTATGCCCTGCTGATCAGAGGGTGAGGTGTGCTCTGAACCTATTGAGGCTCGGGGCGAAGGATTGGTGGAGATAGACCACGGGGTCATATTCCGATGCGCAGAGGGCTGCGGTTTCATGGGATCAGTTCAGAGAAATGTTCAGTTCTCGCTATGTTCCGCGGGATGAGAGGGAGAGATTGGCTCGGGAGTTCCTTGAGCTGAAGCAGGATTCGGAGTCGGTGATTGAGATCACCAGGATGTGTATTGAGAGGGCGATGTTTTGCCCTGAGTTCGCTTCGGAGCAGGCTCAGATGCCCCGATATCTGAGTATGCTCAAGGGGGATATCAGACAGTTCGTGTCTGCGTAGAGGTGCGAGATCTTGTTGGAGTTGCAGGAGGCCGCCATGCGGCGTGAGTTAGAGGTTGAGTTGCAGTTGCGTGAGTTGAGGCAGGCTTCAAGGCAGTCGCAGCTGGCGCCGAAACGGTCCAGGACCGTTGATGTTAGAGTGGGGGATCGGAGCGGCCACACTTGTGGGAAGTGTGGGAGGGGTCACATCGGAGTTTGTTGGTCCGGTGGTGCATGCCGCAAGTGCGGAAAGGAGGGGCACTATGCGCGGGATTATCGGCAGTCAGCGCCGATTCGGGATTTGAGGATTTGTTATCATTGTCGGCAGGTTGGACATTGAGGGTCAACTGTCCACAGCTTTCTGTAGGACCGGTGCATGCCCTAGCACCGGCCACCTTGAGGAGTCCAAGAGGAGGACAGGATGGAGCGGAGCCCAAGGGCTCAGGGTCGTGCTTATCAGCTTGCGGCAGAGGGAGTCGGAGCAGTGCCGGAGGCAGCTGCGGGTATGTTGCTTTCTTGATGTCTTGTTATCTTGCGGCGTATTGTTGGTGCTGGTATCTTTGTATGGAATTCGATGCGGTATTCATCCTTTTGCAGGTTGTGGGTTTGGTTATGGGTTATTGTTTGGGAATTCCGTTGGTTATCATTCGTGAGGGTTGATAGTGGAGATGCGGCACTGGGTTGAATGTCGGGTAGCATCTGCAGTCGTGGAGTGGATAATTGAAAGACCGGATTCTTTTGAGCGGGTTGATCAGAGAGGAGATGTGTTTTGCTGAGGGTTGCTTATGCTTGTGGGAAGCAGTCAGTGCGTAAGTGTTCTCTTTGTGCGGGGTTGTTCTGGAAGGTCGTTAATGGCGATCGGTGGCTGTTAGTCAGTGCTTTAAGTGGGGGAGAATTAGAGAATTCTCCGGGAGATCGATGAGTATGTGAGGGTGATTAGCTGTTAGGATTCAGCAGTGTTCTGCCAGCTTAGTGTATAGGCTGACAAGAGCGAGTGACGGGTATGCGGGGCGGGATACAGACCTAGGGCATTTGATTGTGGAGGCCTGGGAGCAGGCCGGGATCAAGTTTGAGTAGGTAACTGGGGTTATGCGATCAGAGTATTTGTATGCTTGATGTACGTGATGGGTTGTACTGCAGTAATCCCACGGGATTTATGTTGTGCATGTTTCTAGAGTTGGAATCGGAAGGTTCCCAGAGATAGAACCTGAGGGTTCGCAGAGTTTGGGTGTACGGACCCACAAAGATATAGCCTCGAGTGGCTAGTGTGTGTTATGAGAGTCGGTCCAGTCATGCTGGAGACTCTGTTGGTATTGCTGGATCAGTTTGAGATTGCGGATTGTGTATGTTGCAGTGTGATTGCATTGGAAGGTCTGGCCCCAGGTTAGTGATCTTGTTTAGCTGAGGTAGTGATTTTGATGAGTGGAGAGAGTGCATGGGATTGAGAACCCCTGGAATGAGAGCCAGAGTATGTGAATAGCGGTTACGCAAAAAGGGTGGTGTCGCTTGGGGCGAGCATCGTGGCACCGGTTGGGGTGGCATTATGGCCAAGAGGGTTCCTTGGAAAAGGAAAAGAGAAAGGTGTGTAACTCCGAAAGGGAGTGCAAGTTCACGAAAGTGAAAGCTGCAGAGCAGAGTTATGGTTAGAGTATTTCGAGTATGGTTTTGAGCATCGTGTTCGCGGCAGTGAAGTAGGAACCCATCCGGTTTGGGATGTCTGTCGAGACTCAGAAGGGATGCAGGGGGAGAGAGAATCTTGAATTCTCAGTGTGATTCTGATAAGGGTATAGGGTGGATATTAGTGGTTCATCCTGGGAGATGTTCGAGGATATCATCAGTGTAACGGGGCTTCCAACCTGTGGGTGTTGGGGGCTAGTTCAGCAGGTGTATGTGATTGCAAGAGGAGAACTCGTGAGAGTTGCTCTAAGAGTGAGAATGGGTCTCTCAGTCGGTCCGGAATGGACAAAGTGGGCTTTGGATCGGGGATCCGGTGGTTCATGGTTTCCTAACCCTTAAGGGTCGGGTGATTGTTGAGATTTAGAGCAGAGTTGCATCTTGGGTAATTCTCGGTTACAGAGAGTGATGGGAAGTACAGAGATCGTGCTTCAGTCGACAGAGCAGATTCAGCAGGTTAGACAGAGGTTATTGACCGCCCAGAGCCGACAGGAAAGTTATGCAGACAAACGCCGGTCCGAGCTTGAGTTTCAGGTCGGCGACTTCGTACTCCTGAAGGTCTCTCCTTGGAAAGGAGTAATTCGATTCGGGAAGAGGGGCAAGTTGGGGTCCCGGTATATTGGGCCATTTCGTGTGATTGCAAGAATAGGCCGGGTAGCCTATCGTTTAGAGTTGCCCACAGAGTTGGGGCAGATCCACGACACTTTTCATGTGTCGCAATTGAGGAAGTTTATAGTCGATGAGTCGGCAGTGGTTCTATTAGAGGATATTCAGGTGGATGCGAGCCTGAATTATGCCGAGAGACCAATGGACATCAGGGATCGGAAGATCAAGGTTCTGAGGAACAAGGAGGTACCTCTGGTGTTGGTTCAGTGGCAACACCGGAAGGGATCGGAAATGACCTGGGAGCCGGAGCGTGAGATGCGGGAGCAGCATCCGGAGCTATTTTCAGAGTGAGACTTCGAGGGCGAAGTCTAGTCCTAGTGGGGGAGAGTTGTAACAGCCCGGAATTCCAGGTATTGTTATATTTATGATTTTGGGTGTTTTAAGAGGGGACTCGGCGAGTTGGAGCCTAGACTCGCCGAGTAGAATCGCGGATCTGGTCGCGGGTTCGCGACTGGACTCGACGAGTCCGGATATGGACTCGGCGAGTCTGCGCTGTTTAGCGAAAACCCTAACCGTTCAGGGTTGGGACGTATATGAGGGACCTTATGGCCGTCATTGTTCACCCTAGTCTTGTGAGTGAAACCCTAATCCGATTGTGAGCACCTGGAGCAAGGAAGAAGACCATTATTGATCTTGGAAGTGTTATTTTGCAAGAAGAAGGAGGCTTGGTTAAGGGAACAACAGGAGAAGCCACATTCTGAGGATTGAGGACACAGAGCAACATTATTCAGGTAATAATTTCGAGTTAATCCCTTCTATGTTGATGTGTATATGGATTTAGGGTTTATTGAACCCTTGTGTGGCTAGATTGAGTGTCTCCTTAGTCCCCCAAGCGATTGGAACCTTTCATTGGGACCTTTGGAAGTCCAGAATGTCCCATGCCTGAGTATTTCGGGAATCAATGGAGGTTTTGGATTGGAATCCTTATACCTTAGGTCAAAATGTAATTATGAGTCATGGGGTGTATTATGAGCACCGAAATGAGGACCTTACGTGATGAATCAGTCTAGGAAGGCCAGACCTATGAATGGTCGGAGCAGTTCTGATCATAGAAAGCAGTTTGAGCGGTTGCATGGCATGGACTCGCCGAGTCCGATGAACAGGCTCGGCGAGTAGCTTGAAGACTAACTGGGACTCATCGAGTTGTTCTTCAGACTCGTCGAGTTGAGTCGGGGTGGCCCCGCGATTCGTCCAGGAGGAACTCGTCGAGTCAAGGGGGATACTCGATGTGTAGAAAGGGAATCTTAGAGAATCGGTGAGTCAAGGGCGAGTGGACTCAGAGTTGTTGAACTCGGCGAGTCTTGGGGTGACTCGGCGAGTTAGATCGCGGGTTGAGTAAAGTTCTGAGTATGGGGACTCGACGAGTCATAGGGTTGACTCGGCGAGTAGGGTCAGTCAGGGGTTGACTTTGACCTTGTCTTTGACCAAGGATTGACCAGTGGTTCCAGGGGTATTTTGGTAATTGTTGTTTATTGTTTGAGTTCAGTGCATTGGTGGCTGTCCAGAGGTGGAGATCGTATCAGTGATCGGAGCAGCTTGAGCTATCTGTTCAGTCGGCAGTTTTGAGGTGAGTTATCCTCACTATATCGCTAGGGTTCATGGCACCAAGGCCGACCCTTTTATCGGATGGAAATCCGGGTAGTTGTCATTACATGATATGGGCCGGAAGGCATTGCTATGTAGACCGGAAGGTCATGGCCTGGAAAGGCGTATGTATGCATTTAGTATGTTGACTGATTCGTAGGGTAATGTTATGCTAGTGACCGGCTAGACCGGTATCTTGTTTAGAGTAATGCTATGATATGTGATCTGTTGATCGATTGTTGTCTGTGAACTGCTATATGATTATGTGTTATGATTGCTAGATCTGGGGTGTGACCCGATATGTAGGGTCGTTCTATGATTTGTTATGTTATGTATGCATTTTATGCTATGGGCCGGAAGGCAATATGTTATGGGCCGGAAGGCAATATGTTGTGTTGTGGACCGGAAGGTCGGCGTGGGTAGGACCGGAAGGTTTACCCAGCAGGGACAGAAGTCCCCTGAGACACATGGACCGGAAGGTCGTGGCCTGGAAGGGCGTATATGTGGTTGGTATTTTGGGGGTATCTCATTAAGCTTTCGGGCTTACAGTTGTGGTTTTATGTTTCAGGTTCTCAAGAGTCTGTGGCAAGGCAAAGGCGTGATCGTACCGTTTCTCGCGTTGATGTTTTATGATATGAACCTGGGAAAATACTCTGTTAAATAATGTATTGAAAACCTTTTGTAACAACGTTATTAAAATGAGTGGTTTTTAAAAAGTTTTAATTGTTTTGAAATTTTGGACGTTACATCACTGGTACCTGAAACACATAACACAAGAAATGTAAGCATAAATGCTTAGTGAGTTCCCGAAAATACCGCATACAACACATACGCCACTCGAGGCTATATTGCGACCCTCCGGTTGATGTGTCTCAGCGGGACCCTCCAGTCTCGTAGCTCGTTGGACCCTCTGGTTCGGTCATAGCTCGTTGGACCCTTCGGTCTGGTCTATATCATCATACAGCATACATATATCACATAGCACATAATCTCATACGTAACACATAAGACCCTCTGGTCATCGCATAATACCACTCTAGGTAACGTATAGTGAGAAGACTCACCTCGGTGTCTCGATAAATATCTGACTCGGAAGAAATGTGATCTAGCCTCCGCCTAATCACATAAAGTAATACTCTCATAAATACAACTGTAGTCAACCCTAAAAGTCAACAAGGTCAACGGTGAAACTTTGACCCGACTCAATATGATCTCTAAGAACTCAGAAATCACCACAATCGCTCCTCCTTCAGCCTCCTCTTACCTTGGTCACCTCCTTCTTGCAAAAACACCCACAAAAGGATCAAGAATGACCTCTCCTTCCTCACAAACGCTCTAGATCTCTTAGGGTTTCTCTCTGGGGGTTGGTGGCCGAAAATGACGGCCCTAAGGGCCTTTAAATAGGTCTCAAACCCTGGAAATTAGGGTTTCATTAAACAGCATGGACTCGCCGAGTCCACTCATGAACTCGCCGAGTCCATCTGTGAACTCGCATACAAATCCGCGACCATACTCGACGAGTTTAGATGCCAACTCGCCGAGTCTCCTCATAATTCCCAAAAAAAAAGAACAAATTAGGATACCTGGGAATCCGGATGTTACAATTCTCCCCCACTAGAATTAGACTTCGCCCTCGAAGTCTCATTCTGCAAACAACTCTGGATGCTGCTCCCGCATCTCACGCTCCGGTTCCCAAGTCAACTCTGACCCTTTCCGATGTTGCCACTGGACCTAAACCAGAGGCACCTCCTTGTTCCTCAAAACCTTGACCTTCCGATCCCTAATCGCTACCGGTCTCTCAACATAATTCATGCTCGCATCCACATGAACATCTTCTAATGGCACCACTGCCGACTCGTCGGCTATACACTTTCGCAGCTGCGACACGTGGAAAGTGTCATGAATCTAACCCAACTCTACTGGTAACTCCAAGTGGTAGGCTACCCTGCCTACCCTCGCGATCACCCTGAAAGGAACAATATATCGGGGCCCAAACTTGCCCCTCTTCACGAAGCGAATCACTCCTTTCCAAGGAGAGACCTTCAGGAGCACGAAGTCGCTGACCTGAAACTCTAGCTCAGACCGGCGTCTGCTTGCATAACTCTTCTGACGACTCTGAGCGGTGAACAACCTCTGTCTGACCTTCTGGATCTGCTTTGTCATCTGGAGAACAATCTCGGTACTACCCATCACACGCTGCCCTACTTCTCCCCAGCAAATGGGGGTCCGACATCTCCTCCCATACAACAGCTCAAAGGGCGGCGTGCCAATGCTCGAATGATGGCTGTTGTTATAAGAAAACTCTGCCAAGGGAAAATACGTGTCCTAACTCCCACCGAAATCCAACACACATGCTCGGAGCATGTCCTCGAGCGTCTGAATCGTTCGCTCACTCTGCTCGTCAGTTTGTGGGTGGTATGCGGTACTAAAATGTAGTTTCGTACCCAATTCCTCATGAAACTTCTTCCAGAACCTAGAAGTGAAACGTACATCTCGATCTGAGATAATCGAGATCGGCACTCCATGCCGCGATACCACCTCTCTCACGTACAATTCTGCCAACCTCTCCGCGGAGGAGGTCTCACTGATGGCCAGGAAGTGAGCACTGTTCGTCAACCTGTCCACAATCACCCAAATTTCATCGACACCCCTTGCGGTCCTTGGCAATTTGGTGATGAAATCCATGGTAATCTGTTCCCATTTCCACTCGGGAATCTCTAATGGCTGCAACTTACCATGTGGACGCTGGTGCTCGGCCTTAACCCTGCGACAGGTCAAGCATCTCTCTACAAACCTTGCGACATCTCTCTTCATACAGGGCCACCGATATTCCTTTTTCAGATCCAAATACATCTTAGTGGCCCCGGGATGGATCGAGAATTTTGATCGATGAGCCTCTTCCATCAAAATGGTACGCGTTCCGCCCACGGACGGTACCCATATCCGACCCTGAAATGTCATAAGCCCCCGGCTATCGGTAACGAATTTCGATACCAGCCCGACAACTCGCTCTCTCTTCTGGCTTTCTGGCCTCACAGCCTCAGCCTGGGCCCCACGGATAACATCCAACACCGGGGTCATCACTGTCAATCTCAAACAAACATCCCGCAATGGGGCGCCCTCCTCCCTTTGGCTCAGTGCATCGGCTACAACATTAGCCTTGCCCAGGTGGTACAGGATCTCACAATGATAATCCTTGACCACGTCTAACCACCTCCTCTGGCGCATATTCAGGTTGGGCTGATCCATCAAATACTTCAAACTCTTGCGGTCCGTGTATATCGTACACCGAACCCCATACAGATAATGTCACTAGATCTTGAGGGCGAATACTACCGCTCCCAGTTCCAAATCATGAGTGGGATATCTCGAATCATGAGGCTTAAGCTGCCTCGATGTATACGCTATCACATGCCCCCTCTGCATAAGCACCGCTCCCAATCCGGATATCGATGCATCATAATATACCACAAAATCCTCCATCCCTTCCGGAAGGGCTAATACTGGGGCCTCGCATAATTTCCGGCAAAGTGTCTCGAACGAGGTCTGCTGCTCAGGACCCCAAGAAAACGCAGCACCCTTCCGGGTCAACTTGATGAGTGGCACAACGATCTTGGAGAAATCCTTAATAAATCTCCGATAATAGTTGGCCAATCCCAGAAAGCTCTTGATCTCGGTGGGTGATCTCGGCACCTCCCACCTCATGACTGCCTCAATCTTGGCCGGATCGACCAATATCCCATTCTGGTTAACGAGATGCCCCAAAAAGTGAACCTATCGTAGCTAGAACTCACATTTGGACAATTTGGCATAAAGCCTCTCTGATCTCAAAACTCCGAGGATCTCCCTCAAATGCTCCTCATGCTGCTCTCTGGATCTCGAATACACCAATATGTCGTCGATGAACACGATCACTGAGCGATCTAACATCGGTCTGCACACTCTATACATGAGATCCATGAACACCGTCGGTGCGTTGGTGAGTCCGAAAGGCATCACCACGAACTCGTAATGCCCATAACAAGTCCAAAATGCTGTCTTCTGGACGTCCTCCTCTCGCACCCTCACCTGATGATACCCATACCTTAAATCGATCTTGGAGAACCAAGATGTTCCTTGCAACTGATCGAACAAATCGTCGAACCTCGGCAACGGGTAACGGTTCTTGACCGTTAGCTTGTTCAACTCCCGGTAATCAATGCACATCCGGTGTGAACCATCCTTCTTCTTGACAAAAAGAATAGGCGCTCCCCATGGCGAACTGCTCGGCCGAATAAACCCCTTCCCCAGCAGCTCCTGGAGCCACGAGGATAACTCCTGCATCTCTGGAGGCACAAGGCAATAAGGTGCCTTGGCAATAGGCGTAGCTCCCGGAACCAATTCAATACCGAACTCTACTTACCTCTCCAGAGGCACACCCGGCAACTCCTTTGGAAACACATCTGGAAACTCACGCACTATCGGGACCTCATCAACTGACCTCAATCTCTGTGAATCGACCCTCGCATCCATCACATATGCCACAAATCCCTTACAACCCTGCTGTAGACTCTGTCTCGCTCTGGCGGCCAAGCAAAATGCTGAACCCGTACGTGTACCCTCGCCGTACACCGTAAGGACTCCCCCACTAGGGTCTCGAATTGTCACCAATTGACGCTCGCAGTCTATCACAGCTCCATATCGGATCAACCAATCCATACCCACTATAACACACACGTCCCCCATCGCGATCGGAACCAGATCTATCGGAAACTCCACACCGAAGATCTCAAGAACACATCCTCGAATCACATCTGAAGCATACACTGCTCGCTCATCAGCTATAGAAACTCGCAGAGGTAGATCCAACGCCTCTCGACGGATACTAATGTGCTGACTAAAAGCTACTGAAACGAACGAGCGACTCGCACCCGAGTCAAATAATACCAAAGCAGGCACAGAACTCACAAGAAAGTACCTACGCACATCATCATATAAGCATAAAAACTCAACTCAAATAAAAGATGAAAAGAGAATACATACCAGCCACAACATCGGGCGCCGCGCGGACCTCCTCCGCGGTCAACTGAAATGCTCTCCCATGAGCCTTCGGGGTCTCGGCCTTCACCGGCCGAACCTCGGTAGCCCTAGCAGCAGGCGTAGATCCCTGCGCTGACCCCTGAAGAAGCTGAGGGCACTCGGCCTTCTGATGGCCGGTCTGGTTGCAATGAAAGCAAACCGAAAATCCCTTGGGGCAATCCCTCGCGATATGCCCCTTCTTCCCACACTTGTAGCATACACCAGCCCTGCACGACCCCTCATGACTCTTACCGCACTCCCCACAAGTGCGACTCTTCGTGCCCCCAGATCTCCAATCAGCGGGTCTAGCCCGCTTGGCTGCCGGTTGAGACTGAGCCGGTCGTCGATCCGCCCTCTGTGACTCGGCCTCCTCCCTGGCCTGAGTCTCCAACTCAATCTCCCTCTTCCGAGCATTTTCCTGGAGCTTAGCAAATGTCCGGTAAGTCGAGTTTGCCACGAACTCCCGAATGTCTCTCCTCAGCACACTCAGATAACGACTCATACGAGCCTGCTCAGATGACACCTGGTCAGGGCAAAACATCGGCCCCTCATGAATCTTCCTAGTGATCACTGCCACAGAATCAGTACCCTGTTTGAGGGTCAAGAACTCCTGAATCAACCGTTACCTCTCCACCGGGGAAACATACTCCTCTCTAAACATAGCGGTGAACCTCTCCCAGGTCACCTCTGAAATCTCAGCCAAAGTGAAGTTCGCTGTCACGAACTTCCACCAATCCTTCGCTCCCAAGTGGAGCTAGTTTAGGGCGAACCGAACCCTCAAGTGCTCTGGACAAGAACACGTATAGAAACATCCCTCGATGTCAGAGATCCATCTCATAGCGGCAACCGGGTCCTGCGTCCCGTCGAACTCTGGTGGCTTCGTGTTGCTGAACTCTTGAAACAACAACAAGTCACCTCCCTGAGGTATGGCAGCAGCAAGAGCAGCAGTAGCTGCAGCTACACCATCCTCAGTCAGCGATGCATACCGGTCATCAAAAGTATCAATCAATGTGGTCTTGATGTCCCCAAACATCTCGGGAATCTCAGCCCGAATGGCAGCAGCCACCTCCTCGTGAATCAATCGTCGGATCTCCTTGTCGCTGACACCACTGCTCTCAGATGTGTGTCGAGTCCCAACCATGATGCCTTTGAAATACAACAATAATTATCAGAGACCCGATCAAGCATACTCATACCTGATAACGCAACCCTACTCGTCCTCCGTTGTCCAAAAGATTCATAGTTGGAATGCCCACTGATCCGGTGTCTTAAGTAGTACGGGCCCAATACTACTGACCACACCGCATCAACATTCATTCCAAGTCCTCCTCCTTGGATCCTGGATTACGAGTACTCTACTCTCATGAGCTCCTAACTGCTATCTACTCGCTCTCAAAGCATCTCAGTAGCAGAAATCTCCTAGGCTAAGGCATCACAAATCAGGCCACTCTAGTCCTAATATGTATACCTAGCCTACTCTAGCATGCATAATGTAACATAACATATCTCATAACACATAATGTAAGGGTACTTTTGGGGATTCACCGTTCGGGCGCTGGCTGATCGTACACACGGCTCTGCTCTGTTTGTCTCAAAACTCTTTTTACTCTTTTCTAAAATTTTACTTCACTATGAAAATTTTCCTCAAATCCTTAGTTTGAGTTAAGATACGCCCGAAGGTGCATCCGAATCCCTGAAACCAAGGCTCTGATACCAACTTGTAACACCGTAAAAATTAGAAACAATTTTTCAATTTTGAAAACCATAAAATATCATTCACATTCATTTTAAAAACATTGTATCAACATTGTATCAGTACAAAACCCCAAGATCAGAATATATATAAACGCCAATGTGCATGTGTACGAATCATGTCGGTGCCTTCCCGCGCTCATCACTAGTACCTAAAACACATAACACAACAACTGTAAGCATAAATGCTTAGGGAGTTCCCTAAAATACCGCATACAACACATACGCCACTCGAGGCTATAATGCGACCCTCCGGTCGATGTGTCTCAGTGGGACCCTCCAATCCCGTAGCTCGTTGGACCCTCTGGTCCGGTCATAGCTCGTTGGACCCTCCGGTCCATTCTATATCATCATACAACATACATATATCACATAGCACATAATCTCATACATAACACATAAGACCCTCTGGTCATCGCATAATACCACTCTAGGTAACGTATAGTGAGAAGACTCACCTCGGTGTCTCGGTAAATATCTGACTCGGAAGAAATGTGATCTAGCCTCCGCCTAATCACATAAAGTAATACTCTCATAAATACAACTATACTCAACCCTAAAAGTCAACAAGGTCAACGGTCAAACTTTGACCCGACTCGTCGAGTGCACTAGGGAGACTTGGCGAGTCTACACGTGTCCACTGACTCTCTTAGTCCCTCTCTTGGCACGTCGAGTACTTCCCCTGACTCGACGAGTTCCACTTGGCATGAATCACAGGGCCACCCCGACTCAACTCGCCGAGTCTCAAGAACAACTCGGCGAGTTCCGTCTTGAACTCCAGTCCCCCTGACTCTCCCTGAATCACCGAGTTATTTCCCAACTCGGCAAGTCCACTCACAGAGTGATTTACGGGAAACCCTCATCCTACTCGCTGAGTCCGTTCTTCGGACTCGGTGAGTTCATGCCATGCACAAACTCCATAGGCCTCCTGAGGTCAGATCTGTTCCTTACATTCATAGATCTGACCTTCCCAAGCATGATAATCACGTAAAGTTCAGACCTTGAAACTCATATGACATCTAAATGGTCTAACTTGGTGATTTAGCCCCAAAAATGACATCCCAAGCTCATGGCTCCCAAAATAACTCATAAAGCTCCAAGGGTTAAGGTCCCTGGACCTCGTTGGGTCCAGATCCATAACATAGACTCAAGAAGGGACCAAATGCTCAACTTATTCATCCTCTAAAAGGGTTAGAAAACCGTAACACTAAGAATCAACATCAAAACTGAAGAAGGTCTGAGCAAAATACCTCAATATGATCTCTAAGAACTTATAAATCACCACAATCGCTCCTCCTTCAGCCTCCTCTTACCTTGGTCACCTCCTTTTTGCAAAAACACCCACAAAAGGATCAAGAATGACCTCTCCTTCCTCACAAACGCTCTATCTCTTAGGGATTCTCTTTGGGGGTTGGTGGCCGCAAATGACGGCCCTATGGGCCTTTAAATAGGTCTCAAACCCTGGAAATTAGGGTTTCATTAAACAGCATGGACTCGCGGAGTCCACTCATGAACTCACCGTGTCCAGCTGTGAACTCGCATACGAATCTGCGACCATACTCGGCGAGTTTAGAGGCCAACTCGCCGAGTCTCCTCACAATTCCCAAAAAAAAGAACAAATTAGGATACCTGGGAATCTGGATGTTACATTATGTGCAACCATTATGAAATCACTCAGCAAGGGTTGATACTTGTGTCTTTTCTATTTTTTCCTTATGATTGGTGCATGCAACTTAGGAGTTTGGCATTGGTGATATGTGTTACTTATGGGTTAATTATGCTAATTATATGATACCACTTTGGACACGTATGATGTTTTATCAACTTGAACATTTACTTTTGTTATGTTTGAAATGGTTTGAAATTATAATCTTGATTCTGATGCAACGCGGTGATTTGATAATTTTTGAAATAAATAAACAAATCTTCCGCTAACTTATTCTATTAAAAAGTGTTTAACATTTAAAAAATTATGGTAAAAATCATGATGATACACTAGTTCTTTAGTTTCCACCATGTAGGCCATGAAAAAATTGAATCACTTTTTCCAAATATAGTCATCTTCAATCCTGAATATCCATTACCATTTTCCTAACATTTCAATATTGAATGTCAGTTATCTTCCAATGTCAAGACCGCTTTTTTTTTTTTTTTTTTTCCTGAAGTAAATATTTATATTCCAGTAAATATACATGATCCTGATGGTGCAAAATAGTGCTCGGTTGAATGGAATGCTATATAGAGATCTCATCACACATGTAACCAGTTTCTTGGACATTTATGATACATTGAAGATGGATGGAGAGACTAAAGATATAATTCATCTACGAATCTTTCGGTTTTCTCTATGTGGTCATGAGGAAAGGTGGTTCTCAATGCTAAGTCTATCATCACTTAGGAAGACATTTCTAAAAAATTCTAACAAAACATTTTCCACCCACGAAGACTAATGAAACGACCCAAAAATCATGACTAAAAATTTTATTTTTAACACGTTACTTCAACCACATTTATCAATCCATAACATAAATCATATCATAAAATCATAGTGTTAATTCAAAACATATCCTTATTATCAGAGAAACATCCCAGGCTAACTAAACAATGGTGTGTGCCATGCGATCACCCCGAGCTCTTCCCTCCGCTACCAGAAGTACCTGAAACCAAAACTGAAAACCGTAAGCACAAAGCTTAGTGAGTTCCCCAACCTACCACATACAATTCATAATAACATACTGCAAGCACTGGGCTACACCCACTACTTCGGGCCTCGCCCGCTACATCGGGCCCCGCCTGGCTTCGATCCCAGCTCGGTATACATATTTGTTTTCTTTAGGCCTCGCATGTGTCTGGGCACCTCCCACTAAAGCATACAAACATATAACCATAACACATAACACATAAACTGAACATACCCTACTATATTACTGTCCTAAGGCCTCGCCTGTCTTAGGCCTCGCCCCTGTCATGCTACTAGAGAGCCATAGAACCTCGTCCAAGCACCTGTTGTTAGTGAGATACGGCCCCCACCCACACTCATCTTCCTCCTATCTCGGGTCTCGCCCCTGCTCTGCTACTAATGAGATATGGAACCCCATCCATACTATACTAATGGTGAGATACGGGACCTCGCCCACACTCACCTCCCTACCAGGCACATACAAGTATCACATAGACAAAGAGTATAATCTAACATGCAGCTTTCCTCGGGCTGACCCCCACATCGGATCTTGATCCAGAATAACTAACAGATGAACCTTCCTCAGACACCCGCCCGACATCGGACCTTGGTCCAGAATAACATACTAGTATACAGTGCCTAGGGCTAACCCCCGGGTCTTCCTACTCATAACTACATGGGCCGACATTGTGGCCGTAGACCCATTCACACAAAGGGAAACTCACATAGCACTAACGAGGCTTCTGCTGATACCCTCCTGACTGCTATACGACAACTCTCCGAACCACTGCTCCTCTAGCTCCCCAAGCTACCAATATAAAAAATAACACTTAGTCCTAAAATTTTCTCCAGAAGTAAAACGAAGTCAACTATGGTCAAAGTCCTAGTCAAAGTCAACCTTCCAGGTTGACCGTACTCGCCGAGTCAGCCTAATGACTCGCCGAGTTCATAACCTCAGAAACCATGCAACTCTCGAATCGACTCGCCGAGTCATTCCCTGACTCGTTGAGTCCTTCAATCTCCGATTCCTAGTCTAGTCCAACCCACTGAGTCACCACTCAACTCACTGATCTGATACATAACCAGAAGGGATTTGGGTTTGCGACCCGACTCGCCGAGTCCATGAACAGACTCACCGAGTCCACTTTGTGTCATCTCTATTCTGTCGATTACAGTCCAATCCTTTTCTTCCAACTCGTAGATCTGGACTCCTAAGGCTAGTATTACACGTAAAGTTGCTAACTTTACGCGCATGCAAGGTGCTATGAAGCTTTAACACCAAATCCAAGCTAAAATGGAGGCATGTGCCATGGAATGGAGCCATAGCTGGGTAAAGCTAGCAACTTTGAGCTTCTAAAGCTCAAGAGTGCCCAGATCTAAAGTCCAATACATCCTTAAAGGCTTAATACTCTGATTAACCTTGGAAATGGCCCAAATGTGACAAAATACAAGCTAAAAAGAGGATCTAGATGAATAACAGCCAAGGCATAAGCTTTATACCTCCAAACATTCTGAAATGCCACCCAAGGTCTGGATCTACTGCCTCTTCTTGAATCACCAAGGGTTTCCTTCTTTCTTCTAGCTTCCAATTACTCAAAAATGGCAAGGAAAGCTTAAGAACACTCAATGCATGCTTAGGGTTTCAAGAGTAGGTGAAGGGAGTGATGGAGGCTAGGGTGGAGGTCTGAAATTATGTTTAAATAGGGCACCAAGTCCCAAAATTAGGGTTTCCCAACCCAGAACTGACTCGTTGAGTCAGTCTCCCTGACTTGCCGAGTTGGTTACTTAATCCGCGACACGGGACACGCTCCGACTCGTCGAGTTCTCCTTGGACTCGACGAGTTGACCCTTTGACTTAGGGTTTTCCTTTCCCTTCTTGGTGCTATTGGATTAGGGGTGTTATAAGTAATATGTTGATCAATGAAAAATTTTCATTCAATGTGGTAGACGGGGAATTGTTATAAGAAACTTGGGAAAGATACCATGAGTTATTTGAGAAATCCACTCATCATAAGATCCCTCTTTAGAGGGTTCAAACTTTTTAAATGGGTTAAAATTGCAAACCGAACAATCAATTTACATGCTCTTCGATAGATTAATGGAGAACCAAACCGCCAAATGAACATATGGCCTTATTAACGAGATGTATATTAATGGTAGTCTTATCACATTTTCCCATTACAAGTGCAAAAAAAAAGTTTGATCCTAGAATGTAAACCAAACATGAGACATTTTGATCGAATTGATCACACAAATGAAGAAATTGAGAACCAAGACTAACATACTTAAAACAAACGTTGAAGAAATCGTTCGGCTCCTCTATTCACTATGTGATAGGGCGTATGCTTGCACAAACTGATGATGAAGAGGAAGATGTTGAGGAAGTATTTTATTGTTCTAGTGACCAAGTTAACTTGAGGGAGGAAAGTCGAAATTTGTATAAACCTTCACAACATAGAAAATACTAAAATAATCAAAGTAGAAATTATTAGTAGTAAAAAAAACATTTCAAGGTCAAATTGAATGAACAATAACAACTCGAACTCCACATGGAGAAACAACTGGAGCACCAATAATCCCTAAAAAAATCAAAATCCTCGGCCCTTATCTTCTCAAGGTAATCAAGACAAAATAAGTGAATTACATTTAATGAAAACATTTGACAAATGGTAGAGCTTATGTAAGAAAGATTCAAGAAAATAGAGATCAACACAAAGTCGATATCAACCCATGAACAAAAAATAGGGAAAAGGTGAACAATATCAATCGATGTCACTGCACAATCATTTGATAAGCACACAAGTCAACGCTCAACACATCTCGAGGGCATCCACTTGCAAAAAAAATGAACATGTAAATAAGGTAACATCAATGCGTAATGGTAAAAGTTTTGAAAATATTATACATTAACGCACACCACACGATTATAAGATTGTGGTGGAGGAATATGTATCTTTAAATGATGAAAATTGTGAAGGTACTTCTAATATACATACATATTCTCCACATATGTGTTCATCGAATAACCTGCGACAATAGAAGGTCAACAGAGATAATGTACAAACATTTGTTTTTCTAGGTTACTTAAAATCATGAAAAAGCAACTCGAGTAATGTGTTTCACATTTAACAAGCTTTGTCGGACACTTAATATGGCCCCTAGGGATAGTCTCATTGTTGTTGACAATACGAGATGATCAAATAAAGGTTGGTAATACACAAGTATTAGACTTTACAATAATATAGTCCCCATCGTCTTACAACATAATTTTCAGAAGAAGCACTATGAAAATATTTGAAGTGATCGCGTCAACAATACATGGTCTAATAAGATTTCGGACCCCAGTCGGATATGGTATAGTGCACTGCAAACCATTGGTCATACTAACATTAACACTTATAGCAGAAAAAAGAGATCTGACAATAGAGAGGTAACAACCAGATCAGGAAGAGTCGTAAATGATTATAATGAATAATAATTAGCCGGAGCAAGGAATTCGTATCGGGTCTACGATGACCAAGGAGTTGAGAGAAAAGTTAACAAGATTGTTAAGAGAAAGCATTGACGTATTCACTTGGCAACCAGGTGACAAGGTCGGAGTGCGAAGGAAAGTGATAAAACATAAGCTAAATGATAAGACATGAATGTAATTGATTCGATAGAAAATGAGAGGTCAGTCTAAGGAACGAAATAAGGCAATAAACGATGAAGTAGATAGATTAGTGAATGTGGGGATAGTACGAGAGTCATTGTTCCCGTATTAGGTTGCTAACCTAGTTTTAGTGAAAAAAGGTGACGGACAATGGAGAATGTGTGTCGACTTCATGAACCCGAATAAGGCATGCCCAAAGTATAGTTACCCACAACAACCATTGATAAGAAAAAAGAATCTTTATACGGGCACAAGTGGAAAATCTTTCTAGATACATATTTTTGCTATACCAAAATGCCTTTTGGGTTAAAAAATGATGGGGCAACCTACCGAAGGCTAGCAGACAAGCTGTTTTGAACAGATTGGCATAAATATTGAGGTATACGTAGACGACATCGTCATCAAGAGACAAAACGAGAATCTTTTTCTTGGAAGATATCAAGGAAACCTTTGCAAATTTACGAATTATAAACATGAAATTAAACCCCAAAAATGCCTCTTCAGAATAAAACAAGGCATGTTTTTAGGTTACATGATCACAAATGAAGGAATAATAGCGAACCCCAAGAAAATATAATCTTTATTGCAGTTACGGTCACCGCAAACTATAAAAGTGGTTTGAGCATTAAATGGAAAACTAGCAGCATTGGGATGATTTCTAGCTAAATCAACAGAAAAACACTACTGTTCTATAGAACATTGAAAAAGGTATTGGAAAAAAAGGATTTTAAGTCGACATAGGAGGCATAAATGGCAATAAAGGGACTCAAGGTAGCACTATTAGAGCTTGACACATTAGCATCACCGATCCTGGGAGAAACATTGATGCTTTATTTGGCAACATCAGAGCTAGCAATAAATGTAGTATTGGTAGCTAATAGGGGTGACAAATAGTACTTATATATATTGTCTGCAGGATATTGCAGGGAGAAGAGATAGGATATTCAGACATGGAAAATATAGGATGATCACTAGTCAATTCAACGAGACGTCTAAGAAAATATTTCTTAGCACACATGATAGAGGTATTAACTAATGCCCCGATAAGGAAAGTACTACTAAAACTCGAACAATTAGGGCAACCCACTAAATGAGTACTTGAGCTTGGAGAACATGAGATTGATATCAAACCACAAACAAGTATCAAAGCCCAGGATTTAGCAGACTTCATAACATACGTAACCAATAATGGGGAGAAATCTGTAGTATAGGAAGCTAACATCGAAAGCAATAAACACAACCAAGTTCACGAAGACGAGTGGATTTTGCATATATACGAGTCTTCTAGTGTGGAAGAAGTAGGGGCATGCTTAATATTGACTAACCCAACTAGAGAAGAGGTAACTTATGCGCCGCGATTCAAAATATGTAAGGTCACACCTTATAATCTAACGAGTCAAACACTCTACACGTTATCTGTCAGTAACAATTTGTACATCACTATCAGCGTCAACGCATCAAGTCTATTAGTGTCAGTGTGAAGATAATTATTCTATGTAATATTTTTGTATATTAGGTAATGCTACATATAAGTATAGAGTAGATAGCATATCTGATATCTTATTTATAAGGATTGGTTCTTAGTATAGATTATATACAATCCCTTCAATCAAGGGATATACTTGTTTAGATTAGTATATATTCAACACTAGGGTGAAACCCTAATGTACTCTATGACTTGGTGTCATAATCGTCTTTGTGACAACCCCTTTCTTGTTGAAAGACGATTTAGTGAATCCTCTATGTTATTTACTTTTCTGTTTGTTAATTGCTTAGTAACATTGTTCTTATTTGTTTTACTTAAAGTGTATATGATCATCACAAACCTTCAGTTAGTACCAGAGTGGATTTTTGAATACACTCAACTAATGATGTCGAATTCTAGTAATTCAAAGTCCTTTGGTCTCAACAAGATTCCTCCTTTTGATGAACACAAATTCGCCATATGGAAAACTAAGGCCAAGATTGTTCTTGAAACCATGGACTTTGAGATTCGTAAATTTTTTGATAAAGGTCCTCACATTCCTATGTATCAACCTATGGCCAACAATGGTCCCGTTGGCCCCTTGTAACAAAAACCAGAGACTAGCTATGACGACAATGACAAGAGACTATTAATCTTGATGTTAAAGCCAGAGCTGCAATAGGGAACTATCTTCCCTATCATGTGTATCATATTGTGTAGAATTGTGACTCAACCTAGGAGATGATGGAAATGCTGACAGTGGCTTATGACAACATTGTGGAAGTACATGACACAGCCATCAACAATCTCAATCAGAGATACAAGCACTTCTTCGCTCAACAAGGTGAATCACTAACCCAAGCATCTAATAGGTTTAACTATTTGGTTAATTATATGCGCGGGATATGAGTTATAAAGAACTCTTTTCAGTTAGTTTTGAAGTTCCTAGACTATCTGGGAAAAATTTGGGAACATCACATTAATCTTCTTAAAACTAGTGGAAAGATCGATACCATGGATCTGAACTCCTTGCTTGGAAACCTTCGTAACTACGAAGAGACCAAATATCTTTGCAAAAATATCATGAAGAAATCAAGCAAGGAAAAATCTATAGCATTGGTTTCTTGAAAGGGAGCAAGAAATCACATCAACGACTTAGATATCTCAAATTAGGGTGAAGAAAGTGATGAAGACCTCACTAATGAACTTTTTGCTAGCACTGCACTTATTGTCAGATGTTATGAATAAGGTAGATCAGACGGGGGAAGAAGAGTCCATTTCAAGGGAAAAAGTTCAACAAGAAGATCCACTTCAGAAAATAAAATGTCAAGTAACTTTTTTAATTTTGGAATCCCTCATCATTTTTCTAGTGACTGCAAAGAGAAGAAAGAAGCTCAAAATGATGAGAATTATGAAGTGATGTACAAGAAGTTCTTAGATTACATGACGAAGGAAAAAATATCTTTGCCAAAGGCGTTCATTTCAAAACAAGAGGATCATGAAGAATGGGTGGAAGAAGAGGAGACATCTAAAGATGCAAAGGTGAATGTTAAAGGTCTAATGGATCTTATCAATGATTCTGCTGATGGTGATCATATCATGTGTGACGCTGATTCCTATGAAGCTGTCCAAGGATCAAGTCAAAATCTGGAAAAAAAAAACTTGGTTCTAGACAGTGGATGCTCTAGACACATGTCTGGTTTCAAGACTCTCTTATCAAACTTTACAAAGAAGGATGGTCCAATGGTGGTTTTTAGTGAAAATAGGGGAATATTTGTTGTGGGTGTGGGAACTTTTGAGTGCAAGTAAATCAAGCTGAAGGATGTGCTTTATGTCAAGGGTCTAAAAGGCAATTTTATTTCCATCAATTTGTTGGATTAGGTGTCTAAGCCCATAACTATTAGTGGTATGTACTTGACCCGAGAGTAGCACGGTCCATTTGGTTTGCCTGGCATCGGAACAATTTGGATAGACTTTTGTGAGAAGACGATATTTATGATTTATTAATATATTATAAGTTCTAATATATTAATATGAAATCATATTATTTAACTAGTATTGATAAAGAGTTAGTTTGGAATTAATTTTGTGATCAAAAGAGACTAATTAAATAAATGGCGATTGATTTGGTAAATCATTCATTCTTATAAAGTGGGCTTATGATCCATAGTTTTTCATGTTGGGCTAAACCCATGTGGTGACCCATGGAATAATTTGGATAAACTTTTGTGAGAAGAGGATATTTATGATTTATTAATATATTATAAGTTCAAATATATTAATATGAAATCATATTATTTAATTAGTATTGATTAAGAATTAGTTTGGAATTAATTTTGTGATCAAAAGAGACTAATTAAATAAATGGGGATTGATTTGGTAAATCATTCATTCTTATTGTAATACCCCGTTTCTTAGGTATTAATTACGTAAGAATTATTGAATGAAGCCCTACTCGACGAGTCGGTCGACTTACTCGTCGAGTAGTAGCGGCGTGGGACTGCGTGTTAAGTGACCTACTCGACGAGTCCACTTTGGGACTCGGCGAGTAGGAGCTGGCAGATGAAACCCTAAATCTCGGGGTTTGCACCCCTATTTAAAGGAGCCTCAGCCTCCTTTGGCCTCCTTGCAGTCTTTGAGAGCCCTTAAAACCCTAATATGTGTGTGTGTGTGTGTGCTATTGTGTGATTGAAGCTTAAAAAGAGGATTTTTGAGAGAGAAGGCTTAGAGGAGAAGGGTGTTGGAGCAAGTGGAGTGTGGGAATCAGCTCTTATCTCAGTCATTATCTTCTGGAGGTAACCAAATCACCTTTCTTCTTGTAAATCTATTCTATTGTTGAGTTTTAGGGTTTGTGGTGAAGTATTAAGTTGAAAGGAGGAGCTATGGGCAAGATCTGAGGTTGTGACTTTAGATCTGGACCCTCCTTGGATGGTAGAATCATAAAGTTGTCGTATTGTCTGTGATTGAGATCCCTCTTAGACTTGAAGCTTCATTAAGAACTTAAAATACACATTTAGAGACTTTATAGCCATGCATGCACGTAAAGTTTGCAACTTTACGTGATAAGTATGCCCTAGAAGCTTGGATCTGTGATTTGGGGCTGCTGCATGGCTCAAATCAAGTCTGTATGGAAAAAGAATGGAATGGACTTGGCGAGTCGCAAGGTGACTCGGAGAGTCATATGAAGATGGCCGTGAACTCGAGGAGTTGGATGAACAACTCGGAAAGTCTGATGAAGATCACCATAAGACTTGACGACTTGAAGAACAACTCGGCGTGTCGGTTGAGTTTTCCCTAGATTATGTATGTGTGTGTATCTGTCGAGTTGAAAGGAGGGAACTCGACGTGTGACCTTAAGTTTGATCGAGGGTCAAAGGAACTCGACGATTCACTTCGATGACTCGGCAAGTTGGAATGTACTCCAGGGAATTCGGCGAGTAGCCAAGGGTACTCAGCAAGTTAAGGTCAACATGGACTGTTGACCTTGATTGAGGACTTTGACTTTGACCAGAGATTTACTAGTGGTTTATGGAGTACCTTGGAAGGTTAAGGACTTATGCGTATGATGTACTATGATGATAGGTGGTGGAGCTTGTTTCAAGTGATCCGAGATTTGAAGTTTACCTTTCGTGTCGACATCTGCAAGGTGAGTTATCCTCACTATATCGATAGGGTCTACGGCACCAAGGCCGCCCCTTTAGTTGTTCTTGTTATGGTATGTTGCATGTGGTTATGATCTGTTAGTTCAGAACCGAGGTAGACGGTATGTTATGATTTTATGATCCATAGGGATTGGTGTGTTAGTGACCTGATAGGTCGGTACTCTAGTTACATGAGAATTATATGATTATGATCAGTGAGATAGATATACTTGATATTTGTATATGCCAGTATATGATAGCTATGCGCACATGGTTATTTGCTTGTGGTTGGGTTGAGGCATTCCTGTTTTGTGCTGAAGGCCAACATACCCTATGAGCGGCCCGAGGAGAATATAGGCCCACGTGGCGGACCAGTCTTGCTGAAGGCTCGGGATAGATTCAGACAGACTGTTGGCCCGGTAGTGGCCCAGTCAGGCCGATGGCCTAGTATGCATGATGATTGATTGATTATTTCTGATATGGTATTATCAGTGTGGTATTGGTATTTTGGGGGTAGCTCACTAAGCCCTCGGGCTTCCAGTTTTCAGTTTATTGTTTCAGGTACTTCAGGAGTCCATGGAAAGGCGAAGGCGTGACTGTACCGCACCTCATCCTTATGTCATGATTTTTGGGACACTCTGATGGAAAATGATTTGAAAACTTTTTGTAAACGATGCTTTACGTTTTTTATTTATGATTGAAAAAGTTTAAATGTGGCGTAAATTTTATGGTTGTTACAAGTTGGTATCAGAGCTTTGGTTTGAGTGAATTGGAGGAACACTCATGTGAATCCAGTCTCAAATCAAGGAGATTTTCGGAACATATATTTTAAAACGGTTTTCAAAATAAGGATGGAGTATGCACAGGGTACGATCAGCCAGAGCCTGTAAGAGAACCCCAAAATAGCATACGTTTATTTGATATTCTGATATCTTAGAACAACATGCTAGTGCTAGGCTAGGGATCTTTAGGATTCACATGATAGTCTTGCCTGATTATTGATGGGTTATGAGCATTCTAACACTTCCTAAGTGTACATGCAACCCTAATAACCTTGGATCTATGTTTGTCTAATTATCATGCAAAGTTGAATTCCAAGGTTATATTCCTATCTAGCATACATGGGGAACAATTTTGAACTTGAATGAAAGATAGAATAACTTACCTTGTTGTTGCTTATGATCCTTGAAACCTTGTGAGCCTAGCACCCCAAGTGTGATGCCTCAAATGATTCACACAACACCAAATGCTCTTGGAAAGACTTTTGAGAGAATACACACTTCTTGAAATCTGCCTAGCCCTCTTGTTTCTTATGTGTAGCCGATTTTGGTGGAGAATGGGATTCTTATATAGTGTTGACACATCTAGGGTTACACCATGTAAACCCTAATGTGTCATGACTCTTGATTTCCATGACCCATGGGTTTGTAACTCCCATGGAGCATCCTATGGGTGGAACCCAACTTGATAATCCATGGAGCCTCTTAGCCCACTATACAAGATATGAATGATTTACATAATCAACCCATATATTTAATTAGTTATCTTTTGATCACTTAATTAATTCTAAATTAATTCTTTGATCAAACTAATCAAATAATATTATTAATATATTAGAACTTATAATATATTAATAATCTCCAAGTGTTATTCCTCTCATTTAGTCTATCCAATTGCATGGTGCCATGCAACCCAAATGGACCATGCCGGGTCGGGTCAAGTACTAACTAGAAATAGTTATGGACTTAGACACCTTATCCAACAGTCTCCCACTTGGATAAGTCTAATAACTATATGTCCAATACTTCAGGAACCGATCGGCAATCGTAGCTCTTTCAAGGTCTCTCGGAACTGAGAAGATGTTGATACGCCATTTAAGATAAGTGATCATATAATCCTCTGTTCTAGATATCAGCCGGACAAATACATGGAACAATGTCTAACTTATTGTCCAGCAGTTTGTTTCTCGATTTCCGATTTGTTTGACAAAGAACTTAATTGAACACATCAACTTCGTTCTGACCGGGCCCAATACATAGGTCAAAAAAAAAATCATCGAAGGGCCCAGATATCAGCTTCTAATCCAAGAAGGAACAGATAAACTTCGACTCATATGTTTGTTCTACCACTCATTGAATTATACACAAAAGCACGTTTTATAACATCGAGTTACCAATGCGTTTTCGTACAATCAATGCATAACGAACTTGTAAGTAACAAATCATATCTCTAGGTTTGAAGACTTATATGATATTACCGTCTCACGATCACTCGAGATAGAATTCCATGAAGTGATTCTAGTGAGCGTGGATTGAGTCCAATGCTCAGAAATTATGAGCACTCATGATTGTTGTAGCCTTGTCCAACACCTTAGACCTCTGCAACCAATCATGACAGTCTTGATTCATACCTACTTCTGACATATGACCGACTGTGGAGGTTTGAATAATATGTTATACCAAACAAAATTATTCTAGAAGTCAAAACTTGCAAAAGAAATATAGTAAACGATCGACAAGAGATAGCAACACTTTACTCATAAATAAAACACCTTTTATTCATCATCTAATGTCAATTACACTTTACAAATTTCGAGGTTATCTAACTACTAAATCTAATATCATCCTTCAGCCCTATGCTCCGAGCATGTTGGAGATGCTTAACCCGAGCCAGTCCCTTCGTGAGGGGATCTGCCACGAGAAGTCCTTCTTCTATTCGATGTCTGATAAAATGGTATTTTCTGTTGATGTGTCTGGATCTCCCGTGATCCCTTGGTTCCTTGGCTAAGGCAACAACACTTTCACTATCACAGAAAATTTCCATTGGCTCTTTAATAGCTGGTACAACTCCAAGGTCTCCAATGAAGTTCTTCAGCCATATCGCCTCCTTTGCCGCCTCGCTAGCTGTAATATACTCTGATTCACAAGTTGCATCAGCCACTGTCTCTTGCTTGGAACTCTTCCAAGAAATTGCTCCTCCATTTAGGGTAAAGACCCAGCCCGACTGAGAGCGGAAATTATCCCTATCAGTCTGGAAGCTAGCATCACTATACCCTACAACTCTCAAGTCATCACTCCCACTGAGGGTAAGGACCCAGTCCTTAGTCCTCCGTAGGTACTTGAGGATATTCTTTACCGCAGTCTAGTGTGCCTTGCTAGGGTTCCCCTGATACCTGCTAACCATGCTCAGGGCAAAGGCTACATCAGGTCGAGCACATGTCATAGCATACATGATCGATCCTACAGCCGAAGCATAATGTATTCGACTCATTTCTGCTATCTCAGTCTCAGTGCTAGGGCTTGGTGTCTTACTCTCCTTTCTTGGAGTCCTGCATGCTGAATCTCTTCAGCACCTTATCCAAGTAGGTACTCTGACTAAGTCAAATTAGTCTTTTACTCCGATCTCTCAAGATCCTTATCTCTAGAATATAGGCAGCTTCTCCTAGGTCCTTCATAGAGAAACACTTCCCAAGCCAGTACTTGACTTCCTGCAGATTTGGGATGTCATTTCCTATGAGTAGTATGTCATCCACATACAACACCAAAAAGCTAACTATACTCCCACTAGCCTTGACATACACGCAAGACTCATCTTCACTCCTAGAAAAGCCAAATTCCTTGACCTTTTCATCAAAGCGAAGATTCCATCTGCGAGGTGCTTGCTTCAATCCATAAATGGATTTCTCAAGCTTAGACACTCTATTAGGGTACTCAGTGCTGACAAAACCCTCTAGCTGACTCATGTAAACCTCTTCAGCCAACTTTCCATTAAGGAAAGCGGTTTTGACATCCATTTGCCATATTTCATAGTCATGAAATGTAGCTATGGCTAACAGAACCCGAATAGACTTAATCTTGGCTACTGGAGAAAAGGTCTCATCATAGTCCACTCCAGGAATTTGAGAGAAGCCCTTTGCAACCAGTCTAGCCTTATAAGTGTGTACTTTACCATCCATGTCGGTCTTCTTGAAGATCCATTTTCACCCTACTGTCTTATGACCTGGTACATTATCAACCAAGTTCCAAACTTGATTCTCATGCATGGACTGTATTTCGCTGTCCATTGCCTCTTTCCACTTGGCTGACTCAGGGCCTACCATGGCTTCCGCGTAACTGTTAGGTTCATCCAGACCTATCAGTGTCTCATCACTGATAAGTGTATCTCCTTCTGCAGTAATATGGAATCCATAGTAATGCTCAGGAGCATTTCTAACCCTTGTGGAACGCCTCAGAGGTACAGACTTGTCAATTGGCTCAACAGGAGTTTCCTCCTCAAGTTGAGTGCTAGGGTTTGAAGTTCCTTCACCGCTTGAATCTTGAATTTCTTCAAGATCATCTTGCCTCCCACTGTTTCCTTGGCTTATGAACTCTCTCTCTCTCTCTCTCTCTATCTCTAAAGAAAGCCCTCCTAGCTACAAAGACCACATTTTCACTAGGTCTGTAGAAAAGGTAACCAAAGGATTGCTGTGGGTGGCCGATGAAAATACACCTCTCGCTTCGGGCTTCGAGCTTATCATGAGTCTCGCGTCTCACGAAAGCCTCGCAACCCCAAATCTTGATGTGGTCTAGTTTGGGTACTTTACCAGTCCACATATCGTGAGGAGTTTTGACAACTTTCTTTGTAGGGACTAGATTAAGAATATGGGTGGCAGACTCTAAGGCATACCCCCAGAATGAGATTGGTAGCGAAGCTCGACTCATCATGGAACGAACCATATCCAACAAGGTTTGATTATGCCTCTCAGCCACACCATTCAACTGTGGTGTCCTGGGAGGTGTCAATTGTGAGACTATCCCACTTTCCCTTAGATAGTCAAGGAACTCTGAACTAAGATACTCACCACCACGATCGGATCGAAGCATCTTAATGTTCCTGCCCAATTGATTCTCGACTTCCTGTTTAAATTCCTTAAACCTTTCGAAAGTCTCTGACTTATGCTTGATCAAGTAGACATATCCATATCTACTGTAATCATCAGTAAAAGTCAAATAATAACGATTAGCATCCCTTGTGGCATGTTTGAATGGTCCACACACATCTGTGTGTACAAGGTCCAACAAACCTTCACCCCTCTCACAAGAACCTGTGAAGGGTGACTTTGTCATTTTTCCAAGTAAGCATGATTCGCAACTATCATCTGACTTTAGGTCAAATGACTCCAAGACTCCATCCTTTTGGAGTTGGCCTATGCGTTTCTTGCTTATATGTCCAAGACGACAATGCCATAATGATGCTTTATCCAAGTTACTATTAACAGAATCAATACACAATACATTATTTCCTAAGTTATCAACCATAGATACTGTTTCATACACGCCATCACAAGGTAATGCTTTAAAATAAAGAACATTATTAAAGAAAGCATTAATCGAACCAACTTCATTATCAAATGAAAAGGTGAAACCTTGTTTATACAATGCATGAAAGGAAATAATATTTCTTGCCATTTATGGTGAATAACAACACTTATTCAAATCTAAACTAAACCCACTACTTAGCGATAAAGTATAAACTCCAATCTTGGTGATAGGTAAAGCTTTCCTATTCCCCATGATTAAGTTTATTCTTCCTTGCTCCACATTCTCACTTCTTCTTAGTCCCTGCAAGTCACAACAAATATGAATACCACAACCGGTATCAAGGACCCAAGATTTAGAATGGGATGAGTTATTAGAAATGATAGTGTAAATACCTGCATGGTTGGGTTTAACTTTCCCATCCTTCATATCTTGCTGGTATTTTCGGCAGTTCCGCTTCCAATGTGATTTTTCATGGCAATAGAAGAATTCAGCCTCTTTTGGGTTAGAAGAAGGAGTGATGAAACCTTTCGTGGTTCCAATTGAAGAAGAGCCATCAAGGGTCCGAGCCTTGGTACCCTTTGAAGAGCTCTTTCTCTTCTTCCCTCGACTTTTCCCGATTGCCAAAACCGGAGTAGAGTTTGGAGTAGGAGTGTTAACAACCGACTTCCCCTTAAGACCTGATTCTGCGGTCTTGAGAAGTCCCTGAAGTTTGCTGAGTGTGACCTCTTCCTTATTCATGTGATATGTCATGCGGAATTGATCATAACACGATGGTAAGGAGTGCAAAATGATATCTATTGCAAGCTCCTCAGGGAAGTTCACATTAAGCTTCAGCAATCGATCCACATACCTTTGCATTTTCTGCATGTGGCTCGTGACAGATTCCCCGTCCTTCATCATGGTTGTTATCATGGAGCAGATGATTTCATACCTCTCTTGTCGTGCACTTTGATGGTATCTTTCCATCAGATCTTGGTGCATTTCATAAGGGTAGAAATCCTCATAATACTTTTGGAGTTCCGCTGTCATCGTGGCCATCATGATGCATGCCACTTTCGTAGCATCCCTTTCATGTGCCTGAAAGTCAGCGATCTCCTGGGGAGTTGCAGTGGTCTCATCAATCTCCTTAAGCTCCTTGTCAAGTACATATTCTTTGTCCTCGTAGCGGGTAATCATCCTGATGTTTTTGATCCACTCATTGAAGTTGGATCCATCAAAAGTGACTTTCCCACACAAGTTCATAATGGTAAAGGAGCCATTAGGATTAGAGCTAGAAGCAGCATTGTTTGAAGACATCTGAAGGAAGAGGACAAGATTAGTTTAGATATTAAAGAGTCCTTAATAAAACACCCAAATGTAATATTAAGGCTAGGATCCAATCACAATATATTATAACTTAGAAGAGGTATGTCGTAATCCAAGCTATAACATATTTGAAAGGTAGGTGAATGACGATTCACCAATTTCCACCACGAAAACCGAAATATTAAATATTAGGTTTTTGATTGGTTCTTAGAAATTCCTAGATTCTTTGAGATTCAATGAACTTTTCAAAGACATGTTTCAATCTCGAGTGTGCCTTCCAAGTTTTGTGACTTGGATACCAAGGATCACAAAACGAGGTGTGAAGTAACCATGCAAATCACTTGGTACCCTTAAAGTTTATCACTCAATCGATGTGCCGGTAAACCACACACGCTCCACCGATACTACAATAAACCTTAATTCACCCTTTAACTACCTTGTTAAGTCTAAGTTAGTGTGCCGGTTAACCACACACGCTCCACCAACGACTTAAACAAAGTGTAAAGTGTAATTTCATGGATTAGCACCTTATTCACATTTTTCCTAAAGTAACTAAGATTGGGAATTTAATAAAACATTTAGTTACTTTATAATATTCATCATACTTTTAATGAGAATTTATAAGTCCTTGTCTTACCCGTTCGGCTAACGACCCTCTACTGGTCAAGCAAGCGGTGGGTGAGAGTGGACACCCATTAAGTTGCCATTTTATAGGCAACAACCTTATACCCACCTTATAGACCGGCTTCGTAAATGAGGCATACTGGCGGTAAGACGACTTTGTTCTTATACATATATATATATATATATATATATATATATATATATATATATAACTATTAAATCATAATAATATAAGTATAAGGGTTGAATTTTAACTTTTAAAATTCTAAGGGTTGGAACTAAAGTTTTTAATATGACTTTACTTGTTCCCAAACTTGAGGGCAAGTATTGTAAACTTTCAAAACTTTTCATTTCTTGTAACTTATGAGTTTATTAGAGTAATAAAAATGAAGGCTCTTCATTTTTCTAACTCTTGTGTTCTTTTAATGGTTTTAACTCAAGTGACTTTTGGTTTTCCATAACTTGAGGAAAAGTTATGGACTCCATTAAAACACATTATGATCAAGACTTAAACTACCACATAGGTTACAAATAATTCCTATGATCATCTAAACATCATAAGATCAAGAACATGAATATGAACACTTTCATGAATCAAAATTACACTTAAAACTTTGTAATTTTGATAACTAGTTGTTGTAAATGGATTAGCAAAGACATTACACCATCTAAAACAAGTTTTCAAGTACCAAAACAGTTTAGGGTAATGTTTCTAGTCCATTTCCAGCAACTAAAGTCGAAAATCTGCACTATGTGGCTCCTACTCGTCGAGTGCATGAACCTACTCGGCGAGTAGGTTGAAGATACAAGTGGACTCGGCGAGTCTCCCCATGGACTCGGCGAGTTCATCAGACAGACAACAAGTTTTTCGACTTTTTTCAACTTTTAAGCACAAATAACAAACAAACAAGCCTAGGCTCTGATACCACTGATGGGTTTTGAGCATTCTAACACTTCCTAAGTGTACATGCAACCCTAATAACCTTGGATCTATGTTTGTCTAATTATCATGCAAAGTTGAATTCCAAGGTTATATTCCTATCTAGCATACATGGGGAACAATTTTGAACTTGAATGAAAGATAGAATAACTTACCTTGTTGTTGCTTATGATCCTTGAAACCTTGTGAGCCTAGCACCCCAAGTGTGATGCCTCAAATGCTTCACACAACACCAAATGCTCTTGGAAAGACTTTTGAGAGAATACACACTTCTTGAAATCAGCCTAGCCCTCTTGTTTCTTATGTGTAGCCGATTTTGGTAGAGAATGAGATTCTTATATAGTGTTGACACATCTAGGGTTACACCATGTAAACCCTAATGTGTCATGACTCTTCATTTCCATGACCCATGGGTTTGTAATTCCCATGGAGCATCCTATGGGTGGAACCCAACTTGATAATCCATGGAGCCTCTTAGCCCACTATACAAGATATGAATGATTTACATAATCAACCCATATATTTAATTAGTTATCTTTTGATCACTTAATTAATTCTAAATTAATTCTTTGATCAAACTAATCAAATAATATTATTAATATATTAGAACTTATAATATATTAATAATCTCCAAGTGTTATTCCTCTCACTTAGTCTATCCAATTGCATGGTGCCATGCAACCCAAATGGACCATGCCGGGTCGGGTCAACTACTAACTGGAAATAGTTATGGACTTAGACACCTTATCCAACAATTATATAATGCCTATTAGCCTAGGGTTTCTTGTATATGGAATTGACATCATAACTATAGATATTTGGTATATGCATCACGGCTGTGTGTAATCAAGATCTTATAGCCTGAGAATGTTTGATTCGACCTTAGTGTAGGATTAGATATTCGAAAGTCTATGGGGTCCAGCGTTACGTGTAGCTAGTGTGCACCGTCGCTGCAAGGGATGATGGAAGTTTCATGGATGTGAGAGTTGTGATAAGTGGTGAGGCTAGATGTGAGATATATGGTATTCCCCTAGAAGTGAGGATTGGGCGTATTCCTATGTTGATGATATTGTTAGGGCGTTGTGATGATACTTGAGACAAATATGTGTAGGTGTGGAAGGTAGTATGGGCCCGTACTACTGAAAGCACATGACCCATACGCGTAGCAAGGAAATCACAACCCCTGGGGTTTTTGGGGTATTGGTCTCCCGACATTATGTTATTTATCTGATGACTTGTATGTATGTATTCCAGTATGGTGGTGACGAGATGTGTTGCTTCATGATCCGGATCCGGATGAAGATCGGGGTCAGGAGACGGAGGGTTGGAGGTGCTGGTAGCACCTGAGCCCATGGTTCAGATAGGGACCGAGGAGTTGGATGCCAGGATCAGAGAGGTCATGCACGACGAGATTACTACCGCATTCCGAGCGCAGCTGCCAGAGATGTTTGGGTCGATTAAGACCGCGATGGTTGAGTATTTTGATGAGCGATATGCAGCTCTAGCAGACACAGCTGCCGCTGCAGCCACTTCGGCTGTAACCGCGGCAGGGGTTGGAGGAGGAGCCGACAGGGCTTTCCAGTACCAGGACTTCGATAATACGAAGCCCCTGACGTTTGATGGTACACATGATGCGATTAGGGATATGAGGTGGTTATCTGACGTGGAGGGCTGTTTCTTCACGTGCTCATGTCCTGCTGACCAAAAGGTCAGGTGTGCCCTGAACCTGCTGAGGCTTGGGGCAAAGGAATGGTGGAGGCTGACGACTGGGTCGTATATAATTGATCAGCGGGCTGCTGTTACTTGGGAGCAGTTCAGAGATATGTTCCACACCCGCTACGTTCCATGCATTGAGAGGGAGCGTCCTGCGCATGATTTTTTGACATTGAGACAGGATGGTGAGTCTGTTATGAACATTACCCGTATGTTCATGGAGAGGGCTATGTTTTGCCCGGAGTTTTCTTCAGAGTAGTCTCAGATGACTCGTTATGTGAGTATGCTCAAAACTGATATTTGACAGTTTGTGTCTACTCATCGATGTGATACCCTCCTGGACCTTCAGGAAGCCGCACGGCGACGTGAGTTGGAGATAGAGTTGCAGCTGAAGGAGCAGCGTCAGGCACCAACACAGTCTCAGCCGGTGCCTAAGCGATCTAAAACCGCTAATACATGGTACGAGGGTCATCAGAGCCGCACTTGTGGAAAGTGTGGCAAGGCTCATTCGGGGGTTTGTCGAGCAGGAGGTGGGAGCCACAAATGTGGCAAGGAGGAGCACTATGCCAGGGATTGCCGTCAGTTCACCCCTTCAGCAGATATGAGGATTTGTTACGATTCTCATCAGGTTGGTCATGTGAATACCAACTGTCCGCAGCTCGCCGCCAAGCCGATACAGGGTTCCGCGCTAGCTATTGGGAGGATTTCAGATGGGAGGCCAGTCAAGGTGGAGCCTCTAAAGGCTCAGGGTCGCGCCTTCTTGCTCACGGCCGAGGAGGCCAAGTCAGCACCGGATGTGGTTGCTGGTATTTTTTCTATTCTTTGTCTCAGTTAATGCATTCGTGTTATGCTTATTGATTGTACCTGTGATTAGGTACGTTTTTAGTGAATTCTTCGCCCGCTTTGGTATTATTTTACTCGGGGGCAAGTCGATCATTTATATCTTAGACCTTCTCTAGAGGGTTCAGTGTGCCGATAGATGATCTTGAGTGTCCGTTGTGAGTTTCGATCGCCAACGAGCACAGGGTCTGCTTCTTCGGTCTTCCGGGGATGTGAATTCGAGATTTTCGGGGTGCCCTTCCCGATAGATTTGATTCCTATTCCCATTAGGGATGTAGGCGTGATTATAGGGATGGATTGGCTTAGCCGTTTTGGTGCCATGATCGACTGTGAGGGGCAGTGGGTGATGGTTCGAACCCCAAGTGGGGGAGAACTTATAGTATATGGTGAGGGCACTAGGTCGGGATTAGGGTTTTGTTCGGCGGCTAGGGCTCGACAGTATATTCAGCACGGTTGTGTCGGTTATTTGGCGTATGTGGTAGATACGCGGGTTAGGGAGAAGCTCTCAGTTTCAGAGGTCCCTATGGTTAGAGAGTTTGCTGATGTGTTTTCGGAGGAGTTACCCAGAGTGCCTCCGGAGAGGCAGGTTGAGATCAGGATTGACCTAGTGCCAGGTGCGGCCCCTATCGCTAAGGCACCGTACCGACTGGCACCGCCAGAGATGCAAGAGTTGTCATCTCAGTTGCAAGAACTGCTGGGTAAGCAGTTTATTCCTCTGAGTAGTTCACCCTGGGGAGCACCGATCCTTTTCGTCAGGAAGAAAGACGGCTCGCACAAGAAGCATTGACTATAGGGAGCTGAACAAGTTAACGGTGACGAACCGTTATCCGCTTTCGAGGATAGACGATATTTTCGATCAGCTGCAGGGTGCATCTTGGTTTTCCAAGATTGATTTGAGATCGGGATATCACCAAGTCAAGGTGAGGGAGGAAGACGTGGAAAAGACCTCGTTTCGGACTCGTTATGGTCATTACGAGTTCGTGGTGATGCCGTTTGGACTCACCAACGTGCCAACAGTGTTCATGGATCTGCTGAACCGAGTATGCAGACCGATGGTTGATCGCTCGGTCATTATGTTTATAGATGATATCTTGGTGTACTCCAAGACTCGAGAGCAGCATGAGGAGCATCTCAGGGAGCTGCTGGAAGTTCTGACGCAAGAACGGCTGTATGCCAAGTTCTCGAAATGCGAGTTTTGGTTACGGGAGGTCCAGTTCCTCGGGCACCTCATTAACCAGGAAGGGATTCTGGTCGATCTGGCCAAGGTGGAGGCGGTTATGCAGTGGGAGACCCCGAAATCTCCCTCTGATATCAGTAGTTTCTTGGGTTTAGCAGGGTATTATTGGAGATTCATTCGTGATTTCTCCAAGATTGTCGTACCCCTTACTCGTCTGACGAGGAAGGCGGTGGATTTCTGGTAGGGCCTTGAGCAGCAGAGTGCGTTTGAGACCCTCCGGTAGTGTTTATGCAAGGCGCTAGTGTTGACAGTCCCCGAGGGAGTGGTGGATTTTGTGGTATTTTGTGATGCATCCATCACTGGCTTGGGGGCAGCCCTCATGCAGAGAGGACGGGTGGTAGCCTACACATCGCGGTAGCTGAAGTCGCATGAGACGAGGTACCCCACGCATGATCTTGAGTTGGGAGCAGTGGTTTTCGATCTCAAGATTTGGAGGCACTATCTGTACGGGGTCCGTTGCACTATATACACGGATCACAAGAGTTTGAGACACATCATGGATCAGCCGAACCTGAACATGAGGCAGCGCAGGTGGCTGGATGTGGTCAAGGACTATGATTGAGAGATCCTTTACCATCCTGGTAAAGCAAATGTGGTTGCGAATGCTCTGATTTGCAAGTCAGCTGGGTCCTCGACCCCAACCAGTTGTATGAGGATAGCGGTGGATTCCCCACTGGTGGGTTTGATCAAAGATGCTCAGATTGAGGGATGAGACTAGAGAACTTGAAGTTGGAGAGGATTAAGGGTGAAAGCGCCCAGTTTGTTCAGGATAGTCGCGGATTGTTGACCCGTTACGGTCGGGTTTAGGTTCCAATGTCTGGAGGGTCCGGCAGACAGTGATGGAGGAGGCTGATAAGTCTTGTTTTTCGATTCATCCGGGAGCCACCAACATGTATCGTGATTTGAGTTTGAGTTATTAGTGGCCGGGCATGAAGTGAGATATCGCTTGGTTTGTTGAGAGGTGCTTGACCTATAGGATGGTCAAGGCGGAGCACCCGAGGCCGCCTGGTAAGTTGCAGCCCTTGGAGATTCCCATGTGGAAATGGGAACGAATCATGATGGATTTCATCACGAAGTTGCCAAAGAAGGCAAAGGGTTTCAATGCTATATGGGTCATCATGGATCGATTGACCAAGAGTGCCCATTTCCTAGCTATATGGGAGAGTTCATCGGCGGAGAAATTGGCCGACCTATATGTCCGGGAGATTGTCTCTCGCCATGGGGTTCCAGTTTCTATCGTTTCCGATCGAGATGTCAGATTTACTTCACGTTTTTGGCAGAAATTCCATGAGGAACTAGGTTCGAGGCTGCATTTCAGCACGACGTTCCATCCGCAAACTAATGGGCAGAGTGAGCGGACCATTCAGACCCTCAAGGATATGTTAAGGGTGTGCGTTATTGATTTCGGTGGGAGTTGGGATACCCACCTACCGCTTGCAGAGTTCGCCTACAAAAACAACTATCATTCCATTATTGGCGCCCCGCCTTTTGAGCTGTTGTGTGGACAGAAGTGTAGGACCCCGGTCTGTTGGGGCGAGGTTGGGCACAAAGTTATGGGTCGGACAGAGGTAGTTCTGCAAACTACCGAGATGATACAACAGATTAGACAGCGAATGCAGATCGCTCAGAGCCGGCAGAAAAGTTATGCCGACTGATGCCGATCTGAGTTGGAGTTTCAGGTGGGTGACATGGTTCTTCTGAAGGTCTCACCCTGGAAGGGTGTGATCCTCTTTAGAAAGAGGGGAAAATTAGGTCCCCGTTACATTGGGCCGTTCAGGATTATCGCCAGGGTTGGCAGGGTGGCTTATAGGCTAGAGCTTCCGGAGGAGCTTAGCCGGATCCACAACACATTTCATGTTTCGCAATTGTGAAAATGCATTATGGACCAGGAGGCAGTGGTATCGTTGGATGACATTCAGGTCGATGTGCGCTTGAACTATGTGGGAAGGCCTTTGGTGATTTTGGAAAGGAAGAAGAAGATTCTGCGGAACAAGGAAATACCTTTGGTAAAGGTACAATGGGAAAATCGGAAGGGATCCGAGTGGACATGGGAGCCGGAGGCATAGATGCGCGAGCCTTACCCGCCATTGTTTATTCCAGTGGACTTCGAGGGCGAAGTCTAGTTCAAGTGGGAGAGAGTTGTAACACCCCGATTCTCAGGTATTAATTACGTAAGAATTATTGAATGAAGCCCTACTCGACAAGTCGGTCGACTTACTCGTCGAGTAGCATCGGGGTGGGACCGTGTGTTAAGTGACCTACTCGACGAGTCCACTTTGGGACTCGGCGAGTAGGAGCTGGGAGATGAAACCCTAAATCCCGGGGTTTGCACCCTTATTTAAAGGAGCCTCGGCCTCCTTTGGCCTCCTTGTAGTCTTTGAGAGCCCTTAAAACCCTAATACGTGTGTGTGTGTGCCATTGTGTGATTGAAGCTTGAAAAGAGGATTTTGGAGAGAGAAGGCTTAAAGGAGAAGGGTGTTGGAGCAAGTGGAGTATGGGAATCAGCTCTTATCTCAGTCATTATCTTCTGGAGGTAACCAAATTGCCTTTCTTCTTGTGAATCTCTTTTATTGTTGAGTTTTAGGGTTTGTGGTGAACTATTAAGTTGAAAGGAGGAGCTATGGGCTAGATCTGTGGTTGTGACTTAAGATCTAGACCCTCCTCGGATGCTAGAATCATAAAGTTGATGTATTGGCTGTGGTTGAGGTCACTCTTAGACTTGAAGCTTCATTAAGAACTTAAAATAGAAATTTAGAGCCTTTAAAGCCATGCATGCATGTAAAGTTTGCAACTTTACATGATAAGTATGCCCTAGAAGCTTGGATCTGTGATTTGGGGCTGCTGCATGGCTCAAATCAACTCTGTATGGAAAAAGAACTGAATGGATCTGGCAAGTTGCAAGGTGACTTGACGAGTCATATGAAGATGGCCATGAACTCGAGGAGTTGGATGAACAACTCGGCGAGTCCGATGAAGATCACCATAAGACTTGACGAGTTGAAGAACAACTCGGCGAGTCGGATAAGTTTTCCCTAGATTATGTATGTGTGTGTATCTGTCGAGTTGCAAGGAGGGAACTCGACGTGTGACCTTAAGTTTGATCGAGGGTCAAAGGAACTCGACGAGTCACTCCGATGACTCGGCGAGTTGGAATGTACTCCAGGGAATTCGGCAAGTAGCCAAGGGTACTCAGCGAGTTAAGGTCAACGTGGACTGTTGACCTTGATTGAGGACTTTGACTTTGACCAGAGATTTACTAGTGGTTTATGGAGTACCTTGTAAGGTTAAGGACTTATGCCTATGATGTACTATGATGATAGGTGGTGGAGCTTGTTTCAAGTGATCCGAGATTTGAAGTTTACCTTTCGTGTCGACATCTGCAAGGTGAGTTATCCTCACTATATCGATAGGGTCTACAGCACCAAGGCCGACCCTTTAGTTGTTATTGTTATGGTATGTTGCATGTGGTTATGATCTGTTAGTTCGGAACCGAGGTAGACAATATGTTATGCTTTTATGATCCGTAGGGATTGGTGTGTTAGTGACCTGATAGGTCGGTACTCTAGTTACATGAGAATTATATGATTATGATCAGTGAGATAGATATACTTGATATTTGTATATGCCAGTATATGATAGCTATGCGCACATGGTTATTTGCTTGTGGTTGGGTTGAGGCGTTCCTGCTCTGTGTTGAAGGCCAGCATAGCCTATGAGCGGCCCGGGGAGAATATAGGCCCACGTGGGGGACCAGTCTTGCTGAAGGCTCGGGATAGATTCAGACAGACTGTTGGCCCGGTAGGGCGGCCCAGTCAGGCCGATGGCCCAGTATGCATGATGATTGATTGTTTATTACTGATATGGTATTATCAGTGTGGTATTGGTATTTTGGGGGTAGCTCACTAAGCCCTCGGGCTTCCAGTTTTCAGTTTATTGTTTCAGGTACTTCAGGAGTCCATGGAAAGGCGAAGGCATGATTGTACCGCTCCTCATCCTTATGTTATGATTTTTAGGACACTCTGATGGAAAATGATTTGAAAACTTTTTGTAAACGATGCTTTACGTTTTTTATTTATGATTGAAAAAGTTTAAATGTGGCGTAAGTATCAAAGTTTTGTATCCTAGTTAGGGTAATACCTTAGAAAGTTCAAGTTTCCATGTATAATAGAGAAAACATCGATCCAAGGTATTTAGGGTTGCATGCACACCTTAGGAGTGTTAGAATGCTCAAAACCCAACACAATCAACTTTATGATGCTGGTTATAAAGTTCTTTTCGATTGCCATGAAAGAAAGGTCTTTGACTGAATAATTGTGCTTCATGCAATCTGGGACAAAAATTTTACATGGTTTGATTCATGGTTTGATTTTTGAAAAGAAAATTGTTCTTAATGCAATCAGGGACAACAATATTTACATGGTTTGATTTTTAAACATAAGCCGCTTGTAACATCCCAAAATTATGAGTTAAAAATTTCATTTTTAATTCAACCAAAACATTAATCGTCTTTAAGTCAACATTCATTATACTTTATCTAAATATTCAAAAGTACTTTATAAGAAAACAGTTATCAGAGTACAATCACAAAATCATCATAATGCGGAAACCTGGGTGGACATGCTGCGATCAAGTCGTGCCCTTCCCATTCGAACCGCAAGTACTTGAAACCAAAACCATAAAAACTGTATGCACAAATCTTAGTGAGTTCCCTAAAATACCACATACCATACATACATACAATCAAGCATATCTGGGTGCTTTCAATTCCCTTCGGTCTATTTCAACTGAATATCGGTTCTATTTCACCCCCTATTACTACCATACATATCAAACATATAGTGGGCCCAACCCGACATCCTGTCCTGCTCGGTATACATATATGTTAGTTATTAGGCTCCGACTGGCATCGGGCCCAGCTCAGTATACATATAGCATATAAGCATATAATAATACAAACTTATGCGATAAACCCAAAGATAATAACATACCGTACAATCATCAGGCCCCACCTAACATTGGGCCTTGCTCGGTAAGCATAACAACACATAACACATGCAAGAGTTACACAAACATCTAGCATACTAAGATAATAAACCATGGGCCAACATTGGTTCCTTTGACTCGCTAAACACAGTGAGGAAACTCACCTCACGCTGTTGAATCACCAGAATGAATCTCTGACTTTTGGCTGAGAAAATCCTCGTGCTATCAAAATTAAAAATGTCCAATTATTAATTGAATCTCAACCAATAACAAGAAGTCAAATCAATTGGCCCATAACTAGGAAAAAATACCATTATACCCATTTCTATCTTGGCCCAAAATCAAGGCCCAAGTTCTACTTGGTAACTTAAGACCCAATTATGGCCCAATTTTCCAAATTAGGCCCAAGACCCATCATCGGCCTAAAATCCAAGGAAGCCCAACATGCTAGACCAAAGCCCAACACAGAAGTCTGATGATCCAACAAGGCCTAAAAATGGAAGCACAAAACATTGGCCCAATACCGAGAATGTCAAACCCAAGGCCTCTCTGTTGAGTAGGTGGTCCTTCTAGGGCTATTACGTGTAGCATAAAAGCTGGGTACACCCAACGTACTCCCCAGTGTGCCACCGTACTCCATTAAGCATGTAAGTGGTTAATCCTTTCCTCCAAACTCACAGATCTGATCCCTAAAGGTGGCTTATCACGTAAAGTTGGCAACTTTACATACATGCATGGCTAAATGGGGTTGAAGAGCTCAAAAAGTGCTTAACCAATGTCTTAATACATGCATGGGTCCAAATACACCATAAAGTTGACATTTTTATGAACATATGGACGTATTGGAGCTAAGATCTAGCTTCCATTGCCTCTGGAGTAGAACAAAAGCTGTCATTAAACACAAATGACTCAAAAAGTGCACAAAATGCTCCATGAACTAGATCGAACCTATAATAGGATAAAGATGTAAGATTTTTACCTCAACTGGCTTAGAAATGTGGAGATGATCATGGATCCAGAAGCTCAAGTAATCCCCTTATGTGTTCAATCTAGAGTTTTGCTTTCTTGGACAAGGAGAGGTGGAGGCCGGTTAAACATGTCCAAATGAGGCTATAATGAGGTTTTAATAGGGTGGAGACCCTAAAAATTAGGGTTTTCATTTGGTTGGAGTATGCCCCATGTACTCCATGAAATGACATGATCGTTTTAGCTCAGAAAGGTAACAAGAAGATTTACACTACTATCAACTCAACCTTTCCTTAAAACTTCCCAAAAAAAATCCAAAATTCATAAAAACCCGAACTAACACTTTACCGGTATAACCCTTGGCTCCAAAACACAAACCGAAGCCCTAGATCATCTAGATTACATTACCCAAGCCCAAATAGGTCTAAATCTATCTTCCCAAAGGCGTTAAGCCTTGTGATACTGATAATTGGGTCACAGCCCTAAATTAGAAAACAATTCAGAACAAGGTGTTACAACTCTCCCCCACTTCAATTATATTTCATCCTCGAAATCATTCCTTACCCCCCTCCAGGAAGCCAACACTTCGAGCAAAACCATCTAGTGCTGAACAAATCACTAATCCTATAATTGTCGATCCAATACATTACTTCTATAATTACAAAGCCTCATAACTAATCTGAGCTCCACACTGGTAGAACCATTTTGAAACAAAATCACAAGGGTCTCCTTCTACCATCAGAACTGAAAACGTCCATTTAACCCTGAACCTTCCAACTGATAACCCGACATACAAATTCCTTATTCCATAACTTGCTGAAGTAAAGATCTTGCATAAACACACTAAGGACTCCCAATGCGAGTATCGACCAAAAGCCGACTCGGTACATAACTCATAACCTGAGATCCAAGGATTTACACTTGCATTTCATCCGAAATCTTCTGATTCATGACATCCATTCACTAAGTTGGAATATAAAATTCCCCACTCCACCGCTGAGACTACCAGTCTCACACCTAGTCCATCCACCAGGTTCCTAAGAGTCTACTTGATAAGGCTACCATAGCCTATGCACTTCACTATGCCACTCACTGACCACATAACCATCCCACTAAAACCATAATCCAATTTCCTTGACCTAACCGGTCTCTACCAGCCCATACATACATTGCCGTAATCATACGGGCCTCGCATACGAGTGACACCCAGTCTATACCAATGAACAGGCCACTCCTACGGGTCTCACCCCATCGAGAGCTATACAGGCCTAACGTCGCCATGGACCCCAACGGTCATATTCCCATATCATAAAGATGCTTTCCGACGCTACTGTCTACCTTTCCTAAAGCACGAGCTGATCATCCTTTATACTCACAACCACCCCAATGATGGTCTACCTCAATCTAGTGAATGCTACTATCCCATCGCAGATTTACAAAACTTTTCCACAACTACTTGATATCCTGGTGAATGCTACGGCCACCTCGTATTCTTACAACACTTCCATACTATATTCCAATCCAGTGAATGCTACGATTACCCCATAGTCTTACGACACATCTATCCTGCCATGGTCACCGCCCATGGTCTTATCACACCTCTACCATATCAACAACAATCATAATGAGTCGAACTCGTATCTGTCTGAATCCCAATCAGGTGTTCGGGTTATGCTTCAAAACCCAAATCCTTCATTAAACAAGAACAGGAAGCAAGGCTCTAACACAACCCGTAACCTATATCCATCCACGTGCCTGCTATACATCACCAAGAAGACTCCAACTAGCTGTTAGAAGTTTCCTGAACTCCCAACTTACACAACTTCAATCCAGGAGACCACTTGTGTCGTATTCCCTTTCGAATGGGATGTGAAACTCTCCCTAGTTTCATACCTGATTTAGCTCCTGAAAATCTGAATGATTCTCCCCCACTTGGATTCTTCGAAGCTCTCCCAACCCACAAAATTTATGGATTCCCAACTAGTGTTCCATTACTAGCCAATCTTGATGATCACACAAACTCTTGAAATCAAGATGAACACTTCCTGAAACCTCAACAAATCCGACAACCCCAATCGCTTCCCAGGATGCAACACCACTTCCTGAATTCCTTTATGTTATGAAAAAGACCATAACCGTTGCTCTGAACTGGCGAATCTTCACTCCAACTTCCCATCCTAAGAAGGATATCTGCATTCTAACCATATTCAACCCTTGCAATTATGAAATTTCCCGCTGGCACTTTCAATGACCAAACAAACTCATGCGACTGCCACCACCATCTTCTTTCTACCGCTCATTCCCTAGTAGTGGTAGTGATTGGACCTAACGGTCCTTCCATAGATGACTGTCAATCCAACCTGAACAAATGCAAACACGTCTGAACTCTGACTTCGTTGATGAACTAATCCAACTAATTTTTCCATAGAACTTCCAAGTGATACCCCTGAATTGAGCCATCAAAGAACCGGAACAACAACCGAGCAAATCGAACCCCACTCAGCAAGACACGATCCACTAATAACTATTTGCATGCAAAAATGGTATATGTCAATTTTCTGGATAAATTAACTATATTTCTCATACAAGTGCTTCCACTCTCAGGTAATCAGGGAATAACATTTTACACGTTCACCAACATGGAATTAGAAGCATAAAAATTAAAACTTGAAAGTGAAGAATATGATACATAACTGTAGCATCTCCAGGTTCTGCTCCCCTTCCCGTTGAAGTACCTATGATGGAACCCAAGTTGCGCCAACCAGTAAGCGTGGGCAATTCGCCCTGATATGGCTAGGTTGATGACAACGATGACACAAATCTATCTACAGGGTGCATTCTTAGTGGAGGTGGCCCTTCCATCCACACCTTCTACATTTAGACTTACTACACACACGCTCATGTGCTCCTTCATCCTTCACGTGAATATCGTGGCCCCTCATGCCTCTAACACTAGACATGGCAACATCCAACTACTCAGATGTTGTTAGTCGATTCGAACCATGAGTTCGCTTCCTTTTCCCCAGTTGCCTCTCCATACCAATCTCCTGCTCCTGAGTCACCTCGACCATCTCATAAACCGCCTGTACCCCCAGAATCCGATCATTGAACCTGGAGACCAATCTATTAGTGACACGACCAATGATGTCGGCTAACTCCTCGAGTAAAGCTCGTGAAACCTTGGTGGCAATCCAATCATGGGATCAATCTCCCGGAAGGCATGATGCATATCCCACCTCCGATCCCTCAGAACAAGAGCAAGCAGTAGGATCCTACTTCCCGAAGGATTTTAGAGCTCCATAAGTCCTGAGCACCCGATGGGCCCCCAACTTTCCCATTGTAATGTCGGTCCAAAAGTCCCCGAGATGATCATACAAGAGTTCTATAATCCCTCCTTGATCATACCAAAGATCCCAGGAGTCTGCTACAAAATACCGTGGGTAATCGATGAGGAGATGAACTCCCGCATCCTCTCATCAATCGGCTCATCACCTGCACCTGAGTCTGATCCCGAACCCGAACCTCCTTCCTGAGTGCTTATGACCATTCTAAAAAGCAACCATGCAAATGATCATAACATACCCAAGAATCCTCATCCCACAAGTTTCCTAGATTCTCCTAGACTCTCCTTGATTTGAGTATGGATCCTGTGTTTTCAGTAATACGGGACCAATACTACCTTCCACATATATACATACTTTCATTAAGAATTATCTCTAATCCTCTAAGTCACCTTCTCAAACTAATACTCCTAGCACTCGCTAAAATAATGCGACTAAACCCACTGAAGCACTTCCTAGGGTTTCCTAGGTTTCCGATCTCTCTCTGCCGTCTGCAGCTGAAGAAACTCCCCATAATGACAGTTAACCACCTCATGATTACAATCACATGTGGAAAATCTTAGATAATACTTTGAGTAAAAGACTCATCCCTATATCGGTTAGACTCAAACGGGAGCTGTGAAATAGGGTTAAATCCATCACTCTAAGATTATTCAACCTTTATCACATGTGACTTAACATATTCACTTAATAGCTAACTCACATCACTTAAGAGTTCCACAAAGCACAAAGCAAGCAACATTCATGTAGTAGACTCTCCTTGATTTGAGTATGGATCCTGTGTTTTCAGTAATACGGGACCAATACTACCTTCCACATATATACATACTTTCATTAAGAATTATCTATAATCCTCCAAGTCACGTTCTCACACTAATACTCCTAGCACTCGCTAAAATAATGCGACTAAACCCACTAAAGCACTTCCTAGGGTTTCCTAGGTTTCCGATCTCTCTCTGCCATCTGCAGCTGAAGAAACTCCCCATAATGACAGTTAACCACCTCATGATTACAATCACATGTGGAAAATCTTAGATAATACTTTGAGTAAAAGACTCATCCCTATAACGGTTAGACTCAAACGAGAGCTGTGAAATAGGGTTAAATCCATCACTCTAAGATTATTCAACCTTTGTCACATGTGACTTAACATATTCACTTAATAGCTAACTCACATCACTTAAGAGTTCCACAAAGCACAAAGCAAGCAACATTCATGTAGTAGCACTCTATCCATTAAATAACCAAAGAAAATTCAAACTCACATACTAGAACTCAAGCTAGGAACTTCCACTCTCACTACCGGTTGTTTTATGCGTGCAAATTATACAGAGTACATGTTCAACTAAATTGTCGAATAAAAGACTCTACCCTAGGACCACAACCAAACGAGGAAAAGGAAATACGGCCAAATCAATCATTTTATGGCTATATAATCCTAACTGTATACAAGTTTTAAAGCATGTACTTACTAATTACTGATACCAATACATATTCCCAATCTAGCATATCATCCAATGCTTCCTAGGCTACAAGGCATCACATATCAGGCGAATTTATCATGAAATTCCTAAAAGTGTCCCCAGCCTTATGCTAGCATGCAATTCTCATAACATATAATCATAACAAACATGTATGGGTATTCTAGGAATCACTTACTTGAGCTCGGTCGATTGCACGCATCACACCCCACATTGTCTTTATAAAATCCTTTCAGAAATTTATTCCATTTTTCCAAATCTTTTCAAAAACTCATTTTCTTTCAAAAGATTATCAATTCCTCAGTTTGAGTTCAGAGCTACCCGAGAGTGTGCCAGAATCTCTCAAACCAACGCTCTGATACCAACTTGTAACGTCCCAAAAATTATGAGGTTCAACCAAAACATTAATTATTTTAAAGTCAACATTAATTGTCCTTTTTCTAAATATTTAGAAGTACTTTATAAGAAAACAATTATCATAGTACAATCCCAAAATCTTCATAATGCGGAAACACAGTTGGATGCACTGCGATCAAGCCGATCCCTTCCCTTTCGAACCAGAGGTACTTAAAACCATAACCATAAAAATCTTAAGCACAAAGCTTAATGAGTTCCCAAAAATACCACATACTATACATACATATGGCCAAGAATATCAAGGTGCTTGCAATCCCCTTCATTCTATTTCAACCATATATTAGGTCTATTTCACCCCTATCATTACCGTACATATCAAACATATAGTGGGCCCCGCCCGTCATCGGTCCCCACCTGACATTAGGCCTTGCTCGGTAAGCATAACAACACATAACATATGAAAGAGTCACACATACAACCAGCATCCGAACATAATAAACCATGGGCCAAAATTGGATCCTTTGACCCGCTAAACACAATGAGGAAACTCACTCATGCTGTTGAATAACCCGAATGAATCTCTATCTGTTGGCCCAAAAAATACCCATGCTATCAAAATCCCATTACCAGAAGTCTAATCAATTGGCCCATAACCAGGGACAAAGACCATTTTACCCTTTTCTATCCTAGCCCAAAATCAAGGCCCGAATTCTACTTGGTAACCCAAAATCCAATTATCGCCCAATTTTCCAAATTGGGCCCAAGACCCATCATGGGCCTAAAATCAAAAGAATCTCAACATGCTAGACCAAAACCCAATGCAGAAGTATGTTGATCTAATAAGGCCCAACAATGGAAGCCCAAAACTTTGGCCGAATACCGAGAACATTAAACCCATGGCCTATCTGCTAAGTATGTGGGGTGCACTCAACATATACGCTTAGCGTACTCCTTATGGGGCTTGTACGCGCAACCTACTAGTTGGGTACGCCTAACGTACTCCCCAGTGTGCCACCCTACTCCATTAAGCACTTAATTGGTTAACCCTTTCCTCCAAACTCACAGATCTGATCCCTCAAGGTGACATATCACGTAAAGTTGGCAACTTTACATATATGCATGGTTAAATGGGGCTCAAGAGCTCAAAAAGTGATTAACCAATGTCTTAGTACATTCATGTGTCCAAATATATCATAAAGTTGACATTTTTATGAACATGGGGACTGATTGGAGCTAAGATCTAGCATCCATTGTGTCACACCCCCGAACCAGACGTCGAAATTGTCCGGGGGCTTGTGTGACTAACAATTGAATTATCATCACAATGAATATATATGAAACATAACACATTCATCACCAACATTACATATAACAACCAACATTGTTCACATCAAGTATGTTGTTATAAATTACATAAATTCAAAGTATTAATGGTACGATGAGTGATGTTACACAAAATAAATCCATACACACTTGAAAATCTTCCTGCTTAACGATACCTGAGAATACAAGTTATTTTGTAAACGGTCAACATATATAGTGTTGGTGAGTTCATAAATAGGTTTGAATAAATGTATTTGTATCTTTTGTAAAACTCAGAACATCCGATATTTTCTATAAAATGTCTAAAAATGATGTGAAAATCAAGTATAAATGCATTTGTGAATTTCATAGTAGTAACATAGATGATTGCAGTCTAAATTTCTTCTTATTGTACGTAAGCGATAATTGAATAATAGTATATCCCCAGAAAATCCAATATTTTATGTTTTATAATAATTTCGTGGTTCTTGTATCATTAATTAAGTTGTTTCGTATCGACACAATCGAAGGGTTAATCTTCAATATGTTAAATTGGTATTGGATCTCTATATGAGCCGTTATAACCATGCATGATAATGACTAGGTTGCTTATCTTTGGATTTTCCAAATGCCGGTATTTGCTCAAGGTTTTGTCGCCCTAGACTGGCCTAGTCTAGCTGTAGCAAACAACTTGGGTGTGGGGGGTCACCCAATATAGATCTATACACAAACTCCTGCTCTCCCTCCAGGAAACTCTGGTTATAACTACAAGCTACGATTGTACTCTTAGAGGTGCTAACCGACATGTCTCACTAGATTCTCAACTTTTCATACCATGTTTAATGTTTACGTGAATGTTGTATGTATTCAAATCCAAAGGTATGTATATAAGTTCACGAAGTTAAGTAATTATGTAAAGGGATAGACCAATTGGCATGTAAGTGGACCAAAAAGGCCCAATAACATGTAATAGGGTAATTTAGGCCCAATAGGCATGTAAGTGGACCACCAAGGCCCAAAAAACATTTGACCTATAGCACAGGCCCAAATTAACATGTAAACGTTGGATTAGTGTCTTGGTATGTACTTGACCCGATGGTGCATGGTCCTTTTGGGTTGCCTTCACCAAAGCAACTTGATAGGATGAATTATGGAGAGAGATGATTAATTATGATTTATTAATATATTATGAGAATAATATATTAAAGGAGAAATCATATTGTTTAATTAATATTAGTCAAGAATTAATAAGAATTAATTTTGTGGCTAAAAGACATTAATTAAATAAAAGGGACTAGAACTGTCAATTGTGTGATAGTTGAATATTCGGCTAATGGACTCCATAGAGGATGGAGTGGACAAATTATATGGGGAAACCCATTAGAAATTGTCCAAGGCCTTTAAGGAGGGAGTCCATGGGTTGCTTAGGGCCTAAGCAACCAAATTAGGGTTTCCTTGTTAGATAACCCTAATAGCCTCACTATTTAAGGACCCCTAGGGCACCAAAAACGTGCCCAACTAATTCCTTAGGGTTTCTACATGTTTTTGGGAGCCTCCTATCTTATCATTCTTTATCCTCTTGCTCTTGGTGTTTGTGAGCCATTAAAGGAGTGACACTTGTGACTCTAAGCTTTCTAAAGCCATTACAAGGAAGATTTGAGATTGTTATTGCTACATAACAATCAAGGTAAGATCTAAACCCCATTCTTATGTTAATATGATTAATTGTCTGCTAGATCTAGGGTTTATAGCTTTGGATATTCAATTGCATGTTCATTAGACAAATTAGATCCAAAAGCTATTAGGGTTTGCATGTACAACATAGGAATGATGTTTTGATCATAGCCCATTAGTGGTATTAGAGCCATGGCTGTTTGTTTGATGTATTTGATGCTATTGTGATTCATCCTTGCTTAAAAATCGAAATTTAGGGTTTCTGGGTGCTGAACTCGCCGAGTCCATGCCTGACTCGACGAGTTAGTTGGTCAGAAAGAGGGAAAATCGGGATTTTATGCTTCATTGGCTGTGGGATAGTTACCAAAACGTTTTTTTTATATAAATCAGATTTTTATGATATTGGGTGATTATCTTTGCCAAAATTAAAGATAACTTCATATTAGTTAAATAATTATTTCCTTATATGATTAGATTTAATTATTTGAATTATTTGGTGAATTATCTTGCAAGAATTTGGACTAGGTCAAATTAGATAACCACCAATTAATTGTTAATTGCCTTATTTGAATTTTGTGATCTACAATATTCTTGATAAAGTTTAGAAAAGTTTCAAATTAATACCTTTAGGTTTTATAGTTTAAATTTGAACTTAAAAGTTTTGTTTTTGAAATTTAAATAAGTTAAACCCTAATGTTTTGAAATGTTTCAAAACTTGCCCTCAAGTTTTGGAATTTAAAAGTTGATTAAAAGTTTAATTTAGAAATGTTAAATTCTAAAACCCTAGTATTGTTTTGAAAAGTTCAAATCACACCCTTATGGTTTTATTTATTAATTAAGGTGTATAATTAAAAGAGATTTAATAAACCCATAAAGTTTTGGTTTACATTTAATTAAATTAAAAGTATAATTTATTAAATTAGACCACCTAGTATTTTAAAAGTGTAAAATATACCCTATACTATATATAACATTAAAAGTCTAGTATTAAATATGTATGAGTAAACAGTCAGTCTTATCGTTGGTAGGCCTCATTCACGAAGCTGGTCTATAAGGGGCGTTTAAGGAAATTGCCTATAAAATGGCGATTGAATGGGTATCTACTCTTACCCACCGCACTCGTGACTAGTGGAGGGTCGTTAGCCGAACGGGTAGGATAAGACAGAAACCTTCCATTATAAGTATAATGAAGTACAAAAGTAACTAAATTCTTTTACAAAATTCCCAATCTTAGTTACTTTAGGCAAAAGTGAATTGATGTAATTCAATGAAATTACACTTTGTGCCCTTGCGAAGACGTTAGTGGAGCGTGTGTGGTTAACCGGCACACTAAATGGTTCTAAGAAAAGGTAGTAAAGGGTGACTCATTGTTTGTCATAGTTCGGTGGAGCGTGTGTGGTTAACCAACACATCGAATAAGTGACTGTAACATTGGGCACCGTGTAAGTTTGCATGGTTATTCACACCCTGTTTTGTGATCCTCGGCATCCCAATCACAAATCGAGGGGCATATCGAGATTTAAACATGCCATTGAAATGTTCAATGAATCTCAAAAGATCTAGGAATTTTCAATAGATTTAAAACTTAAATTTCTTTTTCGTTTTTCATGGTGGAAATTGGTAAATTGTCATTTACCTACCTTCAAATATTCTATAACTAGATTACGACATCCCTCTTCTAGGTTGTGGAGTATTGTGTTGGATCCTAGCCTCGATGTTTCATTTGGGTGTCACATCGAGGATCCTAATCAACTTAACTTCAATTTTCTCCCGTTTTGTAGATGTCAAAGTATGACAACTATGGTCCTCCCAAATCCCGTGGAACAAGCTTTCCACATGAAGATAATATTCCATGATTCGATCGGGGAACAAGAGATCATGCGTCACTTCCTCCACCTCCTCCAATTGTTCTCCCTAACCCACTAGTTCGATGGCTTGAAAAGTTCAAGCTCACTCAAGCCCTTTTGGCAAGTAAGCATGGGAAACCTGTGTGTGTACACGTCTTAGAGATGAAGTCACACGTTGATAGGTTAAGGGTGTTGGGTGTCGAGATTTCATGTAAGTTGGCTATTGATTAGGTTCTTCAGTCGCTTCCTGAATCATATAGTGAGTTCATTAGAGAGTACTATATGATGGATCATGACGTGACCTTCATTGATTTGACCTATTTGCTTATAGCTGCTGAATCAGCAATGATTTGGCGAGCTGGTCGAGCAAATTTGTCTGGTGAATCAAACTCCCAAACTTCAATGGATTTTGAAAATGGTGACATTGGAGATCCAGAAAAGGTATATTCTGAGATAGTTCCTTGTGCCATTCTAAAAATAGTCCATTTGCTTCTATTGCCAAGAGAAGGGGCATTGGAGACGAAGTTGTCCTATTTACCTAAGAGATCTAAGAGATGGGAGAGTCAAAACGTATGGCTCTACTTTAGGTAAAATCCGTTAACTAACTCTTTTAAGTTCCTATTCTAGATTCTTAATACATGATGTGATAAGATTACATTTTAATGTTTTGTAGGATCGAAGAAAAGAAAGGAAGCTTATGGGAAGAAGTGAGCTGAATCTAATCGTGAAGAAATGGATTTCGATCGCATTGCTTGAAGATTAGATTCTTAAGCTACTACTTGGAGTTAAAATAGATTGCTTAAAATATGTAACAACATAGTTTTTCAGTTGAATTGCATTGTAAGGACAAATTTTTCCGCAATAATATAAATTTTGATTTTATATTATTTATTTATCCTTGCAATGGCGTTTGTAAGTTTCTATTATTAGCAATAATGGATTTGATTCTTAATTATGCTATTTGTGGAAAGGTCAAGAATTTACCAAATAGGGAAAGTTTCTCATCGCCCAAGTTTCAATTGGACAGAAACTTGGAATCATACAACTTGGTTGCATGATGAATGAGAAATTTCATATTTGGAAATTAGACTAATTCGTTGACAAAGTGTCAAGTGAAGGACTAGGAGATCGAGTACACAAGGTTGTGTGTTGATCAAGTCCACCACAAGAGTAACAAACATATTCGTCATGATTTACTAAGGTTAAGTAAATATGATTATACTTATGAGATTAAGTGTAATTCTCAGTTGATTGAAAGAGTTTCAATAAATAGCAGAACGAATAAAGAAGAATCAAGTAGGCAGAAAGATAAATGTTTCTCTATTCTAATAAGAAGGGAGAGTACCTTTTATTATGTTTTATGATAGGTCTTAATGATTAAGAACCATATCTCAATTGATCCTCTAAGTGAGTCTTAGTACAATTGTATGTCTAAGAAGAGGAATAATTTTTTTTTGAAGAAATGGTTAAATGAAGAAGTCAATCATACTTCGTTCCAATATCAAGTCTTAGAATTAAGATTGTGAATTGAGTGACAAGTCTAAAGAAGGTTTATAACATTCATCAAATGTGGAATTTGAAAAGGTTTTCTTATTCTTGCACATTTGAAATTGGAAAGTTGTGATGTCTTGGATAAGACAGAGACCAACTAGGACCAATTTTGTGAAGTGTTTTGATAAAAGCTACACTAACTCTTGAATATTTGTTTGTCGAGAAATGTTTATTGACAAAAGAATCTTATATGTCAAGGAATCATTGGGAGTCTTAATGGTCTTGAAAAGTTTCAAGAACTAATCAAGAATAAACCTTATCAATCATCACTAGCACACGACTTGAGGTTTATGACCTATCGTGTTAACATTATTTTGTTACTATGCCATTCTAATTGAGTTAATTATGCATGTGAGTTCTATGAGTTCTCATTTGAATGCATAAAAGGCAAGCACCTTGATCAATGAAAAGTACATTGATATGAAAGGGTGAGCTGCTTAAGTAATTGGAAAACATGGTGGGCACTCATGTTACCATAAGGCAAGAAATCAAGATTGAGATATTTCAGTCCATATGAGTTTGGATTTGTCGCAAACTTTGGTTTTGACAAATTCACATGGATAGGAACACACACACCATAAAATCTAAGTGTCATAAGATTCCCTCCTTCATGAAAATGACTGTGAGGAAATGCTTTCAATAAAAAAGATTTTAAGAAGATAGTGATTGTGAAAATTGTATTCTCGAATTCGATTATGGTAACGGTATCCCTTTCCATAATTCGAATTATGAGATTTGGCAATTAGTCTGAATTGTTTAGACACACATATGAGCTATCTAAGGCAAAAGTGTATAAGTTTAAGAAGCTTAGATAAAGGATTATCAAAGCATTAGGTATTAGAAATATGAACTTCAGAAATTCAATAAGTATTGTTTTCTGGAAGTTCAGTTCTTTTCTAAAATATGTCAAAGCTAGTGGGAGCATAAGTTTTATGCTTATACGATAATAATCATCATGATAGTGGGAGCATAAATGTTGTGCTTGTATGATTATTAAGGCAAGTATTGCAAGTTAACAATATTAATTATAGAAAACAAGAGTTATACTTTGCAAAGTCGTAAGGGTTGAAAAGTTGTTTTGCTATAATTAAGGGATAGAATATTGTACTTTGTTTCAAAATCTAAAGTGTAGATTGAGAAATTTTAATAAATTTAGTCAAAGGATACATAGTGTGTTCTTAAATTTCGATTATGATTACGGTATCCCTCTTCATAGTTCGAATTGTAAGAACGAGACACATAAAATATTATGGCAGAAGATTCATAAAGTATCATATCTTTATGTAAGACATTATGCATCGTGTCCCATACGCTTTGGGTATAGGATTGATTGCCGGTGCTATTATATTTGACCATTATAAAATTTTCCAAATGTCTAGCACCTTTAGAGGGAAAAAGGAATAGAATCGGTTTTGACTAAAATAATTAAACACCTATCAAAGGATGATCCAAAGCTCGCTAAGGATTGGTCGCTTGTGAGTAGTTGGAAGTATGGTATTGGATGAAATTATTATTAATAGATAAGATTCTATTAAGAATGAATTGTCATATGGAAAATATGGAAATGTTTCCATATTGGGAGTTGGATATTGAGAATCTATCTCTAGATTAGAAACTTTTTTGCAAGAAGGATGTTCAAAGGAATGTACTTTGAGTGAGAGACATCATATCTATAGAATTGTTTCTGATAGAGATTGGTCAAGTCTTGATGATTTTGAGCTATGACTTTACGAAAGAATCATTGCATAAAATGTTAGAGTCTAGCATAAGTAACAAGAATTTGATATTCTTATACTTATGATAAGGATTGGGAGTTGTGAAATGAGTATGATTGGAAATGTGTTCATTTGATCTATTTCACAAAGGAAGGACCGTAGGTAAACATTGTGTGCATGCTGAGAGCATGGGACAAGTGTAGTAATAATTCGAGTAAGAAGTTGATTACCCGAAACAACAAATAATGAGTAATCAATATGGTGATTAAATAAAATGTTTTATTTATTCCTAGAGTTTGGGGCCATATGAGATTAGTATTGTTCTTGTGTTTCACTTTGCATGTTTTGACTTCCTGAATAATTAAATTGGTTCAGAACAATCAAATTATTCGAACGGACCACAGTCGTTCATATGTTGGAAGTAGGTATGAATGAAGACTGTCGTGAATTAGTGTGTGGATTGTCTAAAGTGTATTAGACATAAGCAAATATTTGCTGCAACGTTCATGATTGCTTATGAATATGATTTGAGCATTAGATTAAACCCACGCTCACTTGATCATTTTATGGATTTTATCACGAGTGATTGGTGAGACGATAATATCTTATATTCTTGAAACCGAGATGTGTGAGTTGTATCTTGCGAATCGGTTACACATTGATAATATGTAAACGCACCAGTAAGTTGGTGTCATAAAACATATTGTTGTGTGTGATTCGGTGAGTGAGTACAAGCAAGCATTGAATCAAAGTTTATCCGTTCCTTTTATCCAAAGTAGGATAAAAGCGATATCTTTCGGCCCCTCAATGATTTAGTGATGGCAACTAAGCGCTTGACCAAGCCTGGACTAATTTGATGTGTTCAATTGTAGTCTGTTGTCAGTCGTCATAAATCGGAAATCGGGAAAACAGTATAGAGAGAATGATTTCAATCTATGTCTCAGTCTATACGATATCTAGAATGGAGGAATATATGATCCCTTATCTAAACGACGCGTATCTGATAAGATCAGAGTTGACAACGGCTTTTGAAAGCTACGATTGCGGATCAGGATCTGAAGTCATATGCATAATAGTTATTAGACTTGTCCAAGTGGGAGACTGTTGGATTAGTGTCTAAGTCCATAACTATTTTGGTATGTACATGAACCGATGGTGCATGGTCCTTTTGGGTTGCCTTCACCAAAGCAACTTGATAGGATGAATTATGGAGAGAGATGATTAATTATGATTTATTAATATATTATGAGAATAATATATTAAAGGAGAAATCATATTGTTTAATTAATATTAGTCAAGAATTAATAAGAATTAATTTTGTGGCTAAAAGACATTAATTAAATAAAAGGGACTAGAACTGTCAATTGTGTGATAGTTGAATCTTGGGCTAATGGACTCCATAGAGGATGGAGTGGATGAATTCTATGGGGAAACCCATTAGAAATTGTCCAAGGCCTCTAAGGAGGGAGTCCATGGCTTGCTTAGGGCCTAAGCAATTAAATTAGGGTTTCCTTGTTAGCTGACCCTAATAGCCTCACTATTTAAGGACCCTTAGGGCACCAAAAACATGGCCAACTAATTCCTTAGGGTTTCTACATGTTTTTGGGAGCCTCCTCTCTTATCATTCTTCATCCTCTTGCTCTTGGTGTTTGTGAGCCATTAGAGGAGTGACTCTTGTGACTCTAAGCTTTCTAAAGCCATTACAAGGAGGATTTGAGATTGTTTTTGCTACATAACTATCAAGGTAAGATCTAAACCCCATTCTTATGTTAATATGATTACTTGTATGCTAGATCTAGGGTTTATAACTTTGGATATTCAATTGCATGTACATTAGACGAACTATATCCAAAAGCTATTAGGGTTTGCATGTACACCATAGGAATGATGTTTTGCTCATAGCCCATCAGTAAATGGGTCGCAAGGCCCAATAAACATGACATGGGATATTGGGCTCAATATACACTTCAATGGGCCCTTAAGGCCCACTGACCATGTAACGTGAATATTAGGCCCAATAAAATTGTTATCGATGTATTTCGTCCTTTTGTTATTGTTTCATAGTTTGCTTTAGCCCGATGTTTACCGAATTGATTATAAAATGTCCCCTTTTTGTAAAAACGACGTTCTTGGCCAATAAGCCTCAAATTTTCAATTAAATCCCAAAGTTTTGTAAAAATAACACTTTAGTCCATAATTTATAAAAAATTGTAATTTCGTCCTAAATGTTGAGAAATTCACAGATTTAATCCAAAAATTTATATTTTGACATTAATGGCCCAGTTTTGCAAAAAATTACATTTTCAGCCCCTTGTTTGTAAAATTGACACTTTCGGCCCAATTTTGATAAAAGTTACATTTTTGGTCCAATTTAGAAATAAATGTTATTTTCACCCCTAAACTTGGTTTATTTACATTTATGACTCAAACTTTGGTCAAATAACATTTTTAATCCAAAACATTCATTTTATTCGCAAACTTGGGCCCAAAATCGTGAGGCCCAAATGTTTGGCCCATTAAGCTAAAAATTACATTTTTCCCCCGTTGGAAAGCATGTTTATCATAAAAATCCATTTTTATACAAGTAGGACCTGTTTGATCCTTATAAAAACATAAATGTCACTTTTTGCCCTTATCTTTTGTTTTCTTGACAATTTTGACCCTTAACAAGGTTTTTGCTTTGAATTTTTATATCTTACATATTAACACTTTTAACTTGATAATATGATGTATAAGGTGTCTTAGTTCATGGATCCTTACTCAATGTTACTTAACATATCAAGATTTGTTAAGATCTAACTCATTTTTACAAAATAAACTAAAAAATCACACAAGACATGCATATAACACATAGATCTACACATTTTACTTGTATTCTCAACCAAAAATCATTTAAAACTGAAAACAAGGGGGTATGTACTCACCTTCGCATGATCTTTTGGTTTTTGAAGAAGAGGTGAAGAGATGTTTGGTCATAGCAAGCTCCTTGAGTGGATTTTGAGTTTAAGGAGTTTCTAAGAGTGTGATCATGGAATAAAGCTATGTAAAAAGGAGTTCTTGATGTTAAAATGAAAGAAGATGTTTGTGTTTGATAATAACTTACCAATGATTGTGATTGTGGTGAAAAATCCCATTGGAAACACCTTAAATCTCGAAATTTTGAGGAATGAAGGAAGAGTTGTTTTTGAGAGCTTGAGAGAGTTTGAAGGAAATTTGAAGATATGTGTGTGTGTGTGTGTTTACCTTCAGCCAAGAGTAGAAGAGGAGGGGAAGGAGAAGGGTGTGCATGGATATATGAGACTTGTCTAGAGGTATGTGATGCATTAAGCTTGGTTATCCTTTAAACAAAAGTGATGTGTCATGGTTTAGATTAATTAGCCATTTCTCTCATTTTTTTTATTTTACTTGGGCCGAAAATGGGCTAAAGAGAAGGGAGGTAGATTAGCTTGGCCCATTTCTATCCTTGATTCGAAATTATGAGGACCAATAATTTCTTTTTGGCCCAACGGGCTCATTAGATGGTTCACAACCCAAAATGGGATAAAAGAACGGATTTATGGCTTACTAGGGTTAATTGGATTAGTTATGACCCAGTAGGGCCCATTAGGGTTACAATGAATCTTTCTAGGCCCTAATGGTCCAAAATGTTATAGATTTGTGAATTGGGTCCATTTTGAATCCAAATAGGGCTTCCAAGCCCAATGTAGTTGAATTGAATGCTTATTGGTCCATTAGGCCCAATAAGGAAATCCTAGTCCAATATGGACTTAAACCGGGATTCTTAGGGTTTTTAGACTCTTTGTTGAACATGAAACGTGAATTTAAATGAGCACTGAGTGATATTTACTTAGAGTATATGTTTTACAATAGTTGACTGGTTACACGAGAATAGATTTTCCTAGCTAAAATGCTAGTTATGACATATTGCCTCTGGAGTAGATCAAAATCCCTCCTTTAACACAAAGGACTCAAAAAGTACACAAAAAGCTCCATGACCTATATCGCACATATAAGAGCATAAAGATGTAAGCTTTTTTTTTTTCAAAAAGGACGCAAATATGGAGACGATCTTGGATCCACAAGCTCAAGAAATCCCCTCAAGCGTTCCTCTTCTTCTTCTCCTTCACAAACCACCAACAAACACTCTTCAAGCTCAAAAATCAACAATTGACTCTAGGGTTTCGCTTTCTGGGACAAGGAGAGGTGGAGGATGGTTAAATATGTCCAAATAATGAGGTTTAAATAGGGTGCTAACCCTATAAATTAGGGTTTTCATCTGGCTGGAGTACGCCCCGCATACTCCTAGTACACCCAGCGTACTCCATGAAGTGTCGCGATCATTTTAGCCTAGTACGCCCTGCGTACATGGCTTAGCCATTTATCTACCAACTTACGGAGGCCATAACTTCTTTGTTCTAAGTCCTATTTCAATGATACTTATATCCACGGAAAGGTAACAAGAAGCTCTACACTCCTATCAACTCATCCTTGCCTTAGAATTTCCTGGAAAAAAATCCAAAATTCATAAAAACCCGAACTAACACTTTACCGATATAACCCTTGGCTCCAAAACTCAAACCAAACCCTCGGATCATGTAGATTACATTACCTAAGCCCAAATGGGCCTAAATCTCTCTTCCCAAAGGCCCTAAGCCTTGTGATAATTCATAAATGGGTCACAACTCCAAATTAGGAAAGAATTCAGAGCAGGGTGTTACACTACTATAGTTTTAGTTTATTTTGATTTTGTGCATTAAAAATTTCCTTTAACTTTGATTTTACCAAAGAAGTATACATTGCACATTTTTATACTAACATTGCCTACATGTTTTTCTCTATCGATAGTGATCCTATCCGATTTACTTCTTTTGAAAGGATCAGTGTGTCGTTCCTTGAATGCATCACCCTCCTTGTGGAGCTAGTTGACGCTGACTCTACATCTTTTCTTCAGCACTAATTACTCTCTTAGTATGTTGATGCCCATGTTGATTGATTAGTTGCATCATATTGATGAGACCAATTAGGAGAGAACTGTGTCACTAAGTGTTCTTCAAGTCATATATCTCTTCCTTCTTGAAGATCCTAAATTTGTTGAAATGGATTGAGGTCAAGTTAGGTAACCTAGTACATCTATTTTCATAGATGCTGTCACTACAACACCAACGCCCTTCATAAATCCAGAGGCGTCATCAACACGACAACGGTCCCACTTTCTCTTCCTTCATGAATCACAATGAGTGGAACCTTCGGGTTTTGTCTTTGGTGACTTTTATTACTCGAAGGTTACAAAGATTGGATCCTTTTAACTCGTTGGTTATAAAGACTAGTTCATGATTTTCCATTGTTCTTGGTGAACATGAAACTTGGAATCAATATGCAACATGTCAACGATTAAAGGTATTCTCTCTCTCTCTCTCTCTCTCTCCCTCTCTCTCTCTATCTCTTTGTTTACTATGAATTGTGTTTTTGATTGGTATATTTGATTTTGTTTGCTTTCTTTTATATACAAGTGTTGAAGGGCAAATATGTCGGAAAATGGAAGTACATTATGACCATTCAATTCAAAAGATTTGGTGGATCAAGTCTTTATCATCTTTTTGCAAAAGTTGCACATATTTCGCTTTTAGTATATTTCGTCGTTTGACTATTTTTTTTGTTGTATTCTTATACTATTTATTTTTCTATCCTATACCATATTAAATGAATTTATGCTGAACTTTATAATTCAGGACTTCAACTTAACTCTAGTATATGAAAGTTAAACCACTTTTTGTAAATGAGTTAACACCGTTTATGATTCACACTGATTCCACCTCAGCGTGACTAACAATCCATTCTTTCCTCAATATCTTATTAATAAAAGTTGACGATTCTCTATGATATACCACACATTAATAAAAGTCTGAAACTCTGTGCCGATGGTTACTCTATGTACCGTAGGCTATCACACACACCAACCCATTCTTGACCTTTGTTGACGTATCCCACCGGGAATCCGTCAAAGATAATGGAACCACTAGTTCAACAGACGAACGACCAAGGAGCAACTCATGAATAACGTCGGGTCGTTGCCCTCTCCTTCGAGACCAAGTATTTGTTCCTTGGTGCCCAAGCGCCAAGGCTAACATTGAAGACAAAACAGTACAAAGAGTTCCCCAGAGCGACAGGTGTAGTGCTCTGGACGCCACTTCTGGCAGAGTCTGCACCAATAGCGAACAACCACCCATGGAACACAATCCTCCAATCGAAAGCCATCAGCCCCTGCCAAACCTGAAAAGGTAGAAGATATGTCGGGGATATGTTCCTCTATCCACTAGTATGAAAGGAACCTTTCTCCCCCAAGAGAAGGGGCCATGATCCAAAACCCTTTAACACTATCTTTACGCTTTTAACCCAATATATCTCAGACCCTCACTGAATTGATCGTCGGAGCCTCGTTCCAGGACAACCTTCTGGACGACGACTGACGGTCTCATCTTTTTTGTTGTGATCCAAACGCTCTTCATTTCCACCCTAAGAAAGATGGAGTTAAGCCGGTGACATATCACAACAGTTGGTGCCATACGGGCTTGCACTTAGTCGTGCAAAACCCACTCGTCAACAGTAGGTGCTAGAAATGACGGACAAAGGACCGGAGTGGAAAGAAGGTGACACCACTAGCCCGGTTCAACCAATGCATTCCATCGACGAAAGTAGTCCGTCGACATTGGAAGGACATCCTCTAGCACAAAAACCAATAATGCTGTTAGTCGGCTCCGTGGCGGAGTTCATCGCTAGTTTATGGCGACCGACACCCGCCGCAACGACACATCTAGCCACGATGACCACCATGACGCCCCAAAGGGCACCGACCACACAATCACAACAAGCAACTTGCTAGTAGCCATCCACATGGCAGGCAGGGACCAACACCTGGTGCCTGAGCACCATCCCATCCGATGTACAACAAATTCTTGCAGGTCACATGTCTTCCCCGATGGCCACCATGTCGGACCTCCTGCTATTCGCACAACAACTAGCGCTCAACCCATACTCCTACTACTACTACTACGAAGGCATGTACCCCCCAACATAGCCGCAAAATAACAATAGTAAAGACACACCTGTGCATGGGTATAGTCACACACCATGGGACCAACGAAATTGAGCTGACAGTCAAATCAGCTAGTACATGCATACCCCCACACAAGCAGTGTATGTTCCACAAACGTAGAGGCACAACCACGTGTACTATTACAGATATGGTCAAGGGTACTCCATCCCCTATCACATACCACACGCAATGGCCAGTGGAGCACCTTCATATCCACACATGCATGACTCAATACCAAGCATTAGCTCGATATTTTTGTAGGAGCTCTTGCAGTACAAAATACCACATTCCGCCATGATCCTAAATATCCCAAAATACAACGGCACGACATATCCCGACGAACACATAGCACTTATGAACGGACGATGACATCGCTCCGCATAGACAAGAGGTTCACCTGCACCTAATTCCCGGTCACACTATCAAGAAATGGCAGCAAGTGGTTCATGGTGTTACGATTGGGAAGCATCTCTAGCTTCGAAAAATAAAGACATCTATTCGTCCACAATTTCATGCAGTTGAGAAAAGTCAAAGGAGATGCCAACTCGATCATGGCATAAAAGGAAAAGGAGTGAGAGTCCATCCGATCATATTATGACCGATTTACCTTAGCAACTTTAAGCGTTCTAGTATAACACGCATAAAATTGGAGCAAATTTAAAACTTATTAAATCATTTGAAACCATTCAATTGTTACTATTTGTTTTCAAAAGAGTTTATACATCAGAGTTCCCAGAAATTCATAATCGTCAATCGAGGAAGTGTACGGCCACGCCTTCGCCTACCTGCGACCATCTGCTGAACCTGAAACAATAAACTGAAACTATAAGCCTGAAAGTTTAGTGAGTTCCCCCAAACTACCGACACACATACAATCCACAACAATACCAACAATATCATAACATAACAAACTGCACAACATGAAATGTGTCCACAACTTAACAGATTGGATTACCCCCTGGCCCACAATGTGAGTCTGGATTGCTTCCGGCCCACAACTCACATCTGGCTTGCCAACGAGCCCACAGTACGAGCCTCCCTTAGCCCGTAACTGGAATGCTCTCGGGTTTGTTGGATTACCACACGAAAAACTCTCACCTCAACGCATCCCACATAACATATTAACATATAATGACATAACTACTGAGCATGCGAATAACATATAATAACACTGGTAGTCCTATAGGCCTACCTAACTGGCATAACCACTAGCATGCAACACTAACTCACACTCAACATCTAACACTGTTAGGATAACATATCCAATGGGCCGACCTTGGTGCCTTAGACCCCTTAGTATAGTGAGGATAACTCACCTTGAAATGCCGGACTGAACCACAAAATCACACTCCTGAAACACTGCCCCAAACTCCAACACCTATAACCATCAATGATCCAATTCATAAATATTCGCGTACCAATTATCCTGAAAAGTCAAAGCAATCAATCCTTGGTCAAAGTCAAATTCAACTATCAAGGTCAACAGTCCATGTTGACCTCAACTCGTCGAGTACCCTCAGCTACTCGCCAAGTTCCTTGCATAACTTGCTAACTCGCCGAGTCACCAAGCCACTCGCCGAGCCCAAGGTAATCTTCATCGAACTCGCCGAGTTGTTCATCCAACTCGTCGAGTTCATGACCATCTTCACATGACTTGCCGAGTCAACCATGTAAATCGCTGAGCCCCTTTAGTCCTTCATCCATACAGATGCTTTCTAAGCCATGCCAAGGCTCCATACTACATATCCAAGTTCCCATGGCATGCTTATCACATAAAGTTGCAAACTTACATGCATGCAAGGCTCTAATGACTGAAAATGCCAAAACCAAACATGAAATGGGGTTTTACACTTAAGGAGGGGTTCATACTTGCCAAAGCTGATAGCTTTATGGATTTAGAGACCAAGGAGAGTTCAGATCTGAAGTTATAACTTCAGACATGAGCTCATACCCAAAAATAGCTTCACAATATGCTAGAAAAGCCCAAAACTTTAACCAATGAGATCTAGAATGAAATGAGGTCAAGGTAACGACTTGATACCTTCCAGGAGATGCAATCTAAGGTAGTTATCAGATCCCCACAAGTCCTTTGCTCCTAGTCACTTGCTCTTCAAGTTTTTCTTACAAAGGTACACCATCCAAAACTTTAAGACACACAAATAGAGCACACTCACACGAATTAGGGTTTCTGGAATCTCAACAGGCTGCAAAGGTACTAAGGGAGGCTACAGGTCCCTTAAATAGGGTGCCAAAACCCGGAAACTATGGTTTCACCCTCCAGCTCCAACTCGTTGAGTCACTCTTCCGACTCGGCGAGTTGGTCACTTAACCACGTGGCCCAAACCCGCTGCTACTCGACAAGTCAAGCAACCAACTCGTCAAGTAGACCTTGAATTTATGAGAATTATAACCATAAATTGGTATTTGAGAATCGGGGCATTACAATTCTCCCCCACTTGAACTAGATTTCATCCTCGAAGTCAGTTGCAGTGAACATCCTCGGATCGTGTTCCCGCACTCTGCCTCCGGCTCCCACGCCCACTCGGACCCTCTTTGGTGATCCCACTGTACCCTCACCAAAGGTACCTCCTTGTCCCGCAGAACCCTCCTCCTGCTCTCCAGAATGGCCACATGCCTCTCCACAAAATCCAGGTGCTAATCATCTTGAATGTCATCCAACGATACTACCGCCTCCTGATCCTTGACACACTTTCGCAAGTGCGAATCATGAAAGGTGATGTGAATCCCAATCGGACCTTTTCATAAGGTATATCCTTCATGCCACCTTGCCAACTTGACAAGAATCCTGATGGTCCAAAGTATCAGAAACCCACTTCCCTTTTTTCCTAGAGTGAACCCTCTTCGCTGATATGATAATGCATCCCTCAGTTCTCAGAATTTCATACATAATTAATCCACTAATGAATACAAACACTCATGCCTATCCCAAACAGCCTCGGGTTGGAATACCAGGCGAGCCTATGACGACTCCAATCACCCCTAGGAGGGAATACCCACGTATCCCTCACATGTTTGGCCCAATCAACCCCCGGGTTGGAATACCAAACATATCAGATCCAGTCCATCATAGGGTCCGGTCATCCTCAGGATGGAATACCCTAGATTGGAAAACCTTCATGAACATAACTCAGGTCTACTCATAATCAAAGAGCCAAGGATCTATCCTTGCATCTCATCCACCTTCCTCAGATTCGTTATAACCGAGTGCAACTCCCATGAATCATCAACAATACATCTAACCTGAACGCGCTCCTACAACAGACATAGCCAACACAATCTCTATGCCCACATCCTATGACTGGAATACCTTTATGCGGTCCTCGGCATAGGTCTGGATTGCCTTTGAGCCCATAGCATGAGTCTGGTATGCCCTCCTCGGCCCTCAGCTCATGACTGGAATGCTCTCGATGACCGATCGACACTACTGTCGTCACTTCAGTTGCCAACAATTCGACCCTGCGGATATCCACTTTCCTCCGCCACTCAAAGGGCCTAATCGACGTTCCTCTCATCAACGATCAACATTATGATACAAAAAAATACTACCACACATGAATCCCAACACATAAACCCACTTCAACTCTTCCTGCTACCATATGCCATTTCTCAAGCGATGTCGAACCTCCTTGGTCTCAACTTGTCTGCCCACAACCCGAACATCGGACACCTCACCGATTACTAAACCAAAACACACGCACAAACGACAGTTCCACATGTCTTCCCGAAAAGAAACCGACTGGCTGGACCTGCTTCCATGCCCTGCCACAAACTCCTACCAACATAATGAATGTTACATGACCCATGTTAGCCTCACATCCTACCTGGTCTTTAGTGACCCATCTTCTCCTTACTTCAGACATGCTATGGCTCCATCACAGATGAAACCAACACAAGACAGATCACAATAACTCAAACCATTATCAACATACCTACCACTACCGGCTAACCAGTACGACACTCCTATCTAACCCATATTACCCCCTTCAGGTTAGAATACCAACATGTCTAATCAGTTCAACTATCGAGTCGAAATTATCAGGGTTTGTTGGCCTACCACATCAACCCCACCGCTCATTTCGAGCCTCCGTGCCTACGACTTATAGTCGGCCCACCGGGTATGTTAGCCTACTACATAGAGCAGGACCGCCTCAACCCTATCCAAATACCATATACGATCATGAGAAAGATCTACCCTGGTTCCTAGAACCTGAACGACAAGATATTCTAATCCCAAACCTTCTTAAAACTGATGAATACCCATTCGGATCCATTCTCAGTCCCTAACTGGAGTATTACGCGATCCAAGAAGATGAAACCTCATAGACACTCCGATCTGATAAGACCACCAAGATCCTTTGAACTTCGTCCGACCACTAATAACAACTTCCGATCAACCAAAATACACCGGAGTCCTCAACCTACTCCAACAACATGTTCAATAATTTGAAGAAACCTATTGTTTACTATAGCATAGCAGCCTACTCAACACCCGAACATAGATCTACAAACATATACAGAGTCTTCATCATGACTGGACCGCCCTACCATGAATTCTGTCTATTTGGACCACTCTCAAAACCTTCAGCATGTCTGGAGCATTCTCCGAGCCTTCGGTCTGACAGGACCGTTCTCCGAGCCTTCGGTCTGACCAATACGCCCCACTTGCCTTCAGTTTATCCGGATTGACCTAAACTGTTGAGCATCTCCCTGGACCACCCCTTCTGATGCTCTCTCCCATGCATCATGTTCCCACCCATTTGGGGTTTCGAACTCCTGATCTACTCTGTGGACTATATCCCCAACCTAACCCTAGGCCTCATGTCGATCGTCCACCCTCTTGGAAATCCATGGTGTGTTCCCTGACACGCGTGTCCACCACTATGCTAAATAACCCACACTCCCATGCTGAATGCACTGCTGAGACCTGGCAGCTAACAAAACCCTCAATCTATCAATAAAAAAACCCTCAGAGTCGAGCACGCCCTCGACCGAATACTCGAACTGAGCTCGATTCTTGACTTGAACTCCAACCTGGTTCCCTAACTTTTGCTATCAAGCACCAAAAGACGTGTTCTTATGCAGGGGAGTTCTGCCGAACCCCCAATCAACACAACCCTCAAACCAAGCAGCCACTAGGGCCTCCATTCTCCCTATCGGGTTATGAAACTTATCCCCATTTCAAAACCTCTCCCACTTCAACATCTCAGGGCAATACTCCCCCACTTAGATTCGACTAAGGCTTCACAATACATGAAAATCGGAGGATCCTCAATCCTTTTCACTTCCCAACGATCGATCCGATGACAACCAACTCTTTCCTACTAGTGCTCCATTGCTAGATGATCCCAATTGATCACACACTTCTAAGAACCAGGTGAACACTTCCTAAATCCCACACTCACATCCTAAAGACCACAAGATAGATGCTCCAACTAATACCTCGGCAACGAGTTACTTCTCTTGGCGCTATATTTCGTCAATCACTAACAGTTGTTAACCATTGAATCCTTACAATGCCGAATAACCCTTCTGTGGGACCCTATCTGTAGGCCTCCACATAATACCCCTTTTCCAAAGGTGTTCCAAACAATCTTTCTGCTCTCGGGCTCTAAAAATCATTCTCTTTAGGGTTCGCACCCTGACTCACTTACCTGCTCAACGCCCACAACTGAACTGTAGTAGCTAAAACAACCTCTGCCCTAAACCGGGCTAAAAACTACTCCCCAAAAATAGTCTACAATCCCAAAAGTGCAATAGATCGCACAATCAATCCTTTCCGTTCGATATAAGAGATCCAAGGCAAACCAGCCTCACAAGTACTTATGCTACGTCGACCGTTCTGTGCTCATCGGCGTTGAAATAATGTTTCCTGTTCCTGCAACCAACTAACCCTAAGCTGAAATACAACCTGATCCTGGGTCACAAGTCCGCTCACTCCTTCGAGCTCGAAAAACTAAGAGGGCACATTCCCCTTCGAGCTGAAAAAACCCCAACTGAATATAATGATCACTCCTTTCAGGTGTTCCCGCGACTCACATTCTAGCCTCGAGCTAAACCCCTGAGCCTCAAATATAGAAATCCACATGCTAGTCTCTCTCACCCAACCCGCAAAAATATAACGAGTACATATCATCCTCCTGATCCCAAATAACTACAACCCTCTGCTTAACAGATATGTCCTAGACCTAGGAAGCTGGACCAGCTCCTCCTCTTGCCTTCTTTACGACCGTTTAAGCTATTGCGGTAACCGTCTCGACAATGGATGCAGAGTGCTCGTCGAAATACACAACCATGGCGGTCTTAATAGACCCGACATCTCCGGAAATTGCCCTCGGACAATCTTGATCACCTACTCCCGGATGATCTCACTAACACGATCCCCTGAAAATGCTGGCCTATCATGGTTGCCCGCTCCCGCTCCTAATTTGGATCCGGTCTCAAGACGTCTCGAATATTCCATACCATAATCAGGACCCGACTCCCAACTCAACCCTAGGGGTTGTGACTTCCTTGATACACGTATGGGTCATGTGCTTTTAGTAGTATGGGCCCTGTCACACCCCAAAACCATTAACGGCGGAAACGTTATGGGGCAGAGGATGTCATGTACATTATCACAACAATGAATATTAGTAAACAAGCAACAACATCATCCATTGCATTAATAATATAATTTCATACATGTGTGTTCTGTCAAGTTATATAGACACCAAAATATACATAGCAAAATAAAAGACGAGTCTTGAACGAACTCCATCTTCTCAAAACCTGGCACCTGTACCTGTCTATTGGTGACCTGAGAATACAAGTTATTTTTAAAGCGAGTATCAGCTTAAAGCTGGTGAGATCATAAGTATATTAATGTCTGTGTTTGTATGAAAGCATTTGTAAGATGTTTTGTACAATGTTTTGTAAAATGTTTGAACTCTCCTAGAAAACCCTAAGTTTCCTACTAATGGTAGCCTTCTACCAAGGTATCTAGTGTCTGTATGTATGTCTCTTGTAAGAGTGTGTATTTTCCCAAATCTGACTATCATTAACCAAAAATATAGTTTTTGCATTAGTGTGCATCGTGTGAATATTCACGAAGTGAATGTAATGGGAAAATATCATAATACTGTAGTATTTGTAATAAGTGACTATTGCTATACTAACTACCTTAAAAAAAGGCATTTAAAGTAACATGTGATCGACCTGTATCCTGCTACTGACTCTAGTAAAACGACGATGTAAGACGCCGTAAGAAATGACATTTGGCACCCGTAGACTTGCAAGTCCCACTATAGCGAGCAGCAAGGTGTAGGATAGTCAATCCAATATAGATCTATATACAAACTCATACGCTCCCCAATTAAGGAGATTCTAGATACAAAAACGGTCATGGCAGGTAGTGCCATGCCCCCTTTAACGGTTCACATAACTGCATAAATGTACATTTAATGAATGTGCTAACTGTAAAGTGTACTCTTTCTCTGTCTAGCCTGTATGTACTGTAATGTTCTGCATGTGCTACCTGTAATGTGTGTTCTCTCTCTATCTAGCATGTATAGTAATGTACTGTGTGTACTACTCGTATTGACTCATGAATGAACTGACTCATTGTATGTTTCATTGTTCTAGTAATAGTATTAGTATCTTCCTGTGCTACCCCTATGGTAGCTTACTAGTAATGTATGATCATGTTTGTGAAACCCTTGCTACCCAAAGGTATGGAACTGGTTGAAAGAACTTTTATGTCTATGTATACATAATATATAACTAATATTTAGACGACCTTCGGACGGATAACAGATACCCTAAAGCCACATCCCAACGAGGAAAAGGAGATAAAGCGAGCTGGCCTTCCTAAGCCCATTAAACATTGCTTATATAACTATACATACATAGGCATGCATTTGATAATAAGTATAAAAGAGTTTAAGTAAAAGTATTTGATAAGTAAAAGAGTTGGCAAAGTAGTTATTAATCACATGTGATTGATATAATAACTATAAGTATTCAACTTGTATTCCCCCCATAAAAGCATTTTAAAACATTTAAACCATTGATTAAGGGGTATGAACTCACCTGTAGTGAGTGGTACGGATGAACTGAAGATGTAGGATTGCTAGGTGACAAGTGAAGACTTGAACACACTCTATGATCCTAGTTAACACATAATATCACACACACACACACACACACATATATATATATATATATATCCAATTAGTATTTAAAGAGCTAATAAATAAAGTCAAGACACCCTAGGACATGCTAAACACCTTATATAACTGTTATAAGTCCCAAGGATCACATCTAAGTGTTGTAGGGAAAGGCTAGTGTGCTTGGGGTTCAAGGAAAACTCAATCATGGAGTTTACGGTTTTGTGGTCACTAACAAAAGAGTTTACGGTCATAAACCCTTGAGTTTACAGTCGTAAGCTCATACACTTTTGACCATTTGATTGTTTGAAGCCTTAAAAGTCCCTCGAAGCTTTTTTACTTGAAGTATGTGACTATGGAAGGAACTCGGGCACCATTTCACTCCTATTTGGAGTTTACGGTGCCTAAACCATTTTCCTTTGAGTTTACTACCGTAAACTCATATGTTTTATGGTATTTTGGGGGTTTTCAAGTCCTTAGTTCATCAAGGAATGGATCCATGTTAGTTACTAAGGCATAGGAAGGGACTAAGCACACTTTGGCACCTTTACTTGGTGTTTACGGTTCAAGAACTTCTTGAACCGTGAACACCGTGTTCTTGGTGTTCTTGGGACATTTTCTTGATGTAAATATGTATAACAAGCTTTATAAGACTCTAGGATAGAAGTACTTACTATATGGAAGCTTGAAATGAGCTAAAAGTCCAAGAACACTAGCATGTGTTCTTGGTGAAAAAGGAAGAATCAACCTTTTTGGAATGATTTCATGGTTAGAAGAGTGTTAAAACACTAGATTAAGCCATATAATCACTTAAGAAAGCTAGAATCACTTACTAGTTTGAAGATCTTGAAAATCTTTTGGATGATACTTGAGAGAGAAATAGGTTTGGATCTTGAGTTTTTGGAAAAAGTGTAAATAATGACAAATTCTCATATATATATACTCCCAAATCTAGGGTTTTTGGCTGAAAATATTTTATTCAGGCAGTAAAATCTAATTTCTTAGATTTTTGGAATAACAGTGTTGCACAATAACCCTAGTGTATCATCTCTCCTGATATCTCTAAACTGTGAATCCTGAAATACTCAAACTTAATCTAAAAAGTCTGAAAATTAACAGCAACTATTTTGACTTCTATTGACTTGATATGTTTGTACAGAATAGAAATTTCGGGTTGTCACAGGCCCATACTACCTTCCACACCTACCCATATTTGTCTCAAGTATCACCACAACACCCTACCATGTATATATATATATATATATATATATATAGGGAGCGATAAATCTTCACTCCTAGAGGAATGCTAAATATCTCATAACTGGCCTCCGGGCCTCTCACTACCCACCCATCCATGAAGCTTCCACCAACCCCAGCAACACTAGTGTATGCTAGCCATACATAACGCTGGACCCTATAGACTTCAAATATCCCATCTTACCCTAAGTCCTAATCAATAAGAATAGAACATAAGGCCAGATCAAACATTCTCAGGCTATAAGAGCTTAATTATATACAACTGTGATGCATACACAAGTAACAACAGTAATAATGTTAATCTCATATAAGGAAAACCCTAGGCTAACAAGCATCATGTAATAATGCAATTTTATCATGCAATTCCTAAAGATCCCTAGCCTAGTACTAGCATGTTGTTCTAACATGTCACAATATCAAATAACCGTTTGGTATTTTGGGGTCTACTTACTGGCTCCGGATGATCGTACACTTCGCATCCTCTTTTACTTATTTTGAAAACCATTTAAAAATCATTTTGAAAAATCTTTCCTTAATTTGAGATTGGATTCACACGGCTGTTCCTCCAATTCACTCGAACCAAGGCTCTGATACCAACTTATAACACCCATAAAATTCGAGCAAATTTAAAACTTTTTAAATCATTTGAAACCATTTAATTTTTATAGTTTGTTTTCAAAAGAGTTAATACATCATAGTTCCCAGAAATTCATAATCGTCAATCGAGGAAGTGTATGCTCACGCCTTCGCCTACCCGTGGCCATCTGCTGAACCTAAAACAATAAACTGAAACTATAAGCTCGAAAGCTGAGTGAGTTACCCCTAAAATACCGATACACATACAATCCAAAACAATACCAACAATATCATAACATAACAAACTACACAACATGTAATGGGTCCATAACTTAACAGACTGGATTACCCCCTGGCCCACAGTGTGAGTCTGGATTGCTTTCGGGCCACAACTCACATTTGGCTTGCCATCGAGCCCACTGTTAGGTCCTAAATATGTGGGATCTATCTTATGATCAATCAACTTGTAACATACGGATTCCCAGGTATGTTATTTTATTCTTTTGTTTTTGGAGGTTGTGAGGGGACTCGGCGAGTTGGTGCTTAGACTCGCCGAGTAGGGTCACGAATTCTTATCTGGGTTCATGGCTGGACTCGGCGAGTTGGTGCTTAGACTCGCCGAGTAGGGTCGCAGATTCTTATCCGAGTTCATGGCTGGACTCGGCGAGTTCATGAGGTAGACTCGGCGAGTCCACGCTGTTTAATGAAACCCTAATTTCCTGGGTTTGGGACCTATTTAAAGGCCCTTAGGGCCGTCATTTGCGGCTACCAAACCCCAGAGAGAAACCCTAAAGGAGCTAGAGCATTTGTGAGAGGATAGGAGCCATTTCTTGATCTTTGTGGTTGATTCTTGCAAGAAAGAGGTGTTTCCAGCTTAAAGGAGACCAAGGAGGTTGTGCATCTATGGATTTCGAGCAAGAGACTTCATCTTTGAGGTATTATATCTCCCTTTTATCTATTTTGTGGAAGGAATCCATAGATGTAGAGTTTTATGACCTTTATTGGGAGAAGATTGTGAGGTTATGGCCCTATTCACTTTGATACTTCAGATTTGGACCCATAGTGGTCTATAGAGCTTATCTCAGCTTGATTTATGTTGAGATATGGAGGTGTTGAGCTAAGGATGTTATTTTTGGGGCTAAATCATCAAGTGAAGCCTCCTAGACGTCCCATGAGTGTCATGATTCGAACTTTACGTGTTTATCAGACTTGGGAAGGTCAGATCTATGGATTCAAGGAACAAATCTGAACTTAGGAGGCCATTTGAGTTTGTGCATGGCATGAACTCGCCGAGTGCAAGGGCAGACTCGACGAGTAGGGTTAGGGTTTCCCGTGAATCACTCAGTGAGTGGACTTGCCGAGTTGGGGGAATAACTCAGTGATTCAGGGGGGATTAGAGGACTGGAGTTCAAAGAGGAACTTACCGAGTTGATCTTGAGACTCGACGAGTTGAGTCGGGGTGGCCCCGCGATTCATGCCAGGTGTGACTCGTCGAGCAAGGGGAGGAAATCGACGTGCCAAACGGGACTAAAGAGTTAGTGGACACATGTAGACTCGCCGAGTCGCCCAAGTGCACTCGACGAGTCGGGTCAAAGTTTGACCAATTGACTTTTGTTGACTTCTAGGATTTGGTCAACATTGTGGTCTTTGGGCAAAGAGGGGTAAAATGGTCTTTTGCCCTTCTGAGGGTGCCAAGAGAGGGTTGAGTCTAGTCTCGAGAGATATATTTATGAGAATATTAACTCTATGTGATTAGGTGGAGGCTAGATCGTATTTCTACCGAGTCAGTGATTTACCGAGACAACTAAGGTGAGTCTTCTCACTACACGGTACCTGGAAGGGTACCTATGTGTGACCGGAAGGTCTGGTATGCTATGAGACATATGCATTGTATTCTATGAGTTGCCTGTTTTGTATGCGCTATGTATGTGATATGGATGCTATGCTTGATATGGGCCGGAGGGTATTATGATGTGGACCGGAAGGTTAGGTAATAATGGACCGGAAGATCGACACGGAAGGTTTACCGGGTTGGGACGGAAGTCCCCTGAGACACATGGACCGGAAGGTCGTGTGGAGTTTGGCCTGGAAAGGCGTATGTGTGTAAGTGGTATATTGGGGAACTCACTACGCTTCTTGCTTACAGTGTGATGTGTAATGTGTTTAAGGTACTAGTGAGGACCGTGGGAAGGCGCCGACATGACTCGTACACACACACATAGGAGGACTGGATATGTTTGATCTTAGGATTTGATATGTTTTGTATTATGACCATGTTACATTGGATTTTATGGTTTTTCTTAAATGAAATTATGTTTTAAAGAAATGAAAAATTGTTTTGAAAATTTACGTTGTTACACAACTACAATAGAAATGAAGAAGAAGAAGATTAAACAACCAAGCTTGCATACAATTCAACTATGAAATGTCGGATACAACTTGGATGGACCGAAAACCTACTGGAAGCAACTACTACTTCTGACAACCTGACAACAATATATAGTAACACACATCAGACCGAAAACATGTTTTCGGTCAAATCCTGACCGAAAACCTACCTAGACCGAAAATCAAACAAACACAAAAGATTTCCAAAACACATAATAACAATCCTAAACCATCCATGCATTAATGCCTAGCGCAAACCAAAAATATTGGCCCTTCAATCTCCCCCTTGGTTTGGGGCTAGCATGATTCAGTCTTTATCAACCACAAGCACATCTGACGTTCCCATAGCTCCATACCGCATCTCCTTATGTATAATGTCAGCAACCATGGTTGTGTATTCCTTAGCAGCAGGCTCAAAAATATCTTTAGCCACCTTGATCTGATGAATAGAAAGTTGATGTATATCCCACTTTCCAAATTGTAGAAAATGTTTTTCATCATATAAACGAATACATCCATGTTTAAGTTTGATGACAACAGAAGTGTAGTTTCATCAAACACCCAGTATAACATGGATTCTAGAGATCCATCTGGATGATTTTGAAGAATAGGAATCTGCTTTACTTGATTGGTTGCGGGCCACGTCACAGATCGAAATGGCTGATTGGTTTTGGGATCTATGACATTGGGGTAAATCTTGATGATAGACGACGATGTTTTCATAGAGGGAAAGCCCTTTGCCACTTGACCTTCTAAAAGCAACCTGAATTGTGTTGCCTTGGGTTCATTTGTTGGATTTGAAAACGGGTCTTTAGACAATTCCGTAAGATCAACCCTGGTCCAAGAATTGAAATCGTGAGCATCTTTATTGTGACAACCCGATATTTAGACTCTATGTAATGACCTAAAAAGTCAAGAATTGTAACCACTTTTGATATAAGGAAATGAACTTCAAAAAATAAAATGTGCGAAAGTCTCAATAGGGATATCTATTATACTAGATATTGTGTCAAGATTTACAGAAATACTAAGAACACTAAAATCCGACTTATAACGAAGAAGTTATGACCATTCTAAGATTACCGACAAAACCGGCAACACCGATTAAAGGAAAAATGCGAAGTTTCAATACAATAGTTTTTAGCCTTAAGTATCTAAATGAAAGTTGTAGATATCATTAAACCGTGTGCGTACATAAAAAGAACGTCCAAATCTGACTTCATATGAGGAAGTTATGATTTTTCCAAGATCCAGATATAGAAGTAGACAGCTAAAAACTCGAAATACAGATCGAGAGAATTTTGGCCGAAAAAACCTTAATGAGAATCAAAGGTCTCAACAATGTTAGCGCAACGGTGAAAATTCTGACGAAAACGGACATCAGATGAAGAAGTTATGGATTTTTAACGGACTTTTAGTGTCCCGGCCCGTAAAAGTAAATAATTAAAAATAAACTCAAAATTTGCCGATGAAGTCTAAACGAGAGTTGTAGAGCACATTTTTAGCTACGCGTGCATACAAAGAACGTCGAAAACGGAGCTCGTACACGAAAGTTACGGATTTTACAAGTTCGGGGTCCAAAATCTGAGGTTGTCAGGTCTGCCACGACACGGCACAGTTGGTCGCGACCCGGCCAGTGACTGAGGACGTCCAATCAATGGAAGAGGATAAGATGACTCACCACGACGTGGCACACCCTTTTCCACGATGTGGCACCCAAAATATCGCCCTATAAATAGATTTCAAGGGATCCAGGTTTCATTGCTCATTTCCGTTCTTTCTCGCACCGAAACTCTGCGTTTAAGCACCCGAAACCCTCCCGAAGCCCTGGTTTTCACACTCAATTTCCGAAGGAAGATTCTACACTCCCGAGATTCCTAAGAATCCCGAGAAAATCAACTCTTCCAAGTCGAAGTTCTGCTCGATTATCATCTCGTTTTCTCCAATCAAACAAGTGAGTTCATACCCCTATAAACTACACTTTCAAATGTTTTATCAATGCTTTTTATACACTTTTAATGGGGGGGAGGGGGAATACAAGTAAACACACGGTTATTATTGTGTGTAACATAAAGTTTCACTATATACTCTTTTTATCAAGTGAATCATATGTGATTCATAACTACTACATAGGAACTTTCGTATGCAATATATATTCTCGATAACATCTTGTCTTTTGGAAATAAAACATGTTTATATATGTATATACGAATCAAAAACTTTATTTATACTTTAAATATATGTGATCATTTATGTCACTTTAAATGTTATACTTTACATAACAAGTGAGCATTACACTAGGATTTACTATACGAACGAAACACACACTTTGAAAAACTATAATAGGTATAGTTTACGAGAAAATCACGAACATTTACATACTAGATACACTATATCAAAGAGATATTTTCATACACAAGAACAAATGGATATTTTCATATGTAAACCTGTTTTATACTAAGTTTTGTGAGACATTTCACGTACTTTCGAGTATGCATTTTAAGTCCTGTATTATATACCATAATCCCTTGTAGGGGGAGCGTGATTCTTGTGTATAGATCTATACGGGATTGACAATCCCGCACCTAAGCTATTAGCTACAGCTAGGCCGGCAGGCCTGGGGTGACAAACGTCATAACTTTCCAACACCTGAAGAACGTTGTTATAGGCATCCTGGTCAAATAGTATGGTTATAAGACTCACATGGAGTGTTAAAACACATTGATTTACGGGGTTTTTCAAATGCCTTAGCGATTTATACATAAACCTACAATCTTAGGCATGAAAAGCACTATTGCATTATAGTTTTGGAACAATTAAACTACCATCTACTATAGTAGAAAATATGGGATTTTCTAGGAACATTTAAACATGTACAAACCATTTTCATTCTATTTCATAAAAACATTGTCACTAAATACTTATGAACTCACCAGCTTAATTGCTGACCTACTCTTTCAAAACTACTTGTATTTCTCAGGGATTCAGTAATACAGGTAAACTACTGCTTTTGAAGAAGGGATGCTGCGTTGTTAGTTTAATTTCAGTTTGACATCATATTGTAACTTCTTTTGAAACAAGTACTTTTCTATAATGTAAACCTTCAAATTATATATATGATGGTTGTATTACTTTCTTTACTATGTATTCAACTGTTTCGATACTACATGGAGTCACCCACCCTCGAATGATTCCGCCGTTCTGGTTTGGGGGTGTGACAGATTGGGATCAGAGCATTGTTTATAGTGAACTAAGTATATCGAACCACATAAGATATACAAACTATAAATGCATATGGGACTAAAACTCTCTGACAAAACGTTTTTACACCTAAAACCTCGTTTCATATAACTTAGATTATTTTGGGTCGTAAAGGTACAAATACATGCATACAACAATATATTTTCATGGTTAGAACTATACAAGAAGTATTAAGACAAGTTGGACACTACGATTAGGCCTTGAAATATGTAATCGAATTTGGGAAGAATATAGCTTGATCAACTATATTTATCCAAGATTGGACTAACGTATGTCGAGGAATGGTCGTAGTGAGCAACAAGTCAAAACTTACCAAAATAAACACTAGTATCAAACACACAAATTTAAATACTATAGAAGTATTTGGTACATGCAATAGTTTAATCGATATGTTTAGTTTTACATGTTTCAAATTTTGTTCAATTCTTATAACCCTATTCTTGTATAGTCAAATGGCTGGATTCCACCCACCACGGGATCCCTACTACCCGAATCTGGGCAATGGAGGATGGGTAGAGGAGGACCCCGAAGAGGATGAAGAACCTATCGAGTTTGAGGAAGGGGATGACTCTGCGACAGACTCAGAACCAGAAGTAATCGACCCTCCAGCCGCTCAACCTCCCGTTGTTAGGAGAAACTTTCAGGGACCAAATCCCGTTTGGGGAAGTCACCTTCACCATTGGAGCTAACAACAAGGGTTACGTCCTCCCTACGGCATGTGTCGAGACTTCTATAATGTCAGCGGCGGAGGTTCAACCAACCAAGCACTCCCGGTCATGGTGGGCAAGCTTGCCAACCAGTCCTATCAATCTGAGTTTCAAGCTAACCGGATTCGTGAAGTCAACGTGGAAGTACAAGTTCACACTTCCGACATCCGTCGACTGGATAGGTTACAGGATGACATCCAACTCTGCGCCAACACATTCCAAGCACAAATGATCGCAGCCCTCTCTGAGATGAGGGAACAACAAGTCGCCTTTGATAGGCGTCTTATGGAAGCAAAGCAATCGGATGCGAAGTCAAGCTCCAAGTGCAACCTACGTCGCAAGTAGTGCTTGTCAAATCCCAAAATTTTGTTATAGAATAGGAACTCGGCTACAAGTCTTACCTTCTTTAACTTCCTGTAATCAGAGACCTTTAGAAAGGTCAAAATTTTCTAAGTTCGGATGTAACGCAACCATATGTTTAATATATATAGGGCATACATCTTTTGTGTGTTAATTCTGTGCATTTCATTCGAGTTCATGAGTTTGTTTATTGTTATTCAAACTCCATTAGTGAATCAAACTCAAAGCCATGTGTTGGTCAAACCAAATTCTTGAACTATTAAAGATAGTTAACTCATTATCATTCACCTCTCAACCACCAAAACTTATAATCTTTTATTTTTATTTCTTGGCAGCGCGATGCCTCCTCGTCCAAACCTAAGACCCAGGTCGGGCACGATACCTCCACCACCACCGCCTCCATCGACGGAAAATGCCGCATTGATAGCTGCTGTAACAGCTGCAGTAACAGCGGTAATGGCCCAAATGAGTAACAATGGTTCTGGTAGGGGAGTAAATAGTTCTACGAATGGCCAACGTCCAGGTCGTTCAGGGGATTGTATATACAAGAATTTCATGAATAGCAAACCCATTACTTTTAATGGGGCCGAAGGGATAATGGTTCTATCACAGTGGATAGAGAAAACTGAAGCAGTTTTCGAGATTTGTTCTTGTCCAGAAGGGAACAAAGTGAAATGGCCATGTCAAGGCACTAACGTTAGTAATGGTTAACTCTATGGGCTGGGAGAATCTAAAACAAATATTACTGCAAGAGTACTGTCCACGGGGCGAATTACAAAAGCACGAACAGGAACTTTGGGGCCTTACCATAGTAGGCTCAAACATCACGACCTATACCAACAGGTTCAGTGATTTGGCAATCCTTTGCCCAGGGATGGTTGCTCTAGAGTGCAAGAAAATAGAGAGGTACATCTGGGGACTGTCCCCAAGATTCAAGGAAGTGTACTAGCTTCCAAACCAATCACTTTTGATAGCTCCAAACAGTTGGCACAAGCCCTCGTTGACCACAGAATATGTCAAGGCTTCGCAACTACCGCTCTAGATCAACCCAAAGGAAGCAACAATAACAACAACAATACCAACAACAACAACAACAACAACAAGAAGTTATGGAACTGTAACGCCCCGATCCTCAGGTATTAATTAATTAAGAATTTCTGGTTAAGCTCTACTCGACGAGTTGGTCGACCTACTCGTCGAGTAGCAGCGGGGTGAGAACGCATGGTTAGTGACCTACTCGGCGAGTCCACTATTGGGACTCGGCGAGTAGGAGCTGGCAGATGAAACGCTAAATCCTAGGGTTTGCACGCCTATTTAAAGGAGCTTCAGCCTCCTTTCGGACTCCTTACAGTCTTTGAGAGCCCTTGGAAACCCTTATTCGTGTGTGTGTGCCTTGGTGTGGGTTTGAAGCTTGGAAAAGAGAATCTTGAAGGTATCAAAGTACCATTCTTACTTCCTTTTCTTCCCTTTGGTTGATTCTAGGGCTTTTTATGGATTCTCAAGTTGGGATGTTGAGCTATGGGCTAGATCTGAAGTTGTAACTTCGGATCTGGATCCCCCTTGGATGCTAGGGTCATAAAGTCGCTATATTGGTTGTGGTTGGAGTCCCTCTTGTACTAGAAGCTCCATTAAGAACTTAAAATAGACATTTGGAGCCTTTATAATCATGCATGCACGTAAATTTTGCAACTTTACATGGTAAGTATGCTCTAGAAGCTTGGATCTGTGATTTAGAGCCGCTGCATGGCTCAAAACAAGTATGTATAGAAAGAGGACTGGATGGACTCGGCGAGTCTCAAGGATGACTCGACGAGTCACATGAAGCTAGTCATTGAACTCGGCGAGCTGGATGAACAACTCGGCGAGTCCGATGAAGATCACCATAAAACCTGACGAGTTGAAGAACAACTTGGAGAGTGGGATGGCTTTTCCCTTGGATTGGCATGCATGTGTACCCGTCGAGTTGCAAGGAGGAAACTCGACGGGTGGCCCTTAAGGATTGATCGGGATTCGAAGGGACTCGACGAGTCACTCCGATGACTCGGCGAGTTGGAATGTGCTCCACGGACTCGGCGAGTGGCCCAGTGCACTCGGCGAGTTGAGGTCAACATGGACTGTTGACCTTGAATGAGGACTCTGACCTTGATAAAGAATTACTAAGAGGTTATGGGGTGTCTCATAAGAGTAAGAACTTATGAGTATATTGTGCCATGGTTATAGGTGGTGGTGCCAGTGTCAAGTGATCCGATAGTTGGAGTTTGCATTTCAATCGACATCTACGAGGTGAGTTATCCTCACTATATCGATAGGGTCTACAGCACCAAGGCCGACCCTTTATGATTTACATCCTGGTTTGGGATGGTTGCTTTGTTATTGCCATGCTAGATTTCATCTTGGTTTAGGATGGGTGTTATGTTATTCCTTTGTTAGAATTTATTCTGTATAGGATGGTTGTTATACTAGAGATCGGTTAGGTCTGTTCTTATGGTATGCTACATATGATTCTGATCTGTTAGATCAGAATCAGGATAGATAGTATGTTATGCTTTTATGATCCGTAAGGATTGGTATGTTAGTGACCTCTTAGGTCGATACACTAGTTACGAGTGGAACTCTATGATTGATGGTCAATGAGATAGATATGTTTGCTATCTGTATATGCCAGTATATGATAGTATGCGTACATGGTTAGTTGCTTGTTGGTTGGGTTTAGGCGGTCTTGCTTTGTGCTAAAGGCCAACACACCCTCTGAGCGGCCCGGGGAGAGTGTAGGCCCACGCGGCGGACCAGTCCCGCCGATGGCCCAGTATGTATGTTGTTTGATTGATCGTTATGGTTGTGGTTTTTGTCGACATGGTGTTGGTATTTTGGGGGTACCTCACTAAGCCCTCGGGCTTAAAGTTTTCAGTTTATTGTTTCAGGTACATCAGGAGAGTGAGGGAAGGCGAAGGCGTGACCGTACCACTCCTCATCCTCATGATCTATTTTGGGACACTCTGATGATAAATGAATTGGAAATGTTTTGTAAAAACAATTACTATTTGACTCTTTGTTAGTATTAGAAGTTTAAATTTGGCATAAATTTTTGGGTGTTACAAGTTGGTATCAGAGCCTTGGTTTGAGTGGATTGGAGGAACACTCGTGTGAACCCAGTCTCAAACCAAGGAGGTTTTCGAAAAATAATTTTTTTTAATGGTTTTAAAATTAAAGGATGGAGGATGCAGAGGGTACAATCAGCCGGAGCCTGTAAGTAAGCCCCAAAATACCATAAACTTATTTGATATTCCGATATGTTAGAACAACATGCTAGTGCTAGGCTAGGTATTTTCTGGAATCGCATGATAGATTGGCCTGATTGTATGATACCTATTAGCCTAGGGTTTCTTGTATATGGTATTGACATCATGACTGTAGATGATTAGTGTATTGACCACGACTGTGGATAGTCAAGATCTTATAGCCTGAGAATGTCCGATTCAACCTTAGTGTGGGATTGGTTATTAGGAAGTCTATCGGGTCCAGACCTATGTGCAACCAGTGTACACTAGCGCTGCAGGGGATGATGGAAGTTTCATGGATGTGTGAGTGGTGCGGAACTGCAGGATTAGTTACTAGTTAGGCGATGTCCCTTGTTACTGAGGGTTGAGCGCATATTATGTTAAATACAGTTTAGGGCGTTCTGGTGATACTTGAGACAAATATGGGTAGGTGGGGAAGGTAGTAGGGGCCCATACTACTGAAAGCACAGGACCCATACGCGTATCAAGGAAGTCACAACCCCTAGGGATTGAGGGTAATTGGTTTTCCGTCATTTTATGATCTGTCTGAGACATTGAGTGTGTTTGTAGTATGGTGGTGACGAGACGTGTTGCTTCGAGGTTCGGGTCCGGATCAGGATCAGGATCAGGGTCAGGAGACGGAGGATTGGAGGTGCTAGCAGCACATGAGCCCGTGGTTCAGATAGGGACTAAGGAGTTGGATGCCCGGATTCGGGAGATCATGCACGATGAGATTGCTGCTGCATTCCGAGCGCAACTGCCAGAGATGTTTACGTCGATTAAGACCACGATGGTTGAGTATTTTGATGAGCAGAATGCCGCTCTAGCAGAGACTGCTGCTGCTGCAGCCACTTCGGTTGTAACTGCTACAGGGGTTGGTGGAGGAGGAGCCAGCAGGGCTTTCGAGTACCGGGACATTGACAATACGAAGCCCCCAACATTTGATGGTACACAGGATGCCATTTGGGCTATGAGGTGGTTATCTGACGTGGAGGGATGTTTCTTCAAGTGTTCATGCCCTGCTGACCAGAAGGTCAGATGTGCCTTCAATCTGCTGAGGCTTGGGGCGAAGGACAGGTGGAGGCTGACGACAGGTTTGTATACTGATGATTAGACGGCTGCTATTACCTGGGAGTAGTTCCGGTATATGTTTCGCACTCACTAAGTTTCGCGCGTGGAACGAGAGTGGCTTGCTCATGAGTTTTTGACTTTGAGACAGGATGGGGAGTCTGTGATGGAGATTACCCGTATGTTCACGGAGAGGGTTATGTTTTGCCCGGAGTTTGCTTCAGAGCAGTCTCAGATGACTCGTTATCTGACTATGCTCAAGACGGATATTCGACAATTTATGTCTACTCAACGATGTGATACCCTCCGGGACCTACAGGAAGCCGCGTGGTGGCGTGAGTAGGAGATAGAGCTGCAGCTGAAGGAGCAGCCTCAGGCACCGACACAGTCTCAGCCGGCGCCTAAGCGATCTAAAACCGCTGATACACGGTCCGGGGGTCATCAGAGCGGCACTTGTGGAAAGTGTGGCAAGCCTCATTCAGGGGTTTGTGGAGCAGAAGGTGGGTGCCAAAAATGTGGCAAGGAGGGGCACTATGCCAGGGACTGCCGTCAGTCCGCCCCTCCATCAGATATGAGGATTTGTTACAACTGTCATCAGGTTGGTCATGTGAAGACCAACTGTCCGCAGCTCACCGCCAAGCTGGCGCAGGGTTCCGCGCCAGCTACTGTGAGGATTGGAGATGGGAGGCCAGTCAGGATGGAGCCTCTGAAGGCTTATGATCGCGCCTTCCAGCTCACAGCCGAGGAGGCCAAGGCAGCACCGTATGTGGTTGCCGGTATTTTCATATTCTCTATCTCAGTTAATGTATTTGTAGTATGCTTATTGTTTATGCCTATGATCAGGTATGTTTTTAGTAAATTCCTTGTCTGCTTTGGTTTTATTTGACTCGGGAGCGAGTCGGTCATTCGTATCGCAGAACTTCTCTAGAGGGTTCAGTGTGTGGATAGATGATCTTGAGTGTCCGTTGCGAGTTTCAATCGCCAACGAGCAAGGGTTTCTTCTTCTTTGGTCTACCGAGGATGCAAGTTGGAGATTTTCGGGGTGTCTTTCCTGATAGGTTTGATTCCTATCCTCATGGGGGATGTATGCGTGATTGTAGGAATGGATTGGCTTAGCCGTTTTGGCACCATGATCGACTGTGAGGGACAGCGGGTAGTGGTTCGAACCCCATGTGGGGGAGAACTGGTAGTATATGTTGAGGGCACTAGGTCGGGATCAGGGTTTTGTTCGGCGACCAGGGCTCGATAGTATATTCAGCACGGTTGTGCCGGTTATTTGGCGTATGTGGTAGATACGCGGGTTAGGGAGAAGCTCTCAGTTTCAGAGGTCCCTATGGTTAGAGATTTTGTTGATGTGTTTCCAGAGGAGTTACCCGGAGTGCCTCCGGTGAGGCAGGTTGAGTTTAGGATTGATCTAGTGCCAGGTGCGGCCCCAATTGCCATGGCGCCGTACCGTTTGGCACCGCCAGAGATGCGGGAGCTATTATCTCAGCTGCAGGAACTACTGGGTAAGCAGTTCATTCGACCGAGTAGCTCACCCTGGGGAGCACCGATCCTCTTCGTTAGGAAGAAGGATGGGTCGCAAAGGATGTGCATTGACTATAGGGAGCTGAATAAGTTAACGATGAAGAACCGTTATCCGCTCCCGAGAATAGATGATCTTTTCGACCAGTTTCAGGGTGCATCTTGGTTTTCCAAGATCGATTTGAGATCAGTATACTACCAGGTCAGGGTGAGGGAGGAAGTCGTAGATATGACTACGTTTCAGACTCGTTATGGTCATTACGAGTTCGTGGTGATGCCGTTTGGACTCACCAACGCGCCAGTAGTATTCATGGATCTGATGAACCGAGTCTGCAGAACGATGCTCGATCGCTTGGTCATTGTGTTTATAGATGACATCTTGGTGTATTCCAAGACCCAAGAGCAGCATGAGGAGCACCTCAGGGAGCTGTTGGAGGTGTTGCGACGAGAACGGCTTTATGCCAAGTTCTCGAAGTGTGAGTTCTGGTTGCGAGAGGTTCAGCTCCCTGGACATCTCGTTAACCAGGATGGGATTTTGGTCGATCCGGCAAAGGTGGAGGCGGTTATGCAGTGGGAGACTCCGAGATCTCCCTCATACATCAGGAGTTTTCTAGGATTAGCAGGGTATTATCGGAGATTCATTTGTGATTTCTCCAAGGTTTTAGTACCGCCCGGTTCATTCAGGATAGCCACAGGCTATTGACCCGATATGGTCGGGGTTGGGTTCCGATGACCGGAGGAGTTAGGCAGACAGTGATGGAGTAGGCTCATAAGTCTCGGTTTTCTATCCACCCGGGGGCTACCAAGATGTACCGAGATTTGAGTTTGAGTTATTGGTGGCCTGGTATGAAGCGAGATATCACTTGGTACGTTTAGAGGTGTTTGACCTGCAGGATGGTCAAGGCCGAGCACCAAAGGCCGCATGGTAAACTGCATCCTCTGGAGATTCCCATGTGGAAATGGGAACGGATCGCGATGAATTTTGTCACCAAAGTGCCAAGAACGACAAGGGGATTCGACGCTATTGTTGGATAAGGTGTCTAAGTCCATAACTATTTCGGGCTTGTACTTGACCCGACCCGGCATGGTCCATTTGGGTTGCATGGCACCATGCAATTGGATAGACTAAATGAGAGAAATAACACTTGGAGATTATTAATATATTATAAGTTCTAATATATTAATAATATTATTTGATTAGTTGATCAAAGAATTAATTTGGAATTAATTAAGTGATCAAAGGATAACTAATTAAATATATGGGTTGATTATGTAAATCATTCATATCTTGTATAGTGGGCTAAGAGGCTCCATGGATTATCAAGTTGGGTTCTACCCATAGGATGCTCCATGGATGCTCCATGGGAGTTACAAACCCATGGGTCATGGAAATGAAGAGTCATGACACATTAGGGTTTACATGGTGTAACCCTAGATGTGTCAACACTATATAAGGATCCCATTCTTCACCAAAATCGGCTAGACAAAAGAAACTAGAGGGCTTGGCCGATTTTGAGAAGTGTGTGTTATCTCAAGAGTCTTTCCAAGAGCATTTGGTGTTGTGTGAAGCATTTGAGGCATCACACTTGGGGTGCTAGGCTCACAAGGTTTCAAGGAACACAAGCAACAACAAGGTAAGTTATTCTATCTATGATTCAAGATAAAATTGTTCCCCATGTATGCTAGATAGGAATATAACCTTGGAATTCAACTTTGCATGATAATTAGACAAACATAGATCCAAGGTTATTAGGGTTGCATGTACACTTAGGAAGTGTTAGAATGCTCAAAAACCCATCAGTGGTATCAGAGCCTAGGCTTGTTTGTTTGTTATTTGTGCTTAAAAGTTGAAGAAAGTCGAAAATCTTGCTGTCTGACTGATGGACTCGGCGAGTCCATGGGGAGGACTCGTCGAGTTCATGTGTATCTTCAACCTACTCGGCGAGTAGGTTTATGCACTCGGCGAGTAGGGTCGACAGAGTGCAGAATTTTGACTTGAGTTGCTGGAAATGGATTAGAATCATTACCCTAAAATGTTTTGGTACTTGAAAACTTGTTTTAGAAGGTGTAATGTCTTTTCTAACTCATTTACAACAACTAGTTATCAAAATTACAAAGATTAAATGTGATTTTGATTCTTGAAAGTGTTCATATTCATATTCTTGTTCTTATGATGTTTAGATGATCATAGGAATTATTTGTAACCTATGTGGTAGATTAATTCATGATCATAATGTGTTTTAATGGAGTCCATAACTTGTCCTCAAGTTATGGAAAACCAAAAGTCTCTTGGATTAAAAACCATTAAAAGAACACAAGAGTTAGGAAAAATGAAAAGTCCTCATTTTATTACTCTATTAAACTCATAAGTTACAAGAAATGAAAAGTTTTGAAAGTTTACAAAACTTTCCCTCAAGTTTTGGAACAAGTAAAGTTAAGTTAAAACTTTAGTTCCAACCCCTAGAATTTTAAAAGTTAAAATTCAACCCTTATACTTATATTATTATGATTTAATAATTATATATATATGTATAAGAACAAAGTCGTCTTACCGCTAGTACGCCTCATTCACGAAGCCGGTCTATAAGGTGGGTATAAGGTTGTTGCCTATAAAATGGTGACTTAATGGGTGTCCACTCTCACCCACCGCTTGCTTGATCGGTGGAGGGTCGTTAGCCGAACGGGTAAGACAAGGACTTACAATTCTCCTTCTAAGTATGATGAATATTATAAAGTAACTAAATGTTTTATTAAATTCCCAATCTTAGTTACTTTAGGAAAAATGTGAATAAGGTGCTATTCCATGAAATTACACTTTACACTTTGATTAAGTCGTTGGTGGAGCGTGTGTGGTTAACCGACACACTAAGTTGGACTTAACAAGGTAGGTAAAGGGTGACTTAGGGTTTATTATAGTATCGATGGAGCGTGTGTGGTGAACCGGCACATCGATTGAGTGATAAACTTTAAGGGTACCAAGTGATTTGCATGGTTACTTCACACCTCGTTTTGTGATCCTCGGTATCCCAGTCACAAAACTTGGAGGGCACACTCGAGATTGAAACATGCCTTTGAAAAGTTCATTGAATCTCAAAGAATCTAGGAATTTCTAAGAACCATTCAAAAACCTAATACTAAAATATTGCGGTTTTCGTGGTGGAAATTGGTGAATCGTCATTCACCTACCTTTCAAATATGATATAGCTTAGATTACGGCATACCTCTTCTAAGTTATATTATATTGTGATTGGATCCTAGCCTTAATATTACATTTGGGTGTTTTATTAAGGACTCTCTTATATCTAAACTAATCTTGTCCTCTTTCCTTCAGATGTCTTTCAACAATGCTTCTGGCTCTAATCCTAATGGCTCCTTTACCCTTATGAACTTGTGTGGGAAAGTCACCTTTGATGGATCCAACTTCAATGAGTGGATCAGAAACATCAGGATGATTACCCGCTACGAGGACAAAGAATATGTCCTTGACAAGGAGCTTAAGGAGATTGATGAGTCCACTGCAACTCCTCAGGAGTTCGCTGAATTTCGGGCACATGAAAGGGATGCTACGAAAGTGGCTTGCATCATGACGGCCACGATGACAGCGGAACTCCAAAAGTCTTATGAGGATTTCTACCCTTATGACATGCACCAAGATTTGATGGAAAGATACCATCAAAGTGCAAGACAAGAGAGGTATGAAATCATCTGCTCCATGATAACAACCATGATGAAGGACGGGGAATCCGTCATGAGCCACATGCAGAAAATGCAAAGGTATGTGGATCGTTTGCTGAAGCTTAATGTGAACTTCCCGGAGGATCTTGCAATAGATATTATTTTGCATTCCTTACCATCGTGCTATGATCAATTCCGCATGACATATCACATGAACAAGGAAGAAGTCACCCTCAGCAAACTTCAGGGACTTCTCAAGACCGCAGAATCAGGTCTTAAGGGGAAGTCGGTTGCTATCACTCCTACTCAAAACTCTACTCCGGTTTTGGCAATCGGGAAAAGTCGAGGGAGGAAGAGAAAGAGCTCTTCTAAGGGTACCAAGGCTCGGAACCTTGATGGCTCTTCTTCAAGTGGAACCAAGAAAGGTTTCATTACTCCTTCTTCTGACCCAAAAGAGGCTGAATGCTTCTATTGCCATGAAAAAGCTCATTGGAAGCGGAACTGCCCAAAATACCAGCAAGATGTGAAGGATGGGAAAGTTAAACCCAACCATGCAAGTATTTACACTATCATTTCTAATAACTCACCCCATTCTAATTCTTGGGTCCTTGATACCGGGTGTGGTATTCACATTTTTTGTGACTTGCACGGACTAAGAAGAAGTGAGGATGTGGAGCAAGGAAGGATAAACTTGATCATGGGGAATAGGAAAGTTATACCTGTTACCAAGATTGGAGTTTATACTTTATCGCTAAGTAGTGGGTTTAGTTTAGATCTGAATAAGTGTTGTTATTCGCCAGGAATGGCAAGAAATATTATTTCCTTTCATGCTTTGTACAAACAAGGGTTTACCTTTTCATTTAATAATGAAGTTGGTTCTATTGATGCTTTCTTTAATAATGTTCTTTATTTTAAAGCATTACCTTGTGATGGTGTGTATGAAGCTGTATCTGTTGTTGATAACTTAGGAAATAATGTTTTGTGTATTGATTCTACTAATAATAACTTGGATAAAGCATCATTATGGCATTGTCGTATTGGACATATAAGCAAGAAGCGCATAGGCCAACTCCAAAAGGATGGAGTCTTGGAGTCGTTTAACCTAAAGTCAGACGATAGTTGCGAATCATGCTTACTTGGAAAAATGACAAAGTCACCCTTCACAGGTTCGTGTGAGAGGGGTGAAGGTTTGTTGGACCTTATACACACGGATGTGTGTGGACCATTAAAACATGCCACAAGGGATGCTAATCGTTATTAGTTGACTTTTACTGATGATTATAGTAGATATGGATATGTCTACTTGATCAAGCATAAGTCAGAGACTTTCGAGAGGTTTAAGGAATTTAAACAGGAAGTCGAGAATCAATTGGGCAGGAACATTAAGATGCTTCGATCCGATCGTGGTGGTGAGTATCTTAGTTCAGAGTTCCTCGACTATCTAAGGGAATGTGGGATAGTCTCACAATTGACACCTCCCAGGACACCACAGTTGAATGGTGTGGCTGAGAGGTGTAATCGAACCTTGCTAGATATGGTTCGTTCCATGATGAGTCGAGCTACGCTACCAATCTCATTCTGGGGGTATGCCTTGGAGACTGCCGCCCATATTCTTAATCTAGTCCCTACAAAGAAAGTTGCCAAAACTCCTCACGAGATGTGGACTGGTAAAGTACCTAAACTAGACCACATCAAGATTTGGGGTTGCGGGGCTTTCGTGAGACGCGAGACTCATTATAAGCTCGAACCTCGAAGCGAGAGGTGTATTTTCATCGGTTACCCACAACGATCCTTTGGTTACCTCTTCTACAGACCTAGTGACAATGTGGTCTTTGTAGCAAGAAGAGGTGTCTTTCGAGAAAGAGAGTTTATAAGCCAAGGAGACAGTGGGAGGCAAATTGATCTTGAAGAAATTCAAGAATCTAGCGGTGAAGGAACTTCAAACTCTAGCCCTCAACCTGAGGAGGAAACTCTTGTTGAGCCAATTGACAAATCTGTACCTCTGAGACGTTCCACGAGAGTTAGGAGTGCACCTGAGCATTACTATGGATTTCATATTACTGCAGAAGGTGAGACACTTATTAGTGATGGGACACTAGTAAGTCAAGATGACCCTAACAGCTACGAGGAAGCCATGGCAGGCCCCGAGTCTGCTAAATGGAAAGAGGCTATGGATAGCGAGATACAATCCATGTATGACAATCAAGTTTGGAACTTGGTTGAAAATGTACCAGGTCGTAAGACAGTAGGGTGCAAATGGGTCTTCAAGAAGAAGACCGACATGGATGGTAAAGTACACACTTATAAGGCTAGACTGGTTGCAAAGGGCTTCTCTCAAATTCCTGGAGTGGATTATGATGAGACCTTTTCTCCGGTAGCCAAGATTAAGTCTATTCGGGTTCTGTTAGCCATAGCTGCATTTCATGACTATGAAATATGGCAGATGGATGTCAAAACCGCTTTCCTTAATGGAAAGTTGGCTGAAGATGTTTACATGAGTCATCCATAGGGTTTTGTCAGCAACGAGTACCCTAATAGAGTGTGTAAGCTTGAGAAATCCATTTATGGATTGAAGCAAGCACCTCGCAGATGGAATCTTTGCTTTGATGAAAAGGTCAAGGAATTTGGCTTTTCTAGGAGTGAAGATGAATCTTGTGTGTATGTCAAGGCTAGTGGGAGTATAGTTAGCTTTTTGGTATTGTATGTGGATGACATACTACTCATAGGAAACCACATTCCAACCCTGCAGGAAGTAAAGTCCTGGCTTGGGAAGTGTTTCGCTATGAAGGACCTTGGTGAAGCTGCCTATATTTTAGGGATAAGGATCTTGAGAGATCGGAGTAAAAGACTAATTGGACTTAGTCAGAGTACCTACTTGGATAAGGTGCTGAAGAGATTCAGCATGCAGGATTCCAAGAAAGGAGAGTTACCCATCCAGAGTAACACCAAATTGAGTAAGACACAAAGCCCTAGCACTGAGGCTGAGATAGCAGAAATGAGTCGAACACCTTACGCTTCGGCTGTAGGATCGATCATGTATGCTATGACGTGTACTCGACCCGATGTAGTTTTTGCCTTGAGCATGGTTAGCAGGTATCAGGCGAACCCTGGCAAGGCACACTGGACTGCGGTAAAGAATATCCTCAAGTACCTGCGGAGGACTAAGGACTGGGTCCTTACCCTCGGTGGGAGTGATGACTTGAGAGTTGTTGGGTATAGTGATGCTAGCTTCCAGACTGATAGGGATAATTTCCGCTCTCAGTCGGGCTGGGTCTTTACCTTAAACGGAGGAGCAATTTCTTGGAAGAGTTCCAAGCAAGAGACAGTGGCAGATTCTACTTGTGAATCAGAGTATATTGCAGCTAGTGAAGCAGCAAAGGAGGCGATATGGCTGAAGAACTTCATTGGAGACCTTGGAGTTGTACCAGCTATTAAAGAGCCAATGGAGATTTTCTGTGATAGTGAAAGTGTTGTTGCCTTAGCCAAGGAACCAAGGGATCACGGGAGATCCAGACACATCGACAGAAAATACCATTTCATTAGACATCGGATCGAAGAAGGACACCTCGTGGCAAAGAGGGTATCATCAGATGAGAATCCGGCAGATCCCCTCACAAAGGGACTGACTCGGGTTAAGCATCTCCAGCATGCTCGGAGCATAGGGCTGAAGGATGATGTTAGATTTAGTAGTTAGATAACCCAGAAATTTGTAAAGTGTAATTGACATTAGATGATGAATAAAAGATGTTTTATTTATGAGTAAAGTGTTGCTATCTCTTGTCAACCGTTTACTATATTTCTTTTGCATGTTTTGACTTCCAGAATAATTTTGTTTGGTATAACATATTATTCAAACCTCCACAGTCGGTCATATGTTGGAAGTAGATATGAATCAAGACTGTCATGTTTGGTTGTAGAGGTCTTGGACAAGGCTACAACAATCATGAGTGCTAATAAGTTCTGAGCATTGGACTCAACCCACGCTCACTGGAATCACTTCATGGAATTCTATCTCGAGTGATCGTGAGACGGTAATATCATATAAGTCTTCAAACCTAGAGATATGATTTGTTACTTACAAGTTGGTTATGCATGGACTGTACGAAACCGCATTGGTAACTCGATGTTATAAAACGTACTTTTGTGTGTAATTCAATGAGTGGTAGAACAAACATATTAGTCAAAGTTTATATGTTCCTTCTTGGATTAGAAGCTGATATCTGGGCCCCTCGATGATTTTGTTTTGACCCATGTACCGAGCCCGGTCAGAACTAAGTTGATGTGTTCAATTAAGTTCTATGTCAAACAAATCGGAAATCGGGAAACAAATGCTGGACAATAAGCAAGACAATGTTCCATGTATTTGTCCGGCTGATATCTAGAACGGAGGATTATATGATCACTTATCTTAAATGGCGTATCATCATCTTCTCAGTTCCAAGAGACCTTGAAAGAGCTACGATTGTCGGTCGGTTCCTGAAGTACTAGAGATATAGTTATTAGACTTATCCAAGTGGGAGACTGTTGGATAAGGTGTCTAAGTCCATAACTATTTCGGGCTTGTACTTGACTCGACCCGGCATGGTCCATTTGGGTTGCATGGCACCATGCAATTGGATAGACTAAATGAGAGAAATAACACTTGGAGATTATTAATATATTATAAGTTCTAATATATTAATAATATTATTTGATTAGTTGATCAAAGAATTAATTTGGAATTAATTAAGTGATCAAAGGATAACTAATTAAATATATGGGTTGATTATGTAAATCATTCATATCTTGTATAGTGGGCTAAGAGGCTCCATGGATTATCAAGTTGGGTTCTACCCATAGGATGCTCCATGGATGCTCCATGGGAGTTACAAATCCATGGGTCATGGAAATGAAGAGTCATGACACATTAGGGTTTACATGGTGTAACCCTAGATGTGTCAACACTATATAAGGATCCCATTCTCCACCAAAATCGGCTAGACAAAAGAAACTAGAGGGCTTGGCCGATTTTGAGAAGTGTGTGTTATCTCAAGAGTCTTTCCAAGAGCATTTGGTGTTGTGTGAAGCATTTGAGGCATCACACTTGGGGTGCTAGGCTCACAAGGTTTCAAGGAACACAAGCAACAACAAGGTAAGTTATTCTATCTATGATTCAAGATAAAATTGTTCCCCATGTATGCTAGATAGGAATATAACCTTGGAATTCAACTTTGCATGATAATTAGACAAACATAGATCCAAGGTTATTAGGGTTGCATGTACACTTAGGAAGTGTTAGAATGCTCAAAAACCCATCAGCTATATGGGTCATCGTGGATCGATTGACCAAGAGTGCCCATTTCCTAGCTATACGGGAGAGTGCGTCAGCGGAGAAGTTGGCCGACCTATACGTCTGCGAGATTGTCTCTTTCCATGGGGTTCCAGTTTCCATAGTTTCCTATCAGGATGGCTGATTTACTTCCCGTTTTTGGCAAAAGTTCCACGAGGAGCTAGGTACGTGGCTGCATTTCAGTACATCAGTCCATCTGCAGACGGATGGGCAGAGTGAGCGGACCATTCAGACCCTCGAAGATATGATGAGGGCGTGTGTCATTGATTTCGATGGAAGTTGGGATTTCCACCTACCGCTTGCAGAGTTCGCCTACAACAACAACTATCATTCTAGTATTACCGCCCCTCCTTTCGAGCTGTTGTATGGGCGGAAGTGTAGGACCCCAGTCTGTTAGGTCGAGGTTGGGCACATGGTGATGGGTCGGACAGAGGTAGTTCTGCAAACTACCGAGATGATACAGCAAATTAGACAATAGCTACAAACTGCTCAGAGTCGACAGAAGAGTTATGTCGATCGATGCCGATCTGAGTTGGAATTTCAGGTGGGTGACATGGTTCTCCTGAAGGTCTCACCCTGGAAGGGTGTGATCCGTTTTAGGAAGAGGGGAAAATTGGGTCCCCGATTCATTGGGTCGTTCAAGATTGTTGCCAGGGTTGGCAAGGTGGCTTATAGGCTAGAGCCTCCGGAGGAGCTTAGCCGGAGGCAGTGGTATCGTTGGATGACATTCAGGTCGATGAGTGCTTGAACTATGTGGAGAGGCCTGTAGCTATTTTGGAGAAGAAGAAGAAGATTATGCGGAATAAGGAAATACCTTTAGTAAAGGTGCAGTGGGAACATCAGAGGGGATCCGAGTGGACGTGGGAGCCGGAAGCAGAAATTCGCGAGCATTACCTGACATTGTTTTCTTCAGCGAACTTCGAGGACGAAGTATAGTTCAAGTGGGGGAGAATTGTAACGCCCCGATCCTCAGGTATTGATTAATTAAGAATTTCTGGTTAAGCTCTACTCGACGAGTTGGTCGACCTACTCGTTGAGTAGCAGCTGTTGGATAAGGTGTCTAAGTCCATAACTTATTTGGTATATACTTGACCCGACCCGGCATGGTCCATTTGGGTTGCATTTCATCCAAACTATTTATGGATAATTTTATGAGAGTTATACACATATGATTATTAATATATTATAAGTTATAATATAATAATATGAAGTCATGTTATTTAATTAGTCTTAGTCTTAAATTAATTATGAATTAATTTAGAGATTAAAAGGAAGACTAATTAGATTGTGGGCTATTGGTTTTATATGGTGTGGGCTAACACTCATTTGTTAATGGGTTAGGCTTGTATGGAAGTCCATGGATGATCCATGGAGGCTTTAACCCATGGATCCTTGGAAAAGGAAAGGTCATGGGTTATTAGGGTTTCACCCTAATCATGTACAGTATATAAGCATGCTTATGTTGCATGAAATAGCCACTAGTGGCACTAGTTGTGTGAGACTTTGTGTGTATACACTCTCTCAAAGTTTTCCAAGAGTTTGTGGTGATTTGTGATTCCATTTGAGGCATTCACACTATTGGTGCTTGGCCCTCAAACTCCTTAGGAATCAAACTTATCATCAAAAGGTATGTAATCTCATCTAATTCTTTTATGTTTAAAAGTACCCCATGCCATGTTAGATAGGTTATGAACCTTGGAAAATTATTATTTTGCATGTATTTAGACAAACATAGATCCAAGGTTTATTAGGGTTGCATGCACACTTAGGAAGTGTTAGATTGCTCAAAACCCAACAGTGGTATCAGAGCCAGGTTTGCTTGTTTGAATACTTGATGCAAATTGCTGAAAATCGAAGATTTTATGCTGTCTGCACAGCTGACTCGCCGAGTCCATGAAGGGACTCGATGAGTCCAAGGCAAAACTCATCCAACTCGACGAGTTGGTTCATGCACTCGACGAGTTGGACCCCCAGACAGCATATCTTCGAGTTTTGGTGCTGGAATTGGTCTAGAATCATTACCTTAAACTGCTTTGGACTCATAAAACTTGTTTTTGATGTGGTAATGATGATGGTGGACCAATTTCAAAGTTATAATCAAAATTTCAATTTTATATGTGTTCATATGATTCTTGAAATTGTTGATGTGGATGTTCATGTTCATATGAGTTTTGTTAGATCATAGGAATTATTTGCAAATTGTTTGCTAGTTAATTCTTGATCTTAATGTGTTTTAATGGAATTCTTAATTTGTCCTCAAGTTATGGAATTCCAAGAGGTTTTCTTTTAAATGTTTTTTTAAGAAGTTGTAGGTTACATTTTCTTGAAGAGTTTTTCCCATAAATGTTTTATGGACTCCATAATTTGTCCTCAAGTTATGGATTTTCAAGGGACTCTTCATTAAAAGCGTTAAAACACTTAATTAAAACTCATAAGTTATGAATATCCAAAAGTTTAAGAATTGTTCAAAACTTGCCCTCAAGTTTTGGAATTTGTAAAGTCTCACACAAACTTTAATTCCATACCCTAGAAGTTTTAAAAGTTAAAACTCTACCCTTATACTATATATAACATTAATGGTTAATTATTATATATATGTATAAGAACAAGTCGTTTTACTATTAGTAGGCCTCATTCACGAAGCCGGTCTATAAGGTGGGTATAAGGTTGTTGCCTATAAAATGGCGACTTAATGGGTGTCCACTCTCACCCACCGCTTGCTTGATCGGTGGAGGGTCGTTAACCGAACGGGTAGGACAATCACTTTAAATTCTCATTAAAAGTATAATGGTTATTATAAAGTAACTAAATGTTTTATTTAATTCCCAATCTTAGTTACTTTAGGAAAAATGTGAATTTGGTGCTAGCCCATGGAATTCACACTTTGTACCTTACCAAGTCGTTGGTGGAGCGTGTGTGGTTAACCGGCACACTAACTTGGACTAGTAAGGATCACGAAGGGTGACTTAATGTTTGTCATAGATCAATGGAGCGTGTGTGGTTAATCGGCACATTGATTAGGTAATAATATTAAGGGTACCAAGTGAATTGGTATGTTTATTCACACCTTGTTTTGTGATCCTCGGCATCCCAGTCACAAAATTTGAGAGGGCATACTCGAGATTGAAACATGGCATTGAAAAGTTCAATGAATCTCAAAAGATCTAGGAATTTCAAATCCAATTAAAACCTAATAAATTATTTCGTTTTTCATGGTGGAAATTGGTGAATCGTCATTCGCCTACCTTCAAATATTTTATAGCTTGGATTACGACATCCCTCTTCCAAATTATAAAATATTGTGTTGGGTCCTAGCCTTAATATTTCATATTGGGTGTTATATTAAGGACTTTGAATCAACTAACTTGATTTTCTCCCATTATAGATGTCTGGTTCAGACAACTATGATCTTCCCAAATCTCTTGAAGATGGTGTCCCTTAACATCATGCTTTACTTCCTCCACCTCCTCCAAATATTCTCCCTCACCCACAAGTTCTTGAAAAGTTTAAAGTCACTCAAGCCCTATTGGCAAGCATAGTCTATATGTGCTCACATCTTGGAGATAAAGTCACATATTGACAAGCCAGGAGAGTTGGGTGTCAAAGTCTTGTGAAAGTTGGATGTTAAAACACTTTCTTGGTAACATAGTGAGTCCCTATGGGACTATTATGAGATAGACTATGACATGACCCTTAATGATCTTATCTATTTGCTTGGTGCTGCGGAATCAGCAATGATTTGGAACACTAGTAAAGCAAATTTTGTTAGAAGATCAACTTCCCAAGTCTTAAATGGACATTGACAATGGTAGCATTGGATATCTAGAAAAAGATTTCTCTTCCCAATGGAAAGGGATCGGCCATAGTCAACTCGGTTGACCAAATGGTAAAGAGAAAGGAAAATTCTGAGATAGTCTCATGTGCCATTACCAAAGGGTCCATATGTTTTATTGCCAAAGGGAGGGACACTGATTGCGAAGCTGCCATATTTACCTGAAAGATCAGAAGATCGATCAAGTCAAGAAGTTTGACTCTACTTCAGTTAAAGTCCACTATCTAACTCTATTAAGTTCCTATTTGGAGATTCTTATTACATAATGTGAATGGGTCACATGCTGATGTTTTTAAGAATCAAAGAAAAGATAGGAAGCTTAAAGTAAGTATATGTTGATTCTGATTGCAAAGGTGGGTTTCGATCGCATGGTTCGGCAATCAGAATTTTGAGCTATTGCTTAAGAGTTATAATATATTGCTTATGAATAGATAACAATAAGGTTTTCATATGGATTGTAAGGATAAGTTTTTCCGCAAAGTTTTAAAATAAAAGAAAAAAAGGGTTTTAATTTTTTTTTTTATTTTAAAAATATCCTTACAGTGGCATCTGTGGAAAATTGTTGCTTATATGTTTCCACTAATAGCAATATTGGAAAGTGGATTTGATTCCTTTATTTGTGGTAGTGTCTGAATTTACCAAATGAAGAAAGTTTTTCATCACCCAAGTTTCAATTGGACAGAAACTTGGAATCATACAAGTTGTATTGTATGATGAATGAAAATTTTCATCTTTGAAAATTAAGACTAATTCTTTGATCACATGTATATGTGAGTCAACTGAAGGACTAAGGAATTAGGTACACTGGGCGTGCGTTGGTCAAGGTCCACCACAAAGATTGATTTGTCATGATTTACTAAAGATTAGTAAATATGATTATACTTATGAGGTTAAGTATAATTCTGTAACATTGGAAAGGTTACAATGTATGACAGAACAAATGAGAAGAATCAAATTAGGCAGAAAGATAAAAGTTTCTCAAATCTGAAAGGATGGGAGAGTACTTTAGTATCATATTTCATGATCATTTTAATGATTATGAAACCATATCACAAATTCATACACTAAGGACGTCTTAGTGCATTGTTATGGCTAAGAAGAGAGGTCATGAATTGTTGGATTGGTTAAGATCGAGAAGACGAGTCATACTTCGTTCCAAAACAATTCTTAGAGTCATACTCCAAGATTGTAACCTTGAGTGACATAAAGGAGGATTTATTAACACTAGTCAAATGTAAGAGTAAAATGTTTTCTACTCTTGTACATTTGATATTGGTAAGTTGTGATGTCTTGGATGAGACAAAGACCAACTAAGACTAATTGTGTGAAGTGTTAGTCTTGATAAGAATCCGCACTATCCCTTGAATATTTGTTTTGTCAAGGAATGGTTCTTGACTGGGGAAACTTATATGTCAAGGGGACAGTGGGAGCCTTAAAGATCCTGAAAGAGATTCAAGATTTAATCAAGAGTAAAACCTGTAATTTATCACTAGCACACGACTTAAGGTTTGCAACCTATCGTGTTGACATAATTCTTATTTCTATACCTACTTCAAATAAGTTGAATTTTCATGTGAGTTATCAGAGTTCAACTTGGAAGCATTGGTGGGCCTTGAGCTACCAAGGTGACAAGAAACTAAGACAGAACAAGTTTAATCTATGTAAGGTTGAATTTGTCACTAACCTTATCTTGTGATTATGGTTTTGACAAATTCACATGGATAGGAACTCATACACTATAAAATCTAAGTGTCCTAAGGTTTCTCTCTGATTCATGAAAATGATGGTGAGGAAACGCTTTCATTAAGTAGATTTTACGTAGATATCAATTGTGTTATTTGCATTTTCAAAAGTCGTTAGTGGAGCGCATGTGGTTAACCGGCACACTAACATGGACTTGTGAGAAATGGCAAATGCCTAAGCAATTGAGACTATGATTACGGCATCCCTTTTCATAGTCCAGAAAATTGTTTAGACACACATGTGAGCTATCTTGTAACACCGTGAATTTTGAAAATATTTTTTTTCCAATTTAATAAAGACAACTTCATTTAATATTCATAAAAACATCATGTTTGTGGTTCATTTTATAACATATATAAAATTCCCAAGATCATATAATATAAAAATCCCGCGTGTGTGCACTGATCAGGCCGGCGCCTTCCCGCGATCCTCACTAGTACCTAAAACAATTAACACCAACACTGTAAGCATAAAGCTTAGTGAGTTCCCCAAAATACCATATAACACATATTAGCCACTCGAGGCTATAACTCTGTGGGTCCGTGCACCCATACTCTGTGAACCCTCAGGTTCTAACTCTGGGAACCTTCCGGTTCCAATTCTATAAGCATGCACAACATAAATCACATAGACATCATACAGTACAACACATAGCATACACATAACATACACATACTCTATCACATAACTCTGATTACCTACTCAAGGTAAAGTATAGTGAGAAGACTCACCTCGCGTGTCTCGATATCTCACAACCTGGAAATCCCTCGTGCCCGATTCTCCGAGCTCTAATCCTCCTATAACATCATAATGTCCCTAGTTAACACTTTATATCTCTAATGTTGACTATCCCTAAGAAGTCAACACAGGTCCACTCTGGTCAACGGTCAACAGTCAACGGTCAACTTTGACCGGACTCGGCGAGTGCTAGGGCGACTCGACGAGTCTAGACGTCCTCACCAATTCTCTAAAATTCCCTTTCTACTCGTCGAGTATCTCCCCTGACTCGACAAGTTCCTCCTGGAAGAATCACGGGGCCACCCCGACTCAACTCGCCGAGTCTGAAGAACAACTCGACGAGTCCCAGTTAATCTTCAAGCTACTCGCCGAGTCTGTTCATCGGACTCGGCGAGTCCATGCCATGCAACCGCTCAAACTGCTTCCTAAGGTCAGAACTGCTCCGACAACTCATAGGTCTGTCCTTCCTACACTGGTCCATCACGTAAAGGCCTCATTTCGGTGCTCATAATACACCCCAAGACTCATAATTTACATTTTGACCTAAGGCATAAGGATTCCAATCCAAAACCTCCATTGATTCACGAAATGCTCAGGCATGGGACATTCTGGACTTCCAAAGATCCCAATACAGGGTTCCAATCGTTTAGGGGAACAAGGTAACACTCAATCTAGCCACAAAAGGGTTCAATAAACCCTAAATCCATATATACATCAATCATAGAAGGATGCAAATTCGAAATATTACCTGAATAATGTGCTCTCTGTGTCCCCAATTCTCAGAACGTGGCTTCCCTTGATGATCCCTTAACCAAGTCTTCTCTTCCTTGCAAAACAACACTTCCAAAATCAACAATGGTCGTTTACCTTGCTCCAGATGCTCACAAACGACATAGGGTTTCTCTCAGAGGACTAGGGTGAACAATGACGGCCATAAGGTCCCTCATATACGTCCCAAACCTGAACGGTTAGGGTTTTCGCTAAACAGCGCAGACTCGCCGAGTCCATATCCGGACTCGTCGAGTCCCGTCGCGAACCCACGGCCAGATCCGCGATCCTACTCGGCGAGTCTGAGCTCCAACTCGCCGAGTCCCCTCTTAAAACTCCCAAAACTCATAAATATAATGATACCTGGAATTCCGGGCTGTTACAACTCTCCCCCACTAGGACTAGACTTCGCCCTCGAAGTCTCACTCTGAAAATAGCTCCGGATGCTGCTCCCGCATCTCACGCTCCGGCTCCCAGGTCATTTCCGATCCCTTCCGGTGCTGCCACTGAACTAACACCAGAGGTATCTCCTTATTCCTCAGAACCTTGATCTTCCGATCTCTGATGGCCACTGGTCTCTCGGCATAATTCAGGCTCGCATCCACCTGAATATCTTCTAACGGAACCACTGCCGACTCGTCGGCTATACACTTCCTCAATTGCGACACATGAAAAGTGTCGTGGATCTGCCCCAACTCTGCTGGCAACTCCAACCGATAGGCTACCCGGCCTATCCTCGCAATCACACGAAATGGCCCAATGTACCGGGGTCCCAACTTGCCCCTCTTCCTGAATCGAATCACTCCTTTCCAAGGAGAGACCTTCAGGAGAACGAAGTCGCCGACTTGGAACTCAAGCTCGGTTCGGCGTCTGTCCACATAACTCTTATGTTGGCTCTGGGCGGTCAATAACCTCTGTCTAACCTGCTGAATCTGTTCTGTCGTCTGAAGCACGATCTCTGTACTGCCCATCACTCTCTGCCCCACCTCTCCCCAGCAAATGGGGGTCCGACACCTCCTACCATACAACAGCTCAAAGGGTGGCATACCAATGCTCGAATGATGGCTGTTGTTGTAGGAAAACTCTGCCAAGGGTAAATACGCATCCCAGCTACCCCCAAAATCCAATACACACGCCCGAAGCATGTCCTCGAGCGTCTGAATCGTCCGCTCACTCTGACCGTCTGTCTGGGGATGGTATGTGGTACTAAAATGCAATCTAGTACCCAACTCCTCATGAAATTTCTTCCAGAACCTAGAAGTGAAACACACATCACGATTTGATACGATTGAGATCTGCACCCCATGCCGAGATACTACTTCTCTCACATACACCTCTGCCAATTTCTCTGCTGAAGAACTCTCACAAATGGCAAGGAAGTGAGCGCTCTTCGTCAATCTGTCTACAATCACCCAAATTGCATCAACCCCTCTGGCAGTCCTCGGCAATTTGGTGATGAAGTCCATAGTGATCTGTTCCCACTTCCACTCGGGAACCTCCAATGGCTGCAACTTGCCATGTGGTCTCTGGTGCTTGGCCTTAACCCTACGGCAGGTTAAGCACCTCTCGACAAACCACGCGACATCCCTCTTCATGCAGGGCCACCAATATTCTCTCCTCAAATCCAAATACATCTTTGTAGCCCCGGGATGGATCGAGAATTTTGATCGATGTGCCTCCTCCATTAAAGTAGTACGCGTACCGCCCACAAACCGTACCCAAATCCGACCCTGATAGGTCATCAACCCTCGATCATCAGTAACAAACTCTGAAACCAAACCAACGACCCGTTCCCTCTTCTGCATCTCCGGTTGCATAGCTTCAGACTGTGCCCCACGAATGGCATCCAGCACTGGAGCTATCACGGTCAACCTCAAACATACATTCCGTAGTGGAGTGCTCTCCCCCTTACGGCTCAACGCATCTGCTACCACATTAGCTTTGCCCGGGTGGTACAGGATCTCGTAATCATAATCCTTGACCACATCCAACCACCTCCTCTGACGCATGTTTAGGTTGGGCTGGTCCATCAAGTACTTCAAACTCTTATGGTCAGTGTATATCGTGCAACGAACTCCATACAAGTAATGACGCCAAATCTTGAGGGCGAACACTACTGCCCCCAGCTCTAGATCATGCATGGGATATCTCGTCTCGTGAGGCTTCAGCTGCCTCGATGCATATGCTATTACATGCCCTCTTTGCATCAGAACTGCACCCAATCCCGAAATAGATGCATCACAATAAACTACAAAATCCTCCATCCCTTCCGGGAGAGCTAACACCGAGGCTTCGCACAATCTCTGGTGAAGTGTCTCAAAAGAGGTCTGCTGCTCAGGTCCCCATGAGAATGTAACTCCCTTTCGGATCAATCTAGTGAGTGGCACTGCAATTCTGGAGAAGTCCTTAATAAATCTCCGATAGTACCCTGCCAATCCAAGGAAACTCCTGACCTCAGAAGGTGACTTCGGTACCTCCCAACTCATCACCGCCTCAACCTTGGCCGGATCGACCAATATCCCTTCCTGATTAACAACATGCCCTAGGAATTGAACCTCCCGCAACCAGAAGTCACACTTGGAGAACTTTGCATAAAGCTTCTCCGATCTCAACACCCCAAGGACCTCCCTCAAATGTTCCTCATGTTGCTCTCTAGATCTCGAATACACCAAAATATCATCGATAAATACAATCACTGACCGATCCAACATCGGCCTACATACCCTGTTCATGAGATCCATGAATACCGCCGGGGCGTTGGTGAGCCCAAAAGGCATCACCACAAACTCATAATGCCCATATCGCATCCTGAATGCTGTCTTCTGAACGTCCTCATCCCGCACTTTCACTTGATGGTATCCCGACCTCAATTCGATCTTGGAAAACCAAGATGCTCCCTGCAACTGATCAAATAAATCGTCGATCCTCAGTAATGGGTAACGGTTCTTGACTGTCAGCTTGTTCAACTCCCGGTAATCAATGCAAATCCGGTGTGAACCATCTTTCTTCTTGACGAACAGAACAGGTGCTCCCCACGGCGAGCTGCTCGGCCGAATGAATCCCTTTCCCAGCAACTCCTGAAGCTGCGAGGATAACTCTTGCATCTCTGGAGGTGCAAGACGATAAGGCACCTTAGCGACAGGCGCGGCTCCCGGAATCAAATCAATACCAAACTCCACTTGCCTCACAGGAGGTACTCTCGGCAGCTCCTCGGGAAAGACATCTAGAAACTCACGCACCACCGGTACCTCCTCAACTGAACTCGGTCTCTCGGAAGTCGCTCGCGTATCCATCACGTACGCCACAAAACCCTTACAGCCCTACTGTAGACACTGCCTCGCTCTGGCGGCCGAACAAAAGGCTGATCCCGAACGCGTACCCTCGCCGTACACCGAAAGAACTCCCCCACTAGGGTTTCATATAGTCACCAGCTGACGCTCGCAGTCGATGACTGCGCTGAATCGGCTCAACCAGTCCATGCCCACAATGACACAGACATCACCCATCGCGATAGGAATTAGGTCAATCAGAAACTCAACCCCAAAAATCTCTAACACACATCCCCGGAAAACTTCCGTGGCACAAATCACTCTATCATCAGCTATGGAAACTCTCAGAGGCCGACTCAATGCCTCACGACTAGCATTGATATGCTGACTAAAGGCCAGAGATACAAAAGACCGACTCGCACCCGAGTCAAATAACACTAAAGCAGGCACATAATTCACAAGGAAGGTACCTACGCATAACCTAATATAAGCATAATATTTCAACATCAATATAAATATATGAAAGGAAACGTACCAGCCACCACATCGGGCGCAGCGCGGACTTCCTCCGCAGTCAGCTGGAAGGCTCTCCCTCGAGCTCTCGGTGCCTCGATCTTCATAGGTCGACTCTCTGTAGCTCTGATGGCGGCAGGAGCAGATCCCTGAGGTGCTCCGCGCAGCTGCGGACACTCAGCCTTCCGGTGTCCAGTCTGGTTGCAGTGAAAGCACACTGCAAATCCCTTGGGGCAGTCCTTGGCCATGTGCCCCTCCTTGCCACATTTGTAGCAAGACCCCGCTCGGCAAACTCCGTCATGCCCCTTGCCGCACTTCCCGCAAGTGCGGCCCTTCTGGCTCCCTTGTCTAGGATCAGCAGGCTTGGCCCGCTTGGTGGCCGGCTGCGACTGTGCCGGTCGCCGATCCCTCCCCTGAGACTCCGCCTCCTCCATGGCCTGAGTCTCAAGCTCGATCTCCCTCTTCCGAGCATTTGCCTGAAGCTCGGCAAATGTCCGGTAGGAGGAGTTTGCAGCGAACTCCCGAATATCCCGCCTCAAGACACTCAAGTAGCGGCTCATACGAGCCTGCTCAGTGGGCACGTGCTCAGGGCAGAACATCGCCCTCTCGTGGAACATCCTCGTGATTGCTGTAACAGACTCAGTACCCTGCTTGAGGGTCAGAAACTCGTGTGCTAAACGCTCCCTCTCCACCTGGGGAACGTACTCATCTCGAAACATGGTGGTGAACCTCTCCTAGGTCACCGCAGCAAGCTCGACATGCGTATAATGTGCCGTTACAAACTTCCACCAGTCCTTCGCTCCCAAGCGAAGCTGGTTCAGCGCGAATCGGACCTTCAAATGCTCAGGAGACGAGCAAGTGAAGAAGCACCCCTCAATATCAGATATCCACCTCATCACTGCCACCGGACCCGGGGTCCCATCGAACTCTGGTGGTTTCGTGTTGCTGAATTCCCGGAATAGTGACGCATCCCCACCCTGCGGCCTTGCAGCAGTCACCGCTGCGGTAGCCGCTGCAGCAGCAGCCTCAGTAAGAGCGGCATAACGCTCGTCGAACGTCTCGATCAGTGTGGTCTTTATGGACCCAAACATCTCCGGAATCTCTGCTCTGATGGTTGCAGCTACCTCCTCCTGGATGATCCGGCGGATATCCTCCTCACTGGTACCACTGCTCTCGGACGTGAAACGTGTCCTCACCATGATCTACCGCTGAAATACGACATACAATAAGTTTAGAATCCCCACGAACACACTCACACTCGTCAACTCTTTCCTCCTTGATTCTTGGCATTCCAAAGATTCTTACTTGAGCTGTACCCCGCTCCGGTGATTCCAGTAGTACGGGCCCAATACTATTATCCACACCGCACCAGAATACACTCAAAGTCCTCCTCTTCGGATTCCAGGTCTCAAGTACTCTATCATGCGTAAATCACTCTCTAATAGATCTCTCATAAGTCCCTCGCTGCTACTTACTCACTCTCAAGTATCTCATAGCAGCTCACCTCTCCCTAGGCTAAGGCAACACAATCAGGCCAATCTAGTTCTAATAGCAATGCCTAGCCTACTCTAGCATGCAGATACATCATATCAATATTAACATCACATAATGTAAGGGTATTTTGGGAAATCACCGTTCGGGCGCAGGCTGATCGTACACACATCTCTTGCTCTGCATCCTTTAAAATCTTTTAATCTTTTGAAAATTACATCTAATTCCTCAGTTTGAGTCCAAATACGCCCGAAGGTGTACTGGAATCCCTCAAACCAAGGCTCTGATACCAAATCGTAACACCGTGAATTTTGAAAATAATTTTTTTCAAATTTAATAAAGACAACTTCATTTAATATTCATAAAAACATCATGTTTGTGGTTCATTTTATAACATATATAAAATTCCCAAGATCATATAATATAAAAATCCCGCGTGTGTGCACTGATCAGGCCGGCGCCTTCCCGCGATCCTCACTAGTACCTAAAACAATTAACACCAACATTGTAAGCATAAAGCTTAGTGAGTTCCCCAAAATACCATATAACACATATTAGCCACTCGAGGCTATAACTCTGTGGGTCCGTGCACCCATACTCTGTGAACCCTCAGGTTCTAACTCTGGGAACCTTCCGGTTCCAACTCTATAAGCATGCACAACATAAATCACATAGACATCATACAGTACAACACATAGCATACACATAACATACACATACTCTATCACATAACTCTGATTACCTACTCAAGGTAAAGTATAGTGAGAAGACTCACCTCGCGTGTCTCGATATCTCACAACCTGGAAATCCCTCGTGCCCGATTCTTCGAGCTCTAATCCTCCTATAACATCATAATGTCCCTAGTTAACACTTTATATCTCTAATGTTGACTATCCCTAAGAAGTCAACACAGGTCCACTCTGGTCAACGGTCAACTTTGACCGGACTCGGCGAGTGCTAGGGCGACTCGGCGAGTCTAGACGTCCTCACCAATTCTCTAAAATTCCCTTTCTACTCGTCGAGTATCTCCCCTGACTGGACGAGTTCCTCCTGGAAGAATCGCGGGGCCACCCCGACTCAACTCGCCGAGTCTGAAGAACAACTCGACGAGTCCCAGTTAATCTTCAAGCTACTCGCCGAGTCTGTTCATCGGACTCGGCGAGTCCATGCCATGCAACCGCTCAAACTGCTTCCTAAGGTCAGAACTGCTCCGACAACTCACTGGTCTGGCCTTCCTACACTGGTCCATCACGTAAAGGCCTCATTTCGGTGCTCATAATACACCCCAAGACTCATAATTTACATTTTGACCAAAGGCATAAGGATTCCAATCCAAAACCTCCATTGATTCACGAAATGCTCAGGCATGGGACATTCTAGACTTCCAAAGATCCCAATACAGGGTTCCAATCGTTTAGGGGACCAAGGTAACACTCAATCTAGCCACAAAAGGGTTCAATAAACCCTAAATCCATATATACATCAATCATAGAAGGATGCAAATTCGAAAAATATTACCTGAATAATGTGCTCTCTGTGTCCCCAATTCTCAGAACGTGGCTTCCCTTGATGATCCCTTAACCAAGTCTTCTCTTCCTTGCAAAACAACACTTCCAAAATCAACAATGGTCTTCTACCTTGCTCTAGATGCTCACAAACGACTTAGGGTTTCTCTCAGAGGACTAAGGTGAACAATGACGGCCATAAGGTCCCTCATATACGTCCCAAACCTGAACGGTTAGGGTTTTCGCTAAACAACACAGAACCGCCGAGTCCATATCCGGACTCGTCGAGTCCCGTCGCGAACCCACGGCCAGATCCGCGATCCTACTCGGCGAGTCTGAGCTCCAAATCGCCGAGTCCCCTCTTAAAACTCCCAAAACTCATAAATGTAATGATACCTGGAATTTCGGGCTGTTACATATCTAAGAAAGGGTGTATGAATCTAAATTTCAGAAGTCCAGCAAATTTCTGGAAATATGTCAGAGCTAGTGGGAGCATAAGTGTTATGGTGATAATCATCATGTTAGTGGGAGCATGATTATTATGTTTAGTGTTGCAAGTTAGCAATGTTAATTATAGAAAACAAAGTTTCAATTCATGAAGTTGTAGGGGTTGAAAAGTTGTTTTGCTATAATTAAGGGAGAGGAAATTATACTTCGTTTCAATTCTAGAAGCTTAGATTGAGATTTTAATCATCTTTAGTCAAGAATATATATATATGAATTTTATGTTGGAATGGTTCAACTTGAAGAAATTCTATATATATTGCGTTTTCAAAATTTGATTATGATTACGGCATCCCTCTTCATAGTTAAATTTTGAAAACATGGCAAATAAAAAATATTGTAGCAAAAGACTGGTCTAGTATCATGTCTTTATGTCAAACATCATGAATCGTGTCCCATATGCTTCGGATATAGGATCGATTGCATGTGCTATAATATTCATCCTTTCTAAATTTTCCAAATGCTCATGGCATTTAGAAGGGAAAAGTCTAGAACTGGATATGACTAAAGTGATTAAGCAATTGTCGAGGACAATCTGAGGTTCGCCAAAGATTGGTTGCTCAGGGAAAGTTTGAAGTATGATGTAAGTTGTCGGAAAGGACCATATTGACATATTCTGAAAAGAAGTAACTCTTGTTCGGAAGTGATAGTCAAAATGGGACTATGGAAATTTCTCCATAGGTGGAAGTTATTCAATCTATGTAAGATTAGAAAACCTTAATGCAAGAAGGATGTTCAAAGCAATGTACTTTAAATATGAGACTTCCGTTCCATGGAGGTTGACCTTCTTTGGAATACTCTGTAATGACTGGTGACAAGGTTTTGGTGACTTTGTGCATAATCATTAGAAGAGGAACATTGCATAAAAGTTTAAAATCTAACAGATTTTTTGGTAAATGATAGGAATCGGGGATTCTCACATTTACAATAAGGGTTTGGGATTGTGAAATGAGTATCAATGGAATCATGTTCAATTGATCTACATCACAATGTAAGGATCATAGACGAACATAGTGTGCATACATGGAGTATGGCATAACTATTGTTTAGAAAAACAAAGTGTACATGCTAGGAGAATGGGACGACTGTTGTTTTTATTCAAGTCTTAAGTTGATTGTTTGAAACATTATACAATGAATAATATGTAATCAATATGGTGATAAATAAAAGGTGGTTGTATTTATATTCAAAAGGGTTCTGAGACCATATTGGATTCGATTATTATTGTGTTTCACTTTGCATGTTTTGACTTCCAAAATAGCTAGGTTATTATTTCCGAATGACTAAGTTATTTAAACACTCCACAGTCGTTCATATGTTGGAAGTAGGTATGAATCAAGACTATCATGAATCGAGTTTGTAGATGGCTAAATGGGTTTAGTCATAGCAATGGTTGCTACAACATTCATGAGTGCTCATAAGTTATGAGTATTCGAATAAACCCACGCTCACTTGTATCACTTCATGGAATTTATCTCGAGTGATCGTGAGACGGTAATATCATATAAATCTTCAAACCTAGAGATATGAGTTGTTACCTATGAGTTGATTGTGCATTGATTGCACGTAAACGCATCAGTAACTTGATGTTATAAAACGTGCCTTTGTGTACAATTCAACAAGTAGTAGAACAAGCATATGAGTCGAAGTTTATCTGTTCCTTCTAGAAATAGAAGCGATAGCTGGGCCCCTTGATGATTTTGTTGTGACCTATGTACCGGCCGGTCAGAACTAAATTGATGTGTTCGATTAAGTTCTTTGTCAAACAAATCAGAAAATCGGGAAACAAACTGCTGGACAATAAGTACGATGTTGTTCCATGTATTTGTCCGGCTGATATCATGAGAACAGAGGATTATTTGATCACTTATCTAAAATGGCGCTTCATAGTTCAACAGAGTTTTCGAGAGCTACGATTGCTGGTTGGTTCCTGAAGTAACATACGCAAATATAGTTATTAGACTTATCCAAGTGGGAGTCTATTGGATAAGGTGTCTAAGTCCATAACTTATTTGGTATATACTTGACCCGACCCGGCATGGTCCATTTGGGTTGCATTTCATCCAAACTATTTATGGATAATTTTATGAGAGTTATACACATATGATTATTAATATATTATAAGTTATAATATATTAATATGAAGTCATGTTATTTAATTAGTCTTAGTCTTAAATTAATTATGAATTAATTTAGAGATTAAAAGGAAGACTAATTAGATTGTGGGCTATTGGTTTTATATGGTGTGGGCTAACACTCATTTGTTAATGGGTTAGGCTTGTATGGAAGTCCATGGATGATCCATGGAGCTTTTAACCCATGGATCCTTGGAAAAGGAAAGGTCATGGGTTATTAGGGTTTCACCCTAATCATGTACACTATATAAGCATGCTTATGTTGCATTAAATAGCCACTAGTGGCACTAGTTGTGTGAGACTTTGTGTGTGGCCGATTTTATAAGTGTGTATACACTCTCTCAAAGTTTTCCAAGAGTTTGTGGTGATTTGTGATTCCATTTGAGGCATTCACACTATTGGTGCTTGGCCCTCAAACTCCTTAGGAATCAAACTTATCATCAAAAGGTATGTAATCTCATCTAATTCTTTTATGTTTAAAAGTACCCCATGCCATGTTAGATAGGTTATGAACCTTGGAAAATTATTATTTTGCATGTATTTAGACAAACATAGATCCAAGGTTTATTAGGGTTGCATGCACACTTAGGAAGTGTTAGATTGCTCAAAACCCAACAGCAGCGGGGTGAGAACGCATGGTTAGTGACCTACTCGGCGAGTCCACTATTGGGACTCAACGAGTAGGAGCTGACAGATGAAACCCTAAATCTTGGGGATTACACCCCTATTTAAAGGAACCTCAGCCTCCTTTGGGATTCCTTACAGTCTTTGAGAGCCCTTGGAAACCCTAATTCATGTGTGTGTGCCTTGGTGTGGGTTTGAAGCTTGGAAAAGAGAATCTTGAAGGAAGGGAGCTAAGAGTGCAAAGGTTATTGAAGCAAGAAAAGAGTGGGAAGTGGGTTTTGCCTCAGCTAGCATTGTTTGAAGGTATCAAAGTACCATTCTTATTTCCATTTCTTCCTTTTGGTTGATTCTAGGGCTTTTTATGGCTTTTCAAGTTGGGATGTTGAGCTATGGGCTAGATCTGAAGTTGTAACTTCAGATCTAGACACCCCTTGGATGCTAGGGTCATAAAGTTGTATTGGTTGTGGTTGGAGTCCCTCTTGGACTAGAAGCTCCATTAAGAACTTAAAATAGACATTTGGAGCCTTTATAACCATGCATGCACGTAAAGTTTGCAACTTTACGTGGTAAGTATGCTCTAGAAGCTTGGATCTGTGATTTGGAGCCGCTGCATGGCTCAAAACAAGTCTGTATGGAAAGAGGACTGAATGGACTCGGTGAGTCTCAAGGATGACTCGATGAGTCACATGAAGATAGTCATTGAACTCGGCGAGTTGGATGAACAACTCGGCGAGTCCGATGAAGATCACCATAAAACTCGATGAGTTGAAGAACAACTCGGCGAGTCGGATGGCTTTTCCTTTGGATAGACATGCGTGTGTACCCATCGAGTTGCAAGGAGGAAACTCGACGGGTGGCCCTTAAGGATTGATCGGGATTCGAAGGGACTCGACGAGTCACTCCGATGACTCGGCGAGTTGGAATGTGCTCCACGGACTCGGCGAGTGGCCCAGTGCACTCGGTGAGTTGAGGTCAACATGGATTGTTGACCTTGACTGAGTACTCTGACCTTGATCAAGAATAACTAGGTGGTTATGGGGTGTCTCACAAGAGTAAGAAGTTATGAGTATATTGTGCCATGATTAAAGGTGGTGGTGTCGGTGTCAAGTGATCCGATAGTTGGAGTTTGCATTTCAATCGACATCTGCGAGGTGAGTTATCCTCACTATATCGATAGGGTCTACGGCACCAAGGTTGGCCCTTTATGATTTACATCCTGGTTTGGGATGGTTGCTTTGTTATTGCCATGCTAGATTTCATCCTTGTTTAGGATGGGTGTTATGTTATTGCTTTGTTAGAATTTATCCTGTTTAGGATGGTTGTTCTACTAGAGATCAGTTAGATCTATTGTTATGGTATGCTACATATGATTTTGATCTATTAGATCGGAATCAAGATAGATAGTATGTTATGCTTTTATGATCCGTAAGGATTGGTATGTTAGTAACCTGTTAGGTCGATACTCTAGTTACGAGTGGAACTCTATGATTGATGGTCAATGAGATAGATATGTTTGCTATGTGTATATGCTATTATATGATAGTATGCATACATGGTTAGTGTTGAGGGCCAACACACCCTCTGAGCGGCCCGGGGAGACTGTAGGCCCACGCGGCGGACCAGTCATGCCGAAGGCTCAGGATAGATTCAGATAGATTGTAGGCCCAGTAGGGCGGACCAGTCCGGCTGATGGCCCAATATGTATGTTGTTTGATTGATCGTTATGGTTGTGGTTTTTCTCGACATGGTGTTGGTATTTTGGGGGTTGCTCATTAAACCATCGGGCTTACTGTTTTTAGTTTATTGTTTCAGGTACTTCAGGAGAGCGAGGAAAGGTGAAGGCGTGACCGTACTGCTCCTCATCCTCATGATATATTTTGGGACCCTCTGATAATAAATGAATTGGAAATGTTTTGGAAAAACAATCACTATTTGAATCTTTGTTAGTATTAAAAGTTTTAATTTGGCGTAAATTTTTGGGTGTTACAGGAACAAAAGGAAGAGTCAGCCTTCACAGGAACCTTCCAAGAAACAACGGATTCTGGCAGTCCATGCCGCTACTGCCCCTACTGCTGCTCCAATTACCACTACACCAGCAAATTCATATGCTAGGAACCTGCCGAAGTGCGTTGAATGCAATTTCCACCACAATGGAAATTTACGGGAGATGCACTGTAACAAATGCAACAAGAAAGGGCATACACCCCGTTTTTGTAGTGCACCGGCACAACCGATCACCCAAGTCCAAGGAGTCAGTGTGGGTCAAGCATGTTACGGGTGCGGTGAAGCTGGGCATTACAAAAGAGACTGCCCCAAGGCAAGGAATGCGGGCGGCACGGGACGAGTGCTGGCAATAGGGCAGAACGAAGCGATAGCTGATCCCACGGTGGTTACAGGTACGTTTCTCCTCGATAACGTTTATGCATGCATACTCTTTGATTGTGGTGCGGAGAGGAGCTTCGTGAGTCATAAATTCAAGCACGTACTAAAACAGAACCCTAAATCACTCAATAAGATATTTACAGTAGAAATGGCAAACGGTAGAACAATAAGCACGAACGATATGTACATAGGTTGCACACTAACTCTAAACAAACATTCATTTCAAATTGATCTAATGTCGATCACTATAAAGAGCTTTGATATCATCATCGGTATGGATTGGTTAAGCCTACACCATGGCGATATACTTTGTCACGAAAGGGCTATTCGCCTGAATCTGCCAAACGGCGAAACTCTTGTCATTTATGGTCACAAACCTAGTACAAATTTACAAATCATCTATTGTGTCAAAGCCCAGAAATACCTACTTAAGGAGTACCATTCCTTCTTAGCCCACGTGGTAGATAAGGAAAAAGAAACGAAAAGCATCAAAGACATTCCAGAAGTCTGCGATTTTCCGATATCTTCCCTAAAGATCTCCCAGGAGTCCCACCGGAACATCAAGTCGAGTTCAGAATTGACTTAATTCCCGGAGCTACACCAGTAGCTAAGTCACCATATCGTCTAGCACCGGTAGAGATGCAGGAGTTATCCAGCCAATTAAATGAACTACTCAACAAAGGATTCATCAGGCCGAGCTTCTCACCTTGGGGAGCACCAATCTTGTTCATAAAGAAGATGTATGGATCTTTCCACATGTGCATTGATTACCGGGAACTTAACAAGCTTACTATCAAGAACCGATACCCACTACAACGCATCAACGACTTATTCAACCAACTCCAGGGAGCGAGTTATTTCTCAAAGGTCGACTTAAGATCCGGGTATCACCAACTACGAGTCTTGGAAGGAGATGTTCCCAAAATGGCTTTTCTAACTCGTTATGGTCACTATGAGTTTGTAGTGTTGCCCTTTGGATTAACAAACGCACCAGTGGTGTTCATGGACTTAATGAACCGGGTGTGTCGTTCGTTTCTAGACAAGTTTGTGATCGTATTCATAGATGACATACTCATCTATTCGAAGACTAAAAAGGATCACAGTCAACACCTCCGACAAGTCATGGAAACGCTAAGAAAAGAGAAGCTATACACAAAATTCTCCAAGTGCGAATTTTGGATTCGGAAGGTAGATTTCCTAGGTCACGTGGTTAGCAAAGACGGAATACACGTGGACCCTTCCAAAATCAAAGCAATCGAGAACTGGTCAGCTCCAAGAACCCCAACGAAAATTCGACAATTGTTGGGCCTTGCTGGTTATTACCATAGATTTATACAAAACTTCTCGAAGATTTCTAAACCACTCACCACCTTGACACAGAAGGGTGTAACTTTCAATTGGGAAGGAAAACAAGACGCTGCATTCCAAACACTGAAACAAGCACTATGCAGCGCACCTATATTGTCCTTGCCAGAAGGAACAGAAGACTCCGTGGTCTACTATGATGCATCTAATCAAGGTCTTGGATACGTACTAATGCAAAGAGGTAAGGTCATCGCTTACGCCTCAAGACAACTCAAGACACACGAAGTCAACTACACTACGCACAATCTTGAACTACGAGCAGTCGTTTTAGCGCTAAAGATCTGGAGACACTATCTCTATGGCATGAAATGCACGATCTTCACCAATCATAAAGAGCCTTCAGCACATTCTCAACCAAAAAGAACTCAACATGAGGCAGAGACGATGGGTTGAACTACTGAATGACTACGAATGCGAGATTCGCTATCACCCAGGAAAAGCGAATGTAGTAGCTGATGCTCTTAGTCGAAAAGAATACTCAGGTCGTCGAGTGAAATCCTTAACCATGACGATCCATTCACATATGTCCACACAAATCAAGGAAGCTCAGAGGGAAGCCTTGAAAACAGAGAATGTGGCAGGTGAAGCCCTAAGAGGAATGGACAAGAATCTTGAAGTCAAGGGTGACGGAGTTCATTACTTCATGGATCGGATCTGGAAACCGAAGTTTGGTGGATTCAGAGACGTGGTCATGAACGAGACGCATAAGCCTCTATACTCCGTACATCTAGGTTCAGACAAGATGTATTTAGACGTCAAGAAACTGTATTGGTGGCCAAACATGAAAGTGGAGATCGCTACCTATGTGGGCATGTGTCTGACTTGCGCCAAAGTCAAGGTAGAGTACCAAAAGCCATCAGGATTACTACAACAACCCGAAATACCCGAGTGGATGTGGGAACGGATAACCATGGATTTCATAACCAAATTACCCAAGACAGCAGGTGGGCTAGACACCATCTGGGTAATCGTCGATAGGTTAACAAAATCCACACACATCCTACCCTTAAAGGAATCCGATAAGATGGAGAAGCTAACTCGAACTTACATCCGAGAGATTATACGACTGCATGGTGTACCATTATCCGTTATCTCCGATAGAGATAGTAGGTTCACCTCGCGTTTCTGGAAGTTGCTACAAAAATCTCTTGGAACGAGGCTAGACATGAGTACCGCTTACCATCCACAAACCCACGGTCAAAGTGAGAGGACCATACGAACCTTGGAAGATATGCTAAGAGCTTGTGTAATCGATTTTGGTAAAGCATGGGATACCCATTTACCACTAGTTGAATTCTCATACAACAATAGCTATCACTCCAGCATTAAATTTGCTCCATTCGAAGCCCTCTATGGCCGCAAGTGCAGATCACCACTATGCTGGGCTGAAGTGGGCGACACGCAACTAGCCAACGGACAAGTACCCGATAACACTCTCACAGGCCCGTAAATCATAAGAGAAACAACGGAGAATATTGTACAAATTCGGGAACGACTAAAGGCTTCAAGAGATAGACAAAAGAGTTATGCAGACAAAACACGGAAGCTCTTGGAATTCCAGGTTGGGGACCGAGTGCTATTGAAGGTCTCGCCCTGGAAGGGACTAATACGTTTTGGAAGATGTGGGAAACTAAACCCAAGGTATATCGGACCATTCGAGATCCTTGCAAGGATTGGCCCGGTAGCCTACAAACTTCATCTACCGCAGGAACTCAATAACGTACACCCTACCTTTCATGTGTCAAAGTTGAAGAAATGTTTGCCCGATGAGACCCTCGTCATCCCTCTAGATGAAATTGAAATCAATGAGAGTCTCCACTTTATAGAAGAACCAATTGAAATCATGGATAGGGAAATTAAAAGAACAAAACAAAGTCGCATACCCATTGTGAAGGTCCGATGGAACGCAAAGCGGGGACCTGAATAAACTTGGGAGCACGAAGATAAGATGAAACAAAAATACCCGCATTTTTTTCCCCAATCCACAAATAATTACCTTACATTAAATTTTGGGACGAAATTCTCTCTAACGGGGGGACAATGTGACAACCCGATATTTCGACTCTATGTAATGACCTAAAAGGTCAAGTATTGTAACCACTTTTGATATAATGAAATTAACTTCGAAAAATAAAATGTTCAAAAGTCTCTATAGGGATATCTATTATACTAGATATTGTGTCAAGATTTACAGAAATACTAAGAAAACTAAAATCTGAGTTATAACGAAGAAGTTATGACCATTCTAAGATTTCCGACAAAACCGGCAACACCGATTAAACGAAAAACGCGAAGTTTCAATACAATAGTTTTTAGCCTTAAGTATCTAAATGAAAGTTGTAGATATCATTAAACCGTGTGCGTACATAAAAAGAACGTCCAAATCTGACTTCGTATGAGGAAGTTATGATTTTTCCAAGATCCGGATATAGCAGTAGACATCTAAAAACTCGAAATACAGATCAAGAGAGTTTTGGCCGAAACATACTTAATGAGAATCAAAGGTCTCAACAATAGTAGCGCAACGGTGAAAAGTCTGATGAAAACGGACATCGGATGAAGAAGTTATGGATTTTTAACGAACTTTTCGTGTCCCAGCCTGTTAAAAATAAATAATTAAAAAGAAGGTCAAAATTTGCCGATGAAGTCTAAACGAGAGTTGTAGAGCATATTTTCAGCTACGCGTGCATATAAAGAATGTCAAAAACGGAGCTTGTACGCGAAAGTTATGGATTTTACAAGTTCGGGGTCCAAAATCCAAGGCTGTCAGGTCTGCCACGACATGGCATAGTTGGCCGCGACCCGACCACTGACTGAGGGCGTCCAATCAATGGAAGAGGATAAGATGACTCACCACGACGTGGCACACCTTTTGCCATGATGTGGCACCCAAAATATCCCCCTATAAATAGATTTCAAGGGCTCCGGGTTTCATTGCTCAGTTCCTTTCTTTCTCGAACCGAAACTCTACGTTTAAGCCCCCGAAGCCCTCCCGAAGCCCCGGTTTTCACACTCAAGTTCCGAAGGATGATTCTAAACTCCCGAGATTCCCATGATTCCCGAGAATCCCGAGAAAATCAAATCTTCCAAGTCGAAGTTCTGCTCGATTATCGTCTCGTTTTCTACAATCAAACAGGTGAGTTCATACCCCTATAAACGACACTTTCAAATGTTTTATCAATGATTTTTATACACTTTTAAGAGGGCGGGGGGAATACAAGTAAACACACGGTTATTATCGTATGTAACATAAAGTTTCACTATATACTCTTTTTATCAAGTGAATCATATGTGATTCATAACTACTACATAGGAACTTTCGTATGCAATATATATTCTCGATAACATCTTGTCTTTTGGAAATAAAACATGTTTATATATGTATATACGAATCAAACACTTTATTTATACTTTAAATATATGTGATCATTTATGTCACTTTAAATGTTATACTTTACATAACAAGTGAGCATTACACTAGGATTTACTATACGAACGAAACACACACTTTGAAAAACTATAATAGGTATAGTTTACGAGAAAATCACGAACATTTACATACTAGATACACTATATCAAAGAGATATTTTCATACACAAGAACAAATGGATATTTTCATAAGTAAACCTGTTTTATACTAAGTTTTGTGAGACATTTCACATACTTTTGAGTATGCATTTTAAGTCCTATATTATATACCATAATCCCTTGTAGGGGGAGCGTTATTCTTGTGTATAGATCTATACGAGATTGAAAATCCCGCACCTAAGCCGTTAGCTACAGCTAGGCCGGCAGGCTTGGGGTGACAAATGTCATAACTTTCCAACGCCAGAAGAACGTTGTTATAGGCATCCTGGTCAAATAGTATGGTTATAAGACTCACATGGAGTATTAAAACACATTGATTTACGGGGTTTCCAAATGCCTTAGCGATTTATACATAAACCTATTATCTTTGGCATGAAAAGCACTATTGCATTACAGTTTTGGAACAATTAAACTACCATCTACTATAGTAGAAAATATTGGATTTTCTAGGAACATTTAAACATGTACAAACCATTTTCATTCTATTTCATACAAACATTGTCACTAAATACTTATGAACTCACCAGCTTAAATGTTGACCTACTCTTTCAAAACTACTTGTATTTCTCAGGGATTTAGTAATACTGGTAAACTACTGCTTTTGAAGAAGGGACGTTGTGGCGTTAGTTTAATTTCAGTTTGACATCATATTGTAATTTCTTTTGAAACAAGTAGTTTTCTACAATGTAAACCTTCAAATTATATATATATATATATATATATATATATATATATATATATATATATATATGAAGTCATCCGCCCTCGAACGATTCCGCCGTTCTGGTTTGGGGGTATGACATATATACAGTTCTGTATTTCCACTCTTCCTTTTAACAATCCACATTTTGAAAGGGTCATGGAATCCCCATGAGATGATCCCGGACCTATCACCATAAATATCTCTGAAGTGATTTTCTCCAAGGTCAGTAACGGTGATCTCTGGTCGATTCACAGGAGCATTCTGATCCGAGTTCTTCTTGAACAACAGTTGACCCTTTTCAGCAGCTTTGGCTAGTTTAGCACGTTTTAACGCCATGATATGTGGAGCCTACACAGGTTCTTTTTCAAAACGGTTGACAACCCTGGTTGATTTTGTAGGAGGTGGAACTACGGGAGCGTCTTGATTAGGAAGACAGATTTTGGGCTCACTGACTGATGATTTAAACTTGTCACGAAATTCTTCTTCTAGCTTCTTCTTTAGATCATAATAACTCGCGGTCAACAGACCAAAATGCGTCCGAAGATCGGTGATCTCCTTTGTTTTCTGAGCATTTTCCTTGAGAAGATCAGCAACTTGATTATTAAGCATGACGTTCTCAGTTTGAAGATTTGCAAGTTTGATATCAAGCTCGATATTTTTCTGGTTTAGCACACTAATTCCTTTCTCAAATCAGGCACTGAGGCTTCATCATCTCCAAATATATTCTCCTCAAAAGATATACCTTTTCCGTATGAGGAGTGTGGTGGACTTAAATTTTGAGCCAAATGCATGGCAAGCCTTTCAGAGGCAACATCATGATAAGGCCTTGGAGGAGACGAACTCAAGCCGGCAGATGAGCCACCAACTTCATGAATCGAGTTGGGGCCTTCCTGAATGGGCACGGATGAAGAAGAGGCAACAATTGTGAGTGGATGAGTCTCTGTGGTTTGAGTTAGGTCAGGAGAAATAACTCCCACCCTTGGATCAATTCTTCTTCTTTTCATCGGGGGCTGGGAGGTCAGGTCTGTTTGGGCTTCACTCACAATTGGCTCAGATGTAGAAATCACCCTTTCAAGGGGAGGAATCCATGAAGAGGTGTCCATATGAATTGAAGAATCAACCGCTTGAACAGGAACAGGAGGCTCAACTTCTTGATTGTAAACATTTTTCCTTATCTCCAGTGTTGGATTGGCACCATCATCGATATCATTGAAGATGTCGTCGAGATCTTCATTTGACAAGGTGTACTCAAGTCCAATGAATTGTACAACAATATCATCTCTTTCATAACCAGACAGATCAACTCTTTCATTCTCTTCTCCTTCCATAATTTCAGTGAATTCTTCTGCGGAACCTTCATCAAAATCACTTTGAACTGTCACATTTGTGAAATTATGCTCCTGCCACACTAACAGTTTGAGCAGCAGCAGTTTCTTCCTCATGGTCTGAAACGTTGATTATATCATCATTTATATTTGCAAAATCTGATGATGCATGATCAGTTGAAGTCTGCTCAGTGACCCATCGGATTCAGAAGAGTCGGTCGGCTCGGCAAATTTTCCAAATTTCTCGAAAGGGTACTTTCCTTGGAACATGATTTTCCCTTTTCGATTTTGCTTCATCAGACTGATTGTGTTTCGTCCAAAATCCTTCATGTCAAGAATCTCTCCTATCTTGGCAAGGTCTTGACAAAGCCAGTTGAGAAAGATCTGGATGAACCGAGGGTAAATCAGGAATTGGTCCTTCGCCTAATTTTTGAGATTAGTGACCATTTCTTCCAAGATAAATTTTGAGAAGTTGAAGTCGATTCTTGCTGCCAGTGCAATAATAGCTTGAGTATTCCTTGAAGAGATCTCGTCTGCTCCACCCTTACGCCCTGATATACAGTTAACAAACACATGAGCCAGAAACCTCCAGTATGGAGGTAGCAGCTTCTTGTGGGTCGGTGGGAAAACGCCTTCATATCCCATCTTTTCAAGGTACTCATCAACAACTCGTAGATCAATGTCGGTAGGATAAGTAGCCTTGTCATCAATCTTCAACGTGTCTTTGAGAAACTGCTCAGTGATGACAATTTTACATCCTTTGACAGTTGCTTCGATTGTCTGCACTCCGTTGCTTTCAATTCTGATGCTAGCTGAACTCCAGAACTCGTTGATTAAATCCAAGTAGATTATCGGGTTCCAAGTGAGTGCTGAGAAAATGCAGCATTCACGCAACCTGAACATCATTGACTTGAATTCACTGTGCGCTATAGGAGGATCATCAAGCAAAATGGAAACATTGTGACTTTCTGCAACCTTGAAACTTGCCATTTTATCTGCACAAAACAGACCAGATGAGAAATATTTTGATTAAAATGCATTGATTTTTATTTCTCAATTTAATTCTTTTAGTTTGGCCATTTTAATTAATTTTATAAGTCAAAAAATTAGGTTCTCGGTCAAGAAACTCAAACTGAAAACCTAAGGACCAACACACAAGTCAAGACCGAAAATGAGCTAGACCGAAAGCCAAAAAGGGCAATTCTCAGCTGGACCGAAAGTCGTCTGAGTTGCCTCGACCGAAAACGGCTCAGCTTGGACCGAAAGCCGTCTGATCTGGCTTGACCGAAAACGGCTCGACTTGGACCGAAATCCGTCCTGACCCAAAACGTCGACAATTCACATTTTCGTGATTTCCCATAGACTTCACGATCGATTTACGAATAAAAATGCATAGCAGTGGTCGGAATTGCAATACCTTTGATGTTTTGAGGTCGATTGAACAAAAGAACACAACAAAAATTTCGAGACTTAGAGAGGAAAAAGCAGGTTTCGGTATTCTGTGAGAGAGGAGGAACCGAAAACTGATTCCATTTTCCTTTATATACTCGGTTCAAGATCTGGTCCAAACCCAGATCACAAAACCCAATTTCCAAACACTAATGGGCTGCAAAAATTTTATTTATTTAAAAAATGGTCGAATACCCACACTTTATTAAAAATGATACTCTTTGAGGATTAATTCAGAAAAATAAAATGAAATAAAATTTCCTAAGATTTATAAATCCTAAAAATTAAAAATAGAATAAAATAAAAATTGAAATAAAATTTAAAATGCTAAAATTTTAATTCAAACCTAAAATTAAGTCTTTAACTAAAATTAATAATTTTCATGATTTTGGGATCATAGTTGTTAGACAATCATTTGCCATTTATCAGTACCTCTCCTTTCATGAATAGATCTGGTCGATCACCAGTATTGTGGTCCACTTAAGCATGAAAAATTATGACAAATTATGGACCTGCTATAGATGACAAGACAAGTTGATCCTATGTTCCTAGATAATATTTCCTAAGGACCATTCATCTGACGACAACCAAAGATATTGTTGTCCACCTAAATTGAGCAGCGAGATCTACAGACAATCTAGAATTGTTCAATTTTAGATGTACTAGAACATGTTTCCCGCTTCCTGATATACCCCAATAATCAAGAACCTACGAGATACTCCTTACTTTAGGTGAGCATACTATTATTAATAGAGAGGATAGATTTAGATTATTATTAATTATAGATTTAAGAGGGATTGAGATGTAGAAGGTTGCATATGCTGTGTACCAGGTCGGATTGTTAATCACACAAAGGAGACAACATATGGCTAACATATAGGAAGAATTTCATAGATATAATATGCAGAGAAATAGATTTGCATATGTTGCAGTCCAGGTCGGATCTCTTCCAATTACGTAATGGAGGCAACATATGACTAACAGTAAGAAAGAAAGAAAATAATTTTCTACAGACCTACTTTATCGGAATTCCCTAGTCGCTTCGTCAATACCGGAATTAAGGACAAAATCCGTACATCGAGGAAAAGTAAAAACTACAGTTCTAGATACGGGTTCTTTAGTGTGACTAGTGGATTCTCATGTATATCTCCATGCTCAACCTATCCGAGCGTCGTATTGTAAGGCTAAACAGAACTATCTAGGTCAAGATTTATCAAGTCTCTAGATTCCTTAAGTTCATCTGCACCTAGTCATATCCGTTAAATTCTTCGTGCCTACCAGCGCATCGAACACAGAGCCTAGACAATTCAACTTTGGTACTTTACACAGACTCAGATTGCCCGTTATCACTTGTTGATATCACTTCCCAAAGCGTCACTTAATAGAAAAATATTATTATTATATATTTTTTTATTTTTCTGATTTTCTATTGTTTTTGGATTTTAATTTTCTAATTTTTGTTTGGTTTTGTTTTTTTTTTTTATTTCCCCCCCTAAATTTGTGCATGGGTGAGACTGAAATAAAAATGCGCATATTTAACCTAATCTAAACAAAAAATAATCCTTGAAGCGAATGATTTTCAAAAGATTGACCAACACATCGAATCGAGCTTTGTTGAACGGCTTGATGAACATGTTTGCCACATTATTAGCAGTGGGAACCTGTTCTAGCCGAATGAGCGAGCGCTCATAACAATCTCGGATAAAATGCACTTTGATATCGATGTGCTTGGTCTTTGAGTGCTGGACTGGATTTTTAGCGATTTGGATCGCAACCTCATTGTCACAAAATATAGGGGTTTCTTGAAAATTCAAACCGTAGTCCAACAGTTGATGTTGGATCCACATAACTTGAGAACAACAAGCAGACGCAGCGACATACTCCTCTTCTACTGTTGAGGTTGAGACGGTATGCTGCTTCTTGCACTGCCATGAGACCAGTCTATCTCCCAGAAATTGGCATCCTCCTGAAGTTGATTTTCTATCAAGTTCCCACCCGCCATAGTTGCTATCTGCAAAAGCATAAAGGTCAAATTCGGGATTTTTCGGATACCAAAGACCCAGTTTTGGGCAACCTTTGAGGTACCGAAATATCCGTTTAACAACAATAATATGAGAAAGTTTAGGATTAGCCTGGTAGCGTGCGCATTGATAGACCGCAAACATTACGTATGGGCGACTAGAAGTCAGATACATAAGCAATCCGATCATTGATCGATAGTACGTTTGATCTACAGATTCGCCTTCAAGATTAGGAGTCAGTAAAGGTCTCTCCGCCATGGGTGTAAGAGCAGGTTTCGCGTCTCGAAAACCGAATTTCTCCAGCATATCATCCACAAACTTTACTTGGTGAATAAGGATTCCGGTTGAAGATTGTTTGACCTGAAGCCCCAAAAAACGTGGTCATCTCCCCAAGCGAAGTCATCACGAACCGCTTCTTCATCACGTCTTCGAAATCTTTTCAAAGTTGTTGGCTTGTCGACCCGAATATAATGTCGTCCACATAGATTTGAATTAGAATTTGATCCGGACCGACATGTTTGATAAATAAGTTCTGATCAATGGTGCCTCGGGAATAGCCGTGATCAAGCAACTGCTGAGTTACGGTAACATACCAAGCTCTAGGAGCTTGATGCATCTCATACAAAGCTTTGTCTAACTTGTAAACATGGTTGGAAAGCTTTGAGTTAATGAAGCCGGGAGGTTGGTCAAGATAAATCTCCTCTTTGACCTTACCATACAAGAAAGTCGTCTTGACATCTATCTGGTATACTGTGAAGTTTATGTAGGAAGCATACGCGAGGAAGATATGAATGACCTCCAAGCACTCCACCGGAGCATAAACCTCCGTATAATCAAGACCCTCAATTTGCCGAAACCCGCGAACCACTAATCTCGCCTTGTTACGCACGATGACACCCAAGTCGTCTTGCTTGTTCCGAAAGACCCATCTGGTATCAAGAGATTTCTTTCCTTTGGGCAGCTCCACCAACTTCCAAACCCCGAGCTTCTCGAATTGATTACGTTCGTCATGCATGGCGTCAACCCAGCTGGGCTCATTCAGATCCATTTCGACATTCTTGGGATCTATCTGAGAAATAAAGAAGGAGTAGAGACACGTATTGATGTCTCCATTCTGACTTTGCGTTTAAACACCGTCACCCAGCTGGCCAATGACGTTTTCTATAGGATGGTTGCGCTGAATGCGAGAAGGGATCTCGTGGCTGATCTCATTGATAGAGACTGGAAGATTATAGATGTTAACCACTCCTTCATTTGCTGAATGATCCACGGTAGATGAACTAGGTTCGTTTGTCGGATCTGCTACAAACTCATCAGCGATTCTTTCCGGAAAGAGAAGTTCCATCAGATTTGAAGTTACAATGGCAGTCTCTTGGTTCATGAACTCTCTTGCCACCAGAGTTAGAGGAGTAGCATTAGCATCAGGAGAAGGTTGTTGAGGGGAGAACTCAGAAGAATTAGGTTGAACAGAAGACACTGTCACACCCCGAAACCGATGGCGGAAACGTTCCGGGGTGGAGGACATCATGTAAAGTATCACAACCAATGTACATAGTAAGCATAGTAAACACAAAACATTACACTACATAGAATCATTACATTTGCTTGAAAGTAAGGTAATACATGTTTTATAGATATAATAGTCTAAGCAAAAGTAAAGACGTGACTTCCATATGCTCCGTCTTCTGCAAAAGAACGCGGGATACCTGTCTAAGGAGAACCTGAGAATACAAGCACTTTTGAAAATATCAGCATAAAGCTGGTGAGTTCATAAACGGTTTGTTTTCGTAAAAGAACAAGTTTCCTTTAGTTTTTCTGAAAAAATTGTTACCCAAGAAAATCCCATATTTTCTTATAAGTAAAGTTTGTTTATCCATTTGTTACATAATTTGGTTAAGAACAGTTTGTTATCTGGTTACTACACGATCTAGTTAAAAACGAGTTCTGTTATCCCAGGAAAAACCCTTATTTTCCTTAAAAAATTGTGGTTGGTTATCGGTTCTGAGTGTAATGTACAAGTATCTACCATACTTAAAGTGTTTGTGTGAAGTTTCCTAAAAGCCTGGTTATCCTTGAAATGTATGTTAGTTTTAACACGTATATAAAACTATTGTATGGAAAGTAAACTAATTCCTAAGGTTATTAGCTTACTAAATTCATTATTACCAACAAGTAAATCTTTGTTATCTAAATTGCGAGCTCCATAACCATACGATAGACTAGATATGGCAATAAGAAGTCCAATATCATTTTATGACTTTTGTCACCCTTGGACCTTTCGGTCCGACTGTAACTAGCAGCCAAGTACGGGGTAGTCAGCCCCGTATAGATCTATACACTCAAGTCACGTTCTCCCTCCAGGAGATTCTGGTTACAGGGGCGGTCCTCCACTCGCGTATCTCTGTGGAGTTTTTCAGAGGGCGTGTCTCCAATTATTAAGATTAACAAATTTACCAGTAATAATGCAGAAAATCCTGTTTTAAGTTCTACTTACAAAGGGGGTCCTCCACTCCCGTTTCTCTGTGGAGTGATACCGAGGACGTATCTAAAGTTCTAAGTTTAATGACTTTTAACAATATTGAAGTGGAAAATCATTTGCGAAATATACAATATAACACTATGTAATAAGATTTGCAATCAATTTGAAAACTAACTCTGCAAGTCAAACGGTTGGTTAATACGGTTTCAATTATTAAAAGCATATGGAAAATGAAACAATTCAAATGAAATAATAAGTTTGAGTACAAGATATTTTTGTACTTTTGCTTGTATCCCCTCCTGAAAACATTGAAAACACGAAAAAAGGTGTCAGGGTATGAACTCACCAGACGAGAAATGTGTTGGTTGGATGCTAAGTGTCAGTTTGGGGCTTGATTACACGCGAGGTTCCTGTGTAATATGAAGAGATACATAATTGTATCTAATTAGACTTTGAACTACTAATTAGATAAGAATATACGCTCCAGGCATGAAAACACTTCATTTTGAGCGTTAAGAGTGATCCGGGTAGCATCTAAGGAGGTGTATAATTAAGATATGGAGTTTGCTCTTCAAGAGTAAACTCCTAATGGAGATTACGGCCCTAAGACCATATCCCCATGAGTTTACGGCTGTAAACTCATGGGTGGTGGGTTCTTGGTTGCTAAATGGTCTTACAACAATTAAGGGATGATGCTAGGTTTAGTTCTAATGCATTGGAAGGGGTTTGATCAACATATGGACCATATAAAGGAGTTTATGGCTATAAACTAGGATTTTACGGCATTGAACTCTCACATACTCAATCCTTTTGTGTTTTGGTGGTCCTAGGTTAAGCATAAGTGTTTCTAGTCCAAAGTACAAGCCATGGAAGGAAGTTAGGGCACCATTTGACCACCTTATAGGAGTTTATGGCCCAGTAACCATTCCGTGGGGGGTTTATAGCCGTAATCTCCTAAAGGGATGGTTTCTTACATGCTTAAGGTCCCTAACACAATAGCGGTTGATCCTAGACATTATTCCAAGGCATATGAGGTGTTTAAGAGGCATCTTAACACCTTAAAAGGTGTTTACGGTCTAAGAAAGGGTGTTTACGGTCCAAGCATGTTCTTGGGCCATAAACTCATGTTTACCCCTCAAATGATAAGGTTTTGGTGTTCTAAGTCCAATCTTGTAAGCCCCTAAGTCATATCTAAGCTCCAGAAGTGGTTTGGAAGGGTTTTGGGCTCCAAAACCCCATTTATGGGTGTTTACGGTTTGGGATAGTTCCTGGGCCTTAAACACATGTATTTGGTCCTATTTCATGATTTAAATACAAATTTGAAAGCTAAAGATGATACACTATGAGCTAGGATGGATTACATACCTTTTAGAGCTTGAAATGGGTGATTTTGGATCAAAGGTTTGGATTGAAGAGAGAGAGTAGAGTGAGAGGGAAAATGTTTCAAATGAGGTCCTTTCAACCTTAAATATGGTTTGAGTTTGAGACCCGGTGGAATTCTACCCGATACTGACATTAAACGAGGCTTTTGGTCATACCCGATTTAGTTGTTGTAACCCGACGTAGTCGAAACTAAAAATTTTCTAAATAATAATTTGGGATGTTTTCATGTGTTTCTAACGGGTTTGGATACTCACGATGTCATAATAAAAGCCTTAAATTAGATGACCTAATCCAAAATGTTAACGGCAAAAATTGAAAGACAAATGGGTTTTATTGACGGGAATGGGTTACAACGACGAAATAATTTACGGGTTGTCACATTATCCCCCTGTTAGAGGGAATTTCGTCCTAAAAATTAGAATTAAGACACAATCATGGGTTTGGAAAGGGACGTGGATATTTCTGTTTAATCGAGTCTTCGCGCTCCCAAGTGAACTCGAGTCCCCGCTTGGCATTCCAGCGAACCTTCACTATCGGGATGCGGCTTTGCTTCTTACGTTTAATCTATCGATCTAAGATTTCGATTGGTTCTTCTATGAAGTTCATACTTTCATTTATTTCGGTCTCATCAAAGGGATTACTAGGGTTTCATCTGCTAGGCACTTCTTAAGATTTGAGACGTGGAATACAGGATGAATGTTGGTAAGCTCTTGGGGTAACCGAGGTTTATAGGCTACAAGACCGTTCCTAGCGAGGATCTCAAAAGGTCTTATGTACCTCAGGTTATGTTTCTCGCTCTTTCCAAAGCGTATCACGTCCTTCAGGGCGAAATCTTCAACAGGACACGATCTCCAACCCGAAATTCTAATGGTGTCCGATGCTTATCAGCGTAACTCTTCTGTCTGTCTCGTGACGTTTTCAATTGTTCTCGGATTTGGATGATCTTCTCGGTGACAGGGAATCAACTCTTGGCTAGCTGGGTGTCCCCTACCTCGGCCCAACACAGAGGGGATCTGCACTTACGACCGTAGAGGGCTTCGAACGGGGCAACCTTGATGCTGGTGGGCTGACTGTTGTTATACGAGAACTCGATCAAGGGTAAATGGTTGTTCCACGACTTTCCTAAATCGATGACACAGACTCTCAGCATGTCTTCCAGGGTTTGGATAGTTCTTTCACTCTGTCCGTCTGTCTGAGGATGGTAAGCTGTACTCATATCCAGCTTAGTTCCAAGAGCTTTTTGAAGGGACTGCAAAAACCTTGAGGTAAATATGTTATCTCAATCGGAGATAATGAACACAGGCACACCGTGCAGTCGGACTATCTCTTGGATGTAGATTCGCATAAGTCTTTCGATTTTGAATGATTCTTTAATCGGAAGGAAGTGAGCGGATTGTGCCAAACAATCGACAATTACCCAAATGGTATCGCACCCACTCGGAGATCTGGGTAACTGGGTGATGAAATTCATGGTAATCATCTCCTATTTCCATTTAGGTATCTCGGGCTGCTGGAGCAGACCCGAGGGCTTCTAATTGGGCTTCTCGGATCTATACGGATAAGTGGGAATGGATGGTCATCGTCTATGTCTTCGCCTTGTCAGTTGAACTCTCCTTTCGGCTCAGGGCATCTGCTACCGCATTGGCCTTGCCGGGATGGTAGCGGATTTCACACTCATAAACATTGAGCATCTCTACCCATCGCCACTGCCTCATGTTTAAGTCTTTCTGTGTCAGAGTAGTTAAGGGTTTGGCAATTCTGGAAAAAATTTGGATGAACCTGCGATAGTAGCCAGCGAGACATAAAAATTGACGGATTTTTGTGGGTGTCTTCAGCGTTGACCAATTCTCTATTGCCTTGATTTTGGACGGGTCCACATGTATACCTTCCTCACTTACCACGTGACCAAGGAAAGTGGTTAGACCGAAGGGCATCACTACGAACTCGTAGTGACCATATCGAGTCTTGAATGCTGTCTTGGAAACATCATTCTCAGGAACTCGAACCTGATGGTACCCTGATCTGAGGTCGATCTTCGAGAAGTAACTGGCTCCTTGAAGTTGATCGAAAAGGTCGTCTATTTGAGGAAGAGGATATCGGGTTTTGGACTTGCAACTTGCTCAACTCGCGGTAGTCTATACACATCCGAAAGGATCCATTTTTCTTCATCACAAATAATACCGGGGCTCCCCAAGGTGAGGAACTCGGTTTGATGATTCCTGTACTAAATAGCTCAGTGAGTTGGCTGGATAACTCCTGCATTTCTGCTGGAGCTAAGCGATATGGGGACTTGGCTACAGGGGTAGCTCCAGGAATTAGGTCAATGCGAAACTCGACTTGACGTTCGGGAGAGATTCCTGGAAGCTCTTCGGGGAAAAACATCAGGAAAGTTGCAGACTTCGGGGATGATCTTGAGGTCTTTAACTTCCTGTTTCTCATTGATTACATGAGCTAGGAATGCGTGACACTCCTTTCCCAGGAGCTTTTGAGCTTTGATGCAAGAAATGATGCGAAGATTGGAACTAAGTTTATCGGCGTAGATTATGAGAGTCTGACCAGAGGGGAGATTAAGACGGATAGATTTTTCGTAACCAAGGATATCTGCATGATTAGGACTCAACCAATCCATGCCAATGATAACATCAAAGCTCTTAATGGAAACTGGCATCAGGTCAATGGGAAAAGAATGATCGTTCAGGATAAGGGTATAGCCTATGAATCTATCTTTGGCGTATTCTTTCTCACCGTTAGTTATCTCGACGGTAAATGTTTTGGTTACTAGACGAGGACTATGTTTAAGAAGATGTTTGAATGAATAACTAATACAAATTCTATAGCACTAGATTCCAAAAGGATGTGAGCATAAGAATTGTCGAGAAGAAACGTACCCGCGGCGACGGTGGGATCGGCGGCTGCCTCCTCCTGCTTCATAGCTAGAATTATCCCGGCGTTGTTGCTGGTTTCTTCTTTGGGGCAGTTTCGCTTGAAATTCCCTACTTCTCCATAACCATAGCAGACCTGATCGGTACTCGATCCAGAAGCTTGATTGGTTGGTTCAGCCGGTGTTTTGCAGTTTCGCGCAAGGTGGCCCTTCTTGCCACAGTTGTTGCAAAACTTTTCACAACACGAGCCAGGGATACGATGGTAATAATTGCACCTGTTGCACCAAGGGAGGTTACTAGCATACCCAGTGGTAGGTGCTTGAGTTGTAAATGCAGTGACAGGATTAGTAGCAGCTTGAACTGCCACCGTTTTGTGCTTCTTGGAGGGTCCTTGTGAACTCTGACCCTTTCGCTTTTTCCAGAAATTTTTCTTACTCCTGTTACACTCATTCTGGTGATCCTGATCATCTTCACGGTTTTGGGGATAGGCATTACTTCCTGGTCCACTGGACCTGTCGAGGTTCAAGAGCGCCATAACAGTCGTCACTGCGGCAGTAACAACTGCCTAAAATAGGACAGGGTCAAATTGAGAAGGATACGGTGGCGGAGAGTTGTTGTTCCTTGAGTTGGGTCCTTTCTTTGGAGGCATATTAATCTAGAATGATTAGGAAAGAGAGGATGGTAAGTCCTCTGAATTGAATAATGAGATATGAAACAAGAGATATCTCATTATGACAGATAAAGTGTTCTACTAAGTGATAATATATAGGAAAACTACCAAAACAAGGAAATTATCGCTAAAGAAAGAATAAGTAGCAACACTTGGAACGAATTTCTACAACGTAATCGGCTTTGTCTAAATAATCCTATAGTATTTTATGGTTTGTTGCAACGACGACTCATTGTTTGGATATTTGGTAAGTTTTAGGCATGCTGCATATCACAGTCACTCCCAAGAACATTTTGGTCGTGTCTCGAAGGAATATAGTTGATCAGGCTATATTGACCCTACACACGACTACATAACTGCTCAGGTTTAACCGCAGCGTACAACACCCAATTACTTATGTTTTGTTCTACTCGAGGTTATGGATTCCGGCGGTTAGGTATACTTGTATACATTTGAAAAATACTTATATTTTAAAGTATACTTTTAGTTCAGAGTGCTTCGGCCCCTTAGTGTTTATAGTCTTATACACTGTTGTAAAAGTCCCGACTAGCTCCTGATTATTCTCCGATTAATCCCTAGGTGCTACTCGACCGATTCGATGGCGCCTAGCGATTAATCCTTGCATACATAATGAGTGAAACATTATAAAACAATGAAATTTTAACATTTTGAAGAAGTTTTATCTCAATGGAAACTATTTGAGACATGATTAGTGTTGTATTAGTCATATTAATCTATTTTGTTATCATATTAGTGGTATTTACGAACTTTGATATGATATTAGTCATATTTAACTTTTTAAAATTCAACAAATTAGCAATTAATGGTCCCCGATTAATCTCCGCCTAACCGATTAATCCCTCTATGAATGCTCTTATTGTGCAGGGTTCGGCAGAGGATGACGAGTTCGGTGGCGTACAAGTGTGGTCGACCGATTCAGAAGATGATGAGGTGAGAAAGCCTTCGCATGGAAAGGCTTATGTTGTAAAAGATGATGAAACCAACGGAAGATGTCTGATGGTGACTGACGTATCTCAGATGAGGGGATATAATACTGATGGTGGATATGACGAGACAAAGGAGCGAGAGGACTTATGCTTCACAGAAAAAACCTCTCAGTGTGTAGATTAGTGAACTTGATGAACTGATCAAGAAGGTACAATATGTTTTTATTACGTTTAAAATTCCACAAAAATCATATGAAAAGGAATTAAATAACTTGAATTCAAGAATCTCAAATCTAGATAGTTGTTTAACTCAAACACGGGTCACAAATTCTAACCTGACTGACCAAATAATCAGGGTGTCATCCAAGAGTGAGGAGCGAAGGATGTGGATTGAGCAGAAGGAGTTGGAGCTAATTAAGACTAGAGATGAAAACATTTATTTGCAAAGAGACAATTTGAAATTGTTAAAACAAAGGAATGTTTTTTGTTTAACCGCTAAAAGGCTTTATGATAACATTACTCAACTACATCTGAATTGTGAAATAGGGCAGAAGATACATCGCATGATTCTACCCTTCCTTGAGTTTAAGGAGGATGAAATAGATGCTGAAGCATACAACTATGAAAGTGTTGTATCTTCCGATGATGTGAATCCCACTTATATGTATGGTCTGGAAAAAATAGAATCTTTTATAAAGTCCAAAGATCATAAGGACATGCTTAAAAATCATCTGGATGAAAATGATAAGCTGAAACTCAAGACCGAAACCATACAAAAATTCGACTCATTGAGTACCAATTTAAGTTCAGAAAACAAAATTAATGTTGAAAACACATCTGAACTTGATGAGGAAGATGATATGAGTGAAATTTCTGTAGAGGTTGAAGTCGACTGTTCTGAGTTTGTCAAGAGCGATCCCGAAAACCACAAAAATCTGATTTCTGAATATTCTATGGAATTCGCTCGTTTGTCCAAAACTAAGTCCCCAGCCCTTAAAGAAAAAGTTCTTGTGTTTCAGAAGGTTAGAACTGCTCCTAATCAGGTGTATAAGGTCACAGGAGTAACCGAACATCAAACAGCCGAATTCACTGCCATAGTGAACGAAGATAATGAGATGGCTGTGATGAGTTTTTCTAGTCAGCACCCATAGACAATGCAGACGAAATGGTTGGTTTGTCGGAGCGAACATCCTGGAAGACCAAAGTAAGATATGTGCCAGAACCGCTGAATAAGCCTACCAACTTTGACGTACCTGGTACAAGTGGCACAAAAGAAATTCCTGTAGAAGAAGTTACTTCCACAAGCGAATCCTCATCTATGAAAAGTGAACCGGCTGCTAAGAAGCTGAAACAAAAAGCCAATATCCACAGACAACCGAAACAGGTGAAAAATCAAAAGCAGCAGACAAATCTTAGATACAAGAAAAATCTCTCAGAGCGAAAGCAGTTTTGGCGCTCTCAAAATGTCACACCCCCAAACCAGAACGGCGGAAACGTTCGGGGGCGGAGGACGTCATATTCAGTATCATAACAGTTCATAGAAAGGAAAGTACACACCACCATACATAAATAAAGGTTTTAAAAATGTTTACATCATTGTATTCATTACATGTTCAAAAGATAAATGCATAAACATCTTTCAAAAGAAGTAAATAATGCCAGCGCGTTATTTCACCAAAAGTTGATTTCCAAACCTTCTTAACGATTCCCTAAGAATACAAGTTATTTCAAAGAAAAAGTGTCAACAATTAAGTTGGTGAGTTCATAAGTGATTTAGAAACATTGAATGCCATTCCAAAATGAGTGTATATTTTCCAAGGAAATCCCATATTTCCTTATAAAAGTGTGAAATGCATGAGAATGTTGGTATTGAAAAGCGTAGATAGTTGAACCAAGAAAATCCCTTATTTTCCTAGAAGTTGTTTGTTTAATGTCCAAGACTAACATTTTGAAGCAATCCACATGCTTTAGAAGAGTTTTAAACATAGATTTAAATAATAAACCTATCAGAAGATTTCAGTTTGTTAGATAATGAATAACTGTAGTAACTACTCATTCATTATTCAAAAATACTATAATAGTTGTATATCTGATGAGCTTTATAACCATACTGAACATAATATGCCTGTAGCGACGTTCTTCAGGCGTCGTAGCGTTATGACAAACTGTCACCCCAAAAGACGGACTGTAGCTAACAGTCAGGGCGCGGGATCATGACTTCCCGTATAGATCTATACACATTTGACACGTTCTCTGAACGGGAGACTCTGGTTATAGACAGGACTTGTAGCGATACCTTTTATCAAAAAGGCAGTGTTTGAAGATATACACATCTCATGGATTCTCAACTAAGTCTGTATTAAAGTGATAGTTTTGTATGCAAAGTTTATCCTTTTTCACAATGTTTGACCAACATAAATCATAATTTTTTAGAATATATGAAACGGTTTAGCAACGAAAGATACTTTGGAGTTACTAAATACTTTGTATAAATCTATTGCATGCGAAGTATAACAAGAGTTTCCACATAGTAGAACTAAATCACAAGTGATTCATTTGATAGAAACGAGTAAATGAGATTTTTTTATGAAATACGCGATAATAACAGTATGTTTACTTGCATTCCTCCCCTAAAAGAGTATAAAAGCATTTAAAATGTATTTAAAGAGTGTTCGAAGGGGGATATGAACTCACTTGAAAGTTTGAAGATAGCGAGATGGAAAACCAGGCAGAGTTTCGTCTAGGGAAACGGACTTTTCTCGGGATTCTCGGGAATCTCGGGAGTAAAATCGACCTTCGGGACTTGAACAAAAATGACCAGGGCTTCGGGTTTGAACGGGCACGGAAAACGAGGCAAAACGCAAGAGAAGTGAGAAGAAATGAGCAAATTTTCCGGAGACCCTCGCATCCCTTTTATAGGGGCTGAGAGGCCTCGGTACGCGGGGCGTACGCTTGTACGCAGCGCGTACTCGTACGTCATGCATGACCGAGTCCTCGACTGCCTCGGCTTTGGATGGGACGGCGGGTTTGACGGGCGGGTCGGACGGGTCGGTAGCTTCGTATAGGGCGACGTGGACGAACCGAGCCCAAGGCCGTCGGGTACGCAGGGCGTACGGGGGTACGCGGCGCGTACCTCGGATGAGGACGCTCACTCCTCTTCGGATAATACTCGTATTTTGAATTAAATAAATATATAATTTATTTAATAAACTTCAAAAATTCATATCTTCTTCATACGAACTCCGTTTTCGATGGTCTTTATATCCACGCGTAGGTGAGACTACGCTCTACAACTTTCGTTTAGACTCCGTTGGCAAATTCCGAAATTATTTTTATTATTTATTTTATAAATCGTCGTGTTTAAGGAATTTCTTTAAAAATTCATAACTTCTTTCTCTGACGTTGGTTTTTGCCAGACTTTTTACCGCTGAAATACCATTGTCGAGACCTTCGATTCTCGTTTAGGTCATTCCGGCCAAAAGTCGTTCGATCTCCGATTCGAGTTTTTAGCTGTCTGCTGCTAAGCCGAACTTGGAAAAATCTTAACTTCAATATACGAAGCTGGATTTGAGTATTCTTTTTAAGTATGATCCCGGTTTAATGATATTAAACATAATAGGAATTTAAATAGATACTTTTTGGGAATTTTATTATCAAAGTAAATTTTATTACCCCAGATGGTTACAATACTTGACTTTTTAGGTCATTACAAAGAGTTGAAATATCGGGTTGTTACATCATCCCCCCGTTAGAGGGCATTTCGTCCCGAAATTTTAATACAAAATAGAAGTCTTAGGGACTGAGGAAGAGGTGCGGATACTTCTGTTGCATTTGGTCTTCCCGTTCCCATGTGAATTCGGGTCCTCTCTTAGCATTCCATCGAACTTTTACTATTGGAATGCGACTCTGTTTAGTTCGTTTAACTTCCCTATCCATGATCTCGACGGGTTCTACCACAAAGTTAAGATTTTCATTTAGCTCGATTTCATCGAGTGGAATTACAAGTGTTTCATCGGACAAACACTTTTTCAGGTTCGATACGTGGAATACTGGATGTACTTTGTTAAGCTCGATTGGTAGTTGGAGTTTGTAGGCCACTGGACCAACTCTCGAAATGATTTCGAAGGGTCCAATGTACCTGGGATTTAGCTTTCCACACTTCCCAAAGCGTATCATGCCCTTCCAGGGTGAGACCTTCAGTAGTACACGGTCGCCAATCTGGAATTCCAAGGGTTTACGTCTCTTGTCAGCATAGCTCTTTTGCCTATTCCTTGAGGACTTCAGTCGTTCTCGTATTTGCACGATCTTTTCAGTCGTTTCTCTGATGATCTCCGGACCAGTGAGGGTGCTGTTAGGGACTAGACCTTTTGCCAATTGTGTGTCGCCCACTTCCGTCCAGCACAGAGGTGATCTGCACTTACGGCCGTAAAGGGCTTCGAATGGAGCGGTCTTGATACTAGTATGGTAACTATTGTTATAATAGAACTCAACCAAAGGCAAGTGAACATCCCATGCCTTGACAAAGTCGATTACACATGCTCGCAACATGTCTTCCAAGGTTTGGATCGTCCTCTCACTCTGTCCGTCAGTTTGTGGGTGGTATGCTGTGCTCATATCCAACCTTGTTCCCATCGATTTTTGCAGTGATTGCCAGAATCTGGAAGTGAATCTGCTGTCTCTATATGAGATGATGGACATTGGTACTCCATGAAGTCGCACGATCTCCCGGATGTAGGTTCTTGATAGTTTTTCCATCCTATCAGTTTCCTTGATCGGTAAGAAATGGGATGACTTAGTTAATCTGTCAATGATTACCCAAATAGTATCTTGGCCACTCTGAGTTTTGGGCAGTTTGGTTATGAAGTTCATGGAAATCTGCTCCCATTTCCACTCAGGTATTTCAGGTTGCTGGAGTATACCTGAGGGTTTCTGGTGTTCTATTTTTATTTTGGCGCAAGTCAAACACTTGCTCACATAAGTAGCAATCTCCGCTTTCATGTTTGGCCACCAGTAGAGTTTCTTGAGATCTAGATACATCTTGTCTGACCCTGGGTATACGGAGTATGGAGTCCTGTGTGCCTCGCTCATAACTACCTCTCTGAATCCACCAAACTTGGGTGTCCATATTCGGTTCATGAGGTAGCGTGCTCCGTCACTCTTGATTTCTAAGTTCTTGTCCATTCCCCTAAGGGCCTCACCTGTCACGTTTTCGGGTTTCAAGGCCTCTATTTGAGCTTCCTTGACTTGCGCTGACAGGTGCGAATGGATCGACATGGCTAATGACTTCACTCTTCGGCCAGAGTACTCCTTTCGACTAAGGGCATCGGCTTCGACGTTTGCCTTTCCCGGATGATAGCGAATCTCACATTCGTAGTCATTGAGCAATTCGAACCAACGTTGTTGTCTCATGTTTAACTCCTTCTGGTCGAAGATGTGTTGGAGGCTCTTGTGGTCTGTAAAGATAGTGCACTTGGTACCGTAAAGGTAGTGCCTCCAGATTTTAAGAGCGAAGACCACTGCTCCAAGTTCTAAGTCATGAGTGGTGTAATTGACCTCATGTGTTTTCAGTTGTCGTGAGGCATATGCAATAACCTTTCCCCTCTGCATTAGCACACAGCCCAGTCCTTGCTTCGAAGCATCGCAATACACCACAAAATCTTCGGTCCCTTCCGGAAGAGAAAGGATAGGTACACTGCAAAGGGCTTGTTTCAAAGTCTGGAATGTAGCATCTTGCTTTTCTCCCTAGTTGTAGGTCACACCTTTCTAGGTTAAAGCGGTAAGAGGCTTTGCGATGCTAGAGAAATTCTGGATGAACCTTCGATAATAACCAGCAAGACCTAGAAACTGGCGAATTTCGGTTGGCGTGGTTGGTGCAGACCAGTTTTCGATAGCCTTGATCTTTGAGGGGTCCACGTGGATTCCTTCCTTACTGACCACGTGACCGAGGAAGTCCACCTTTCTAATCCAAAACTCACATTTTGAGAATTTTGCATAAAGTCTCTCAGTTCGTAACGTCTCTAAGACTTGTCTCAGGTGTTGACTATGTTCCTCTTTATTCTTTGAATAAATGAGTATATTGTCTATGAATACTATCACAAATTTATCTAAGAATGGACGACATACCCGATTCATTAGATCCATGAATACGGCCGGGGCATTGGTTAGTCCGAACGGCATCACTACGAACTCATAATGTCCGTATCTCGTTCGGAAGGCCGTCTTAGGAACATCACTCTCTAGGACTCGTAGCTGGTGATATCCCGACCTTAGATCGATCTTGGAGAAGTAGTTGGCTCCTTGGAGTTGATCGAATAAGTCGTCGATTCTGGGTAGGGGGTATCGGTTCTTGATGGTAAGTTTGTTGAGTTCTCGGTAGTCGATGCACATCCTGAACGATCCATCTTTCTTTTTCACGAACAACACGGGTGCTCCCCATGGCAAGAAGCTCGGTCTGATGAATCCTTTTCCAAGTAGTTCATTCTGTTGGCTGGATAGCTCCTGCATCTCTGTCGGGGCTAACCGATAGGGTGCTTTGGCTACTGGGGTAGCTCCGGGAATTAGATCGATTCTGAATTCGACTTGTCTTGCGGGTGGTATTCCTGGAAGGTCCTCGGGAAACACGTCGGGAAAATCACATACGTCGGGCACATCCTTGATGTCCTGGACTTCGCGTTTCACATCTACAACATGTGCTAAAAATGCGTGACACTCCTTGCGTAGGTACTTCTGAGCTTGGATACTTGAGATGATACTAAGAGTGGTACTAGGTTTGTCGCCCAAGACAAGGAAGGTTTTGCCGGTTGGCAGATTAAGGCGAATGGCCTTATCGTAACATAAAATGTCCGCACGATGTGAACTCAGCCAATCCATGCCAATGATGACATCGAAACTCTTAATCGAGACTGGCATGAGGTTGATTTGAAAGAGATTATCGTTTAGAGTTAGGGTGCATTTTAAATATATCTCCTTAGTGCCTTCGGTTTTCCCGTTGGCCATTTCTACTATGAATGGTTCACTTAATGATTGTGGTATTGGTTTTAGCATGCCTTTAAAGTCGTGACTCACAAAACTCCTTTCCGCTCCACTATCAAACAAAATGCATGCATACGATTTATCGAGAAGAAACGTACCCGTAACAACAGTGGGGTCCGCAATGGCTTCATCTTGTCCGATTGCGAAAACTCCTTCGGGAAGTCCCTGTCGTAGTGCCCTGTGTCTCCGCACTCAAAGTAGGCGCGGCTTACTCCGGTATTAGCAGTGGCGGCGGATTGTTGGGTTGGCTCTTTGCAATAGCGGGCTGTATGACCCTTCTTATTGCACCTGGTGCATTGAAGGTCACGACAGAGACCGTGGTGGTGGAAGTTTCACTGGTTACATTTCGGTAGTTTTCCATTGTATGAACTTGTGGGGGCAGATTTGGTAGGTACAGTAATAGCGTGGGTCGCTATCACTTGTTGTTTCTTGGGGTTCTCCTGGAGGGTTTGTCCCCTACTCTTGTTCCAAGGCTTACTCTGGCCCTGAGCCTCCCTAGGTGGATTTGCGGCTGCTGCAATGGTACTCTGTTTCACTCCGTGGTCGATGAGTCTTTGAGCCAGGCGTTTAGTGCTGTTGTAGGTGATAGGGTTGGAAGCTAGGACATGCCCTTGAATCTGGGGTGACAACCCCCAAATGTACCTTTGGACCTTCTTTGATTCTGGGTTGACCATGGTAGGGCACAAAGCAGCGAGATCGTTGAACCTAGCTGTGTAGGCGACTAGATCAGACCCAGCCATTTTCAAATTCCAGAGCTCCTGCTCAAGCTCTTGCACTTCGCCCCTTGGGCAGTATTCTTCCAGTAGTGGAACCTTCAGTTCTTCCCAACTCATGGCGTTAGCGACAGTGAGCGTCACTGAATTCACATGGCTTTTCCACTAAGTGAGGGCTCGATCTATGAAGGTGCAAGCAATGAACTTAACCTTGCTTGTTTCTTGGCACGAGCAGATCTCGAAGACTGTTTCGGTCTTTTCGAACCATTGCATTAGTGCAATGACTCCTCCATTGCCATTAAAAGTCTTTGGTTTTGAGTTGGAGAACTCCTTGTAAGTACATTCCCTTACATGGCCCTGGCCGGTGCCACAATTTGGATGATTCGTGCTGCTTCCTGTACCTCCATTTGCATTCGAGTTTATTTGAGAGAGGGATGCTGCTACTGCTGCTGTGATATCAGCCTGGACCATTGCCGAATTATAAGTTAGTGGTGGAGGTGGTGGTGGGGTTGCGTTGGTACGTGCTTATCTACGACGAGGCATTGCGCTGCCAAAAGAAAAAAAATGAGATATTATAAGTTTCGGTGGTTGCGAGTTGAATGATATTGAGTTAACTACCTAAAATAGATTAAGAATTTGGTTTGGCCAACACTTAGTTTTGAGCTTGATTCATCAATAATGTTTGAATGGATGTACTTATGAATTGCACGGACTACACATAATTAAAACGAGAAAGAGATATGCCCTATATATATTAAACATGTAGTTGTGTTACATCCGAGTTTAGACAAAACTTTTTGACCTTTCTAAAGGTCTCCGATTACAGAAAGTTGTAAAGAAAAATAATATTCTTATCCGAAGTCCTAATTTATAACAAATTTGAAATCCTGGCAAGCACTATTTGCGACGTAGGTTGCGCTTGGAGCTTGACTCCGCATCTGATTGCTTCGATTCCATTAGACTCCGATCAAACGCGACTTGTTGCTCCCTTAACTCAGCTAGGGATGCAATCATTTGTGCCTGAAATGCCTCAGATTGGAGTTGAGCATTGTCTTGTATCTTGTCCAGCCTACGGATGTCAGAAGTGTGAACCTGCACTTCCACGTTGACATCCCGGAGTCGGCTAGCTTGAACTCCGGACTGATAGGACTGATTGGCTAACTTACCCACCATTACCGGGAGTGCTCGATCAGCCGAACCTCCACCGTGGACATCATAGAAGTCCCGACACATGCCGTAGGGAGGCCATATGCCTTGTTGTTGGCTCCAATGATGGAGGTGACTTCCCCAGACGGGAGTCGGTCCTTGGAAGTTCCTTATGAAGACGGGAGGTTGAATGGGTGGTCGATCGATCACTTCCGGATCTGATTCGGTACCGGAGTCATCAACCATTTCTATGGGTTCCTCGTACTCTTCGGGATCATCTTCGATCCATCCTCCGTTGCCTTGGTTGGGAAAGTAGGGGTCATTGGGGTGATGGAATCCAACCATTTAGTCTATACGAGAATAGGGTTATAAGAATTGAATAAAGTTGAAACATGCAAAACATGTAAGTTAAACTAGTTTAGATAGCAAATACTACTATAGTATTTAAATTCTTGTGTTTGATTCTAGTAACGGTTTGGTAAGTTTTAAAATTTGTTGTCCACTGCAGACACTCCTCGGCACACGTTAGTCGGCTCTCGGACAAATATAGTTGATCAGGCTATATCCTTCCCATTTCCGATTACATGTCCCAAGGCGTACCTGCACTGCACAACTTATTTATAATACTTCTAAAATGGTCCGATATGAAACTGTTATTAGTACGAAATGAATGCATGTTTACTTTACAAAAACTAAATAAATTTAATTTCAAAAGTATGACTCTTCTCAGAGTGTTTTTGCCTAGATGAGTTTATAGTTGTATACCAAAATGGTTTTGATATACTTAAATTGTCATAATTCACTATAAGCTGAAACAAAAAGCCAATATCCACAGACAACCGAAACAGGTGAAAAATCAAAAGCAGCAGACAAATCTTAGATACAAGAAAAATCTCTCAGAGCGAAAGCAGTTTTGGCGCTCTCAAAATGTCACACCCCCAAACCAGAACGGCGGAAACGTTCGGGGGCGGAGGACGTCATATTCAGTATCATAACAGTTCATAGAAAGGAAAGTACACACCACCATACATAAATAAAGGTTTTAAAAATGTTTACATCATTGTATTCATTACATGTTCAAAAGATAAATGCATAAACATCTTTCAAAAGAAGTAAATAATGCCAGCGCGTTATTTCACCAAAAGTTGATTTCCAAACCTTCTTAACGATTCCCTAAGAATACAAGTTATTTCAAAGAAAAAGTGTCAACAATTAAGTTGGTGAGTTCATAAGTGATTTAGAAACATTGAATGCCATTCCAAAATGAGTGTATATTTTCCAAGGAAATCCCATATTTCCTTATAAAAGTGTGAAATGCATGAGAATGTTGGTATTGAAAAGCGTAGATAGTTGAACCAAGAAAATCCCTTATTTTCCTAGAAGTTGTTTGTTTAATGTCCAAGACTAACATTTTGAAGCAATCCACATGCTTTAGAAGAGTTTTAAACATAGATTTAAATAATAAACCTATCAGAAGATTTCAGTTTGTTAGATAATGAATAACTGTAGTAACTACTCATTCATTATTCAAAAATACTATAATAGTTGTATATCTGATGAGCTTTATAACCATATTGAACATAATATGCCTGTAGCGACGTTCTTCAGGCGTCGTAGCGTTATGACAAACTGTCACCCCAAAAGACGGACTGTAGCTAACAGTCAGGGCGCGGGATCATGACTTCCCGTATAGATCTACACACATTTGACACGTTCTCTGAACGGGAGACTCTGGTTATAGACAGGACTTGTAGCGATACCTTTTATCAAAAAGGCAGTGTTTGAAGATATACACATCTCATGGATTCTCAACTAAGTCTGTATTAAAGTGATAGTTTTGTATGCAAAGTTTATCCTTTTTCACAATGTTTGACCAACATAAATCATAATTTTTTAGAATATATGAAACGGTTTAGCAACGAAAGATACTTTGGAGTTACTAAATACTTTGTATAAATCTATTGCATGCGAAGTATAACAAGAGTTTCCACATAGTAGAACTAAATCACAAGTGATTCATTTGATAGAAACGAGTAAATGAGATTTTTTTATGAAATACGCGATAATAACAGTATGTTTACTTGCATTCCTCCCCTAAAAGAGTATAAAAGCATTTAAAATGTATTTAAAGAGTGTTCGAAGGGGGATATGAACTCACTTGAAAGTTTGAAGATAGCGAGATGGAAAACCAGGCAGAGTTTCGTCTAGGGAAACGGACTTTTCTCGGGATTCTCGGGAATCTCGGGAGTAAAATCGACCTTCGGGACTTGAACAAAAATGACCAGGGCTTCGGGTTTGAACGGGCACGGAAAACGAGGCAAAACGCAAGAGAAGTGAGAAGAAATGAGCAAATTTTCCGGAGACCCTCGCATCCCTTTTATAGGGGCTGAGAGGCCTCGGTACGCGGGGCGTACGCTTGTACGCAGCGCGTACTCGTACGTCATGCATGACCGAGTCCTCGACTGCCTCGACTTTGGATTGGACGGCGGGTCAGATGGGCGGGTCGGACTGGTCGGTAGCTTCGCATAGGGCGACGTGTACGAACCGAGGCCAAGGCCCTCGGGTACGCAGGGCATACGGGGGTACGCGGTGCGTACCTCGGATGAGGACGCTAACTCCTCTTCGGATAACTCCTCTTCATACGAACTCCGTTTTCGATGGTCTTTATATCCACGCGTAGGTGAGACTACGCTCTACAACTTTCGTTTAGACTCCGTTGGCAAATTCCGAAATTATTTTTATTATTTATTTTATAAATCGTCGTGTTTAAGGAATTTCTTTAAAAATTCATAACTTCTTTATCTGACGTCAGTTTTTGCCAGACTTTTTACCGTTGAAATACCATTGTCGATACCTTCGATTCTCGTTTAGGTCATTCCGGCCAAAAGTCGTTGGATCTCCGATTCGAGTTTTTAGTTGTCTGCTGCTAAGCCGAACTTGGAAAAATCTTAACTTCAATATACGAAGCCGGATTTGAATATTCTTTTTAAGTATGATCCCGGTTTAATGATATTAAACATAATAGGAATTTAAATAGATACTTTTTTGGCATTTTATTATCAAAGTAAATTTTATTACCCCCAGATGGTTACAATACTTGACTTTTTAGGTCATTACAAAGAGTTGAAATATCGGGTTGTTACACAAAATCCTCATTACTCTTACCATGATAAAGATTCTAAGTCAGAGAGAAAGACTTTCGGGCCACACGAAGCACAGAACCGAAAGGATAGGTTCGGTCTCGAAAGCAGCAGCAACCGAAAAGCTAGTTTCGGTCCGCCAAGTAATAACAGGCAAAGACCTGATTTCAGTCCATCAAGCTTTTATAATAAAAGACCAAGTTTCATACCACCAGCCAACAACAACCAAAAATCCAACTTCGGCTCATCATCGAGCAGCTACCGAAGGTCAAGGTTCGGTCCCTCTAATGACCATAAACGAAAGGGTCATTTCGAACCTCAAGTCAGAAAAAACTCTCATTCTAAATTCTCTTTCTCTAATTCTTCTCATTCAAAACCCTCTTCTAAACCCAATTCAGTCTCTACACAAAATTCAAGATCATCAATGAACTTGAAAGGAAAAACGAATATTTCCTTAGTCAAGGAGGACCAAAAGCAGTCTAGTGCTCAAACACCAGAATCTGAATCCAAAACACCTGCAACTAATTCTAACAAAATCAAAGTGTTTACTGTTAAAAGAAAAGATGAAACAACCTTAATAAAACAAACATATCTTGTTGATGTTTCTCTTACTATTCCTGTTCCCGTGAAAGGCTCACGTGGACCCAAGAAACTTTGGGTTCCTAAATCTGCTTAATTTTTGCAGGTTATTAGTGACGAGCAGTTTGACGAAGAATGGTATATTGACAGTGGCTGCTCACGTCACATGACAGGAAGGAAGGAAGAGCTAAAGGAGTTTCGATCACTTCAAAATGGTGGCAACGTTAAGTCCGGTAACAACTCCTATGGAACAATAAAGGGTTATGGGATGATAACCAATGGAGACTTCACGATAAGAAAGATGGCATACGTAGAAGGATTGCATCATAACCTCATCAGTGTATCTCAACTGGTAGGTGGTACCGGTCTCAAAGTATCATTCGACGACGAAGGTTCAGAAATTATAGAGAAGGAATCTAACAAGGTCATTCTCAAATCAGATCGAAAAGGTGAAATGTTTCCTCTAAATCTCAGACCAATCAAAGGAAATCCAGCCATATGTCTTTTGTCCAAAGCTCATTCTGACGAAAGCTGGTTGTAGCACCGAAGGCTCTCTCATCTCAACTTCAAAGACATCAACAAGCTTCCTTTGCTCATGTTTGATCGAGAACACTTATGTGCTGCATGCGAAATGGGGAAACAAAGGCATCAAAGTCACCCATCAATTATAAACACAAAAGTGGTTGAACCACTTGAGTTGCTTCACATCGACTTGTGTGGTCCATCATCAATCGAGAGCATTGGCAGTAGCAAGTACATTATTGTTGTTGTTGATGATTTCTCACGTTTTACATGGGTATTCTTTCTGAAGCACAAATCTGAGGCCACTTCTAAGCTAAAGATGTTTATCAAGCAGGTTGAAGTGCAACTGAGAAAAGTCGTTCGAAACATTAGGAGCGACAATGGACTGGAATTCAAGAACAAAGAATTCGAAGACTTCTTAGCAGAAAAAGGAACCAGTCATAACTTCTCAGCCCCTTACACGCCTCAATAGAATGGTATTGTCGAAAGGCGAAACTGATCCTTGTGTGAGGCAGCCCGAAGTTTTGCTTCTCTTCCCTTATATTTCTGGGCTGATGCTATTTCTACAACATGTTTTACGCAAAATAGGTCTTATCTCAACAAGCTTTTCTCTCTCACTCCTTATGAGATCATCAATAACAGGAAGCTGAACGTAAAATTCTTCCATGTGTCCGGTTCAAGGTGCTTCATCTTCAACTCCAAAGAACATCGTAACAAATTTGATGTTAAAGCTGACGAAGGAATTTTTCTGGGATATTCTCTTACTTCAAAAGCATACCGGGTTTTAAATAAGCGTTCTAGAAAGATTGAAGAAACCTATTATGTGACTTTCGATGACAGCTACGTCAAGAAGCTAAAGACTACTGAAGAAGCATTCAGAGAGATTTTCTCTCAAACAGGTCAAGTCACAGCCATGATTGCTAATTTATTTGATCAGTTCGTAGACCTTTTTGATGAACCTGAGAAAGCGACTCTCTCAGAAGCCAAGGCGGCAGACAACAAAATCAATCATCTAAAGCAGATTGTCGAAGATGCAGCCAAACAAATGGGAGAAGGAGAACAAGTTCAAAAAGAACCTCCTCAGCATGACACTTCAATTGAGGGGGAGAATCTATTTTCTTCAAATCAACCGAACTCACACTTTCAGGGGGAGAATTCCATTCCTGTAGCACCCGAAAGCCCAGCTACACCCGAAAGTCCTGTAACACCTGAAAGCCCTGCTACACCCGAAAGTCCAGTAGCACCCGATAGTCCGGCTACACCTGAGAATTCTGTTGCACCCGAAGGTCTGAACCAACTTGAAAATCCAAATGATTCATCATCAGTCGAGGGGGAGAATTCCGATATGTTCTATGATGACGATAGTCAATCTGAATTGGAAGAAATGGTCAACGCCGAATTGGATCCATCCTATGATCCAAACTATGCTCCCCTCATTAAATGGACCAGAGATCATCCTGTATCTCAGATAGTGGGTAATGTATCTGAAAAGGTCCTGACCTGATCCCAAGTGAAGGCAAAGCAAACCTCCCTATTTTCCAAAGTAGAGTTCTGCATGTATAATTCCTTCGTATCCAAAGTTGAGCCGAAGTCCGTCAATTCTGCTCTTGACCATTCTGATTGGGTTCAGGCTATGCAAGATGAACTCAATGAATTTGAAAGAAACAAGGTATGGCGCCTCATTCCAACACCTAAAGATGCCTCAGTCATTGGTCTCAAATGGGTATTCAGAAACAAAATGGACAAGGTGGGTAATGTGATTTGAAATAAAGCTCGTCTTGTGGTGAAAGGATACTGTCAGGAAGAAGGAATTGATTACGAAGAAACATTTGCTCCAGTAGCAAGGCTGGAATCTGTTCGAATATTTCTTGCCTACGCTGCACACAAGAACTTCAAGGTCTACCAAATGGATGTGAAATGCGCCTTTCTGAATGGAGAACTTGAAGAAACGGTTTACGTGGAGCAACCTCCAGGCTTTGTGAGTGAAAAGCATCCAAATCACTGTTACATTCTAGACAAGGCAGTTTATGGTCTGAAACAAGCGCCTTGGGCATGGTATGAAACACTAACTAAGTTCTTAAAGATGTCTAAATTCAAACAAGGTTCAGTTGACCCAACCTTCTTTCGAAAGAAGGAAGGTAACCACCTTATGATAGTTCAAATCTATGTCGATGATATCATCTTTGGCTCAACGAATCCTAGCTTAACAGCTGAATTCAGAAAGCTAATGGAGACTAAATTTGAAATGAGCTCAATGTGTCCGATTAACTTTTTCCTTGGTTTAAACATTAGACAGGGACCCGAAGGCATCTTTATCAACCAGGAACCATATACCAAAACTCTTCTTGCTAAATTTGCCATGATGGGAGATTCAAAGGTCAAAGTTCCAATGGCGTTCAGCACCAAACTCACACCATCCTTGGAAAAACCTGTAGTTGATATAACGCTATATCGACAAATGATTGGTTCCCTGATGTACCTCACAGCTAGTAGGCCCGATATAATGTTTTCTGTGTGTTATTGTGCTAGGTTTCAGGCGAATCCTCGTGAACCACACATGCTACAAGTGAAAAACATACTCTGATATCTGAAGCGAACCACCTCTCTCGGTCTCTGGTATCCATCAAACTCAGGTTTCTTTGTTCAAGCCTACTCCGATGCAGACCTTGGAGGATGTGGTTTAGACAAGAAAAGCACTACAGGAGGATGTTAATTCCTCGACGGAAAATTGGTGAGCTAGCAATCTAAGAAACAAATATGTGTTTCACTATCTACAGTCGAAGCAGAATACATTGCAGCCGCTTCTTGCACCTCCCAAGTGATTTGGATCCAAAGTCAACTTAGGGATTACGGACTCAACATGAAAAAGATCCCACTATATTGTGACTCAGAATGTGCAATTAGGATTTGTCATAACCCAGTGCAACATTCCAAAACCAAACATATTGCATTGAGGTATCACTTCATTAAAGATCACGTAGAAGACGGAAACGTAGAGATTCATTTTGTTTGAACTACTGATCAACTGGCTGACATCTTCACCAAAGCTCTTCCTGAAGCAAGTTTCAATAAAATTCTACAAGGGCTAGGTATGATGGAATTGGAGTCAGTGCCAAAAACTACTTCTCAAAACTAAAAGTTGGAAGCGAAATGAACTGAACGTTCGGGTTCGGTTCCCGTGAGTGTCGAAATGAACCGAGCGCTCGGGTTCGGTCCTATTCTCTTATCTTCGCTTCTCACTTAAAGGTAGTTTCTTTGGTGGTAAACTTTTGGTTGTAAACCTTTTGTACTCTTATTTCTCATTTCTTTCTTTCTTTTTCAAAGTTTTTTTTAACCGAAATGAACCGAGCGTTCGGTCTATTTCGGGGTTCGGTTCCAAAGTTTTTTTTAATTATTTTTTTTCTTTCTTTAAATCAAAAACTCCAAAAATATTTTTGTTTATTTTTTCTCTTTAAATCAAAAACTCCAAAAACATTTTTTTTGTTTGCTTGTGTTTGTTAATTTTTTTTTCTGGATAATTGTGGAGCAATTCTTGTTCACACGTTTTTAATAGTTAAGTGTCCCTAGAAGCATGATGATGTATGTGTCCAAAGCCTCACCTGATTCTGAATAATAGCCTTACTGACTTGGTATATACAACCCTTGTCTTCGCAATTAGGCTTTTATATTTATTCTAATTATAAGCTACCTTACTCTCTTCTCACATGAGATAAGTGTTTTCTGCTTGGTCCTTGTTTTAACAGCAGAGGTACTTTGGTTTCTTTACACCATCTCAAATACTTTTCTCCATCCTATTCGCCTCATACAAGTAACCCTTGAGACTCTCAGTAATTACCACTGAGGTTTATGGTTACACAATTTCTGTGTTTATGATCTTAGCTTCGTGCCACAACGTGCTAAGTGAAACCCACAATTCAATACCTACTATGCATTGACGGTGAACAATTAAATTTGCTCTAGTTTTCACTAATGAATTAACGAAGTCACTCATGGGGCTGTACCTTGAAATCTCCAAAATTTCTTTTTGTGTGATTCTTACGAAATTGTTAACTCCCATAACATTTCTTCCCTTACAATCCAGTTTTATTTTTTTGAGATTTCACCTAAAAGTATTTTACACATGCCACTTAAATTCTCTTCACACCTACTTGCTCAACAGACTACATTGGTCTCACAAATACTTCAGTTGATTTCTGTCTTATGTCAAGATCAGGAATTCTGAACTGAAGCGAAAGCCACCCACATTATCCACATTAAGAAGTGTTTGATCATAATTCAACGGGAAACCACACAAACACTTTAAGGTCTCTCTTGACTTTGAAGGAAGAGATTCGTGCCCGGGATCTATTGTTTCGTGTCTTTATTGACATCACAATTTCCCACATATGTATTGCTTTATTTCTTTTCTTTTACACTCTATGCACGAAAATCTTTTTGATTTTCCATAATTCTGGTTTCATTACTTAAAAGCAATTTTTGGCTATGGGATTTAACGTTATAAAAGAGATGTGCCTCACAATGTTACACATGGTTAATTTGCTTTATTACGACAGCTCACTCTAAAAGGATAAGTTGCTGACTCAGCCGAAAGTCCAATCGGTTTGATATTTCAAACGGCGCTTGATGGGAAGGCGTGTGAACTGGAACCGTTTTTGTCATTTCAAACGGCGCCTGATGGGAAGGCATGTGAAATGGGACAGTTTTTCTTTCTCCTGCGTAATCATCGGGGCTCTAAACTATCACGCGTCAATCACCTAAGGAAACTCTTCACATTTCCCTTGAAGATTTGGGAACAGATTTTTCTCTCTCTTCTCACCACGGTATAAAAGGTAATTTCTACCATAATTTACCTCTTTACTGCACCAAACCTTCAGAGAGCAAGAAAAGCTTTGATTCTTCTACTGTTCATCATCCCACCCAAATTATTCTCTTCAATGGCAGACTCATCATTAGTTCATGCTACTTCTCACATTCTGCCAATCCGTCCTCAACAAAGTTTGATTATCGTCCTCACTCCTCAAGTTTACGATGCATTCATGTTTCCAATCATTGAATGTCTCAAGTATTCGCCGCTGGTTCCAGCTCTCACCAAGGTCGAAACAGTTCCAATGGAGTGTCTCTCGCAAATATTCTCCACAGCCCACTATGACAAGTCTGTCGATCGAATCTTCTTCGACATTCTTGATCACAAGGCCTCCATATCCAAGCAGCGATTTTGTTCGCTTTTAGGGTTTGCACCCGATGAATCTAGGGTTAACCCTGAATCCATCCCGGTGGGACAGTTGTTTTCCATGTTTTATAACATGGGATACACTAAAATTCTGACGACGGTGACCAAATTCAAGAAATCTTGCCTACCTCCTCAGTGGAACGGCTTCTTCACCGTCTTGTTCAAGGGGCTATCAGAACGAAGTGCAGGTTCAGACGGGGCAAGTCGTCTGTTTATGACCATTCTTTATGGCCTGTACCACGGCATCAACCTTGACTATGGGTCGGTTCTATGGCAGTAGCTGATTCAAAGTCTAGCGTCTACCTCTCGCCATTCAGAGATCTCCTATGCCCGATTCTGGACGCTGGTCGCAAAGTGGGTGATGGACAAGTATGACATTCCAATTGTTGCTTATTCTCCACTTTCATCGATAGGTACTTTCCACACTACGAAGATAATTGTCTATGATTCCTCTAAGTTTCAGTTTATTGGCTCAATCCTTGAGTCCATGTATGGGGATGTTCCAAGCGACAGTCGGAACATCAGGACTTACAAGGAGTTTAGTCGTTCTGGTCCTAGAGATCTCACTCCTGACATGATTCAATCAATTCATGATGTTGATCGGCCTGCTCCCAGGGGAAAGAAGAATGACAAGGGAAAAGACAAGAAGATTGTCAAAGGAGTGAAAGGTCCTTCTCCGAAGAAACGCAAACCCTCCAAAGCAGCTCAATCTCCTCCACCAAAGAAGAGGAAGACTCAACCTAGGCGAAAGCTTATTCTTGCCTCCTCCTCCAGTGAATCTAAGGAAGAGAGTTCAGACTCTGAAGCGTCCCCACGTGGTAACACTCCTCCACGTGCGCCTACCCCTGAGGTACATGTTTCCACTAGACCTGTCTCTCCTCCCCCAATCTCCATCTCTATTTCCATTCCCCCATAACCTCCACTACTCAAATACTACCCACTTTTATCCCTGTTCCACCTCCCATTTTTACTGAAGCTACTACAACAACCACTGTTGGAGTTAGAACCAACGTGTCTGATACAGGGGCTCCCACTACAGCACCCGAAACCACACCCACTACCGAACATACATCCGCACCCGAACCCACTTCCTCAACCGAGCCTCCACCCTCACCCTCTCCGTCATCTCCTGCTCCCTCAGCAGATAATGAAGAACCTTTTCTTGGCGGAGAGGACATGACGTTTGACTCGGTCTATTACAGTCCGTATGAAATGCAGAGTGATGATGACGATGATGCTCCAGTAACCAAGAAGCATCTCAAGGAGCTTCATGAGAAAATTGATTTTCTCATTGCTTCCTCCTCTTCTTCCTCACAGTCTACCATCTCAGAGGCTGCTATTCAGGGGATTGTTGATACGTTTACTAAGGCTCATGAAGCCTCTATCAACTCTGCCACCGCTGCTATTGACGCCTCCACCAAGGCGTGTGCTGCTGCGACCGAAAAAGTCGAAAAACTATTTGATAACGCTACTACTCCTTTACAGTCTTTACAGGGCACTGCAGACTTCAATGCAGAGAGGCTTAACTCTTTTGTCAACAAGCTGGCTACCTCGGTTGCCTCAGAACTGCAGTCATTTGCCAATCTTCGTCAAACTCTCAGTGATGACAACACATCGTTTAAGGCGACTATTGAGGAGCGCCTGACTAAGCTGCATGAAGACCTAGCTGCCGAGAACTCAGTAATGGACGCTCTCGCTCGTAAGACCACTGCTCTCAAGGTCAAGAGTCTTCATCTTTTCCATTCTCAAAAGGAAGTTGAATCTCTTCGATCTGAGCGAGAAGTTATTTCTTCGTGTGTTTCGGATGTCCACGCCGCCCTTTCCAACATCATTGAAGCCCATGATCCGATTCTGAACTACTCGGTGAGGCGCACTCTTGTAGAAAAGCTTGCTCCTGCCCTTTCTCTCTTAAGCAAACTTGAAGGGCTCCTAGAGTTCGTGTCCACTCCGAAACAAGGGGGAGAAGATGTGTCTCAGTCCCAACCACCTCCCACTTCTACAGCAACTAAAGCAACCGAACCTCCTCCAGCAGGTCAAGCCTGAGGTACGGTTGTCAAAGACAAAGGAAAGCAAATTGTTGAAGACAGTGATGATGATGATAAAGAGACGATTGCAGATCTCTTAAAGAAACAAGGCCGTGATAAAGATGCTGACATGAGCGCTCGTGTTGCCAGAGAGGCTGAGGCGACCGAAAGGAAAATGAAGGAGGCTCATGACCTTCTTGAGAGTAGGAAAACTCTTTTTCCTCCGTGGACTCTTGAGAAGCTTCTGAAAGAGGCTATTGAAACTCCCAGCATTCTGTGGCTCGAACCAGTGATTTCATTGGATCGTATCAACTCTGTCGATTCTCAGTTCGACATGCCACTGACCCGAAAGGCCTTCATCTTTCATGCCTTTGATAACGTTGATAATGTCCCTCAGCCTCATCCAAAGGTTGATAGGGAACTCGTCGAATTCTATCTGAAGTCTGCTCAACCACAGTATCAAACTTGGAGCGCTCAGAAGATCGTCAACGTTCGGGTCCTCAAGCCGTTTCGTGAGGGGAACTTCACGAACGTTCGGTTCAAAGTGATGAGAGGTTCTACTAAAACCGAACACGTGATATCACTTGCTGATCTTCCCAACCTGAATCCACATGACTGGATTATTTTGCACAACATCCTCCTCACCAACGAAGCTGAGTATGGTCCAATTATTGATCACTTCAAAAGGATGTTCGTATGCTACATTATGGAGGTTGTCAAGATGGATTAGGAGATTGCTAGCATCTTCAGGAAAAGGCCTACTATTTCTCCTGTCGGCTCTGCTAGTGATTTGAACATGATGCAGATGGGAAGAATTGACCTGAAGCGGAATTCTGTCATGTTTACAAGGAACGAAGGCCAGAAATTCCTGTTCGCCTTGGCTGACAAACACCTTTACACCACTGCATGCTTGGAACATGTTCTAGGTATCATTCATCGATGCAAGCAAAATTCAGCAGACGACAAGAAGTACTTCGATGACATGATTCAGTGGTACATTCGCTTCAGACAGACTATCCTTGCTCTCATCCCACGTCTGTTTGATACCACTAAGAAAGTTCCTGCAGCTGGACCCAGCAAGCCGAAGAGATAGTCTCGCTCCAATTGACGCAAAGGGGGAGATTGTTAGGTCCAAAAGGTGTTGTGTCTTGGGCTCGCTATTTAGTCCATTTAATCTCCGGTATGGGCCTGTCCATCCGTGAGTTATTTTATAGGGTTTTGTATTTATAGGTGCTTGCATGCATCCTAGTACGTAAGATTTGGAAATTATTTTGTCAAGCACTTGATCTTTATCTTTTGTAACCCTAATATCCTCTACAGCGGAAGTTCTTAATCGAGCTCTGCTGAGGATTGAATCAATTGAATCATTCGACATAGTCAAATTCATTCTTGTGCTTTATATTGGTGTTTTTCGCTTTCATGATTTACCTGTTATAAGATCTAAACGATCAAAGAGTTTCTTAAACTCATCAAGAATCATTACATTTTCTTGAAAGTAAGGTAATACATGTTTTATAGATATAATAGTCTAAGAAAAAGTAAAGACGTGACTTCCATATGCTTCGTCTTCTACAAAAAATGCGGGATACCTGTCTAAGGAGAACCTGAGAATACAAGCAGTTTTGAAAATATCAGCATAAAGCTGGTGAGTTCATAAGCGATTTGTTTTCGTAAAAGAACAAGTTTCCTTTAGTTTTTTTGAAAAGGTTGTTACCCAAGAAAATCCCATATTTTCTTATAAGTAAAGTTTGTTTATCCATTTGTTACACAGTTTCGTTAAGAATAGTTTGTTATCTGGTTACTACACGATCTAGTTAAAAACGAGTTCTGTTATCCCAGGAAAAACCCTTATTTTCCTTAAAAAATTGTGGTTGGTTATCGGTTCTGAGTGTAATGTACAAGTATCTACCATACTTAAAGTGTTTGTGTGAAGTTTCCTAAAAGCCTGGTTATCCTTGAAATGTATGTTAGTTTTAACACGTATATAAAACTATTGTATGGAAAGTAAACTAATTCCTAAGGTTATTAGCTTACTAAATTGATTATTACCAACAAGTAAATCTCTGTTATCTAAATTGCGAGTTCCATAACCATACGATAGACTAGATATGGTAATAAGAAGTCCAATATCATTTTATGACTTTTGTCACCCTTGGACCTTTCGGTCCGACTATAGCTAGCAGCCTAGTGTGGGGTAGTCAGCCCCGTATAGATCTATACACTTAAGTCATGTTCTCCCTCCAGGAGATTCTGGTTACAGGGGCGGTCCTCCACTCGCGTATCTCTGTGGAGTGTTTCAAAGGGCGTGTCTCCAATTATTAAGATTAACAAATTTACCAGTAATAATGCAGAAAGTCCTGTTTTAAGTTCTACTTACAAAGGGGGTCCTCCACTCGCGTATCTCTGTGGAGTGTAACCGAGGACGTATCTAAAGTTCTAAGTTTAATGACTTTTAACAATATTGAAGTGGAAAATCATTTGCGAAATATACAATATAACACTATGTATAAGATTTGCAGTCAGTTTGAAAACTAACTCTGCAAGTCAAACGGTTGGTTAATACGGTTTCAATTGTTAAAAGCATACGGAAAATGAAACAATTCAAATGAAATAATAAGTTTGAGTACAAGATATTCTTGTACTTTTGCTTGTATTCCCCCCTGAAAACACTGAAAGCACGGAAAAAGGTGTAGGGGTATGAACTCACCAGACGAGAAATGTGTCGGTTGGATGCTAAGTGTCAGTTTGGGGCTTGATTACACGTGGGGTTCCTATGTAATATGAAGAGATACATAATTGTATCTAATTAGACTTTGAACTACTAATTAGATAAGAATATACGCTTTGAGGCACGAAAACACTTCATTTCAAGCGTTAAGAGTGATCCAGGTAGCATCTAAGGAGGTGTATGGTCTAGATATGGAGTTTGGTCTTCAAGAGTAAACCCCTAATGGAGATTACAGCGCTAAGACCATATCCCCATGAGTTTACAGCCGTAAACTCATGGGTGTTGGGTTCTTGGTTCCTAAATGTTCTTACAACAATTAATGGATGATGCTAGGTTTAGTTCTATGGCATTGGAAGGGGTTTGATTAACATATGGACCATATAAAGGAGTTTACGGCTATAAAATAGGATTTTATGGCAGTGAACTCTCACATACTCAATCCTTTTGTGTTTTGGTGGTCCTAGGTTAAGCATAAGTGTTTTTAGTCCAAAGTACAAGCCATGGAAGGAAGTTAGGGCACCATTTGACCACCTTATAGGAGTTTACAGCCCAGGAACCATTCCTTGGGGGGTTTACGGCTGTAGTCTCCTAAAGGGATGGTTTCTTGCATGCTTAAGGTCCTTAACACAATAGTGGTGGATCCTAGACATTATTCCAAGGCATATGAGGTGTTTAAGGGGTATCTTAACACCTTAAAAGGTGTTTACGGCCTAAGAAAGGGTGTTTACGGTCCAAGCATGTTCTTGGGGCCGTAAACTCATGTTTACCCCTCAAATGATAAGGTTTTGGTGTTCTAAGTCCAATCTTGTAAGCCCCTAAGTCATATTTAAGCTCCAGAAGTGGTTTGGAAGGGTTTTGGGGCTCCAAAACCCCATTTATGGGTGTTTACGGTATGGGATAATTCATGGGCCGTAAACACATGTATTTGGTCCTATTTCATGATTTAAACACGAATTTGAAAGCTAAAGATGATACACTATGAGCTAGGATAGATTACATACCTATTTTGAGCTTGAAATGGGTGATTTTGGATCAAAGGTTTGGATTGAAGAGAGAGAGTAGAGTGAGAGGGAAAAGGCTTCAAATGAGATCCTTTCAACCTTAAATATGGTTTGAGTTTGAGACCCGGTGGAATTCTACCCAATACTGACGTTAAATGATACTTTTGGTCGTACCCGATTTAGTTGTTGTAACCCGACGTACTTGAAACTAAAAATTTTCTAAATAATAATTTGGGATGTTTTCATGTGTTTCTAACGGGGTTGGATACTCACGATGTCATAAAAAAGCCTTAAATTAAGTGACCTAATCCAAAATGTTAACGGCAAAAATTGAAAGACAAACGGGTTTTACTGACGGGAATGGGTTACAACGACGAAATAATTTACGGGTTGTCACAGACACCACCAGAGGATCTGAAGAAACCAATGGTGGTATGCAGAAAACTTCTTCCTCTTCGTCTTTAATAATTATTTTCAAACTAGACATAGACCCTGCTTGATTATCCGACGACACATTGAATGATTTGAAAAGGGATGTGTAATCAAATAGCCAATCTGGACCCACTCTAGCGTCTGTCTCATTCTCTTCAAGCCAACAAACATCGAAAGACTCCACTATGTGTTTCGTCCTCTTGTTATAAACCTTGTATGCAGTACGAGCAGCGTATCCAACAAAATAGCAATAATCGGGTTTTGCAATGAATTTGGGGTTGGATTCCAAGTGAAGAAGAGTGCAAGGGCAGCCAAATACTCTGAAATGGCTGACAGATGGCTTGTGTCCGTATAGAATTTCGTATGGTGTTTTCATTTTGGCTTTGTTGATCAGCACGTGATTCTAAACGTATCACGCCGTGTTAATCGCCTCCGCACAAAAGAACACAGAAAGTTTCGAGTCACACAGCATCGTCCTTGCGGCGTCTTTAAGAGTTCGATTCCTCCGTTCGACAACACCGTTTTGTTGTGGTGTGCGAATAGAACTGAATTGACGCACAATCCCTTTCTCAGCGCAAAAATGGTCAAGAACAGCGTTCTTGAACTCCGTTCCATTGTCAGTACGCAACGCTTTCACTCGGTTGCTGGTCTAATTCTCTATCATCACAACGAACTTCTTGATGAGGTCAGTGATCCTAACTTTGTTGGACAGAAAGAAAACCCAAGTGAAACGAGAGTAGTCGTCTATCACAACGAGGCAGTATGAATTGCGTTTGATACTGAGAACGTTAACCAGACCAAACAAATCCATATGTAACAACTGGAGCACTTGACTGATGGAGTTAACCTGCTTTGGAAAGTGTGGTTTCCGATGATGTTTTCCTTGAGCACATGAAACACACTTTTCAAACGTAATGAAATCTCTAACAGCCAAACCTCAGACCATTTCGTTCTTTGCAAGCTGATTCATATTCTCTGCATTAGCGTGACCGAGATGATAATACCACAACATTGCATTTTGTTCTGAGACTTTGCAGAATAGGCAAGTGACTTCGTCGGGGTTATTGTTGTTCATGTCTATGATGTAGGCATTCCCATCTTGCTTAGATTTTACAAGAATCCACTCCTCCGAAATGACAATGCCTGACTTTAAAATAATATATTCTTTGTCGATAAAGTGCGTCGAATACCCTTTGTCGCAAATCTGAGAGACGCTCAACAGACTGTGCTTCAATTCAGGAGCATAGTTCGCATTTTCAAAACTCAGCACTCTGTTCGTCACTGTTCCTTTATGAGTTATTTTTCCATCTTCACAGCCCGCAAACGAGACATAGCCCCCATTAAATGTTTGAATGTCATGCAGTTGGGAGATATCTCCTGTCATGAGCCGAGAGCAGCCATTATCGATATACCAAGTTCTGACGATACTCCTTCTCGACTGTCCCTGCACAAGGAGCAAATTTATTCAGATTTGGGAACCCAGGTCATCACAATCCTGGGTTTACCCTTCAGTTTCATAGATTTTTCATTTGATTCTTTCCTTTCATTGGGTTTAGAGGTTAATGGTGACTGATCTGAATTCAATTTTGGTACCCACTTAAAGTTAGGTTTTGAAACTTTGTTAGTTTGCTTCGAGCCGGTGGATTTTCTAATCAAAGAATTTGAAGATCCGGTTCTGCCCTTTGACAAAATCGACTTAGGCTTAGCCTAAGTTGATTTTGGCAAACTATTATTGAATTTATGGAAAACCTGTTTATTCTTTTGAAAATTAGCCATTTTCTTGTTTGGATTTATGTTCAATTGACCATCTCGAGAACGAATTCTGGGGGATTTTCTAGTTAAAGATCGTCCCCGAAATTCATTCTCTTCTCTTTTTAATGTGTTAGATACAAATATCCGGTTTAAACATTTTCTTGCAATGTGTCCAGCAGTGCCATAGTTAAAACAAATTTGTTTATTATCATTGGTTTTGACACTGCTTTTGACAGATTTCTTTCTTTTATTTTTATTTCTAACACTTTCACATTTGCAAGAGCAATCACAGGATTTTGAAGCAAGTGTGGAAGGTGTAGAAGCATTTGAATCAGAGAAAGATACATTATCAAACAAAGCATTATCAGCTGCAATCTTATCATCAGAAAAAACAATACCACCAGACACAAAATTCTTTAAATTCGAATTTAATGCAGACTCATTACACAGACTGACACCAAACTTTGACACATCATCATTATTAGACTTAAGAACATCAGACTTTTCATCTCTCTGCTCCCCCTGAGATATGGACTTATTTGCACTCAAATTTGAAACGTTAGTATCTAAAATCTTATTATTTGACTGTATTACTTGCTCACAAGCTGACTTTCCATATACCATGCAAGGTTTTCTGTCAATTTCTTCTTGAGACAAGGGCATAGCAGTGTAATTATGATTAAAGGGAGGGGAGACTCTCAAATCCTAGTCCAACTTTTATCTGATTTCCATGAGTAATATCTCTCCAGTGCATTTGTCCTTCGATCATTTTAAAAATAGTTTCACTTGACCCATCGTATTTTTTAAAATTAAATTCAGCATTTTCAAAATGATTTTTCAATGTGTCAAGTTCCGTGGTTACAACTTCAGATTTTCATTTGATATGGTCATAGTTCTCACATTTGTTGCTATAATCCTCTTGTAATTTCCTAAAGTCCTTTATTTTATTTTCTAGTTGAGTCTTTAAGGGCTTTTGGTTTTTCCTAAGTGTGTATCCCTCATATTTTAAGTTCTCGTTCTCTCTCTTGGTTAACTCTATTGATTCTCGCAAAAATTTAATAGTTTAGCACAAGATGGAGAGCAACCAGATTCACTTACCTCGGGCATAGATGACTCAGAAGTGGTTTGCACCATGAAGGAAAACTGGAGGTTCACCATATCTTCTTCAGGATCTATCTTCGCCTCTTTCTGTTTGCAATACTCGATATGGGCCAAATAAATATTTTCAGGTCCTGAGATATTCAGGGCCTAAATTTGACCATCCCAATAAAAGGATTGAGCCACCATTGCCAGATTCGCAGGTTGATTGGTTGATGAGGATCCTTTGTTGTTGATGTGGACATAGGTAACTAACACCACGGTTCGATCAACATTTTCCCTTCTGTCAGGCTTCGGACATTCCCTAGCAAAGTGCCTTGGCTCATGGCAATTGTAGCAGTGAAGTTTGTCTTTGTTGAATCCGACCTTTTTGTCGGAATTCACACTCCAGTTGTTTTTGCCAGTTTTCTTAGAAAACTGCTTTGCCCTGAACACAGCCATGGCCATCTGCCAGGTTATATCCATCTCTTCTACATCTTCAGGATGAATCTGATCAAGGTCGCCAAACAAAAGTTGTGGGGAGAGTTCTCCAGCGATAAAAGCATTGTAGCAATTTACCAAACCCGTGGCAAGAGCCATATTTTCTTCTTTTTCTTTCACGGTTGACATCTGAGAACTGAAACCATGAGACTGAGGAGGTGCAACATTAGATGAGCCAACACTAGGATTAACTTGTTGAGAAATAATCTGAGGTTGAGAGACTTGAACTCGTTGCATGGAAGGGATAACATAGGATGTAGGTTGAATCGGTTGATGAGTAATGAAAGGTTGAACTTGTGGAACATGAGGAGTTGGGGTAACTTGAGGAGCTTGTGCAATAGTGAAGCTTGAAAAAGCATTGTTTTTTGTGGCTTGGATCCCTAGATTTGTAGTGGAATAAGAATTAACATGATTAATCTCCCTCTGCTTGTCATCAAGATCACAAGCCTTGATGATAGCCATTGTTTCTGCCAAACTCAGCCTGTTTAAGTCTTTTGTTTTCTTGATCACTAAGACATTCATATCCCAGGATTTTGGAAGGGAGTTTAACAACTTCTTGTTGATTTCTTATCTTGTTACCGAACCGCCTGCAGAACTCATTTCTGTAGTGACAGTAATGAACCTCTGGAGCTGGTTCTCAAGAGTTTCGCCCAGGACATAGTTGAACATGTTGAACTTTTGTCGAAGCATGTCCTGATGACTTTGCTTCATATCCTCATTACCCTCATAAACTTCTATTAATGCTTCCCAAAGTGCTTTCGCAGATTTATACTCACGGAAACCCTGAGCGATTTCTGGAGATAATGCCATTATAAGCGTAGCAAGGGCTTTCTCCTGCTCTTCGACCTTTTCAAAATCCTCATCTGTATAATTTTCAACCCGTTTGTCAACAATTGTGTCATCCACTATAGTATTAATTTGAATTGGTTCCCAAAGTATATTGTGCCAAATCTTGAAGTCTTTCATTTTAATATAATTCTCGATCCGGTATTTCCATTCCAGAAAGCCTTCAGCATTTAAGAGTCGGGGAATCCGAGAAGTTGTTCCCATGATGATGTCAAGTTCCTGATGTACTGTCATGCTTTGAGAATCCATTTGTTGTTGTTGTTGTTTTATATGATTTTTTTAAGAAAATTAAATTGAAAGAAAAAAAATAAAATTGATCAAAGACAGGATTCGGTGGAAAAGTTAGACCGAAAACTAGAATCAAGCTAGTTTTCGGTTTCCTAAGGCTGATGAAAGGTTTTCGGTTACTGAAGATGCTTGGATTTTCAGTTTCTGAAGAATGAACAAAAGGTAGTTTTCGGTTTCTGAAGATGAACCGAAAACTAAGGATTTTTCAGTGAAAATGCTGATTCTTGATCCGATTACTATTTTTCGCACAACTAACACTTCGAAAAATGCTTCCAAATACATAGATCTGAACAAAACAAAAATGACAATAAGTTTTCGGTGTGTGTAGATACAACCGAAAACTATAAGCATTCAATCACAAACTTAAATCTGATGCAGATCTTGATCTTGATAAAGCAAACAACGATCCATTCTTCAAACTAGAGCAAATTTGAACTTGCCAATGAACTGAAAATGAAGGTTATGAGACTGTTGATGAACCAAAAACAGAAAACACAATTGATTGACACTGGAAGTGCTCTAATACAAATTGTTAAGTCCCAAATCTATGGGATCTATCTAATGATCAATCAACTGCAATAGAAATGAAGAAGAAGAAGATTAAACAACCAAGCTTGCATACAATTCAACTATGAAATATCGGATACAACTTGGATGGACCGAAAAGCTATTGGAAGCAACTACTACTTCTGACAACCTGACAACAATATATATTAACACACATCAGACCGAAAACAGGTTTTTGGTCAAAGCCTGACCAAAAACCTACCCAGACCGAAAACTCAAACAAACACAAAAAATGTCCAAAACACATTAATAGCAACCTTAAACCATCCATGCATTAATGCCTAGCCCAAATCAAATATATTGGCCCTTCACCCACAATACGGGTCTCCCTTAGCCTGTAACTAGAATGCTCCCGGGTTTGTTGGATTACCGCATAAAGAAATCTCACCTCAACCCATCCCACATAACATATTAATATATAATGACATAACTACTGAGCATGCGGATAACATATAATAACACAGGTAGTCCTACAGGCCTACCTAACTCGCATAACCACTAGCATGCAATGCTAACTCACACTCAACATCTAAGACTACTAGGATCACATATCCAATGGGCCGGCCTTGGTGCCTTAGACCCCTTAGTATAGTGAGGATAACTCACCTTGCAATTTCGGACTAAACCGCGAAATCACGCTCCCAATACACTGCCCCAAACTCCAACACCTATAAGAATCAATGATCTAATTAATAGATATCCACATACCAATTATCCTAAAAAGTCAAAATGGTCAATCCTTGGTCAAAGTCAAAGTCAACTATCAAGGTCAACAGTCCATGTTGACCTCAACTCGTTGAGTACCCTCAGCTACTCACCGAGTTCCTTGCATAACTTACCAACTCGCCGAGTCACCACGACACACGCTGAGCCCAAGGCAATCTTCATTTGACTCGCCGAGTTGTCCATCCAACACATTGAGTTCCTGACCATCTTCATATGACTCGCCGAGTCTACCATGCGACTCACCAATTCCCTTCAGTCCTTCATCCATACAAATTCTTTTTAAGCCATGCCAAGGCTCCATACTACATATCCAAGTTCCCAGGGCATGCTTATCACATAAAGTTGCAAACTTTACGTGCATGCAAGGCTCTAATGACTCAAAATGCCAAAACCAAGCTTGAAATGGGGCTTTACACTTAACGAGGCGTTCATACTTGCCAAAGCTACTAGCTTTATGGATTTAGAGACAAAGGAGAGTTCAGATCTAAAGTTACAACTTCAGATCTAAGTTCATACCCAAAAATAGCTTCACAATATGCTAGAAAAGCCCAAAACTATATCCAATGAGATCTAGAATGAAATGCGGTCAAGGTAACGACTTGATACCTTCCAAGAGATACCATCTGAGGTAGATATCAAATCCGCACAAGTCCTTTGCTCCTAGTAACTTGCTCTTCAAGTTCTTCTTACAAAGATACACCTTCCAAAGCTATAAAACACACAAATGGAGCACACTCACACGAATTAGGGTTTCTGGACTCTCAAGAGGCTGCAAAGGAACTAAGGGAGGCTAATGGTCCCTTAAATAGGGTGCCAAACCCCAAAAATTAGGATTTCACCCTCAAGCTCCAACTCGTCGAGTCACTCTTCCGACTCCGTGAGTTGGTCACTTAAACATGTGGCCCAAACCCGCTGCTAATCGATGAGTCAAGCAACCAAATCGTTGATTACACCTTGAATTTATGAGAATTATAACCATAAATTGGTATTCGATAATCGGGGTGTTACACCCAAGCCGTGAAGAGTTCTTAGTCACAGGCGCCTTCACCCAGGGACTGCTGCTAGGCCCCATGTCAATAAAAATGCAAGGCACAATGCCAAAATCTAGAGATGAGCTTAAATATATGGTCGAGAAATACCTCCTACAGATAGAAGTAGAAGAACGCAAACAAGCAAATTCAAAGGATGTAGTAAACGCCTACCTTAAACAAGAATCAGTCGACTCCTACTCTCGCCACAACCATAAAGAGAGCAACTATGGAAACCACAAAAAACAGAGCAAAGATTCGAGACATTCCTCCCGTAGATTTTGCCCATTCGTCAAAGACAATTCAAGGAGCCAAAGGTCGAAAGTATGCGCCATAGAAAACACCCGAGAGCGGGCAGAGAAGGAAAAAGCGAATACTGCGAATACCACAAGAGCAAAACACACTACACTGGTGAATGAGCGATACTCAAAAGAGAAGTAGAGGACAAGCAATTGAATGGAGACCTAACATAAATAGTAAGGACCCTATGGTCAATGTTCGAAGCTGACCGAAAAGATAAAAGAACCCACCAGGAAGCAAGAAAACAACCGATCAAAATAGATGAGATTTTCACAATAGCGAGACCCAAGGATCGAGACAAATCCCAACGACTGGTCAAAGGTGATGCGATCCCACCCGAAGGCAATCTAAACATTAGGCTCTCGCCATCAGTAATGTGAGTGCCCGACTGGGACCCAACCTATCCAATCATAATTGTCACACCCCGTTAAAGCGGAGATACGGGGTGTGGCAGTACAAAGGGTTTCATAAAAAAGTTAAAAGACAACACCAACCGTAGTATTAAAAATCATTACAAATTTACAATGAGTTTGAACAATTTTTTAAATGAAGATACAATGTAAATTGAAATACAACACATGCGAATGCTCTTAAAAAATGAAGTTTCCTAAGTGTCACTTACTCAATGATTCCTTAAAAAGCATGTAAAACGAGCGTCAACTATAAAAATAGTTGGTGAGTACTCACAAGTTTCTAACATAATATAGTTTGAAATCATGATAATCAGAATATTGATAACAGTTACCATAAACAAATGTTCATTGCTAAAATAAGTAAATAATTTTTCATGAATAGAAGTTCGTTGCTAAAGCGAGTAATAAATTTTCCATAAATAAAAAATATATTGCAAACATGAGTAATAAGTTTGCATAATCAAAGTTTGTTGTCATCATGAGAAATAAAATATGTTGCCCAAATAAGATGCAACGTTCATATTCTCATGGGAAATAAAGTTCGTTACTAAAACAAGTAAACAAGTTTCATTGCTATAATGAGCAACCAAATCTGTTGCTAAGACAAGTAAATAAGTTTGCAATATTAAGAGTTCTTCGCTATAATAAGTAAGCTAGTTTTGTATGTATATGAGTACACAATGAGTTCACAACCAAGCCTATGACTGATGCCCTGCCAAGATCTATGCTTATCGTTCCATATATGAATATGGTATATTGCTCTCAAGCAATCGGGCAAGGAGGAGTTGTCAATTCCTAACAGCGTTATCCATAATGACCATTGGCTCAAAGAGTTAATGGTTGGAGAAAAGTGTAAGGTAAGGGACTTAAGATGATAAAGCCTCATGTTTCGTATTGCATAGACATACATGGAAAAATATAGCAATCAAGTTTTATACAAATCAATTTAAATACAACAAACAATGAACAGTTTTTCGAACATGCTTTTCCACCCCAAAACATAAAAACTGAAAATAGGGGAATGCGTGAATACTCACAATGCTTTGAGATGATGCAAATGATGTCTTGAACTAAGTTCCCCTTGTACCACTATCGATTCCTAAACGATATTACACACTAATTAGTCTCCAATCGAAATCTAATACTAGTATACTTACTACTACAATTGAATTATGCCAATATTGTGTCAAAATTTAATATTGATAAGTTGCAAATATTTTTCTGTGAAATTTAGATTTCTATGAATTAACTGTTATATAACAATTTAAGTGAAAAATTCCCATTATTGAAATGTTAATATTTAACATTTTAAGAGGTGTTCCAATGATTAAATATTCAAAAACTGAATCAATTTAATTCTAAACTTTCCCAAACTTTGTATTTCAGTTTCAAAAGAAGTCAAAGATGTTTAGATAATTTTTCTTGAATTTTTGATTGGTCTAACTATTTTTCACCATTTTAATTCCTTGAATAGTCATAAAATCATGGAAAATAGTAAAATATAATGAAAAATTCTTATAATTTTTGTGTAACTGTTTTACAGATTACATAATCTGGGAAAAATAACAAAATGTATTTTCAAATAATGTAACACAATTTTTCTGATTTTTGTGTATTTATTCTATCAAAATAGAGATAAATATATTTTTACTAGTGTTATTACATATATACAAGCTGGGAAAAATTTAAAAGTTGGTTTCCAAATAGTTTAGATATTTTCTTTGTTTTATTCACTTAAATAAGCATTAATTCATGAATAATTAGTAAACCGTTAAGGAAAATTACCAAACTTTTTGTAAACTTCATATACAATGTATATAATCTGGGAAAATTATTTAAAGTCACTTTTGAACGGAAAATTCCTATTTATAAAATTTAAGTGTGTTTAATACAAAGAAAATAGAAATAAATAGTAAACAGTTAAGTTAGAAATAAATAGAAATAAATAATACAAAGAAAATTATTTAAAGTCACTTTTGAACGGAAAATTCCTGGTAAGTTTTTGTGAATTTCGGATAAGTTTAACTATTTTTCACTTATTTACTTTTGTGAAGATTATATATTATATAGAAGCTTCGAAAAATAATAAATATGATTTTTATCACTTGGAACCCAGCGTGTTGTTATTTATTTGTGCATAATAACATTAAAATAAAAACTAATCGTAAATAGTAATAAAAATTTCTCAAACTTTATGGGGGATGTAGTTTTACAGTATAGGTCATTCATAAAATTTTCCAGAATTTATTTACTAGTGTAAGTATTTTATATGCTTTAACATTCTAGTTTATTATTATTTTCATGTAAAAATAAAGAAAGTATATATTGAGTTGAAAATTTTCAGAATGCATCTTCATACAATTTAATAACAATAAAAACTTGTTTTCTTATTTTTTGATGTCGAAAAACATGCCTAAAGGCTCACTAGATTATAGAGAAAACTTGGTTCTTGTGATTTTGGTAACGATTATTGATGTTACTTTGAGAAGTTTTGCAACATGTTCCAAAGGCTTTTGAATCAATATATTTCTGTCCCTATTAGCACATGATGTTAAGTGCTAAAATTAATTTTTCCTAGATTTTTAGTGAGGAATAAGACCTTTGAACATGCAATACAAAACAAGTATTCACAAAAAAGGTGCTGTTTGAGCAAGAGTTTTGTAAAAATTATTAAAAATCGAAATATTGGAATTTTCCAGTGACGGTAGATGGGTTTGAAAGCTAACTCACAATGTTATATTACAAAAAATGAATCTCTAATTTTGGTTAATAACTGTGTGAGATATGGCAGTTTAAAGTCATACAAAGAAATATGGCAGGTTGCATGCATGATGATTGGTTAGAAAAGTGAGTTTTCATCATGTCTTTGATTAAATATGTAACGCCCCGATTTTCAAATACCAATTTATGATTATAAATTCTCGTGGATACGAGATCTACTCGACGAGTTGGTTGTCTGACTTGTCGAGTAGCAGCGGGTTTGGGCCGAGTTGAAAGAGTGACTCGACGAGTTGGAGCTGGAGGGTGAAACCCTAATTTCCGGGGTTTGGCACCCTATTTAAGGGATCATTAGCCTCCTTTAGTTCCTTTGCAGCCTCTTGAGAGTCCAGAAACCCTAATTCGTGTGAGTGTGCCCTATTTGTGTGCTTAAAAGCTTTGGAAGGTTTATCTTTGTAAGAAGAACTTGAAGAGAAAGTGACTAGGAGAAAATGACATGTGGGGATCTGATATCTACCTCAGATGGCATCTTTTGGAAGGTATCAAGTCGTTACCTTGACCTAATTTCATTCTATATCTCATTTGGTTAAAGTTTTGGGATTTTCTAGCATATTGTGAAGCTAATTTTGGGTATGAGCTTGGATCTGCACTTGTAACTTCAGATCTGAACTCTCCTTGGTCTCTAAATCTATAAAGCTATCAGCTTTGGCAAGTATGGACCCCTCCTTAAGTGTAAAACCTCATTTCAAGCTTGGTTTTGGCATTTTGAGTCATTAGAGGCTTACATGCATGTAAATTTTGCAACTTTACGTAATAAGCATGCCTTGGGAAGTTGGATATGTAGTATGGAGCCTTAGCATGGCTTAAAAAGCATCTATATGGATGAAGGACTGAAGGGACTCGACGAATCGCGTTGTAGACTCGGTAAGTCATACGAAGATGATCATGAACTCGACGGGTTGGATGAGAAACTCGGCTAGTCTGATGAAGATTGCCTTGGGCTCGGCGAGTGTCATGTTGACTCGGCGAGTTGGCAGGTTATGCAAGGAACTCAGCGAGTAGCTGAAGGTACTCGACGAGTTAAGGTCAACATGGACTGTTGACCTTGATAGTTGACTTTAACCAAGGGTTGACCATTTTGACTTTTGAGGATAATTGGTAACCGGGAATTTATGAATGGGATCTTTGATGGTTATAGGTGTTGGAGTTTGGGGTAGTGTTTTGGGAGCGTGATTCGTGGTTCAGTCCGGCATTGCAAGGTGAGTTATCCTCACTATACTCAAGGGTCTAAGGCACCAAGGCCGGCCCTGATTTGTTTGTTCCTGGGATTATTACTGTTGTGATATGTTAATGCAGTATCCTGGTAGATGGGGTGGTTATATGCTAGTATGATCTATTAGATCGGTAGCCTGGTAGATCGAAGGTGGTTATTCTTAGTGACCCATAGTTAGTCCGACTGTCTACATGCTGATTGTTATGCAAGTTGGGTAGATCTGTAGGACTACCTGTCCTATTATGTGATTATCTATATATGCATTAGTTGTGTTATATGTCGACATATTATGTGGGATGGGTTGAGGTGAAACTGCTCCGTGCAGTAACCAACAAACCCAAGAGCGTTCCAGATATGAGCAGAGGGAGTCTCGCACTGTGGGCTCGATGGCAATCCAGATGTGAGTTGTGGGCCCGGAAGGCAATCCAGACTCACATTGTGGGCCTAGGGGTAATCCAGTCTGTAAAGTTGTGGACTTGGTACATGCTATTAGTTGTATATGTGTTTTGTGAAGTGTATCGGTATATTGGCATTCCAACCTAATGGTTGAGGGCCTGGGGTATTCCATCCCGATGGATGATTGGACCCATAGTATGTTGTTTGTTATTGTATGTGTATTGTTGTATGTACGGGTATTTTGGGGGTAATTCACTAAGCTTTCGGGCTTACAGTTTCAGCTTATTGTTTTAGGTTGAGCGGATGGCCGCGGGAGGCGAAGGGTGACCATACACTTCCTCGATTGACGATTATGATTTCTGGGAAATCTGATGTATAAACTATTTTGAAAACAAATTGTAATAATTGAATGGTTTCAAATGATTTAAAAAGTTTTAAATTGGGTTGAATTTTATGGGTGTTACAAGTTGGTATCAAAGCCTTGGTTTGAGTGAATTGGAGGAACACTCGTGTGAATCCAGTCTCAAATCAAGGAAAGATTTTCAAAATGATTTTAAATGGTTTTCAAAATAAGTAAAAGAGAATGCGAAGCGTACGATCAGCCAGAGCCAATAAGTAGACCCCAAAATACCATATGGTTATTAGATATTGTGGTATGTTAGAATAATATGCTAGTACTAGGATAGGGATCTTCAGGAATTGCATGATAGAATTGCATGAGTACATGATGCCTGTTAGCCTAGGGTTTTCCTTATATGAGATTGACATCATTACTGTGGTTACTTGTGTATGCATCACAGTTGTATATAATTAAGATCTTATAGCTTGAGAATTTTTGATCTGGCCTTATGTTCTGTTCTTATTGATTAGGGCTTAAGGTAGGATTGGATATTCGAAAGTCTATAGGGTCCAGCTTTATGTATGGTTAGCATACACTAGTGCTGCAGGGGTTGGTGGAAGTTTCATGAATGGGTGGATAGTGAGAGGTCGGGAGGCCAGTTATGAGATATTTAGCATTCCTCTAGGAGTAAGGATTTATCGCTCGATATATATATATATATATATATATATATATATATATGTGTGTGTGTGTGTGTGTGTGTGTGTGTGTGTATTGTTAGCGCGTTATGATGATAATAGGGACAAATATGGGTAGGTGTGGAAGGTAGTATTGGCCCGTACTACTAAAAGCACAGTACCTATACGCGTATCAAGGAAGCCACAACCCCAAGGGTTTTGGTAGGGAGTCGGTTCCCTGTTGTGGTATGGATTATGTGAGATGTCTTGAGACTGGATCTAGATCAGGATTGAGAGTTGGCAGCCAGGATAGGCCAGTATTGTCAGAGGATCGTGTTAAGGAGATCATCCGGGAGTAGGTGATCGAGATCATTCAGGGAAAAATTCCAGATATTGATTGGGTCTTTCAAGACTGTCATGGTTGAGTATTTTGTCGAACGCCATGCAGCCATTGCTGAGACAATTGTTGTGGCAGCTTCAACAACTGTAACGACAGCAGGGAGAGGAGCTGGTCAAGCTTTCCAGCACCAGGACTTGTTATTGGTGCATATTCTGATGAGCAGAGGGCTGTAGTTATCTGGGATCAGGAAGATGATCTGTACTCGTTGCATTCCTCGGGTTGAGCAGGAGACGCTAGCATATGAGTTTCTAGATTTGAGGCTCCAGGGTTGCTCCAGGCCGGAATGTGCGTTGCTGGGACACCGGAAAGGAGTGATGGTTATGTTCCGGTGGGGTTTTATAGTTGAAAGTGAAATGGTTAATTGTTGGATTGGATCGTCGTTTAGTATGGCAATGATTATGCCCTCTCCATTTTTCGAGCTCGAAGGAGTTAGCAAGCTTCTGACCCAGGAGCAGGTTGTCTTCCAGCTTAGGGTTAGTTGGTTACAGAGGTTAACAACATTATTTCAGCACCGGTGAGCGCAGGTGGGTCGATGTGGCATAAGTCGGTGTGGAGTCTAGATTGCCTTGGATCTCTTGTATTAGGCAGTAAGGATTGATTGTATGATCTATTGCACTTTTGGGATTGTAAATTATGTCTTGGGAGTATTTTGTAGCCTGATTTAGGGCATAGGTTGTTTCAGCTGTTGTAGTTCAGCTGTGGACGTTTGAGCTGGTAAGTGAGTCAGGGTGAGAACCCTGAAGAAAATCATTCTAGATCCCAAGAGCGAGAAGCTTGTTAGGAACACCTCTAGAAAAAAAGGGTATTATGTGGGAGGTCTGCGGATAGGGTCCCACAGAAGGGTTATTCAGCTTTGTCAGGATTTAGTGGTTAGCAGCCGTTAGTGATTGACGGACTAAAGCGCCATTGGAAGGGGTTCGTTGCCGAGGTATTAGTTGGAGCATCTATCTTTTGGTCTTCAGGACCTGCGTGTGGGGTCACTCAAGCATTAGTGATTTTCGGTTTCACTGGGTCCAACAAGTTTTCATCTGGTTATTGGAAGTGTGTGAAAATCGGGATGGGCTAGTAATGAAGCAATAGTGGGGAAAGAGTTGGTTGTCATCAGATCGATCATTGGGAAGTGAGAAGGATTCAGAATCCTCCCATTTTCATGAATTATGAAGGCTTAGTCGAATCTAAGTGTGGGATAGCTACCCCGGGATGCAGAAGCGAGAGGTGTTTTGAAACGGGGATAATTTTGATAACCTGACAGGGAGAATGGAGGCCCTAGTGGCTGATTATTTTGAGGGTTGTGTTGATTGAGGGTTCGGTAAAACTCCCTAACATAAGAAAACACATCTTCTTGGTGCTTGATAGCAGAAGTTGGGGAACAGGTTGGAGTTCTAGCTAGGAATTGAGTTCAGTTCGAATATTCGGTCAAGGGTGTGCTGGACTTGGAGGGTTTTTGGATCGATATATTGAGGGTTTGGTTAGCTGCCTGGGTTCGGAAGTACATTCAGCATGGGTGTGCGGGTTATTTAGCGTATGTGGTGGACACACGGGTTAGGGAACAAACCATGGATTTCCGAGAGGGTGGAGGATTGACATGAGGCCTAGGGTTAGGCAGGGATTAGAGTCCACATAATAGCTCAGGAGTGCGGAGCCCTAAGTGGGTGAGAACAGTCTGCATGGGGAAGATCACTAGGAGGGGTGGTCTAGGGAGATGCTCAAAAGTTTATAGCGGTCCGGATAGACTGAAGGCCTAGTGAGGCGGTCCACTCATGCTGAAGACTTTGTATGTGTTTGTAGATCAATGAGCAGGTATTGAGTATGCTGCTATGCTATATCAAATGGAAGGTCTGTCCCTAAGTATTGAACATGTTCCTGGAATAGGCTGAAGACTCCGGTGTATTTTTGGTTTCATTGGAAGTTGTTATTAGAGATCGGATGGAGTACAGAGGATCTTGGTGATCTCACCAGTTCGGAGTGTTTCATAGGATTAATCTTCTTGGATCGAGTAATACTCCAGTTGGGGACTGGGAGTAGATCCGAATGGGTACTCGTCAGCTTTATGAGGGCTTGCGATTAGAATGTTGTGTCTTTCAGGTTTGGGAACCAGGCTAGATCTTTCTCATAATCGTCTATGGCATTTATATAGGGTTGAGGCAGTCCTTCTTTATGCAGTAGGCCAACATACCCGGTGCGGGCCGACTGAAAGTCATAGGCATGGAGGCTCAAAAGGAGCGGTAGGGTTGAGGCGGTAGGCCAACAAACCCTTAGAATTTCAGCTCGACAATTGAATTGATTAGACATGATTGGTTTTCCAACCAGAAGGGTGATATGGGTTAGATATGAGTGTCGTACTGGTGGGCCAGTAGTGATAGGTATGTTGATGATGGTTTGAGTATTGTGATTTGTCTTGGGTTGATTTCATCTTTGATTGAGCCATAGCGTGTCTAAAGTAAGGGGAAGATGGGTCACTAAAGATCAGGTAGGATGTGAGGCTTGCGTGGGTCATGTAATGTTCATTATGTTGGCAGGAGTTGGTGGCAGGGCGTAGGACTGCTATTTGTGTGTATGTTTTGGTTCAGTAATCAGATGTGTCTGATGTTCGGGTTGTGGGCAGACAAGTTGGGACCAAGGAGGTTTCGACCTCGCTTGAGAAACGTCATATGGTAGCAGGAAAAGTTGAAGTGGGTTTAGGACTTGGGATTCATGTGTGGTAGTAGTTTTTGTATCGTTATGTTGTTCGTTGATGAGAGAAGCGTCGATTAGGTCCTTCAGGTGGTGGAGTAAAGTGGATATCTGTTGGGTCGGAGAGTTGGGCAACTAAAGTGATGACAGTAGTGTCGATCGGTCATCGGGAGCATTCCAGTCATTAGCTGAGGGCCAGAGAGGGCATACCAGACTCATGGTGTGGGCTCAGAGGCAATCTAGACCTATGTTGAGGACCACGTAAGAGTATTCCATTCATAGGATGTAGGAATAGAGATCATGTTGGTTATTTCTTCTGTAGGAGCGCATTCAGGTTGGATGTATGGTTGAACATTCGGGGGAGTTGCACTCTATTGTGACAAATCTGAGGATGGTGGATGTGACGCAAGGATAGATCCTTGGATCTCCGGTTATGAGTAGACCCGAGTTATGTTCATAGAGGTATTCCAATCTAGGGTATTCCATCCTGAGGATGACCAAACCCTATGATTGATTGGACCTGATATGTTTGGTATTCCAACCCGAGGGTAGATTAGGCCAAACATGTGCGGGATGCGAGAGTATTCCATCCTAGGGATGACTGTGATGGGTTTTGAGCATTCTAACACTTCCTAAGTGTACATGCAACCCTAATAACCTTGGATCTATGTTTGTCTAATTATCATGCAAAGTTGAATTCCAAGGTTATATTCCTATCTAGCATACATGGGGAACAATTTCTAACTTGAATGAAAGATAGAATAACTTACCTTGTTGTTGCTTATGTTCCTTGAAACCTTGTGAGCCTAGCACCCCAAGTATGATGCCTCAAATGCTTCACACAACACCAAATGCTCTTGGAAAGACTTTTGAGAGAATACACACTTCTTGAAATCGGCCTAGCCCTCTTGTTTCTTATGTGTAGCCGATTTTGGTGGAGAATGGGATCCTTATATAGTGTTGACACATCTAGGGTTACACCATGTAAACCCTAATGTGTCATGACTCTTCATTTCCATGACCCATGGGTTTGTAACTCCCATGGAGCATCCTATGGGTAGAACCCAACTTGATAATCCATGGAGCCTCTTAGCCCACTATACAAGATATGAATGATTTACATAATCAACCCATATATTTAATTAGTTATCTTTTGATCACTTAATTAATTCCAAATTAATTCTTTGATCAAACTAATCAAATAATATTATTAATATATTAGAACTTATAATATATTAATAATCTCCAAGTGTTATTCCTCTCATTTAGTCTATCCAATTGCATGGTGCCATGCAACCCAAATGGACCATGTCGGGTCGGGTCAAGTACTGACCCGAAATAGCTATGGACTTAGACACCTTATCCAACAGTCTCCCACTTGGATAAGTCTAATAACTATAACTCCAGTACTTTAGGAACCGACCGGCAATCGTAGCTCTTTCAAGGTCTCTCGGAACTGAGAAGATGTTGATACGCCATTTAAGATAAGTGATCATATAATCCTCTGTTCTAGATATCAGCCGGACAAATACATGCAACAATGTCTTACTTATTGTCCAGCAGTTTGTTTCCCGATTTCCAATTTGTTTGACAAAGAACTTAATTGAACACATCAACTTAGTTCTGACCGGGCCCGGTACATAGGTCAAAACAAAATCATCGAGGGGCCCAGATATCAGCTTCTAATCCAAGAAGGAACAGATAAACTTCGACTCATATGTTTGTTCTACCACTCATTGAATTATACACAAAAGCATGTTTTATAACATTGAGTTACCAATGCGTTTGCATACAATCAATGCACAACCAACTTGTAAGTAACAAATCATATCTCTAGGTTTGAAGACTTATATGATATTACCGTCTCACGATCACTCGAGATAGAATTCCATGAAGTGATTCCAGTGAGCGTGGGTTGAGTCTAATGCTCAGAACTTATGAGCACTCATGATTGTTGTAGCCTTGTCCAACACCTTAGACCTCTGCAACCAATCATGACAGTCTTGATTCATACCTACTTCCGACATATGACCGACTGTGGAGGTTTGAATAATATGCTATACCAAAAGAAATTATTCTGGAAGTCAAAACATGCAAAAGAAATATAGTAAACCATCGACAAGAGATAGCAACACTTTACTCATAAATAAAACACCTTTTATTCATCATTTAATGTCAATTACACTTTACAAATTTCAAGGTTATCTAACTACTAAATCTAATATCATCCTTCAGCCCTATGCTCCGAGCATGCTGGAGATGCTTAACCCGAGTCAGTCCCTTCGTGAGGGGATCTGCTGCGTTCTCATCCGATGATACCCTCTTTGCCATGAGGAGTCCTTCTTCTATTCAATGTCTGATAAAATGGTATTTTCTGTCGATGTGTCTGGATCTCCCGTGATCCCTTGGTTCCTTGGCTAAGGCAACAACACTTTCACTATCACAGAAAATTTCCATTGGCTCTTCTATAGCTAGTACAACTCCAAGGTCTCCAATGAAGTTCTTCAGCCATATCGCCTCCTTTGCCGCCTCGCTAGCTGCAATATACTCTGATTCACAAGTTGAATCAGCCACTGTCTCTTGCTTGGAACTCTTCCAAGAAATTGCTCCTCCATTTAGGGTAAAGACCCAGCCCGACTGAGAGCGGAAATTATCCCTATCAGTCTGGAAGCTAGCATCACCATACCCTACAACTCTCAAGTCATCACTCCCACCGAGGGTAAGGACCCAGTCCTTAGGCCTCCGTAGGTACTTGAGGATATTCTTTACCGCAGTCCAGTGTGCCTTGCCAGGGTTCGCCTGATACTTGCTAACCATGCTCAGGGAAAAGGCTACATCAGGTCAAGTACACGTCATAACATACATGATTGATCCTACAGCCGAAGCATAAGGTATTTGACTCATTTCTGCTATCTCAGCCTCAGTGCTAGGGCTTTGTGTCTTACTCAATCTGGCGTTACTCTGGATGGGTAACTCTCCTTTCTTGGAGTCTTGCATGCTGAATCTCTTCAGTACCTTATCCAAGTAGGTACTCTGACTAAGTCCAATTAGTCTTTTACTCTGATCTCTCAAGATCCTTATCCCTAGAATATAGGTAGCTTCTCCTAGGTCCTTCATAGAGAAACACTTCCCAAGCCAGGACTTAACTTCCTGCAGGGTTGGGATGTCATTTCCTATGAGAAGTATGTCATCCACATACAACACCAAAAAGCTAACTATACTCCCACTAGCCTTGACATACACGCAAGACTCATCTTCACTCCTAGAAAAGCCAAATTCCTTGACCTTTTCATCAAAGCAAAGATTCCATCTGAGAGGTCCTTGCTTCAATCCATAAATGGATTTCTCAAGCTTACACACTTTATTAGGGTACTCGTTGCTGACAAAACCCTCTGGCTGACTCATGTAAACATCTTTAGCCAACTTTCCATTAAGGAAAGCGGTTTTGACATCCATTTGCCATATTTCATATTCATGAAATGCAGCTATGGCCAAAAGAACCCGAATAGACTTAATCTTGGCTACTAGAGAAAAGGTCTCATCATAGTCCACTCCAGGAATTTGAGAGAAGCCCTTTGCAACCAGTCTAGCCTTATAAGTGTGTACTTTGCCATCCATGTCGGTCTTCTTCTTGAAGACCCATTTGCACCCAACTGTCTTACGACCTGGTACATTCTCAACCAAGTTCCAAACTTGATTGTCATACATGGACTATATTTCGCTGTCCATTGCCTCTTTCCACTTGGCTGACTCAGGGCCTGCCATGGCTTCCGCGTAACTGTTAGGTTCATCCAGACCCATCAGTGTCTCATCACTGATAAGTGTATCTCCTTCTACAGTAATATGGAATCCATAGTAATGCTCAGGAGCATTCCTAACCCTTGTGGAATGCCTCAGAGGTACAGACTTGTCAATTGGCTCAATAGGAGTTTCCTCCTCAAGTTGAGTGCTAGGGTTTGAAGTTCCTTCACCTCTTGACTCTTGAATTTCTTCAAGATCAACTTGCCTCCCACTGTTTCCTTGGCTTATGAACTCTCTCTCTCTAAAGAAATACCTCCTAGCTACAAAGATCACATTTTCACTAGGTCTGTAGAAGAGGTAACCAAATGATTGCTGTGGGTAGCCGATGAAAATACACCTCTTGCTTCAGGGTTCGAGCTTATCATGAGTCTCGCGTCTCATGAAAGCCTCGCAACCCCAAATCTTGATGTGGTCTAGTTTGGGTACTTTACCAGTCCACATCTCGTGAGGAGTTTTGGCAACTTTCTTTGTAAGGACTAGATTAAGGATATGGGCGGCATTCTCTGAGGCATAACCCCAGAATGAGATTGGTAGCGAAGCTCGAATCATGATGGAACGAACCATATCCAACAAGGTTTGATTACGCCTCTCAGCCACACCATTCAACTGTGGTCTCCTGGGAGGTGTCAATTGTGAGACTATCCCACATTCCCTTAGATAGTTAAGGAACTCTGAACTAAGATACTCACCACCACGATCGGATCGAAGCATCTTAATGTTCCTGCCCAATTGATTCTCGACTTCCTGTTTAAATTCCTTAAACCTTTCGAAAGTCTCTGACTTATGCTTGACCAAGTAGACATATCCATATCTACTATAATCATCGGTAAAAGTCAAATAATAACGATTAGCATCCCTTGTGGCATGTTTGAATGGTCCACACACATCCGTGTGTACAAGGTCCAACAAACCTTCACCCCTCTCACACGAGCCTGTGAAGGGTGACTTTGTCATTTTTCCAAGTAAGCATGATTCGAAACTATCATCTGACTTTAGGTCAAATGACTCCAAGACTCCATCCTTTTGGAGTTGGCCTATGCGTTTCTTGCTTATATGTCCAAGACGACAATGCCATAATGATGCTTTATCCAAGTTATTATTATTAACAGAATCAATACACAATACATTATTTCCTAAGTTATCAACCACAGATACTGTTTCATACACGCCATCACAAGGTAATGCTTTAAAATAAAGAACATTATTAAAGAAAGCATTAATCGAACCAACTTCATTATCAAACGAAAAGGTGAAACCTTGTTCATACAATGCATGAAAGGAAATAATATTTCTTGCCATTTCTGGCGAATAACAACACTTATTCAAATCTAAACTAAACCCACTACTTAGCGATAAAGTATAAACTCCAATCTTGGTGACAGGTAAAGCTTTCCTATTCCCCATGATTAAGTTTATTCTTCCTTGCTCCACATTCTCACTTCTTCTTAGTCCCTGCAAGTCACAACAAATATGAATACCACAACCAGTATCAAGGACCCAAGATTTAGAATGGGGTGAGTTATTAGAAATGATAGTGTAAATACCTGCATGGTTGGGTTTAACTTTCCCATCCTTCACATCTTTCTGGTATTTTGGGCAGTTCCGCTTCCAATGTGATTTTTCATGGCAATAGAAGCATTCAGCCTCTTTTGGGTCAGAAGAAGGAGTGACGAAACCTTTCTTGGTTCAACTTGAAGAAGAGCCATCAAGGGTCCGAGCCTTGGTACCCTTAGAAGAGCTCTTTCTCTTCTTCCCTCGACTTTTCCCGATTGCCAAAACCGGAGTAGAGTTTGGAGTAGGAGTGTTAACAACCGACTTCCCCTTAAGACCTGTTTCTGCGGTCTTGAGAAGTCCCTGAAGTTTGCTGAGTGTGACCTCTTCCTTATTCATGTGATATGTCATGCGGAATTGATCATAGCACGATGGTAAGGAGTGCAAAATGATATCTATTGCAAGCTCCTCAGGGAAGTTCACATTAAGCTTCAGCAAACGATCCACATACCTTTGCATTTTCTGCATGTGGCTTGTGACGGATTCCCCGTCCTTCATCATGGCTGTTATCATGCAGCAGATGATTTCATACCTCTCTTGTCATGCACTTTGATGGTATCTTTCCATCAGATCTTGGTGCATTTCATAAGGGTAGAAATCCTCATAGGACTTTTGGAGTTCCGCTGTCATCGTGGCCATCATGACGCATGCCACTTTCATAGCATCCCTTTCATGTGCATAAAAGTCAGCGATCTCCTGGGGAGTTGCAGTGGTCTCATCAATCTCCTTAAGCTCCTTGTCAAGGACATATTCTTTGTCCTCGTAGCGGGTAATCACCCTGATGTTTCTGATCCACTCATTGAAGTTGGATCCATCAAAGGTGACTTTCCCACACAAGTTCATAACGGTAAAGGAGCCATTAGGGTTAGAGCCACAAGCAGCATTGTTTGAAGACATCTGAAAGAAAATGACAAGATTAGTTTAGAGATTAAGAGAGTCCTTAATAAAACACCCAAATGTAATTTTAAGGCTAGGACCCAATCACAATATATTATAACTTAGAAGAGGTATGCCGTAATCCAAGCTATAACATATTTGAAAGGTAGGTGAATGACGATTCACCAATTTCCACCACGAAAACCGAAATATTAAATATTAGGTTTTTGATTGGTTCTTAGAAATTCCTAGATTCTTTGAGATTCAATGAACTTTTCAAAGGCATGTTTCAATCTCGAGTGTGCCCTCCAAGTTTTGTGACTGGGATACCGAGGATCACAAAATGAGGTGTGAAGTAACCATCCAAATCACTTGGTAACCTTAAAGTTTATCACTCAATCGATGTGCCGGTAAACCACACACGCTCCACCGATACTATAATAAACCTTAATTCACCCTTTACCTACCTTGTTAAGTCCAAGTTAGTGTGCCGGTTAACCACACACGCTCCACCAACGACTTAAACAAAGTGTAAAGTGTAATTTCATGGATTAGCACCTTATTCACATTTTTCCTAAAGTAACTAAGATTGGGAATTTAATAAAACATTTAGTTACTTTATAATATTCACCATACTTTAAATGAGAATTTATAAGTCCTTGTCTTACCCATTCGGCTAACGACCCTCCATCGGTCAAGCAAGCGGTGGGTGAGAGTGGACACCCATTAAGTTGCCATTTTATAGGCAACAACCTTATACCCACCTTATAGACCGGCTTCGTGAATGAGGCGTACTAGCGGTAAGACGACTTTGTTCTTACATATATATATATATATATATATATATATATATATATATATATATAATTATTAAATCATAATAATATAAGTATAAGGGTTGAATTTTAACTTTTAAAATTCTAAGAGTTGGAACTAAAGTTTTTAACATGACTTTACTTGTTCCAAAACTTGAGGGCAAGTTTTGTAAACTTTCAAAACTTTTCATTTCTTGTAACTTATGAGTTTATTAGAGTAATAAAAATGAAGACTCTTCATTTTTCTAACTCTTGTGTTCTTTTAATGGTTTTAACTCAAGTGACTTTTGGTTTTCCATAACTTAAGGACAAGTTATGGACTCCGTTAAAACACAATATGATCAAGAATTAAACTACCACATAGGTTACAAATAATTCCTATGATCATCTTGATGGGTTTTGGTCATAAGACATCCTATGTGCTCATACAAACCCTAATGCTTGGATCTAGGTTTATCTATTGTACATGCATGTTATCGAAGACTATAAACCCTAATTCTAGCATACAAGTAATCATATTAGATATTAGAATAGGTTCATAATGTTACCTTGATTGTTATGTAGCAATAAAAATCCCAAATCTCCTTGTGTTGACTTTGGAAGGCTTAGAGTCACAAGTGTCACTCCTCTAATGGTTCACAAACACCATAAGCAAGAGGATGAAGAGGAGAGAGGATGGAGGCTGCCCAAAACGTGTTCTAACCCTAGAAAAGAAATTCCCCACGTTTTTGAGCCTTAAGGGTTCTATATATAGTGAGGCTATTAGGGTTATCTAACAAGGAAACCCTAATTTGGTTGCTTAAGCCCTAAGCAACCCATAGACTCCTTTAATCAAGCCCATGGACGATTTCCTTATGGGTTTCCCCATAGAATTCGTCCACCCCTCGATTCAAGGCAATCCATGGTCCAAATTGCAATTATCTTATAATTACAATTCCAGTCCCTTAAGTTTAATTAATCTCTTTTAGTCACAAAACTAATTACCAATTAATTATTGACTAATATTAATTAAACAATATGATTTCTCCTTTAATATATTATTCCCATAATATATTAATAAATCATATTTAATCCTTTCTCTCCATAATTCATCCTATCAAGTTGCTTTGGTGAAGGCAACCCAAAAGGACCATGCACCATCGAGTCAAGTACATACCAAAATAGTTATGGACTTAGACACTAATCCAACAGTCTCCCGCTTGGATAAGTCTAACAACTATTCTGCGTATGACTTCAGATCCTGATCTGCAATCGTAGCTTTCCAAAGCCGCTGTCAACTTTGATCCTATCAGATACGCGTGTCCTTAAATAAGGGATCATATATTCCTACATTCAAGATATCATATGAGACATGATTTCTAATCATTCTCTTTGTACTATATCTCGATTCCCGATTTATGACGACTGACTAATTGAACAAATCAAATTAGCCCTAGCCCGGCCGAGCATTTACGTTTGTCATCACTAAATCATCGAGGGGCCCAAAGATATCGCTTTTATCCTACCTTGGATAAAAGGAACATTTAAAATTTGATATAATGCTTGCTTGCACTCACTAACCAAATCACACACAACAATATGTTTTATAACACCAAGTTACTAGTGCGTTTACATATTATCAATGTGTAACTGATTCACAAGATACAACTCACACATCTCGGTTTCAAGAATATAAGATGTTATCGTCTAACCAATCACTCGTGATACAATTCATGGAGTGATCCAAGTGAGCGTGGGTTTAATCCAATGCTCAAATCATATTCATAAGCACTCATGAACGATGCATCAAACATTTGCTTATGTCTAATACCTTATAGAAAATCCACACACCAATTCATGACAGTATTCATTCATATCTACTTCCAACATATGAATGACTGTGGCCCGTTTGAATAATTCGATTATTCTTAATAAACTCCATTATTCTGGAAGTCAAAACATGCAAAGTGAAACACAAGAATAATACTAATCCCATATGGCCTCAAACCTTTGAGTATAAATAAAACACCTTTTATTTATCACCATATTGATTACTCTCTATTTGTCATTTCGGTTAATCAACTTCTTACTTGAATTACAACACTTGTCCCATGCTCCTAGCATGCACACAATGTTTTCCATAAGTGAAAGAATATCAAATTCTTGCTACTTATAGAATATCCTAGATTCTAACATTGTATGCAACTATCCTTTCGTAATGTCACTGCACCAATGTTACAAAGACTATTGCCAATGATATTACAAAATCCTCTATCGGAGATTGTTACAAGACAATTCCTTAGATATGATGTCTCTCACTCAAAGTACATTCCTTTGAACATCCTTTTGCATAAAAGTTTCTAATCTAGTCATAGATTTTTCAATATTCAATTCCCAATATGGATACATTTCCATATTTTCTATATGACAACTTATTCTTAATAGAATCTTGTCTATTCATAATAATGTCGATATGGTCCATCCAATACGGAAACATTTCCATATCTTCCAATACTATACTTCCAACTACTCACAAGCGACCAATCCTCGTCGAACTTTGGATTGTCCTTTGATAGTTGTTTAATTATTTTAGTCAAAACCAATTCTAGTCCCTTTTCCCTCTAAATGCGCTCGACATTTGGAAAATTTTAGAATGGTCAAATATGAAGCATTTTCAATCGATTCTATACCCGAAGCGTATGGGACACGACGCATAATGTTTTATTTGCTATGTTCTCAAATTTCGAATTGTGAAGAGGAATGCCGTAATCATAATCGAAATTTTAAGAACACACTATGTACCCTTGACTAAATTTATTAACATTTCTCAACCTAAACCTTTAGATTTGAAATGATGCATAGTATTCTCTCCCTTAATTATAGCAAAACAACTATTCCATCCTTACAACTTTGCAAAGAATGACTTTTTTTTTCTATAATTAATATTGCCAACTTGCAGTACTTTCCTTAATAATCATACAATCATAACATTTATGCTCCCACTATCATGATGATTATTATAAAACATAACACTTATGCTCCCACTAGCTTCGACATGTATTCATAAACATCTTGAGAATGCAATTTTACAATCACTATTTTCTTAAAATCTTTCTTAGTGAAAGCATTTCCTCACAATCATTTTCATGAAGGAGGAAATCTTATGACTCTTAGATTTAAACGGTGTATGTGTTCCTATCCATGTGAATTTGTCAAAACCAAAGTTTACGACAAATTCAAACTCATATGGATCGAACTTTCTTAATCGTGATTTCTTGCCTTATGGTAGCACAGCTGCCTACCATGTCTTCCAAGTAGTTAAGCAGCTCACCCTTTCCTATCAATGTACCTTTCATTGATTAAGGTGCTTTTCCTTTTATGCGTTCAACATGAGAACTCATAGAACTCTCATGCATAATTAACTCGATTGGATTGGCACAGAACCAAAATAATGTCATCACGATAGGTTGTAAACCTAAACTCGTGTGCTAGTGATGATTGATAAGGTTTATTTGATTTGTTCTTGAAACCTTTCAAGACCATTAAGACTCCCACTGACTCCTTGACATATAAGATCCTCTTGTCAATAACCATTTCTTGACAAACAAATATTCAAGAGTTAGTGTAGCTTTTATCAAAACACTTCATAAATTGGTCCTAGTTGGTCTTTGTCTTATCCAAGACATCACAACTTTCCACATTTGATGAATGTTACAAACCTTCTTAATACTTTTCACTCAATGTCACAATCTTAACTTTAAGACTTGTTATTGGGACGAAGTATGATTGACTTCTTGATTTAACCATTTCTTCAATCCTTGATTCCTCTTCTTAGACATACAATTGTACTAAGACTTACTTAGAGGATCAATTGAGATATGGTTCTTAATCATTAAGACCTATCATAAAGCATAATAGCTACTCTCCCTTCTTCTTAGAATGGAGAAACTTTTATCTTTCTGCCTACTTGATTCTTCTTATTCGTTCTACTATTGATTTGAACTTTTTCAATCAATTCAGAATTACACTTAATCTTGTAAGTATAATCATATTTACTAAACCTTTAGTAAATCATAAAAACCCTAATTCTTAAGGGTTCTCTATTGTACATGCATGTTATCCAAGACATCCTATGTGCTCATACAAACCCTAATTCTAGCATATTGTTTAAGACATCCTATGTGCTCATACAAACCCTAATGCTTGGATCTAGGTTTCTCTATTGTACATGCATGTTATCCAAGACTATAAACCCTAATTCTAGCATACAAGTACTCATATTAGACATTAGAATAGGTTCATAATGTTACCTTGATTGTTATGTAGCAATAACAATCCCAAATCTCCTTGTGTTGACTTTGGAAGGCTTAGAGTCACAAGTGTCACTCCTCTAATGGTTCACAAACACCATAAGCAAGAGGTTGAAGAGGAGAGAGGATGGAGGCTGCCCAAAACGTGTTCTAACCCTAGAAAAGACATTCCCCACGTTTTTGAGCCTTAAGGGTTCTATATATAGTGAGGCTATTAGGGTTATCTAACAAGGAAACCCTAATTTGGTTGCTTAAGCCCTAAGCAACCCATAGACTCCTTTAATCAATCCCATGGACGATTTCCTTATGGGTTTCCCCATAGAATTCGTCCACCCCTCGATTCAAGGCAATCCATGGCCCAAATTGCAATTATCTTATAATTACAATTCCAGTCCCTTAAGTTTAATTAATCTCTTTTGGTCACAAAACTAATTACCAATTAATTATTGACTAATATTAATTAAACAATATGATTTCTCCTTTAATATATTATTCCCATAATATATTAATAAATCATATTTAATCCTTTCTCTCCATAATTCATCCTATCAAGTTGCTTTGGTGAAGGCAACCCAAAAGGACCATGCACCATCGGGTCAAGTACATACCAAAATAGTTATGGACTTAGACACTAATCCAACACATCTAAACATCATAAGATCAAGAACATGAACATGAACACTTTCATGAATCAAGACTACACTTAAAACTTTGTAATTTTGATAACTAGTTGTTGTAAATGGATTAGCAAGGACATTACACCATCTAAAACAAGTTTTCAAGTACCAAAACAGTTTAGGGTAATGTTTCTAGTCCATTTCCAGCAACTAAAGTCGAAAATCTGCACTCTGTGGCTCCTACTCGCTGAGTGCATGAACCTACTCGGCGAGTAGGTTGAAGATACAAGTGAACTCGGCGAGTCTCCCCATGGACTTGGCGAGTTCATCAGGCAGACAACAAGTTTTTCGACTTTTTTCAACTTTTAAGCACAAATAACAAACAAACAAGCCTAGGCTCTGATACCACTGATGGGTTTTGAGCATTCTAACACTTCCTAAGTGTACATGCAACCCTAATAACCTTGGATCTATGTTTGTCTAATTATCATGCAAAGTTGAATTCTAAGGTTATATTCCTATCTAGCATACATGGGGAACAATTTCTAACTTGAATGAAAGATAGAATAACTTACCTTGTTGTTGCTTATGTTCCTTGAAACCTTGTGAGCCTAGCACCCCAAGTGTGATGCCTCAAATTCTTCACACAACACCAAATGCTCTTGGAAAGACTTTTGAGAGAATACACACTTCTTGAAATCGGCCTAGTCCTCTTGTATTTTATGTGTAGCCGATTTTGGTGGAGAATGGGATCCTTATATAGTGTTGACAAATCTAGGGTTACACCATGTAAACCCTAATGTGTTATGACTCTTCATTTCCATGACCCATGGGTTTGTAACTCCCATGGAGCATCCTATGGGTAGAACCCAACTTGATAATCCATGGAGCCTCTTAGCCCACTATATAAGATATGAATGATTTACATAATCAACCCATATATTTAATTAGTTATCTTTTGATCACTTAATTAATTCCAAATTAATTCTTTGATCAAACTAATCAAATAATATTATTAATATATTAGAACTTATAATATATTAATAATCTCCAAGTGTTATTCCTCTCATTTAGTCTATCCAATTGCATAGTGCCATGCAACCCAAATGGACCATGCTGGGTCGGGTCAAGTACTGACCCGAAATAGTTATGGACTTAGACACCTTATCCAACAGACTGGACCCGTCGTAGGCATGACTGGTATTCCACCCGAGGCTGATTGGCCCTGGCATGAGTGTTTGTGTTTTAGTGGGTTGATTTTGTATGATATTGTGGGACAAATGTCCTATCAGCACAAAGGCTTCGCCTCGGGAAGATGGATAGTTGGGTTTCCAATTCTTTGGATCATCAGGATTTTGTAAGTTGGCAGAATGGCATGAAGGATAGACCTTATGAAAAGGTTCGATTGAGATTCTCATCACCTTTCTCGATTCACACTTGCAAAAGTGCGTCATGGATTAGGAGGCTATAGTATCATTGGAGAACATTCATGTCGTTGAGTGCCTAGATTATTTGGAGAGGCCTGTGGCCATTTGGGAGAGAGGGGTGAAGGTTCTGTGGGACAAGGAGGTACCTTTGGTAAGGGTACAGTGGGAGCTCCAAAGAGGGTCTGAGTGGGCGTGGGAGCCGAAGGCAGAGTTGCGGGAACACTATCTGAGAATCTTCGTTGTAGCAGACTTTGAGGACGAAGTCTAGTTCAAGTGGGGGAGAATTCTAACGCCCCGATTCTCGAATACCAATTTATGGTTATCAATTCTCGTGAATTCAAGATCTACTCGACGAGTTGGTTGCTTGATTCGTCGAGTAGCAGTGAGTTTGGGCCACGTGTTTAAGCGACCAATTCGCCGAGTCGGAAGAGTGACTCGACGAGTTGGAGTTGAGGGTTAAATCCTAATTTCTGGGGTTTGGCACCCTATTTAAGGGACCATTAGCCTTCCTTAGTTCCTTTGCAGCCTCTTGAGAGTCCAGAAATCCTAATTCGTGTGATTGTGCTCCATTTGTGTGTTTTAAAGCTTTGGAAGGTGTATCTTTGTAAGAAGAACTTGAAGAGCAAGTGACTAGGAGCAAAGGAAATGTTGGGATATGATATCTACCTCAGATGGCATCTTTTGGTAGGTATCAAGTCGTTACCTTGACCTCATTTCATTATAGATCTCATTTTGTTAAAGTTTTGGGCTTTTCTAGCATATTGTGAAGTTGTTTTTGGGTATGAGCTTGGATCTGAAGTTGTAACTTTAGATCTGAACTCTTCTTGGTCTCTAAATCCATAAAGCTATCAGCTTTGGCAAGTATGGACCCCTCCTTAAGTATAAAACCCCATTTCAAGATTGGTTTTGGCATTTTGAGTCATTAGAGCATTCCATGCATGTAAAGTTTGCAACTTTACATGATAAGCATGCCTTGGGAAGTTGGATCTGTAGTATTGTAACATCCGGAATTCCAGGTATTATATTTTATCATTTATTTTTTAGAAAAAGGGAGGGACTAGGAGAGTTGAGTCGTAGACTCGTTGAGTAGGACCGCGAATGTTGACTAGATTAATGAACGGACTCGACGAGTTGGGAAGGGTGGACTCAACGAGTCCGCGTTGTGGATTGAAACCCTAATTCTCGGGGTCTGTGCCCTATTTAAAGGTTGCCATGATAGAAGAGATTTCACCAAAATAAGCCTAGAGTGCCTTGCATGTGTACCAACATTCGACCTTTACATGTTTATTGGTCATGGGGAAGTCAGATCTATAGATTAGAGAAGCAGATCTAACCTCAGGAGGTCAGATGAGTGTTTTCATTGGAGGGACTCGCCGAGCCCATAAGGGACTCGACGAGTCGAATCTGGTTGCCCCATGATTCGTGACTTGTGATAACCCGTTGGGTGTGGGGTTGACTCAACGAGTCGAGTGAGGACCAGGGACGAAGACGACACGCATGAACTCGCCGAGCCACACGAGTGCACTCGACGAGTCTGGTCAAAGTCTGACTGTTGACTTTCGTTGACTGCTAGGGTTTAGTGAGTGTTTGGACTTATGAGCCATTAGAGGGATAGAATGGTCTTTTAGCCTTCTTAGAGAACTTAGAGTAATTATTTATGTGAGTAGGTAGAGGCTAGTGCAGTATTTCAGAGTCCGAGGTTTACCGAGTTATCCGAGGTGAGTGTTCTCATTATACTTTACCTAGAGTGGTAATTAGAGTTATGTGACGGAGTATATTGTATGCCATGTGTTATCTATGTGATTATGTGCTATATGTGATACAGAGTTTACAAAGTTAGGACTGAATGGTTCACAGAGTTAGGACCAGAAGGTCCATAAAGTATGGGATTGAAGGGTCCCACTGAGACACTTTGACCAGAGAGTCATACAGAATTATAGCCTCGACTGGCTAATATGTGTTGCATGTGGTATTTTGGGGAACTCACTAAGAATTTATGCTTACAGTGTTGTGTTATGTGTTTCAGGTACAAGTGAGGATCGCAGGAAGGCGCCGGCATAATCAGTACACGCACATGAGGAGTTTTTATACATTATGATCTTGGGTTGTGTTTCTATGGATTGATATGTGATACAATGAGATTTTTATAATATTATGAATGAAAGTATGCTTATAAAAATGTGAAAAAATTGTTTGAAAAATTACGGTGTTAAAATTATGGAGCCTTAGCATGGCTTAAAAAGCATCTGTATGGATGAAGGACTGAAGGGACTCGGTGAGTCGCATTGTAGAATTGGCAGGTCATATGAAGATGTTCATGAACTCAACGGGTTGGATGAGAAACTACGCGAGTTCGATGAAGATTGCCTTGGGCTCGGCGAGTGTCATGTTGACTCGACGAGTTGGCATCTTATGCAAGGAACTCGGCGAGTAGCTGAAGGTACTCGACGAGTTAAGGTCAACATCGACTGTTAACCTTGATAGTTGACTTTAACCAAGGGTTGACCATTTTGAATTTTGAGGATAATTGGTAAGCAGGTATTTATGAATTGGATCTTTGATTGTTATAGGTGTTGGAGTTTGGTAGTGTTTCGGGAGCGTGATTCGTGGTTCAGTCCGGCATTGCAAGGTGAGTTATCCTCACTGTACTCAAGGGTCTAAGGCACCAAGGCCGACCCTTTGTTTGTTCATGGGATTATTACTATTGTAATATGTTAATTATGTATCTTGGTAGATGTGGTGGTTATATGCTAGTATGATTTGTTAGATCGGTAGCCTGGTAGATCGGAGATGGTTATGCTTAGTGACCCATAGTTGGTCCGATTGTCTGCATGCTAGTTGTTATGCCAGTTGGGTAGATCTATAGGACTACCTGTAGTATTATGTGATTATCTGTATATGCATTAGTTGTGTTATATGTCGACATATTATGTGGGATGGGTTGAGGTGAAACTGCTCCGTGCGGTAACCAACAAACCCAAGAGCGTTCCAGATATGAGCGGAGGTAGACTCAAATTGTGGGCTCGATGGCAATCCAGATGTGATTTGTGGGCCCAAAAGGCAATCCAGACTCACACTGTGGGCCTAGGGGTAATCCAGTTTGTAAATCTGTGGACCCGGTACATGCTATTAGTTGTATATGTGTTATGTGAAGTGTATCGGTATATTGGCATTCTAACCTAATGGTTGAGGGCCTGGGGTATTCCATCCCGATGGATGATTGGACCCATAGTACGTTGTTTGTTATTGTATGTGTATTGTTGTATGTATGGCTATTTTGGGGGTAATTGACTAAGCTTTCGGGCTTACAGTTTCAGCTTATTGTTTTAGATTCAACGGATTGCCACGGGAGGCGAAGGGTGACCGTACACTTCCTCGATTGACGATTATGATTTCTGGAAACTCTGATGTATAACCTATTTTGAAAACAAATTGTAATAACTGAATGGTTTCAAATGATTTAAAAAGTTTTAAATTGGCTTGAATTTTATGGGTGTTACAAAATCTTTTGAAATATTTTATGAAATCATGATCCATCCATGTTATGGTCATGTTTCCAGAGATCAAAAATATTTAAAAATTATAACGTACATACACGCATTAAAATAAAAAAATCTTATTTTTCAAGGACTCTTAAAAATGAGTTTTATGTTCTTAACTTGAAAAGCAATTTTTGTGTTACGATCATGAACATGCTGATAGGTTTTGGTCCTAAGAACATCCTATGTGCTCATACAAACCCTAATGCTTGGATCTAGGTTTCTCTATTGTACATGCAAGTTATCCAAGACTATAAACCCTAATTGTAGCATACAAGTAATCATAATAACACAAGAATAGGTTTAAGATGTTACCTTGATTGTTATGTACTAATAACAATCTCAATTCCTCCTTGTATTGACTTTAGAAAGCATAGAGTCACAAATGTCACTCCTCTAATGGTTCGCATACACCATAAGCAAGAGGATGAAGAGGAGAGATGATGGAAGCTGCCCTAAAACGTGTGTAACCCTAGAATAAAGCTTCACCACGTTTTTGGGTCATAAGGGTCAATTATATAGTGAGGCTATTAGGGTTATCTAACAAGGAAACCCTAATTTGGATGCTTAAGCCCTAAGCAACCCATGGACTCCTTTAATTAAGGCCTTGGATGGTTTCCTTATGGGTTTCCCCATAGAATTCGTCCACTCCTTATTATAAGGCAATCCATGGCCCAAATTGCAATTATCTTATAATTACAATTCCAGTCCCTTAAGTTTAATTAATCTCTTTTAGTCACAAAACTAATTACCAATTAATTATTGACTAATATTAATTAAACAATATGATTTCTCCTTTAATATATTATTCTCATAATATATTAATAAATCATATTTAATCCTTTCTCTCCATAATTCATCTTATCAAGTTGCTTTGGTGAAGGCAACCCAAAAGGACCATGCACCATCGGGTCAAGTACATACCAAAATAGTTATGGACTTAGACACTAATCCAACAGTCTCCCACTTGGATAAGTCTAATAACTATTTTGTGTATGACTTCAGATCTTGATCTGCAATCGTAGCTTTCCAAAGCCGCTGTCAACTCTGATCCTATCAGATACGCATGTCCTTTAGATGAGGGATCATATATTCCTCCATTCTAGATATCATATGAGATATGATTTCAAATCATTCTCTTTGTACTATATCTCGATTCCCGATTTATGACGACTGACTAATTGAACAAATCAAATTAGCCCTAGCTTGGCCGAGCATTTACGTTTGTCATCACTAAATCATCGAAGGGCCCAAAGATATCGCTTTTATCCTACTTTGGATAAAAGGAACGGATAAATTTTGATACAATGCTCGCTTGCACTCACTCACCGAATCACACACAACAATATGTTTTATAACACCAAGTTACTAGTGCGTTTACATATGATCAATGTGCAACCGATTTGCAAGATACAACTTACACATCTCGGTTTCATGAATATAAGATGTTATCGTCTCACCAATCACTCGTGACACAATCCATGGAGTGATCCAAGTGAGCGTGGGTTTGATCCAATGCTCAAATCATATTCATAAGCACTCATGAACGTTGCAGCAAACATTTGCTTATGTGTAATGCTCTTTAGACAATCCACACACCAATTCACGATAGTCTTCTTTCATATCTACTTCCAACATATGAACGACTATGGCCCGTTCGAATAATTTGACTGTTCTTAACCAACTAAATTATTCGGGAAGTCAAAACATGCAAAGTGAAACACAAGAATAATACTAATCCCATATGGCCTCAAACCTTTGAGTATAAATAAAACACCTTTTATTTATCACCATATCGATTACTCATTATTTGTCGTTTCGGGTGATCAACTTCTTACTTGAATTATTACACTTGTCCTATGCTCTTAGCATGCACACAATGTTTACCTATGGTTCTTACTTTGTGAAATAGACCAAATTGAGCACATTTCCAATCATTCTCATTTCAAAATCCATAATCCTTTTTCATAAGTGTAAGAATATCAAATTCTTGCCACTTATAGAATATGCTAGATTCTAACATTCTATGCAACGATCCTTTCGTAATGTCACTGCACCAAAGTTACAAAGACTATTGCCAATGATATTACAAAGTCCTCTATCGGATATTGTTACAAGACAATTCCTTAGATATGATGTCTCTCACTCAAAGTACATTCCTTTGAAGATCCTTTTGCATAAAGGTTTCTAATCTAGTCATAGATTTTTCAATATTCAATTTCCCAAAATGGACACGTTTCCATAGTTTCCATATGACAACTCATTCTTAATATAATCTTATCTATTCATAATAATGTCGATATGGTCCATTCAATACCATGCTTCCAACTACTCACAAGCAACCAATCCTCGTCGAACTTTGGATTGTCCTTTGATAGTTGTTTAATTATTTTAGTCAAAACCGATTCTAGTCCCTTTTTCCCTTTAAATGCGCTAGACATTTGGAAAATTTTAGAATGGTCAAATATTATAGCATTTGCAATCGATCCAATACCCGAAGCGTATGGGACACGATGCATAATATTTCATTTGCTATGTTCTCAAAATTTGAATTGTGAAGAGGAATGTCGTAATCATAATCGAAATTTTAAGAACACACTATATACCTTTGACTAAATTTATTAACAATTCACAACCTAAGCCTTTAGATTTGAAATGAAGCACAATATTCTCTCCCTTAATTATAGCAAAACAACTATTTCATCCTTACAACTTTGCAAAGAATGACTCTTGTTATCTATAATTAATATTGCCAACTTGCAATACTTTCCTTAATAATCATACAATCATAACATTTATGCTCCCACTATCATGATGATTATTATAAACATAACACTTATGCTCCCACTAGCTTTGACATGTATTCAGAAACAGCTTAACTTTCAGAAAAACAATGCTTATTGAATTTCTTCAGTTCATGTTCTAATACGTAGTGCTTTGATAATCTTTTATCAAGGTTTCTTGAACTTATACACCTTTGACTTAGATAGTTCATATGTGTGTCTAAACAATTGCCAAACCTCACAATTCAAATTATGGAAAGGGATATCGTAACCATAATCGAATTCGAGAATGCAATTTTACAATCACTATCTTCTTAAAATCTTTCTTAGTGAAAGCATTTCCTCACAATCATTTTCATGAAGGAGGAAATCTTATGACACTTAGAATTAAACGGTGTATGTGTTCCTATCCATGTGAATTTGTTAAAACCAGAGTTTACGACAAATTCAAACTCATATGGATCAAACTTTCTTAATCTCGATTTCTTGCCTTATGGTAGCACAGCTGCCCACCATGTCTTCCAATTACTTAAGCAGGTCACCTTTTCTTATCAATGTACTTTCCATTGATCAAGGTTCTGGCCTTTCATGCATTCAAATGAGAACTCATAGGACTCACATGCATAATTAACTCGATTGGATTGGCACAGAAACAAAATAATGTCAACACGATAGGTTGTAAACCTCAACTCGTGTGCTAGTGATGATCGATAAGGTTTATTTAATTTGTTCTTGAAACCTTTCAAAACCATTAAGACTCCCATTGAATCCTTTACATATAAGATTCTCTTGTCAATAAACATTTCTTGACAAACAAATATTCAAGAGTTAGTGTATCTTTTATCAAAACACTTCATAAATTGGTCCTAGTTGGTCTTTGTCTTATCCAAGACATCACAACTTTCCTCATTTGATGATTGTTATAAACCTTCTTAACACTAATCACTCATTGTCACAATCTTAACTTTAAGACTTGTTTTGAACGAAATATGATTGACTTCTTGATTTAACCATTTCTTCAATTCTTGATTCCTCTTCTTAGACATACAATTATACTAAGACTCTCTTAGAGGATCAATTGAGATATGGTTCTTAATCATTAAGACTTATCACAAAGCATAAAAGGTACTCTCCCTTCTTCTTAGAATGGAGAAACTTTTATCTTTCTGCCTACTTGATTCTTCTTATTCGTTCTACTACTATTTAAACTTTTTCAATCAATTCATAATTACACTTAATCTTGTAAGTATAATCATATTTACTAAACTTTTAGTAAAACATAATGAATATCTTTGTTACTCTTATGATGGACTTGATCAACACGCAAATTTTTGTGCTCGATCTCCTAGTCCTTCACTTGACACTTTGTCAACGAATTAGTCTAATATCCAAATATGAAATTTCTCATTCATCGTGCAACCAAGTTGCATGATTCCAAGTTTCTATCCAATTGAAACTTAGGCGATGAGAAACTCTCCCTATTTGGTAAACTCTCGACTTTCCATAAATAACATAATAAGAACCAAATCCATTATTTCTAATAATAGAAACATTCAAACATCAATTTTTCATACGCCATTGCAAGGATAAATAAATAATATAAAATCAAAATTTATTTTATTGCGGAAAAATTTTGTCCTTACAATGCAATTCATTGAAAAACTATGCTAATACATCTTTCTTAGCAATCTAATTCTAACTCTAAGTAGTAGCTCATGAATCTAATCTTCGAGAAATGCGATCAAAATCCATTCCTTCACGGTTAGATTTTGCTTACTTCTTCCCTTAAGCTTCCTTTCTTTTCTTCGATCCTACAAAACAACAATTGTAATTTTATCACATTATGTATTAAGAATCTAGAATAGAAGCTTCAAAGAGTTAGTTAATGGATTTTACCTATATTAGAGCCATACTTTTCGACTCTCCCAACTCTTAGATCTCTTAGGTAAATGGGGCAGCTTCGTCTCCAATGCCCTTTCTCTTGGCAATAAAAGCAAATTGACTCTTTTGGAACATGACATGACATTTCCTTTCTCTTATGATCAAACTTTTCGATTGTAGCATGTCTTTCGCTGCCATTGTCTATATCCATAGAGGTCTTGAAGGCAGATTCACCAATCAACTTTGGTTTTCTATTACGCCAAACCATTGCTGATTCAGCAGCAATAAGCATATAGGTGAGATCTATAAGGGTCACGTCGCGGTTCATCATATAGTACTCTCTTACGAACTCACTATATGAGTTAGGAAGTGACTGAAGAACCCAATCAATAGCCATTTCCTCACAGACAACGGATCCCAACATTCTTAACCTATCAATGTGTGACTTCATCCCTAGGACGTGTGCACACACCGACTTTCCTTCTTTATGTTTACTTGCCAAAAGGGCTTGAGTGATCTTGAACTTTTCAAGCCTTTGAACTTGTGGGTTAGGGAGAATAATTGGAGGAGGTAGAGGAAGTGAAGCATGATTTCTTGTTCCTCGATCGAATCGTGGAATATCATCTTCATGTGGAAAGCTTGTTCCACGGGATTTGGGAAGACCATAGTTGTCAAACTTTGACATCTACCAAACGGGAGAAAACAAATTCAAGTTAGTTGATTGATTCAGTCCTTAGTAAATCACCCAAATGAGATACTAAGGCTAAGACCAACACAATATTCTACAACTCGGGAGAGGGATGCCGCAACCCAAATTGTAGAACATTTGAAGGTAAGTGAATGACGATTCACTAATTTCCACCATGAAAAACGAAAAAGATATTTAAGTTTTAAATCTATGAAAACTCCTAGATCCTTTGAGATTCATTGAACATTTCAATGGCATGTTTAAATCTCGATATGCCCCTCTTGTTTGTGACTGGGACGTCGAGGATCACAAAGCGGGTGTGAATAACCATGCAAACTTACATGGTGCCCTCACATGTTACAGTCACCTATTCGATGTGTCGGTAAACCACACACACTCCACCGAACTATGACAAACATTGAGTCACCCTTTGCTACCTTTGCTTAGAACCATTTAGTGTGCCGATAAACCACACACGCTCCATTAACGTCTTCGCAAGGGCAAAAAGTGTAATTTCATGGAATTGCATCAATTCACTTTTGCCTAAGTAACTAAGATTGGGAATTTTTTGAAAACATTTAGTTACTTTTGCAATTCATTATACTTATAATGGAAGGTTTTGTCCTATCCTACCCGTTCGGCTAACGACCCTCCACTAGTCAAGAGTGCGGTGGGTAAGAGTGGATACCCATTCAATCGCCATTTTATAGCCAATTTCCTTAAACACCCCTTATAGACTAGCTTCGTGAATGAGGCCTACTAACGGTAAGACAGACTTTTACTCATATATATATATATATATATATATATATATATATATATATATATATATATATATATATATAATGTTAGACTTTTAATGTTATATATAGTATAGGGTGTATTTTACACTTTTAAATTACTAGGTGGTCTAATTGAACAGTTATACTTTTAATTCAATTAAATTGTAAACCTAAAATTTTATGGATTTATTAAACCTCTTTTAATTATACACCTTAATTAATTAGTAAAACCATAAGGGTGTGATTTGAACTTTTCAAAACAATCCTAGGGTTTTAGAATTTAACATTCCTAATTAAACTTTTAATCAACTTTTAAATTCCAAAACTTGAGGAAAAGTTTTGAAACATTTCAAAACATGAGGGTTTAGAATTTAAATATACATCAAAATTAAACTATTAATTCAAAATTTAAATTCCAAAAATTGAGGGCAAGTTTTGAAATCTTTTTCAAAACATTAGGGTTTTAACTATTTAAATTTCAAATCAACAAAACTTTTGGGTTCAAATTTAAACTATAAAACCTAAAAGGGAAAATTTGAAAATTTTTATAACAAAAAGGATCAAATAACAAATAATCTAAATTAACATTTAATTACATAATTATCCATATTTTATTTATTTAATGATTTCATGCAAAACAATTTACCAATTTAATCAAAATAATTAATCAATTATCACATAAGGAAACAATTATCTTATTAATTGATAAATATCTTCAATAGATCAAGAATATAGTCAAATATATCATAAAATCGGATTAATATTGATCTAATATGATAAGGCAACTATCCTTAAGCAAAAACAGCAAGAAATCCCGGTTTTCCCTCCATCTGACCAGCCGACTCGCCGAGTCAGGCATGGACTCATCGAGTCACCTTGGACTCGGCGAGTTCATCTATGGACTCGGCGAGTCCAGCCTCCAGAAACACAAAATTCGAATTTTTCAAACATATAATGCATCAATACAATAGAAACCAGTCTAGGCTCTGATACCACTGATGGGTTTTGGTCCTAAGAACATCCTATGTGTTCATACAAACCCTAATGCTTGGATCTAGGTTTCTCTATTGTACATGCAAGTTATCCAAGACTATAAACCCTAATTCTAGCATACAAGTAATCATATTAACACAAGAATAGGTTTAAGATGTTACCTTGATTGTTATGTAGTACTAACAATCTCAATTCCTCCTTGTATTGACTTTAGAAAGCATAGAGTCACAAATGTCACTCCTCTAATGGTTCACAAACACCATAAGCAAGAGGATGAAGAGGAGAGAGGATGGAGGCTGACCTAAAACGTGTGTAACCCTAGAATAAAGCTTCACCACGTTTTTGGGTCATAAGGATCATATATATAGTGAGGCTATTAGGGTTATCTAACAGGGAAACCCTAATTTGGATGTTTAAGCCCTAAGCAACCCACGGACTCCTTTAATTAAGGCCTTGGACGATTTCCTTATGTGTTTCCCCATAGAATTCGTCCACTCCTTATTATAAGGCGATCCATGGCCCAAATTGCAATTATCTTATAATTACAATTCCAGTCCCTTAAGTTTAATTAATCTCTTTTAGTCACAAAACTAATTACCAATTAATTATTGACTAATATTAATTAAACAATATGATTTCTCCTTTAATATATTATTCTCATAATATATTAATAAACCATATTTAATCCTTTCTCTCCATAATTCATCCTATCAAGTTGCTTTGGTGAAGGCAACCTAAAAGGACCATGTACCATCGGGTCAAGTACATACCAAAATAGTTATGGACATAGACACAAATCCAACACATGCAACCATCTTTTTCTGCATTCATGGTGTTAAAACACATCCATGATGTTATAAAAGCCATTTTAACCAAAAAGAAACAAATTTGAAGAAGATGAAGCAATAGAAGTTGGTTTTTGAAGTAATATGCACATAAAATCATAAGAAAATAGTAGAAACTTGCATGCATGATTTAGTTAGGTGCTTTTACCTTGACGAGCCCTTATGGATGATGTATATTTTTATGCAAAATGGTGGTTTTTGCTGTAAATTTTCATTGGTGAAAGGAAGAGAAGGAATGAGGGTTTTAGAGAGAAGAAAAGAGAGAAAAATGGGATTCTATCTCTTTGGAGAACTCATCTCTCTCGTCTTCTATTTGGGTTTATACTCCACTAAAATCGTCCACCAAAATACTGAGATGCATGTTGTCTCATGAATTATCAACTGGAAAAATCTCTCCCATAGATACTGGATCTGTGTTTGTCAGTTTTAGAGAGAAGTGAGAGAGAAGTTTTTAGAGAGAGAAAGAAGAGATGTGCGTGTGTGTGTTGGAGAATGAGAGTGAAATGAAGAGAGGGGGCCGATTTTTGAGGCGTAATACCCCTTTCTCATTCATTGTCATTTATAAAATTTAAATTCATTTATAAAATATCTCAATTTTTATAAAAAATGTGCACTAAAATTAAGCTTTTATTCATAAAACCTTGATTTTTGATTTATAAATTAAGGGTAAATGTTATTAAGTTCAATTTTATTTTCCATGAATGCATTTTTATAATTTTAATTATTATAAGATCATATTATAAGGTTCATAACTATTTTATAGATTTTTTAAGGTTAAATTTCATAAATTTAGGTTTTTAGGGCATTTAGGGTTTTTGAGAGTTTGTAAATCTTTGGATATCAAAGTCAATAGAAATTTTTAGACTTCAATTTATCTTATGGTATTATAATTCTTTTATAGTTATAAATAATGTTTGTAACTTATTTTACCCTTTTATTGGCTTTCTATGTAGTGGTTTCGAGATTCAAGTGAAACTGAGGAATCAAGTATACTAGCCCTAGCTTTCAAATTTGACTTAAGTTCCAACGAGACTCGGACCAAATTTCTACTACTGGGTCAAATGCATGATCTGTGTATATGATTCATGAAAAGGTGTTCGAGTCAAAAAGTGACCCGAATATGGATAGTCACTATAGTTATGTAGTTGTATAATTCACATATCAATGTGAAATCTAAGTACATTATCCATTGTTTCTAATTGTTTCCAAGTTTCTAGTAGATTATTACTTAGCTTCTAGTTACTAAGTCTACTATGTGTTGTGCCTACATGTGAAACTAAGTTTATCAAATCTAGAACTGACTCGAATTTTGACGGTTGTCACAATAATCTCTGCCACGGTCATACATTAGAAGACCTGGCGAGCCTTAGTCAACGGAGGTATCATAACCGATATCCTTTACGAACACTCTTACAAGCAACTCCCGCCATGCTGTAGAAGGAATCTAAAACCCCCAGCCCAGGAACCACTCATTTGCTTCACAAGACACAAGTTGTGGCTACTCGGCACCATAAACCTACCATTGACTATAATAAGCGCCGATGGGAAGGAACAAGTAACCAGGACAATCGAGTTCTGGATAGTCAAGCAAAGGTCTGATAAGGATACAATCCTTGGGTGCCTGACTCTTTTTCAATTAAAGGCTATCCTATCAACAATACATGGCATAGTCAAGTTCAGAACAACCAAAGGTTTAGTAATGGTCACAACCATTAACACACAAGCAAAGCGAATCTAGTCAATCGCGGTGTGGGACACCGCGTGCATACCAAAAAGAAGATGGACCATGATACTCACATCCAAAATGGTCAAAGACGACGAGAATGAAACCCACACCCACAGTAAGAAGAACAAGCGCCAACCCCGGGCATGTAGCCAAAAGGGGGAAGGGCATCGTAGCAAAAACATTACCATGCCAGATACATCGCGTATTGTTAGTATGAACACCAAGAAGCGTTGGCTACAACTAAGCATACCTATGCGCCTTTGTGAAGTGAAGACACAAAGTATGAAGAAGAAGCCTTCCAGAAAAAAAAAACCAAGATATTGAAAAAGTTTGGGAAGGATCGATAGGGAACCACCTTGCGAAAGAAGATATAGATAGGAGGTTGTGAGCAACGACAAGAGCTCGTGATTGGTAGAAGCTTTCCCCAGGATGGCATCTGGTCCAAAACACCATGAAAAACAAAATCAATAACAACAACACAACACTAGATGACACGAAACCTCCAAAAGATACTAACCAAACAACTGGCACTAGAGAATGGAAGAGATTGGAAATCATATTTTGAAGGATGATTGTCCTAGAAAAATCCAGTCAGATGAGCGAAAACATCAGAGAACTTGTAAGCACAGGAAAGGAACAAAGTAAGAAGGACCAAGACGAAGAAGAACTCATTCCAATGACTTGGGAGCCCCAGGGCCCAAGCCAATGGTCTTAGCTTGGAAGGAATTAGGAGAAAGGGCTATGTGATCAAACTCGCACTGGATAATCACACCCCAACTAGCCAGTACAAGACCATGAAGTAGAATAGGATTAGCTATCGAGTCCCCGATGCCTACCTAAACGATGTAGTTTTCTCTAAGATATCAAACCAAATATATATGAAATTAAAATTTAGAACAAACAGTTATCAATATACTTTCGTACAAATGGAAAACAAAAATAGGCTGATCACCCATGCTGCATAAAGAAAATCATGGAGGAAAACACAATTTTAAGCCTCAAGGGCTCATAATTTCCCCTAACAAACATGTCAACAAGTTCAGTAGAGTCAAGACTCCTGATAAGGACAAATAAGAGGCTTTAAAGGATCATAACCTTTCCCTAGAAACATATAAACTCCCAGACTTCAAGGTGACGATCTCGGTCTGGATGACAAGGACCAAAGTGCAACTCTCCTTGGCATGGGGCATAAAAGAAGTCCCCAAAACAATGACCCCATGCTAAACAAAGGACGTTCCAACGAAGCAGCCCAACTAGGGCCCGCACGTAAAAGTCAGGGAAAGCCTCACACTACAAGCTCGGGCCAAAGGACGAACTACAGGCTCAGATGCTCTGGGCCATCAAAAATCATCAAAACAAATAACAACCGCCTCCAAAACGGTGACACTAACCTCTAGCAAGAATTCAAGCCGAAGATGGACAACATAAACCTTCAATGATAAGGACAACACAAAACAATAGTGTAACAGACCAAAAGAAAGGGAATTTAACATACACAAAATAAATTGTCTACCCGGACAATCCCCCGGGATTTGCACAAAGACCACTTAGGGACAAAGAAAAGCAACGAAACATTCTTTAAGTGTTAAAAAAACATAAATGTTGTTTTAAAATATTCAAAGAAGAAATAAAAGCCATCAATTACCAAGGGAAGCACCGACATAAGAAGAGCCACCTTCGACCTGACTATCCTCAGCGTCAGAGTCATGACACAACTAGCGAAGGCCTGCCATGTCGAGCTCACCCAGGTGGAGGTAGGAGACAAAGTTTGTCTCCATAAATGCTTCCACAGCAGCGTACATTGCATGAATATGGTCCGTGGTAGCAACTGCATCCCTAGGAACAAACTTCCCAGTAATGACCTGTTTCCGGACCTCCTGCTTGCCATTCTCTATACCAGCAGCCATGCATGCCATCTTCATCCACTTCACTCCAATCACAAACTTAGAACTTTCAACTACCTTGTCCACCACACGGACAATTCCTTTATGAATCAACCACCCCAGATCATCCTCCATGCTCCTCCTCCTAGCCACCTCTTCCCCAAATTGCATGTTAGCGCGATCCACCTGGTCCTCAAACGCCTTCTTCTCTTCCACCAAAACTTCGATACTCTGGGAGAAATGCTCCACCGACCCGTCCAAAGAACCGACCTTGTCCTCCAAATATACCTTCTCCCCTGCTAAGATATCATAACTCTCCTCGAAGGAACTATTATCCCCTTCTAACACCATCAGATTGGCCCTCAAATCATCCCGCTTAGCCCTAATCTAAACGAGCTTGCCATAATTAGAATCACCATGATGAAGGCGAGATGGAGTCGCAACCATATATGAACCAACCTAGGTAGCCACATATAAGAGGCTGGTACAAAGATGAGCATTTGAGAGAAGCTCCAAGGCCTCGATGGTGGCAGGGGGGGGGGGAGCATGACAAACCCAATTATATGCCACCGCGTGCTGGAAAAGGTAAGAATCCCCAGTTATCCCCCACTCGAGCACGTACACGGCCGGTGCTGCAGGAGGAACAGGAACAGAGCCCTTACTAGGGTTTCTCGCAGCCAACAGCAGAATTGGAAAGCTGAGAGCGCCTTCATGACTTGCTTCCTAGTCTGCACCAAAAATGTTTTTGGCAACAGTATCCATCGGTTCTTCTTTGGCTTCACGGGGCAGTTTTTGCACCTCTTCCTTCATCCCCTACGACTATTTTAGAGTGTCATCATTGGGGATATCCACAACTATCATATCTTCCCCCAGAAGGAAATCCACATTCAATCTCTTCAAAAGACGATGCCCCGAGGAGTTAGCCTCAGCATGCTCTACTGTGGCGATTCCAACCAGGAAAACCGCCGTTTAGAAGCCACGCGTGTCCTACGCTGGACTAACCTAGTTGATGGCTCCTCCCCCTCGGTATCAGAAGGCAAGGGGTCTTCACAAGAAAAATAGCCAAAGGGTGCATCAACCAGCACCTGACCAACAGGAGAATCGGACCTAGGTGGAGAAACGACAGAAGGACCGGCGAGATCCAAAGCAAGATCAAGACTAACCGGCGAAGGAAGCGTCTCAACCAAGGGCACCTCCCAGCATTGTATGTTTCCCTGAAAACGGACCCTCAATACCATATCAAAGGGAAGAATCTTCTCATAACATGCAAGTGAGGAAAAGTCCAAACACAGTTCGCACAACGAATATGCGAGAGTATATCTAGGGGGTGGGGAAAAGAGAAGTGATTACCGTCTTTCTCGACATAGAACTGGGGCATATTCCCTTGGGTCCTCCGGGCAACACTCATCCCAAACGCAGCAAGCATGTGGTCCTCCCAATCCCTGTTGTTAATGCATATGGTCTTCATCGTTTGTGCCACGGTGGCACTAGCACCCCACAGTTCAGAAGCTCGATCAAAGAAAGTGGTCAAGTGAGGATAAACGAAACCGATAAAATTACGGTTCACCCAAAGCCACCGATCATGCTAGTTCTTCTTCGGAGCTTTCTGATTGACGATAAAGGCATGAACACCCTTCCTCTGGGAAAAATTCTGGGCACCGGACCGAGTGGAGGAATTGAAGTCAGCCTTGAATGCCTAGAACTATAGCGAAACTCCGAGATCCCAACAAGCAAGTTCGAATCCGACGATCTTCTTGACAGAATTCGAAGTCGGTTTGTCTACACAGAGTCCATATTTACGCATAATCTCATCAAAGAAATTCAGCATCGACAACCTCAGCCCCACCTCGAAGATCGAAATGGAAATTCTGATGTTCCCCTCCGGCATACGATAAATGATGTCCCCCTTTCGAGGGTATTCTACGCCATAAGCGGAAAGAAACCCAAACCGCTTTTGCAAACTAGAAGACACACTCATGGAAGGAACGATTCCAGTGTTAGAAGAAGCCATTTCTCTACAAGAAATAAAGAGTAGAAGAAAATGAAAAGAGGAAGTGGTAGACATGAGGGAAACCAGGAAAAAGGGAACCAACTCAAATAAGGAAGCTTTAAATGCAAGCGGGAAGCCCAAGCAGTGATGATGATTAAAACCATCTGCACAGACACCTTCGTCACATCAACTACAGTCAAAAAACCACCCACGCCGAATGCATGTCGAGATCTAAGCTAGAACTACTCAGCTACCCTAAGAAAACGCTGATCTCTACTAGCCTAGGGAACTTGTTGACGTATCACACCGGGAATCTATCAAAGATAACAATACTGCTAGCTCTACAGACGAATCGACCAAGGAGCAATGCATGACTAACATTGGGCCTTCGCCCTCGCCTTCGAGACCTCGTATTCATTCCTTGGTGCCCAAGCGCCAAGTCTAACATTGAAGGCAAAACAGTACCAAGAGTTTCCCAGAGCGACATGTGTAGTACTATGGATGCTGCTTCTTGCAGAGTCTTCACCAATAGTGAACAACCACCCACGGAACACGATCCTCCAATCAAAAGCCATCAACCCCTACCAAACCTGAAATGGTAGAATATATTGTCGGGGATTTATTCCCCCTACCCACAGGTATAAAGGGCACCCTTCTCCCATAAGAGAAGGGGCCAATATCTAAAACCCTTTAACACCCTCTTTATGTCACACCCCCAAACCGGAAGGGTGGAAATGTTCGGGGGCGGAGGATGTCATGTACATTATCACAACAATTGTATAATGGTAATAAGAGAAAACACAAACATTACATTGATATAATATAGTATTTACATCTTTTCATAACATGGTTTGTATGACATCAAAAGTGTATAACACAATGTATAAAGGACGCGACTGTATAAAGCTCCGCCTTCTCAAAATCCTGCGGGTGTACCTGTCTAATGGTTCCCTGAGAATACAAGTGATTTTAAAAGTGTATCAACATTTAAGATGATGAGTTCATAAGTATATTTATGAGATTGGAATATTTTCTTGGTTCCTTGAAAATGTTATAGCGTTCTTCCAGAAAATCCATTATTTTCTTTAGTGAATATAATGTAGTCTTAGACATTAAGACTAAAATGTATGTAGTTACTGTATTCTGAAGTAGTGAACTGTACTTTGAAGTAGTAAACCATATTTTTTATTAGTAAAATGTAGTCTTATTAATAAATAAAATGATGTCATGAATGTTTCTTGAATTTGTATGTTGTACTAGTGTACCCTGTACTTAGAGAGGTAGTGTATCGTAGTGGTAGTGTTTGTATGAAAAACCTTTTGTATGAATGTCTGGAATCCACCAGCTGTAGTGTAAAGTAGTGTACTGCAGTGTAAAGTAGTGTACTTTAATTTCATTATTTAAAATAAAACCATAGAAGTAGTGTTAATCCTGTATACAAATATTTTATTTGATAATATTGTTAGTTTCATATAACAATGCTTGATATGACTAGTGGCCTCTGCGACGTTCTTCAGGCGTTGAAATGTTATGACATTTGTCACCTCAGGCCTGTCGGCCTAACTATAGCTAACAGTTCAGGTGCGGGAGTGTTAGTACCGTATAGATCTATCCACAAATTCATCCTCTTCCTCCGGGATACTTTAGTTATAATTTATAGGAATTGGACATATACTCTGATGAGTAAAATAAAGTAGTGCCTCACAACCCTGTATTAACTAGTTTATGTGTAGTGTAGTAGTGTTCTCTTGTACTTGAAAACTGTATGTATTACCTTTTAGTAATGTCCTTTGTAATGTAAAATAATTATACTTAAATAATTATTTTAGTAGTGTATCTTTGGATTAATGAAATAAAGTAGTATTCCATGAACTATAACTACTATAATTTATAAACTTGTTTCTGTAGTGTTCTTGAATTTGTAAAATAGTGTAGTGATTCTCAACTATACCAATTATAGTTTATTCATATATTCTTGTATTGTCATTTGAACTTAGCAAAATAGTGTAGAGATTCAAAAACTATACCTATTATAGTTTAAATGTATACTTTGTAATGAACTAAGAACCTTTGCAATTTATCAGTGTATGTAAAACAGTAATAAAAGATTTGTATAAAACATCCTTTTACTCTGCATGTTACAAAAGGGTAAACCATATGTTTATACTCACATATATTCATAATATATAATCAAGAGTGAAAAGATAGTCGAATAAGTAATACAATCCTATACGCACAACCAAACAAGGAACTCGATTTGGGACGGAATTTCCAATTCTAAGTCTGTTAAATCTTTTTTTATATATGTAAATATATATATGAGTATATTTTGTTAAAAATGTAGTAATCAGTTTAAAGCAATTGCAATGGTTTGAAACAGTTTTGAAATCATTTGAATTGTCACAAGTGTCCTTGTAATTTACTTGTATTCCCCCCTCTAAAAACAGTGAGAATAGTGAAAACGTAGGAGTATGAACTCACCCCTAGTGCGTGTTAGAGTCTGGATACCGGAACTGTAGAGACGATCTTACGTGGGGATAACGATATCCTAATATTATTTAAACATGTATTTGTATTTAAATTAGAAAAATAATTATTTAAAGTGTTAAAAAATACTTAATCTATGTAAGGAATAATTACCGAGAATTATTCCGAGTGTTGAGAAACGTTTTCGGTCTAGCCTTCACCGATATCCTTGATTTTGGTCTTAAATCCTCAACCGAGAACCAATTTCTCGGTCTTATCTTGTTTTCAGTCAGAAACGTGTTCTCAGTCCAAGCCGTTCTCGGTCAGCTTGAAGATTGGAAGGTTGTTCTTGGTGAAAAATATGAAGATTTGAAGGATTTTTCTTGAGGCTTTAAAGATTCTTGGGCGATGCTTGAGAGCAAAATAAGCATATTTCCGGTATGAAATGTGTGAAAATGACTAAGTTTTCAAGTGAAAATATATATAGCGGTTGGGCTTTCGTTCGGAATGGTGTTCTCTGCCGAAATCTGTTTTCGGTCCGAGGAGTTTGCGGCTGAGAAGGGTTTTCGGTGCGAGAGTTCTCGGTTCCAATGGGAGAAATGTTGATTTTTAAGTGTGGTTTACTCTCACGACATATATAAAAACATCATTTATATAATATATAATATAAATCATTTTCGAACCCTCATGAATTTAACGAAATGAACAAAACTTCGAACTTTATTTATAGAGTTTGACTTGAAAAATAACGGGTTGTTATAATTTACGCTTTTAACCCTCTCTCTCAGACCCTCACTGACTTGATATTCAGAGCCTCATTTCGGGACAACCTCCCAGACGACGACTGACGGTCTTATCTTCTTTGTTGTTATCCACATGGTTTTCATTTCCACCATTAGAAAGACGAAGTTAAGCCGGTGACATATCACAACAACTTATATTCTTCTTTAAATCTTTATGATTCAACATAATGTACCATACATTGATTAGAGCTTGAAAAAATCTATGTCGATGGGTAAGCTAAAACACCACATCTTATCACACACATCAAACTATTCTCTCCATAAATTCTTCTTTAGAGTTTTATGATTCAGCATATGATACCAGACACTGATGAGAATTCAAAAAAATCAATGTCGATTGGTATATCATTGTCTGTGATATATTACATGCACTTACCCATTCTTTGCCAACAGTTCATCTATTAAGAAGATGATGATTCATTGTATTAGGTATACACTGATAAAACTTCGACACTCTTTCCCGCTGGGTACATTTCATACCGGAATGTAATACACACATCATACCACTCTTGCCATTTTTCTTCCAATAAAAGTGATTAATGAGTTAACTTATAAAACCAAATGTTGAGGAGATCTCGCAATACTATTAGCGAATGGTAGTGTAATCCCACACTATCAAGAGACACCACAAACTTGCTGGGTGACTATCACAAGCAACATGTGAAGGGTTTTGAACATAATAACACTCCTAAGGTGTACATGCAACCATAGAAACCTTAGATCTATGTTTTACTAAGATACATGCTAAATTGTTTTCCAAGGTTCTTAACTTATCTAGCATAGCATGGGGAACTTTTAAACATAAATTCTAGAAGAAGAACATACCTTTTGTTGTTTGGATTCCTTGAGAACCTTCTGAGCCTAGCACCTCAAGTGTGATGCCTCAAATTTCTCATACAATACCAAAACACTTGGAATAACCTTGAGAGAAGTTCACTAACACCTCAAAATGGACTAGCCCTCTATCTTGTACAAGTAGTCCTCATTTTGCTTGCATATGGGTCTTTATATAGTTGTGGCACAAGTAGGGTTACACCATGTAAACACTAATTGTCATGGATTTCCATATTCCATGATCCATGGGTTTGTAACCTCCATGGATTATCTATGGAGCACCTTATGGGTTTTAACCCAATCCATACAAACCATGGATCATTAGCCCACTATACAAGAATAGATGATTTACACAATCAACCCCATATATTTAATTAGTCTCTTTTTGATCACTTAATTAATTCCAAATTAATTTTTTGATCAACACTAATTAAATAATATTATTAATATATTAGAACTTATAATATATTACTAAGCCTTAAGTGTCCTTTCTCTCATTTAGTCTATCCAAATGCTGCAATGCCATGCAATCCAAATGGACCATGCTAATCGGGTCAAGTACATTCCAGGAATAGTTAAGAACTTAGACACCTAATCTAACAGTCTCCCACTTGGATAAGTCTAATAACTATAGCTGCAAGAATGACTTCAGGAACCGATCAACAATCGTGGCTCTGTCAAGGTCTCTCGGAACTGAGATGATGATGATACACCATTTAAGATAAGTGATCATATAATCCTCTATTCTGGATATCAGCTGGATAAATACATGGAACAATGTCTTACTTATTGTCCAACAGTTTGTTTCCCAGTTTCCGATTTGTTTGACATAGAACTTAATTGAACACATTAACTTAGTTCTGACCGTGCCCGGTTCATGGGTCAAAACAAAATCATCGAGGGGCCCAAATATCACTTCTAATTAAAGAAGGAACAGATAAACTTCGACTCATATGCTTGTTATACTACTTGTTGAATTATACACAAAGGCACGTTTTATAACATCGAGTTACCAATGCGTTTTCGTACAATCAATGCATAATCAACTCATAGGCAACAAATCAATTCTCTAGGTTTGAAGACTTATATGATATTACCATCTCACGATCACTCGAGATAAATTCCATGAAGTGATACGAGTGAGCGTGGGTTGAATCCAATATTAGAACTTATGAGCACTCATGAGTGTTGTAGCAAAACTTTGCAATGTCCAACATCTTAGACATCTACAACCAACTACATGATAGTCTTGATTCATATCTACTTCCAACATATGACTGGCTGTGGAGAATTTGAATAATATGAAATACCATTACATAATAATTATGGAAGTCAAAACATGCAAAATGAAACGATAGTAAACAATTGACAAAAGATAGCAACACTTTACTCATAAATAAACACAACTTTTATTCATCATCAAATGTACTCTTTACACATTTCAAGGCTATCTAACTACTAAAACTAATATCATCCTTCAGTCCTATGTGCCTCGCATGCTGAAGATGCTTAACCCTACCCAGTCCCTTCATGAGGGGATCTGCTGGGTTCTCATCTGATTATACCTTGTTTGCAATGAGCAGTCCTTCTTCTATTCGATGTCTGATGAAATGGAATATTCTATCGATGTGTCTGGATCTCCCGTGATCCCTTGGTTCCTTGGCTAAAGCAACTGCACTTTCATTATCACAGATTATCTCTATAGGCTCTTTTATAGCTGGTACAACTCCAAGGTCTCCAATGAATTTCTTTAGCCATATAGCCTCCTTTGCTGCCTCGCTTGCCGCTATATACTTTGATTCGCAAGTTGAATCAGCTACTGTCTCCTGATTGGAACTTTTCCAAGAAATTTCTCCTCTTTTTAAGGTAAAGACCCAGCCTGAATGAGAGCGAAAATTATCCCTATCAGTATGTAAGCTAGCATCACTATACCCTAATACTCTTAAGTCATCACTCCGACCGAGGGTAAGGACCCAGTCCTTACTCCTCCGTAGGTACTTGAGAATGTTCTTTACCGCAGTCCAGTGAGCCATGCCAGGGTTCCCTTGATATCTGCTTACCATGATCAATGCAAAGGCCACATCAATATGAGTACAAGCCATAGCATACATGATCGAGCCTACAGCGGAAGCATACGGTACTCGACTCATCTTTGCTATCTCATCCTTTGTACTCGGACTCTAAGTTTTACTCAGTCTGGTGTTACTCTTGATCGGTAACTCTCCTTTCTTGGAATTTTGCATGCTGAATCTATTCAACACCTTCTCCAAGTAGGTACTCTGACTAATTCCAATTAGTCTTTTACTCCTGTCTCTCAAAATCCTTATCCCTAGAATATAGGCAGCTTCTCCAAGGTCCTTCATAGCGAAACACTTCCCAAGCCAAGACTTCACTTCCTGTAAAGTTGGGATGTCATTTCCTATGAGTAATATATCATTCACATACAACACCAAAAAGCTGACTATACTCCCACTAGCCTTGATATATACACAAGATTCATCTTCACTCCTCGAAAAGCCAAACTCTTTGACTTTCTCATCGAAACAAAGATTCCATCTGCGACGTGCTTGCTTTAACCCATATATGGATTTCTCAAGCTTACACACTCTATTAGTGTACTCTATACTGAGAAAACCCTCTAGCATGTAAACATCCTCAGCCAACTTTCCATTTAGGAAAGCGGTTTTGACATCTATTTGCCATATTTCATAATCATGAAATGCAACAATGGCTAACATAACCCTAATAGACTTAATCTTTGGTACTGGTGAAAAGGTCACATTATAATCAACTCCCGGAGTTTGAGAAAAGCCCTTTGCAACTAGTTGTGCCTTATAAGTGTGTACATTACCATCCATGTCGGTATTCTTCTTGAAGATCCATTTGCACCCGACTGTTTTACGACCTAGTACATTGTCAACCAAGTTTCAAACTTGATTGTCATACATGGATTGTATCTCGCTATCCATAGCCTCTTTCCATTTAGCAGCCTCAGTGCCTTCCATGGCTTCTGTGTAGTTGTTAGGTTCATCCAGACTTACCAGTGTGCTATCACTGATAAGTGTATCACCTTCCGTAGTAATATAGAAACCATAGTGTCGCACCTCCAAACCAGTCGGCGGAAACGTCTGGGGGCTTGTGTGACTAACAATTGAATTTTCATCACAATGAATATACATGAAACATAGCACATTCATCACCAACATTACATATAACAACTAGCATTGTTCACATCAAGTACATTGTTATAAGTTACATAGTTTCAAGTTTTAAAAGTACGATAAGTGATGTTGCACAAACTAATTCCATACATTCTTGCAAGTCCTTCCTACTTAACGATTACCTAAGAATACAAGTTATTTTGAAAACGGTCAACATATATAATGTTGGTGAGTTCATAAGTATGGTTGAATAAAAGTCTTTGTATCTTTCGTAAAAACCCAGAATATCCGATATTTTTTGTAAATTGTCTGAAAATGATGTGAAAATCAAGTATAAATGCATGTGTGAATTTCATAGTTATAACTTGTATGAGTGTAGTTTAGATTCATTATATTGTGAATAAGTGATAAATGTATATGAATATTTTCCCCAAAAAATCCGATATTTTGTGTTTTATAATAACTTCTAGGTTTTTGTATTGTTGAATATGTCGTTTTGCATTGACACAATCAAAGAGTTAATCTTTGAAAGGTTAAATTTGGTATTGAATCCCTATACGAGCCGTTATAACCATGCATGATAATGACTAGGTTGCCCGTCTTGGCATTTTTCAAAATGTCGGTATTGGTCAAGATTCTGTCGCCCTAGACTGGTCTATTGTAGCTGTAGCGAACAACTAAGGCGTGGGGGGGGGGGGAGGGTTCACCCCGTATAGATCTATACACAAACTCCCGCATTCCCTCCAGGAAACTTTGATTGTAACTATAGGCTACGATTGTACACTGAGAGGTGCCAACCGACATGTCTCACTAGATTCTCAACCCTTTTGTACTATGTTTAATGATTACGTATATGTGGTATGTTTTCATATTCGAAAGGTACATATACAAGTATACAAAGTTTAATGATTACACAAGGTATTGTTACGATCTACTAGCTTGTGAATTTCATTGTAAGCCAATTAGCATGTAAATGAACCACAAGGCCCAATAACATGTAAGAGGGTAATTTAGGCCCAATAGGCATGTAAAATGAGCCACAAAAGCCCAATAACATGTAACCCATAACTTAGGCCCAAATTAACATGTAAGTGGGTCGTTAAGCCCAAATAGACATGTCATGGAAAACATTGGGCTCAATATACACTTAAATGGACCCTTAGGGCCCAATGGCTAACTAACGTGAATATTAGGCCCAATAAATATTTATCGACGTATTTCGTTCATTTGTTTTTTTTTTCTGTTGTTTGTTTTAGCTCGAGGTTTACTAGATTGATGATAAAAAAAACCATCTTTTTGTAAAATGACATTTTTGGCCAATAATCCTCCAATTTTTAATTAATGCCCAAATTTTTGTAAAAACGACACAGTAGTCCATAATTTAAAAAAATTTGCAATTTTGTCCCAAATGTTTAGAAATTCACAGATTTAATCCAAACTTTTATATTTTGACATTTATGGCCTACTTTTGCAAAAAATTACATTATCAACCTCTTGTTTGTAAAAGTTGTCACTTTCGGCCCAATTTTTGATAAATGTTACATTTTTGTTCCAATTTAGGAATAAATGTTATTTTTACCCCAAAATTTGGTTTATTTACACTTATGATTCAAACTTTGGCCAATTTACCTTTTAATCCCCAAAACCTCATTTTTTTCGCAATTTTGGGCCCAAAACCGTGAGGCCCAAAAATTTGGCCCATTAAGCTAAAATTTACATTTTTGGCCCTTTGGAAAGCATGTTTACCATAAAAATCCCTTTTTATACAAGTAGGACATGTTTGGTCCCTACAAAAAGATAAATATCACTTTTTTCCCTTATCTTTTGTTTTCTTGACAAATTTTGACCTTTAACAAGGTTTTTTTTGAAATCTTTTATATCTTAAACATGTAATCACTTTTGGCTTGATAATGTGATGCATATAATGTCATAGTTCATAGATCTTTGCTTAAAATTTCGAGATTTGCTATAATCTAACACATTTTTACCAAATAAACTATGATATCACACAAGACATGCATATAACACATAGATCTACACATTTTACTTGCATTCTCCCCCAAAAATCATATGAAAACCTAAAACAAGGCGGTATGAACTCACCTTTGCTTGATGTTTCGGTTTTTGAAGAAGAAGTGGAAGAGATTTTTGGTCTTAGCACACCATTGTTGTGGATCTCGAGTTTATGAACCTTCTAAGGTGTGATCATCAAATAAAACCATGTAAGAAAGAGTTTTTCATGTTAAGATGAAAGAAGATACTTGTGTTTGACAATAACATACCAAAGATTGGAATAACTTATGAAGATCCTTAGAACTCTAGCAAATTTTCGAGATGTTGGAGGAAGGAGGAGAATGATGCTTGAGAGTGCTTGAGGAAGTGCTTGAAAGAGTGTGTGTGTGTGTGTGTGTGTGTTTGGTTCTCAGCTAAAATATCAAGAGAAGATGGGAAAGAGTTGGTGAGGTGACTTGCATGGAAGTATGGGGGATCTAACATTATTACATGTTGAACAATATGGAGGTGGCACCTCATAAGTCAACTCTCACCACATTTCCCTATTTTTTTGTTAATTGATGTTGGGCTGAGATTTTTGGGCCAAGAGGGTAGGAATGAAATAGTTGAGCCCATCAACTTTAGTTAGGATATTTGGAGACTAAACATAAAATTTTCGGCCCATTAGGCATTTGGAAACTCTTACAGCCCAATATAATAAATGGATGGGTTTATGGCTCACTAAGGTTAATTGGATTAGCTATGGCCCAATAAGGCCCATTAGGGTTAGAATGAACCATTCTAGGCCCAAATAGTCCAAAATGCTATATATTTGTGAATTGGGTTCATTTAGAATCCAAATAGGGTTTCCATGTCCAAAATAATTGAATTGGATGCTTATTGGTCCATTAGGCCCAATAAGGAAATGCTTGTCCAATACGGACTCAAACCGGGATTCTTAGAGTTTTTAGATCCTTTATTAACATAAAAGGTGAATTTAAATGAGCATTGGGTGATATTTACTTAGAGTATATGTTTTACAATAGTTGAATGATTACACGGAATTAGAATTACCTAGCTACAATGCTAGTTGTGACATATAGTAATGCTCAAGTGCATTCCTATCTCTAGTGGAACGCCTCAAAGGTACAGACTCTTCTGTCGGATCAACAGGAGTTTCCTTCTCAAGTTGATTGCTAGGGTTTGAGGTTCCTTCACCACTTGACTCTTGAATTTCTTCAATCTCAATTTGCCTCCCACTCTTTCCTTGGCTCATGAATTCTCTCTCACGAAAGACTCATCTCCTTGCTAAAAAGACCACATTATCACTAGGTCTTTAGAAGAGGTAACCAAAGGATCACTGTGGGTAGCCGATGAAAATACACCTCTCACTTCGAGGTTCGAGGTTATCATGAGTCTCACGCCTCATGAAAGCCTCGCAACCCCAAATCTTGATGTGTCCCAGATTGGGAACTTTTCCGGTCCACATCACATGAGGTGTTTTGGCAACCTCTTTGGTAGGAACTAGATTAAGGATATGAGCGGCAGTCTCTAAGGCATACCCCCAAAATGAGATTTTTAGCGAAGCTCGACTCATCATGGAATGAACCATATCCAACAAGGTTCGATTGCGCCTCTCAACCACACCATTAAGATGTGGTGTCCTGGGATGTGTCAATTGTGAGATAATCCCACATTCCTTAAGATAGTTAAGGAACTCTGTACTAAGATACTCACCACCTCGACGAATCGAAGCATCTTAATGTTCCTGCCCAACTGATTCTCCACTTCCTGTTTGAACTCTTTGAATCTATCAAAGGTCTCTGACTTATGCTTGATTAAGTAGACATATCCATATCTACTAAAATCATCAGTGAAAGTCACATAGAAGCGGTTAGCATCCCTTGTGGCGGTTCTGAAGGGTCCACACACATCAGTATGTATGAGATCCAACAAACCCTCACCCCTAGTATAAGAACCAGTGAAGGGTGACTTTGTCATTTTCCCAAGCAAACAAGATTCGCAACTATCAACTGCCTTTAGGTCAAATGACTCCAAGACTCAATCCTTTTGGAATTGGCCTATGCGTTTCTTCCTTACATATCCAAGACGACAATGCCATAATGATGCTTTATCCAAACTAGTGGATGAATCGATACGCAACACATTATTTCCTAGTTTATCTACAATCGAAACAGTTTCATACACACCATTACAAGGTAATGCTTTAAAATAAAGAACATTCTTAAAGAAAGCATTAATACCACTAGTTTCATTATCAAACGAAAAGGTAAAACCTTGTTTGTACAAACCATGAAAGGAAATAATATTTCTCGCCATTTCAAATGAGTAACAACACTTATTCAAATCTAACACTAATCCACTACTTAGCAACAAGGAACAAACTCCAATCTTGGAGACAGGTGAAGCTTTCCTATTCCCCATGACCAAGTTTATATTCCCATGCTCCACATTCTCATTTCTTCTTAGCCCCTGCAAATAAGTACATATGTGAATACCAAAACCTGTATCAAGGACCCAAGAATTAGAATGGGGTGAATTATTAGACAATATAGTGTAAATACCTGCATGTTCTGTTATCCTTCACATCTTGCAAATACTTTGGGCAGTTTCGCTTCCAGTGCGATTTTTCATGGCAATAGAAGCATTCAGCCTCTTTAGGGTTGGCAGAAGGAGTAATGAAAACTTTCTTGGTTCCACTTGAGGAGGATCCATCAAGGGACTTTCCCTTGGTACCCTTCGAAGGGCTCTTCCTCTTCTTTCCTTTGCCTTGCTCGATTGCCAAGACAGGGGCCGCGGTAGGAGTAGGAGTAGTAACACCCGACTTACCTTTAAGACCACTTTCTGCGGTCTTCAAAAGTCCTTGAAGTTTGTTGAGTGTAACTTCCTCCTTGTTCATGTGGTATGTCATATGGAATTGATCATAATACGAAGTTAAGGAGTACAAAATGATGTCAATTGCCAACTCCTCAGCTAAGTTCAGATTTAGCTTCAGCAAATGGTCCACATACCTTTGCATTTTCTTCATGTGGCCCGTGATGGGTTCACCATTCTTTATTTGGGTTGTTATCATGGAAGAGATTATTTCATACCGCTCTTGACGATCACTCTTTTGGTAGCGGTCCGTCAAGTCCTGGTGCATCTCAAAAGGGTAGTAGTCCTCATAGGACTTTTGGAGCTGTGTTGTCATGGTGGCCAGCATGATACATGCTACTTTGGTATCATCTATCTCATGTGCCTGATATTCAACAATCTCCTCAGGAGTAGCAGAAGACTCTAGTTCCTTAAGCTCCTTGTCGAGGACATATTCCTTGTCCTCATATTGAGTGACCATCCTGATGTTTCTGATCCAATCCATAAAGTTGGATCCATCAAAGATGACTCTCCCACAAAGGTTCATGAGAGAGAAGGAGTCGGTAGGGTTCGAGCCAGAAGCAACATTGTTTGACGATATCTGAAAAGAATGAAGGACAAGTTTAGATTAGATAAAGATAGTCCTTAATAAAACACCCAAATGGAATATTAAGGCTAGGACCCAACACAATATTCTATAACTTAGAAGAGGGATGCCGTAATCCAACCTATAAAATATTTGAAGGTAGGTGAATGACGATTCACCAATTTCCACCATGAAAAACAAAATAAATTCTTAGGTTTTTAATTGATTTTGAAACTCCTAGAGTTTTTGAGATTCATTGAACTTTTCAATGGCAAGTTTCAATCTCGAGTGTGCCCTTCAGGTTTTGTGACTGGGATGCCGAAGATCACAAAACAAGGTGTGAGGAAACCATGCAAATTACTTGGTACCCTTAATTTTTATCACTCAATCGATGTGGACACCCATTAAGCTGCCATTTTGTAGGCAACAACCTTATACCCCTTATAGATCGGCTTCGTGAATGAGGCCTACTAATGGTAAGACGATTTGTTCTTATACATATATAATTATTATTAGACTTATAATATTATAAAGTATAAAGGTTGAATTTTAACTTTTAAAATTCTAGGGGTTGGAACTAAAGTTTTTAAGGTGTCTTTACATGTTCCAAAACTTGATGGCAAGTTTTGTAACTTTCAAAACTTTTCATCTTTCATAACTTATGAGTTAAATGGTTTATTAAAATGAGAGACTTTTCTTTTTATGTAACCTATGTGTTTCTTTAATGGACTTGAAAAGAATGACTTTTGGTAATCCATAACTTGAGTACAAATTATGGATTCCATTAAAACACATAATGATCAAGAATTAAACTAACAAGCAACTTACAAATAATTCCTTTGATCTTCTAAAATCATAAGTTCATGAACATGCATATCAACAATTTCAAGAATCATAATTAAACCATATAAAAATTAAAATTTTGATATTAGCCATAGAAAATGGATTAGTATAACCATTACACCATCTAAAACAAGTTTTATAACACCAAAACAGTTTAGGGTAATGTTTCTAGTCCCTTTCCAACAGCAAAACTCGAAAATCTACATTCTGGGGCTCCTACTCGTCGAGTGCATGAACCTAATCGGCGAGTAGGATGAATTTACTCGTGGACTGGTTGAGTCCCCCCATGGAGTCGGCGAGTTCATGCTGCAGAATGCCGAAAACTTAAGTTTTTTCAACAATTTGCATCAAGTATCAAATAAACAAGCCTAGGCTCTGATACCACTGAATGGTTTTGAGCATACTAACACTCCTAAGGTGTACATGAAACCCTAGAAACCTTGGATCTATGTTTTACTAAGATACATGCAAAATTATTTTCCAAGGTTCTTAAGTTATCTAGCATAGCATGGGGAACTTTTACACATAAATGCTAGAAAAAGAACATACCTTTTTGTTGTTTGGATTCCTTGAGAACCTTGTGAGCCTAGCACCTCAAGTGTGATGCCTGAAATGTCTCACACAACACCACAACACTTGGAATAACCTTGATAGAAGTTCACTAACACCTCAAAATCGACTAGCCCTCTATCTTGTACAAGTAGTCCCGATTTTGCTTGCATAGGGGTCTTTATATAGTTGTGGCACAAGTAGGGTTACACCATGTAAACCCTAATTGTCATGGCTTTCCATATTCCATGATCCATGGGTTTGTAACCTCCATGGATTATCCATGGAGCACCTTATGGTTTTTAACCCAATCCATACAAACCATGGACCATTAGCCCACTATACAAGAATATATGATTTACACAATCAACCCCATATATTTAATTAGTCTCTTTTTGATCACTTAATTAATTCCAAATTAATTCTTTGATCAATACTAATTAAATAATATTATTAATATATTAGAACTTATAATATATCAATAATCCTTAAGTGTCCTTTCTCTCATTTAGTCTATCCAAATGTTGCAATGCCATGCAACCCAAATGGACCATGCTAATCGGGTCAAGTACATACCAGGAATAGTTATGAACTTAGATACCTAATCCAACAACATGTTGATCACTTTCGTTGATGTTTATTGTTGTTGATTCCATGTTTCACTGATGTAATTACCTTATCTCAACAATTACTTTTTGGATGACGATTAAAAGATTTATCAATATCTTGGTATATGAGATCCTTACAACAAATATCCCTTCCTAGGTCACTTTTACAAGCTATTCGAAAAGGAAGGAATTTTTTACAAGCTATTCCTAGATCACTTTCGTAAAAAGGAAGGAATTTTTTGGTATAAATTTGGAATCCCCTGTCATAGGTCACTTTTACAAGCTATTCCAGTAATTGGCTCTCTCTCTTTTGAAAAGGCTAGATCAACCATCATCTTCCTCAAGCTTTAACCATGACGAAAGCTCGATACGAGTTTGTCCCCAATGCTAATATCGTCATAGGACCTCATGCCCCTGATTATCCCATAATCATTCATGCAAATAATGTGGCATTCTATGATGACATCCCAAAGCAGTTTGCCAACTCAGGAATTGAATATCTTGTCGACTATGTCAAGATCTATCCTCTTAGATATGTATTTTGAAACTCCCCAAATCCATTCTACCATAAACAAGTATGTGAGTTTTACTATTCATGCTCTATTGATTGTGATACTCAAACTATTAGTAGAGCCATTGGAGATGGACAATATTAGGTTATTATTGATGTGGAAGCTTTTTGAAGTGCTCTTTGTCCTCGATTAGAAAATTACTCTGAAACTCCCGCGGAAGAAAGGTGCAAAACCATTCGTGAAAAATTAAATTATAGTTTCAATCTTCCTGGCATCACTCATGATCCATACAAAAACACTCTTCGTTAGTGTTTTACTGTATGATGGAAGTATTTAATTGTTGTCATTGGTAAGTCTTTTGAACAGAAAACTAGCAGTTTGGATTAACTAAATCCCTTTGAGCAAAGGTTCTTATTTTCTATTGTGTACAACAAAAAATTGGATTTCGCTCAACTTTTTCTTGATCAAGTGATTGATTGCATCACTGGGAACAAGAATCTATCCTCGATGGCTTCAACTGATCTTAGCTCGTAAGGAACGCTATGTTGAAAGTCATTGGATTATCATTCCAATTCCTACCATCTCCTCAAAGATCATTAATACTTCTCCTACTAAAGATGATTTGCATATTACTGTAAAGATGCAAAAATGGATTTACAAACTATTGGGGCTAAGCTCTTAAATCTTGAAGACATCAAGCTACATCAAAAGGTATGTCATCCAACTAGTACTTTGTAGTATAGTTGCCTCATATTATGCTAGTTAGGATTAAATCCTTGGAAAGTTCTTATTTGCATGTATAATAGAGAAAAACATAGATCCAAGGTTTATAGGGTTGCATGTACACCATAGGAGTGTTAGAATGCTCAAAACCCAACAGTGGTATCAGAGCCTAGGCTTGTTCTCTTGTTATTCTTGCAAAATTGGTTGAAAAATCGAGTTTTTATGTTGTCTGCTCAGCATAGACAAAATGCATCCAACTCGCCGAGTTGGTTCGTGCACTCGACGAGTTGGACCCCCATACAACATATATTCGATTGTTTTAGCTGCAATTGGACTAGGAACATTACCCTAAGATGTTTTTGGACTTATAAACTTGTTTTTTTGATGTGGTAATGTTCATGCTAATCCAATTTCAAAGATAAATATCAATAGATTCATGTTTTGTATTAGTTTAAGTGTTATGCTAATTACATGGAAAAAGTTTGATTGAATTATCTTGTTCATATGAGTTGCTTAGATTAATTGATAAGTTAATTGAATAGTTGTTTTCAATCCATTTTAATCTAAAAGTTGATTCTAAAATGTGTTTGTGTAACTTGTCCTCATGTTACATGAAAGGTCACATTTAAGTTTCATAAAACTCATAAAAGTTGGCAATGGTTACAAAAATTGAAGAGTCTTGTCCTCAAGTTATGGAGGTTCAAGAGTCTCTTCATTAAATAAAATATGTGTAACCTTATTTAATCTCATAAAGCTTCCATAAGTTATGAATTATGAAGAGTCACTTTCTTAATTAGTTTAAAGTCTTCCATAACTTGTCCTCAAGTTATGGAACTTAAAGAGTTTTTTAATTAAAACTTCTTTAAACACATAAGTTATGGAATATAAAAGTTTTGAAAGTTACAAAACTTGCCCTCAAGTTTTGGAATTTGAAAAGTTTTCTATTATGAAAACTTTAATTCCATGTTTAGCCCTTAGAATTTTAAAAGTTAAAATTCAACCCTTCTACTTTATAATATTATAAGTTAATAATAATATATATGTATAAGAGCAAGTGAGTCTTACCGTTAGTAGGCCTCATTCACGAAGCCGGTCTATAAGGGGGGTATAAGGTTACTGCCTATAAAATGGCAGTTTAATGAGTGTCCACTCTCACCCACCGCTTCCTTGACTAGTGGAGGGTTGTTAGCCGAACGGGTAGGACAAAGACTATAAATTCTCCCTTTTAAAATTATTAATGATAAATACTAAGTAACTAAAACTTTTATAAATACCCAATCTTAGTTACTTAGGGAAATGTGAATAAGGTGCTAATCCATGAAATTACACTTTGCACTTTGTTTAAGTTGGTTAGTGGAGCGTGTGTGGTTAACCGGCACACTAACTCGTATTTAACAAGGTAGGCAAAGGGTAACTTAATGTTTATCATAGTATCGATGGAGCGTGTGTGGTTAACTGGGAAATCGATTGAGGGGTAAACAGTTAAGGGTACCAAGTAATTTGCATGGTTACTTCACACCTTGTTTTGTGATCCTCGGCATCCCAGTCACAAAACCTGAAGGGCACACTTGAGATTGAAACATCCCATCGAATGTTCAATGAATCTCAAAGATCTAGGAGTTTCAAATCCAATTAAAACCTAATAAATTATTTCGTTTTTCATGGTGGAAATTGGTGAATCGTCATTCACCTACCTTCAAATATTCTATAACTTGGATTACGACATCCCTCTTCCAAGTTATAAAATAGTTTGTTGGGTCCTAGTCTTAATATTTCATATTGGATGTTATATTAAGGACTTTAAATCAACTATCTTGAATATCTCCCAAAAGATGTCTAGTTCAGACATCTATGATCTTCCCAAATCTCTTGGAACTTCACTTCCTCCACCTCCTCCAATTATTCTCCCTAATCCACAAGTTTAAGGTCACTCAAGCTCTATTGGCAAGGCAAGGTGAAGGTGTGATCACATCTTGGAGATGAAGTCACATACTGACAAGCTGGGAGAGTTGGTTGTCAAAGTCTTGAGAACGTTAGTGGTTCAATCACTTTCTAAGTCACATAGTGAGTTCCTTTGGGACTCCTATGAAACAGACTATGACAAGACGCTTAATGATCTTATCAATTTGCTTGGTACTACTAAATCAACAATGATTTGGAAGGCTAGTAAAGCAAATTTGATTAGAAGATTGACTTCCCAAAACTTTATGGACATTGAAAATGGTGACACCGGAAATCCAGAAAAAGCATTCTCTTCCCAATGGAAAGGGATCGGCCATCGTCAACTCAGTTGACCAAATGGTAAAGAGAAAGGCTAAGTATGAGATTATCCCATGTACCACTACCAAAGGGTCCATATGTTAAAATGCCAAAAGGAAAGGGACATTGATTGCGAAGCAGCCTATTTACCTAAGGATGTTAAAGTCAATAAGTTTGACTCTACTTCAGGTAAAGTCCACTGTCTGACTCTGTTAAGTTTCTATTTTGAGATTCTTGTTACATGCTGTGACTGGGTCACATGTTGATGATTTAAGAATCAAAGAAAAAGTGAAGAAACTTAAAAGAAGAGTATGTTGAATCTGATTGCGAAGATGGATTTCTATCGCTTGGTTGAAGATCGGATTCTTGAGCTACTTCTTAGGAGTTATGATAGGTTGCTAGGAAACATGTAATAGCATAGTTTTCATTTTATGTTGCATTGTAAGGAAAAAGTTTTTCTGCATTTTAAAAATAAATAAAAGTTTGTTTTACTTTATTTTTATCTCCTTACAATGACACTCATGAAAACTTGATGTTTGTATGTTTATAGCAATATTAGAAATATAAATTTGATTCCTCCATTTATGGTAGTGTCTAAATTTACGAAATAATGAAATATTCTCATCACCCAAGTTTCAATTGGACCGAAACATGGAATCATACAAGGTGTTGAGTGTGATGTGTGAGAATTTTCAACTTTGGAAAATTAACACTAGTTCCTTGTTCACATGTATATGTGACTCAAGAGAAGGACTAAGGGATCAAGTACACTTTCTTGTGCACTTGTCAAAGTCCACCAAAAAAGATGGATAAGACTATTTGTCATGATTTACCAAGGTTTAGTAAATATGATTATACTTACAAGCTTAAGTATAATTTTGAGACATTGGAAAGGTTTCAATGTATGATCGAACGAATAAGAAGAATCAAATTAGGCAGAAGGATAAAAAGTTTCTCAGGTCTGAAAAGATGGGAGAGCACTTTAGTATCATGTTTTAAGATCATTTTAATGATTTTGAGACCTTATAGCAATTCATCCTCTAAGTGCATTCTGATAGTAAAGAAGAGGAGTTATGAATTGTTGAAGTGGTATCAAGAAGGTGATTCATACTTCGTTACAAAAACCAAGTCTTAGAGTTATACTCCAAGACTGTAAGTTGAGTGACATATCTTAAAGAAAGATTTAAAACACTTGTCAAATGTAAGAGTAAAAGTGTCCTACTCTTGTACATTTGAAAATGGTATGTTGTGATGTTTTGGATAAAACAAAGACCAACTTAGGCCAATTGTGTGAAGTGTCTGTCTTGATTAGAATCCACACTATCTCTTGAATATTTGGCAAGAAAGTCTTATAGGTCAAGGAGACAGTGGGAGTCTAAAAGATGTTGAAATGGTTTCAAGAAGTAATCAAGAATAAAAACCAGTATTTCATCACTAGCACACAACTAGAGGTTTATAACCTATCGTGTTGACATATCTGTGCCCATTCCAGTTAAGTTGGCTATACATTTGAGTTCTTCATGTTCTCAATTGTTTGCATAGGCACTTGGAAGCAATGGAAGGCCCTTGAGCTGCCAGGTGGCAAGAAGTTAAGATTGCACAAGTTCAATGCATATGAGTTAGGATTTGTCACTAACCCAGTCCTGTGATTATGGTTTTGAAAAATTCATGTGGATAAGAACACATACACCATAAAATCTAAGTGTCATAAGGTTTCTCTCCGATTCATGAAAATGAGGGTGAGGAAATTCTTTCACTAAGTAGATTTTAAGTATATAGGAATTTTGATATTTGCAGTTCTCAAAGTCGTTAGTGGAGCGTGCATGGTTAACCGACACACTAACATTTACTTATGAGAAATGGAAAATGGTCTAAACAATTAAGACTATGATTACGACATCCCTTTTCATAGTTCTGAAATTGTTTAGACACACCTGTGAGCTATCTAAGATAAGGTGTATGATTTTGATAAATTCTTATAAAAGCAATCTAGTATCAGAAATCTGAACTTTGGTAAGAAAGTCAATAAAGTATTGATTTCTAGAAGTCCAACTGATTTCTGACTACATGTCAAAGCTAGTGGGAGCATAAGTGTTATGCTAATAAACATCATGTTCGTGGGAGCAAGATAATTATAATAAATATTGCAAGTTAGCAATGTTAATTATAGGAAACAAAAGTTCAACTCGTGAGGTTGCAAGGGTTGAAAAAGTTGTTTAGCTATAATTAAGGGAGAGGAAATTATACTTCATTTCAATTCTAAAAGGCTTAGATTGAGATTTTAATCATTTTAGTCAAGAATATATATATATATATATATATATATATATATATATATATATATATGAATTTCATGTTGGATTGACTCAACTTAAGGAAATTCTATATATTGCGTTCTCAAAATTCGATTATGATTACGACATCCCTCTTCATAGTCAAATCTTGAGAACATGGCAAATAAAAAAAAATATTGTAGCAAAAGACTGGTCTACAACCATGTCTTTATGTGAAACATCATGAATCGTGTCCCATTTTACTTTTGGTACAAGATCGATTACATGTGCTATAATATTTATCATTTCTAAATTTTCTAAATGCCTTGGGGAATTAAGGGGAACAATGTCTAGAATTGGATATGACTAAAGTGATTAAGCAATTGTCGAGGACAATCTAAGGTTTACCAAAGATTGGTTGCTCAAGGACAGTTGGAAGTATACTGTTAATATTGAAAGTTATTCAATTTGTGTAAGGTTAGAAAAACTTAATGCCAGAAGAATGTTTCAATGGAGTTTCTATCCATTGGAATATTCTGTAATGATTGTTGCCAAGCCTTTGTGGCTTCGTCCATAATCATTACAAGAGGAACAGTGCATATAAGTTTAAAATCTAAACATATTTCGATAAATGATAGGAATTTGGAATTCTTAGATTTAAGACAAGGAATTGGGAGTGTGAAAAGAGAATCATTGAAATTATGTTCAATTGATCTAATTCACAAACAAAAGGATCATAAACAAACAGAGAGTTCATACTTGGAGTATGGCAAAGCTATTGTTTAGAAAACATACTTGTCACACCCCCAAACCAGAACGGCGGAAACGTTCGGGGACGGAGGACGTCATATTCAGTATCATAACAGTTCATAGAAAGGAAAGTACACACCACCATACATATTAAGGTTTCCAAAATGTTTACACAATTGTATTCGTTACATGTTCAAAAGATAAATACATAAACATCTTTCAAAAGAAGTAATTAACGTCAGCACGTTAATCCTCAAAAGTTGATTTCCAAACCTGCTTAGCGGTTCCCTAAGAATACAAGTTATTTCAAAGAAAAAGTGTCAACAATTAAGTTGGTGAGTTCATAAGTAGTGTTTTGAGAAAATGTACGCCATTCGAAAGTTCGTGTATGTTTTCCAGAAAACGCAGTGTTTCAAATGTAAGGAGTTATGATTTGTTGTGTTGAAAATGAATGTATTAGATCCAGAAAATCCCATATTTTCCCCTAATGGTTGAGGTATGATTTGTTGTGTTTTCCAAGAAAACCCTTATTTTCTTATAAAAGTATGAAATGCATATGAATGTTCGTGTTATAAGTTGCAACTAATTGTACCGAGAAAATCCCTTATTTTCCTATTAGTTGTTTGGTTTGTATACAGGAAAAACCCTTATTTTCCTGACATAACTGGCAGTCTCTAAGACCGAAAATCGAAAGCAACCGACGTGCTCGAAAGGTGTGGCATAGTTTTATATAATAAAGCTATACGAAGATCGCATTTGTTAGATGAAGAATAGTTTTAATAGCTACTCTTTCATAAAAGCATAATACCATAATAATTATATATCCGATGAGTTTTATAACCATACTAAACATAATATGCCTGTAGCGACGTTCTTCAGGCATCGTAGCGTTATGACAACTGTCACCCCAAAAGACGGACTGTAGCTAACAGTCAGGGCGTGGGATCATGACTTCCCGTATAGATCTATACACACTTGACACGTTCTCCGAACGGGAGACTCTGGTTATAGACAAGACTTGTAGCGATACCTTTTATCAAAAAGGCAGTGTTTGAAGATGTACACGTCTCATGGATTCTCAACTAAGTCTGTATTAAAGTAGTAGTTTTGTATGCAAAGTTTATCCATTTTTCACAATGTTTGACAAAGCATAAATCATAAGTTTTTAGAATGTATAAAACGGTTTAGCAACGAAGAATACTTTGGAATTTCTAAATATTTTGTATAAATCTAGTGCATGTGAAGTATGACAAGAGTTTTCACATAGTAGTAATAAATCACAAGTGATTCATTTGATAAAAACGAGTAAAGTGAAATTTTTGATGTAGAAGACAAGTTTGTAAACAAAACATATATATGTATATGGTTATATATATATATATATATATATATATATATATATATATATATGTATAAGTTTTAAAAGATGATTTGGTATGTTTCGTAATTGTTGTTCATATTCTTACGTTTTTATTAGAAACTTTGCATGAAATAATCCTTAAGTTTGATACTAAAGACCTTTTTGTACTTATCACTTTTGTAAAAATGGTAATTAAACATATTTAAATGATTGTGTTTAACTTCCTTAATGTATAAACATTGCTCAAAAATGTTAGAAGGTGTTAATAAATCTATAAACCACTTTTGACAGTTTTACCCTTTACTGTCCCTGTTTTTAGAAAACTCATAGAAAAATCATCGTAAGTCAAAAACTGAATCCGTCACTTCTGAGAGTTTATAAAATGAGTCTACTTTGTTCCTAATTTTTATTATGATTTTTAGTGGTCTAAAACTAGTGTGAAAGTGAACATCTTCACAGACTGGTCCGAAATCACTTCTGAAATGACAGACAGTTTTATAAAAATCGCCATAAATTGTAGAAAAATCGTATGAACGCGTGCGAGTAGTCCTTAGAAAGGTATAAACTTGAACTATTTGCATATTGTACAGTTTTGAAATATATTAAGTTTAAGATGGTCAAAACAGTCCGTGAACAGAACTCAACTTTTCTATAGAAAGCTGTCATTTAAATTTAAGTTATGTTTAGTGTTCTAACTTGTATTCCCCCCATTAAAACTTGAAGAAAACATGAAAATGTAGGGGTATGAACTCACCTTATGTGAATACTTGAAGAATGGAAGGTTGAAGATGAACTTTTGGTTGTTGGTTTGATGCTCCAAATCAGCCACTCTTTTGGCTATGTTGCTGTCACGAAATTTCACAGCAAAAGAGCAAGAAAAGGGTAGTTTGCTCACTGTTTTGAATCAATAATTTTGAGTATCATAACAAGTAACTTCTAGGGGTATTTTGTGGTAAAAATATCAAGCAAAAAGGAAGGTGTAGATGGGTGAAATGGTGGCTGAAACACAAAAGGGACAACAACCCTTTTGTTCATGGTTTTGATGGCTTTGGAAGGAAGTTCTTGTTCTTGAAAATGAGATGAAGGTTGAGAGTAATTACATGGAGTATTGGCTGGTCAAATGAGGGTAAAATTAAGAGTAAATTTCGTGGATATGAAGGAGAAAATAGTGGAAGAGGATAAGGGGACAAAACCTAGACTAGCTTGTGATGGGATGTGAGTTTAAGTGATGTGATCTTGTCTAGCCACTTGCTTGGGTGGTTGCTTAGAGATAGGGTTAGTTAACTAACTAACTACTAGTTATTTAGTTAGTTAGGAGTTCTAGTTAAGGAGAGGGAAGGTCTTAATCTCGAAAATTAGAAGAGGGATTAAGAAGCATTCTTAGTAAAATGTCTTAAGTGATTAAGCTCTTGTTAGTTAAGTTGGCACTTATCTCCACCAATTCTCTTATCTTAATTGATTTAGACATCATAAAACTTACATGAAATCACTTTAAGTCATGACTCATAACTAGTCATTCACTAGATAATAATACATATATACAAATACATACATGTATACTTAGTATAAAATAACAATGTAGTTTTTGTGTATTTGAACTTTAATGTTTATGTTTTATTCTTTTTATTCAAAAACACTTAAATACATTCTAATTATACCTTATAATAATTCATTTTATATTTTAATTTATTTAAATATAAAATTTATTGACCAATGTATAATTTCGTGACATTTAACCGGTTAACCATATCGTTAAACACATTTTGTCACTTTGGTTCGTATATTTGTTGAATTTAGATCCTACACAACTATTAAGCACACGTTTTACATAGAACCTAACTTAATTATCAACTAGATACATGTTGATACAAAAATTAAGTTTGTTGCGTTCAAATGATGTTATATGCTAATTTCACAAACCGGTGATGGTTCGTAGCCATACATCATAACGAAATTTATCAATAGCTACTTGTTTTATATTTCACAATAACTTATTTAAATAAAAGCGGTTAAATTCCTTCAACCATTCTTGATGAAATACTCATATTGCTTAATAATCAAAACATAGCATCGTACGATCGTTCCTATTTTTACCAATTGTTACAATAGTGTACATGCTTGGAGCATGGGATACCTAGTGTTTTAATTCAAATATAAAGTTGATAAAACCGAAACAATGAATAATGAGTAATCAGTATGGTGATAAATAGAAAGTGTTTTATTTATATACATAGGTTTTGATACCATATTAGATTCATTTATTCTTGTGTTTCACTTTGCATGTTTTGACTTCCATAATAACTAAGTTATTCTTTCGGAATAACTAAGTTATTCAAACCATCCACAGTCGGTCATATGTTAGAAGTAGATATGAATTAAGACTGTCATGGGTTGGCTTGTAGAGGTCCAAGTTGGTGGACAAAGTTGTGCTACAACACTCATGAGTGCTCATAAGTTCTGAGTATTGGATTCAACCCGCGCTCATTTGAATCACTTCATGGATTTTATCACGAGTGATCATGAGACGATAATATCTTATATTATTCAAACCTAGAGATATGAGTTGTTACTATGAGTTATTAGAAAATTGATTGCACGAAAACACATTGGTAACTCGATGTTATAAAACGTGCCTTTGTGTATGATTCAAAAAGTAGCAGAACAAGCCATATGAGTCGAATTTTATCCATTCCTTTTACCTTCGGGATAAAAGCGATATCTGTGGGCCCCTCGATGATTTAATGATGACACATGTGATTGCTTGGCCAAGCCAGGACTGGTTTGATTTGTTCAATAAGTCAGTCGTCATGACTCGGAAATTGGGAAACAACAAATGGACAGAGAGAATGATTATAATCCATGTCTCAGTCCATATGATATCTAGAATGGAGGAATATATGATCCCTTATCTAATGGACAAGTCATTTACAAGGTTAGAGTTCGACAGCGGCTTTAAGAGCTACGATTACCAGTTAGGTTTTGAATTCATACTCAATAATAGTTTTAGACTTATCCAAGTGGGAGACTGATGGATTAATGTCTAAGTCCATAACTATATTGGGTATGTACTTGACCCGACCCGGCATGGTCCATTTGGGTTGTACTTCACTGACACAATTTATATGGATAGTCTTTTAAGAATAGTATATTTATGACTTATATTAATACATTATAAGTTCTAATATATTATTATTTAATTAGTATTGATCAAGACTTAATTTAGAATTAACTAAGTGATCAAAATGAACTAATTAAATATGGACTCTTATATATATATATATATATATATATATATATATATATATATATATATATATATATATATAGAATGGGCCAAGTTCGTTTAGGGTGTGCTAAGCTTTCATGGATTGTCCATGGAGTGTTTAACGCATGGATCATATGAAATGAAAGGTCATGGGTTTAACCCTAGTCTCCATACTATATAAAGATGTCCTTGGTTGGTGAAATTGGCACTAGTGTGGGTACACTAAGAGGGCTAGCCGATTTCACTAGAGAGAACCAAAGTATCCATATTCTGTAAAGTCTTCCAAGGTGTTTTGGTGATTTTTGATTCCACTTGAGGCTTCCACACTATTGGGGCTAAGCTCTTAAAGCTTGAAGACATCAAGCTACATCAAAAGGTATGTCATCCAACTACTACTTTGTAGTATAGTTGCCTCATATTATGCAAGTTAGGATTAAAGACTTGGAAAGTTCTTATTTGCATGTATAATAGAGAAAACATAGATCCAAGGTTTATAGGGTTGCATGTACACCATAGGAGTGTTAGAATTCTCAAAACCCAACACACACTACTCCCCACCATCAGATGCAGAAGGAACTCCCCTACCATCTAACTAGCTAGTGAATACAATTACATATCACCAACACAAGATAACTCTTCGAATGAAAAGTCTCACACTACAATGGTTGGACTCAAACAAGAGTTGCATAATAAAGTTAAAACCTAACCTTCTAAAATTATTTAATCTAAATAATATGTATCTTAGCATATTCGCTTATTAGCTAGCTGAAGTTGGTGAGAACTCCTAGAAGCCCAAAGCAAGCAACATTTAAGCATTGAGTAATCGGAATCAAGAATAACCTAAACATGTCATCCTATCAATGACTTATCAGTACTAGCATGCAAGTCTACAAGCTCATATAGTAGGCATACAAAGACAACTCTCGTAGCGGCAAATCCTGAGCAGGTCCCTAGCCCTAAACAAGCATGCAAGTCGCAACTTCATAAATCAAATCATATCATAAAACCTTTACGGGTATTTTGGGAAAACTTACTTGAGCTCGGTCGATTGCATGCACTACACCCCTTTTCTTTATTAGAAAACTGTTTTAAAAATATTTCCTTTTGAAAAAACTACCAAACCCTCAGTTTGAGTTTAGTCACACCCGAGAGTATGTTTGAATCCCTCAAACCAAGACTTTGATACCGCCTTGTAACATCCCAAAATTTACACTAAAAATTTCTTTTTTTATAAAAATCAACATCTAAGCGGTTTTCATAAAATCTTAACGAAACCAGAGTAGCTCAAAATCATCCAAATACATCAAAGTCAAATAAAATTCAAAGCGATAGGGTGTATAGGATGTGATCATCTCGAGCTCTTCCCCCTCGATCAAGAAGTACCTGAAACAAAACTGAAAACCATAAGCACAAAGCCTAGTGAGTTCCAAAAAATACTACATACTATACATATCTGCTAGCTCAACACTATGTCGAGTCTATTTCACCCCCGTGTCTATTTCAACTAATGCGTCTTCCGAAGCCATACCAGTTCTATTTCATCCACGAGTCTATTTCAACTCTTATGTCATCACAAGGCTGTACCGGGTCTATTTCACCCCATATACATTTAGAAAATAGGAACACATGCATATAACACATACAACAAGAGTCACAAAGACTACAAGCACCTATCATATCCTAGTTTCCTACTGTATAGTGAGCAAACTCACCTTGATCCTGCTAATAAGGAAATATGCAGGCTGCTGCAACTAGTAGTCACCTCACTAACCAGACAAACAAAACCCTAATTCATAATTAGGTTAAGAACCATAATCAGGGTCCGAACTCCATAACTTCACTACTTGGGTAAAAGACTATTTTAACCTTCCCTTAATGGGACCGACTAACTTGGCCCAAGCACCAACAATAGCCCAACTCATAAAACTAAGGCCCAACCATGGCCCAACACACATAAGGCCCAAAAATCCAGTTAAGCTCCAAAGCCCAAGAGAATACCAAGTCCAAAAAGGATCCAAAGCATCGAAGCCGACTTCATTGAGTACTCTCAACGTACTCCTCGTACGTGCGGCATATGAATGTTGATATGAAAATAGGCAGTTGACCCAGTAAGCGCAACGTACTAGGAATTACGCCCCGTGTATTGGCCAGAGTCCCATTTGTCTAGTTTTTATCTTAAGCACTTAAGCTCTTAACATCCAAACCTTATATCTACTTCATTTCAATGTATTAATGCATAAAGTTGGCAACTTTACTACTTTGCATGTCTTAATGGGACCCGAAACCCAATTTTTTCCATTAAGACCCATAATAAGCATTCTAACTCATGCATGGACCAATATGATTCATCAACATAACATTTTTATACTAAAGGGACATCAGAGAGGTTAAGATCTATCATTCGTAGCTCCTTGAGTGGCTTAAACTCACAAGGAGAACTCTTAAGACCATAATAAACTAAAAAACAAGTCCTAATCTCAATCTAACACAAAGAGGTTCAATTAAAAAACTTTATACCTTCTGGAGCTAGTAAATTTGATGAAGATTTTGGATCTACGACCTCAGGTCCAACCTAATCTTGGTCACCAAGTACCACCTTCTTTAATGCCTACAAAACAACACAAAATTACTTCCAAAGCCCAAGAACACAATATGGTGGCTAGGGTTTCATTCTTAGGATTTAGAGGAATGGAGGCTAACCATAAAATGCAACCAAGGCCACATAATTTGTTTAGTTAGGGAAAAAACCATAAAAATTAGGGTTTTCCCCTACTTAGAGTACGCCCTGCATATTCCACGTACGCCCAACGTATGTGGGTGCCTCTGTGTCCATCCTTCGAGCCAATACGCCCTACATACTCATAGAGTACACCCACCGTACTTGGCTAGGGATTAATGATGAAAAAACTTTTACACATAGGGGTTAAAAGGAACATACCCATAAAGTCGAATGTTACAGTCATCTTTATAGAGCAAGTGAAGAGAAGAAAGAATCAACCTTTACAACTAGTTCTTTCACCCTTTATAGACTAACAAGTAGATATAATGCACCATGCCTTCATTAAATGAATGTATGGGATTGTAAGACAAGTACGGGTGTAATAAGGAAAGACAACAAGCAACCCAATCATTGGCTTATATACTTAAGGTTTTGAGTAGGGAAATTCAAAACTAGGTTTTTATTTTAGACCTTCTTATAAACCAGCATGTGCATATGATATTTATATAAAATAACTTTATATAAATGAACTTCTATAAGACCAAAAAGATGTACCCAACTTTTAAATACATACCTTATGATTTAGTATTTTTGTTTTTATCTCAAAAAACTTTATTTCAATAAATAATAATTTCCCAGTTTATTTATAAATGTTGAAAATATCTACTAGTAATGAAATTCTAATAAATAATCAATATATAGTAGCTTTCTATAAGGTGTGACCCTATAAGATCATATGTCATTAACATAGAAACGATCATTATATAATGACTCTTGGGCATATAGATCTTTCATGACACGCAAGAACATTGACTATTCTGAAAACACAGTCCATCCCGTGAAATAATTATATCAAATGCCTTGTGTTGATTTAGTCATCTCCACTCCTCAGCCTCTACCACCATTTTCGTAACATTGCATGATTAAATTCCATTAAGCTTCTAATGTTAATACCACATTTTTCCCTAAAATGATGAGTTATATTCCAAGAAAAGTACACCATGTTTTTATTATTATTACAACCTCCCAAAAACAATTATGTGTATGCATTTAAGACACTTGATTACAATAGGTGGTGATTTAAATATTGATGAAAACTAACATCCAAAACTTTTTATGGACAACTTTAAAAAGGATCAGTTTACCACTATATGATAAATTTTTCTCCTTCCAAGTGGATAATCTACCATGGAATTTGTTAATGAGAGGTTACCATGTGTTAATTTATATTGAGAAGACTCACCTCGATCGTTAACGAGTAGATCTCACACATGAGTTGTCGATGCTAAAGCCCCTCCTACTAAACATATCCAAAACAAAACCCTAATTATCATTTAAGGTTATTACTCCAACTTAGCAAGTCCATTTACCAAGATAAACCCTCATTTACGCAAAAGTCAATTTTGACCTTCTAAGTCCTTAACCCCCTCACAGTTGACCAGAAGCTAAACTGGTTAAAAAGTCAAAGGTCCACCTTTCATTGATTTACATGCGATGTACGTCTTACTCTATGCATGGTGTAGAGCCCTATCCATAAAACGGACACGAATCGGGTTTCCCTTGGTGTAGCCCAGATTACACCCTGCATACGGCGTCCGTTGCCAAACTTGATTTTAAGCACTTAATACATTAAGACATTGCACTCTAAGCTCAAATCTAGTTTCCAATAGCCCTGTAATGGATAAAGTTCCAAATTTATCCATTTTTATGGTACAAACAACCAAGATCTAGTCTTTAAGTCTCAAAGAGACAAAAAAATGCATCTTTCACAACTTCTACATTAAGTCCAAGTCTCCAAACTTCAGATCTTAATCAATATGAGGTGTAGATTGATAAAGTTTCTAACTTTATCAATAACAATGTCACAAACTTTCAAGATCTAAAATTTTGTGCACTAAAATGACCAAAGGGTGGAAAATATTACAAATAACTGGATCTATGAAACTGATGAGCAAGTTAGAATATTTTTACTCACAATGGTCTAGGAATGTTGTAATATTGTTGGATCTATACTTGAACTCTTCTTCTATACACTTTGCACCATCATGTTCTACAAGATTCCACCTTCGAATGGATAAATAAGCTCACAAATGACGCCAAGGCTCAAAACAAGTGAGAGGAGGCTAGGGTTTCTCAAGGAATGATCTTAGGTGATGGTGGTTGGTAATGAGAGGGTGTCCCATAAGTTATAGCCTTTAAATATGGCTCAAAACCAAATATTTACGGTTTTGATCTTTCCAGATGACACCCTGTGCAACATAAATTATGCCAAGCATAATATGTTAAATTCACCTCCAAAATCAGCAAGTTACGCCATGTGTAATTCAAAAGTCCCCAATTTCCACTTCAACTTCAAACAATCATAACTTCTTTGTTTCAACTCCATTTTTGGTGTTGTTTATATGTATGGAAAGGTATTGAAGAGCCCCACAATCCTATCTAATTACTACTGAATTAAAACATATCAAACTAAAACTATTAATTCGTGAAAGAATCACGACATATAACTTTTCTTTTTCTACCCTTTGGTTCCAAGACACAATTCAATGGCTAAGGTCGAATAACCAATATTATCATCCCTAAATAAGGTCTAAAACTTACTTCCTCAAAGCCCAAAGCCTTTGCATGTTCAAATTACAGTCCATAAACCGTGAATTAAAGAATTCTCAAAACATGGTGTTACAACTCTCCACCGCTTAAATTAGATTTCGTCAGCGAAATCATTCCTTACTACTTCCTCTACCACACACTTCAAACCTGACAAAACTTATTGAATTCCAATTAACATTGAGAAGTCATTTCGTACCAAAAAAGGCCTATGGAAACCCAATCTTTAACAGAAATCACAAACCCTGATGAAGAACGAACCTTATCATATTACCCTTAGCCAACAAAAGAAAACCCAACTGTTATCCCAAAACACTGAAAACCTAATCCATGTCTGAGTCCCCAACAGACAGGACCATCCAAGGTTTTCCCTGGCCTTGTCTCGTCTCATTGATAGCTGGGTACATAATCAAGACACCTAGGATGAATATAAGCACTTGAATCACTGGTCACCTGGCATTCTCCTATCATACCACTACCCTATGTCAATCTAGCAGCTATGAGTTATCAGTAACCTTGGGACTGTCGGCAGTCTTGGAGTAATCTGCAACTCCGAAAATACTCATAACAACCATCAGGTACTAAAACTCAGGTAGTCTAGTATGTGCCTAACTATGACATAGGTAAAATAGTGGTAGAATCCACACAAAACTTCATCATAAAAAGAACACAAATCCTCAAAGAAGAATCTCAATAATAGACTGCTAGTGCACCACCATGACTTTTCCTGCAAGTTAACACCCTACCATTGCTCGACCCAAAATGCCAGTCACTGGGCCGTCAGTGAAGACACAATGTTGCTCATGCACCCACCAATGCTACATGATTAAAAAAACAATATACGGGTCTATGCTACACAATTGTCAGCCCTACTCACAAAAGTGAAATCCACGATGGCTCACGACACGTCATGATGCCATCTATCCATTTGGATGAGGAGATCACGGCTCCACGTCGTTCCTGTCATTGCCTAACCACAAATAAGGAGACTCCTAGACGACATCCAACGGGCCTAAAAACACATTACCATCATCCCACTGACCTATAGAGGCCCAATCAACATCTTAGTCAGCACTTTCCAAAAACATGAGCTACACTATTTAGAAACCCGCACTATTCCACCGTCCAACTGTTGGATAAGGTGTCTAAGTCCATAAGAATATTTGAGATGCACTTGACCCGACCCGACATGGTGCATTTGGGTTGCACTTCACCCGAACGATTTGGATAACCTTTTGAGAATAATATGTTTATGATTTGTTAATATATTATATGTTATAATATATTAATATGAAATCATAATATATAATTGGTATTGATCATAAATTAATTTAGAATTAATTTGGTAATAAAAAAGGTGACTAATTAAATATGGGCTCTTGTATTTTATATAGTGTGGGCTAATACTCATTTGGAATGGGCTAGGCTTGCATGGGATTCCATGGATGGTCCATGGAGCTTTTAACCCATGGATCCTTGGAAAGGAAGAGTCATGGGTATTAGGGTTTGCATGGATGTAACCCTAATCCTCCACACTATATAAAGGAGTCATTGGCACTTGATTTGGGACTAGTTGTGTGTGTACAAGAGTGGTGGCAAATTCAAGAGTGTGTATTATTCTCTCAAGAGTTTTCCAAAGTTTGTGGTGATTTGTGATTTCAATTTGAGGCATCCACACTATTGGTGCTAGACTCTCAAACTCCAAGGAACCAACCACTACTAAAATGTATGTTATTCTACTAGTACTTTTATGATTCAAGTTCCCTATGCCATGCTAGTTAGGATGTAAACCTTGGAAATTATTATTTGCATGTATTTTAGAGAAAGCATAGATCCAAGGTTTTAGGGTTTCATGTGCACCATAGGAGTGTTAGAATGCTCAAAACCCAACACCAACTACCACTGATACATCATCGGACGAAACATGACCACTCATGATGAGTAAACAAATAAAAAGGCGAACTCCTTCTCTAACTTGTAAACACAACATCACACATTTCCTAGGAGAGAACACAATGAAACACAACCACCTATGTTCCTTCTTAAACATGACATTACCCAAGGTGACGTACCAACAAATCGAATGAAACGACAATCTTCGATCGCTATTAGACACATTCTTCCGTCAACAACAATCAAAATCCCACACCTTGATATACTGAACACATCCCACTAATATGTAACAGATTAATAAAACTTTTAATTTCGGAAAGGATTCCAAAATTAATGACAAATGCTTCCAAAAATCTTGCTTAAAGCATTCCCAATTCCAAGCCAGCCGATGCGACCTTCCGAAACTAAATATTGCGTACCCACGATAATATATGGAAAACTAAATAGTGTTGCTCCAATATCTAGTGATCCAATCACTAAGGTCATTTTCCATTGTAAACCCACTACTAACAACAATTAAATAACTATGAAATCGAGAGAACGCCTACACAGAGGCCAAGATACAAACTTTACTGAATTTGATTAAGGTTTGACGCATCAAACGCACCCTCCGCTGATACCGCCTAAAACCTTTGAATAACCTCAACGAACCTTGAGACCGATGAATCATTTCTCAAATCAACCAAACATAACAAACCCATATCGTAGGCTAACCATGATATCTAAATTGGATGCACAACTCTAGCGGCTCAAGGCTCCCCTAACAAGATACTTGTGTTAGCTTTTATATGCATCAAATATACTCTAATCTAGGCAGCATAAAAATCGAAACTACGATATACCTAATTATACATGCAACCTATGGATCTATTGTTTCATACTAATTACATCTACCATAGAAAGAGAAAATACAAAGAAAGAATCATATACCTCTTTTGCAGCCAAAGACCTTCGCGCTTGACTCCTCATGTGTGTCACCTTGTTTGGACGATCAGGACCCAAACCAGAATCCCTCTCTTGTTTACACCCAATGAACTCAAAGGAGTAGAATCAAAATAACTAGGATGGGATGAACTATAAGGAGAGTTCCTCAACAAGAAGAAAGAAAGATGTCGCGAAAATTCAAGCCAAAGGATGAGCAAGGAAGAATGAATCCCTAAGGCCCTATTTATCGCCTTTGATACCTTCCAGGGTTTTATCCTCAAGCCCATGTGGGATGGACAACCCTATGGACGAAATTACCTTTATCCAAAGGGAATTTTCGTCCACCACCCTTCTTCCTAGGGTTCTAGAATATTCCTAATTATTCAAACATTGATTAATTGATATTCAACCATTGTTACTAATTAACCTGTTAATTAATTCCTATATTGTTTTCTAATTGGTTTCTATTTAATTATTAATCCATAATAATTAATAAACTAATTCCTCCTTTATTAATTTTACTTAATTTGAGTCTTGAGGGAAACCCAAGAGGACACTGCTATTATTAGAAATATTACTAATACTTAATGACCTTGGACACACTTTCTAAAAACTCAACGCTTCTATAAGGAACAACTAACCACAACAAGTTCCTTACCCATCAGCTTCCTGCTGAGAGGAAATCATACACACTTAATGACAACTTACTTTGCACCAATGATCCGATCAAACCTTAAATTGGCCATGTCCATAGAGGACTTCGACGTACCTCTAAGGAACGCAACAAGAATCTTCCATATCACAAACACTTCGATAAACACTCAATGAAAATCTAACATCCGTGAACTGCAGATTACTCTGACCCACCGCAATGAAACAATAAAATCGAAACCTCCGAAGATTCTCCAAGCAGAAAACCAACTTCTCCCCTACATAGGGTTCAAACTATTATCGACTGATGTCTGTAACCTTAAAGCCTCAGGCTGGATTAACCATGAACATACACAAGTTGACTCTTAGGATGCATATCACAATGAAATATGATCCTAAGAACAAGAAATCTTTGATTCTCAGATGGAGACCTTGGAGACCTTTCTCCCAGCATCACCCACTAAACTTAGCGAAATAGGTCAAAACACCATTGGATAAAGTTATCACTTTCCACACTGCACTTACACACAAAAAACCTTACTCTTGGAGAGTTAATCTACAACCTCATCATCACCTTGAAACTTCAAGAACCCACTATAAATGATTAAAAAACAACTCTAAAAAGCACAACACCTCCACATAAATCTTGTGGCCAAAACAGGATCAACTCGATGTCTCCCCCGATATACCAGATCTGCTAGAATTTGCATTACATATTCTACCTACAACATGGCCTTCACTTTGGCCATCGAACCAGAAGAACCATCTAGTATCAAATATCCCTCTGTTGCGAGACAGATACAATTTACTACGAACCAAAATTCACCTTCCTTCAGTAAGATCGATGAGGAGATCACCATATCCTACCTTAGCGAATAACTAAATTAGTATAATCTTAAAATATTACCAAAGTCCTTTTGGGTTGCCCTTAAACCTAGTAATTGACTGGAATGTTATTTTGGAAAGAGATACTGATTTATTAATTTATTATATAATTAATAAATTAATTTGAAATCAAAATAAATAATTTATTAATATATTACGATAATACCATCCCTAATTTCATTTCCATAAAAGAGCAGTTTGTTTATGCTTATTAAAAAAACCAGAGTATCCTTTTTTTGAAGAATAATATTTCAGGATTTGTTCCCAAAAACATGATAATGATATTATCAAAATAGTTCCAAAGAAATGTATTTTATTTATATTAAAACAATGGGATGTCATTGTCAATACAGAAACATAAGCATAATGAAAGATTACAAGCCTTATAGTAATTAAACTAGTGTCCTAATACTCCTTCAATCTCTCAGCAGAATGTATCTTCAATCACACAACGTTATAGCACACACACACACACAAACACACACACACACACACACACACACACATATATATATATATATATATATATATATATATATATATATATATATATATATATTAGAACTCGCAAGATACAATTTCATATTACAACTCGCCCCATCGATCCTCACAACGACACGATCCATACATTTCGATCGAAAATGAACGACTTTACCTAATCCATACTCCCAGATCAAGTATGAAAAACTATGCCTAATCCATGCTCTCAGTTCAATGACGAATGACTATTCCCACTCCATACTCTCAGACTAGGGACGAATGACTATGTCTAATCCATACCCTCGAATTATCAACAAATGACTATGCGCACTTTGTAATCTCAGACTAGGGACAGATGACTAGGTCTAATCCGTGCTCACAGATCAAAGACAAATTTTAGAGTTCTACCCTCCGTGTATATCTCACCCATACTCTTAAGGAGATACTACCCGATATTATCATATATGCTCTTAACAGGTATTTCATGCAATATCAAATATCTCACACATAAACATATATTTAATACTTTAATCAATAGTTGTAATAAAATCATGTTCATGAAAGGGGCTATACACTCACTCGTTAAAGTGACGACTCGAAATTCGGACAGCGCTTCGCTTCTAGCAACTGTCTTTTCGTTTGACGTAACTTAGTATCATTATAATTAAGTATTAGTCTAATATTTATTGTGAGCAATTATTAGTCCAGATTCATCATTAATTCAAATTCTACTATAAGATTTATCAAGTAAGGATCAGCTAGATAGGACAGTTAGGAGGCAGGATCATTTTGGCATATATCCTTTCTGAAATCCAACAACCAAATCAATGTGACGATTATAAACACCTCTCCTGTAAGCATATCAGTTATTATAACAACTAGGAATCACTGATAAATCTTGTTTATAGGTTCATAATAATGATAATGAACTTAAACATAAGTTATAGTTAGAGTACGGTAAGTATAACTTAACTTACAGGTAGTTAGCGAGAAACCAGACCTTGCATCGGCAGAGCTACTAAGTCGAAAGCTCTACTTCTTGGATCTTCGCTACTAACACCTAGGAAGTGCGAGAGAAAGATCTTTGGACCTTGGGAGGGTTTTCGAAGAGTTTGGATGGAAAGGTGTGAAGAAAGCAGTGAAATTCAACATCTATTTATAGGCTCCTAGTAGCTCAATATGCTAGGTGTACTCTAATTACATTGGGTGTAATTCGTGCCACATGTCAGCATCAGATCAAAAGCCTTCGGGAGGAAGGTGTGGTGCCAGATCGCGACATGTGTCGCCCTCTTGTTAATCCGAAAATTAGATACATTGTAAAATCCATAAATTTTTCATACGAGCTCCGTTTTATAGGTTCTTTATATCCACTCATATCTATCAACGAGATCTACAACTTTTGTTTATACTCCGTCAGCTAGTTTTTACTTTACTTTGAAAGTTATATTTTAACAGTCTTAGACGGTTAAAATCCGTTAAAAATTCATAACTTTGTCGACCAACGTACGTTTTCGACTGTCTTTATATCATTGAGCTCCTATTAACAAAATCTTAAATTCTCATTTAGATTGTGTCAGCTAATAATCGATCAATCTAAAATTTGTATTTCGAGTTGTGTACTGCTACACTGAATCTTAGAAAAATTAAAACTTCCTCAAATGAAGTCAGATTTGGACATTCTCTATATGCATGCTCTCGGTTTAACGATGACTATGACTTTTTTTTAGCTAACTAAGGCTAAAAAGTAATTAATCAAAAATTTACTTTTGACATTACGCAGAGTCGTGCCGGTTTAAATCGTGAAACTTCAACGGATCATAACTTCTGCGTTATAAGGTGGATTTCAGCATTCTTTATCTATACAAAATCCTTGTGACATATACTATAACTTTTGGTTAAGATTATTTATGATAAATAATCTTCTATCAAAAAGTCATTTTTAACGTTTATTATTTTTAAATTGACTAGCCCGAATATGAGGGCGTTACACCTTATATTTTTTAATTTTCAAAGGTTTTAGAAACCCTAGCCTCCTTTGCCCATTTTTGAAAATTAAGGAATCTCTTTTAGGGTTTACCTTGTTTCCTTATTTGTTATTTTAAAAGCCTTAAAATTTGAACAATTAAAGTGTGATAAACCCTATCCTGTTTTCGAAAATTAAGAGGCTTAGGATTAGGATTAAATTTGAATTATTTTATTAATTGGTTAATTGTAAATAATTATTTAATCCTAATGATTTAATTAATTTAATTAATTTTTAATTAAAAGATAAATATTAATTGAAAATTGGTTTATTTTTAAATTGAATTAATTTTTATTCATTTTGAAAATTTAAATATAAACCTGGTATTCTAGAAAAGTTTTAAAATACACCTTATACTATATAAAATTAAAGATTAATATTATATATATATATATATATATATATATATATATATATAAGGCAAGTCAATCAAATCGCTAGTACACCTCATTCACAAAGTTATAATATAAGGAGAGTTTAAGGAAACGTCCTATAAAATGACCGTCATTGGGTATCCATTCTTACCCACCGCTCTTTTGTATGGTGGAGGGTTATCAGCCGAATGGATTTGACAGGACATAATCTCATTAAAATCCCAGTCTTAATTACTTTAGGAAAAATGTGAAAAGTATGCTAATCCATGAAAACGCACATCGTGCTTTATATGTCGTTAGGGGAGCGTGTGTGGTTAACTGGCACACTAATCGGGACTTTAAAACGATATGATGGGAATCTTGAAAATTATCATTGTTGATGAAGGATGTGTGGTTAACCGATACATCAATGAGAGATGATAAAGGACATCGAGGTTGTCAAGCGAGTTTGCATTGTTATTCACATCTCGTTTGTGATCCTCGGCATCCAAACCACAAAAGTGAGAGCATGATCTGAGATTAAACATGCCAATGATAAGATTCAATGAATCTCAAAGGATCTAGGAGTTTCATAAGACTGGAATTAGTAAAAGCATTACCTATGTAAAATAGATTTGAATTTGATGACGTCATCCATCTTCAAAGTTCGAATAAAAAATAAGGATCCTAGCCTTAATTTAAATTTATAGGTTAATAATTAAGGATTAAAACAAGCTAACATGAATTCTCTTATATCCCATTTTTGATGTCTTATGAAGATAGAAATGGTCTTACTCATTCTTATGGAAATGGTTTTCCTCAATATTCTAAGAGATGGTCTTCTAATTTCAAGTCAACGTGAAATTGTTTTCCCTTCCTTAAGAAATTATGGAACTGAAAATTATACTTCTTCAACTCTTCCACCTCCTCCTCCTTTGAATCTTCCAACTTCATGTTTTTTCCTTAAGTTGAAAGATATGAGACTACTTAATACCTATTGGCATGTAAACTGATGGTTTTGAGAATTCTAACACTCCTATGGTGTACATGCAACCCTAGAAACCTTGGATCTATGTTTTCTCTAATACACATGTAAATTTGATTTTTCCAAGGCTTACTTCCTAACTAGCATGGCATAGGGAACATGTAATATAAAACTAGTAGAAGTACATACCTTTGTTGTTGCTTGGATTCCTTGAAGACTTTGTGAGACTAGCACCCCAAATGTTGTGCCTCAAGTGCTTCACACAACACTACAAGACTTGGAATAACTTGAGAGAATACACTTCCACTCAAAAATCAGTTATGCCCTCTTAGAACTTACTAGTAGTCGATTTTTCTAGCTATAGGGCTCCTTTTATAGTGTTGTCACAATTAGGGTTTACACATGAATGCCCTTAATTGTCATGACTCTTCATTTCTAATGATCATGGGTTTGTAACTCCCATGAACTATCCATGGAGATCTAAATGGTTATAACCCAACTCCATAAACCATGGATCATAAATTCACCATAAAAGATTAGATGATTGTCATAATCAACCCTATATATTTAACTAGTCTCGTTTTGATCACCATATTAATTATAAATTAATACTTGATCAACACTAATTAAATAATACTATTATTAATATATTAGAACTCATAATATATTAATAATCACAAGTGTCTTTTCTCTCATTTAGTTTATCCAAGTATTGCAATGCCATGTAACCCAAATTGACCATGTCGGGTCGGGTCAAGTACATACCAAATAAAGTTATGGACTTAGACACTATATCCAACATAAACATCATGATGGAAACTTTGTGTGTGCGCATGTTCTGAAAATGAAATCGTACATTGATAAGTTATATAAATTAGGTGTCATTTCCACAAGTGAGCAAGGCATTGGTTTGGTTCTTCACTCGCTTCCAAATTCATATGATCAGTTCATTGAGAACTTTTATATGAGGAATATCGATGTTTCCATAATTCATCTGGCCCAAATGTTGATTGTTGCTGAAGCAAAAATGCCTAAGAGCACATCTGAAGTAGAGATGCTTATGGGTCTATTTCCAAGGTTTCTGTTAATTTTGACAATGGTGATCTAGGAAATATCTCTGCTCCCAATGGTAAACAGAAAGGCTAGTTCTAGGATCGTTCCATGTGTTTCCCATAAAGAGTCCATTTGTTTTTACTACCAATTGATGTGACATTGGACACAAAGTTACCCAAAATACCTGAAATATCTTAGAGATAGTAAAGTCAAGTCGTATGACTCTACTTCGGGTACATCCATTATCTAACTCTATTGTTTTATAAGTTCTTATTCCTAGACTCTTAATACATGATGTGATGATCATATTTTGATGGTATTAAAGAAGTTAAGAGAAAGAAGGAAGATTGAGAATGGTAAGATAAATTTGATCATGAGAAATGGAAGTGGGTCACATGGTTCAAAGATTATAATTTGAGCTACTACTAAGGAGTTGGGATAATTTAGTAGATTGCTATTAATCTTCGGAGATGTCTAAAAGCATAGTTTTCATTTTAGGCATTGAAAGGACAAGTTCTGACTTTTCGTTTATTTTCAATAAATGTGATCTTTTGGTTTATCTGGTTGCCTTATTTTATATTTCCTTGCAATGGCATTTATGAAAGTGTTGGTTACGTTTCTAATATTAGCAATATTAATTATGTATTTGATTCTTATGACATCGCACGTGGTATTGTCATAATTGACCAAGTGAAAGAAATCTCATCACCAACTGGACAAATATTTGGTATTATACAAGTCGCATTGTATAGTATATGGGAATTTTAGTCATTTGAAAATTATAACTAATTCATTAATCATATGTTTATATGAGTCAAGTGAAGGACTAATGGATCTAGTACATGTTGATATAGACTATTCAGATCCACCACAAAGGACAATAACTCTATTCGTCATGATTTTTTGATGTTTCATTAAATATTGTTATGTTTATAAGATTAAGCATAATTATGATACTTTGAAAAGATTCAAAGAGTAGCAGAACGAATAAGAAGAATATTTTAGGCAGAAAGATAAAAGATTCTCCAATCTATTAAAAAGGAGAATCGTTTAGTATCATATTTTATGATCATCTTAGTGATTATTGATTTATATCAAAATTGATCCTCAAAAATATCTTAGTGCAATTGGGTGACTAAGATGAGGAATTGGATGTTGTTGGAAATAGTTCGATCAAAAGATAAGTCATATTTCATTCCAAATCAAGGTTTAAAGCCATGCTCTAGTAACATTGAATCATATCTAGACTACCAAGGTTGAAAAACATCTTGAAATATGTGGAGTAAAATGTTTTCTTACTCTAGCACATATATAATTGGAGTTGTGATGTTTTCGTTTCGAGAAACAAATATAAACTGAGACCTATTCTATGAAGTGTTTTCTTGGTGAGATTCCAAACGGACTTTTGAATATCTATTTTAGCTAGTCAAGGAATCTTCCTTGAGAGAAAACCCGTATGTCAAGAAGTCGTTGGGAGTCATATATGTCTTGAGAATTTCAAGAGTCAATCGACAATAAACCTTTTAGTTAACACTAGCACGTGACCTGCGATTGATAACCTATCGTGCTTGGTTGACACATTCTTGTTTCTATTGAGTTGGCAATGCTTATGAGTTCTATATTTTCATTTAATTACAAAAGAAAAAGCTCATTGGTCAGTGAAAGTACATTGATCAATATGGGGGAGTTGCTAACAACATTGAAGCACTGGTAGGGCCTTTTGCTTTTAGAGTGTAAGAAATTAGAATTTGCGTAATTCAGTCCATGAAGGAAAGCTAAATTTGAATTTTGTTTTATCCTAAACCTTGTCTTATGATTGTAGGTTCGAAATGATATATTCACATGGATGAGAATGTATGCACCATAAAATCTAGGTGGCAAAGGTTTCACTCTAATTCATGAGAATGATTGTAAGGAAATACTTTTGTTGAAAGATTATAGGATTAGACAAAGATCAATATGGATATTGGTTGTGTTAATTGCATTCTCAAATTCACAATATGATTAACGCATCCGCTTTTACATTTCTAATTGTGAGGAATGGCAAGAGTTGTTTGAACTTTCTAGACATATATATACAAGTTCTAAAAGGGTTCAAACATACACATATGTTATCCAATTAATGTGTATAAGCTTAAGAATTCTAGTTGGACACTTATCAAAGCATCTCGTAACAGAAATCTATACTTCAGTAAGAAAGTCAAGAGTATTGATTTCTAGAAGTCTAGTTGATTTCTGGGTACATGTCAAAGCTAGTGTTGAAATGGTTATGCTAGTATTGCATATTGTTTGTAGGGAACAAAGTTTTTCAATTTGAAAATTGCAAAGTTTGGAAATTGTTTCGCTATAATAGACTTAAGGGAGAGGACACTCATACTCTTTTCGAATCTAAAGGTTTAGACTGTATAGTCTAATAGAACTTAGTCATAGACATATATAAATATCATGTTGAAATGGTTCAACTTAGGAGATTAGATATATGAAAATATTACCTTGATTAGAAATTACCAGGGAATTATTTCTAGTAAAAAAGTTCCAATGGGATATTTTATAATATCAAAGGATCAATCTTTGAGACTTTGCAATCTTGATATCATATGAGATTAATGCATGTTAATTTGAGATTCCATCACATCTTAGATAATGATTAAAATTTGGAATTGTGAAATGAGCATCATTGGAATAATGTCCAGTTGATTTGTTCACAAAGTAAGGACCATAGAGAGACATAGTATGCATGTTCATAAAATGGCATGACTGGTGTTTAACGCAAGTTATTAGTTGATTAATCGAAATATTGTACAATGAATAAATTCGTAATTATTATGGTGATTAAATAATAGAGATTATTTATATTCAATAGATTTGAGACCATAGTTAATTAGTTTGTTATTGTGTTTCACTTTGCATGTTTAACTTCTTGGATTATTTGATTATTCGAAATTCGAAGGTCGCTCATACTTTAGGAAATAAGTAGTGAATGAAGTCTGTCATGAGTTGGATTGTAAATTGTCTAAAGATTTTAGACATATAAATTGTGTTGCTACAAAGCTCATAATTTATGGATTATATCATGAGTAATTATGAGATGATAATATCTTATATTCTTAAATGCAGATATATGAGTTGTAATTTACAAGTCGATTGTACATTGGTATTGCGAAAATGCATCAGTGTAACATCCCAACTCTCAGGTATAATACTTATATATTTAGTTATGAGTTAAGCGGGCAACTCGACGAGTGGATGACCTAACTCGTCAAGTAGAGACGAATTTGACCACATGGGTTTTTAAACCAACTCGACGAGTTGGCACTGTGAGTGGAAACCCTAATCTTTCGGGTTTGTGTCCTATTTAAATGGCCTTAAGCCCTTATTTACGCCTCACCAGCCACCTAACTCCCCTGTGTGAAACCCTAATCGATCAGATTGATTTGTGTGTGTGTGAGATAGAGAGAGAGAGAGAGAAAGATAGAGAGAGAGAGAGAGAGAAAGAGAGAGAAACTAATTTGAGTGGTTTTGTGAGTCCTTGGAAGGAGATTTGGAGAGCTTAGCGTGTTTGATCAAGGAGGGGTTGTAGATCTAGAGTTCTTCAGTGGTTGGCTTCAGTGCAAAGGTAAAAAGCTCTTATCTTGACCTTTCCTTTGTGAGATCTTAGTTTAGGGAGGTTTTGAGGGTTTTCTCCCATCCATCCTTGACAATGAGTTATTTGAGCATATCATGAGGTTGAAACCTTAGATCTGGACTGTAGAAGGACTTGAGAACCAAAAGATCCAAGCTTTATTGAGCTAGAGTCTACCTTTTGTGCATCTAACTCTTGTTAGAGTTTGTATTGGCATTATGGGCCTAATATGTCATGCATGAACGTAAAGCCTTCAGCTTTACGTGACATTCGAGCCTTGGGAGGCTAGATCTACAGTTTGGGGTTGTAGATCTGACTTATTACGTTTGAATGAGGAAATAGACTGAATGGACTCGCCGATTCAATAAGCTAACTCAACGAGTCAACTAGGGTTTATCCCGACGAGTCTGGACATGGGTAACTCTACGAGTTGATGAGCCAACTCGACGAGTTAAGTTGGGTTTTCACGATATTTCAGATGAATCGAGGGGACACGACGAGTCACATAGATGCACTCGGCGAGTCAGGTCAACATCGACTGTTCACTCGAGTGTTGACTTTAGGGATGGTCAAGCCAGGCATTATAGGGACCATGGAGGGGTATAATGGTCTTTTACCCATTCCAAGAGTTTTGAGAGAGAAAATAACTTAGTTTATTTAGATTCGTGATTTAAGTGTTGATTAGAGATAATTATCCAATGGGTTAAGAAAAGGCTAGTTCGAGATTTATGTACGAGGTTATTCATTTGCTTACTTACGAGGCGAGTCTTCTCACTATACTTACCTAGAGTGGTAATCTTTGTATGAACGGAGGGTTTTATGTGCTTATATTGAGTATTGTGATATCATGGATTATGTATTTGTGATTTATGATGTGTATTATTCTGAGCATACTATGTTAGGACCAGAGGGTCAACCCAAGTTGTGGGTCTAGAGAGTCCCACTGACACACATTGACCAGAGAATCTTATGTGAGCATACCCAAGAGAGGCTAATGAGATATGTGTTGTATTTTGGGGAAACCACTAAGCTTCGTGCTTACTGTGTTATGTGTTTTAGGTACTTCTCAGGATCACGAGAAGGCACCAGCTTGATTGTACACACACGAATTGAAGATATGTTTTGGAGGATCCTAGATTGTGTTTTAAACAATTTATGAACATGTGTTTTGATAACTTGATATTTTTAGGGATTTTTGGAGATTGTGTTAACGAGATTATTGTGATTTTAAATGAAAATTTTGGTTGAAAATTTACTGCATGACATGTTTGTATCAGAACCTTGGTTGAGGATTCAGATATACCTTCGGGTGTGTCTGGACTCAAACTCAGGATTTGAGAGAGCTTTTCAAAAGAAATGATTTTTCCAAAATGAGAAAGAGTTTAAGAGAAAAACGAGTTGGAGCAGTGTGTACAATCAGCCAGAGCCCGAACGGGGATTTCTTAAAATAACCTTACTTATTTGTGTTATAAGATATTTATGAGATGTTAGGGATGCTTGCTAGAGGATAGGCTAGGTATTTCATATTTAGGGCTAGATTTTCCTGATTTGTGAAGCCTTAGACTAGGAGTTGCTATTATTTTTTGTTGCCTTAAGTAAGTGTTGAGTAGGAGCATCTAGCAGAAATCACTTAGAAAGACTTCTGAGTCAATGGATAATCTAGGAGAGGTACCTAAACAAGCATATGAGGGGTCTACTGAGAGAGTAGTATGTTATTCGTGAGTAATAGAGTACGTGTGAATTGGGATCCTAGGAGGAGGACTTAGGGTGCCTATAGGTTGGTGTGGAAGGTAGTATTGGGCCCATACTATTCAAAACACCGGATCTATATGCAGCTCAAGTAAGAATCCTTAGAGTACTCAGGAGTATGTAGGGGCGGGAAATTGAGTGTAAGTATGCTCGAGAGAGTCTCTGATCATTTTTGTGTTTTGTTTCAGAGACATCATGGTGGGTACGCACCACAACCTGATGGGTTTTGAGCATTCTAACACTCCTATGGTGTACATGCAACCCTAAAACCTTGGATCTATGTTTGACTAAGATACATGCAAATAATTATTTTTCCAAGGTTCTTATCCTATATAGCATGGAATGGGGAACTTGAATCAAATAAAGCTAGTATAATTACTTACCTTGTAGTTGTAGTTGATTGCTTGGAGTTTTAGAGCCTAGCACCAATAGTGTGGATGCCTCAAATGGAAATCACTAATCACCACAAACTTTGGAACCTTGAGAGAATAGTCACAACTATCTTGAAATCTGCCCTCTTACTTTACTCACCACAACTAGTGTGATTTCAAGAACCAAAGCCTCCTTTATATAGTGTAGTGGATTAGGGTTACATCCATGTAAACCCTAATACCCATGTCTCTTCATTTCCATGATATCCATGGGTTAAAGCTACATGGAGTATCCATGGACTTTCCATGCAAGCCTAGACCATTCCAAATAAGCATTAGCCCACACTATATAAATATAAGAGCACATATTTAATTAGTAATACTTTTGATCTCTAAGTTAATCCTAGATTAATTATAGTTCAATACTAATTAAATAATATGATCTTAGATTAATATATTAGAACTTATAATATATTAATAAATCATAACTTATACTATTCTCAAAATATTATCCATAAATTGTTTGGGTGAAGTGCAACCCAAATGGACCATGCCGGGTCGGGTCAAGTACATACCAAATATAGTTATGGACTTAGACACTATATCCAACACAACCCTGAGAACGATTTTTCTGTTATTGAGTCGTAGTTGTTGCTAAGCCACAGGGAGGTGACTCGTTGTTGTTTTGAGAGTTCAACAACACGAAGCCACCAGAGTTTGATGGGACACAGGAACCGATTGTTGCCATGAGATGGATTTTTGATATTGCGGGATGCTTTTATATGTGTTCATGCGTAGAGCACTTAAGCCACAGGGAGGTGACTCGTTGCACTGAACCAACTTTGCTTGGGAGCGAATGACTGGTGGAAGTTTGTGACAGCTAGTTTTACTCCTGCAGACCATGTTGCATTAAGGTAGGAGAGGTTTATGCAGTTGTTTTGCGACGAGTATGTTCCCCGGGTGGAGAGGGAACGGTTGGCCCAAGAGTTTCTGTCTCTCAAGAAGAAGACAAAAACTATGACTGAGATTTCGAGGATGTTCCATGAGAGGGCAGGGTTTTGTCCATGAGTATGTGCCTACTGAGTAGGCACGTGTGAGTCGTTATATGATTATTTTGAGGAGGGATATATGGGATTTTGTGGCGAACTCGTCTTACTGAACATTGGCTGAGTTGTAGGTAAATGCCCGACAAAGGGATATTGAGCTAGAGTTATTGGCCTTGGAAGAAGGGGAGTCCCAGGGGAGGGACCGAAGATCGATACAGTCACAGCCGGCGACGAAGTGGGTAAAGCCCGCTGATGTGAGAGTTGAGGGCCAGAAGGGTCGTACTTGTGGAAAGTGCAACAAGAGTCACGAGGGATCTTGTCGGGTAGGGATTTGCTACAAATATGGCAAAGGGGGGAACATGGCGAAGGATTGCCCCAAGGGGTTTGCAGTTTGATTTCACTACAACCAGACCGGCCATCGGAATGCCGAGTGCCCTCATCTCATTTAGGGATCAACCCATGTTCCACTCTTGCTGCTTTGCGTGCTACTGATAATCAGTCAGTGAAGGCCGAGGCTCCGAAGGCTCTTGGGAGAGCTTTTTAGCTGGCAGCGGAGGAGGTTCGCGCAGCACCTGATGTTGTGGCTGGTACGTATTTTATTATTTTATTATTTTGAGATTTGTTGTGCTAATTCTTTATTGTATATAGATACTTTTCTTTTGAGTTCTATACTTGCTTTGGTGTTATTTGAATCGGGTGCGATTCAATCCTTCATGTCTTTAGGTTTTAGTTGTCACATCAGTATCTGACGTAAGGCACTGAGTCGACCTTTGAGGGTTTCTATAGCCGACGAGCATGTGGTTTTTGCTACCGATGTATTCCGGGGATGTGTACTTGAGATTTTTGATGTTGAGTTCTCGATAAACCTAGTACCTATCGTGATGAGTGATGTCTATGTCATAGTGGGCATGGACTGGTTGAGTGGGTTTGGAGCTATGATCGACTGTAAGCGTCAGATGGTGACCATACGAGAACTTAGTTGGGGAGTTCTTATGGTGTATGGCGAGGGTACCAGATCTAGATCAGCTTTTTGCTCTGCCTGCCAGAGCGAGACAGAATCTACAACAGGGATATATGGGCTTCTAGGCATACGTGGTGGATACGTGAGTTGCTACAAAGTGTCCGTGTTCTATCTCCGAGGTTCCGATAGTGTGTGAGTTTCTAGATGTTTTTCCCGAGGAGTTGCCTACTGTGCCTCCCGAGAGGCAGGTGAAGTTCCGGATTGATTTGGATCCGGGTGCGGCGCCTATTGCCAAGACACCATATCACGTTGCACCACCAGAGATGCAGGAGTTATCCTCACAGCTCCAAGAGCTGTTGGGGAAGGGTTGTTGGATAAGGTGTCTAACTCCAAAAGTATATTTGGTATGTACTTGACCCGATTTAGCATGGTCCATTTGGGTTGCACTTCACCAGAACAATTTGGACTTTTGAGAAGAGGATATGTATGATTTATTAATATATTATAAGTTATAGTATATTAATATGAAATCATATTATTTAATTAGTATTGATCAAGAATTAATTTGGAATTAATTTTGTGGTCAAAAGAGACTAATTAAATATACATGGATTGATTGTATAAATCATTCATTCTTATAATGTGGGCTAATGATCCATGCTTCTTTATGTTGGGCTTAACCCATGTGGTGACTCATGGATACTCCATGGAGCTTAAAACCCATGGATCATGAGGAATGTGGAAAGTCATGCACATTAGGGTTTACATGGTGTAACCCTAATGTAACTACACTATATAAAAATCCCTTTGGTTCAAGAAATGGGCACCAAGAGTCTTTGCAAGAGTGTGGCCATTTTTTGTGAGCTAGAGAGTCCTCTTTCAAATTTCCAAGTGTTAGCAGTGATTTATGATTCCACTTGAGGCATTCACACTATTGGCGCTAGGCTCTTAAAACTCCAAGCAACAAGCTACAACAAAAGGTATGTTATCTAACTTGTTTTATTACCCAAGTATCAAAGTTTTGTATGTTGGCTAAGGTAATACCTTGGAAAATGAAAGTTGCATGTATAATACAGAAAACATAGATCCAAGGTATTTAGGGTTGCATGTACACCTTAAGAGTGTTAGAATGCTCAAAACCCATCAATGGTATCAGAGCCTAGGCTTGTTTTCAATTATACTTGATGCTACATGCTTAGAAATGCTTTAAAAATCAAAAACTATGTTTTCTCGACAATGGACTCACCAAGTCCACTGGGGGACTCACCGAGTCCCTTCACAATCCTTACCAACTCAATAACTTGGTTCATACACTTGACGAGTTGGAGCCCCTGAATGCAGATTTTCAAGTTTTAAGGCTGAAATTGGACTATGATCATTACCCTAAACTGTTTTTAGACTTATAAACTTGTTTTTGATGTGGTAATGATCATGCTTATCCAATTCAAAAGATAATTGTCAAAATTTCATGGTTTGTATTAGTTTATATGATTAGTCTAATTACGCGAAATTTCTTTTGATTTGAAGTATCTTGTTCATATGATTTTAATCAAGAACTTGAGCATGCTTGTTAGTTTAATTGATGATCTTGATGATTTTAATGCACTCCATAACTTGTTCTCAAGTTATGGAATTCCAAAAGTTTTTCATTTAAATGAATCATTAAATGTCATAGGTTACATAAAATTAAGAGTATCATTTTAAAAGACCATTAAACTCATATGTTATGAAGTTGGAAAGTCTTGAAGAGTTTCAAAACTTGCCCTCAAGTTTTGGAATTTGTAAAGTCACATATTAAAAACTTTAATTCCAAACCCTAGAATTTTAAAAGTTTAAAACTCAACCCTTATACTATTATGGTATTATAAGCTTAATAATATATATATATATATATATATATATATATATATATATATATATATATATATATAAGAACAAGTCAGTCTTAACGTTAGTAGGTCTCATTCATGAAGCCGGCCTATAAGGGAGGTTTAGGGTTATTACCTATAAAATGGTGGTCTAATGGGTGTCCATTCTCACCCACCACTTCCTTGACTGGTGGAGGGTCGTTAGCCGACCGGGTAGGACAAAGACTATAATTCTCATTAAAAGTATATTGATAGATATAAAGTAACTAAATGTTTTATAAATTCCCAACCTTAGTTACTTTAGGAAAATGTGAAATTGATGCTAATCCATGAAATTACACTTTGCACCTTACCAAGTGATTAGTGGAGCATGTGTGGTTAACTGAAACACTAACATGGACTAGTAAGGGTTGCAAAGGGTAGCTTAATGTTTGTCATAGATCGATGGAGCGTGTGTGGTTAACTGGCACATCGATTAGGTGATAAATGACATTAAGAGTACCAAGTATATCTGCATGGTTATTCACACCTTGTTTGTGATCCTCGGTATCCCAATCACAAACTTGAAGGGCATAATCGAGATTTAAACATGCCATTGAAAAGTTCAATGAATCCAAAAAGAATCTAGGAATTTCAATTCATCTAAAACCTAATAATCAATTTCGTTTTTTATGGTGGAAATTGGTAACTCGTCATTTACCTACCTTCAAATATTTTGCAACTTGGAGTACGACATCCCTCTTCCAAATTGTAAAATATTGTGTTGGGTCCTAGCCTTAATATTTCATTTTGGGTGTTATATTAAGGAATCTATATCTAATCTAAACTTTTTCTTTCTTCTTTTCAAATGTCTTCCAACAATGCTTATAGCTCAAACCCTACCGGCTCCTTCTCTCTCATGAACCTTTGTGGGTGAGTCATTTTTCATGGGACTAATTTCAATGATTGGATTAGGAACATCAAGATGGTCACTCACTACGAGGACAAGGAATATGTCCTCGATAAGGAGCTTAAGGAAATCGATGAGTATGCTGCTACTCCTCAAGAGATTGATAATTTCAGGTCACATGAGAAAGATGCCACTAAGGTAGCTTGTATCATGCTTGCCACCATGTCTCCTGAACTCCAAAAGTCCTATGACGACTTCTACCCTTTTGAGATGCACCAGCACCTGATGGAAAGATACCATCAGAGTGCTCGTCAAAAGCGATATGAAATCATCTACTCCATGATTACAACAAAGATGAAGCACGGTGAACCCATCACGGGCCACTTGTAGAAAATGCAAAGGATTGTGGACCGTCTACTCAAATTGAATGTGAACATTGATGAGGGGCTAGCTACAGATATTATTCTACACTCCTTACCTCCATGTTATGATCAGTTCTGCATGACTTATCATATGAACAAGGAAGAAGTCACTTTAAGCAAGCTTTAGGGCCTTTTGAGGACTGCCCAAAGTGGTCTCAAAGGTAAATCTACTGTAACCACTCCTACTGCTACTACCCAGTCCTGGCAAGGGAAAGAAGAGAAAGACCCCTTCTAAGGGTCACAAGGAAAAGTCTCTTGATGGGTTCTCTTCTAGCAAGACTAAAGTCGGTCCTTCTACTCCTTCCTCCAACCCAAAAGAAGCAGAGTGCTTCTATTGTCATGATAAGGGGCACTGGAAGCGAAGCTACCCAAAGTACTTGCAAGATGTTAAGGATGGGAAAGTAAAACCCATGCATGTAGGTATTTACACTATATTGTCTAATAACTCATTGTATACTAATTCTTAGGTCCTTGATACAGGTTGTGGTATTCACATTTTTTCTGATTTGCAGGGACTAAAAAGAAGTGAGGATGTGGAGCACGAGAAGATAAACATAATCATGGGGAATAGGAACGCTTCACTTGTCACCAAGATTGGAGTTTATTCTTTATTGCTTTGTAGTGGGTTAAAATTAGTTTTGAATAATTGTTGTTACACGTCTGAAATGGCGAGAAATATTATTTCTTTTCATGGTTTGTACAAACAAGGTTTCACACTTTCGTTCGATAATGAAATTTGTGCAATAAATGCTTATTATAATGGTGTGTTTTATTTTAGAGCATTACCTTGCAATGGTGTATATGAAACTGTGATGGTTATAGATAACTTAGGAAATAATGTATTTCATATTGATTCTTCCACTAGTTTGGATAAAGCATCCTTGTGGCATTGTTGGCTTGGACATGTCAACAAGAAGCACATAGGCCAACTCCAAAGGACTGGAGTCTTGGAATTATTTGACTTAAAGTTTGATGATAGTCGCGAATCTTGTTTGCTTGGAAAGATAACTAAGTCACCCTTCACTAGTTCTAGTGAGAGGGGTGAAGGTTTGTTGGACCTCATACACATAGATGTGTGTAGACCCTTCAAAACCGCCATAAGGGATGCTAACCGCTTTTATGTGACGTTTACTGATGATTATAGTAGATATGGCTATGTAAACTTAATCAATCATAAGTCAGAAACCTTTGAAAGATTCAAAGAGTTCAAGCAATAAGTGGAGTATCAGCTGGGCAGGAAGATAAAAATGCTTCGATCCGATCGAGGTGGTGAGTATCTTAGTATCGAGTTCCTATACTATCTTTAAGGAATGTGGAATTATTTCACAATTGACACCTCCTACGACACCACAACTTAATGGTATGGCTGAGAGGCGTAATCAAACCTTGTTGGACATGGTTCATTCTATGATGAATCAAGCTCCGTTACCTATCTCATTTTGGGGGTATGCCTTAGATACTGCCGCCCATATCCTTAATCTAGTCCCTACCAAGAAGGTTACCAGTACACCTCACAAGATGTGGACATGGAAGTTTCCCTCGTTAGCACACATCAAGGTTTGGGGTTGCGAGGCTTTGATGAGACGTGAGACTCATGACAAGATCGAACCTCGGAGTCAGTGGTGTATTTTCATCGGCTACCCACAGAAATCCTTTGGTTATTTCTTCTACAGACCGAGTGACAATGTTGTCTTCGTTGCGAGGAGAGGAGTCTTTCGTGAGAGAGAATTCATAAGCCAAGGAAATAGTAGGAGGAAAATTGACCTTGAAGAACTTCAAGAGTCAAGTGGTGAGGGAACCTCAAACACTAGCGATCAACCTAAGGAGGAAACTCCTGCTAAGCCGATTGACGAGTCTGTACCTCTGAGGTGTTCCACAAGAGTTAGGAATACACCTGGGTTTTACGGTTTCCATATTACTACAGAAGGTGATACATTTATCAGTGATAGCACACTGGTAAATTTGGATGAACCTAATAGTTACAAGGAAGCCATGGCGGGCCCCGAGTCTGCAAAGTGGAACGAGGCGATGGAAAACGAGATTCAGTCCATGTATGAAAATCAATTTTGGAACTTGGTTAACAATGTACCAGGTCATAAGACAGTTGGGTGCAAATGGATCTTCAAGAAGAAGACCGACATGGATGGGAAAGTACATACTTATAAAGCGCGACTGGTTGCAAAGGGATTTACTCAAACTCCGAGAGTTGACTACGATGAGACCTTCTCACCAGTAGCTAAGATTAATTCTATTAGGGTTATGCTAGCCATAGTTGCATTTCATGATTATGAAATATGGAAAATGGATGTCAAAACTGCTTTCCTTAATTGAAAGTTAGTTGAAGATGTTTACATGAATCAGCAAGAGGGTTTTGTCAATGCAGAGAACCCTAATAGAGTGTGTAATCTTGAGAAATCCATTTATGGATTGAAACAAACATCTTGTAGATGGAATCTTCATTTTGATGGGAAAGTCAAAGAGTTTGGTTTTTCGAGAAGCAAGGATGAGTCTTGTGTATATGTCAGAGCTAGTGGGAGTGTAGTTAGCTTTTTGGTATTGTATGTGGATGGCATACTACCCATACGAAATGACATCCCAGCCTTGCAGGAGTAAGAGGCTAATTGGACTTAGTCAAAGTACCTATATCCTAGGGATAATGATATTGAGAGACAGGAGTAAGAGACTAATTGGACTTAGTCAAAGTACCTGCTTGGACAAGGTGTTGAAGAGGTTCAACATGCAGAATTCCAAGAAAGGTTATTTACCAATCCAGAGCAATGCCAAACTGAGTAAAACTCATAGTCTGAGTATAGAGGCTGAGATAGCTTAGATGAGTCAATTACGATATGATTCCGCAGTTGGCTCGATCATTTATGCAATGACTTGTACTCGCCCTAATGTGGCCTTTGTTTTGAACATGGTCAGCAGATATCAGGGGAACCCTGGTAAGGGTCATTGGACTGCGGTAAATAATATTCCCAAGTACCTGTGAAGGACTAAGGACTGGGTTTTTGTCCTTGGTGGGAGCGATCACTTAAGAGTGATAGGGTATAGTGACGACAGCTTTCAGACCGACATAGATAATTTCCGCTCTCAGTCAGGCTAGGTATTTACCTTGAATGGAGGAGCAGTGACTTGTAAAAGTTCCAAATAGGAGACCGTAGCTGATTCAACGTGCGAATCAGAGTAAATAGCAGCAAGTGAAGTGGCGAAGGAGGCGCTATGGATGAAGAACTTCATTGGAGACCTTGGAGTTGTACCAGCTATAAAGGAGCATATGAAGATTTTTTGTGACAACAACAGTGCGGTTGCCTTAGCCAAGGAACCAAGGGATCATGGCAGATCCAGGCACATTGACATAAAATATCACTTCATAAGACACAAGATAGAAGAAGGACTCCTCATAGCAAAGAGGGTATCGTCAGAAGAGAACCCAGCAGATCCTCTCGCAAAGGGACTAAATAGGGTTAAGCATTTGCAGCATGCGAGGCGCATCGGGTTGAAAGACTATATTATTTTTAACGATTAGATAGTAATTTATGTAACTTGTAATAGATAAAATCTAATTGACATTTGATGATTAAATAAAATTTGTTGTTTATTTATGAGTAAACTTACTATCTTGTGTCAATTATTTACTATTGTTTCAATTTAGGATGTTTTGACTTCCAGAATAATAAGATTATTTGAACTGTGCACAGTCGATCATACTTTGGAAGTAGGTATTGAATCAAGACTATCATGAATATGGCTTGTAGATTGTTTGAAATGGTTAGACACTACTATGACATTCTTGAGTGCTCATAAGTTCTGAGTATTGGATTAAACCCACGCTCACTTGTATCACTTCATGGAATTCTTCTCGAGTGATCGTGAGACGATAATATCATTTAAGTCTTCAAACCAAGAGATATGAGTTGCTGACTATGAGTTGGTTATGCATTGATAGTACGAAAACGCATCAGTAACTTGATGTTATAAAATGTATTGTTGTGTATGATTTGGCGAATAGTTAGTACAAGCATATGATTCAAAGTATATATGTTCCTTTTAGTTCTCGGAGGATTTAAAGCGATATCTTGGGCCCCTCGATGATTTTTTTTACTTATGTGTCAGGCCCGGTCAGAACTCAATTGATGTGTTCGATTAAGTTCTATGTTAAACAAATCGGAAATTGAGAAACAAACTGGTGGACAATAAGTATGACGATGTTCCATGTATTTTTCTGGTTGATATCTTGAGAACAGAGGATTATATGCTCACTTGTCTAAAGTGGAGCGTTGTAGTTTAACAAAGTTTTAAGAGCTACGATTGTTGGTTGGCTCCTAAAGTCGTATTTGCAAATATAGTTATTAGACTTATCAAAGTTGGAGATTGTCGGATAAGGTGTCTAAGTCCATAAGTATATTTGGTATGTACTTGACCTGACTTAGCATGGTCCATTTGGTTTGCACTTCACCGGAACAATTTGGACTTTTGAGAAGAGGATATGTATTATTTATTAATATATTATAAGTTATAATATATTAATATGAAATCATATTGTTTAATTAGTATTGATCAAGAATTAATTTGGAACTAATTTTGTGGTCAAAAGAGACTTATTAAATACATAGGGATCTATTTGTGTGAATCATTCATTCTTATAGGGTGTGCTAATGATCCATGATTCCATATGTTGGGCAAACCCATGTGGTGACCCATGGATACTCCATGGAGGTTAAAACTCATAGATCATGAGGAATGTGGAAATTCATGCACATTAGGGTTTACATGGTGTAACCCTAATGTAACCACACTATATATGAAGCCCTTTGGTTCAAGAAATGGGCACCTAGAGTCTTTGCAAGAGTGTGGCCGATTTTTGTGAGATAGAGAGTCCGCTTCAAAGTTTCCAAGTGTTAGCGGTGATTTGTGATTCCACTTGAGGCATTTGCACTATTGGTGCTAGGCTGTTAAAGCTACAAGCAGCAAGCTACAACAAAAGGTATGTTCTCTAACTTGTTTTATTACCCAAGTATCAAACTTTTGTATGCTAACTAGGGTAATACCTTGGAAAATGAAAGTTTGCATGTATAATAGAGAAAACGTAGATCCAAGGTATTTAGGGTTGCATGTACACCTTAGGAGTGTTAGAATGCTCAAAACCGATCAAGGGTTTCATCAGACCGAGTAGCTCGCCGTGGGGAGCACCTATCCTTTTTGTTAAGAAGAAGGAGGGCTTACATCGGATGTACATCGATTACCGGGAGTTGAACAAGCTGATGGTCAAGAACCGTTATCTGTTACCGAGGATCGACAATTTATTCGATCAATTGCAGGGAGCATCATGTTCTCCAATATCGATTTGTGATCTGGATATCATCAGATGAGAGTTTTCCAGGAGGATATCCAGAAGACGGCCTTCATAACTCGTTATGGGCATTACGAGTTTGTGGTGATTCCTTTTGGGCTCACCAATGCACCGGCAGCGTTCATGGATCTCCTGAACCGGGTGTGTAGGCCCATGTTGGATCGATCGGTGATCGTGTTCATCGACGATATTCTGGTGTACTCGAGATCCAGAGAGAAGCACGAGGAGTATCTGTGAGAGATTCTTGGAGTATTGAGGGTTGAGAGGATTTATGCGAAATTCTGCAAGTGTGATTTTTGTTTACGAGAGGTCCATTTTCTAGGGCATCTCTTTATTCAGAATGGGATATTGGTTGACCCGGCCAAGATTGAGACAATTATGAGACGGGAGGTGTGGAGATCCTCCTCCTAGATCAGGACTTTTCTGGGACTGGCCGGCTACTCTCGGAGATTTATCGGAGATTTCTCCAAAATCACTGTTCCTTTCACCAGATTGACCTGGAAGGGTGTCACTTTTTCCAGGTGACCCGAGCAGCTGGCCACATTTGAGACTCTTCGTCAAAGATTGTCTGAAGCTCTAGTGTTAGCCCTTCTTGAGGAGGTGAAGGACTTTATAGTTAATTGTGATGCATCTATATCAGGGTTGGGTGTGGTGTTGATGCGGAGGAGGCATGTGATATCTTATGCATCGAGGCAGTTTAAGCCTCATGAGAAGTGGTATCCCACCCACGATTTGGAGCTGGGGGTAGTGGTGTTCGCCCTCAAGATCTGGCACCATTAGCTGGGGGTAGTGGTGTAAGATCCTTAAACATGGCTTAACGGGGTTTACAAATATTGCGTTGCGAAGCCAAACACTTAAATAGGTCACAAAAGAAGCCTCTCCCAATCTCTTTCACTCTATCTCTCTCTATTTAAAATATCTCTTAAAAGTTCCTTTAACTTTTTATAGTCTTTCGGGCCATCTCGACCCTTAACCGGGTCAAAAACCGCTTAAAACGGGGTAAAAACGGGCAAAATATCATTAAGGACCTGAAACTCACTCTATAGAACCGAAGCCCCAGGACCGACCCCAAAGACCCATTGGACCGAACCCGAAGCCTCCTTTCGGGCCCGAACCTCGCATGCGAACCAAACCCTTCGGTCCATTTCGCTTCCGACAGGTCTCGCTCCACTTCGCTTCCTGACCCACCTTCGCCTTCGGTCGCAGTCTTCTAAGGACCGAACCTAACCACTTTTGGTCCCCCATGCGAGAAGCCTCGCAGAAAGGTCATTTCTTCCCGGTTTTCGACTACGACTTCATTTTAAGCCCGTTTTCCATCATTTTAATGCGGGATTTTCACCTAAAGATTTCTTCTAACATATGAAGCCCCAAAATACATAATTAATCACGTTTTTAGTGCCAACCTTATCCAAGAATTAGTGGGTGAAGTACAAAGGGTGGAGTGTTGACTTTTCTGTGATTTATGACAGAGGCAACCACCCATACCCACTCCATAACCAACCCATACCCCTCCCCCACCATCCCTAGCCATTTCATAGTCCTTTCCCTCTCATTTCCCAGCCATACTCATGTTCTAAGGGCTGGAAAACCCACCCTCTCTCTTCACATCACTCATTTTCCCTCATTTCCACCAAAGATCAAACACATCTTTTCTATCAAATTCTCTCTCACAATTTCGAGATTTCGAAGGAAGTTTCCAAGCTTTTCTTCTACTCTTGGAAACTATTATCATCCTCCATATTATTATTTCACTCCTTTCTACTCAAATCATAGATTTCTTACACAAACTCCTTCATATTTGTGTTAGATCTTCGAATCTTCAAGCATCATCTAAATGTTCTTGAGTTGAACACTTCTTTACTTCATCATCCATCTACTGAAATCACTCAAGGTGATTTCATACCCCTACATTTTCATGTTTTCTTCAAGTTTTAGGGGCGGAATACAATTTAAAACACCAAGAACACAACTAAACTCAAACAACAGCTTTCATCAGAAAAGTTGAGTCTTATTCATAGACTGTTTTGACTATCTTAAACTTAATATCTTTCAAAACTGTTTAACATGAAAATATTTCAGGTTCATACCTTTAAAATGACTACTTGCACATCTCCATACAAGTTTTCTACGATTTATGGTGATTTTTACAAAACTGCCTATCATTTCAGAAACGAATTTGGACCAGTCTGTGAAGATGAACATTTTAACACAAGTTAAATGCTTCCAAAAATCATAATAAAAATTATGAATAAACTAGACACATTTTATGAACTCTCAGAATTTAAGGATTCAGTTTTGGACTTCGTATGAGTTTTCTATGGTTTTTCTAAAACTGTGCAGAAAGGTTAAAAACTAGTTAACAACTTATAACTTTCATAACACTTTGTATTATGTTGAGAAAAGTGTATAAAAATAAGTTATAAATATTGAATGTATTTTCTTGTTAGTATATCATCATAAACTGAAATTAGTCATTCATGATAGGGATTCTTCATTCATTCGAACACATATAATAAGCTATAATAAGCATAGTTTATGGACTCATAGCACTAATGTATTTTCATAAAAGGGGTTCTTTTACATTACAAATGTTTTGGATAAAATATAATAGGTATAGTTTATGTATCATTTACATTTCAAACTCATTTACCAAAGGTTTTCAGTTCAGTTCACGTAAATTCCTTAATGACTTTTGTGAGACATTTCGCTTCATGTTACTATTCAAGTAATACATTTAAGTCCTGTATTGTAACCAGAATCTTTTATAGGGAGAGCATGATATTTGTATATAGATCTATATTGGGTCTAGCAAACCCACACCTTAGTTGCATGCAACAGCTAGACCGATAGGTCTGGGGTGACAAATGTAATAACATTTCCGACACCTAAAGAACGACGTTTCAGGCCAACTAGGTCATAGCATGGTTATAATAACTCACATTAAGTATTGAAAAACATAGGATTTACGGAATTTTCATAGAGATCAAACGAGTTTATGTTGATTTAAATTTGCATTATTTGCTATAAGTAAGGAAAATACTTGTACATTTCGGTCTTGACATTTAAGACTACATGAATATTATAAGGTAAATATTGGATTTTCTTTGGAAACATATTTCTATTAAACTACATTCATTTAGAATTGTTAGGCTTCAGCTATAATTGCTAAGTGTATATGCCAGATTTATATAAAAATCTAGTCATAATCGACTTAGAATTGGTGGGCCCGCCTTACTTCATGTGCCTTGTTTTGTTGTGAACCTAGGGCAGACCCATTATTCTCGATGGTTTATTGAATTTAATTTTTATATAACTTATGTACATTGGGTGATTATAGAAGGAATCTACGGGTCTTTCTAGGGTACATTACCACAAAACATAGTAACATTCATTTTATACTTAATAAAGAAAATATTGGATTTTCTAGAATCATACTCTTTCGCTTTTATAAGGAAAACAGTTTCTTCCTCAATCAAAACTCTTATGAACTCACCAACTTAATTGTTGACACTTTTCAAAACTACTTATATTCTCAGGAAATCGGTGAAACAGGAAAACAACAGCATTTTGAGTATGAGACGTTAAATCGTCAAACAGTTCATTTTGTCATCATAATGTAATTGATTTTGAAACATGTAAACTTACTATGATGTAACTTTTTCAATTATATTTATGATGGTTGTATTTACTTTGAGCACTATTATATTCATTGTTGTGATACTATACATGAAGTCCTCCACCCCCGGACGTTTCCGCCATCCTTGGTTTGGGGATGTGACAAACTACCTGAGGAGTTGAGCCAGATTCATAACACCTTCCACGTGTCTCAATTGAGGAAGTGTGTAGCCGATGAGACGATAGTGGTACCAATAGAGGACATTCAGGTAGATGCGAGCCTAAAATACACTGAGAGGCCGATAGCGATATTGGATTGGAAAGTGAAAGTTTTGAGGGATAAAGAGGTGCCCCTGGTTCAGGTCCAGTGGCAACATCGGAAGGGATCCAAGTAGACTTGGGAGCTGGAGTCCGAGATGCGCGAGCAGTATCCAGAGTTATTTCTGGAGCATGACTTCAAGAGCGAAGTCTGATTCTAGTGGGGGAGAGTTGTAACATCCTGAATCCCATGTATAATATTTATATATTTAATTATGACCACGTGGGTTTTTAAACTAAGTCGGCGAGTCGGAGAGACCAACTCGGTGATTTGGCGCTGTTAGTGGAAACCCTAATCTTTTAAGTTTGTGTCCTATTTAAAGGGCCTTAAGCCCTCATTTCTGCCTCACCAGCCACCCAACTACTCTATGTGAAACCATAATCGATCAGGTTGATTTGAGAGAGAGAGAGAGAGACTAATTTGAGTGGTTTTGTGCATCCTTGGAAGGAGATATGGAGAGCTTATCATGTTTCATCAAGGAGGGGATTTAGATCCAGAGTTCTTTAGTGGTTAGCTTCAATGCAAAGGTAAAAAGCTCCTATCTTGACCTTTCCTTTCTAAGGTCTTAGTTTAGGGAGGTTTTGAGGGTTTTCTCCCATCCATCCTTGACGATGAGTTATTTGAGCATATCATGAGGTTAAAACCTCAGATCTGGACTTCAGAACGACTTGAGAGCCTAAAGATCAAGCTTTATTGAGCTAGAGTCTAGCTTTTGTGCATCCAACCCTTGCTGGACTTTGTATCTGCATTATAAGTCTAATATGCCATTCAAGAATGTAAAGCTTGCAGCTTTACATGACATTCGAACCTTAAGAGGCTAGCTCTAGAGTTTTGGGTTGTAGATCTGACTTAAAACGTCTGAATGACGAAATAGACTGAATGGTCTCGCCGAGTTAATGAGCTGACTCGATGAGTCGGCTAGGGTTTTTCCCGATGAGTCTGGACATGGGTAACTCAGCGAGTTGACGAGACAACTCGATGAGTTAAGTTAGATTTTCATGACATTTCAAATGAATCGAGGGGACTCGACGAGTCACATAGATGCACTCGGCGAGTCGGGTCAACATGGACTATTGACTTCTGTTGACTTTAGGATTGGTTAAGGCGGAGATTATGGGGACCATGGAGGGGTAAAATGGTCTTTTACCCATTCCAAGTGTTGAGAGAAAAAAATAACTTAGTTTATTTAGAGTCGTGATTTAAGTGTTGATTAGAGATAATTATCCTATGTGTTAGGCGGAGGCTAGTTCTAGATTCATGTACGAGTTTATTCATTTGCTTGCTTACGAAGTGAGTCTTCTCACTATACTTACCTAGAGTCATAATATTTGTGTGACCGGAGGGTCTTATGTGCTTATATTGAGTATTGTGATATCATGCATTATGTCTTTGTGATTTATGATGTGTATTATTCTAAGCTTACCGAGTTAGAACCAGAGGGTCCCACTGAGACACATTGATTGGAGGGTCTTATTTGAGCATAGCCATGAGAGGCTAATGAGATATGTGTGGTATTTTGGGGAACTCACTAAGCTTCGTGCTTACCGTGTTATGCGTTATGTGTTTCAGGTACTTCTCAGGATCAGGGGAAAGTCACCGACTTGATTGTACACACACGAGTGGGAGATATGTTTGGAGGATCCTGGATTGTGTTTTAAACAATTTATGAACATGTGTTTGGATAACTTGATATTTTTGGGGGGGTTTTGGTGACTGTGTAAATGAGATTAATGTGATTTTAAATGAAAATTTTGTTTCAAAATTTATGGTGTTACAATCAGTAACTTGATATTATGAAACATAGTCTCATGTGACATTTGGTAAGTAAAAGATACAAGAATATTAGTCAAAGTTTATTCGTGCCTTTTTCCTTTTTGGGAAAAGCGGTATTCTAGGGCCCCTCGATGATTTGGTGTTGATTTATAGTGTTGGGCCCAACCATGACTACATTGATGTGTTCAATTAGAAATCTTATGACGTCATCACAAATCAGTAAGTCGGGAATTTTTTTTGGACAGTTAGATTGAATCTAATCCATATCTCATATCCATACTATATCTTGAAGAACTGAGGAATATTTGATCACTTATCTAAGGAAAAATATGTGATTGGATCTGAGTTCGACACTTGCTTTGGAAAATACCCTTTGCTGTTTGATTTTGAAGTTATACCTATAACTTAGTTTTAGACTTATCCATGTGGGAGAATGTTGATTAGGTGTCTAAGCCAATAACTAAATTAGTACAATCTTGAATTATTAGCAAAGTCCTTTTGGGTTTCCCTCAAACCTAGTAATTGACTAGAATGTTTTTTTTTTTTTTGAGGGGGAGACTGCTTTATTAATTTATTATAAGATTATTAAATCAATTAGAAATAAAAATAATTGATTTATTAATATATTATGAAAATAATATATTAATTAGAAATATTATTGTTTAATTAAAAATTAGTCAGAAATTAATTGAAATTAATTAGATTAACTAAAAGTGGAAGGACTAAAGGTGATAATGTCAAAAATTTGAAGATCGACCCATTCCAGGACTTCCCATAGAGGGGACAGTTTCTAGAGGGTTTCTGAAGGTTTTCTAGATGTATTATTGGGCTCTAAGGAAGCTTGGAATGTCTTAGGGAGGAAACAATAGGGTAAGGGTTATCTAAAAGGAACATGCTTTACATACAACCTTCCTAACATCTATATAAACCCTTAAGGGTTTACAATTTCGAAATTCATATCATTCTAATACCTTAGATTCAAAATTCTTCCTTATTCACCTCTCTCCTCTTTAGCTTCCAATTGTTATTGTTTGGGTGTGAGCCATTAAAGGCACGAGACTTCTTGTGTTTGCTTTCTAAAGACCAATCAAGAAGAAATATTTGTTCATTTTCTATAATAAACAAAAGTTATGTTTTCCTAATAACCCCTTCATAATTTCATAAATATCATTGTACTTTTAGGATTCTTGATATTTTGTTGTTTGTTTTAAATCATAGTGAGAACATAGATGCTTTAGGTTCCATATGAACTTAGGGTTTAAGTTTATCCATCAAAATAAGATTTTTGTTACCTATAAAACCCTTCACGACTGACCTACAACCGATCTCTCCTCCCTTGAGCACAGGAGGTAGGAAAGAAAAAAACCCCCGATGCAACAAGTAACATCCTTTGTCGTCGGCTGACCATCGGGCCTCAGGCTGCAATCCCCGATTTGATCAACACAACAAATTCATTCCTGAGTCTAGCGACTCAGACTGGCACTACTTCGAGTAAGGTCCTCGAGACCTCTACATCAACTAACTCACATAGATCTCCCTAAACTGCCACGAACACTAAGGACCAATCAATTACCAGTCTATGCACAATCATAGTTGGCATCTTCGGGAATAACTATAATTAATGCTAGTGCTAAACCATATTATCTACCCTCCACTAGCTCCTTAAAAACCTCTTTTACCCTTCCTGATTTTCATACGGATCCTATACTGTCAGTAGTATGGGCCCCTACTACCTTCCACACCTATCTGTATGTATCCCAAAAAGTGTCTCAAAGTCCATAAGTCACTACACCATACCACTATCAATCTCAGATACCCGTACCACCATAGGCACACGCTTCCGCTCATACTAGACTCTCTCCCTCTAGGTTTTTTCTCACGTATGAGCATGCACTATAATGCTTTTCTAGGAACTCCACCACTGCCATGTACATCAGCGCACCCAAAAAGCTTAGAAAAACAACCACAAAACACCTAGATTCCCAACTCACACTTCCTCGTTCACAAGTGCTCATACCGGCACACTCTAACACTCCCCTGAGATCACTAGGAATACTCGCCCCCACCCTGGTATCGGCCACGAAAGAAACTTCTACCATTTTCATCTACCTATCTTATAAATACAATTACATGCAACAAAAATTACATAATCTTTTGACTAAAAGACCCAACCCCACAACAGTTAGACTCAAACAAGAGCTGTGCAATAGGGCCGAATCAATTATTCTAAAATTATTTAACATTTGCGACTCAAACTTAACGTATTCACTTTATACCTAACTAACATTGATATAAGTTTCACATATCACAAAGCAAGCATCATTCAAGTAGAAAAATCAATAAGCAATGAGACATCATAAGGATCTGGAAATTCTAACACACAAGTCCGGAGGATCCTTAGCCTTCACATTATCCTACATCTGTAACAACTCATATATGACATACAATGTCATCTCTCCTAAGCAGACACTCTAGCATGCAACTCTAAGTAGATACTTAGCCTAAATTATAGCATGTACATCAAACTATAACAAGTATAACAACAAGTCAAACATATCATATAAAGCAAGTACATATATGTTGGGAAATCAATTTTCCGAGCTCCGACGGACTGTACACATCTCATCTTCCCTTTTCTTCTCTTGGAATGAATCTTTTCCTAAAATGTTTAGTAAAACTCCTAGTTCCATAGTTTGAGTTTGGAATCCCATGGATGTTAATCTAAATCCCTCAAACCAAGGCTTTGATACTAACTTGTAATACTCAAAAATCCCAGGATAAATTTTTCATTTTTAAAATAACAAAGACATCCACTTTAATGAAATTACATTCAAGGGAAATCATTTTTTTAGCAACCATTATTCCAAAATCAGAGTTAAAGAAGACAATGCAAAAAATCAAATCATAAATTTGTTGATGTGTGTGTATAGTCCCTCATTCACAATCTGATAAGTACCCACAAAATATTTAATCCATGACAGTAAGAACACAAAGATTAGCAAGCTCCCCTAAATACCACATACAACATAACATAATAATCTACTAAGGTTATCAGCAAACTCTGGAGACTATAAATATTCCCAATGGGCTAACAACATGCTCTGTCGATTAGCAATACACCTCATAGGTTATCAGTAACCCTATGGACTTTCAGTAGTCCCATGGATTTACATCAGTCTAGGAGTTAGCGGTGATTTGTGATTCCACTTGAGGCATTCACACTATTGGTGCTAGGTTCTTAAAGCTCCAAACAATAGGCGACAACAAAAGGTATGTTATCTAACTTGTTTTATTACCCAAGTATCAAAGTTTTGTATGCTAGCTAGGGTAATACCTTGGAAAATGAAAGTTTGCATGTATAATAGAGAAAACATAGATCCATGGTATTTAGGGTTGGATGTACACTTTAAGAATGATAGAATGCTCAAAACCCATCAGTGGTATCAGACCATAGGCTTGTTTTCAATTATACTTTATGCTACATGCTTAGAAGTGCTTTAAAAATCAAAAAATATGTTGTCTGGACAATGGACTCACCGAGTCCACTAGGGGACTCACCGAGTCCCTTCACAATCCTGACCAACTCACCGAGGTCGTTCACACACTCGACGAGTTAGAGCCCCTGAGTGCAGATTTTCAAGTATTAAGGCTGAAATTGGACTAGGATCATTACCCTAAACTGTTTTTAAACTTATAAACCTGTTTTTGATGTGGTAATGATCATGCTTATCCAATTCAAAAGATAATTGTCAAAATTTCATGTTTTGTATTAGTTTATATGATTAGTCTAATTACATGAAATTTATTTTGATTTGAATTATCTTGTTCATATGATTTTAATCAAGAACTTGAGCATGCTTGTTAGTTTAATTGATGATCTTGATGATTTTAATGCACTCCATAACTTATTCTCAAGTTATGGAATTCCAAAAGTTTTTCATTTAAATGAATCATTAAAATTCATAGGTTACAGAAAATGAAGAGTCTCATTTTAAAAGACCATTAAATTCATATCTGATGAAGTTGGAAAGTTTTGAAGAGTTTCAAAACTTGCACTCAAGTTTTGGAATTTGTAAAGTCACATATTAAAACTTTAATTTCAAACCCTAGAATTTTAAAAGTTTAAAATTCAACCCTTATACTATTATGATATTATAAGTTTACTACTATATATATATATATATATATATATATATATATATATATATATATGTGTGTGTGTATAGGTAGAGGTTCATTTGAGACCACCTATATTTTGTGAGACATGGGGATCAAATCTTAGCCTTTGATCAAAACTAAACTTGTGGCTCATAACAAAACAGATTAACACTAATTAATCTAGATGATTAGTTAATTAGGGGTAGATTAGTCACTAGATTAAATTCAGATCTGATATAATGTTAGTGTCTTCACGCCATCAAGAAATTATCTCAAATGTTTCGATTCTTTTACCAAGATATTTGTTGGATCAATATTCCTTGTTCTTCAAGTCAACTAGGTCGATCTTCTATCTCCAATTTTATATTATTTCAACTGATAATTGATTTGAGTTTGACATTGATCGAACAATTCTAAATAGCTTTTAAAGTCGTAATTTTTGTGTTTTTCGAGTTCATGTTCTTCATTCTTCTACATCTGCAATTGATAATCTGAGTGACTTTGGTGAAACATGTTCTATATTCTTCTACATCTACAATTTTTTTGTTTTTCGAGTTTATCTGCCTTGAGTCATCTAGCAAGACGTTGATCGTAACAGAGAAGTTGTCCCCCTTTGTCATTTGATGATTTCTCAATCGCAACCAAGTTTAGCGAATCCTTCATAGAAATTTGTCCCCTTCATTTAATGTAATCGTACCTAAAAGTATGATAATCAACAACTTCAAGCTTCAATTTAATTTCAGATCTATGATTTTTAGCCATTCATTAATATTGGTAATCAGTCATCAAATGATATTGATTTCCATTAGATTGATGCTTTGAGTTTTACTCTCAAATCAGGTGTTTTATCAATTTTACTGCATCTTAAATCTATTATCATTTCAAGTATTTAATTTCAGCTATCGATTATTAATTTCAAGCTTTTGGTTTTTTCTGTGCATTCGAGCACATGTTAAATGAAGATAAGCAAGCAAAAACAACGTATCTTCGAGTTATTTTGTGCTCATTCTATAAAATCAATGAGGTATGTACATAACTATTATTGTTCTTGAGCCAATTCTCTTACATTATACATTCACTCTACCTGTTTGATGAAAGTACTGAATGAATAAAGAGTCTGATGTAGAGTCTGATATATCACTCCTTCCTTCCTACCCTTAAACTTTACTGTTTAATGATATTGACCCCAAAATTCCAAGAAGATTTTTCTTAACTTAGTGATAACTGGTGTACTTCTTCTTTTTGCCAGTGATTGAAGGACATACAAGTGTCATCGATGCAAATGTCCAGTGCATATGTTGGAAGAAGCATACTATCCATATCTTGCTACCATTATTTAATGATGAGAACTTCAAGAAGCATATTGACATGTTGGTTTCAATGGTGTTTGGTCTATATAGAGTTAAAGTAACGAAGAAGTTGATGGATGATGAGGACTTGGTTCATCTTTAGAATCGAATATGTTATGAGAATGTTGGTTTAATTTACTCCATGCACTCTCTTTATTTCTTTCTTGATGAAATTGTTCTCTACATTTGTGCAACTTTAAACATTGTTATTATAGCATATATATATATATATATATATATATATATATATATCTTAATACCCATCAAACCCCTGTCACAGTGTAAAGTGGTACATATAATTATGAAATTAGCTAAAACTTTCATGTTTTCTACCATTACAAATATTTAGGTATGTCTTGAATGGAACTATAGAGAATGTAGCTCGATAATAATTTCCTGGAGAGTCTCATTCTATGTAGTGAGGTGTTGTAAATTTGCTTATATTTTTTTTTCTTGTTTGGTTTCAAGTGATGTATTTGAGGTAATTGAATAAAACGATAACACTATATTCTAAGTTTTTACTTTTACATTGGTATTTACAAATAAAATGTGCATTTTTTAATTTTCTTATAAATATATTATTATATTCTAGTTCGATATTTGATGTTTATATAATCATTTAGTGTTACCTTCTATGTAGAATGTTCTACATATACAAACAACCTATAGCATTATTCTATAAGAATATTAAGTTGTAATTTGAATATAGACAACCTAATTAAATTATTCTATTAGAATGTTATGTATATTCAGAATATTAAATATAACATTAGAACCTTATGTAATATAAGTTCATATTATATTTTATAACACAATTTAGAATATTACACTTTAATATCGGAATATTCCATACAAATTCATAATATTGCATATCAAGTAACAACATATTATTAAATATTGTAACCTTGTGATATATTTTTTATAATACAAACTTGAAATTTGGTTTTTAATCTATGAGGTTTTTAGAATACGTTTCAACTTCCAAAGAAAAGTTTGATATTTATCCTAAAAGTATTCATTTCATTTTATAAACTTATATGTTTCTCACTAGTTTAAAAAGTTTATTAGTCTAGGTTCCTACATATTATTTGGTTCCCTACACACTTGAAGGGAATGATGGTCTGAATTAGAATATTTCATCTTATAATATAATATTACATCATATTACAATCTTTCTGATTATTACACATTAACATTATACACTTTTCTTTTCTATAAATCAATTTTTTTATGTAGACTATTCTATATATTCCTTTAACACTATAAATTGTAAATTCAGAATATTTCATAATATTAAATATAATATTAGAATCTTACATAAAGTAAGTTAATTGTACAAGTACAACATAGTTTTAGAATACTATACTTAAATTTCATAATATTACAAATAACTTCATAATATTATATATATTAATAAGACATTATAAAACTATTGATTATTTTGAATAACTAGATTAATATCATATCATTGAGTATTAAAAAAGCCAAAATTTAATTAGGCATTGTTGTATTAGAATATCTTGCATATAACTTAGAATGTCACAAAATGTTATTATATTAAAATATTCTACATATAGATTATAAAAACCTATAACTTTATTTTATTAGATTATAGACATCATACATCATAAACTATAACATTCTAATGATTTTGACCATCATAAACTCTACTTATAAAATTTACCTTGAATAGTGACTTAAATTCTAAAAGAGACATAAACATAAATTCACGATAACAAACAACATATAAAATTATTCTATTAGAATATTATATATATACTTATTATAACATAAAATATACAATATTATTCTGATGAAATTTTTTACATAGAGACTTTAATTTTAAACTCGTCTAATATGTGAAAGATATTACTACCATTACACAACATAAACTACAAAATTACATGTATTATCATTTAAAACATAACTATTGTTCAACCACAATACCATTTTATGAAATATTCACTAATCTTTGAACATTCAAACCATAAGACTATTATTTACCAAACATTCAACCATACATGTTAATCAAAATATAGAAAATATAGCAAATATTCAAAGAGAAAAAGACTCCAAATTCATTAACCATTAAATTCTTGCCAATATTTTATCAATTCGATCAACAATCTTCTTTTCACTGCATTGCTTCATACACCAGGTTAAGATGCTTTAGTCGGTTAGATTTTGCAAACTCCTTGGCTCCATCAATTAGTTTATATGTAGGTTACCACCCAATTTGGCTGTATCATGAAAAGTAAAATCAATGTAAACAAATATTTATCAGAACAAAATACCCAAAATATACAAACTACAGTTAAGTAATAACAAAAATCAAATGTTTTGTAACATTCTAAGAATTTCATTCACCCCCACACATTTCCAAACCTCCATCAATTCTATTTTTGGATACCTTCTTATGCTTTCTTTTCCATCAATCTCTTCCCTCTTCATCTTATACCAATTTTCTTTATCAATATTTCCAAATAATGTAGGTTCTTCAATATTTTTTTCCTTTTATTTTATCTGCATTAAAACATATATCATAACTTTATTAAAACAAAAAAAAAAACCAAAACAAATGCATTATTTCCATAACTTAATGTAAATTCAAATATAAAAATATGTATATTATAAGAATAATCAACATCGTGAAAAGAAGAATATAACACTTAATAATATGTCAACTTAGAGTATTTATGTCAAATATCCATATACATTAATGTGTTTAATGTTATACATTGTCCTTTATTTCACGTTCTAAAAAAGATCTATCACTTGAACTATCATTGTTTTCTTAATTTTAGTATCAAATTAAAAACATATTTTGCTCTTGATTGAGTCGTTCTTGTCACTTGATATGCATTAAAACATACACCATGCTTCTACTAGAACAAAATACTAGAATATTCACAATAAATACCATAAACCAGAACAATACATGAATTTGTTTGTTAAATACTTGACAAAAACTAGAATATTGCTATTATAAAGCGTAAATTACATTCGAATAATAATCAACATCATAGACTCTCCAAATAAAATATAAAGAACCTTTCTTTGAGTTATACATAAAGTTATGATAAAATACACTCTAGTATATTATAGTAATAACATTATTAACCATATACTTCATTTTACTAATAATTAATATTATACATTCTCCTAATAAAGTATAAAAAACCATTCTTTGAATAATACATCAAGTTATGATAAAAGAAAATATAGAATGTTAAATTGTTCTACAAATAGAGTTTAACTTTACACAATTAAGTCATTGGTGTATGAATTAGTTCTGATTTATCAAAGTAAACAGTACCATCTGATTGATCGATAAACTAACATTTGAAACCAAATTTATGAAGTAACACCTAACTTAACAAATCAGAATACCTAGAATATTAAGTTACCAAACACTATTTTACTAACATTTTTACTCGATCCTCGAAATAATCAAACAAAGTAATATCTATATCAAATTAAGATGTACATTATGACTTATCAAACTATCATGTAATAACAGTTCATACTTTAAAATATATATGATTTTATACTGTGTGGAAGTTCAAGGTTTATATAGAAATCCAAGACTTTAACTGGTGCAAATATGTAGAATATGCTATCACACATTCAATTCATTGAATATTTTCAAAATTAATCATCAGTTTGCAACCAGTTTAGCAAAGGACTATTATACTAACATATGCAAAATATTGAACATTCCACAAAAAAAAATATGCAGAATATATAATATATTATATTAACATATGTAGAATACTATACATTCCACATTAAAATTTATAGAATAATAAAAATATCACACATTCATATTTTAAAATATCTAGCATATTGTACTTCATGGAACCGCAAGTTTAATGTAGGATTACAAGGTGTTTAACCGGTACAAATATGTAGAATATGATACTAAAATATGTAGAATATTATGCATTCTCATCACAAATTCATAGAATCAGTAGAATATTAGACATTCAAATTTCAAAATTTTAAGAAAGTTAAATACAAAAAGATATATCACGGTTTATTCACATTTCCTTTGACTTCATTGACACAAAAAAGAAAATTCTAGTTATTTGGAGTAGATGTGAAGTGAAGTGAAAAAGAGATATTATATGAGAATTAGAACCTCGATTTGATTATGTGAAACTAGTCATTCTTGAGATCTTGATCCAATTTCTTTGATTCTGTAATGCTAGGTGATTGAAAGCATGATTAGGGAACATAATCAGAATCACAAAGTAGAAAATGTGAATCAGAGTGAATAAGAGGATTTTTAGGGTTCTTCAATCTCAAATCTTTCATGTAATCAGAATAAGGGTAATCACAATGTTTAAGCATGATAGGAATTTGAGGGTTGAAAGAAAAACTTAATCTCGATTTACCAGTTCTTCAATCGAGACTGTAGATCAGGAAAAAAAAAGGATTTTTAGTGTTCATCGAGGCGGAGGGTTCTGTTCGTGAGAAAAATGAAGAAAGGTTTGAATCATGATGCAGATAAATTATACTATTATAGATTACCTGAAATGACTTAAGCTAAATCCGATTCTGCATCCATTTGTTCGAATAATAAATTTGGATTTTTTTTGATTCAGGAACTATTTGTGCTCGAGCAATTGTAGAATCAAAATCAGAATGAAAGGTAGATAAAATCACAGCATTCAAATTCGAATCTGAAGGAAACATAAGATGTTGATGATCGAGATTGAATCAAATGGGTGTTAGTGTTCGTATCGAGGTTAGGGTTTTATGAATCTGATTGAAGAAGATTTAGAAGAACACCACGTCTTTTTTATGACCTGAATGAAATAGAATGTAAAATTCCATTTCTGCCTCTCTGTGCCTTATTCTAATCCCAGAGTTTCATTTAATTACAAAAATGCCACCGACTACTTGTGGTTCCTTGTGGTTTAATCTGATTTAATTTAAGCCTTTGATTATTCAAGATGAGTGGTCAAGATTTGGTCTCCTTGTCTCACAAAATACTATTGTCTCATATGAACCTAACCGTATATATATATATATATATATATATATATATATATATATATATATATATATATAAAAGAACAAGTCAGTCTTACCGTTAGTAGGTCTCATTCACAAAGCCGGTCTATAAGGGGGTATAAGGTTACTGCTATAAAATGGTGGTTTAATGGTAAATTTGGATGAACCTAACAGTTACAAGGAAGCCATGGCGGGCACTGAGTCTGCAAAGTGGAAAGAGGCGATAGACAGCGAGATTCAGTCTATGTATGAAAATCAATTTTGGAACCTTGTTGACAATGTACCGGGTCGTAAGACAGTCGGGTGCAAATGGATCTTCAAGAAGAAGACCGACATGGATGGGAAACTACATACTCATAAAGCGCGTCTGGTTGTAAATGGCTTTACTCAAACTGCAAGAGTTGACTATGATGAGACCTTCTCACCAGTAGCTAAGATTAAGTCTATTAGCGTTATGCTAGCCACAGCTGCATTTCATGATTATGAAATATGGAAAATGGATGTTAAAACCGCTTTCCTTAATGGAAAGTTGGTTGAAGATGTTTACATGAATCAGCCAGAGGGTTTTGTCAATGCAGAGTACCCTAATAGAGTGTGTAATCTTGAGAAATCCATTTATGGATTGAAACAAGCATCTCGTAGATGGAATCTTTGTTTTGATGTGAAAGTCAAAGAGTTTGGTTTTTTGAGAAGCGAGAATGAGTCCTTTGTATATGTCAGAGCTAGTGGGAATGTAGTTAGCTTTTTGGTACTGTATGTGGATAACATACTACTCATAGGAAATGACATCCCATGTAACAACCCGATATTTCAACTCTTTGTAATGACCTAAAAAGTCAAGTATTGTAACCATCTTGGAGTTAATAAAATTAACTTTAATAATAAAATGCCCAAAAAGTATCTATTTAAATTCCTATTATGTTTAATATCATTAAACCGGGATCGTACGTAAAAACAATGCCCAAATCCGGCTTCGTATATTGAAGATTAGGTTTTTCCAAGTTCGGCATGGCAGCAGACAGCTAAAAACTCGAATCGGAGATCGAGCGACTTTTGGCCGGAATAACCTAAACGAGAATCGAAGGTCTCGACAATGGTACTTCAGCGGTAAAAAGTCTGGCAAAAACCAACGTCAGATAAAGAAGTTATGAATTTTTAAAGAAATTCCTTAATCACGTCATTTTAATAAATAAATAATAAAAATAATTTCATAATTTTGCCAACGGGGTCTAAACGAAAGTTGTAGAGCATAGTCTCACCTACGCGTGGATATAAAGACCATCGAATATGGAGTCCGTATGAAGAAGATATGATTTTTTGAAGTTTATTAAATAAATTATATATAAATTTAATTCAAAATGCTAGTAATATCCGAAGGAGGAGTCAGCGTCCTCATCCGGGTTACGCGCTGCGTAGCCTCGTACGCCCCGCGTACGCGAGGGTCTTGGTCTCGGTCCGTCCACGTCGCCCCTATGCGATCCGTCCCATCCGAGCTCCGGGGCAGTCGAGGACTCGCTCATGCATGACGCATGGGTACGCACTGCGTACGCCCGTACGCCCCGCGTACCGAGGCCTCTCAGCCCCTATAAAAGGGATGCGAGGGTCTCCGGAAAAATTGCTCATTTCTTCTCATTTCTCTTGCGTTTTGCCTCGTTTTCCGTGCCCGTTCAAACCCGAAGCCCTGGTCATTTTTGCTCAAGTCCCGAAGGTCGATTTTACTCCCGAGATTCCCGAGAATCCCGAGAAAAATCCGTTTCCTGAGACGAAACTCTGCCCGGTTTTCCATCTCGCTATCTTCAAACTTCCAAGTGAGTTCATACCCCCTTCAAACACACTTTAAATATATTTTAAATGCTTTTATACTCTTTTAGGGGGGAATACAAGTAAAAATACTGTTATTATCATGTATTTCATAAAATTTCACTTACTCGTTTTTATCAAATGAATCACTTGTGATTTAGTACTACTATGTGAAAACTCTTGTCATACTTTGCATGCACTAGATTTAAACAAAGTATTTAGTAATTCCAAAGTATCCTTCGTTGCTAAACCATTTTATACATTCTAAAAACTTATGATTTATGCTTTGTCAAACATTGTGAAAAGGATAAACTTTGCATACAAAACTATTACTTTAATACAGACTTAGTTGAGAATCCGTGAGACATGTACATCTTCAAATATTGCCTTTTTGTTAGGAGGTATCGCTACAAGTCCTGTCTATAACCAGAGTCTCCCGTTCGAAGAACGTGTCAAATGTGTATAGATCTATACGGGAAGTCATGATCCCGCGCCCTGACTGTTAGCTACAGTCCGTCCTTTGGGGTGACAGTTTGTCATAACGCTACGACACCTGAAGAACGTCGCTACAGGCATATTATGTTTAGTATGGTTATAAAACTCACCGGATATACAATTATTATGGTATTATGCTTTTATGAATGAGTAGCTATTAAAACTATTCTTCATCTAACAAGTGTGATCTTCATATAGCTTTATTATATAAAACTATGCCACAACTTTTAAGCACGTCGGTTGCTTGCGATTTTCGATCATAGAGGCTTCCAGTTATGTTAGGAAAATAAGGGTTTTTCCTGTATACAAACCAAACCACTATTAGGAAAATAAGGGATTTTCTTGGTTCAACTAGCTACATTTTTCAACACAAATACTCCCATGCATTTCATACTTTTATAAGAAAATAAGGGATTTTCTTGGAAAAATATACACTCATTCTGGAATGGCTTTCAATGTTTCTAAAATCACTTATGAACTCACCAACTTAATTGTTGACACTTTTTCTTTGAAATAACTTGTATTCTCAGGGAACCGTTAAGCAGGTTTGGAAATCAACTTTTGGGGATTAACGCGCTGGCGTTAATTATTTCTTTTGAAAGATGTTTATGCATTTATCTTTTGAACATGTAATGAATACCATGATGTAAACATTTTTGAAACCTTTATATATGTATGGTGGTGTGTACTTTCCTTTCTATGAACTGTTATGATACTGAATATGACGTCCTCCGCCCCCGAACGTTTCCGCCGTTCTGGTTTGGGGGTGTGACAGATTGGTATCAGAGCTTTGTTTATAGGGAATTAAGTATATCAAAACCATTTCTTTTTGGTATACAACTATAAACTCAACTGGGCAAAAACACTCTGACAAGAGTCATACTTTTGAAATTAAATTTAATTAGTTTTTAAAGTAGGCATGCACTCATTTCATACTAATAACAGTTTCATATCGGGTAATTTTAGAAGTATTATAAATAAGTTGTGCAGTGCATGTACGCCTTGGGACATGTAATCGGAACTGGGAAGAATATAGTCTGATCAACTATATTTGTCCGAGGGTCGACTAACATGTGCCGAGGAGTGTCTGCAGTGGACAACAATTTTAAAAAAACTTACCAAAAGCACATCATTACATAATACTAAGAGAGTTTTTGCGTTGTCATCAACCATTAAACTTAAGGGTAAATTTCATGTACTCTAGCTTATAGTAAATTCTTAACCCTATTCTCGTACAGACTCAATGGCTGGATTCCACCACCCCAATGACCCCTACTACCCCAACCAAGGTAATGGAGGATGGATCGAAGAAGATCCCGAAGAAGATGAAGAGCCAATAGAATTGGATGAGGGAGATGACTCTGGTACAGATTCAGATCCAGAGGTTATCAATCCACCGGCCCCACAACCTCCTGTCCATGTGAGGAACTTCCAAGGACCCACTCCTGTGTGGGGAAGTCACCTCCACCATTGGAGCCGACAACAAAGCATACGCCCTCCCTACGGCATGTGCCAAGACTTTTATGACGTCAGAGGAGGGGGATCAGCAGACCGAGCACTTCCGGTCATGGTTGGCAAACTAGCCAACCAATGCTATCAACCCAGAGTTCAAGCCAACCGGATCCGCGAGATCAACGTAGAAGTACAGGTTCACACTTCTGACATCCGTAGGCTGGATGGGATTCAGGACCATGCCCAACTCCAAACTGAGGCATTTCAGGCACAAATGATTGCAGCCCTAGCCGAGTTAAGGGAGCAACAAGCCGCTTTTGATAGGCGTCTAATGGAATCGAAGCAATCAGATGCGGAGTCAATCTCCAAGCGCAACCTACGTCACAAATAGTGCTTGCCAGGATTTCAAATTTTGTTATAAATTAGGACTTCGGATAAGAATGTAATTTTCTTTAAAAACTTTCTGTAATCGGAGGCCTTTAGAAAGGTCAAAAAGTTTTGTCTAAACTCGGATGTAACACAACTATATGTTTAATATATATAGGCAATATCTCTTTCTTGTTTTAATTATATGTAGTCCGTTCAATTCATAAGTACATCTATGCAAACGTTATTTATGAATCAAGCTCAAAACCCTGTGTTGGCTAAACCAAATTCTTAAACTATTAAAGGAAGTTAACTCAATATCATTCAACTCGCAACCACCAAAACTGATAATCTCTCATTTTTCTTTTGGCAGCGCAATGCCTCCTCATAGATCAACTCGTACAAACGCAACCCCACCACCACCTCCACCACTAACATATGATTCGTCCATGGTCCAGGCTGCTATCACAGCAGCAGTAACAGCAGCTCACTCGCAAATAAACTCCAATGCAAATGGAGGTACAGGAAGCAGCACGAATCGTCCTAATCGTGGCACCGGCCAGGGTCATGTAATGTACTTACAAGGAGTTCTCCAACTCAAAGCCAAAGACTTTTAATGGCAGTGGAGGAGTCATTTCACTAATGCAATGGTTCGAAAATACTGAAACAGTCTTCGAGATCTGCTCGTGCCAAGAAACAAGCAAGGTTAAGTTCGCTGCTTGCACCTTCATAGATCGAGCCCTCACTTGGTGGAAAAGCCATGTGAATTCAGTGAAGCTCATTGTCTCTAACGCCATGAGTTGGGAAGATCTGAAGGTTCTACTACTGGAAGAATACTGACCAAGAGGCGAAGTGCAAAAGCTTGAGCAGGAACTCTGGAATCTGAAAATGACCGGGTCTGATCTAGTCGCCTACACAGCTAGGTTCAACGACCTCGCTGCTTTGTGCCCTACGATGGTCAACCAAGAATCAAAGAAGGTCGAAAGGTACATTTGGGGGTTGTCACCCCAGATTCAAGGGCATGTCCTAGCTTCCAACCCTATTACCTACAACAGCGCTAAACGCCTGGCTCAGCGACTTATCGACCATGGAGTAAAACAAGGTACCATTGCAGCAGCCGCAAATCCACCTAAGGAGACTCAGGGCCAGAGTAAGCCTTGGAACAAGAGGAGGGGACAAACCTTCCAGGAGAACCCCAAGAAACAACAAGTAGTAGCGACCCACGCAATTACTGTACCTACCAACTCTGCCCCCACAAGCTCATACAATGGGAAACTTCCGAAATGTAATCAGTGCAACTTCCACCACCACGGTCTTTGTCGTGACCTTCAATGCACCAGGTGCAATAAGAAGGGTCATACAGCCCGCTATTGCAAAAATCCAACCCAACAATCCGCCCCCACTACTAATACCGGAGTAAGTCGCGCTTGCTTTGAGTGCGGAGACACGGGGCACTACCGCGGGGACTGCCCGAAGGCAAACAACAGGAATACCGGCGGAAGGGGCCGAGTTTTCGCAATGGGACAAGATGAAGCCGTTGCGGACCCTACTGTTGTTACGGGTACGTTTCTTCTCGATAACTCGTATGCATGCATTTTGTTTGATAGTGGAGCGGAAAGGAGTTTTGTGAGTCACGACTTTAAAGGCATGCTAAAACCGATACCACAATCATTAAGTGAACCATTCATAGTAGAAATGGCCAACGGGAAAACCAAAGGCACTAAGGAGATATATTTAAACTATACCCTGACTCTAAACGATAATCCCTTTCCAATCAACCTCATGCCAATCTCGATTAAGAGTTTCGATGTCATCATTGGCATGGATTGGCTTAGTTCACATCGTGCGGACATTTTATGTTACGATAAGGCCGTTCGCCTTAATCTGCCAACCGGCGAAACTTTCCTTGTCTTGGGCGACAAACCTAGTACCACTCTTAGGATCATCTCAAGTATCCAAGCTCAGAAGTACCTACGCAAGGAGTGTCACGTGTTTTTGACACATGTTGTAGATGTGAAGCGCGAAGTCCAAGACGTCAAGGATGTGCCCGACGTATGCGATTTTCCTGACGTTTTTCCCGAGGACCTTCCAGGAATACCACCCGCAAGACAAGTCGTGTTCAGAATCGATCTGGTTCCCGGAGCTACCCCAGTAGCCAAAGTACCCTATCGATTAGCCCCGACAGAGATGCAGGAGCTATCCAGCCAACTGAATGAACTACTTGGAAAAGGATTCATCAGGCCGAGCTTCTCGCCATGGGGAGCACCCGTGTTGTTCGTGAGAAAGAAGGATGGGTCGTTCAGAATGTGCATCGACTACCGAGAACTCAACAAACTTACCATCAAGAACCGATACCCCTACCCCGAATCGAAAACTTATTCGATCAACTCGAAGGAGCCAACTACTTCTCCAAGATCGATCTGAGATCGGGATATCACCAGCTGCAAGTCCTGGAGAGTGATGTTCCCAAGATGGCCTTCCGAACGAGATACGGACATTACGAGTTCGTAGTGATGCCGTTCGGACTAACCAATGCCCCGGCCGTATTCATGGTTCTAATGAATCGGGTATGTCGTCCATTCTTGGATAAATTTGTGATAGTATTCATAGACGACATACACATTTATTCAAAGAATAAAGAAGAACATAGTCAACATCTGAGACAAGTCTTAGAGACGTTACGGACTGAGAGACTCTATGCAAAATTCTCAAAATGTGATTTTTGGATTAGAAAGGTGGACTTCCTCGGTCACGTGGTCAGCAAGGAAGGAATCCACGTGGACCCCTTAAAAATCAAGGCTATCGAAAACTGGTCTGCACCAACTACACCAACTGAAATTCGCCAGTTTCTAGGTCTTGCTGGTTATTATCGAAGATTCATCCAGAATTTCTCTAGCATCGCAAAGCCTCTTACCGCTTTAACCCAGAAAGGTGTAACCTACAACTGGGGAGAAAAGCAAGATGCTGCATTTCAGACTTTGAAACAGGCCCTTTGCAGTGCACCCATCCTTTCTCTTCCAGAGGGGACCGAAGATTTTGTGGTGTATTGCGACGCTTCGAAGCAAGGACTGGGTTGTGTACTAATGCAGAGGGGAAAGGTTATTGCATATGCCTCACGACAACTGAAAACGCATGAGGTCAATTACACCACTCATGACTTAGAACTTGGAGCGGTGATCTTCGCTCTTAAAATCTGGAGGCACTACCTATACGGTACCAAGTGCACTATCTTTACAGACCACAAGAGCCTCCAACACATCTTCGACCAGAAGGAGTTAAACATGAGACAACGACGTTGGGTCGAATTGCTTAACGACTACGAATGTGAGATTCGCTATCATCCGGGAAAGGCAAACGTCGTGGCCGATGCCCTTAGTCGAAAGGAGTACTCTGGCCGAAGAGTGAAGTCATTAGCCATGTCGATCCATTCGCACCTGTCAGTGCAAGTCAAGGAAGCTCAAATAGAGGCCTTGAAACCCGAAAACGTGACAGGTGAGGCCCTTAGGGGAATGGACAAGAACTTAGAAATCAAGAGTGACGGAGCACGCTACCTCATGAACTGGATTTGGACACCCAAGTTTGGTGGATTCAGAGAGGTAGTTATGAGCAAGGCACACAGGACCCCATACTCCGTACACCCAGGGTCAGACAAGATGTATCTAGATCTCAAGCAACTCTACTGGTGGCCAAACATGAAAGCGGAGATTGCTACCTACATGAGCAAGTGTTTGACTTGCGCCAAAATAAAAATAGAACACCAGAAACCCTCAGGTCTACTCCAACAACCTGAAATACCTGAGTGGAAATGGGAGCAGATTTCTATGGACTTTATAACAAAACTGCCCAAAACTCAGGGTGGCCAAGATACTATTTGGGTGATCGTCGACAGATTAACCAAGTCCGCTCATTTCTTACCGATCAAGGAAACTGATAGGATGGAAAAAACTATCAAGAACCTACATCCGGGAGATCGTACGACTTCATGGAGTGTCGATGTCCATCATCTCAGATAGAGACAGCAGATTCACTTCCAGATTCTGGTAATCACTACAAAAATCCATGGGAACAAGGTTGGATATGAGTACAGCATACCACCCACAAACTGACGGACAGAGTGAGAGGACGATCCAAACCTTGGAAGACATGTTGCGAGCATGTGTAATCGACTTTGGTAAGGCATGGGATGTTCACTTGCCTTTGGTCGAGTTCTCTTATAACAATAGTTATCACACTAGTATCAAGACTGCTCCATTTGAAGTCCTCTACGGCCGTAAGTGCAGATCACCTCTGTGCTGGACGGAGGTGGGCGACACGCAGTTGGCAAAAGGTCTAGTCCCTAATAGCACCCTCACTGGTCCGGAGATCATCAGAGAAACGACTGAAAAGATCATGCAAATACGAGAGCGACTGAAGTCCTCAAGGGATAGGCAAAAGAGCTATGCCGACAAAAGACGTAAACCCTTGGAATTCCAGATTGGCGACCGTGTACTACTGAAGGTCTCACCCTGGAAGGGCATGATACGCTTTGGAAAGCGTGGAAAGCTAAATCCTAGGTACATTGGACCCTTTGAAATCATTTCAAGAGTTGGTCCAGTGGCCTACAAACTCCGACTTCCAATCGAGCTTAACAAAGTACATCCAATATTCCACGTGTCGAACTTGAAAAAGTGTTTGTCCGACGAAACACTTGTAATTCCACTCGATGAAATCGAACTAAATGAAAATCTTAACTTTGTGGAAGAACCCGTCGAGATCATGGATAGGGAAGTTAAACGAACTAAACAGAGTCGCATTCCAATAGTAAAGGTTCGATGGAATGCTAAGAGAGGACCCGAGTTCACATGGGAACGGGAAGACCAAATGCAACAGAAGTATCCGCATCTCTTCCTCAGCCCCTAAGGCTTCTCTTTTGTATTAAAATTTCGGGACGAAATTCCCTCTAACGGGGGGATGATGTAACAACCCGATATTTCAACTCTTTGTAATGACCTAAAAAGTCAAGTATTGTAACCATCTTCGAGTTAATAAAATTAACTTTAATAACAAAATGCCCAAAAAGTATCTATTTAAATTCCTATTATGTTTAATATCATTAAACCGGGATCGTACGTAAAAACAATGCCCAAATCCGACTTCGTATATTGAAGATTAGGTTTTTCCAAGTTCGGCATAGCAGCAGACAGCTAAAAACTCGAATCGGAGATCGAGCGACTTTTGGCCGGAATGACCTAAACGAGAATCGAAGGTCTCGACAATGGTACTTCAGCGGTAAAAAGTCTGGCAAAAACCGACGTCAGATAAAGAAGTTATGAATTTTAAAGGAATTCCTTAATCACGTCATTTTAATAAATAAATAATAAAAATAATTTCATAATTTGCCAACGGGGTCTAAACGAAAGTTGTAGAGTATAGTCTCACCTACACGTGGATATAAAGACCATCGAAAACGGAGTTCGTATGAAGAAGATATGATTTTTTGAAGTTTATTAAATAAATTATATATAAATTTAATTCAAAATGCTAGTAATATCCGAAGGAGGAGTCAGCGTCCTCATCCGGGTTACGCGCTGCGTAGCCTCGTACGCCCCGCGTACGCGAGGGTCTTGGTCTCGGTCCGTCCACGTCGCCCCTATGCGATCCATCCCATCCGAGCTCCGGGGCAGTCGAGGACTCGCTCATGCATGACACACGTGTACGCGCTGCGTATGCCCGTACGCCCCGCGTACCGAGGCCTCTCAGCCCCTATAAAAGGGATGCGAGGGTCTCCGGAAAAATTGCTCATTTCTTCTCATTTCTCTTGCGTTTTGCCTCGTTTTCCGTGCCCGTTCAAACCTGAAGCCCTGGTCATTTTTGCTCAAGTCCCGAAGGTCGATTTTACTCCCGAGATTCCTGAGAATCCCGAGAAAAATCCGTTTCCCGAGACGAAACTCTGCCCGGTTTTCCATCTCGCTATCTTCAAACTTTCAAGTGAGTTCATACCCCCTTCAAACACACTTTAAATATATTTTAAATGCTTTTATACTCTTTTAGGGGGGGAATACAAGTAAACATACTGTTATTATCGTGTATTTCATAAAATTTCACTTACTCGTTTTTATCAAATGAATCACTTGTGATTTAGTACTACTATGTGAAAACTCTTGTCATACTTTGCATGCACTAGATTTAAACAAAGTATTTAGTAATTCCAAAGTGTCCTTTGTTGCTAAACCGTTTTATACATTCTAAAAACTTATGATTTATGCTTTGTCAAACATTGTGAAAAGGATAAACTTTGCATACAAAACTATTACTTTAATACAGACTTAGTTGAGAATCCGTGAGACATGTACATCTTCAAATACTGCCTTTTTGTTAGGAGGTATCGCTACAAGTCCTGTCTATAACCAGAGTCTCCCGTTCGGAGAACGTGTCAAATGTGTATAGATCTATCCGGGAAGTCATGATCCCGCACCCTGACTACTAGCTACAGTTCGTCCTTTGGGGTGACAGTTTGTCATAACGCTACGACGCCTGAAGAATGTCGCTACAGGCATATTATGTTTAGTATGGTTATAAAACTCACCGGATATACAATTATTATGGCATTATGCTTTTATGAATGAGTAGCTATTAAAACTATTCTTCATCTAACAAGTGCGATCTTCGTATAGCTTTATTATATAAAACTATGCCACAACTTTTAAGCACGTCGGTTGCTTGCGATTTTCGGTCTTAGAGGCTGCCAGTTATGTTAGGAAAATAAGGGTTTTTCCTGTATACAACCCAAACCACTATTAGGAAAATAAGGGATTTTCTTGGTTCAGCTAGCTACATTTTTCAACACAAATACTCCCATGCATTTCATACTTTTATAAGAAAATAAGGGATTTTCTTGGAAAAATATACACTCATTCTGGAATGGCTTTCAATGTTTCTAAAATCACTTATGAACTCACCAACTTAATTGTTGACACTTTTTCTTTGAAATAACTTGTATTCTCAGGGAACCGTTAAGCAGGTTTGGAAATCAACTTTTGGGGATTAACGCGCTGGCGTTAATTATTTCTTTTGAAAGATGTTTATGCATTTATCTTTTGAACATGTAATGAATACCATGATGTAAACATTTTTGAAACCTTTATATATGTATGGTGGTGTGTACTTTCCTTTCTATGAACTGTTATGATACTGAATATGACGTCCTCCGCCCCCGAACGTTTCCGCCGTTCTGGTTTGGGGGTGTGACATCCCAACCTTGCAGGAGGTGAAATCCTGGCTTGGGAAGTGTTTCACTATGAAGGACCTTGGAAGAAGCTGCCTATATCCTAGAGATAATGATATTGAGAGACAGGAGTAAGAGACTAATTGGACTTAGTCAAAGTACCTACTTGGACAAGGTGTTGAAGAGGTTCAACATGCAGAATTCCAAGAAAGGTGATTTACCGATCCAAAGCAATGCCAAACTGAGTAAAACTCGGAGTCCGAGTATAGAGGCTAAGATAGCTGAGATGAGTCAATTACCATTTGCTTCCGCAGTTGGCTCGATCATGTATGCAATGACTTGTACTCGCCCTAATGTGGCCTTTGCTTTGAGCATGGTCAACAGATATCAGGGGAACCCTGGTAAGGCTCACTGGACTGCGGTAAAGAATATTCTCAAGTACCTATGAAGGACTAAGGATTGGTTATTGTCCTCTGTGGGAGCGATGACTTGAGAGTGACAGGGTATAGTGACGCCAACTTTCAGACCGATATAGATAATGTCTGCTCTCAGTCAGGCTAGGTATTTACCCTGAATGGTGGAGCAGTGACTTGTAAAAGTTCCAAATAGGAGACCGTAGCTGATTCAACATGCAAATCAGAGTACATAGCAGCAAGTGAAGTGGTGAGGGAGGTGATATGTATAAAGAACTTCATTGGAGACTTTAGAGTTGTACCAGCTATAAAGGAGCCTATGGAGATTTTTTGTGACAGTGACAGTGCGGTTGCCTTAGCCAAGGAACCAAAGGGTCATGGCAGATCCAAGAACATTGATAGAAAATATCACTTCATAAGACACAAGATAGAAGAAGGACTCCTCATAACAAAGAGGGTATCGTCAGAAGAGAACCCAGCAGATCCCCTCACAAAGGGACTAAATAAGGTTAAACTTTTGCAGCATGCAAGGCGCATCGGGCTGAAAGACGATATTTGTTTTAACGATTAGATAGTTATTTATGAAACTTTTAATAGATAAAATCTAATTGACATTTGATGATTAAATAAAAGTTGTTGTTTATTTATGAGTAAAGTTACTATCTTGTGTCAATTATTTACTATTGTTTCAATTTTGGATATTTTGACTTCCAAAATAATAAGATTATTCAAACTGTCCACAGTCGATCATACTTTGGAAGTAGGTATTGAATCAAGACTATCATGAATTTGGCTTGTAGATTGTCTAAAATGGTTAGACACTGCTATGACATTCTTAAGTGCTCATAAGTTCTGAGTATTGGATTAAACCCACGCTCACTTGTATCACTTCATGGAATTCATCCCGAGTGATCGTGAGACGATAATATCATTTAAGTCTTCAAACCTAGAGATATGACTTGTTGACTATGAGTTGGTTATGCACTGATAGTACGAAAAGGCATCAGTAACTTGATGTTATAAAATGTACTATTGTGTATGATTTGGAGAATAGTTAGTACAAGCATATGAGTCGAAGTTTATCTGTTCCTTTTAGTCCTCGATGGATTAAAAGCGATATCTTGGGCCCCTCGATGATTTTGTTTTGACTTATGTGTCAGGCCCGGTCAGAAGTCAATTGATGTGTTCGATTAAGTTCTATGTCAAACAAGTCAGAAATCGGGAAACAAACTGTTGGACAATAAGTATGACGATGTTCCATGTATTTGTCTGGCTGATATCTTGAGAATAGAGGATTATATGATCACTTTTCGAAAGTGGCGCGTTCTATTTCAACAAAGTTTTAAGAGCTACAATTGTTGGTCGGTTCCTGAAGTCGTATTTGTAACTATAGTTATTAGACTTATCCAAGTGGGAGACTGTTGGATAAGGTGTCTAAGTCCATAACTATATTTGGTACGTACTTGACCTGATTTAGCATGGTCCATTTGGGTTGCACTTCACCGGAACAATTTGGACTTTTGAGAAGAGGATATGTATTATTTATTAATATATTATAAGTTATAATATATTAATATGAAATCATATTATTTAATTAGTATCGATCAACAATTAATTTGGAACTAATTTTGTGTACAAAAGAGACTAATTAAATATATAGGGATTGATTGTGTAGATCATTCATTCTAATAGTGTGGGCTAATGATCCATGATTCCTTATGCTGGGCTAACCCATATGGTAACACATGGATACTCCATGGAGGTTAAAACCCATAGATCATGAGGAATGTGGAAAGTCATGCACATTAGGGTTTACATGGTGTATAACCCTAATGTAACCACAATATATAAGAAGCCCTTTCGTTCAAAAATGGGCACCTAGAGACTTTGCAAGAGTGTGGCCGATTTTTGTGAGCTAGAGAGTCCTCTTCCGAGTTTCCAAGTGTTAGCGGTGATTTGTGATTCCACTTGAGGCATTCACACTATTGGTGCTAGGCTCTTAAAGCTCCAAGCAACAAGCTACAACAAAAGGTATGTTATCTAACTTGTTTTATTACCCAAGTATCAAAGTTTTGTATGCTAGCTAGGGTAATACCTTGGAAAATGAAAGTTTTCATGTATAATAGAGAAAACATAGATCCAAGGTATTTAGGGTTGCATGTACACCTTAGGAGTGTTAGAATGCTCAAAACCCATCAAGGGTTTCATCAGACCGAGTAGCTCACCTTGGGGAGCACCTATCCTTTTTGTTAAGAAGAAGGAGAGCTCACACCAGATGTGCATCGATTACTGGGAGTTGAACAAGCTGATGGTCAAGAACCCTTATCCGTTACCGAGGATCAACGATTTATTCGATCAGTTGCAGGGAGAATATTGGTTCTCCAATATTGATTTGAGATCTGGATATCATCAGATGAGATTTGTCCAGGAGGATATCTAGAAGACGGCCTCCAGAACTCGTTATGGGCATTACAAGTTTGTGTTGAGTCCTTTTGGGCTCACCAATGCATCGACATCGTTCATGGATCTCCTGAACCGGGTGTGCAGGCCCATGTTGAATCGATCGGTGATCGTGTTCATCGACGATATTCTGGTGTACTCGAGGTCCAGAGAGCAGCACAAGGACCATCTGCGAGAGATTCTTGGAGTATTGAGGGTTGAGAGGCTTTATGCCAAATTCTCCAAGTGTGATTTTTGGTTACGAGAGGTCCAATTCTTGGGGCATCTCGTTAATCAGAATGGGATATTCGTCAACGCTGCCAAGATTGAGACAGTTATGAGATGGGAGGTGCCGAGATCCTCGTCCGAGATCAGGAGTTTTTTGGGTCTGGCCGGCTACTCTCGGAGATTTATCGGAGATTTCTCCAAGATCACTATTCCTCTCACCAGATTGACTTGGAAGGGTCACTTTTTCCAGGGGGCCCGAGCAGCAGGCCTCATTTGAGACTCTTCGTCAGAGATTGTCAGAAGGTCCAGTGTTAGCTCTTCCTGAGGGAGTGGAGGACTTTATAGTTTACTATGATGCATCTATATCAGGGCTGGGTGCGGTGTTGATGCGGAGGGGCATCTGATATCTTATGCATCGAGGCAGTTTAAGCCTCATGAGAAGTGATATCCCACCCACGATTTAGAGCTGGCAGTAGTGGTGTTCGCCCTCAAGATCTGGCACCATTATCTGTATGGAGTCCGGTGCACCATATACACGGACCATAAGAGTCTACAGTACCTGATGGATCAGCCCAGCCTGAATATGAGACAGAGGAGGTGGTTGGATGTAGTGAAAAACTACGACTGCAAGATCTTATATCACCCAGGAAAGACTAACGAGGTAGCCGATGCCTTGATCCATAGAGCAGAGAGTGCTCCAATCCGAGACGTGTGTTTGAGAATAAAGGTAATGACTCCAGTCCTATATACCATCCGAAAGGCTTAGGTGGATGCTGTGAGGCTAGAGAACCTCAAGAGGGATCGAGTGATCGGGCAAGTTTCCGAGTTTGAGATGGATAGTCGCGGGCTTATGACTTTCCATAGGCAGATTTGGGTGGCCTATAGAGGTTGCGCTCGGCATATACTGATGGAGAAGGCACATAGATCGAGAATCTTGATCCATCCAGGAGCCACTAAGATGTATTTAGATCTAAAGACAAATTATTGGTGGCCATATATGAAGAGGGATGTGGCATGGGTAGTTGAGAGTTGCTTGACCTGTCGCTGGGTTAAGGCGGAGCACCAACGTCCACATGACCCGTTACAGCCTCTAGAGATTCCCCAGTGGAAATTGGAGCAGATTTCCATGGATTTTATCGCCAAATTACCGAGGACCGCACGAGGTGTCGACACGATATGGGTGATTGTGGACCAGTTAACGAAGAGTGCTCACTTTCTTACTATCAGTGAGAGATCTTCTGTAGAGAGATTGGCCGAGATTTACGTGAGAGAGGTGGTGACGCAGCATGGGGTGCTGACATCGATAGTGTCAGATCAAGATATGTGTTTTACTTCTAGATTCTGGAAGAGGTTTCATGAGGAGTTGTGTACCCGATTGCACTTCAGTACCGCATACCACCCACAGACTGACGGGCAGAGTGAGGAGATTATTCAGACGCTTAAGGAAATGTTGCGAGCATGTGTTTTGGACTTTGGAGGAAGTTAGGACATCTATTTGCCCTTGGCTGAGTTTTCCTACAACAATAGCCACCATTCTATTGGATTAGTGTCTAAGCCCGTAACTATATTTGGTATGTACTTGACCCGGTTGTGCATGGTCCTTTTGGGTTGCCTTCACCAAAGCTACTTGACAAGGTAATTTGAGGAGAGAGAGAGAGAGAGAGAGAGAGAGAGAGAGGATAATATGATTTATTAATGTATTATAAGAATAATATATTAAAGGAGAAATCGTATTTATTTAGTTAGTATTAGTCATAAATTAATTAGGAATTAATTTGGTGACTAAAAGAGATCAATTAAATAAAGGGGCATAAGCTGTCAAATGTATGATAGTCGAGTTTTAGGCTGGGAAACCTAATGGACTAAGGGGGAAAGAAATTATGGTGAAGGATCATCATATTTTCTTCCAAGGCCCTATTCTAGAAGGTTCCTTGGGCTGCTTGGTGACTAAGCTATCCATTAGGGTTTAGACTGAAACCCTAGCAGCCTACAATATAAATAAGACCCCTAGCCTTCAATTTTCGGCCACTTTCTTCCAAGAGAAACCCTAGGGCCGAAAATTAGCATCCTCCCTCCTCTCTCAAAGTTGCCTTCTTGCTTGTGGTGTTTGTAAGCCATTAGAGGAGTTACAATTGTGATTCTAAGCTCCAAGAAAGAAGATTCAAGCTTTCATTGAAGAGGTAAACATCTAGATCTGATTCTATATGTTAAATTATGAAATATCTATGCTAGTTTAGGGTTTGTAAGTCTTGGATTCATTGCATGTACAATAGAAACCTAGATCCAAGCATTAGGGTTTGTATGAGCACATAGGATTGTTCTTATGCATAAAACCCATCACATTCCAGTATTGGTATGCCTCCCTTCGAGCTCTTATATGGGAGGAGATGTCGGACTCCCATATGTTAGGGAGAGGTAGGGCATCGAGTGATGGGTGGCACTGAGATAGTGCTAAAGACGACTGAGCAGATTCAGCAGGTCAGACAGAGGTTATTGACAACCCATAGTCGGCAGAAATGTTATGCAGACCGGCGACGATCCAGGATTGAGTTCCAGGTTGGAGATTTTTTCCTCCTGAAGGTATCCCCTTAGAAAGGAGTGATCCGATCCAGGAAGCAGGGAAAGTTGGGTCTTAGATATATCGGTCCTTTCAGAGTGACTGCCAGAGTAGGTAAGGTAGCTTACCGGTGGGAACTACCTGAAGAGTTGAGCCAGATTCATAACACCTTCCATGTGTCTCAGTTGAGGAAGTGTGTAGCCGATGAGATGATATTGATACCAATAGAGGAAATTCAGGTAGATGCGAGCCTGAATTACATTAAGAGGCCGAGAGCGATATTGGATTGGAAAGTTAAAGTTTTGAGGAATAAAGAGGTGCCCCTGGTTCAAGTCCAGTGGCAACACCGGAAGGGATCCGAGTAGACTTGGGAGCCGGAGTCCGAGATGCGCGAGCAGTATCCAGAGTTATTTCCGGAGCATGACTTCGAGGTCGAAGTCTGATTCTAGTAGGGGAGAATTGTAACATCTCGAATCCCATGTATAATATTTATATATTTAATTATGAGTTAAGTGGGCAAATCGACGAGTGGGTGCCCCAACTCGTTGAGTAGAGACGAATTTGACCACATGGGTTTTTAAACAAACTCGGCTAGTCGAAGAGACCAACTCGGTGATTTGGCGTTGTGAGTGGAAACCCTAATCTTTCAGGTTTTTGTCCTATTTAAAGGGCCTTAAGCCCTCATTTCCGCCTCACCAGCCACCCAACTCCCCTATGTGAAACCCTAATCGATCAGATTGATTTGTAAGAGAGAGAGAGAGAGAGAGAGACTAATTTGAGTGGTTTTGTGCATCCTTGGAAGGAGACTTGGAGAGCTTATCGTGTTTCATCAAGGAGGGGTTGTAGATCCAGAGTTCTTCAGTGGTTAGCTTCAGTGCAAAGGTAAAAAGCTCCTATCTTGACCTTTCCTTTGTGAGATCTTGGTTTAGGGAGGTTTTGAGGGCTTTCTCCCATCCATCCTTGACAATTAGTTATTTGAGCATATCATGAGGTTGAAACCTTAGATCTGGACTTCAGAATGACCTGAGACCCAAAAGATCAAGCTTTATTGAGCTATAGTCTAGCTTTTGTGCATCCAACCGTTGATGGAGTTTGTATTAGCATTATGGGTCTAATATGTCATGCATGAACGTAAAGCTTGCAGCTTTACATGAGATTCAAGCCTTAGGAGGCTAGCTCTAGAGTTTGGGGTTGTAGATCTGACTTAAAACGTCTGAATGACGAAATAGACTGAATGGACTCGTCGTGTCAATAAGCTGACTTGAAGAGTCGGCTAGGGTTTTTCCCGATGAGTCTGGACATAGGTAACTCGGCGAGTTCAAGAGACAACTCGACGAGTTAAGTTAGATTTTTGCGACATTTCAGATGAATCGAGGGACTCGATGAGTCACATAGATGCACTCGACAAGTCGGGTCAACATGGACTGTTGACTCGAGTGTTGACTTCTGTTGACTTTAGGGTTGTTCAAGGCGGGGATTATAGGGACCATGGAAGGGTAAAATGATCTTTTACCCATTCCAAGTGTTGAGAGAAAAAATAACTTAGTTTTTTTAGAGTCGTGATTTAAGTGTTGATTAGAGACAATTATCCTATGTGTTAGGCGGAGGCTAGTTTGAGATTCATGAACGAGGTTATTCATTTGCTTGCTTACAAGGTGAGTCTTCTCACTATACTTACCTAGAGTCGTATTCTTTGTGTGACCGGAGGGTCTTATGTGCTTATATTGAGTATTGTGATATCATGCATTATGTCTTTGTGATTTATGATGTATATTATTCTGAGCTTACCGAGTTAGGACCAGATGGTCCACCTGAGTTCTGGGACCAGAGGGTCCCACTGAGACACATTGATTGGAGGGTCTTATTTAACCATAGCCATGAGAGGCTCATGAGATATGTGTGGTATTTTTGGGAACTCACTAAGCTTCGTGCTTACCGTGTTATGCGTTATGTGTTTCAGGTACTTCTCAGGATCACAGGAAGGCACCGACTTGATTGTACACACACGAGTTGGAGATTTGTTTTGGAGGATCCTGGATTATGTTTTAAACAATTTATGAACATGTGTTTTGATAACTTGGTATTTTTTTGGGGGGGGGGGGGTATTGGTGATTGTGTTAATGAGATTAATGTGATTTTAAATGAAAATTTTGATTAAAAATTTACGGTGTTACAATCAGTAACTTGATATTATAAAACATAGTATCATGTGAGATTTGGTAAGTAAAAGATACAAGAATATTAGTCAAAGTTTATTCGTTCCTTTTTCCTTGTTGGGAAAATCGGTATTCTTGGGCCCCTCGATGATTTGGTGTTGACTTATAGTGTTGGGCCCAACCATGACTAAATTGATGTGCTCAATTAGAAGTATTATGACGTCATCACAAATCAGTAACTTGGGAATTTTTTTTTTGGACAATTAGATTGAATCTAATCCATATCTTGTATCCATACTATATCTTGAAGAACTGAGGAATATTTGATTACTTATCTAAGGAAAAATTTCTGATTGGATATGAGTTTGACAGTTGCTTTGGAAAAACCCTTTTTTGTTTGATTTATAAGTTATACCTATAACTTAGTTTTAGACTTATCCATGTGGGATACTGTTGGATTAGGTGTCTAAGCCAATAACTAAATTAGTATCATCTTGAATTATTAGCAAAGTCCTTTTGGGTTTCCCTCAAACCTAGTAATTGACTAGAATGTTTTTTTTTTTGTTTTTGAGGGGGAAACTGATTTATTAATTTATTATAAGATTATTAAATAAATTAGAAATCAAAATAAATGATTTATTAATATATTATGAAAATAAAATATTAATTAGAAATATTATTGTTTAATTAAAAATTAGTCAGAAATTAAGTGGAATTAATTGGATTAACTAAAAGTGGAAGGACTAAAGGTGATAATGTCAAAAAGTTGAAGACGGACCTATTCTAGGACCTCTCATAGAGGGGACAATTTCTAGAGGGTTTCTGAAGGGTTTCTAGATGTATTATTAGGCTCTAAGGAAGCTTGGAATGTCTTAGGGAGGAAACAATAGGGTAAGGGTTATCTAAAAGGAACCTGCTTTACATACAACCTTCCTAACACCTATATAAACCCTAAGGGTTTACAATTTCGAAATTCATCTCATTCTAAGACCTTAGATTCAAAATTCTTCCTTATTCACCTCTTTCCTCTTTAGCTTCCAATTGTTATGGTTTGGGTGTGAGCTATTAAAGGCACGAGATTTCTTGTGCTTGCTTGCTAAAGACCAATCAAGAAGAAATATTTGTTTATTGTCTATAATAAACAAAAGTTATGTATCCCTAATAACCCCTTCATAATTTCAAAAATATCATTGTACTTTTAGGGTTCTTGATATTAGTTGTTTAGTGTAAATCATAGTGAGAACATAGATGCTTTAGGTTGCATATGAACTTAGGGTTTAAGTTTATCCATCAAAATAAGATTTTTGTTACCTATAAAACCCATCACAACTGACCCACAACCGATCTCTCCTCCGTTGAGCACAAGAGGCAGGAAAGAAAAAAACCGTCGATGCAACAAGTAACATCCTTTGTCGTCGGCTGACCACCCAGCCTCAGGCTGCAATCCCCGATTTGATCAACACAACAACTTCATTCCTGAGTCTCACGACTCAGACTGGCACTACTTCGAGTAAGGTCCTCGAGACCTGTACCTCAACTAACTCACATGGATCTCCCTAAACTGCCACGGACACTAAGGACCAATCAATTATCAGTCTATGCACAATCATAGCTGGCATCTTCGGGAATAACTATAATTAATGCTAGTGCTAAACCATATTATCTACCCTCCACTAGCTCCTTAAAAACCTTTTTTACCCTTCCTAATTCTCATACGGATCCTATACTGTCAGTAGTATGGGCCCCTACTACCTTCCACACCTATCTGTATATATCCCAAAAAGTGTCTAAAAGTCCATAAGTCATTACACCATACCACTATCAATCTCAGATACCTGTACCACCATAGGCACACGCTTCCTCCCATACTAGACACTCTCCCTCTAGGATTTTTCTCACGTATGAGCATGCACTATAATGCTTTTCTAGGAACTCCACCACTGCCAGGTACCTCATCACACCCAAAAAGCTTAGAAAAGCAACCACAAAATGCCTAAATTCCCAACTCACACTTCCTCATTCACAAGTGCTCATACCAACACACTTTAACACTCCCCTGAGATCACTAGGAATACTCGCCCCCACCCTGGTATCAGCCACGAAAGAAACTTCTACCATTTTCAACTAACTATCTTATAAATACAATTACATGCAACAAAAATTACATAATCTTTCGACTAAAAGACCCAACCTCACAACAGTTAGACTCAGACAAGAGTTGTGCAATAGGGCCAAATCAATTATTCTAAAATTATTTAACATTTGCAACATGTAACTTAACATATTCACTTTATACCTAACTAACATTGATATAAGTTTCACATATCACAAAACAAGCATCATTCAAGTAGAAAAATCAATAAGCAACGAGACATCATAAGGATCAGATAATTCTAACACACAATTCCCGAGGATCCTTAGCCCTCACATTATATTGCATCTATAACAACTCATATATAACATACAATGTGATCTCTCACAAGCAGACACTTTAGCATGTAACCTTAAGTAGATACTTAGCCTAAATTATAGCATGCACATCAAACTATAACAAGTATAACAACAAGTCAAACATAGCATATAAAGCAAGTACATATATGTTGGGAAATCAATTTTCCGAGCTCCGGCGGACTGTAAACATCTCATCTTCTCTTTTCTTCTCTTGGAATGAATCTTTTATGAAAATGTTTAGTAAAAATCCTAGTTCCATAGTTTGAGTTTGGAATCCCACGTATGCTAATCTAAATCCCTCAAACCAAGGCTTTGATACCAACTTGTAATACTCCAAAATCCCAGGATAATTTTTTCATTTTTAAAATAACAAAGACATCCACTTTAATGAAATTACATTAATTCAGGGGAAATCATTTGTTTAGTAACCATTATTCCAAAATTAGAGTTAAAGAAGACAATGCAAAAATTCAAATCATAAATTTGTTGATGTGTGTGTACAGTCCCTCATTCGCAATCCGATAAGTACCCACAAAATATTTAATCCACGACTGTAAGAACACAAAGATTAGCAAGTTCGCCTAAATGCCACATACAACATTACATAATAATCTACTAAGGTTATCAGCAAACTGTAGAGACTATTAACAGTCCCAATAGGCTAACAACATGCCATGTGGATTAGCAATACACCTCACGGGTTATCAGTAACCCTATGGACTATAAACATTCCCATGGATTTACATTAGTCTAGGAGTTATCTACAAATCAGTTCACATATAGCAGAACCAACAAATAAGAACTAGTTTGCTCGAAAAGCGTATACTATCACACATGCAAGTACAATGAAAAGACTCACCTCGATCAAAAACGAATAGATCTCACACACGAGCTATCGATGCTAAAATCCTTCCGACTAAACATATCCATAAACCAAACCCTAATTAGCAATTAATGTAATTACTCTAACTTAGCAAATCCAAATACCAAGATAAACCCTTATTTAGGAGAAAGGCCATTTTGCCCTTCTAAGTCCTCAACCCTTCACGGTTAACCAAAAGCCAAACTGGTCAAAAATTCAATGGTCAACCTTTTGTTGACTTACGCATGACGTACATCTTACTCGACGCATGACGTAGACTCCTATCTGTAAAACGGGCAAGAATCAGCCTTCGCTGGCATAGCCCATATTGCACCCTGTGTATGGCGTCCCTTGAGAAACTTCATTTTAAGCACTTAATACATTAAGACATTTCACTTTAAGCTCATATCTGGTTCCTCGTAGCTCCATAATAGATAATTTTTCCAACTTTATCCATTAAGATGATTCAAATAACCAAGATCTAGTCTTTAAGTCTCAAAGGGACCAAAAATACATCTTTCTATACTTAATCTATTAAGTCTAAGTCTCCAACCTTTAGATCTAAATCAATATAATGTTTAGATGGCAAATATGACAAATAATTAGATCTATGAAACCAATGACCAAGTTATTGTTGGATTAATGTCTAAGTCCATAACTATAATTGGTAAGACTTGACTCGACCCGGCATGGTCCATTTCGGTTGCATGGCATCATGCACTTGGATAGACTAAATGAGAGAAATAAGACACTTATGGTTATTAATATATTATAAGTTTTAGTATATTAATAATAAGAATAATAATATTTAATTAGTATTGATCAAGGATTAATTTAGAATTAATTATGTGGTCAAAAGAAGACTAATTAAATATATGGATTGATTGTGCAAATCATCCATAACTTATATAGTGGGCCAAAGCTCCATGGATAATCAAGTTGGGTTAAACCCATAGGATGCTCCATGGAGGTTACATAACCCATGGGCCATGGAAATGAAAGGTCATGACAATTAGGGTTTACATGGTGTAACCCTAATTGTAACACAATATATAAGCATCATATTATCCACCAAAATCGGCCACTAGTGAGTGTAAAATAAGGGCTAGCCGATTTCATGAAGTGTAGATTTCTCTCAAGTTATTCCATGTGTATTTGGTGTTGTGTGAACCATTTGAGGTGTCACACTTGAGGCACTAGGCACTCAAGCTTCATGAAGACATTCTACATCAAAGAGGTATGTATTTTATCTTGTTATATCCATTATTTTGTATGCTAGATTAGGATAATATCTTGGATGTTCATATTTGCATGTATAATAGAGAAAACATAGATCCAAGGTATTTAGGGTTGCATGTACACTTAGGAGTGTTAGAATGCTCAAAACCCAACAGTGGTATCAGAGCCTAGGCTTGTTTTCTTGTTATACTTGCAAAAGTAGCTGAAAAATCGAGTTTTGATGTTGTCTGCCCAGCAGACTCGCCGAGTCCAAGGCAAAAAGCATCCAACTCGCCGAGTTGGTTCGTGCACTCGATGAGTTGGACCTCCAGACAGCATAAATTCGACTTTTTTGGCTGGAATTGGACTAGGGACATTACCCTAAGATGTTTTTGGACTTATAAACTTGTTTTTGATGTGGTAATGTTCATGCTGATCCAATTTCAAAGATAATTGTCAATAAATTCATGTTTTGAATTAGTTTAGTGATTAGGCTAATTACATGAAAAATATTGATTTGAATTATCTTGTTCTTATGAGTTGCTTAGATTAATAGAAAATTATGTGAAATTATTGTTTTCAATCCAAATTAATCTAAGAGTTGATTCTAAAATGTGTTTTTGTAACTTGTCCTCAAGTTATATGAAAAGTCACATTTAAGATTCATAAAACTCATAAAAGTTGGCAAAGGTTACAAAAATGAAGAGTCTTGTCTCATTGAATGGTTTTATGACTCCATAACTCGTTCTCAAGTTATGGAAGTTCAAGAGTCACTTCATTAAGTAATAGAATGTGTAACCTTAATTAATTTCATAAGTTATAAAATAAAGATAAGTTAATTCTTTTATTAATTTAAAGTCTTCCATAACTTGTCCTCAAGTTATGGAACTTGAAGAGTTTTTTAATTAAAACTACTTTAAACACATAAGTTATGGAATTAATTAGTTTTGAATAGTTTCAAAACTTGCCCTCAAGTTTTGGAATTGGAAAAGTTTTCACTTATGAATACTTTAATTCCAAGTTAGCCCTTAGAATTTTAAAAGTTAAAATTCAACCCTTATACTTTATAATATTATAAGTTAATAATATTCATATATATTCATATATTTATATATATATATATATATATATATATATATATGTATAAGAGTAAATTCAGTCTTACCGTTAGTAGGCCTCATTCACGAAGTCGGTCTATAAGGGGGTATAAGGTTACTGCCTATAAAATGGCAGTTTAATGGGTGTCCACTCTCACCCACCGCTTCCTTGACCGGTGGAGGGTCGTTACCCAACGGGTTTGACAGGACTGTAATTCTCCCTTCATTAAAAGTATTAATGATAAATACTAAGTAACTAAACTCTTAATAATACCCAATCTTAGTTACTTAGGAAAATGTGAATAAGGTGCTAATCCATGAAATTACACTTTGCACTTTGTTTAAGTCGGTTAGTGGAGCGTGTGTGATTAACCGGCACACTAACTCGTATTTAACAAGGTAGGCAAAGGGTAACTTAATGTTTATCATAGTATCGATGGAGCGTGTGTGGTTAACCGGCACATCGATTGAGGGGTAAACACTTAAGGTTATCAAGTAATTTGCATGGTTACTTCACACCTTGTTTTGTGATCCTCGGCATCCCAGTCACAAAACCTGAAGGGCACACTCGAGATTGAAACATGTCATTGAACAGTTCAATGAATCTCAAAGATCTAGTAGTTTCAAATCCAATTAAAACCTAATAATACATTTCGTTTATCTTGGTGGAAATTGGTGAATCGTCATTCACCTACCTTCAAATATTTTATAGCTTGGATTACGGCATCCCTCTTCCAATTTATAAAAATATTGTGTTGGGTCCTAGCCTTAATATTTCATATTGGGTGTCATACTAAGGACTTTAGATCAACTATATTGAATATCTCCCAAAAGATGTCTGGTTTAGACATTTATGATCTTCCCAAATCTCTTGAAACAAGCTTCTTAAATGAAGATGATGTCCCATGGAAATCATACTTCTTTCACATCCTCTAATTATTCTCCCTAACCAATAAGTTCTTGAAAAGTTTAAGGTCACTCAAGCCCTATTGGCAAGCAAAGGTCTATGTGTGATGACATCTTGGAGATGTAGTCACATATTGATAAGTCAGGAGAGTTGAGTGTCAAAGTCTTGAGAAAGTTGGTGGCTCAACTACTTTCTAAGTCTCATATTGAGTTCCTTTGGGACTCCTATGAAACAGACTAAGACAAGAACCTTAATGATCTTATCCATTTGCTAAGATCAACTTCCTAAAACTTTATAGACATTAACAATGATGACATTGGATATCCAGTAAAGCTCTCTCTTCCCAATGGAAAGGGATCGGTCATAGTCAATTCAGTTAACCAAATGGTAAAGAGAAATGCTAAGTCCGTGATAGTCCCATGTACCATTATCAAATAGTCCATATGTTTATATTGCCAAAGGAAGGGGCATTAGTTGTGAAGCTGCCAATTTTACCTAAGGATGGTAAAGTCAATAAGTTTGACTTTATTTCAGGTAAAATCCACTATCTAACTCTGCTAAGTTTCTATTCTGATATTCTTGATACATGATGTGACTGGGTCACATGTTGATGTTTTAAGAATCAAAGTAAAGTAAAGAAACTTAAAGAAAGAATATGTTGAATCTGATCACGTAGATGGATTTCTATCTCATAGTTGGAAGATTGGATTCTTGAGCTACTTTTTAGGAGTTATGATATTTTTGCTTAGGAATAGACAACAACAAGTTTTCATATGGATTGTAAGGATAAGTTTTTCTGCAAAGTTTTTAAAATAAAAGGAAAATTTCTGATTTTATTTATTTTAAAATATCCTTACAATGGCATTTGTGAAAATTTTTGTTGCTTATAGGATTCCATTAATAGCAAGAGTGGAAATATGAAATTGATTCTTTCATTTGTGGTAGTGTCTAAATTTACCAAATAAGGAAAGGTTCTCGTCACCCAAGTTTCAGTTGGATAGAAGCATTGGAAAAATTAAGACTAACTACTTGTTCACATGGATGTGTGAGTCAAGTAACGGACTAAGGGATGAGTACACATTCTTGTGCACTGATTAAGTCCACCACAAAAGATCGATAAGACTATTCATCATGATTTACTTAAGTTCAGTAAATATGGTTATACTTATAAGCTTAAGTGTAATTTTGAGACATTGGAAAAGGTTCCAATGTATGACAGAGCGAATAAGAAGAATCAAATTAGGTAGAAGGATAAAAGTTTCTCAAATCTGAAAAGATGGGAGAGTACTTTAGTATCAGTTTTGTGATCATCTTAATGATTAAGAAACCATAGCACAATTAGTTCTCTAAGGAAATCTTAGTGCATTCTTATGACTAAGAAGAGGAATCTTGAATTGTTGAAATGGTTAAATCAAGAAGATGAGTCATACTTCGTTCCAATACAAGTATTACAGTCATACTCCAAGATTGTAATTTGAGTGAAATGTCTTAAAGAAGGTTTAAAACACTTGTCAAATGTAAGGGTAAAAGTTTTCTACTCTTGTACATTTGAAATTGGTAAGTTGTGATGTTTTGGATAAAACAAAGACCAACTTAGGCCAATTGTGTGAAGTGTTTGTCTTGATTAGAATCCGCACTATCTCTTGGATGTTTGACAAGGGAGTCCTATAGGTCAAGAGGACAGTGGGAGTCTTAAAGGTCTTGAAAGTCTCAAGAACTAATCAAGAATAAAACCTGAAGTTCTTCACTAGCACACGACTTCAGGTTTATAACCTATCGTGTTGACATATTCTGTGCCCATTCCAATTAAAGTTGGGTTTGCATATGAGTTCTTATAGTTCTCAATTGGGTGCACAACAACTTGGAAGCAATGGCAGGCCCTTGAGCTGCCAGGTGGCAAGAATTTAAGATTGCACAAGTTCAATCCGTATGAGTTTGGATTTGTCATTATCCTTGTCTTGTGATTATGGTTTTGACATATTCATATGGGTAGGAACTCATACACCATAAAAATCTAAGTGTCATAAGGTTTCTCTCCGATTCCTGAAAAATGATGGTGAGGAAACACTTTCACTAAGTAGATTTTAGCTAGATAGCAATTGTAATATTTGCATTCTCAAAATCGTTAGTGGAGCGTGTGTGGTTTACCGGCACACTAACCTGGACTTGTGAGAAGTGGCAAAAAGGTCTAACCATTATGATTACGGCATCCCTCTTCATAATTGTTTAGACACACAAGTGTGCTATCTAAGGGAAGGTGTATGATTTTGATAAAGTTTTATCAAAACAATCTAGTATCAGAAATCTGAACTTTGGTAAGAAAGTCAGCTGATTTCTGAGCACATGTCAAAGCTAGTGGGAGCATAAGTGTTATGCTAATAATCATCATGTTAGTGGGAGCATGATAATTATAAGTATTGCAAGTTAGCAATGTTAATTATAGAAAACAAAAGGTTTCAATTGGGAAAAAGTTGTTTTGCTATAATTAAGGGAGAGGAAATTATACTTCATCTCAAATCTAAAAGCTTAGATTGAGGTTTTAATCGTATTTAGTCAAGAATATATATATGAATGTTATGTTGGAATGGCTTAACTTAAGAAAATTCTATATATGGGTCCATTATTTGCGTTCTAAAATTCGATTATGATTACGGCATCCCTTTTCATAATCTGAATTATGAGAACTTGGCAAACAGAAATGGAAATATTATAGCAAAAGACTGGTTTAGTCTTTATGTGAGACATCATGAAACGTGTCCCATATGCTTCGGATATAGGATCGATTACATGTGCTATATTCATCCTTTCTAAAATTTTCCAAATGTCTGGGGCATTAAAAAGGGAAAAGGTCTAGAATTGGATATGACTAAAAGGATTAGACAATTATCGAGGACAATCTAAGGTTTACCAAAGATTGGTTGCTCAAGGACAGTTGGAAGTATAGTGATAATTCTGGAAGGACCATATTGACATAATCTGTAAGGAGGCAACTCCTGTTCAGAAGTGATAGTGAAAATGGAATCTGGAAATGCTTCATAGTTAGAAATTATTCAATCTGTGTAAGATTAGGAAACTTAATGCAAGAAGGATGTTTCCAAGGAGCTGATCTCCTTTGGAATGCTCTGTAATGATTGTTATCAAGTCTTTCTGAATTTGTGCATAATCATTACAAGAGAATCAATGCATATAAGTTTGGAATCTAATAGATTTCAGTAAATGGCATGAATTTGGAATTCTTGCATTTGCAGTAAGGATTTGGGACTGTGAAAATGGATCATTGGTGTTATGTTCAATTGATCTAATTCACAAAGTGAAGATCATAGACAAATAAAGTATGCATACTTGGTGTATGGCATGACTAATGTTTAGAAAACATAGTGTACATGCTTGGAGCATGGGACAACTATTGTTTTAAATTCAAGAATAAAGTTGATAGCTGAAACGGTATACAATAAATAATGTGTAATCATATGGTGATAAATAAAAGGTGTTCTATCTATGTTCATAGGTTTTGATACGTTATTAGATTCTATTATTATTGTGTTTCATTTTGTATGTTTTGACTTCCAGAATAACTAGGTCGTTCTTCCTGATTGACTAAGTTATTCAAACTATCCACAGTCAGTCATATGTTGGAAGTAGATATGAATTAAGACTGTCATGGGTTGGCTTGTAGAGGTCTAAGATGTTGGACAAAGGGCTATAACACTCATGAGTGCTCATAAGTTCTGAGTATTGGATTCAACCCACGCTCATTGGAATCACTTCATGGATTTTATCACGAGTGATCATGAGAGGATAATATCTTATATTCTTCAAACCTAGAGATATGAGTTGTTACTATGAGTTGGTTGTACATTGATTGCATGAAAATGCATTCGGTAAATTGGTGTTATAAAACGTGCCTTTGTGTATGATTCAACAAGTAGTAGAACAATCCATATGAGTCGAAGTTTATCCATTCCTTTTACCTTCGGGATAAAAGCGATATCTGTGGGCTCCTCGATGATTTGATGATGATAAATGGAAGTGCTCGGCTGGGCCAGGACTGATTTGATTTGTTCAATTAGTCAGTCGTCATAAATCGGAAATCGGGAAACAACAAATGGATAGAGAGAATGATTATAATCCATGTCTCAGTCCATATGGTATCTAGAATGGAGGAATATATGATCCCTTATCTAATGGACAAGTCATTGACAAAGGTCAGAGTTCGACAGAATCTTTTGAGAGCTATGATTGTCAGTCGGTTCTTGAAGTCACACGCAATAATAGTTTTAGACTTATCCAAGTGGGAGACTGTAGGATTAATGTCTAAGTCTATAACTATAATTGGTAAGACTTGACCCGACCCAGCATGGTCCATTTGGGTTGCATGGCGTCATGCATTTGGATAGACTAAATGAGAGAAATAAGACACTTACGGTTATTAATATATTATAAGTTCTAGTATATTAATAATAAGAATAATAATATTTAATTAGTATTGATCAAGGATTAATTTAGAAGTAATTATGTGATCAAAAGAAGACTAATTAAATATATGGGTTGATTGTGCCAATCATCCATAACTTATATAGTGGGCCAAAGCTCCATGGATAATCAAGTTGGGTTAAACCCATAAGATGCTCCATGGATGCTCCATGGAGGTTACATAACCCATGGGTCATGGAAATGAAACGTCATGACAATCAGGGTTTACATGGTGTAACCCTAATTGTAACACAATATATAAGCATCATATTATTCACCAAAATCGGCCACTAGTGAGTGTAAAATAAGGGCTAGCCGATTTCATGAAGTGTAGATTTCTCTCAAGTTATTCTATGTGTATTTGGTGTTGTGTAAACCATTTGAGGTGTCACACTTGAGGCACTAGGCACTCAAGCTTCATGAAGACATTCTACATCAAAGAGGTATGTATTCTATCTTGTGATATCCATTATTTTGTATGCTAGATTAGGATAATATCATGGATGTTCATATTTGCATGTATAATAGAGAAAACATAGATCCAAGGTATTTAGGGTTGCATGTACACTTAGGAGTGTTAGAATGCTCAAAACCCAACAGTTAGAAGCTTTTTACTCACAGTGGTCCATGAATGATGTAATCTTGGTGGATCTATACTTGAACTCCTATTGTATACACTTTGCTATCATCTTGTTCTTCAAGATTCCACATTCCAATGGAGAAATAAGCTCATAAATGATGTCAAGGCTCAAAATAAGTGAGACGAAGCTAGGATTTCTCAAGGAATGAACTTAGGTAATGAAGACTAGTCATGAGAGGGTTTCCCATAAGTTAGAGCCCTTAAATGGGGCTCAAAACCAAAGATTTAGGGTTCTAATCTGCCCAAATTATGCCATACATAACATAAATTACACCATGTGTAATTCATTAAACTCGCGTCCAAAATCAACAAGTTATGCCATGTGTAATTCAAAAGTCCCCAATTTCCACTTTAAATTCAAATAATCATAACATTTTCATTTCAACTCCGTTTTCGACGTTTTTTATATGTACGAAAAGATATTGAAGAGCCCCACAATTATATCTAATTATTTTTTACTTAAAACATACCGAACTAAAATTCTTAATTCATGAAAAACACACGACTTATAACTTTTCTCATTTTATCCTTTGATTCCAACACACTTTTCAAGAGCTAAGGTCTCATAACCAATATTATCATCCCTTAATAAGGTGTAAACTTTACTTCATCAAATCTCAAAGCCTTTGCATGATCGAATTATGGTCCACAAATCTTGAATTAAAGAGAGTCTCGAATATAAGATATACTACCTTTGATGCTATATATCAGTGTAGACGATTATTAATTAGCAAACATGCAAAAGATATAGATATATATATATATATATATATATATATATATATATATATATATATATATATATATATATATATATATATATATATATATATATATATATATATATATATAAAAGTTGTAACACTTTCGACTGCTTTTAATTCAAGGTATCCACTAAAAAATTATTTTAGTGACTAAGTACATTGTCAGGTTATAAAATAGTGTCTAGAATTCGCAAAAAGAACTTTTTGGACATTTTTACAATATATAGGTGACAATGAATAAAAAATCAATGAAGTGCCTACATTTAGTTTTTAAAGCTGAAGCATGATTGGATTCCATTGTCATAGACTAAAACGAGTGATTGGCCAGCCTAGCGGGGGTGACCTTGCAGTGGGGTTTAATAGGTGCTAGATTCGAATTCCACAGGTACTAGCTACCAACTTCTACTTATATCATCCAAGAACATTTTTATCTTACATCTATTGTTTATATAGTGGTAGAAGCTCACATTGATCATATATAGATTAGCAGTGATTGAACATACATATATTATGGTAGGAATTCAAACATATTAAGTAAGTACATAACTGATTATACTCATTTATGCCACTTTATAAACACACTTGGATGTTTTTTATTGGTTCATGTGACGAAGCAGCCATGGGGGCATCATGGTATGAGCTTGAGCTGATTCATCCTCCCTTATTACAACCGCTCCATGGAACGATCCACTGCAGCAGTTCAAAACCAACTCAGTCCTTAGTTTAGCTCTGTGTGTGTGTGTGTGTGTGAGAGAGAGAGAGAGAGAGAGAGAGAGAGAGAGAGAGAGAGAGTACCTCCCGATTGTAAGAGGACGTAAGTGGGGTGGTGGTGGTGGTGGTGGTGGTGGTGGTGGTGGTGGTGGCTGATGAGTCTGAGGTAACATAAACCCTACATTTTGTTGGTCGTTGTTCTTGTCGTTCTCTTTCAACTGTGTCCAGATTTAGATATACATGTGAAGAAGGTTTTAAATTTCCGGACCTTTGTTTTTAATTTTGATTCGTGATGTTTATATAAAATTATATTATTTCAACAAAAAAATTTGAACGATGAGAACCTCATATTATGTTATTATTGACGTTATTATAAACACTATACTAAAAGTACTAAAATCAAATCAAACAGTTTTAAACAAATTTAAATCTTAAAAAACAAAAGGAACACAGAAGAGGTACCTTCTTAGAGAGTGCATTGTTCTGTTCTTGCAGTGCTCTCTCCTGCCAAAAGAAAGAAAATTCCCACCTTCAGTAGTTTAAATCAACTAAAGTTTTGCTTAGTTTCAAGACATCATAAAGTTTACTTTTTTAAGAAAACTTCAAGTCCGGAGCAAGATTCCTTAATCATACAAAGTTAGGACATGTATAGTATTTTCTTTAATTATATAAAAAATCGTTTTGTTGTGATTTAAACCAAGTAATCTTATTGGTTATTTGAAGAAACTCTCTTTAAAAGACAATATTAAGCTCATCAAGATTTTTTTTCTAATCATAAAGAATAACTTTACCAATCGAAAAAGAGAAATTAAATATCTTCTTATTTTGTGTTCTTATAAATCTTTCTATACATTTAAATGATGACGTGTTTCATATTAATATACAAATATCATTAAATTTCATTAAATTATTATTCAATGTTATACACGTCACAATTTAAGTGAGTATTAGGATTTGTAGAACAAAAAGTAAAAACATATTTAAATTTCTTATTGAAAAATGGTAATTGTATCATTTTAGTGGTACACATCAAACTGTCCTAAAATCCACATAGGAATAGGAAGGGGTATATCGTAAAATCCACATAGGAATAGGAAGGGGTATATCGTAAAGCATTAGTAATATAACAGTGTAAATTAACTAAAGTTTTGCTTTCTAGTTTCAAAGACATCATAAAGTTTGAACTATCTCTTGTGTAAAATTTCATTCATCAACCATTAGTCTTTAATTGTGGGCCCAATTGCACTTTGTTGATCAATATTATGGTTCGTGGATTACCTTTTTATGAAGTTCTGAGATGGACTCATGCATGACTTGATTCTGCAAAGAAATTTATTATACCGAGTAAAACACGTGGTAAAACAGGATGCTAACAAAAACTATATAAATTATTGGAAAGTATATATATACCTTCCTTGTTCGTATTCGTTTGAGAGCAGTCTCTAGTTGTTGTTCTACACTTTGAAGCTCTCTAAGATTCAAAGGCTCAAGGTCTTCCCCAACATAGTGCCTAATTAAACATGCTCAAATTTATATATTAAGACAACCCCAAAACTTGTATGCATATGTGTATACGTTTTTAATGAAAAAACAGGAAAATAATAGAAAAAAAGGTTATGTGTACGTAGGATATATATGTACTTGTAGCAACCAGAACCACCAGTTTTTTTTCCTTTTAGATTATTAGATTCCATCATGGTACAAAATATAATGAATCAAACAGTTTATTTTCTTGAATAATTCAATATTGTCGTTAAGAAATAAATGATTTGCACCAAGAAACCAAACTCGAAACACATAAAATAAGTAAGAGCAGTCTGATGGGGTCCACATTTCAAACCCAACCAAACAAAATCAAATAACTTACCTTCCAATTAACTGAACCATTAGTCGTAGCTAGAGTTTCTTAAACCTTAAATCATAGTACACATATTTAGTATGAGAAGCGAAATGAGTTCAAAATATATATACATACCTAATGTTCTTTTCAAGAACCTCAATCTTTGCCCTGAGCTTTGAGGATTCAAGAGTCCAACTTCCCTACAAAACAAAACCCAAAAGAGTTATATATATATATATATATATATATATATATATATATATATATATATATATATATATATATATATATATATATATATATATATAAGTTTTTGGTATATAATTTAACAAAAGCAACTTAAATAAAAATAAATACGATAACTAAAGACGTTAAGTACAGTGCATTAAGATACCTGTGTTTCTGTTTCAGGCGCAGTAAGCAGCTTTTCTGCATACGAGTATCGTTCATACCTTTCAAGAATTGCCTCCATACTAAAACAAAAATAAACAACTGTCATGGTTATTGTCCGAAGGATTATATTTGGTTTTAAGAAAATTGTATTTGATATTTATTTTGAACAATTTCAACCATGATATTTATATTAATTATTCTGTATTTCAAAAAGGACTATTCTATCGATGTAGTTATTTACTATTTATCGATGTGCTAGTTTAAAGTATAGAAAAAATGCTTGTGCCATTAACTAACTACCTTTGTCTCAAGTAAGAAGGTTTGGCTTTGATTAATTTGTTCGATATAATTTTATTTTTTAAATTATTTTTTATAATTTTCAAAAAGAAAATTATACGTGAAGGTATGTTATGATGACAAGCACGTCATATTTTTTACAAGAAAAATATTTGAAATGTTTTTATTTTGATGTCGGTAAAACAAACTAGAAAATAATTTGTTACTTTAATTATAAACAAGGGGACCTGGGTTCGGCCAATGTTTACCATAAAGCAAGTTATTTCCATTTTAACCATAATGCACATGAGTGTCAGTGCAACCATATATCAACATCAATGCCAGAATACATCATCAAAATTTAGTATAAAATATATTTCATACATGCATTTCTACATATATATTAAAAAAGCAAGCATGTGTACGCTAATATTCGTTTTGTATGACAATCATCCTTTTCTTTTCTTTTCAAGATCCGAAAACCAACTTAAAACATGGAATTATTTTTTGAGGATAACGTTATATGTTGACATATAGATGCACAAACCTGTCTTTTGAAATTAAAATATTCTATTTTGAGTGAATATTGACAAATGAGCCAAGAAAACTTATTTAGGATTTTGACAATAAGTCTTTAAATTTGATTTGATAAGTTTTTACAGTTTTAACATTTTGAAAATTTTTTGTTCGATTGTATCCAAAAAAAATTGCTAGTTTTTCTTAATTTTTGACATTGTTACTTATAATAGATTGTTTTCAGGTTACCATTAAATCATGTTTTTAAAAGCCACTTAAATTTTAAAAATTTATGTTTTTAGATTTTAGTTTTTTCATATTCTATGTATTAATGCAAAAAATATGTATTTATACTTGAAATTTCTTTTTAAGAAAACATCATATAAATTATGCATTTTAGAAATAAATTTTTAGTAATATTAATTTTATTTAGAAATATAAAAATATATTTTTACGTATTTGTAAGTATATATCAATCAATAACATGTTTATAAACATAGAAAAAACATAGCTATACTTCTACATATGTAATTATACTTATAAAAGCATTAAAAAAAATATATATTTATGCTTCTAACACACACACACACACACACACACACACATACATATATATATATATATATATATATATATATATATATATATATATATATATATATAGGACTAGGTTATAATGTGGATAAACAATTATTGTACGGACATTTGGACAGTGTTATTTTATAAAAATTATTAAGAGAATAAGTTATTTAGTAATGCGAATACGTTCGACCTTACAAAAAGATTGTCATTTTCATTCATTTTCACTAATTTTTATTCATTTTTGTTCTCACACATCGTTTGTCATTTATTTTCATTCGGGCAGAATACGACTGAATAAACATTCTGATAGAATGAGAAAAATAATAATAAGTTTATAATAACCTTACAGATGATTTAATTAGTGAGAATATTTGATAATGACAATAGTTATGTATGATTGTATGTATTCATATTATTAAAAAAACATTTTTTTTTGTTATTCTCATAGAATAACACTATCCACATGTACACGCAATACATATTTGAACCTATCTCTCTCTCTCTCTCTCTCTCTCTCTCTCTCTCTCTATATATATATATATATATATATATATATATATATATATATATATATATATATATATATATATATATATATATATATATATATATATCGTATTTTATAGGTATAACAATACTTTTTCACATAACTACTTCTAGATAGGCATAATTATGATCTATACTTCTAAAAAAAATTAACATTTGTATAAATATATTTATATTTACAAAAAATGTAATAATTATTTATATTTATAAAGATAAAATCGATAAAATATGCTAATTTTAAGGACTTACGTGTCAAAACAATAAAAACACTTAAGTAGGTTTTTTGTGCATGAAACCGTATAATATGAAAAACATAAAAGATTTATAATTTTAAAGGTTTTTTTTTTTTTTTCATTTTTGTAAACTTGATATTATGATATACATTGTAAAACTTTGGACATACATAAACAAAAAAGTTGTCCTAAATATAAAATCGTTAAAATACGCTAAATTTAAAGACTTCCATGTCAAAACAATAAAACATATGTATTAGTATTAGCCCATTTTCTTTTATTTTTTTGTTTGTCCGACAGTGATGGATGATCACTAGCCAGTAACTAGGGGTTTGTGAGTACTAGGTTCTTTGATGCATTCGTACGGAGTCTATCAGCTTTGTACGTGCTTAAACTTATATTACCAGTAAACCACATGTTTAAATAATTATAACTTCGTAGGAAATTATTAAAAGTACAGAAAACACAAAAAAAATCCCATTTCTATGGGGTGTTACGATAAAATTACGTTTTATAACTATCTTTCTTTGGTTAAAAACTGCGGTATCAACCGTTTTGATTTCTTATGTAACAAATCTTTCTCCATTGGGAGACAAATAACACCATTTTGAATTTTTTACTAAAGCATGGTAAAATTATTGTACTTTCTTTCTTTTTTTGAAAAATAGAGCACAAACCCTTAAAATTATCAAAATAAAACACAAACCTTTTAATCAATGATGAAATCTTGTTCATCGGCAATGGATTCATATACAACGATCTGGTATATACATGAGTCCCATTTTTTTGTTAAAATATGGTTTTTCTGGCGTCTTAATAAAAGAAAATAAAATCTTGTTGACATGGTACAAACAACAAATAACGCTATTGATAGGATTACGAATGACACATTTAGTTACTTTCTAATTAGACGTTTATATCTACTATTATATATATAACCCTAAAAATCCTCGAACCCTCCAAGAAAAGAAAGGTAAAGATGAAAACACAACCAAAGATATTGCTTTGGTAGTACTTATATATACTACTAATTGTAGTATTACTATGGTAAGAGATGCTTTTTATGTCAAAACTGATAGTACCTTCATAACAAATCTAGTACAGACCGAAAGAAACCCCCCCCCCCCCCCCCCCCCCCCCCCCCAAACACCAAGATTAATGAACCCTAAAGTTAGAGAGAGAGAGAGAGAGAGAGAGAGAGTTACTAGATCTCTGAATTAGACGGCATAATAGATGCATGCAAACAAGGATCTAAATTTTAAAGCAAATCAATGAAATAGTGTTGGTACTTAAATAGAAAAATACACACAGAACCACCAAATAATTTGTTGAGTGTAGTCACGGGTTCAAATCAGTTTTCTTTACCGATTTAAGAGAGTAGGAAAACATACTCCTAAAGAAGTGATATTGAGGTGCGTGTTACAGACTTTAAAGTTTAAACCCAGATTGTGTTTTTTTCTTTTGTCTTTTTTCTTGAATAGCAGCCAAGATTTTGATTAAACAGTGCGTAAACAAGAAAGTACGTAGAAGTTAAATGAAATAGAAGAAGCCTAACCTCGAGTGAGTGGAATACTCAAAGAGTTTGCCTTTAGTAGAGAAAACAATAAGAGCAACATCAGCATCACACAACACAGAGATCTCATGAGCTTTCTTCAACAAGCCTGTTCTTCTTTTGGAGAACGTCACCTGTCTGCTAATCTTGTTCTCGATCCTCTTCAACTGCACCCTTCCTCTCCCCATTTTTTATTATATATATTCTTACTATTATTGGGAAACCCTAAAGAACAAGAACGCGGATAGCTTGATCTGAGCTCTTGCTTCAAAAACCCTAAAGAGATGAACAAGATCTTATTTGTCCTTTGTTTTTATAGATTTCTTTAATACACCCTAAAATAAAAGTGCAATCTCTTGATCTTGATCTTTTCTGTTGGGGTATCTTTAGAAAACCCTGAAAAGAAAGAACAAGAATTACAAGACTTTGGTATGTTTGCAAGATTTATAGAAGAAGAAGAAGAAGCAGAAGAATGTTTTTGTTTCTATTTTGGGGTATATCCATCATTCGATGAAATCTGTTATATGTGTTTGGGGGAAGAAAGGAAATTGCAAGAGAGGGAGATAAAGAGAGAGAGATTGTGTGTTTGTGTGGTTGGAATACTGTCTTGAAAAAAGAGCTTCGATGATCTAAAAACCGGAGTGGTTTTGGAGGGATGTGTTGTCGAGTTGTGATTGGCCCTTTAGTTTTATGCCATTGTTGTCTGCCTTTGGGGGACATGGTTTCGTCTACAGTATTAATCTGCCCTTGTCATCAACAAATACGGAAGTAATTAGGACAACATTTCTCAATTATCATGCAAAAATTACTCTTAAAATACCCGTGCATTTCCTAAAAAATAATTATAATTCTAGCTAAAATCTTTAATTATCTATTAGTTATTAGCCAAAAATTAGTATTTATCTCAAACTAAACTTTAAAAGGGTAAATAATTAACTTATCTACAGTCAACACTGCGATAGTGCGATTAACTATGGTCAACGGTTAGTTAACTACTATTTAGGACGTTGTATCACTGTTTGGTGAAACGTCTACTCTTTCAGAGTTTATTGTTCCAAAATATATAAAGTTGTAATTTTTAGTTTTATTCATTTTGTATGTGTTTAAAGTTTGATTTTTTTTTTCAATTGAACATTCAAAGAACAACCAAGTCTGTCTTCAAATCTTGACTTTGTTTTTGTTTTTCTTGTTTAGTATGAGGATTATTACATACGTATTTTTCGGAAAAAAAAAAAAAACAAAATTGTAGGTTCCTACGAAACCTTGTATGTTGTAGCTTTGTGGCCGGAACAGTAGACCATTTATGATCTACGTTTAGGGAAACAATAGACCACTCAAAGTATGCCGTAAACCACTTTATGGTCTACGATTTTGTTTTGGAAAAGTGGAAAAACATTATTAAATAAATTACCCTGAAACCATAAATCATTTAGGCAAAAGAGTATACAATTTTGTTGACCTACGGTTTTGATAGCTATTTTAGGCTAAGTTTTAAATTTTGGCTAAAAATAAAAAATTCATTAGGGAATTTGGTTAGATTAGTAATTGTCTCTTTCTTAAATATTAAGGGATAATCTTAAATTAATGGTAAATTTAGTAATCTAATCCATATAAATGTTTAATTTAATAATAATAACTAATTTTCAATTTAAAAAAAAAACGATCACAATCTTTGTAATGAAGCATTCTTTAGTAGTAGTGTTCATCCGAAGTTTGGATTCTGAAAAATCTATCTTTGTGCATTCTAGATTCACAAAGTTAATTCTGGAGTATGGTCGTCAATATCATAGATAGATGTGAAATTCCGAAATCAAGGACACGCATTTTAGACACATTAGGTAGAACATTTTTCATTTCCTATATATAAATGGTATCCCATATAGTTAGTCACTTATTTCGAATCATCTATAATTATCAGTCATAACTACTTCAATATGATTTTCTTAGATAGTGAGCACGAAGAAAACTTTACCAACCTATCCATTTACCTATATCACCTTCGACATAACAGCAGTTATAGTTACACGAACATCAAAACTGATGTGACGGATCATTTCCAACTATGTTTTGTGACTATTGTGTAACATCTGATTTCGAGAACCCTCTTATTATGGGATTTATGGACATTAATGGATTACGTTAGGGCCCCAAACTTCAAGGGTATAATAGTAAAAGTGATGCTTCAAGCCTTTCAATTGAATTAAGGATTTAAGTTAAGATGATTTTAAGTTAAAGGATACTAGATGAAACGGTATGGTTTCTCATTACCTTTCCGAGCATAGAAAGAACGTTGAAAATGGATTAGGGACATGGAAGTTGTGATCGTTAGAAGTTATGAAGATTTTGGATTAAGTCGAGTACGTTGGGTGTACTGGGTAGGAGTGATCACCGAGGGTAATCTGGTACGTTGGGCATACGCGGCCCAGACTCAAACCTTAGTATTGAGCCTTTGAGCCTTATTTAAGCAAATTAACTTCTAGAAACTCTATCTATATTCAACCTCAATCTTTCTAAAGAAGTTATCTCAAAACCCTAGCCCCATTGTGAAGATTTCGAGCATCTTGTGTGTTTTGGAGTGTTTTTGGTGCACCTTAGAGAAGAAGGAACTCATTGGAGAAGTGTTGGTCGTGTTGGAGTTTGTAGATCCAGGCCTTGTTCACCTTGATCTATCTTCTGGAGGTATAAAGTTTCAAACTTGATGACTATTTGATGTAGATCTAGCCTTAGGTTATGTTATGTGCATGTTTTGGTTCCATGGTTTGGATCTTGTGAGTAGAACTTACTCTAGAACCTTTGAGCCCCATTTTTAGTCATTTTTAGGTCATTAAGTTTTAAAAATCAGATCTTGACTAGAATAATCCTTCCATGCATTAGTTGGTGGTCTTTTGATGAAGTTAGAGATTTAGGGCTTTGGTTTGGACACCATTAAGCCACGCAAAGTCACAAAGTCACAAACTTTATGACTCAGGACGTCCATATGAATCAGATATGGAAGTTATATATGTTGTCTTAAGACATTATGAGGTTCAGAGTTAACTTTCGGCCTTAGCATCGTATGCAGGGCATTTGCACCTAAATGGCTCTTGGGCCATTTTTTGGCCTTAAGTCATTTTGGGTTTAGGCCTTGCTTTGTTGGGCCAAGTATTAGAAGGGTAAATTAGTCTTTTACCCATTGATATGATAGAATATTAATCGAACCTTCGATTATAGGAAATTCTCTTAATTATTGATTAAGGATAATTTGGATGTATTGTGTGAGGAGCCCGATAAGAGCAGTACATGTGATTCAGTTATCTCTAGATTAAGGTGAGCCTTCTCACTGTACTCGTGGGTCGAAGGCACCAATGCCAACCCACTAGGATATGTTATACGCTAGTTGTCTTTGTGACTCTTGCATTGTATGTTAGGCTACACCCATTGTTTGTTGGTCTAGGCCCATTTGTATATTAGGTTGGGCCCATTGATTAGAAAGGGATAGGCCTATTATTATGGGTTGGGCCCAATTTAAGGGTTAGGCCCAAGGATATGTATGGTATATGATATTTTAGGGAATTCACTAAGCTTTGTGCTTACATTTTTATGGTTGTGGTTTCAGGTGCTTCCAATACAAAAGGGAATGGTTCGGCTTGAATGTAGTGCATCCACCCATGTTTCTACACTTTATGATTTTGGGATTGTACTCTAATAACTATTTTTACTCTGACATAATTTTGAATGGTTGATAAGAGTAAATGGTGTTTATATGTTGAATTAAAAATGAAATTTTTAGCTTATACTTTTTGAGATGTAACAAGTTGGTATCAGAGCCTTGGTTTAAGGGAATTGGGCACACTCTCGGGTGTGTATGAACTCAAACCGAGGAAGTGGTAATCTTTTGAAAGAAAATAAGCTTTCTAAAAGTTTTTTATAAAGAAGAAAGTGTGTGATGCGTGCAATCAGCTGAGCTAAAGTAACTAATTCCCAGAATACCCATACATGTTGATATGTTATATGATATTAATGCTTACATGCTAGGATAAGGCTAAGGATACATTTAGGAATTGCATGATAGATTTTCCTGATTTGTGATTCCTCATAGCCTACGAAGCATTGGATGCTATGCTTGGTTGGGAATATGTATTGGAAGCAGTAATTGCTAAGTGTATGCTTTAAAAATTGTATACGATTAGGATCATATAGCCACATAATGACTGATTTAGACTTACATCCTGTTCCTTGTCTGGTTGTGGTCCTAGGGTAGAGACGTAGAGTCTTTTATTCGACAGTCTATTTGATCATGTATTGTGTATAATTTGCATGTAAAAGGCAACTGGTAGTGAGAGTAGAAGAGCCTAGAATGGTACTACCAAGTAGGCTTGAGATCTCTTTTGATTGGTTTGTGGCTTTGAGTGTTACTACACGAATGTTGCTTGCTTTCTGCTTTGTGGGACTCTTGATGATGTGAGTTAACTATTAAGTGAATATGTTAAGTTACATGCTGCATAGGTTAAATAATAATGATTTATTTGGCCCTACTGCACAACTCTTGTTTGAGTCTAACCGTTGTAGGATTGGGTCTTTTACTCGAAGGATTATCTAAGCTTTGTTGCATGTGATTGTATTCATAAAGTAGTTAGTTGACATTAGTGGGAGTTCTTCAACAGCTGATGCCAGGGTGAGGTCAGAAACCTAGGAGAGCCTAGGAAGTTCTTTAGTGGGTTTGTTGCACTTTTTAGTAGATTTTAGAATGTTAGTTCAAGATGGTGACTTGGAAGATCCGATGTAGTACTTGAAGAAAGTATGAATGGGTGTGGAAGGTAGTCTTGGGCACATACTACTAAAAGTACAAGATCCACACTTGAACTAGGGATGGTCACAAAGATTCTAGGGAGCTTGTAGGATAAAGAATTTTATGGGTATGATCTGATTATTGTTTGGTTGCTTTTTAGAATGGTGACGAGCACTTGTAAAGGAGGATCTGGTTCAAGTTTGGGTTCTGGAACTAAGCCGATGGATGAGCGGATGCGGGAATTCATTTCGTCAGAGATCACTCGCTGTATTTTGGAGCAGACTCCTGGGATTTTTGGTATGGTCAAGGAAGGGAACATGGAGATTATAGAGGATCATCAGGATGCGTAGCGCACTAGGATTATGGAGTTGCTGGATGAGTGACTTGGGTTCTTTCGGGCCGAGATCATGGCATGAATGTTTGAAGCGCGGACTCGCTCTTTTTGGGAGTTCAAGGCTTGTGGAGCTCTGGAGTTCTTTGGGTATAACGACCCCGTTGCTAGCCAGCGTTAGATCAATGACGTGGAGAATGCTCAGCGGACAAGTTTCTACCCTGAGGGGGCGAATGTGGGATTTGCATCTTGTCCTTTGAGGGATCGGGCCCATGATTGGTGGGAAGAAGTCAGTAGTGCATTAGGATATATGGTCGTGGTGGCCATGTCTTGGGAGGAGTTTGTCATAAGATTTCAGCAGGAGTTCGCACCATCAGTTGAGGTGCAGTAGTTGGTGAGGGAGTTTTAGGACCTTTGTCAAACTACTTAGTATGTGGCAGAGATCACTGCCATGTTTTGGGAGAGGGATTTGTTGCTTCTGTAGTATGCGACAATTAAGGAGATGAAGAAGGCAAGGTATCATGATATGATGAGGGATGACATCAGGGAGCGTGTGATCTTGTCAGGGTCCCTGAATGATATGATTGCCCGAGCCTGAGAGCGGGAGATTGATTTGGAGTACCCTAGGATGAGGAAGTCAGAGTAGATTTGGATCGTAGTATGCCAAGAAAAGAGGCTCATGACTAAGGATTCGTGTTTAGGAGGCCATCAGGGTCGGGGCCGTTATGGCAAGTGTGGGAGGACCCACGAGGGGAGCTGCAGTGAGAAAGGGAGGGGTTTCTTTAGTTGTGGTCAGACTGGTCACCTTAGAAGGGATTGTCCTCGAGGCTCGACTCTTATATGTTTTCACTACAATCAGGTGGAGCACAATAAGGTCGACTATCCGAAGTTGATGGATGGAGCAGTGAGTGCACCTGCTCCAGTTACTTTGAGGATTACTAACGGTCGTGAGGGCAGGGAAGAGGCCGCAACAGTGAGGAGTTGAGTATTGTAACTTCAGGAAGGGGAAGCTAGAGTTTCAACAGATGCTATCGTGGGTATGTTATCTTGTGTTCTCCTCGTGCCTTATTGTTTGTATTTATGTGCTTTTGAATCATGTGTTTGTATGTGTAATACATTATATTCAGTTTAATTTCTCTGTAATTTCTTGGTTAGTAGTGTCAAGGGTCGTTATATGCCATTTTTCCTGCTGAGTGTTATGAGTAGGGCACATCTTGTTGAGCTGTATTTAGATTGTCAGAATATTTTTTGTGGGCATCCGTGGAAGTAAATTAGGGGTACTGCTTGGAAAATCAGTAGTCGGATCAACATTTTAGTTCAACAATGGGGCAGTGAAAGTTGTAGTGCATGTTCGTATGACGATTAGAATTCAAGATAGATATGCAGTGTAAGGGATTAATCGGGATTCCAGTGCAAGAGAGTTGCCGCCAAGTCGATATTCCCAAGAGGTGATGGTGGTCTTCGTATCAAAGGCTTTGAGGAAAGGATCTAATGAAAGTTGGTTGTCCCTCTTAGGATAATGAAGTCAGAATCAGAAGTACATGTGTCGCTCAGTATGAATGTCAATTCTTTATTAATGGACTCTTGTTTCTGATCATTACTATTGTTAAGGAAAGAGCGGTAGTGAATGGATGATGATGTTGGGCCTGTGGGTACGTTCAGACGCTAGAATTGTCAAAGGAATTTCAAAATTGTATTGGTTGAAGATTATTAGAATGCATAAATCCTTCGGTAAGTGGGATGTTAGGTTAGTTATCCATCAGTTGCAACAAAGGCGTTCATTATTCGTTGTCTTTGGTCAGGTTGGCATGGTGTAGTTAAATCCTAGTGGGGGAGAACCGTTTGGATTTTCAAGGATATGATCAGGTGTGAAACAAAGAGGAGTTCCACATCCTAGTCGAGAAGGAAGCCAGTTCAAGTAGCAGTCTGGATGGAGGATGTCCAAGGTTGGGGTTCAAAAAATTTCAATGATAGGGTGGCACATTTGTTGTGATGCATAACAGATATGTGATTGGATCCAGGTTGAGGGTTGTGTTAGAACCTCTCTATCTGTTGTTGTTTGATGAGGGATTTAGGATTCAAAGCATGACCTGAACACCTGTTTGGGATACAGTCGATGTGTTTTTGACCCGTGTTTAATTATGGGTTGGTATGGTAGTTGGGGAGCAAGACCATGAGTCGGGCTCATTGTTGATATGGGTTGTTTTAAGACTGCGGGGTAGTCGTAGCATACTCAAGGGTGATAGGCTTTTAGTTATGTGTTTTAAGTCTGCGATTGATTTGTAGCATTCATCGGGATGAGGTAGGCCATTGTAGGAGTGCTTGTTGGACTGTGGAAGGATCTGCACATGCCTGGGTCGAGGCAGACAATATCAATTGGGGACCACTCCTTGTTTGGTATGAGGATCATTGGAACTAAGGAAATGTGGGGCTTGTACAACACTAAATTGGGTGAGACCTGTGGGTGAGTCCCATTTGGTTGTGATAACGTGGGCGAGACCTGGTAGAAATTGACTAGAGTAAGGCATTGGATCATGTTTAGAGTGGGACGACTATGTGTTCAATGGTTGGCATCCATGTGGTGGTTAGGCTAGGGTAGCCCTTATCAGTTAGACTCCTATTCGCAGCCTTGTGGTGGGACTAGGTGTAAAGCAGTCAGTCTCAACAGTCGATTGGGGATATTATATCTCTATTAGTAGAAGTTCACCATAGAATCAACATATTTCGAATAGAATGCAAATGTGAGTCTTTGGATTTTGGGATGTGAGTTATGTTCCAGGTTGGCACAAAAGGATGATACACGTTTTGGGAGTCCCTTTTCTTATATGAAAGGTCTTTTCAGCAGCAATGTAGTGTCAAGAATTTTATTCCAGGGGTAATAGCAAGATAATGTAGGTTTGAAGGAATTCTTTGGGTTTAGGTTGCAGAGTGAGGCCTTGATGGCTATGTTCGGAATAGTCATGCCTATATGGTGGTCGGGCAGGATTTTTGGATTTCGGGTCGTGGTAGGAAATGATGGTTATTCATCCTTATTCGAAATTAGTAGAGCGGTGATTCATTATCCAACAAGACGTGTGAGTCATGCTAACTTTGGGTTTCGATGGTAGCATTGGAAGGTCTCTATGAGTATGAGTCAACATTTAACCGAAGCGGGGTTCGAGAGGAATTATAGCTTTTGGAGGGGGTCATGATGTGAGATATGATGGTCATGTTGTGAGTAGTAGTTGACCAAGTTGACCGCATTTTTTGAGTCTTACGATGTGAGGACAACCTGATGACTCAAAATCCTAATATTTTTGGTATTTAAATGAATGAGAAGCTAGAGCTTCACATCCTCAACCTATTTCCCTCTCTAAGCCTTTTGGAAACCCTAAATTTGATCCTTTTTGAGATCCTTATGTTTTTCTTGTTTGATGAAGAAGAAAGAAATAGAAGAAGCACCATTGTGAAAGGAGTTGCAAGGAAGCATCATTGTCATCATCTCTTATGTTGTTTGGACCATTGTAAGTATCAAGACTCAAGCTTTATTTCATTTCATGGCTAGATCTAGGTTTTTGGTCCCATTTCCTTAAGTTATAACTTTTTGGAGTGAAGAAGATACATAAAGTTAGCATCTTTATGGATTCAATTGGTCTTTTGAGTCTTATATCATTCAGGTCTGGAAGTTGGTAGAGTATTAGAAGCTTGCATGAGAACATGAGGCCATATTTCTACCTTTGACCTAAAATGGAGTAAGGACATGTATGGTGAATGCATGTCCATAAAGCAAGCATTTTTATGGACCATTACGGTCCCCTTAAGCTTATGTAAGAATCGAAATTGACGGTTGACCGGATTAAGAACGTTGAATTGTTGGTTTGGGCTTCAGACCGCTCTCACGCCCTGAGACATGAGGTCTCACGATGTGAGTAGGCAAAACCCATCCCTCACTGAGTTGTCTGAGTCAGGAGCGATTCTTTGGAATCGGAACAAATGATTCTCATGCATAACCATTGATTGGTCACAACGTGAGACGCGATGTTGGGTTTTGGGCCTTTTTAGGCCACTAGTTTTTAAAATTTGTGCCATTGATAGGCTTTGTGGCCTTTTGTATTTGGGCCCATATGGGAATTTTGAGTATGGATTGATATCGAAGTTGTCCAGGGTTTGACCAAGTTTGAACCAAAGGTATTATAGGTAATTTGAGTGGTATTTGAGATTGGTTATTAGTTGATGTTTAGGTGACTAGTGAAGCTGTCATTTGGAGCTGTGTTCTGTCAGTGATCATTTCAGACTGAGAGGTGAGTTTACCCCCCCCCCCCACCCCACCCTTGTAGTTGCGGGTCGAAGCCACCAAGGCCGGCCCACTAAATTTTGTATCCTGGTATAGAGGATGTTGACATATTATAGCGATTTGATCGGTATCATGGTAAATAGGATGTAGTATGCAGTAATGATTTGTAGATTTTCTTGTTTGTCTGATAACTAATTATATATTTCTTTGTTCTTGCATATATGTTATATGTTATGTACATGTCCACATGGTATGGTTTGGTTGAGGTAGTACTGCATTGTACGGTAGCCAACAACCTGGGAGCAAGCCAACCATAAGTTATGGGCCTATAAAGCAAGCCATAATTATGTTGTGGACTCGTGAGCAAGCCAGATATGAGATGTGGGCCTGAAGGGCAAGCGAAAATCATACTGTGGGCTCAAGTGTAATCCATTCTATTAGCTATGGACCTAGTATATGCTGTTGTTAATGTATCCCTCATGGAGAACGTCAAAAAGTAGAAGTCAAACTAACACCGGGCTTGGCATGGTTAGAACCCAATCGGACCCAGTCCAAAGCCAAGGTCGGTCCTTCGCCAACGCGAAGATCACTGGTGTAGTGGTTAAGGTGCAGAACCACACCTTAACCTCTTCTAAAAGTAATTACATCTGACAAACGTGGAACCAATCAGAGACTTCCACTTGCCCATTAGAAGATAGCCACTATCTTCATGATAATTAAAAGATTACCCTCTAGCCAACGAGGGAATGAGGCAGAAAGACGTGATGGAGGATCCTCCATTATGGGTCTGCCATGCCACACCCCATGAGGGAATGCTCAACAGAATCAGTTGAGGGCCACGCCTCTTAAACAGGTATAAAAGGATCCTTCTTCCTCACGAAGAAGGGGACATAACTCTTTTTCCTGCGATTTACTATTATCTCTCTCAGACCTCATACTAACTTGATCGTCAGAGCTTCATCCCGGTAATTCCTCCTGGACGTCGTCTAACGATCATCCTCTTTCTCTTTTGCACTATGATATCAGGAGATGATACCTGCATGGATCTCATCTACAGTATTAACTCAACCCTCTCCAATATATCACAACATTTGGCACCATTCAGGCGTATCTATAGAACGATACATCCATGAAGCAAACCCATAAAGCAATGATGCAAGGTGACATCCCTATGACATCAGGGATAGCAGAAAGAAGGCTGCCGCGTTTAGGAAGAACACGCTTCAAACCGTACACCAGTCTCACAGACACCATCCGGTTCTGCAGCTGAAACAGCGACAACTTACATAGCCAGTCTATGGCGCCCCAGAGCCAACACAAATTCACAAGTAGCAATCATAACCACAACTCCATAAATTATCGCAACGCAACAAACAGAGATCCCTGTTTCACAACAAAAATCCTTCCCGCACACTTCAGGCACCGGAACCTGGATCCTCACACTATTCAATCACAACCACTATATCCCCCGATGGTCCACCTACACGCCACCATGGCTGGGTTGTCTCAAGTGCCACTATTCGTACAACAACCGCCGATCTTTAACCAGCTTGTACAACAGACGCCAAGCTCAATCCATGCATTGTCTCAGCCGCAAGTAACAAGCATGCAGACCTCGACCATTCAGGGATCCGACTCTTATGGATCTGGTGTTCAACTCTTAGTAACATCTGAATTCAACCCCCTCATGGAAACCGCTCAACCGTTTAGCCGTACACAGAACAGTACACATGAGCAAGCCCATACATGACCCCCCAGCATGGCAATACGCAATCCAACACTTTGGATTGCCACCAAACATAAACCAATATCAAGTGTATATATCGCAGGAAGTCATGCATAACCGTTATGGGGAACTTGTAATACAAAAATCAAGTAAAATAACATAGCTTTTAGTAGCTTGGATTCCTTGATGACTTTGTGAGCCTAGCACCCCAAATGTGATTCCTCAAATTCGTCACACAACACCACAACACTTGGAATAACTTGAGAGAAATTCACTATGACACAAAATCGACTTGCCCTCTTCTTCTTACACCTAGTGCCAACTTTGGAAGCCTATGGGGTCCTTTTATAGTTATGTCACAAGTAGGGTTACCACATGTAAACCCTAATTGACATGGCTTTTCATTTCCTATGATCCATGGGTTTATAACCCCCATGGACTATCCATGGAGCACCTTATGGGTTTTAGCCCAACTCCATAAACCATGGATCATTAGCCCACTATATAAGAATGGATGATTTACACAATCAACCCCCATATATTTAATTAGTCTCCTTTTGATCACCAAATTAATTCTAAATTAATTCTTGATCAATACTAATTAAATAATATTATCAATATATTAGAAGTTATAATATATTAATAAACCTTAAGTGTCTTTTTTCTCATTTTGTCTATCCAAGTGTTGCAATGCCATGCAACCCAAATGGACCATGCCAGGTTGGGTCAAGTACATACCAAATATAGTTTTGGACTTAGATACTATATCCAACAGTCTCCCACTTGGATAAGTCTATTAACTATAGTTGCATATATGACTTCAGGATCCGACTATCAATCGTAGCTCTTTCAAAGTCTCTCGGAACTGAGATGATGTTGATGATACGCCATTTAAGAAAAGTGACCATATAATCCTCTTCTCTCAAGATATCAACCGGACAAATACATAGAACATGGTCTTACTTATTGTCCATCATTTGTTTCTCAATCTCTGATTTGTTTAACATAGAACTAAATTGAACAAATCAATTAGGTTCTGACAGGGCCCGATACATAGGTCAAAACAAAATCATCGAGGGGCCCAGATATCGCTTCTAATCCTAGAAGGAACATATAAACTTCAACTCATATGCTTGTACTGACTACTTGTTAAATTATGCACAAAAGCACGTTTTCTAACATCGAGTTACCAATGCGGTTTCGTACAATCAATGTATAACCAACTCATTGTCAACAACTCATATCTCTAGGTTTAAAGATTTATATGATATTACCGTCTCACGATCACTCGAGATAAATTCCATGAAGTGATACAAGTGAGCGTGGGTTGAGTCCAATACTCAGACCTTATGAGCACTCATGAATGTTGCAACAACCATTGCTATGTCTAATACACCTCAGACAATCTACAAACCCAATTCATGAAAGTCTTAATTCAATAACTACTTCCAAAGTATGACTGACTGTGGAGAGTTTGAATAATATAATTATTCTGGAAGTCAAAACATGAAAAGTTGAAACAACAGTAAACAATTAACATAAGATAGTAACACTTTACTCATAAATAAATAACAACTCTTATTTAATCATCAAATGTCAATTACATTTTACGAGTTTCAAAAAACCATCTAATTATTAAAAGCCCGATGCGCTTCGCATGCTGTAAATGCCTAACCCTACTCAGTCCCTTCGTGAGGGGATCTGCTAGATTCTCATCTGATGATACTCTCTTTGCCACGAGGAGTCCTTCTATTTGATGTCTAATGAAATGGTATTTTCTATCAGTGTGTCTGGATCTCCGGTGATCACTTGGTTCCTTAGCTAAAGCAACTGCTAGTCTATAAGGGGTGTTTAAGGAAATTGCCTATAAAATGGCGATTGAATGGGTATCCACTCTTACCGACCACACTCTTGACTAGTGGAGGGTCGTTATCCGAACGGGTAGGATAAGACAAAACCTTCCATTATAAGTATAATAAAGTATAAAAGTAACTAAATGTTTTCATAAAATTCCCAACCTTAGTGACTTAGGCAAAAGTGAATTGATGCAATTCCATGAAATTACACTTTGTGCCCTTGCGAAGACGTTAGCGGAGCGTGTGTGGTTTACCGGCACACTAAATGGTTCTAAGCAAAGGTAGCAAAGGGTGACTCAATGTTTGTCATAGTTCGGTGGAGCGTGTGTGGTTTACCGGCACATCGAATAGGTGACTGTAACATGTGAGGGCACCATGTAAGTTTGCATGGTTATTCACACCCGCTTTGTGATCCTCGGCATCCCAGTCACAAACAAGAGGGGCATATCAAGATTTAAATATGCCATTGAAATTTCAATGAATCTCAAAGGATCTAGGAGTTTTCATAGATTTAAAACTTAAATTTCTTTTTTTCATTTTTCGTGGTGGAAATTAGTGAATCGTCATTCACTTACCTTCAAATATTCTGCAATTAGGGTTATGGCATCCCTCTCCCGAGTTGTAAAATATTGTGTTGGGTCCTAGCCTTAGTATTTCATTTGGGTGATTTACTAAGGACTCAATCAATCAACTAACTTGAATTTGTTTTTCTCCCGTTTTGTAGATGTCAAAGTTTGACAACTATGGTCTTCCCAAATCCCATGGAACAAGCATTCCACATGAAGATGGTATTCCACGATTCAATCGAGGAACGAGAAATCATGCTTCACTTCCTCCTCCTCCTCCTATTGTTCTCCCCAACCCACAAGATCGAAGAATTGAAAGGTTCAATATCACTAAAGCCCTATTGGAAATGAAACATGAAGATGGTAAACCCGTGTGTGCCCACGTTCTAGGAATGAAATCACACATTGATAGGTTGATAATGTTGGGTGTGTCATTCCCAGATGAGTTGGCTGTGAATTGGGTTTTGCAGTCACTTCCTGAATCATATAATGAGTTCAAAAGAAAGTATTATATGATGAATCATGACGACAACCTCATTGACCTAACTTACATGCTCATTGCTGCTGAATCAGAAATGATTTGGCGAAGCAATGGAGCGTATTTGTTGGAAAAGTCAACCGACCATGCTTCCAAGGACATTCTAGGAGAACCAACCTGCTTTTACTGCCAAAAGAAAGGGCGTTGGATACAAGTCTGCCCAAAGAGCCTGAAGAGTCCAGAAAATGGGAGAGTCAAAGAGTATGGCTGCACTTCAGGTAAAATCCACTATCTAACTCCATTAAGTTCATATTCATTAATTCTTAATACATAATGTAATAAGATTGCATTTGAATGTTTTACAGGATCGGTGAAAAGAAAGGAAGCTTGGTGAAAGAGCAAGATGAATCTAATCACAAGGAATGGATCTTGATCGCATGGACTTGAAGATTAGATTTTGATCTTAGATAGTTATGATAGAGTTGTTAGAAATTTTTTGAAATACATAGTTTTCAATGGATTTTGCATTGTAAGGACAAATGTTTCCCGCTGCTTTTATAAATAAAATAAATTTTCGTTTGACTTATTTATTTGTTTATTTCCTTGCAATGAAATCGTTATGAAAATTGGTGTTTGCATATTTCTACAACAAATGAATTTGGTTCTTATTATATTTATGGAAAGTCAAGAATTTACCAAATAAGGAGAGTTTCTCATCATCCAAGTTTCAATTGGACAGAAATTTGGAATCATGCAACATGGTTGCACGATGAATGAGAAATTTAATATTTGGAAATTAGACTTATTCATTGACAAAGTGTCAAGTGAAGGACTAGGAGATCGAGTACACAAAGTTGCGTGTTGATCAAGTTCACCATAAGAGTAACAAATATATTTGTCATGATTTACTAAAGGTTTAGTAAATGTGATTATACTTACAAGATTAAGTGTAATTCTGAACTGATTAAAGGGTTTAGATCAATAGCAAAACGAATAAGAAGAATCAAGTAGGCAGAAAGATAAAAGTTTCTCCATTCTAAGAAGAAGGGAGAGTAGATTTTATGCTTTATGATAGGTCTTAATGATTAAGAACCATATCTCAATTGATCCTCTAAGTGAGTCTTAGTACAATTGTTGAAGAAATGGTTAAATCATAAAGTCAATCAAACTTCGTTCCAAAACAAGTCTTAAAGTTAAGATTGTGACAATGAGTGAAAAGTATTAAGAAGGTTTATAACATTCATCAATTGTGGTAAGTTGTGATGTCTTGGATAAGACAAAGACCAACTAGGACCAATTTATGAAGTGTTTTGATAAAAGCTACACTAACTCTTGAATATTTGGTTGTCAAGAAATGGTTATTGACAAGAGAATCTTATATGTCAAGGAGTCAGTGGGAGTCTTAATGGTCTTGAAAAGTTTCAAGAACAAATCAAATAAACCTTATCGATCATCACTAGCACACGAGTTGAGGTTAACAACCTATCGTGATGACATTATTTTGTTTCTGTGCCAATCCAATCGAGTTAATTATGCATGTGAGTTCTATGAGTTCTCATTTTGAATGCATAAAAGGCAAAGCACCTTAATCAATGAAAGGTACATTGATAGGAAAACTTGAGCTGCTTAACTACTTGGAAGACATGGTGGGAAGCTATGCTACCATAAGGCAAGAAATCAAGATTAAGAAAGTTTGGTCCATATGAGTTTGAATTTGTCGTAAACTTTAGTTTTAACAAATTCACATGGATAGGAACACATACGCCATTTCACTAAGAAAGAGCTTAAGAAGATAGTGATTGTAAAATTGCATTCTCAAATTCGATTATGGTTACGACATCCCTTTCCATAATTTGAATTGTGAGGTTTGGCAATTGTTTACACACACATATGAACTATCAAAGGCAAAGGTGTATAAGTTCAAGAAGCCTTGATAAAAGATTATCAAAGCATTAAGTATTAGAAACATGGACTTAAGAAATTCAATAGGTATTGCTTTTCTGAAAGTTAAGATGTTCATAAATACATGTCAAAGCTAGTGGGAGCATAAGTGTTATGTTTTATAGTAATCATCATGATAGTGGGAGCATAAAAGTTATGATTGTATGATTATTAAGGCAAGTATTGCAAAGTTGGCAATATTAATTATAGAAAACAAGAGTCATTCTTTGCAAAGTTGTAAGGATGGAATAGTTGTTTTGCTATAATTAAGGGAGAGAATATTATGCTTCATTTCAAATCTAAAGGATTAGGTTGAGAAATGTTAATAAACTTAGTCAAAGGTACATAGTGTTTTCTTAAAATTTCGATTATGATTACGGCATTCCTCTTCACAATTCGAATTTTGAAAACATAACAAATAAAACATTATGCATCGTGTCCCATACGCTTCGGGTATAGGATCGATTGCAAATGCTTTAATGTTTAACCATTCTAAAATTTTCCAAATGTCTAGCGCATTTAGAGGGAAAAGGGACTAGAATCGGTTTTGACTAAAATAATTAAACAACTATCAAAGGACAATCCAAAGTTCGACGAGGATTGGTCGCTTGTGAGTAGTTGGAAGCATGGTATTGAATGGACCATATCGACATTATTGTGAATAGAAAAGATTCTATTAAGAATAAGTTGTCATATGGAAATTATGGAAATGTTTCCATATTGGATGGACCATATCGACATCATTACGAATAGATAAGATTCTATTAAGAATGTGTTTTCATATGGAACATATGGAAGTGTGTCCATATTGGGAATTGAATATTGAGAAATCTATGACTAGATTAGAAACTTTTATGCAAAAGGATGTTTAAAGGAATGTACTTTGAGTGAGAGACATCATATCTAAGGAATTTTCTTGTAACAATATCCGATAGAAGACTTTGTAATATCATTGGCAATAGTCTTCGTGACTTTGGTGCAGTCACATTACGAAAGGATAAGTTGCATAGAATGTTAGAATCTAGCATATTCTATAAATAGCAAGAATTTGATATTCTTTCACTTATGGAAAAGGGATTTGGAGTTGTGAAATGAGAATGATTGGAAATGTGTTCAATGTGATCTATTTCAAAAGGTAAGAACCATAGGTAAACACTGTGTGCATGCTAGGAGCATGGGACAAGTGATGTAATTCAAGTAAGAAGTTGACTACCCGAAACGACAAATAATGAGTAATCGATATGCTGATAAATAAAAGGTGTTTTATTTATGCTCAAAGGTTTGAGACCATATGGGATTAGTATTATTCTTGTGTTTCACATTTGCATGTTTTGACTTCCAGAATAATTGAGGTTATTAAGAATAATCGAAATATTCGAACGGGCCACAGTCGTTCATATGTTGGAAGTGGGTATGAATGAAGACTGTCGTGAATTGGTGTGTGGATTGTCTAAAAGAGTATTAGACATAAGCAAACGTTTGCTGCAACGTTCATGAGTGCTTATGAATATGAATTTGAGCATTGGATTAAACCCGCGCTCACTTGGATCACTCCATGAATTGTATCACAAGTGATTGGTGAGACGATAACATCTTATATTCTTGAAACCGAGATGTGTGAGTTGTATCTTGCGAATCGGTTGCACATTGATAATATGTAAACGCACTAGTAACTTGATATTATAAAACATATTGTTGTGTGTGATTTGGTTAGTGAGTGCAAGCAAGCATTGTATCAAAGTTTATCCGTTCCTTTTATCCAAAGTAGGATAAAAGCGATATCTTTGGGCCCCTCGATGATTTAGTGATGACAAACGTAAATGCTTGGCCGGGCTAGGGCTAATTTGATTTGTTCAATTAGTCAGTCGTCATAAATTGGAATCGAGATATAGTACAAAGAGAATGATTTGAAATCATATCTCATATGATATCTAGAATGGAGGAATATATGATCCCTTATCTAAGGACACGCGTATTTGATATGATCAGAGTTGACAGCGGCTTTGGAAAGCTACGATTGCAGATCGGGATCCGAAGTCATACGCAAAATAGTTGTTAGACTTATCCAAGTGGGAGACTGTTGGATTAGTGTCTAAGTCCATAACTATTTTGGTATGTACTTGACCCGATGGTGCATGGTCCTTTTGGGTTGCCTTCACCAAAGCAACTTGATTGGAGAAATAAATAAAGAAAGAGGTTATTATGATTTATTAATATGTTATAAGAATAATATATTAAAGGAGAAATCATATTTGTTTAATTAATATTGGTCAATAATTAATTAAGAATTAATTTTGTGATCAAATGTAATTAATTAAACTAGAGGGGCTGAATTGTAATTATGTGATAGTTGCAAAATAGGGCAATGGTTATCCTTGTTAAAGGATGGACGAATTCAAGGATAAGGATATCCTTAAAATCGTCGAAGGCCCAAGAGATAAGGGTTTTTCAAGGCTTATCTTATGGTTACTTGATGGGCAAGCAACTAGATAAGGATAAGGACTAAAACCCTAATCCCAACCCTATATAAAGACCCCTAAGGCTTATGAATTCGTCCAAGCCTTCCCAAGAAGTCCTAAGGACGAATTCCTACCTTTCTCCTCTCTCTTTATACCTTCTCCATTTGCTTATGGTGTTTGTAAGCCATTAGAGGAGTGACACTTGTGACTCTAAGCCTTCCAAAGTCAATACAAGGAGATTTGGGATTGTTATTGCTACATAACAATCAAGGTAACATTATAAACTTATTCTAATATCTAATATGATTACTTGTATGCTAGAATTAGGGTTTATAGTCTTGGATTCAAAGCATGTACAATAGAGAAACCTAGATCCAAGCATTAGGGTTTATATGAGCACATAGGATGTCTTATGACCAAAACCCATCAGATACTTGTCCATTGCCCACTTTGTGACCAACATCCAGAATCTGGCATAAGATATTTCAGAATGATGAGAAGTAGAAGCGAGGCTTTGAATCAACTGCTTCCATAAAATCGAGCCATAGTCGAGACTGACGCCGTGGTACAGCCCGTAGAGAATTGTCATAAAGAGTCGGCTAGCCCCATCAGAACCTGCACTACGTTCTGATAATCCTTTGAACAACACAGTGAAGAAGCCATTCCACTGAGGAGGAAGACATGATTTCTTGAACTTGGTAATAGTGGTTAGAATCTCGGTGTAACCCATGTTGTAAAACATGGAGAACAACTGTCCCACAAGAATAGACTCAGGGTTAACCCTTGACTCATCAGGCTCGAACCCTAGAAGCGAACAAAATCGCTATTTGGAGATGGAGGTTTTGGTATCAAGAATGTCGAATAATATGCGATCGACAGACTTGTCATGGTGGGCAGTTGAGAAGATCTGTGACAAGCACTCCATTGGAACGATTTTAGCCTTGGTTAATGCTTGAACCAGTGGAGAGTGCTTAAGACACTCCACAATTGGGAACATGAAGGCGTCGTAGGCATGTGGGGTGAGATCAATAATCAGGCTTTGCTGAGTTCGGATAGGCAGCATGTGGGAGGTTGCGTGAACAGAAGAAGAATCCGCCATTGAAGAGTGTTTCGGAGAAAAAGATGAACAGTGGGAGAAAGTAATTGTTTCTTGCTCTCTAAATATTGGGTGCAGTAAAGAGGTAAAAGACCTTAGGGTTTTCCCTTTATACCGTGGGTAGAGGAGAGAGAAGAATCTGCCCCCAAATCTTCTTGAAAATCGAGGCGTTTTTTGAGTTGATTGACGAATGACAGTTTAGCAACCCCTATGATTACGCATGAGAGAGAAAAACTCTTCCGTTTTGCACGCTTTCCCCTCAAATGCCCTTTTGAATACCAAAACGTTTAGACTTTTGGCTGAGTCAGCAACATATCCTTTTAAAATGAGCCATCTTCATAGATAAAAGTGAACACATGTAGCATTAACAACAACATCCCATTTAGAATATAGCATTAAATCCCGGAGCCAAAAAATAGCTTATAATGAAGGAAACCAGATTTTTGGAAAATCAAAAAGATTTTCGTGCATAGAGTGTCAAAGATAAAGAAATAAATCTACATATATGTGGGTATTTGTGATGTCAATAGAGACACAAAACTGTGGATCCCGGGCACGAATCTCTTCCTTCAAAGTCAAGAGAGACCTTAAAGTGTTTGTGTGGTTTCCCGTTGAATTACGATCAATCACTAGTTAAGAAGTGTTGAAAGGCATCTTTTAATGAGGCTTATTGGGAGGCTTTCGCTTCAGTTCAGAATTCCTGATCTTAACATAAGACAGAAATCGACTGAAGAACTTGTGAGACCAATGTGGTCTGTTGAACAAGTAGGTTTGGATGATGTGATAGTGACTCGTTGGAAATACTAGATGTGAAATCTCGAGAAAAAGTAAAAACTGGATTCTAAGGGAAGAAATGTTATGGTATGTAACAATTTCATAAGAATCACACAAAGAGAAAATTAGAGATTTCATGGTACAACCACTTGGGTGTATTCGTTAATTCATAAGTGAAAGCTAGAGCAAATTTAATTTGTTCACCGTCAATGCATAGTAGGTATTGAATTGTGGGTTTCACTTAGCATGTAGTGACATGAAGCTAAGATCACAAACACAGAGATTGTGTAACCATAAACCTCAGTGGTAATTTCTGAGAGTCTCAAGGGTTACTTGTATGAAGCGAATATGATGGAGAAAAATATTTGAGGAGGTGTAAAGAAACCAAAGTACCTCTGCTACAAAAATAGTGACCAAACAGAAAACTCTTATCTCATATGAGAAAAGAGTAAGGTAGCTCATGATTAGAATAAATGTATCAGCCTAATTGGGAAGACAAGGTTTGTATATACCAAGTCAGTAAGGCTTTATTCAAAATCAGTTGAGACTTTAGACAACATGCAACAACATGCTTCTAGGGACACTTAGCTATTAAAAAGTGTGAGAATGATACCTGCCCCATCGATAATCCATAAACGGTGAATACAAACAGAAGTAGAGACAAAAAAAAAAGAAAATATTTTTGGAGTTTTTGATAATTTGGTAAAGAGAAAAACAAAACAAAACAAACCAACCAGAAAATTTTTTTGGAACCGAACCCGAAATAGACCGAACGTTCGGTTCATTTCGGTTGCTAATTTTTTTTTGGAATTAACAAAATTTGGAAAACAATTGTACAAAGGTTTACAGCCAAAGATACCACCTTTTTGAGATAAGTGAAGACAAGTGCAATGGGATCGAACCCGAAATAGACCGAGCGTTCGGTTCATTTCGGTTCCCATGTGAACCGAACCCGAAATAGATCGAACGTTCGGTTCATTTCACTTCCAACTTTTAGTTTTGAGAAGGTGTTTTTGGTACTGACTCTGATTCCATCATACCTAGTCCTTGTAGAATTTTATTGAAACTTGCTTCAGGAAGGGCTTTGGTGAAGATGTCAGCCAGTTGATCAGTGGTTCGAACAAAGTGAATCTCTATGTTTTCGTCTTCCACGTGATCCTTAATAAAGTGATACCGCAATGCAATATGTTTGGTCTTGGAGTGTTGCACCGGGTTATGACAAATCCTGATTGCACTTTCTGAGTCGCAATATAGAGGGATCTTTTTCATATTGAGTCTATAGTCCCGGAGTTGGCTTTGGATCCAAATCACTTGAGATGTGCAGGAGGCGGCTGCAATGTACTCTGCTTTAGCTGTAAACAGAGAAACACATGTTTGTTTCTTAGATTTCCAGCTCACCAACTTCCCGTCGAGGAACTGACAGCCTCCTGTAGTGCTTTTCCTGTCTAAACCACATCCTCCAAGGTCTGCATTTGAGTAGGCTTGAACAAAGAAACCTGAGTTTGAGGGATACCAGAGACCAAGAGAGGTGGTTCGCTTCAAATACCAGAGTATATTCTTTACTGCCAGCATGTGTGGTTCACGAGGATTTGCTTGAAACCTGACACAATAGCACACAGAAAACATTATATCAGGCCTGCTAGCTGTGAGGTACATCAGGGAACCAATAATTTGGCGATATAGCGTTATGTCAACTGCCGGTTTTTCCAAAGATGGTGTAAGCTTTGTACCGAACGCCATAGGGACTTTGACCTTTGAATCTCCCATCATGCCGAATTTAGCAAGAAGAGTCTTGGTATATGCTTCCTGGTTTATAAAGATACCTTCGGGCCCCTGTCTAATATTTAAACCAAGGAAAAAGTCAATCGGACCCATTGAGCTCATTTCAAATTTTGTCTCCATCAACTTTCTGAATTCAACTGTTAGGCTAGGATTCATTGAGCCAAAGAAGATATCATCAACATAGATCTGAACTATCATAAGGTGGTTACCTTCCTTTTTACGAAAGAAGGTTGGGTCAACCGAACCTTGTTTGAATTTAGACATTTTAAAACTTAGTTAGTGTTTCATACCAGACCCTAGGTGCTTGTTTCAGACCGTAAACTGCTTTATCTAAGATGTAGCAGTGATTTGGATACTTTTCATTCACGAAACCAGGAGGTTGCTCCACGTACATAGTTTCTTCAAGCTCCCCATTCAGAAAAGGGCACTTTACATCCATTTGGTAGACCTCGAAATTCTTGTGTGCAGCATAGGCAAGAAATATTCGAACAGATTCCACCTTGCTACCCGAGCAAATGTCTCTTCGTAATCAATTCCTTCTTCCTGGTAGTATCCTTTTACCACTAGCCGAGCCTTATTTTGAATCACATTACCCTCCTTATCCATTTTGTTTCTGAATACCCATTTGAGACCTACGACTGAGGCATCTTTCAGTGTTGGAATAAGACGCCAGACCTTATTTCTTTCGAAATCATTGAGTTCATCTTGCATTTCCTGAACCCAATCAGAATGATCGAGAGCAATATTGATGGTCTTTGGCTTAATTTTGTACACGAACGAATTAAACATGCAGAACTCTACTTTGGAGAACAAAGCGGTTTGTTTCGCCTTCAGTTGTGAACAAGTTAGAACTTTATCTGATGCGTCACCCACTATTTGAGATACAGGATGATCTCTGGTCCATTTGGTGAGAGGAAGATAATTTGGGTCATAGGACAGATCCAATTCAACATTCACCATTTCTTCTAATTCTGATTGAGTATCGTCGTCATAGAGCATATCAGAATTCTCCCCCTCGACAGATGATGAATCATTTGGATTTGATCCAAAAATTCTTTCTTCAACCGGACTTTCGGTTGTCACTGGACTTTCGGGTGTAGCTGGGCTTTCGGGTGCTACAGGACTTTCGGGTGCTACTGGACTTTCGGGTCCGTCAAAGATTGGATTCTCCCCCTGAATGTGTGAGTCCTGTTGTTTTGAAGAGGATTGATTCTCCCCCTCGACCGAAGTACCGCTCTGGGGAGGTTTGTTTCGAAATGGGTCTCCTTCTCCCATTTGTTTGGCTGCATCTTCGATAATCTGCTTAAGGTGATCGATTTTGTTGTCTGTTGCCATGGCTTCCGAAAGAGTGGCTTTCTCAGGTTCATCAAATAAGTCTATGAACTGGTCAAATAGATTGGCGATTGAAGTTGTGACTTGACCTGTTTGAGAGGAAATCTCTCCAATTGCTTCTTCGGTAGACTTTAGCTTCTTGACGTAATTGTCATCGAATGTCACATAATAGGTTTCTTCAATTCTTTTAGAACGCTTATTCAAAACCCTGTATGCCTTTGAAGTAGGAGAATATCCCAGAAAGATTCATTCATCAGCTTTGACATCAAACTTGTTGCGATGTTCTTTGGAGTTGAAGATGAAGCACCTGGAACCGAACACGTGAAAGAACTTGACATTCGGCTTCCTGTTGTTAATAATCTCATAAGGAGTGAGAGAGAAACGCTTGTTGAGATAAGACCTATTCTGAGTAAAACATGTTGCAGCAATAGCGTCAGCCCAGAAATATAAAGGAAGAGAAGCAAAACTTAGCATGGTTCGGGCCGCCTCACACAGGGATCGGTTTCTCCTTTCGACAATTCCATTCTGTTGAGGTGTATAGGGGGCTGAGAAATTATGACTGGTGCCTTTTTCAGTTAACAAATCTTCAAATTCTTTGTTCTTGAATTCCAGTCCATTGTCGCTCCTGATGTTTCGAACGACTTTCCTCAGTTGCACTTCGACTTTCTTGATAAAGATCTTCAGCTTGGGAGTCGCCTCAGATTTGTGCTTTAGAAAGAATACCCAAGTAAAACGTGAGAAGTCATCAACAATAACAAGGATATACTTGTTACCGCCAATGCTCTCGATTGATGATGGACCACATAAGTCGATGTGAAGCAACTCAAGTGGTTCAACAACTTTGGTGTTTATGATGGTTGGGTGACTTTGACGACTTTGTTTTCCCATTTCACATGCAACACATAAGTGTTCTCGATCAAACTTAAGCAATGGAAGACCCCGAACATGACCGCCGGTGACAAGCTTGTTGATGTCTTTGAAATTGAGATGTGAAAGCCTTCGGTGCCACAACCAACTTTCGTCTGAATGAGCTTTGGACAAAAGACATATGGCTGGATTACCTTTGATTGGTCTGAGATCCAGAGGGAACATTTCACCTTTTCAATCTGATTTGAGAATGACTCTTTTGGATTTCTTCTCTATAATTTCTGAACCTTCGTCGTCGAACGAGACTTTGAGACCGGTACCTCCTACCAGTTGAGATACACTGATGAGGTTATGCTGCAACCCTTCTACATAAGCCACCTTCCTTATTGTAAAGTCTCCATTGGTTATCATTCCATAACCCTTTATTGTCCCATAAGAGTTGTTACCGAACTTGGCATTGCCACGATTTTGAAGTGACCGAAACTCCCTTAGCTCTTCCTTCCTTCCTGTCATGTGACATGAGCAGCCACTGTCTATGTACCATTCGTCGTTAAACTGCTCGTCACTAATAACCTGCAAAAATTACGCAGATTTAGGAACCCAAAGTTTCTTGGGTCCACGGGAGCTTTTTACAGAAACAGGAATAGTAAGAGAAACATCAATGAGATATGTTCGTTTTATTAAGGTTGTTTCATCTTTCCTTTTAATAGTAAATACTTTGATTTTATTAGAATTAGATGCAGGTGTTTTGGATTCGGGTTCTGGTGATTGGACTTTAGCCTGCTTTTGGTCTTCATTAGCTGAGGAAATCTTCCTTTTTCCTTTCAAATCTGTTGACGATCTTGAATTTGGTGTAGGAACAGAATTAGGCTTAGAAGAAGATTGAGAACGAGAAGAAGTAGAGGAAAAGAAATTGGAATGAGAAGCTGTGACAACCCGAAAATTTCTAGCTTGCATTCTTCATTTCCTATCAACAATAGACTCGTTTTGCTATCTTGTAGTACCATTTAGGGTCTATTGGAGCATTCTAAACGTGTTATAATCAAGGTAGGAGTGTTAAAAAGGGTTAACTCGAAGTGTAGGAATCAAAACCGGGCCAAACACTCCAACACATGGAGTGTGCGGCTACACACTTGAGTGTGTGGCCACACACATGTGTTTGCGGCCTCACACCCTTCCCAACCGCACACCCCACCTATATATACCACACTTAGTCATTTTTGAACACTTCTTTCACTTCTTCAAGCATAGAACTTGAAAATCCTCACAAGTATCATCCATTCTCCTTGAAGATCTTCATAAAAGGTACCAAGAACACCAAGAACACCATCTGGCCGCACACATGGCAGCACACACCATCTGGCAGCACACATCGTCTCACACATATGCTGGCAGCACACTAGGCCGCACACCTGGCCGCACACACACATAGAGTGTGTATTTTGGCCATACACTCCATTGTAAAGCCTTATACCCCCTTCATACAATCATATATGGTTGTAACACTTCATTATAAGTGTTTACTAGTCCCTAAGGTGGTCCCAATTCATTAATTAGTTGTTTATAACACTAATTATATTCATATATGTGTCAGTATATGCTAAACAGGATTCGCGTGTGTACTCAAGTCACCACTTGATACTTAGCAACTGATCCAACATTTTCGCCAGAACCACTCACTACAGCTGAGTTCATACCCCTTAAATAATGTTTTAAACTATTTTTAAATGTTTTATGGGGGGGATACAAGTAGAATTATGCTAGTTATTATATCAATCACATGAGATTAATAAGCAGCATTCTAAAGATTGGCTACTCTTTAGCCGTTTTACTAAAAGTTTCCTTCAAATGTCTTTCATAAACACTATGTCACACCCCCAAACCAGAACGGCGAAAACGTTCGAGGGCGGAGGACGTTATATTCAGTATCATAACAGTTCATAGAAAGGAAAGTACACACCACCATATATATTAAAGTTTCCAAAATGTTTACATAATTGTATTCGTTACATGTTCAAAAGTTAAATACATAAACATCTTTCAAAAGAAGTAATTAACGTCAGCACGTTAATCCCCAAAAGTTGATTTCCAAATCTGCTTAGCGGATCCCTGAGAATACAAGTTATTTCAAAGAGAAAGTGTCAACAATTAAGTTGGTGAGTTCATGAGTAGTGTTTTGAGAAAATGTACGCCATTCGAAAGTTCGTGTATGTCTTCCAGAAAACGCAGTATTTCAAATGTAAAGAGTTATGATTCGTTGTGTTGAAAATGAATGTATTAGATCCAGAAAATCCCATATTTTCCCTAATAGTTGAGATATGAATTGTTGTGTTTTCCAAGAAAAACCCTTATTTTCTTATAAAAGTATGAAATGCATATGGATGTTCGTGTTATAAGTTGTAAATAATTGCACCAGGAAAATCCCTTATTTTCCTATTAGTTGTTTGGTTTGTATACAGGAGAAACCCTTATTTTCCTAACATAACTGACAGTCTCAAAGACCGAAAATCGCAAGCAACCGACGTGCATAAAAGTTGTGTCACAGTTTTATATAATAAAGCTATACGAAGATCGCACTTGTTAGATGAAGAATAGTTTTAATAGCTACTCATTCATAAAAGCATAATACCATAATAATTGTATATCCGGTGAGTTTTATAACCATACTAAACATAATATGCCTGTAGCGACGTTCTTCAGGCGTCGTAGCGTTATGAAAAACTGTCACCCCAAAGGACGGACTGTAGCTAACAGTCAGGGCGCGGGATCATGACTTCCCGTATAGATCTATACACATTTCTAAACATAATATGCCTGTAGCGACGTTCTTCAGGCGTCGTAGCGTTATAAAAAACTGTCACCCCAAAGGACGGACTGTAGCTAACAGTCAGGGCGCGGGATCATGACTTCCCGTATAGATCTATACACATTTGACACGTTCTCCGAACGGGAGACTCTGGTTATAGACAGGACTTCAAGCGGTACCTTTTAGCAAAAAGGTATGATTTGAAGATGTACACGTCTCACGGATTCTCAACTAAGTCTGAATTAAAGTAGTAGTTTTCTGTGCAAAGTTTATCCTTTTTCACAATGTTTGACAAAGCATAAATCATAAGTTCTTTGAATGCATAAAATGATTTAGTAAAGAATGTTACCCTTGATATGATGTATTTGTATGTAAACGTATAATTAAAACATATTTCTATTTATAAAACATATTGTATCCCAAGAGGGTAAAGCTGTGTTGTGAGGTGTTTTGCATGATAATAACTTCATAACATAGTTAAAACAACAGTATGAAAAGTATATCAAAAGATCGATGTTTCGCACGATTTTGGTCGTGTGTTTACTTGTATTCCCCCCCCCCTAAAAGAGTATAAAAAGCATTTAAAAATGTATTTGAAGTGTGTTTGTAGGGGTATGAACTCACTTGAAAGTTTGAAGATAGCGAGATGGAAAACCGGGCAGAGTTTCGTCTCGGGAAACAGATTTTTCTCGGGATTCTCGGGAATCTCGGGAGTGAAATCGACCTTCGGGACTTGAGCAAAATGACCAGGTCTTCGGGTTACAACGGGCACGGAAAATGAGGCAAAATGCAAGAGAAATGAGAGGAAATGAGAAAATTCTCCGGAAACCCTCGCATCCCTTTTATAGGGGCTGAGAGGCCTCGGTACGCGGGGCGTACGGGCGTACGCAGCGCGTACCCGTGCGTCATGCATAAGCGAGTCCTCGACTGCCCCGGAGCTCGGATGGGACGGATTTGCATAGGCTTACATAGGGGCGACGTGGACGGACCGAGACCAAGGCCTTCGCGTACGCGGGGCGTACGAGGCTACGCAGCGCGTAACTCGGATGAGGACGCTGACTCCTCCTTCGGATATTACCAGAATTGTGATTTAAATTTATTTATAATTTATTTAATAAACTTCAAAAAATCATATCTTCTTCATACGAACTTCGTTTTCGATGGTCTTTATATCCATACGTAGGTGAGACTATGCTGTACAACTTTCATTTAGACTCCGTTGGCAAATTATGAAATTATTTTTATTATTTATTTATTAAAATGACGTGATTAAGGAATTTCTTTAAAAATTCATAACTTCTTTATCTGACGTCGGTTTTTGCCAGACTTTTTACCGCTGAAATACCATTGTCGAGACCTTCGATTCTCGTTTAGGTCATTCCGGCCAAAAGTCGCTCGATCTCCGATTCGAGTTTTTAGCTTTCTGCTGCTAAGCCGAACTTGGAAAAATCATAACTTAGACATACGATGTCCGATTTGAGCGTTCTTTTTATGTACGTTTGTAGTTTAACGATATCTATGACTTTCATTTAGACACCTTAGGTCAAAAAGTATTTTATTGAAACTTCGCGTTTTTACGTAACTTCGTATTGCCGGTTTTTGTCGGAAAACTTAGAATGGTCATAACTTCTTCGTTATAACTCGGATTTTAGTGTTCTTTATATGCTTGGAAACCTTAAGACGATATCTATTACATAGCGTACTCCAAACAGAGCCTTTGAATACTTCATTTTTCGATGATATTCTAATTACTTTTTCAAAGAGGTTACAAGACTCGAATTTCAAGGACCTGAAACGATGGGTTGTTACATCATCCCCCCGTTAGAGGGAATTTCGTCCCGAAATTAGAGTTCATGCTACGGATAGAAGTTTTATTTGCTCCTCATGTTCTTAATTGAACTCGGTTCCTCGCTTGGCATTCCAGCGAACCTTTCACTATCGGGATACGACTTTGCTTCCTTCGTTTGACTTCACTGACATGATAACTCTTCTTGGTCGAACGTATGTTGAATGTTTTTGTGGACTGTGAGAGTAGTACATCTTGTACCCTACAAGTAGTGTCTCCAGATCTTCGAAGTAATTACCGATGCTCCTGACTCAAGATCATGTGTTGTATAGTTAACTTCCCGTGTCTTAAGCTGTCTTGAGGTATAGGCAGTGACCTTTCCTTTTGCATGAGAACACAACCAATTCATACTGATTATGATGTCAAAATCTTGGAAGTGGATTAGATGTCATGAAGATCTAAAAGAAAGTATAATTACTCCCGAATTAATGAAAAGAGATAGGTATTTTTGTTCTATCTATCTCTCTTGTACCAATCGACAGAAAGGGGCATGTGTTGCGCTTCTAAGTTTATTTGTATGGCAGCACGATCACTCGTAGTCTTAGGCAGTCTCCGTCCTGAAGTTCATATTAGAAATTCATACATGGTTCAACGATCATAATCTCGTGTATACAAGTTGTATATAATTAAGATTGAAAAGGTAGTCGAATAACTGATTCTTCTTTAAGCTCACATCCCATCGAGGAAAAAGAAGTTAAAGTGGAATCTTCAATTCGAAACCTGTAGAACCTTGATTATATATCACCCCTACGTATACATTCATCAGTGACAGATCAACCGTATGGGTCTTTCGATTTGAACTTGATGTACTGTACGAGTGGCACTTCAGGGATTTCTTCGGAAAGGAATAGAATTATGAGGTACTCCATTCATGAGTAATTGGTACTCTGATATGACGGCTTCACTGGAAAGGCGATTTCGAAGACAGAGGTGTACGTATGAAACTGTTTTTGTGAGAATCAAATTGAATCAATTTGTATGATAATGTCGGAATCATAAGGAAACTTAAAGACATTAGATTTGAACTTAAGACTTTTACTGACAAAACACAACCGTGCAACCATCAACAGAGTTACAGTACTTTAGACTATTACAAGACTATTGCTGCGAATAAGGTATACTACAACGGCAAGTATACGCAGCATGAGCATCCCTATACCGACGGGATCCCGCAAAAGACAAGGCTCTGGTTGCACTAGTTTTGGATGGTTTATAAGTCTGTTACAACGAAACACCTAAATTACATTAATATGGGTTCGGAGTAGGTTCTCCTGCAACTGTGGTCCTGAGAATCCTACCGTCTATGCCAGAATTCTTTGCGATAGGGAAATCCTTCTTGAGGTGCCCTTATCTCCTCGCATTGGTGGCATGACTGGCTAGTGCTAGCCTTAGTGGCGGGAGTGAGGTGTTTAGCCAGTGTTATGTGGACACGAGTGCCTTCCTCAATACCCCACCTTGGAAATTGCTTCCTAAGGCGTTCTACAGGAGTTGCCACTTGTTGTGGCATGGCAAATCTTTGGGATCTCTTGCGCTCCTTTAGGGCTTGCTTGTGTTGCCTGAGTTGAGGTGTGTAAGGAAGGTTGTCACAGCAGCTGCTACTACAGCTTGTAATGTAGCCGCGTCAATATGGAGGATGGGGGTTTCATTTCTTCGCTGATTGTTTCCAGAGTGAGTGCTTCTGGTCCATTTGTTCCTCTTGTTCCTTTATGAATCTAGATCCTAATGTGCGTGTTTCAGCAGACCTTCATTACTCCGCCTATCACTTCAACTGATCGGGATCGTGTGGATTTGGGTTTAATTACTTATGTTCTTCTAAATGTTAGCATATTCACTCGATGCATTAGGGCAACTACGTTTTGAAGTTCATGGTTGAATTCACTACTAGTTTATGAGCTTGGATTTGACTTGTTGTATGCGTGGTATTTCTAAATGATCCGTTGGGGGATACTACGGGAAGGTTGTAAAGATTCCTCATATGAGTACTTCAGGGTTTTAAAACTAGAAACCAATTGGGGTTTGTGCCGGGTTTGTCATTATGAATCGATCGTGTTTCATTAGTCGATGGTTAAAGTGAAAGGGTCTTTTATAACACATGGAACTGGTATGGGTAGGGCCACACCAATCCTCGTCGAAAGCCAATGTCGGTACTTCTCATTGTAAGACGTTCGTTAGTGGGATAGGGCATTCTACGTATGTGTTTTCAGTGCTTTTTAGTCTATCTCTATTATTACTACTATGAAAGTTTTGTTTAATGATTAGGGTGTTTGTTCGAGTAGATTTTTAAACTTGTGACTCACGGAACTCTTCTGCGTTCCTACTATCAAATGGAATGTATGCAAATAAGTTATCAAGGAGAAATGTACCCAGAATAACCGTGAGGTCTGCAATAGCCTCCTCTTGGCCCATTGCGAATACTTGGCCTTCTCCACCAGCATTCATGATGCTTGACTCCAGGCAGTCCCTTCGGAAGTGTCCCGTTACTCCGCACTCATAACAAGCGCGGTGTACTCCTACATTTGTGGCTAGAGCAGTTGGTGGGGCTAGTTCTCTGCAGTAGCGGACGGTGTGTCCCTTTCTATTGCACCTAACACAATACATTTCACGGTAGGATCCGTGATGATGAAAGTTGCATCGGTTGCACTTATGCTGGTTGCCGTTGTACGACCTTTTGGGTGTAGGGGTAGGGTTTGTTGACTGCTTTTTGGCGTTTCTTTGAGTTGATTTGCCTCCCCTCTTGTTCCAAGGTTTTCGTTTCATGTTCTTGTGTTCGCACCTTGCGACATTCTTATAGGTATCTACTGGTAGGTTTCGATTGTTTCTTTGATTAGGATTTTTGATATCGTTTCCTTCCCTGCTTGAGTTGACAGAGTTATTGTATGCTATAATGGCTGCCACCGTGGCTATAACTGTAGCTTGCAAAGTGGCGGTGTCCAATCGTAGGAATGGGGTTGCGTTGGTAAGTTGATTATTTCCGGCCCTTGCTGCGCCACTAAAGTTTGCTTAAGACAGTGCAGCTGTTACTGCCGCAGCGATAGCAGATTGCACTATGTTGGGGTCATATTGAGGAGGTGGTGGTGGGGTTGCGTTTCTACGTGCTGATCTACGAGGAGACATTGTTCTGATAAGGAAATAACATGAAAAACTATAAGTTTTAATGATTCGAAGTCGCGCATTAGTGATTTGCTATATCAGAAGTTTGGCTTACCCCTGAATAGGGTTTTGAGTTCGACTCATGAGGAGAGTAGATAAACTCATTAATTTGAGGGGTATGCAAAGAGTTTAATAAAGGAAATACATCATATATTATAAAACATGGTGCGTTACATTTTGTAGTTAGGAAAATTTTGACCTATCTAAAGGTCTCCGATTACAAGGTTAAGAAAAGTAAGGACTTTATCCGAGGTCTTATGCTATGACAAAATTTTGGAAGTCAGACAGGTTTTATTTGTTACGCGAGCTGGCTACAGGGGCCTTAGACTCTGCTAACTGACGCTCCATCTTGAGCATACGTAGTTGATGTCTTTCCTGGCGTGCCCGAATTTCTATCACTTCGGTTTGAGTTGCCGTTAGCTCTCTCTGCAACACTTCATTTCGATTTATGATTCTCCCGTGAGCTAATCCTAACTGTCGGATGCGAACTGTGTTGACTCCAGTGTTCACATCATTTTCCTCAGTTCGATGGATGGTCGTCCGTCCTTGTTCACCAATGCGAGAAATCCGACGAACCAATATAGGAAGGGCTCTTTCTGCTGAGCCTCCCTCGCTTAGGTTGTAGAAGCTTCGGTCTCCGTTGAATGGAAGGGGTTGATCCTGTTCGCGGCTCCACCTATCCAGGTTAGTTGCCCAAAGGGGCGTCGAGCCATGAAATTCCGGTCGAGGATTAGGGTTTTGAATTGGAGTCGTTAAGGGTAGGTTATTGTTCTCGGGATCTGAGTCTGATTCTTCTTGCATTCCTTCTTCAGGATCATTCTCTATCCCTTCTCCATTACCTTGGTTGGGGTAGTAGGGGTCACCGGGGTGATGGAATCCAGCCATTGAGTCTATGCGAGAATAGGGTTAAGAATTGACTATAAGCTAAAGCACATGGAATTTACTTTTAAGTTTAAGGGTTGAAGGCACTCGAATACTCCCTTAGTATTCTTTAACGATATGCTTTTGGTAAGTTTTAAATTTGTTGTCCATTGCAGACACTCCTTGGCATACGTTAGTCGGCTCTTGGACAAATATAGTTGATCAGGCTATATTCTTCCCAGTTCCGATTACATGTCCCAAGGCATACCTGCACTGCACAACTTATTTATAATACTTCTATATTGTTTTAATTATGATACTGACCATGTTATTAATATGAAATGAATGCATGCCTACTTTACAAAAACTAAATAATTTAATTTTAAAAGTATGACTCTTACTCAAAGTGTTTTTGCCCAGTTGTGTTTATAGTTGTATACCAAAATGGTTTTGATATACTTAATTCACTATAAACAATGCTCTGATACCATTCTGTCACACCCCCAAACCAGAACGGCGGAAACGTTCGGGGGCGGAGGACGTCATATTCAATATCATAACAGTTCATAGAAAGGAAAGTACACACCACCATATATATTAAACTTTCCAAAATGTTTACATAGTATTCGTTACATGTTCAAAAGTTAAATACATAAACATCTTTCAAAAGAAGTAATTAACGTCAGCACGTTAATCCCCAAAAGTTGATTTCCAAATCTGCTTAGCGGATCCCTGAGAATACAAGTTATTTCAAAGAGAAAGTGTCAACAATTAAGTTGGTGAGTTCATGAGTAGTGTTTTGAGAAAATGTACGCCATTCGAAAGTTCGTGTATGTCTTCCAGAAAACGCAGTATTTCAAATGTAAAGAGTTATGATTCGTTGTGTTGAAAATGAATGTATTAGATCCAGAAAATCCCATATTTTCCCTAATAGTGGAGATATGAATTGTTGTGTTTTCCAAGAAAAACCCTTATTTTCTTATAAAAGTATGAAATGCATATGGATGTTCGTGTTATAAGTTGTAAATAATTGCACCAGGAAAATCCCTTATTTTCCTATTAGTTGTTTGGTTTGTATACAGGAGAAACCCTTATTTTCCTAACATAACCGAGAGTCTCCAAGACCGAAAATCGCAAGCAACCGACGTGCTTCAAAGTTGTGTCATAGTTTTATATAATAAAACTATACGAAGATCGCACTTGTTAGATGAAGAATAGTTTTAATAGCTACTCGTTCATAAAAGCATAATACCATAATAATTGTATATCCGGTGAGTTTTATAACCATACTAAACATAATATGCCTGTAGCGACGTTCTTCAGGCGTCGTAGTGTTATGACAAACTGTCACCCCAAAGGACGGACTGTAGCTAACAGTCAGGGCGCGGGATCGTGACTTCCCGTATAGATCTATACACATTTGACACGTTCTCCGAACGGGAGACTCTGGTTATAGACAGGACTTGAAGCGGTACCTTTTAGCAAAAAGGTGTGATTTGAAGATGTACACGTCTCACGGATTCTCAACTAAGTCTGAATTAAAGTAGTAGTTTTCTGTGCAAAGTTTATCCTTTTTCACAATGTTTGACAAAGCATAAATCATAAGTTCTTTGAATGCATAAAATGATTTAGTAAAGAATGTTACCCTTGATATGATTTATTTGTATGTAAACGTATAATTAAAACATATTTCTATTTATAAAACATATTGTATCCCAAGAGGGTAAAGCTGTGTTGTGAGGTGTTTTGCATGATAATAACTTCATAACATAGTTAAAACAACAGTATGAAAAGTATATCAAAAGATCGATGTTTCGCACGATTTTGGTCGTGTGTTTACTTGTATTCCCCCCCCCCTAAAAGAGTATAAAAAGCATTTAAAAATGTATTTGAAGTGTGTTTGTAGGGGTATGAACTCACTTGAAAGTTTGAAGATAGCGAGATGGAAAACCGGGCAGAGTTTCGTCTCGGGAAACGGATTTTTCTCGGGATTCTCGGGAATCTCGGGAGTGAAATCGACCTTCGGGACTTGAGCAAAATGACCAGGTCTTCGGGTTACAACGGGCACGGAAAATGAGGCAAAATGCAAGAGAAATGAGAGGAAATGAGAAAATTCTCCGGAAACCCTCGCATCCCTTTTATAGGGGCTGAGAGGCCTCGGTACACGGGGGGTACGGGCGTACGCAGCGCGTACCCGTGCGTCATGCATGAGCGAGTCCTCGACTGCCCCGGAGCTCGGATGGGACGGATTCGCATAGGCTCACATAGGGGCGACGTGGACGGACCGAGACCAAGGCCTTCGCGTACGCGGGGCGTACGAGGCTACGCAGCGCATAACTCGGATGAGGACGCTGACTCCTCCTTCGGATATTACCAGAATTTTGATTTTAATTTATTTATAATTTATTTAATAAACTTCAAAAAATCATATCTTCTTCATACGAACTCCGTTTTCGATGGTCTTTATATCCATACATAGGTGAGACTATGCTCTACAACTTTCGTTTAGACTCCGTTGGCAAATTATGAAATTATTTTTATTATTTATTTATTAAAATGACGTGATTAAGGGATTTCTTTAAAAATTCATAACTTCTTTATCTGACGTCGGTTTTTGCCAGACTTTTTACCGCTGAAATACCATTGTCGATACCTTCGATTCTCGTTTAGGTCATTCCGGCCAAAAGTCGCGCGATCTCCAATTCGAGTTTTTAGCTGTCTGCTGCTATGCCGAACTTGAAAAAAATCATAACTTAGACATACGATGTCCGATTTGAGCGTTCTTTTTATGTACGTTTGTAGTTTAACGATATCTATGACTTTCATTTAGACACCTAAGGTCAAAAAGTATTTTATTGAAACTTCGTGTTTTTACGTAACTTCGTATTGCCCGTTTTTGTCGGAAAACTTAGAATGGTCATAACTTCTTCGTTATAACTCGGATTTTAGTGTTCTTTATATGCTTGGAAACCTTAAGACGATATCTATTACATAGCGTACTCCAAACAGAGCCTTTGAATACTTCATTTTCGATGATACTCTAATTACTTTTTCAAAGAGGTTACAAGACTCGAATTTCAAGGACCTGAAAGGACGGGTTGTTACACACTATATGTGTTTAAAACTCCTTATTTCTCTGTACATTTTACTCTGTATATTACTTTTCAAACTTATTTACAATTTTGTTTCAAACAAACGTTTCTTTATACTAAAACTGCTTTATCAAACCCATGCCTTCAAAACCATTTTATAGATCGACACCAAGTCGGTCTTTTCTTAGAAAATATTTATGTTCAAAGGTTTTACAAATCTTAATTTATGCTTTAAAATTATAAATTGCATGCCTCTATATGTATAGTTATATAAGAAATGTTCAAAAGACTTAGGAAGGCTATCCACCCTACTTCCTTTTCGCGCTTGAGATGTGGTCTGGTGGGATATCGGGTATTCGTCCGAAGGTCGTTTAAACATTAGTTATATATCACATGTACATATATAGTCATAAAGGTCCTTCCAGTTCATCCCATGCCCTTGGGTAACAAGGGTATACATCCATGTCCATACGTACTAGTTAGATTACTAGTAAACTACCATATGGGTAGTTTAGGAAGATACTAGAACTATTACTAGAACGCAATATCATACAATGAGTCAGTTGATTCATGAGTCAATACTTTCTAGAACATTACAATATATTACTATACTTGCTAGATAGAGAGAGAACACACATTGCAGCTAGCACACGTAGAACATTTCCGTACATTACATTACATATACATGAATACGTTAATAATTGTGATCCACTGTATCGAAGCATGCCTTAAATGTCATGGCCCGAATTGTAGCCAGAATTCTCTTGGAGGGAGAGCATGAGTTTGCATATAGATCTATACTGGATTGACTATCCTACACCTTGCTGCTAGCTACAGCCGGACCTGCAGGTCTGCGGGTGCCAAACGTCATTCCGTTATTACGACCCTTCGTATGTCGTTGTTACCAGTCGATAGTATGGTGCAATTTATCACATAATGCCTTAATATAAATCCGGTTTAAGGTAGTTAGTACAGCAGTAGTTCTTATAGCGCTACGTTTTAGTACTACATTAATTTTCCCTGTACATATATTTAGTGATCTTTTCACTTAAACGATAAATGTAAAAACTATATTTTGTTAATAATAGTTACACTTGGGAAAATTACACACTTTTACATGACACGAACATTTAGAACAGTTAAGTCTTGGTAGAAGACTACATTGAGAACATTTAGGTCTTGGTAGAAGACACCGTTATATAATAGTAGGAAATCATAGGGATTTCTAGGGTTTTTTAAACGTTACAGTTGTTTTACAAACATTTTCCTACTTACAGTTCATTTGCAAACATTTTCATACTTACAGTTCATTTACAAACATTTTCATACTTACAGTTCATTTACAAACAATTTCTTACTTACAAATTAAGACACTAAAATACTTATGATCTCACCAGCTTCAAAGCTGATACTCGCTTTCAAATTACTTGTATCCTCAGGTCATCATAGACAAGTACTGATGCAAGGAGAAGGGAAGATGGAGCTTGTTCAAGACTCATCTTTCATTTTGATTTATGCTTTAGTGTTTATCAAAATTTGACAGAACACATTTGTATAATAATTATATTATTAATGCAATGGATGATGTTGTTGCCTGTTTACTACTTTACATTGTTGTGATATTATACATGACGTCCTCCGCCCCAGAACGTTTCCGCCGTTCTTGGTTTTGGGGTGTGACAGATTGGTATCAGAGCATTGTTTATAGTGAATCAAGTATATCAACCCATAAAAGATATACTAAACTATAAACCCATTAAGGATTAAAGCACTCTGACCAAGAGTCTATACTTTAAATATTAAAATATTTAATTAAGTATACTAGTCTACATTCATACTAAAATCAGTGTCACAATGACAAGAACAAGAGAATTAGGATTGTTGGGCAACACATGTGGGCTTAGAGACATATGGTCAAAACTGGGAAGATATAGCCTGATCACCTATATTATCCGAGGGTTGACTAGCATGTGCCTAAGTTTAATTGTGTGGTTGCAACAATGCTAAAGTCTTACCAACCCTACCACAATGAGAACAATAGAACATAACATTAAAATTTAAAATACTATAGGAGTATTTGGTGTTACTATAAGTACTTTATACTTGAGAACTAAAACGGGATCTTCATTACTAAGTTGATAGTTGCTAAGTGGATACACTAAGGCTATATGTAATTAGGATGTTATAGACTTAGAATCTGTGAAAATTTTGCCTTACCCCTATTCTGTGTGAATTTGGAATTAAGGTCACTTATTCGAAGGTCTATCCTGTTTAGATTACACATAATTGGTATGCACTTCACAAATAGCAATGTAACTGATGAAGGTTTTCTAAATAATTATCTAGATAGTTCGTCTAATAATTATTCTCTTACCCTAAATTCTCGCATAGAAAACATAGCTGGACTCCATCCCCTCGGCAACCAGTATCTTCCGAATGAAGTCATTGCTGGATGGTTTGGAGAAGAACCAGAGAATGATCATCCTATCCCTTTGAATGATCACCATGATGAAGACCTTTCGTATGATGCTAACTCCGAACCAGAGATTGAGAACCTACCCCAAGCAACTCCCTTTCCAACTCCTATCCCTCGTCCGACTTTTCATGGCCCGACCCTGAGTGAGTGGAATGCTTGGAAACATGGAGCCAAGGACAAGATCAGCCTATGCCATTTAATGGCGACCGAAGTTTTTACGACTTGAGCAATGGGGGCTGAGCAGATAGAGTCTTGCCAATCTTGGTCCGCAGGGTGGCCCGAAATGAGATCCAACGCAGGACAGCCTCACATCAGATTACCGAAGTTGTCGCCGATGTGAGAATGTATACCCTCCGCACCATTCGTCCAGAAGATGCTCACGAGAGATCAGAGAGAAACCATGAAACCCTGCTGCAAGCGCTGGCTGAATCACGAGCCGAAGTCATAGAGCTCCGAGTATGCCAGAGGGTGTACGAAAGACACCTACTTGATGTGGAACGTCAACTGGCTGAACTAAGAGTTCACCAGAGGGATGACCGTCGCCAGTAGTAGACGCTGTACTTTATTTTCCTTATTAAAAGGAATCGTTTATCTGTCTATGCCCGATGAGGCATTTCCTATGAAACTATCTTGTACTATAAGTACTTTTGGTTAGGTCCTTTTGCTGTCAAGAACTATCTTCTCTGGATATGATGTAAGACCTTTACAAGGTCATTTTCCCAAACTTTTACGTCATGAATATCAAAGATTTTGACACTCGGCTAACTTTTATGTCATTCTTTATTCAAGTACTCTTATCATACTTTCATTTGATTCTATCTGAGACATGCTTTAGTCAAGTCATTGGACTATAGTAATTTAGCTCCGGAGACATTTCCAAGTCTCTTTTAGTGGTTGGATCTTGATATCTACCAACTCACGATACCTAGGCATGAACGACGAATGTCTTGAGACCATTTCATGAACTTACTTCCATTCCGTACTAGGGCTGCATCATAGGGAGGTAGATCAAACTCACGAGAACATACTTCTATCCTTTTCATAAACAGTCGAACTAAGTCCAGGTTCAACCAAGTTCGCTCACACATTCATTTTCTTTCCATGAAACAGAATCATGTCGCCAAAGAAAAACGATCAACCTAACAAACAAGCACCGACCCTTCAGATTGATGCGGCTACTTTCCAAGCTGCAGTCTCGGCTGCCGTGACAGCTATTCTGAGCCACCTCCACGCTAACAATGCGAATGTTAGCAGAACTGTTAACAACAATGCCAATTCAGGTGGAAATCCAGTACCTCAACGAGCAACAAACAACCACGATACCCCGAGTGCCGAGATCAAGAGTAACAAACGGAAGTTTTGGGCCAAAAGGAAGGACAAATCGCTTCGAGGGGCGAATAAGAAACAACAACCGGTAACGACATTCACAGCTACGACATCTGCACCTCCTACTACCATCCCTTCTAGTGTCCCAATTGTCCCTACACCAGCCAGGCAATATGCCGGAAACCTACCTAAATGCTATGAGTGTAGTTTCCATCATTTGGGTAGTTGCCGCCCGTTACACTATTTTAAGTGCAACAGGAATGGACATACTACCAGCTGCTACAGGATCCAGATCCAACACATTTCTTCAACCACCAATGTCCAAACCTCTCAAATATGCCATCTATGTAGCATCATGGGACACTTCAAGAGGAACTGTCTAGCAGAGAAGGAAAACAACGAATCCGGAGGAGTTTGACCTCAGGATGAAAAGAGGCAGTTAAGGACCCTAATATAGTATAGGTTCCCTCCAAATCGTCAATGTTTTGTATGTTCAAAAACATGTTTAAAACTAGTACAACTAGAGTCTTTCCTTTTACGAGATCCTGTAGGAATAGGGATGCTCGTGCTACGTATACTTGTCTTTTGTAGTATATCTTATTTGCAGCAATAGTCTTGTGGTAAATCTAAAGTACTATAACTCGGTTCATGGTTGCACATTTGTGTTTTGTCTGTAAACGTCTTATGTTCAAATCTAATGTCTTTAAGTTTTAGTATGATTCCGACATTGTCATACGAATCGATTCAATTTGATCCTCACAAAAACAGCTTCATACGTACATCTCTTTCTTCTAGATCACTTTTCCAACGAAGCCGTCATATCAGAACACCGAAGTACTCATGCCAGGAGTACCTCCTAGTTATTTTCGTTCCGAAGAAAATCCCTGAAGTACCACTCGTGCAGTACGTCAAGTTCAATCCAAGGATTTATACGATTGATCTATCACTGAGGAATGTATACATAAGAGTGATATATAATCAAGGTTCTATAGGTTTAGAATTGATGATTCCACTTTAAGTTCTTTTTCCCCGATGGGATGTGAGCTTAAAGAAGAATCAGTTATTCGACTATCTTTTCAATCTTAATTATATACGACTCGTATACACGAAATTGTGATTGTGAAACCAGGTATGAATTCTAATATGAACTTTAGGATGGAGAACTGCCTAAGCCTCCGAGTAATCGCATCGTCATGTGAACAAACTTAGAACCCAGTACGACTCTTGTAAACAGATCGCCATATAGTCTAAACACCTACGGAGATACCAGAACAGTACAAACAACTTAACGAACTGCACAGTGATAGAATAAGAAGACTAGGCTTCTCACCCTGGAGAACCCCCAACCTTATTCTCCCAGAGAACGACAGATTGCATCGTATGTGCCTCTGATATCGAGGACTCCATCAAGATTTTCATTAGAAATCGTTATCTCTGCCTCGCATAGATGAAATGGTTGAGCAAACGCAAGGAAAGAATTACTTTCAGAAATGGATATGAGATCCGAATATCACCAGTTCGAGTGTTAGGGAAGGATGTCCGGAAGACTATCTTCCGAATTCGATGCGGACACTTCGAGTCCGTAGTAATACCCTTCGGATAGGACCAATACGCCCATAGCTTTCATGAGCTAAACGAGTAGAGTCCGTCTTTCTCACTTGGATCAGTTCGTCATTCTCCATGTAACGACTTACTTATCTGCCCTCGTAGTAAGAAGGAACCCGCGGAAACATTACCCTTAGAGAAACTTTTCGCAAAAAGTTCTCTGAACACGGGTATTAGAATTAAAGAGTCGAATTCCGAAGGCACACTTATAGTGTTGTGGAATCCCTGAGTGCACTGTCGATTCACCCAAAATCGTTGGGAATTTGTCGACACCGGAGACACCGATAGAAATTCGCCAAATTCTAGGTCTTACAGACCTACTGTCATAGTTCATCCAGAACTCCTTGTAAATCACATAAACCCTTTCGACTCTGACCCATCAAGGGGTGGCCCTTGACTAGGAAGTTAAACAAGAAAAAGAAACCTTGGAGATTCCAAGTGAGTGACCAAGTTCTTTAGGAGAACTCACTCTGGGAATGGCTTAATATGTTTCGTATCGCGTGGCAAGCTAAATCCAGTATAGTTAGGACCTCCGAGATTCTTATCAGAATCGGTCCTGTGCCTCGCACAAACTAGACCTACTCCGCGAACTCAGTAACGTACATTCTACTCTTCGCGCCTCGATCGTGAAACCCTACCTTTCCGTTAGGACTCTAGTAAGTCCACTCGTCGAGATCCTCGCCTTCGTACTAGAATCGTAGTGACCCTTGACCGAGAGGTCAAGCAGACGAAGCATCACCACCGCCCGTTAGTGAAGGTTCGTTGGGATACCAACCGAGAACCCGATTTCACTTCGGAGCTCTAGAACCAATCGATTAGAAAGTTTCCTTCTCATGACTCGATCATTCGTACCTATTTTCCTTGTCTAAATTCTAATTTCGGGACGAAATTCCCTTTAACGGGGGGATGATGTGACAACCCAAAAATTTCTAGCTTGCATTCTTCATTTCCTATCAACAATAGACTCGTTTTGCTATCTTGTAGTTCCATTTAGGGTCTATTGGAGCGTTCTAAACGTGTTATAATCAAGGTAGGAGTGTTAAAAAAGGTTAACTCGAAGTGTAGGAATCAAAACCGGGCCAAACACTCCAACACATGGAGTGTGCGGCTACACACTTGAGTGTGCGGCCACACACATGTGTTTGCGGCCTCACACCCTTCCCAACCGCACACTCCACCTATATATACCACACTTAGTCATTTTTGAACACCTCTTTCACTTCTTCAAGCATAGAACTCGAAAATCCTCTCAAGTATCATCCATTCTCCTTGAAGATCTTCATAAAAGGTACCAAGAACACCAAGAACACCAAGAACACCATCTGGCCGCACACATGGCAGCACACACCATCTGGTAGCACACATGACCACACACAGGGCCGTACACATGTTTTGGTAGCACACTAGGCCGCACACCTGGCCGCACACACACATAGAGTGTGTATTTTGGGCATACACTCCATTGTAAAGCCTTATACCCCCTTCATACAATCATATATGGTTGTAACACTTCATTATAAGTGTTTACTAGTCCCTAAGGTGGTCCCAATTCATTAATTAGTTGTTCATAACACTAATTATATTCATATATGTGTCAATATATGCTAAATAGGATTCGCGTGTGTACTCAAGTCACCACTTGATACTTAGCAACTGATCCAACATTTTCGTCAGAACCACTCACTACAGGTGAGTTCATACCCCTTAAATAATGTTATAAACTACTTTTAAATGTTTTATGGGAGGGGGATACAAGTAGAATTATGCTAGTTATTATATCAATCACATGTGATTAATAAGCAGCATTCAAAAGATTGGCTACTCTTTAGCCGTTTTACTAAACAGTTTCCTTCAAATGTCTTTCATAAACACTATATGTGTTTAAAACTCCTTATTTCTCTGTACATTTTACTCTGTATATTACTTTTCAAACTTATTTACAATTTTGTTTCAAACAAACGTTTCTTTATACTAAAACTGCTTTATCAAACCCATGCCTTCAAAACCATTTTATAGATCGACACCAAGTCGGTCTTTTCTTAGAAAATATTTATGTTCAAAGGTTTTACAAATCTTAATTTATGCTTTTAAATTATAAATTGCATGCCTCTATATGTATAGTTATATAAGAAATGTTCAAAAGACTTAGGAAGGCTATCCACCCTATTTCCTTTTCGCGCTTGAGATGTGGTTTGGTGGGATATCGGGTATTCGTCCGAAGGTCGTTTAAACATTAGTTATATATCACATGTACATATATAGTCATAAAGGTCCTTCCAGTTCATCCCATGCCCTTGGGTAACAAGGGTGTACATACATGTCCATACGTACCAGTTAGATTACTAGTAAACTACCATATGGGTAGTTTAGGAAGATACTAGAACTATTACTAGAACGCAATATCATACAATGAGTCAGTTGATTCACGAGTCAATACTTTCTAGAACATTACAGTCTATTACTATACTTGCTAGATAGAGACCGAACACACATTACAGCTAGCACACGTAGAACATTTCCGTACATTACATTACATATACATGAATACGTTAATAATTGTGATCCACTGTATCGAAGCATGCCTTAAATGTCATGGCCCGAATTGTAGCCAGAATTCTCTTGGAGGGAGAGCATGAGTTTGCATATAGATCTATACTGGATTGACTATCCTACACCTTGCTGCTAGCTACAGCCGGACCTGCAGGTCTGCGGGTGCCAAACGTCATTCCGTTATTACGACCCTTCGTATGTCGTTGTTACCAGTCGATAGTATGGTGCAATTTATCACATAATGCCTTAATACAAATCCGGTTTAAGGTAGTTAGTACAGCAGTAGTTCTTGTAGCGCTACGTTTTAGTACTACATTAATTTTACCTGTACACATATTTAGTGATCTTTTCACTTAAACGATAAATGTAAAACCTATATTTTGTTAATAATAGTTACACTTGGGAAAATTACACACTTTTACATGACACGAACATTTAGAACAGTTAAGTCTTGGTAGAAGACTACATTGAGAACAGTTAGGTCTTGGTAGAAGACACCCTTATATAATAGCAGGAAATCATAGGGATTTCTAGAGTTTTTCAAACGTTTACAGTTGTTTTACAAACATTTTCATACTTACAGTTCATTTACAAACATTTTCATACTTACAGTTCATTTACAAACATTTTCATACTTACAGTTCATTTACAAACAATTTCTTACTTACAAATTAAGACACTAAAATACTTATGATCTCACCAACTTCAAAGCTGATACTTGCTTTCAAATTACTTGTATCCTTAGGTCATCATAGACAGGTACTGATGCAAGGAGAGAGGAAGATGGAGCTTTTTCAAGACTCATCTTTCATTTTGATTTATGCTTTAGTGTTTATCAAAATTTGACAGAACACATTTGTATAATAATTATATTATTAATGCAATGGATGATGTTGTTGCTTGTTTACTACTTTACATTGTTGTGAAATTATACATGACGTCCTCCGCCCCAGAACGTTTCCGCCGTTCTTGGTTTTGGGGTGTGACAGAAGCTTTCCTGACTTGAGGTTCGAAATGACCCTTTCGGTTGTGGTCATTTGAGGGACCGAACCTGGACCTTCGGTTGCTGTTTGATGATGAACCGAAGCTGGATTTTCGGGTGTTGTAGGTTGGTGGCTCGAACCTAGGTCTTTTATTGTAAAAGCTTGACGAGCCGAAATCCGGTCTTTGCCAGTTGTTGTTTGGCGGACCGAAACTAGCTTTTCGGTTGTTGTTGCTTTCGGGACCAAACCTATCCTTTCGGTTTTGTTCTTCCTGTGGCCCGAAAGTCTTCCTCTTGTTCTTTTGAATCGGTGATTCAAAGTTCCTTTTACTCTTGTTTTCTTCTCCTTTTAACTTAGAATTTTTGTCAAAGTGAGTGTAGTGACGATTTTGGGAGCGCCAAAACTGCTTTCGCTCTGAGAAAATTTTCTTCTATCTCAAGTTTCTCTGCTGCTTTTGATTTTTCACCTGTTTCGGTTGTCTGTGGATATTTGCCTTTTGTTTCAGCTTCTTAGCAACAGGTTCACTCTTCATGGAAGAGGTTTTGCTTGTTGAGGTGACATCTTCCACTAGAATCTCTTTTGTGCCACTGGAACTTCGTACGTCAAAGTTGGTAGGCTTATTCAGAGGTTGGTCACATATCTACCTTTGGCCTTCCATGATGTTCGCTCCGACAAACTGACTGTTTCATCTACGTTGTCTATCGGTGCAGACCAGAAAAACTCATCACAGCCATCTGCATTATCTTCGTTTACTATGGTAGTGAGTTCGGCTGTCTAATGTTCGGTTACTCCTGTGACCTTATACACCTGATTGGGAGTTGTTCTAACCTTCTGAAACACAACGACCTTTTTTTTAAGGATTGGGGACTTAGTTTTGGACAAACGAGCAAATTCCACAAAATTTTCAGAAATCAGGTTTTTGTGGTTTTCAGGTTCTGTCCTAATGAACTCGGAACAGTCAACTTCATCCTCTACAGAAATTTCACTCATGTCATCGTCCTCATTTAAGTTCAGATGCATTTTCAACATCAATTTTATTTTCTGAACTCAATTTGGTACTCAATGAGTCAAATTTTTATATGGTTTCGGCCCTGAGTTTCAACTTATCATTTTCATCCAAAAGATTTTTAAGCATGTCCTTATGGTCTTTGGAATTTATAAAAGATTCAATTTTGTCCAGATCATACATACAAGTAGGATTGACATCATCAGAAGATACAACACTTTCACAGTTGTATGCTTCGGCATCAATTTCATCCTCCTTAAACTCAAGGAAGGTTAAAATCATGCGATGTATCTTCTGTCCTATTTCACAGTTTAAATGCAGCTGAGTAATGTTAGCACAAAGCCTTTTGGCAATCAAACAAAAAACATTGCTTTGTTTTAATAATTTGAGATTGTCTCTTTGCAAATAAATGTTTTCATCCCTAGACTTAATCAGCTCGAACTCTTTCTGCTCTATCCACAGATGACACCCTGCTTATTTGGTCAGTTAGATTAGAATTCGTGACCCGTGTCTGAGTTAAACAACTATCTAGATTCGAAATTCTTGAATTCAAGTTATTTAATTCCTTTTCATATGATTTTTGTGGAATTTTAGATGAAATAAAAATTGATTGTACCTTCTTGATCAGTTCATCTAGCTCACTGATCTGCACACTAAGGGGCTTCGCTGTAAAGCATACGTCCTCTCGCTCCTTAGCCTCTTCGTTTCCACCATCAGTGTTGTATCCCCTCATCTGAGATACATCTGTCACCATCAAACATCTTCCACTCACATCACTATTCTTCGCCACATATGCCTTTCCATGAGAAGGCTTTCTCACTTCATCATCCTCTGAGTCGGTTGACCACACCTGTACGCCACCGAACTCATCATCATCTACCCAATCCTGCACAATAAGAGCATTCATAGAGGGATTAGTAGCAGCTTTCTTCCTCTTTATCTCCTCCAGTCTTTTTAGGAGACTTGCTTCTTCATCCTTCTCTTCATCTTTTTCTGCCATCTTCTTTAGCATGCAATCTTTTGCGTAGTGATTTTTCCCACCACAGTAAAAGCAACTGACACCAGAGTGTGTTTCACCATTTGCTTCCTTCTTTGATTCTTCAACCTTGAGCTCCTCTTTCACTTTTTCAGAGCTGTAGCTTCCCTGCCAATTTCGATTTTTGTTGGTAGGGAACTTTTTCTTAATAAACCTTATGGGATTTGACACCATCATAGCATAGTCTTTAGCTGTCAAATCGTGGTCTCCCAAATTTAAATCCTATTCGTCTTCTGCTGCACTCTTACCTTTGGACAAAAGCGCCAAAGACCCCTGATTTGAAATCACGCTTTTCTCTTGTAGCACTGTCTTTTCCTGGGATTTAGGAATACCCACCAGTTTCGCCAACGAGTACGATTTAAACTGCTCATGTGCTTTAACTGGTGACACAACAGCTCTCCATTCGGGTCTCAAACCATTTAAGAATGTGACCTTCTGTTCGATAAGCTTTCTTTCAATGTCATGCTTGATCATCTTGCTAAGAAGATGATTGAATTGATTAAATGTTTGTGTAACAACCTCATCCGGCATCTGCTTGAATTCTCCAAATTCAGAGAGAAGTAGGGTCTGAATCGAATGCTCTAGATCTTCATCTGTGGAGTACAACTCTCGCAACCGATCCCATATTTCCTTTGCTGTACTGCAAGAACTCACCAATCGAAACGTGTCGGACTGAAGAGCAAATCGAATTAGTCTCAATGCCTTAATGTTGCATTGGAACTTCTCTTTTTCATCCTGAGTGACGTCTTTCACATCTTTCAACAAATCATTGTACTCCTTTTGAGTTTTAATAATTCTAGATGTGCCTGAATGAGCAAAAGGGCCAGATATTATAGCTTCCCATATCAGATACCCATTATCTTCAGATCCAATATCATAGTCTTCAAAGTGGTGCATCCATACTTCGTAGTCTTGAGTATAGAGAATTGGAATCTTGGTTGTTGATCCGATGCTGTTAGAGATGTTGATGGCATTGGATTGAGAATCGTCCATGCTTGATCGTGTAACCTGTTATAAGATCAGACTTTGTAATACGTAATATTAGGGCAGGATGAATAATTAATGAGACACATCAATTATGAGCGACGGCTCAATAATTATCAATGAATGTGGAATAAACCCTAATCACTTCTTTCATAGAAGAGATGTGTATGAATTACACAGTCTCCTGCTCTGATACCAATTGAGGAGTTGAAAAACTCTTTGATCGTTTAGATCTTCAAACATGTTAATCAGAAAAATACTAACAAAAAGATCAAATAAAAAAATGAATCAGAATATGTCGAATGCTACAATATATTCACGCCTCAGCAGAGCTCGACTAAGAACTTCCGATGTAGAGGCTACTAGGGTTACAAACGATAAAAGGTAAGTATCTATGATTGATTGACTCTAAATCTTACGTACTAAGATGCATGCAAGCATCTATAAATACTAAACCCTAGAAAATAACTCACGGATGGACAGGCCCAATCCGGAAACAAAATTGGACTAAGAACGAGCCCAAGACGCAACATATAATGGACCCTACATTTATCACTGTCTAGTGAGCCTTGCCAGGGTTCCATTGATATCTACTGACCATGCTCAAAGCAAATGCCACATCAGGGCAAGTATAAGTCATAGCGTACATGATTAAGCCCACAACGGAAGCATATGGTACACGACTCATCTCAACTATCTCAGCCTCTCTACTAGGATGTGACAACCCAAAGCTTTTTCCATTACCTTTAACCAATTTTCTGTTAATAAAATTTGAATTTTATTGAGTTTCCGTCAAACTTCTTGGTTTAGAAAATCATTTGTTTTATATATTTAAATTTAAATGCGAGTCGGAACCAAAATCATGCGAAAAACCCGAATCTTCTTGAAAAGTGGCAGTTTTCGGCCTAAGTGAGTTTACGGTCGTAAACCCGTGTACGGTCATACACTCATTTTCGGTTGGTGCCAGGTGGACCCCACCACCGACCGTACCCCATGTATGTATATATGAGACCCCTACCTTCAATTGAACCTTTTTGGCCAAAAACTCTCTCATTCTCTCTCTCTACCCCTTGACCGTAAACCCCTAAAACAACCTTATTCTTCCGAAAATCATCAAGAAATCGTCTTTGGGAGTTGATTTGGAGCATCTAGAACACGTTTTTCATCGAATCCAGGATCCTTGCTCTTGAGTGTATGGCCATACACTCTTCAAATCTGGAAATCTTCATTGACCGTAAACCAGTTTATGTCCGTACACACCTCAGACATTCAAAGTCCGTACACCCATCAAGAGGAAGTTCATAGCCGTAAACCCCATTCATGGCCGTAAACACTTCTTAAGTGGTGCATTACGCTGAAAACCCGTTTTCCTCGATTCAATCAAGTCCTTGTAACATTCCTTAATCGAAAGCAAGTGTTTTTCTAACACTTTATCTGACGAGATCGCTAATTTAGATACATATATGTATTATTTTTATTAGGATTTCGTTGAGTGCCACGTACATCAACTCGAGGATCTTCATTCCTAATTTCATTGTCCAACACTTTCTCGCATCTAACGGTGAGTTCATACCCCTACGCTTTTATGATTTTCAATGTTTTCAGGGGGGAATACAAGCCAAACACTAATGGTTTTTCGAACTAAAACAAAAAGGAATTCAACAAGTTTTAAACTTATGCAATTGATTCAGTCCAATAATTTCTATAAAATATATGGATATTTTTATCCCTTTTGTATTATGCGGAGCATAAGGGACACTTTCAACTCAAAAACATAATTGCATTGTTTTTAGATTAATATACGAACCAAGCACACGACATACATGCAAACTTTAATAGGCATAGTTTAGGGTTTCAATGCACAGTTTTTACGAATTCAGAATTATACGTTGTTAAACATATAAACTATGACATATTTAGTTTATGATATACATTATTACAAGAGTACAACATTTAATAATTATTTAAGTATAATTATTACCTTATACAGTATATATAAGGATTCAAGTACAAAAGAACCATACAGAACTACACGTAAACTAGTTAATACAAGACCGTTGGACAACATTTCAATTGTACCTTTTGGGGTATAGATTAAATCCTATCATAGTATAACCAGAGTCTACTGGAGGAGAGCGTGAGATTTGTAAATAGATCTATTCGGGACTGAGAATCCCACACCTGAACTGCTAGCTTCAGTTAGGCAAGCATGCTTGGGGTGACAAATGTCATATATGTTGGATTAGTGTCTAAGTCCATAACTATTTTGGTATGTACTTGACCCGATGGTGCATGGTCCTTTTAGGTTGCCTTCACCAAAGCAACATGATAGGATGAATTATGGAGAGAAAGGATTAAATATGATTTATTAATATATTATGAGAATAATATATTAAAGGAGAAATCATATTGTTTAATTAATATTAGTCAGAATTAATAAGAATTAACTTTGTGACTAAAAGAGATTAATTAAACTTAAGGGACTGGAATTGTAATTATAATATAATTGCAATTTGGGCTATGGATTGCCTTATATTAAGGAGTGGACGAATTCTATGGGGAAACCCATTAGAAATCGTCCAAGGCCTTTATGGAAAGGAGTCCATGGGTTGCTTAGGGCTTAAACATCCAAATTAGGGTTTCCTTGTTAGATAACCCTAATAGCCTCACTATATATAGTGCCCTTATGCCTCAAAAACATTGACAAGCTTTTTTCTAGGGTTTCCACACGTTTTGGGCAGCCTCCTTCTCTTCTCATCTTCATCCTCTTGCTTTTGGTGTTTGTGAACCATTAGAGGAGTGACATTTGTGACTCTAAGCTTTCTAAAGTCATTACAAGGAGGAATTGTGATTGTTATTGCTACATAACAATCAAGGTAATATCTTAAACCCATTCTTATGTTAATATGATTACTTGTATGCTAGAATTAGGGTTTATAGTCTTGGATAACTTGCATGTACAATAGAGAAACCTAGATCCAAGCATTAGGGTTTGTATGAGCACCTAGGATGTTCTTATGACCAAAATCCATCAGTGGTATCAGAGCCTTGATTGGTTTCTATTGTATTGATGCCTTGTATGTTGGAAAAATTTGATTTTTGTGGTTCTGCATGATGGACTCAGCGAGTCCCACTGTAGACTCGGCGAGTTGCCCCCTACTCGGCGAGTTCATGGGGGTACTCGGCGAGTTCGAGCGTCAGATGGAACTATTTTCGGGATTTCTTGTTGTTTATCTTTGAGATACTTGCCTTTATCATATTAGATCAATATAAATCCGATTTTATGAAATATATGAGTATATTCTTGATCTAATTGAAGATATTTATCAATTAATAAAATATTTATTTCCTTATGTGATAATTGATTAATTATTTGATTAAATTGGTAAATTGTTTTGCAAGAAATTATTAAATAAATCAAATATGGATAATTATGTGATTAAATGTTAATTTAGATTATTTGTTATTTGATCCCCTAGTGTTTTGAAAGGTTTCAAAACTTGCCCTCAAGTTTTGGAATTTAAATTTTGAATAAAAGTTTAATTTTGATGTATATTTAAATTCTAAACCTAAATGTTTTGAAATGTTTCAAAACTTGCCCTCAAGTTTTGGAATTTAAAAGTTGATTAAAAGGTTTAATTTAGGAATGTTAAATTCTAAAACCCCAGTCATGTTTTGAAAAGATTCAAATCAAACCCTTATGGTTTTATTAATTAATTAAAGTGCATAATTAAAAGAGGTTTAATAAATCCATAAAGTTTTGGTTTACAATTTGATTGAATTAAAAGTATAATTGTTAAATTTGACCACCTAGTGTTTTAAAAGTGTAAAATACACCCTATACTATATATAACATTAAAAGTCTAACATTATATATGTATGAGTAAAAGTCAGTCTTACCGTTAGTAGCCCTCATTCACGAAGCTGGTCTATAAGGGGTGTTTAAGGAAATTGCCTATAAAATGGCGATTGAATGGGTATCCACTCTTACCCACCGCACTCTTGACTAGTGGAGTGTCGTTAGCCGAACAGGTAGGATAGGACAAAACCTTCCATTATAAGTATGATGATATACAAAAGTAACTAAATGTTTTACAAATTCCCAATCTTAGTTACTTAGGCAAAAGTGAATTGATGCAATTCCATGAAATTACACTTTGTGCCCTTGCAAAGACGTTAGTGGAGTGTGTGTGGTTTACCAGCACACTAAATGGTTCTAAGCAAAGGTAGCAAAGGGTGACTCAATGTTTGTCATAGTTCGGTGGAGCGTGTGTGATTTACCGGCACATCGAATAGGTGACCGTAACATGTGAGGGCAACATGTCAGTTTGCATGGTTATTCACACCCGCTTTGTGATCCTCGGCATCCCAGTCACAAACAAGAGGGGCATATCGATATTTAAACATGCCATTGAAACATTCAACGAATCTCATAGGATCTAGGAGTTTTCATAGATTTAAAACTTAAATTTCTTTTTCGTTTTTCGTGGTGGAAATTAGTGAATCGTCATTCACTTACCTTCAAATATTCTGCAACTAGATTACGGCATCCCTTTTCTAGGTTGTAGCATATTGTGTTGGGTCCTAGCCTTAGTATCTCATTTGGGTGATTTACTAAGGACTCAATCAATCAACTAACTTGAATTCGTTTTCTCCCGTTTTGTAGATGTCAAAGTTTGACAACTATGATCTTCCTAAATCCTGTGGAACAAGCTTTCCGCATGAAGATGATATTCCACGATTCGATCGAGAAACAAGAGATCATGCTTCACTTCCTCCTCCTCCTCCAATTATTCTCCCTAACCCACAAGTTCGAAGGCTTGAAAAGTTCAAGCTTACTCAAGCCCTTTTGGAAAGTAAACATAAAGAAGGAAAGTCAGCGTGTGCACACGTCCTAGGGATGAAGTCACACATTGATAGGTTAAGAATGTTGGGATCTGTTGTCTGTGAGGAGATGGCTGTTGATTGGGTTCTTCAGTCACTTCCAAACTCATATAGTGAGTTCGTAAGAGAGTACTATATGATGAACTGCGACGTGACCCTTATAGATATCACCTATATGCTTATTGTTGCTGAATCAGCAATGGTTTGGCGCAATAGAAAAGCAAAGTTGATTGGTGAATCTGCCTTCAAGACCTCTATGGATATAGACAATGGCAACAAAAGACATGATATGATCGAAAAGTTTGATCATAAGAGAAAGGCAATGTCTGAAGTAGTTCCATGTCCTGTACCAAAAGACTCGATTTGCTTTTATTGCCAAAAGAAGGGGCATTAGAGACGAAGCTGCCCTATTTACCTAAGAGATCTAAGAGATGGGAGAGTCAAAACGTATGGCTCTGCTTTAGGTAAAATCCATTGACTAACTCTTTTAAGCTCCTATTCTAGATTCTTAATACATAATGTGATAAGATTACAATTGATGTTTTGTAAGATCGAAGAAAAGAGAGGAAGCTTAATGGGAAGAAGTGAGCAGAATCTAATCGTGAAGAAATGGATTTCGATCGTATTACTTGAAGATTAGATTCCCGAGCCACTACTTAGAGTTAAAACCAGATTGCTAAGAAATATGTATTAGCATAGTTTTTCAATGAATTGCATTGTAAGAACAAATTTTTTCCGCAATAAAATAAATTTTGATTTTATTTATTTGTCCTTACAATGGCGTATATGAAAAATTGATGTTTGAATGTTTCTATTATTAGCAATAATGGATTTGATTCTTAGTTATATTATTTGTGGAAATGTCGAGAATTTACCAAATAGGGAGAGTTTCTCATCGCCCAAGTTTCAATTGGACAAAAACTTGGAATCATGCAACTTGGTTGCATGATGAATGAGAAATTTCATATTTGGAAATTAGACTAATTCGTTGACAAAGTGTCAAGTGAAGGACTAGGAGATCAAGTACACAAAGTTGTGTGTTGATCAAAGTCCACCATAAGAGTAACAAAAATATTCGTCATGATTTGCTAAAGGTTTAGTAAATATGATTATACTTATAAGACTAAGTATAATTCTGAATTGATTAAAAAAGTTTAAATCAATAGCAGAACGAATAAGAAGAATCAAGTAGGCAAAAAGAAAAAAGTTTCTCCATTCTATGAAGAAGGGAGAGTACCTTTTATGCTTTATGATAGGTCTTAATGATTAATGACCATATCTCAATTGATCCTCTAAGAGAGTCTTAGTACAATTGTATGTCTAAGAAGAGGAATCAAGAATTGAAGAAATGGTTAAATCAAGAAGTCAATCATACTTCGTTCCAAAACAAGTCTTAGAGTTAAGATTGTGAAATAGAGTGATAAGTATTAAGAAGGTTTATAACATTCATCAAATGTGGAAAGTTGTGATGTCGTGGATAAGACAAAGACCAACTAGGACCAATTTATGAAGTGTTTTGATAAAAACTACACTAACTCTTGAGTATTTGTTTGTCAAGAAATGTTTATTGACAAGAGAATCTTATATGTCAAGGAGTCAGTGGGAGTCTTAATGGTCTTGAAAGGTTTCAAGAACAAATCAAAATAAACCTTATCGATCATCACTAGCACACGAGTTGAGGTTTACAACCTATCGTGTCGACACTATTTTTGTTTTTGTGCCATTCCAATTGAGTTAATTATGCATGTGAGCCCTATGAGTTCTCATTTGAATGCATAAAAGGCAAGGGCCTTGATAAATAAAAAGTACATTGATAAGAAAAGGTGAGTTGCATAACTACTTGAAAGACATGGTGGGCAGCTATGCTACCATAAAACAAGAAATCAAGATTAAGAAAGTTCGGTCCATATGAGTTTGAATTTGACAAATTCACATGGATAGGAACACATACACCATTAAAATCTAAGTGTCATAAGATTCCCTCATTCATGAAAATGACTATGAGGAAATACTTTCACTAAGAGAGATTTTAAGAAGATAGTGATTGTGAAATTGAATTCTCGAATTCGATTATGGTTACGGTATCCCTTTCCATGATTCGAATTGTGAGATTTGGCAATTAGTCTAAATTGTTTAGACACACATATGAGCTATCTAAAGGAAAGGTGTATAAGCTTAGATAAAGGCTTATCAAAGCATTAGGTATTAGAAACATGAACTTAAGAAATTCAATAAGTATCGTTTTTCTAGAAGTTAAGCTGGTTTCTGAATACATGTCAAAGCTAGTGGGAGCATAAGTGTTATGTTTATAATAATCATCATGATAGTGGGAGCATAAATGTTATGATTGTATGATTATTATGGAAAGTATTGCAAGTTAGCAATATTAATTATAGAAAAACAAGAGTTATACCTTGCAAAGTCGTAAGGGTTGAATAGTTGTTTTACTATAATTATTTAGTCAAGGAATGTTAATAATTTAGTCAAGGAAACATAGTGTGTTCACAAATTTCGATTATGATTACGGCATTCCTCTTCATAGTTCGAATTTTGAGAACGTAGCACATAAAATGTAATGGCAGAAGATTGATAAAGTATCAAATCTTTATGTAAGACATTATGCATCGTGTCCCATATGCTTCGGGTACAGGATGGATTGAAAATGATATAATATTTGACCATTCTAAAATTTTCCAAATGTCTAGCGCATTTAGAGGGAAAAAGGAAAAGAATCGGTTTTGACTAAGATAATTAAACAACTATCAAAGGACAATCCGATGTTCGCCAAGGATTGGTCACTTGTGAGTAGTTGGAAGTATAGTATTGAATGGACCATATCAATATTATTATGAATAGATAAGATTCTATTAAGAATGAGTTGTCATATGGAAAATATGGAAACATGTCCGTATTGGGAATTGAATATTGAAAATATATGTCTAGATTAGAAACTTTTATGCAAAAGGATGTTCAAAGGAATGTACTTTGAGTGAGAGACATCATATCTAAGGAATTATATTGTAACAATCTCCGATAGAGGACTTTGTAATATCGTTGGCAATAGTCTTTGTGACTTTTTGTGCTATGACATTACGAAAAGGATCATTGCATAAAATGTTAGAATCTAACATATTCTATAAGTGGCAAGGATTTGATATTCCTTTACTTATGAAAAAGGATTAGGAGTTGTGAAATGAGTATGATTGGAAATGTGTTCATTTGATCTATTTCACAAAGTAAGAACCATAGGTAAACATTGTGTGCATGCTGGGAGCATGGGACAAGTGTTGTAATAATTCAAGTAAGAAGTTGATTACCCGAAACAACAAATAATGAGTAATCGATATGGTGATAAATAAAAGGTGTTTTATTTATGCTCAAAGGTTTGAGGCCATATGGGATTAGTATTATTCTTGTGTATCACTTTGCATGTTTTGACTTCCTGAATAATTTAATTGGTTGTGAACAGTCAAATTATTCGAACGGGCCACAGTCGTTCATACGTTGGAAGTAGGTATGAATGAAGACTGTCATGAATTGGTGTGTGGATTGTCTAAAGAGTATTAGACATAAGAAAATGTTTGCTGCAACATTCATGAGTGCTTATGAATATGATTTGAGCATTGGATTAAACCCACGCTCACTTGGATCACTCCATGAATTGTATCACGAGTGATTGGTGAGACGATAACATCTTATATTCTTGAAACCGAGATGTGTGAGTTGTATCATGCAAATCGGTTGCACATTGATAATATGTAAACACACCAGTAACTTGGTGTTATAAAACATATTGTTGTGTGTGATTCGGTGAGTAAGTGCAAGCGAGCATTGAATCAAAGTTTATCCGTTCCTTTTACTCAAAGTAGGATAAAAGCGATATCTTTGGGCCCTTCGATTATTTAGTGATGACAAATGTAAATGCTCGGCCGAGCTAGGGCTAATTTGATTTGTTCAATTAGCCAGTCGTCATAAATCGGAAGTCGAGAAATAGTACAGAGAGAATGATTAGAAATCATTTCATACGATATCTAGAATGGTGGAATATATGATCCCTTATCTAAAGGACACGCGTATCTGATAGGATCAGAGTTGACAGCGGCTTTGGAAAGCTACGATTGTAGATCAATATCTGAAGTCATACGCAAAATACTTATTAGACTTATCCAAGTGGGTGACTGTTGGATTAGTGTCTAAGTCCATAACTATTTTGGTATGTACTTGACCTGATGGTGCATGGTCCTTTTGGGTTGCGTTCACCAAAGCAACTTGATAGGCTGAATTATGGAGAGAAAGGATTAAATATGATTTATTAATATATTATGAGAATAATATATTAAAGGAGAAATCATATCGTTTAATTAATATTAGTCAGAATTAATAAGAATTAAGTTTGTGACTAAAAGAGATTAATTAAACTTAAGGGACTGGAATTGTAATTATAAGTTAATTGCAATTTGGGCTATGGATTGCCTTATATTAAGGAGTGGACGAATTCTATGGGGAAACCCATTAGAAATCGTCCAAGGCCTTTATGGAAAGGAGTCCATGGGTTGCTTAGGGCTTAAGCATCCAAATTAGGGTTTCCTTGTTAGATAACCCTAATAGCCTCACTATATATAGTGCCCTTATGCCTCAAAAACATGGACAAGTTTCTTTCTAGGGTTTCCACACGTTTTGGACAGCCTCCTTCTCTTCTCTTCTTCATCGTCTTGCTCTTGGTGTTTGTGAACTATTAGAGGAGTGGCATTTGTGACTCTAAGCTTTCTAAAGTCATTACAAGGAGGAATTGTGATTGTTATTGCTACATAACAATCAGGGTAATATCTTAAACCTATTCTTATGTTAATATGATTACTTGTATGCTAGAATTAGGGTTTATAGTCTTGGATAACTTGCATGTACAATAAAGAAACCTAGATCCAAGCATTAGGGTTTGTATGAGCACATAGGATGTTTTTATGACCAAAATCCATCAATATATTCGACACTTGAAGAATGTTGTAAAGGTCTCTAGCTCATTTCAATTATGGCTATACGACTCACAATAGTATAAACTAACCTTTGTTTACGAATTTCATTCTTCATTAGTTTTATTTTAATTAATAAAACTATCTTACATTACACTGGAGGATTCCAGGGATACATTACTCAGTTTTATTTTAATTAATAAAACTACTACACGAACCGGTGGTAACCAGGGATTTGTAATAGAACATACTATACATACTGGTGGTAGCCAGAGTTTTCAAACAGAACTTAAATGTTAGAAAATATTGGATTTTCTTGGGAAAATTGCATACATTTTTATAGAATTCAATGACTGGTTTTCACTGAAAAAACATTCTTATGAACTCACCAGCTTTATGTTGATACTCTTTCAAAACTGCTTGTATTCTCAATAAATCCATAGACAGGTACATCACTCAGATTTTGAGAAGACGGAGCGTATAGAGTCACATCTTTTACTTTTGGATTATACTTTTGATGTATAAAAACATGAATCAAACTGATGTAAAATATTTATCATATATTCAATGTAATGGTTGTGTTTACTTTGATTAGTATTATGCAATTGTTGTGATATTACATATGACGTCATCCACCCCCGAACGTTTCTGCCGTTTCAGTTTGGGGCGTGACAGATTGGTATCAGAGACCTTGTTTATAGTGAACTAAGTATACTGAACCTTACATGGTATACAACTATAAACACTAAGGGGCCGATGTGCTCTGAACTAAAAGTATACTCTTTAAAGTATAAGTACTTTATAATAAGTATACAAGTATACATACGTACCAGAAAACAGTATCATGAATAGAACAAACCAAAAGTATTTGGATGTTGGGCACTACAGTTAAACCTGAATAGTTATGTAATCATGTCCGGGTCAATATATCCTGATCAACTATATTTATTTGAGACATGACCAACATGTGTTCGGGGGTGACTGTGGTGTTGCACCAGGCCTAAAACTTACCAAGCTATATACAACAAGATATCGATAGAACAAAGCATATAACTTAAAATGCCATAGGAGTATTTTAGCTAGAGCTGAATACGGTGTAGAGATCCATTCCAAGTGTTGCTACTCATTTCTTCCTAGCGATTGTTTACTTGTATTGGTAACTTTTCTCTGTTTATCGCTTAGTAGAACACTTTATCTATCAGGCTGAGATATATCTTGTTTCATATCTGTTGATTCAAAATTCTAGGGGACTTACCATCCTCTTCTTCCTGATTATTTTAGAACAAGATGCCTCCCATAAAGAGAACCAACAAAAAGAACAACGACCCTCCGCTACCCTCACCTCCTCAGTTCGATCCTGCCATGTTCCAGGAAGCAGTTACAGCCATTGTGGCTGCCGCGATGTCGCAGATTAATTCTTGCGGCTCTAGCAGATCCGGAAGTGGTACCCATCCCCTTAATATTGAGGGTAGTCAGGGACACCAAAAGGAGTGTTCCTACAAAGATTTCATGAACGTGAAGCCTAAGTCCTTCGACTGCAATGGAGGTGTGATTGCCTTAACCCGATGGATCGAGAAGATCGAATCAGTCTTCGAGATTTGTGCATGCTCCGAAGCAAACAAAGCGAAGTTTGCCACTTACACCCTCACTGATAGAGTGTTGACATGATGGAATGGTCGAGTTAAATCCATAACCCTGCCAGTGGCAAACGCCATGGGTTGGGAGAGTTTAAAGGAACTCATGCTTGCTGAGTACTGCCCAAGGGGAGAGATGAAGAAGTTGGAGCACGAGCTTTGGAATCTGAAGATGAATGGTTCTGACATTGTCTCCTATATAGCTAGATTCTACGATCTGGCTCTTCTTCATCTGGGAATGGTCCCCCCAGAAAGCAAAAAGATAGTGAGGTACATTTGGGGATTGACGCCCCCAACTCAAGGAAATGTTTTGGTTGCTAAGCCTTCCACTTTTGGCAGCACCAAGTGCCTGGCATAGACCCTGATAGATCACGGGGTTAATCTGGATGAAGTGACAACCGCTCCCAAACCATAGAAGGCAAGTTGTGGGAAGAAAAAGTTTTGGAACAAACGAAAGGGCCAGTCTTCACAGGAGCTCTCTAAGAAACATCAAGTAGTGGCAGTTCATGCTGCTACCACTCCTGCCACTGTCCCTGCAGCTCAAGCACCTGCCAGTAGATATGCTGGTAATCTTCCAAGGTGCGACAAGTGTAATTTTCATCATCACATTCCTTGTCGTGATTTCAATGCAACAGCTGTGGCAAGAAGAGGCATACAACTCGATTTTGCAAGACACCAGCCATACCAGCCAATCAGGCTCCTGGAGCAGGCATTGGTCAAGCCTGTTATGGCTATGGGGAAGTCGGGCACTTTAAGAGAAATTGCACCAAGTCAACAACAGTTGGAAGTACAGGGAGAGTGCTAGCGATGTGTCAAGAGGAGGCAGTTGGTGATTCCACTGTTGTTATGGGTATGTTCCTCCTTGACAACTGTTATGCATGCATTCTTTTCGACTCTGGTGCGGAGAGAAGTTTTATTAGTCATGCATTCAAACATCTACTCAAGCATAAATCCCAACCTTTAACAAAAACATTTACCTTCTAGATGGCTAACGGAAAGAAAGAGAGCACTAACGACATATTCATAGGTTGTACCCTTACCTTAAACAATCATTCTTTACCAATCGACCTTATGCCAGTTTCAATAAAAAGCTTCGATGTCATCATTGGCATGGATTGGTTGAGCCCCAATCGTGCTAATATCCTTTGCTATGAAAAAGCCATCCGTGTCAATCTGCACTCGGGCGAAGCCCTCATAATCTATGGTGATAAACTCAGCTCAAACCTTCATATTATTGCATGCATCCAAGCCCAGAAATATCCTCAAAAGGAATGTCATGCATTCTTAGCGCATGTCTTTGATGACAAGCAAAAAGTTAAAAACCTCGAGAGCATCCCCAAAGTCTGCAACTTTCCTGATGTCTTTCCCGAATATCTTCCCAGAATCCCTCCAGAGCGCCAAGTTGAGTTCCGAATCGACTTCATCCCCGGAGCTACCCTCGTAGCTAAATCCCCATACCGTCTAGCGTCGGCAGAAATGCAAGAGTTATCCAGTCAGCTCAATGAACTACTCAACAAGGGATTCATCAGACCAAGTTCCTCACCTAGGGGAGCCCCAGTCTTGTTTGTGAAGAAAAAAGAAGGATCCTTTCGGGTGTGCATAGATTATCGCGAACTGACAAGCTTACCATCAGGAACCGCTATCCTCTTCCCAGAATCGACAACCTCTTTGACCAACTTCAGGGAGTCCGCTACTTCTCATAAATAGACGTAAGATCAGGATACCATCAGCTACGAGTCCGCGAAAGTGATGTTCCTAAGAGAACATTTCAAACTTGGTATGGTCACTACGAGTTTGTAGTCATGCCCTTTGGTCTAATCAATGCACCGACGGTATTCACGGATCTGATGAATCGGGTATGCCGCCCTTTCCTAGAAAAGTTCGTAATAGTGTTCATTGATGATATATATGTCTATTCCTGAAGTGATGAAGATCATAGACAACACTTGAGGCTAGTGCTAGAAACTCTAAGGGTCGAGAAGTTGTATGCAAAATTCTTTAAGTGCGAATTATGGATCTGAATGGTAACTTTCCTTGGTCAGATGGTTAGCAAAGAAGGCATACACGTGGACCCTTCCAAGATCAAAGCGATTGAGAATTGGTTAGCACCAAAGACGCCCACAGAAAGGTGTACCCTTTAGTTAGGGTGAAAAGGAAGACGTTGCATTCCAAACATTGAAGCAGGTCATGTGCAGCGCACCTATCCTGTCTCTGACAGAAGGGATGGAAGATTTCGTTGTCTATTGCGATGCATCCAATCAGGGCCTAGGTTGTGTGCTCATGTAGCAATGGAAGGTCATTGCTTATGCCTCAAGGTAGCTGAAAGCACACAAAGTCAATTATAAAACTCATGACTTGATGTTGGGAGCAGTGGTCTTCGCATTAAAGATATGGAGACATTATCTCTATGGAACCAAGTGCACAATCCTCACCAACCATAAAAGCCTACAACATATTTTTGATCAGAAGGAGTTCAACATGAGGTAGCAGCGGTGGGTAGATTTACTCAGTGATTATGAGTGCAAAATATGCTACCATCCCGGCAAGGCCAATGTGGTAGTAGATGCCCTCAGCCAGAAAGAGAATTCGGGCCAAAGAGCGAAGGCACTAATGATGACCATCCATTCCCCTTTGTCCGCTCAAATCAGAGAGGCTCAGCTGGAAGCCTTGAAAGCAGGGAACATGTCGGATGAAGCCTTGAGGGGAATGGAAAAGAACTTAGAGATCAAGGGAGACGGAGTTTACTATTTCATGGACCGGATTTGGACCCCAAAGTCCAGCGGTTACAGGGATGTTGTCATGAACGAAGCTCACAAGACTAGATACTCTGTACATCCAGGTTCGGATAAGATGTACCTGGATCTCAAAAAGTTATATAGGTGGCCAAACATTAAAGCAAAAATCACAAAAATCACAAAAATCACAAAAATCACAAAAAGCTAAAGTGAAGTTTGAATACCAAAAGCCCTCTGGTCCACTTCAGCAACTAGAAATACCTGATTGGAAGTGGGAAAGGATTACAATGGATTTCATCACTAAGTTGCCCAAGTTTCCAAGTGGGTACGATACCATCTGGGTAATAGTTGATCGACTAACCAAATCTGCCCACTTCCTGCCAATCAAAGAAAGATTCAAAATGGAAAGACTTACACGAATCTACATTCAAGATATAGTTCGCCTGCATGGTGTGCCTGTGTCCATTATCTCCGATCGAGATAGCAGATTCACCTCGAGATTTTGGCAGTCACCACAGAAAGCTCTTGGAACTAAGCTGGATATGAGCACAGCTTACCTTCCGCAAACTGATGGGCAGAGTGAAAGAACCATTCAGAAGTTGGAAGACATGCCGAGAGCATGTGTCATAGATTTTGGTAAGTCGTGGGACACCCATTTTCCCTTGGTCGAATTCTCCTACAACAACATTTATCATACCAGTATCAAGTATGCGCCGTTTGAAGCCCTTCATGGTCGTAAGTGCAGATCCCCTCTGTGCTGGGCTGAAGTGGACGACACGCGGCTAGCCAAGGGGCAAGTCCCCGACAACACTCTCACCGGTCCAGAAATCATCCATGAAACCTCAGAAAAGATCGTACAAATCCGAGAACAACTAAACGCTTCAAGAGATAGACAAAAGTGCTACGCCGATAAGAGACGAAAACCCTTGGAGTTCCAGGTGGGTGACCGTGTTCTATTGAAGGTCTCACCATGGAAAGGCATGATACGCTTTGGAAAGCGTGGAAAGATGAATCTGAGATACATAGGACCTTTCAATATCCTTGCTATGATCGGTCCCGTAGCATACAAACTTCATTTACCCCAAGAGCTTAGCAATATTCATCCTCTCTTCCACGTCTAGAACCTTAAAAAGTGATTATCTGATGAAACCCTTATGATCCCTCTTGATGAGATCGAGATCGACGAGAACTCTAACTTTGTGGAAGAACCAGTCGAAATCATGGATTAGGAAATCAAAAGAACAAAACAAAGTCACATACCTATAGTGAAGGTCCACTGGAATGCTAAGCGAGGACCTGAATTCTCTTGGGAGCGAGAAGACTCCATGAAACAGAAATACCCGCATCTTTTTCCAAATCCATGATTTGTATTCTATGCTTGAATTTCGAAACGAAATTCCCTTTAAAGGGGGAATGACGTGACAGCCCAAACCTTTTTCCGTTACCTTTAACCGATTTCCGTTAATAAAATTTGAATTTTATTGAGTTTCTGTCAAACTTCTTGGTTTAGAAAATCATCTAGTTTTATATATTTAAATATAGATGCGAGTCGGAACCAAAATCACGCGAAAAACCCGAATCTTCTTGAAAAGTGGCAGTTTCCAGCCTAAGTGAGTTTACGGCCGTAAACTTGTGTACGGTCATACACTCATTTATGGTTGGTGCCAGTTGGACCCCACCACCGACCATACCCCCAGTCTATATATATGAGACCCCTACCTTCATTTGAACCTTCTTGGCCAAAAACTCTCTCATTCTCTTTCTGTACCCTTTGACTGTAAACCCCCAAAACAACTTTATTCTTCCGAAAATCATCAAGAAATCATCTTTGGGAGTTGATTTGGAGCATCTAGAACACATTTTTCATCGAATCCAACATCCTTATTCTTAAGTGTACGGCCATACACCCTTCAAATCTGAAAATCTTCATTTACCATAAACCAGTTCATAGAGGTACACACCTCAAACCTTCAAAGGCCGTACACCCTTCAAGAGGAAGTTCACGGCCATAAACAGTTCACGTTCGTAAACAGTTCACGACCGTAAACTCCCTTCACGGCCGTAAAACATATTCACGGCTGTAAACACTTCCTAAGTGGTGCATTAGGATGAATACCCGCTTTCCTCGATTCAATCAAGTCCCGGTAACATTCCTTAACCGAAAGCAAGTGTTTGTCTAAGAGTGTATCTGATGATATCACTAATTTAGATACATATATGTATTATTTGTACTAGGATTCCGTTGAGTGCCGCGTACATCTACTCGAGGGTCTTCATTCCCAATTTCATTATCCAACACTTTTACGCATCTAACGGTGAGTTCATACCCCTAAGCTTTTATGATTTTTAATGTTTTTAGGGGGGAATACAAGCCAAACACAAATGGTTTTGGGAACTAAAACAAAAAGGATTTCAACAAGTTTGAAACTTATGCAATTGATTCAGTCCAATAATTTCTATAAAATATATAGATATTTTATCCCTTTTGTATTATGCGGAGCATAAGGGACACTTTCAACTTAAAAACATAATTGCATAGTTTTCAGATTAATATACAAGCCGAGCACACAACATACATGCAAAGTTTAATAGGTATAGTTTGGGGTTTCAATGCACAGTTTTTATGAATTCAAAGATATACATTGTTAAACATATAAACTATGACAAATTTAGTTTATGATATACATTATTACGAGAGTATAACATTTAGTAATTATTTAAGTACAAAAGAACCATACAAAACTACACGTAAACTAGTTAATATAGGATTGTGAGACAACACTTCAGTTGTAACTTTCGGGGTATAGATTAAATCCTATCATAGTATAACCAGAGTCTCCTGGAGGAAGAGCGTGAGATTTGTGAATAGATCTATTCGGGACTGACAATCCCACACCTGAACTGCTAGCTACCGTTAGGCAGGCATGCCTGGGATAACAAATGTCATATGTCCGACACTTGAAGAACGTCGTAAAGGTCACTAGGTCATATGAAGCATGGTTATACAACTCACAATAGTATAAACTAACCTTTGTTTATCAAATTTCATTCTTTATTAGTTTTATTTTAATTAATAGAATTATCTTACATTACACTGGAGGATTCCAGGGATACATTACTCAGTTTTATTTTAATTAATAAAACTACTACACAAACCGGTGGTAACCAAGGTTTTTTAATAAAACATACTATACATACTGGTGGTAGCTAGAGTTTTCAAACAGAACTTACATGTTAGAAAATATTGGATTTTCTTGGGAAACATGCATACATTTTTATAGAATTCAATGACTGGTTTTCACTCCAAAATCATTCTTATGAACTCATCAGCTTTATACTGATACTCTTTCAAAACTACTTGTATTCTCAGGAAATCCGTAGACAGGTACATCACTCAGATTTTGAGAAGACGGAGCGTATAGAGTCACGTCTTTTACTTTTGGATTATACTTTTAATGTATAAAAACATGAATCAAACCGGTATGACATCGGACTCTAAGTCTTACTTAGTTTGGCGTTACTTTGGATCGGTAATTACCCTTTCTTGGAATCCTACATACTGAACCTCTTCAACACCTTATTCAACTAAATAGTCTGACTAAGTCCAATTAATCTCTTACTCATCTCTCTTAAAATCCTTATCCCTAGGATATATGTAGCTTCCCGAAACACTTCCCAAGCTAGAACTTAACCTCCTACAAGGTTGGGATGTTATTTCCTATGAGTAGTATGTCATCCACATAGAACACCAAAAAGCTAACTATACTCCCACTAGCCCTAACATATACACAGGACTCGTCCTCGCTCCTCGAAAATCCAAACTCTTTGATTTTCTCATCGAAACAAAGATTCCATCTGCGAGATCCTTGTTTCAACCCATAAATGGATTTCTCAAGCTTACACACCCTATTAGGGTACTTTGCATCGACAAAACCCTCTGGCCGAGCCATGTAAACATCCTCAGCCAACTTTCCATTAATGAAAGCGGTTTTGACATCCATTTGCCATATCTCATAATCATGAAATGCAGCTATGGCTAGCATAACCCTAATAGACTTAATCTTCGCTACTGGTGAGAAGGTCTCATCATAGTCAACTCCTGGAGTTTGAGTAAATCCCTTCGCAACCAGTCGCACTTTGTAAGTGTGTACCTTCCCATCCATGTCGGTCTTCTTCTTGAAGATCGATTTGCACCCAACTGTCTTACGACCCGATACATTTTCAACCAAGTTCCAAACATGATTGTCTATTTCCATTTGGCAGACTCAGGGCATGCCATGGCTTCTTTGTAATTATTAGGTTCATCCAAAGCAATCAGTGTACTATCACTGATAAATGTATCACCTTCAGTAGTGATGTGATAACCATAATAAAAATCAGGTGTGTTCCTAACTCTAGTGGAACGCCTTGGAGGAACAGACTCATCTATTGGCTCAACAGGAGTTTCCTCCTCAGGTTGGTCGCTAGTTTTTGAGGTTCCTTCACCACTTGACTCTTGAAGCTCTTCATGGTCAATTTTCCTCCCACTGTCTGCTTGGCTTATGAACTCTCTCTCACGAAAGACTACTCCTTTAGCTACAAAGACCACATTCTCACTAGGTCTGTAAAAGAGGTAACCAAAGGATCTTTGTGGATAGCCGATGAAAATACACCTCTCACTTCGAGATTCGAGCTTATCATGAGACTCACGTCTCACGAAGGCCTCGCAACCCCAAATCTTGTTGTGGTCCAAATTGGGAAATTTCCTAGTCCACATCTCATGAGGTGTTTTGGCAACTTTTTAGTAGGGAATAGATTCAGGATATGGGTGGCAGTCTCTAAGGCATACCCCTAGAATTAGATTGGTAATGAAGCTCGAGTCATCATGGAACGAACCATATCAACCAAGGTTCGATTGCGCCTCTCAGCCACACCATTCAGTTGTGGTGTTCTACGAGGTGTCAATTGTGAGACAATCCCACATTCCTTAAGATAGTCAAGGAACTCGATACTAAGATACTCTCCTCCCCGGTCGAATCGGAGCATCTTGATGTTCCTATCCAGTTGATTCTCCATTTCCTACTTAAACTCTTTGAACTTTTCAAAGGTTTCTGACTTATGCTTGATTAAGTATATATATCCATATCTACTATAATCATTAGTAATAGTCACATAATAGCGATTAGCATCCCCTGTGGCAGTTTTGAAGGGTCCACACACATCAGTGTTTATGACGTCCAACAAACCCTCACCCTTATCACAAATACCAGTGAAGGGTGACTTTGTCATTTTTCCAAGTGAACAAGACTCGCAACTATCATCCGAATTTAGGTCAAATGATTCCAAAACTCCAGCCTTTTGGGGTTTGCCTATGCGCTTCTTGTTAACATGTCCAAGACGATAATGCCACAAGTATGCTTTGTCTAACCTATTTGAAGAATCAATACACAACACATTATTTCCTAGATTATCTACAGCATTCACAACTTCATATACACCATCACAAGGTAATGCTTTAAAGTAAAATACATCATTTTAATAAACATTAACAGCACCATTATCATTATCAAATGAAAAAGTAAACCCTTGTTTATACAACCCATGAAAGGAAATAATATTTCTCACCATTTCAGACGAGTAACAACATTTATTAAAATCTAACATTAACCCATTATTAAGAAATAAAGAATAAACTACTATCTTGGGAACAGGTGATGTTTTCCTATTTCCCATGATTAAGTTTATCATCCCGTGCTCCACTTTCTCACTTCTTCTTAGGCCCTGCAAATCAGTACAAATGTGAATACCAAAACCTCTATCAAGGACCCAAGAGTTAGTATGCAATGAGTTATTAGACAATATAGTGTAAATACCTACATGGGTGGGTTTAACTTTCCCATCCTTTACATCCTGCAAGTATTTGGGGCAGCTTCGCTTCCAATGCCCCTTTTCCTGGCAGTAGAAGCATTGTGCTTCCTTTAGATTTGAAGAAGGACGAATGGAAACTTTCTTGGTTCCACTTGAAGAGGAGCAATCAAGAGAATTTCCCTTGGTACCCTTTGAAGAGGTCTTCCTTTTCTTCCCCTTTCCCTGCTCAATTGCCAGAACAGGAGTAGTAGTAGGAGTAGGAGTAACAACTGATTTACCTTTAAGGCCACTTTTAGCGGTCCTTAAAAGTCCGTGAATCTTACTTATTGTGACTTCCTCTTTGTTCATATGATAAGTCATACGAAACTGATCATAACTTGGAGGTAAGGAATGGAGAATGATGTCAATCGCCATATCCTCAGGGAAGTCCACATTAAGCTTTGGTTCCCTAACCTTTGCATTTTTTGCAAGTAACCGGTGAGGGATTCTCCCTCCTTCATCCTAGATGTTGTCATAGAGGAAATGATTTCATACCTCTCCTAACGAGCACTCTGATGGTACCTATCCATCATATCCCGGTGCATCTCAAAAGGGTAGAAATCTTCATAGGATTTTTGGAGTTATGCTGTCATTGTGGCCAACATGATGCAAGACACCTTGGTGGCATCTATCTCATTGGTAGTGTACTCAGCAATCTCCTCAGGAGTAGCAGTCGAATCATCGATAACCTTTAGCTCCTTATCGAGGACATACTTTTTCCCTCATAGCGAGTAATCATTCTGATGTTCCTAATCCATTCATTGAAATTTGAACCATCAAAAGTGACTTTCCCATACAAGTTCATTAGTGAAAATGAGCCTGTAGGGTTTGAGCCAGTAGCAGTGTTAGAAGATCATCTGAAAGAAAGAAAGACAAGTTTTATTAGATAAAGAGTACTTAATAAGTCACCCAAATGAAATATTAAGGCTAGGACCCAACAAACTATTTATAGTTGGAAGAGGGATGCCGTAATCCAAGCTACACAATATTTGAAGGTAGGTAAATGACAATTTAACAATTTCCACCACAAAAACGCAATAAATTATTAAGTTTTAATTGGATTTGAAACTCCTAGATCTTTTGAGATACATTGAACTTTCAATGGCATGTTTGAATCTCGATTGTGCCCTCTCAAGTTTGTGACTGGGATGACGAGGATCACAAACAAGGTGTGAATAACCATGCAATTGGAGTGGGTACCCTTAACTTTTATCAGCTAATCAATGTGTCGGTTAACCACACGTGCTCCACCGATCTATGATAAAATTAAGTTACTCTTTGCCACTCTTACTAGTCCTAGTTAGTGTGCCAGTTAACCACACACGCTCCACTAATGACTTGGTAAGGTACAAAGTGTAATTTCATGGGTTAGCACCTATTTCACATTTTCCTAAAGTAACTAAGATTGGGAATTATTAAAGTATAGTTACTTTATAATTTCATTATAATTTTAATGGGCATTAAGGTCTTATCCTACCCGTTCGGCTAACGACCCTCCACCAGTCAAGGAAGCGGTGGGTGAGAGTGGACACCCATTAAACTGCCATTTTATAGGCAGTAACCTTATACCCCATTATAGCCAGGCTTCGTAAATGAGGCCTACTAACAGTAAGACTGAGTTATTCTTATACATATCTATATATTTAAACTTTTAATATAATAATAGTATAAGGGTTGAATTTTAAACTTTCAAAATCCTAAGGTTCAATTTGGAATTAAAGTATTAGGGTGTAAGACTTTACAAATTCCAAAACTTGAGGGAAAGTATTGAAACTATTCAAGACTTTTCATTTCATAACTTATGAGTTTAATGGTCTAATAAAATGAAGACTCTTCATTTTATGTAACCTCTTATTCTTTAATAACACTTTTAAAGAAGTGACTTTTGGTTATCCATAACTTGAGGACAAGTTATGGACTTCATCATTAGGCATTAAAATCAAGAATCATACTAACAAGCATGTTACACATAATTCCTATAATCTTCTAAAAATCATAAGTATAAAAATTCATATCAAACAATTTCACGAATCATATTAACAAATATAAAACTTGAAATTTGATAATAACCACTGAATATGATTAGCATAATCTTTACCACTTCAAAAACAGATTTTATAAGTCCAAAACAGTTTAGGGTAATGATTCTAGTCCATTTCCAGCAGCAAAACACGAAAATCTGCTCACAGGGCCTTCTACTTGTCGAGCGCATGATCCTACTCGACGAGTAGGATGAATTTACTCATGGACTCGTCGAGTCCCCCATGGACTTGGCGAGTTAATACGAACAATGAATAGTTTTTGACTTTTTCAAGCAATTTGCATCAAGTATACAGAAAACAAAACTTGGCTCTGATACCACTGATGGGTTTTCAGCATTCTAACACTCCTATGTTGTATATGCAACCCTAGAAACCTTGGATCTATGTTTTCTATAATATACATGGAAATTTTATTTTCCAAGGTTTAGCTCCTAAATAGCATGTTATGGGGAACTTGTAATACAAAAATCAAGTAGAATAACATGCCTTTTAGTAGCTTGGATTCCTTGATAACTTTGTGAGCCTAGCACCCCAAATTTGATGCCTCAAATGCTTCACACAATACCACAACACTTGGAATAACTTGAGAGAAGTTCACTATGACACAAAATCGACTTGCCCTCTTCTTCTTACACTTAGTGCCGATTTCGGAAGCATATGGGGTCCTTTTATAGTTATGTCACAAGTAGGGTTACCACATGTAAAACCTAATTGACATGGATTTTCATTTCCCATGATCCATGGGTTTATGACCCCCATGGACTATCCATGAAGCACCTTATGGGTTTTAGCCCAACTCTATAAACCATGGATCAGTAGCCCACTATATAAGAATGGATGATTTACACAGTCAACCCCATATATTTAATTAGCCTCCTTTTGATCACCAAATTAGTTCTAAATTAATTCTTGGCCATTACTAATTAAATAATATTATTAATATATTAGAACTTATAATATATCAATAAACCTTAAGTGTCCCTTTTCTCATTTTGTCTATCCAAGTGTTGCAATGTCATGCAACCCAAATGAACCATGCCGGGTCGGGTTAAGTACATACCAAATATAGTTATGGACTTAGACATTATATCCAACAACAATGATATTAATAAAGGTGTTTATCATGTTTCTAATGATAACAATGTTAACTCTTGATTTGATTCTTATAATATAATGCTTGTGGTACTGTCATGTTCGACCAAGTGAAAAGAGATCTTGTCACCAAGTTTCATTTCGATAGAAACTTGGAGTCATATGGTGGTTGTCGAGGCCAACACAAATAATAACCCTAAATATTACACACTAAAATAGTGTATAGTGGTAAAGGGATCGAATCCATGGAGATTGGTTCAATTTATAACTCTATGAAAAATCTTTTTGTAAAAATACTTGTAAAATGACAATAAAAATAAAATGGGGGGTTTTGTTGTTTTGAAATATTTGAAACAAACTAGAATTAACTATGATTTAAATAGACAAATGCAACAAAAATAAGAGTTTGATGTAAAATCAATGAGGGAGAGATGGTTGACTTAAAGTTTCCTCACTTTGACTTTTGATGAACATATCATTAGAATCCAATGGTGCAATACTTTGATTTAAATCCTTAATTTGGCTATAGTAATCCAAGGAGCTTGAGATTACCTAGACTTTTCTTAATTGTTGAAATGGCTAGAGAAGCTCATAACAATTTCCTTAGTCAAAGTCACTAATTCCAAATAGCATGTAATTAGTGAAAATCAACTAGCATTAAGAACCAAAAAAGTCACCAAATCCAAGAGGGGTCAAATGCTTTCACCACCGTGTTGGAGGAAATGTTTTTATGATTGTGTGAAGCAAAAACAACACAAAAATCATTTGTTGCTTGCTAATTTGAGGATCCTTTACTTAATCAAGAAATTAGCCAACTAATCACCACAAACACATTTAAACTCATGAACTAAAACATACAAGTAGTGATAAGATGTTAAAACACAAAACATTCCCATAAAGATTTAAGAACATGTTCATGGATTCTTCAACATTCAACAAAAGTTCAAAGGATTAACCAAAAGTCAACCAAGATTAGTTTAGCCAAGCATGGCTAAACCCAAAGAAACAAAGTTAGAGAAAATTGTACCAAACATTAAGCAAGAATCAAGAGGTAAAAATATGATGTTCTTCAAGTGTTCTTGGCCTTCAAAAGTCTTCAAAACTCCAGAGAGAATCTCCAAAAATCGGATGTCTAAGAGTCTCCAAAACATGGGCACCAACCTTCCTCAAATAGCCTTCCAAATGGATTTCCGAAATTGCCCCTGCAGAGCCTTGCGCGACCCGCGTGCTGTTGCGCGGGTGGTCCCTGAATGTAGCATCTTTGAGGTTTTGGGCCTCCATAGCTTAGCCCACTTGGCCCAGTGCGAGCCCAATCAGCTCCTAGCCCATTTTCTTCAAGTTTTCTTCAATTTAAGCCCAATTTGGCTTCTCCAAATGATTCATAGCACGTAAACTCGCCTAATTAATAATCTATGCATGCTTGAATACACTCCCGCATCTTGCAAATTTAAATGTTTATTTCTCTCCAAGCCTTCAAATAATCATCAAGCTCGCTCCATGCATCATCTCCACCACCCATCAAGCCTAAGATCCTTGTTTTCCACCAATTCCCATCGCTTTCCATACGTCCCGAACATTCCCGCTCCACTAGTCTCCATGAAATCTGCAATAAAGCTCACGAAACTAGAAAGTGCCCGAAATAGTCATAAAATAACAAAAAGGAAAATATGCATGAAAATTAACTAGATTATGGATGAAATATGCTAAAATAAACTATAAAAAGAAGTAAACAAAGCTAACTATCAAATCACCCCAAGCTTAAACCTTACTTGTCCTCAAGTAAGACAAGACTAAAATGAACTCGGGATGAACTATCCTAGAGAAAATAAAAAGAATGGATAGAGCCGCAGAACCTGATCACCGTTAGTCAACATGGTCAGAATTGATCTTGCTATTACCTCACGAATTTTTCATCCGATGACAAAGGGACCATAAACCACAACCAGGATAACTTCTTTAGGTGAGTAAGGAGGGATGAGCAGTCGCAGCCTCAATGGAACATGCATACAATGAAGAATATCTGTAGTAGGGAGAAAGCAGCTGGATGGGCTCGGGTGGAGCTTTTCTGTAAGTGTACACTCTAATCTCACGTTTGCCAGTTTCTCTCATGTGTAACTAGGTTTAATCGCTCGGGCACCGTTGTAGGAATCGGCTCACTTGGTGTTGGCCCAAACCTCCCGTAGTATCTGACTCAACAGTCTCCCTAACATCACTAATTTGCGAAAAACAACTCGATCTATATACAATAAAACATACCTAAATAAATGAATATCAAACGTTGGGTGACCAAAATGTTGGAAGATTTAGTTCAATAATTGAACCGGTCACCCTTCTCAGATTTCTGCAGCTGGGAATTTGCCTGCCCCTTTTTTTTGTTTTTTTTTGTTTTGTTTTACTTGAAGGTAATGTAATAACAACCCTTTGACTCAAAATTTGGTTCCTAAAGTGTGTAAGTGGAACCGAAAGGGTAGTAATATAATCCGAATGGTCTAAGCGAGAAAATGACCATGTGTGGAGCATAAAGATATAATGTAAGCTCCTTTTCAAATTTGTGATTTTTTTTTTTTTTTAAATAAAGAAAATGTCCACATGCGGACTAAAAGACTTCTCTAAAATCCTAAGAAAACCGCAAAAAGATATGGTGATGTAAAGAGACCGGATATGGATTCTACTCGGGGACAAGCACTAGTGCTTCATCCTAACGGTTCAAACATGATCAAGTGTGATCCTCTCGGCGGTAGTGACCGCAAGGCTAAGACATCCATTGCTATAGTATATCCTACAGTCATTAGTATTGTATGCATAATTCTTCATGAAAACTACCTGTCCATGATCACTTACCCCTTTAAGCTACCAGCATCTGATCCCAAGTATGAGATCCCAAACTGCAGCTAATGGTCCCGGTTCGATGGGTGAGATAACAACAAGATCCTGGACCAATAATGATACAATAACTGTGAACCTATTCCATGGCATCCAGGGGTGAGAATAAACAGACAACAAAAATGCATGAATGTTAATGCCTAAGCTAAATGTTATGCAAAAATATAAAAGGTGAAAAAGAAAAATAAATTTTTTTTGGATTTAAAAAAAAATGAATGAAAATTAGCTTAAATCTAAAATGTTATGCAACCTAATTAAAAATGCATGGAAAAAGGAAAATGAAATGCCCCACCCCAAGCTTAAGAACAAGCATTGTCCTCAATGCTTAAGGTAAGGGCAAAAATGACCTAAATCGGAGGATTGGATGACGGGAGATGTTTGTGGCGGTGGTTTCGTGAAATTACGACCGGTAGAATTCCGACAATCTTGAATTTTCCAGCGAGGTGGTTGCTGGAAGGTTATATAAGAGGAATGGAGTGGGAGGTCAAGATGATTAAATGAAGAAGAAGGGAAGCTGAACATTTTAATCTATGGGTCAAAAAGGGTCAATTTCGGTCAATGTTGGTCACAAAAAGTCAAAAGGTCAACTCATTAAAACCTTTGGTCAACACCTGGTCAAATAATAGCCAAAAATAGCCCAAATTGCTCAGCACAGTGCGCGGGTCACGCAGAGTAGCACGCGGGTCGCGCAGACCTTGCAGTTAAGTCTTGGGCCAATGTCGCTTCATCACACCTGGCCGCGCAACCCACCCGCGCAACAGCACGCGGGTCGCGCAACCCGCTGATCCTGATCTTCATTTTCGTTTCATTTTTCTTTGATTTTCACCCGTTCTTGCTTCGGACAGCCCCAAACACCTAGAAACTCTTGATTTATTCAAAAAACAACTCTTTTGAATCCCAAAAACATCTTCAAAACTCATTTATTCAAATTAAAAGCACAAAAACACAATACTTTCCAAAAATGCCATTCTTTAACGTCTTTGGTGAGACGCCCCCCAAACTTCACTTTAACACTTTGGGGCGTCCAAATGGACGACATCTTGGACATTTGAATCAAAAACTTCATTGAATGGCTTCAATCGATGTCCATTAACCTTGTAAATTTTCCCCGTGTCGACATTATTTAATTTCCACACCTGCATTGGGACTCTTTTCTTGTATTTGACTTTCTTTTTACAGGAGAACCATACCGGACTCATACCTTTGATAATAGCAATCATCCAACCATATTCTTTCTTGTACTTGTTCATTAAGGTGACCAACTCTTCCTTCTTTTCTAAACTCTTGGACATGGTTTTTGAGTAGGTGACCGGTTGGGCATCTTCTTTCTTGTGATACGTATCCTTTGAAGAGTCCGAAAAATTTATCGCTTCTGGCTCTTGTGGTTGGTCTACCAATGGAGTTAGTTTCTCAATGGTAGTGGGTGGCTTAACCTCTCTTTCATTAACCCATATCACTTCCTCTATAGTTTCATTGTCAGCTTTTTCAATTTCTTCTTCTTCTTTAACAACCTCTTCCACTTCTACTTCTTCTTCCTCTTCTTCATATAACACTCTTGGGGCATCAAAAATTTTGTCATCATTCAAAGGAATGGAACATGCGCTATGCGATGGGCTCTTTTCAGATGGTATTTTTTCTTGAGCTTCCATTATACTAATTGATTGAGCAATTTGTGTTATTTGTTGCTCTAAGCTTTTGAGGCTAGCTTGAGTTGTTTCCTGGAAAATTTGGGTAGAAGTGGCAATGCTTTTCACAATGTCCTCTAAGGACATGCTTGGCGTTTCAGTTTGTTGAGGAGGGTAAGGATAGGGTTCTTGGAACAGTGGAGTTGGTTGGTATTGCTTATTTCCCCATGTTTGGTATGGGTTTTGGTAATGGTTATTTTCCCAAACTTGGTTGTTGTCCCACCATTGATCATGTTGAGGCTGATCATAACTCCATTGGTTTGACCAGTAGTAGCTTCCTTTCTCTTGCACTTCTTCCCATTCTCCTTGTAAATATGGACACATGTCGGAATGATGTCCATTTTGGGCGCAAAAATCACGAAGAAGAGGTGTGGGTTGTACACTTTGGTTACTTTCAATCATCATAACTAACTGAGCTAGCTCAGAAAGTTGGTCTTCGGTGCAAGGAGTGTTCATTTCCGAACCATACTTCTTTTTTTTTTATTTCGGGATTTTAAATTTGAGTACCTGCACAATGAGATCTAGGCATAGAGAAACAAATTGATTAAAAACAAACCAATCCCCGGCAACGGCGCCAAAAATTTGGTGGTTGTCGAGGCCAACACAAATAATAACCCTAAATATTACACACTAAAATAGTGTATAGTGGTAAAGGGATCGAATCCACGGAGATTGGTTCAATTTATAACTCTATGAAAAATCTTTTTGTAAAAATACTTGTAAAATGACAATAAAAATAAAATGGGGGGTTTTGTTGTTTTGAAATATTTGAAACAAACTAGAATTAACTATGATTTAAATAGACAAATGCAACAAAAATAAGAGTTTGATGTAAAATCAATGAGGGAGAGATGGTTGACTTAAAGTTTCCTCACTTTGACTTTTGATGAACATATCATTAGAATCCAATGGTGCAATACTTTGATTTAAATCCTTAATTTGGCTATAGTAATCCAAGGAGCTTGAGATTACCTAGACTTTTCTTAATTGTTGAAATGGCTAGAGAAGCTCATAACAATTTCCTTAGTCAAAGTCACTAATTCCAAATAGCATGTAATTAGTGAAAATCAACTAGCATTAAGAACCAAAAAAGTCACCAAATCCAAGAGGGGTCAAATGCTTTCACCACCGTGTTGGAGGAAATGTTTTTATGATTGTGTGAAGCAAAAACAACACAAAAATCATTTGTTGCTTGCTAATTTGAGGATCCTTTACTTAATCAAGAAATTAGCCAACTAATCACCACAAACACATTTAAACTCATGAACTAAAACATACAAGTAGTGATAAGATGTTAAAACACAAAACATTCCCATAAAGATTTAAGAACATGTTCATGGATTCTTCAACATTCAACAAAAGTTCAAAGGATTAACCAAAAGTCAACCAAGATTAGTTTAGCCAAGCATGGCTAAACCCAAAGAAACAAAGTTAGAGAAAATTGTACCAAACATTAAGCAAGAATCAAGAGGTAAAAATATGATGTTCTTCAAGTGTTCTTGGCCTTCAAAAGTCTTCAAAACTCCAGAGAGAATCTCCAAAAATCGGATGTCTAAGAGTCTCCAAAAGATGGGCACCAACCTTCCTCAAATAGCCTTCCAAATGGATTTCCGAAATTGCCCCTGCAGAGCCTTGCGCGACCCGCGTGCTGTTGCGCGGGTGGTCCCTGAATGTAGCATCTTTGAGGTTTTGGGCCTCCATAGCTTAGCCCACTTGGCCCAGTGCGAGCCCAATCAGCTCCTAGCCCATTTTCTTCAAGTTTTCTTCAATTTAAGCCCAATTTGGCTTCTCCAAATGATTCATAGCTCGTAAACTCGCCTGATTAATAATCTATGCATGCTTGAATACACTCCCGCATCTTGCAAATTTAAATGTTTATTTCTCTCCAAGCCTTCAAATAATCATCAAGCTCGCTCCATGCATCATCTCCACCACCCATCAAGCCTAAGATCCTTGTTTTCCACCAATTCCCATCGCTTTCCATACGTCCCGAACATTCCCGCTCCACTAGTCTCCATGAAATCTGCAATAAAGCTCACGAAACTAGAAAGTGCCCGAAATAGTCATAAAATAACAAAAAGGAAAATATGCATGAAAATTAACTAGATTATGGATGAAATATGCTAAAATAAACTATAAAAAGAAGTAAACAAAGCTAACTATCAAATCACCCCAAGCTTAAACCTTACTTGTCCTCAAGTAAGACAAGACTAAAATGAACTCGGGATGAACTATCCTAGAGAAAATAAAAAGAATGGATAGAGCCGCAGAACCTGATCACTGTTAGTCAACATGGTCAGAATTGATCTTGCTATTACCTCACGAATTTTTCATCCGATGACAAAGGGACCATAAACCACAACCAGGATAACTTCTTTAGGTGAGTAAGGAGGGATGAGCAGTCGCAGCCTCAATGGAACATGCATACAATGAAGAATATCTGTAGTAGGGAGAAAGCAGCTGGATGGGCTCGGGTGGAGCTCTTCTGTAAGTGTACACTCTAATCTCACGTTTGCCAGTTTCTCTCATGTGTAACTAGGTTTAATCGCTCGGGCACCGTTGTAGGAATCGGCTCACTTGGTGTTGGCCCAAACCTCCCGTAGTATCTGACTCGACAGTCTCCCTAACATCACTAATTTGCGAAAAACAACTCGATCTATATACAATAAAACATACCTAAATAAATGAATATCAAACGTTGGGTGACCAAAATGTTGGAAGATTTAGTTCAATAATTGAACCGGTCACCCTTCTCAGATTTCTGCAGCTGGGAATTTGCCTGCCCCTTTTTTTTGTTTTTTTTTGTTTTGTTTTACTTGAAGGTAATGTAATAACAACCCTTTGACTCAAAATTTGGTTCCTAAAGTGTGTAAGTGGAACCGAAAGGGTAGTAATATAATCCGAATGGTCTAAGCGAGAAAATGACCATGTGTGGAGCATAAAGATATAATGTAAGCTCCTTTTCAAATTTGTGATTTTTTTTTTTTTTTAAATAAAGAAAATGTCCACATGCGGACTAAAAGACTTCTCTAAAATCCTAAGAAAACCGCAAAAAGATATGGTGATGTAAAGAGACCGGATATGGATTCTACTCGGGGACAAGCACTAGTGCTTCATCCTAACGGTTCAAACATGATCAAGTGTGATCCTCTCGGCGGTAGTGACCGCAAGGCTAAGACATCCATTGCTATAGTATATCCTACAGTCATTAGTATTGTATGCATAATTCTTCATGAAAACTACCTGTCCATGATCACTTACCCCTTTAAGCTACCAGCATCTGATCCCAAGTATGAGATCCCAAACTGCAGCTAATGGTCCCGGTTCGATGGGTGAGATAACAACAAGATCCTGGACCAATAATGATACAATAACTGTGAACCTATTCCATGGCATCCAGGGGTGAGAATAAACAGACAACAAAAATGCATGAATGTTAATGCCTAAGCTAAATGTTATGCAAAAATATAAAAGGTGAAAAAGAAAAATAAATTTTTTTTGGATTTAAAAAAAAATGAATGAAAATTAGCTTAAATCTAAAATGTTATGCAACCTAATTAAAAATGCATGGAAAAAAATATAAAAGGAAAATGAAATGCCCCACCCCAAGCTTAAGAACAAGCATTGTCCTCAATGCTTAAGGTAAGGGCAAAAATGACCTAAATCGGAGGATTGGATGACGGGAGATGTTTGTGGCGGTGGTTTCGTGAAATTACGACTGGTAGAATTCCGACAATCTTGAATTTTCCAGCGAGGTGGTTAGAGGAATGGAGTGGGAGGTCAAGATGATTAAATGAAGAAGAAGGGAAGCTGAACATTTTAATCTATGGGTCAAAAAGGGTCAATTTCGGTCAATGTTGGTCACAAAAAGTCAAAAGGTCAACTCATTAAAACCTTTGGTCAACACCTGGTCAAATAATAGCCAAAAATAGCCCAAATTGCTCAGCACAGTGCGCGGGTCGCGCAGAGTAGCACGCGGGTCGCGCAGACCTTGCAGTTAAGTCTTGGGCCAATGTCGCTTCATCACACCTGGCCGCGCAACCCACCCGCGCAACAGCACGCGGGTCGCGCAACCCGCTGATCCTGATCTTCATTTTCGTTTCATTTTTCTTTGATTTTCACCCGTTCTTGCTTCGGACAGCCCCAAACACCTAGAAACTCTTGATTTATTCAAAAAACAACTCTTTTGAATCCCAAAAACATCTTCAAAACTCATTTATTCAAATTAAAAGCACAAAAACACAATGCTTTCCAAAAATGCCATTCTTTAACGTCTTTGGTGAGACGCCCCCCAAACTTCACTTTAACACTTTGGGGCGTCCAAATGGACGACATCTTGGACATTTGAATCAAAAACTTCATTGAATGGCTTCAATCGATGTCCATTAACCTTGTAAATTTTCCCCGTGTCGACATTATTTAATTTCCACACCTGCATTGGGACTCTTTTCTTGTATTTGACTTTCTTTTTACAGGAGAACCATACCGGACTCATACCTTTGATAATAGCAATCATCCAACCATATTCTTTCTTGTACTTGTTCATTAAGGTGACCAACTCTTCCTTCTTTTCTAAACTCTTGGACATGGTTTTTGAGTAGGTGACCGGTTGGGCATCTTCTTTCTTGTGATACGTATCCTTTGAAGAGTCCGAAAAATTTATCGCTTCTGGCTCTTGTGGTTGGTCTACCAATGGAGTTAGTTTCTCAATGGTAGTGGGTGGCTTAACCTCTCTTTCATTAACCCATATCACTTCCTCTATAGTTTCATTGTCAGCTTTTTCAATTTCTTCTTCTTCTTTAACAACCTCTTCCACTTCTACTTCTTCTTCCTCTTCTTCATATAACACTCTTGGGGCATCAAAAATTTTGTCATCATTCAAAGGAATGGAACATGCGCTATGCGATGGGCTCTTTTCAGATGGTATTTTTTCTTGAGCTTCCATTATACTAATTGATTGAGCAATTTGTGTTATTTGTTGCTCTAAGCTTTTGAGGCTAGCTTGAGTTGTTTCCTGGAAAATTTGGGTAGAAGTGGCAATGCTTTTCACAATGTCCTCTAAGGACATGCTTGGCGTTTCAGTTTGTTGAGGAGGGTAAGGATAGGGTTCTTGGAACAGTGGAGTTGGTTGGTATTGCTTATTTCCCCATGTTTGGTATGGGTTTTGGTAATGGTTATTTTCCCAAACTTGGTTGTTGTCCCACCATTGATCATGTTGAGGCTGATCATAACTCCATTGGTTTGACCAGTAGTAGCTTCCTTTCTCTTGCACTTCTTCCCATTCTCCTTGTAAATATGGACACATGTCGGAATGATGTCCATTTTGGGCGCAAAAATCACGAAGAAGAGGTGTGGGTTGTACACTTTGGTTACTTTCAATCATCATAACTAACTGAGCTAGCTCAGAAAGTTGGTCTTCGGTGCAAGGAGTGTTCATTTCCGAACCATACTTCTTTTTTTTTTTTTTTTCGGGATTTTAAATTTGAGTACCTGCACAATGAGATCTAGGCATAGAGAAACAAATTGATTAAAAACAAACCAATCCCCGGCAACGGCGCCAAAAATTTGGTGGTTGTCGAGGCCAACACAAATAATAACCCTAAATATTACACACTAAAATAGTGTATAGTGGTAAAGGGATCGAATCCACGGAGATTGGTTCAATTTATAACTCTATGAAAAATCTTTTTGTAAAAATACTTGTAAAATGACAATAAAAATAAAATGGGGGGTTTTGTTGTTTTGAAATATTTGAAACAAACTAGAATTAACTATGATTTAAATAGACAAATGCAACAAAAATAAGAGTTTGATGTAAAATCAATGAGGGAGAGATGGTTGACTTAAAGTTTCCTCACTTTGACTTTTGATGAACATATCATTAGAATCCAATGGTGCAATACTTTGATTTAAATCCTTAATTTGGCTATAGTAATCCAAGGAGCTTGAGATTACCTAGACTTTTCTTAATTGTTGAAATGGCTAGAGAAGCTCATAACAATTTCCTTAGTCAAAGTCACTAATTCCAAATAGCATGTAATTAGTGAAAATCAACTAGCATTAAGAACCAAAAAAGTCACCAAATCCAAGAGGGGTCAAATGCTTTCACCACCGTGTTGGAGGAAATGTTTTTATGATTGTGTGAAGCAAAAACAACACAAAAATCATTTGTTGCTTGCTAATTTGAGGATCCTTTACTTAATCAAGAAATTAGCCAACTAATCACCACAAACACATTTAAACTCATGAACTAAAACATACAAGTAGTGATAAGATGTTAAAACACAAAACATTCCCATAAAGATTTAAGAACATGTTCATGGATTCTTCAACATTCAACAAAAGTTCAAAGGATTAACCAAAAGTCAACCAAGATTAGTTTAGCCAAGCATGGCTAAACCCAAAGAAACAAAGTTAGAGAAAATTGTACCAAACATTAAGCAAGAATCAAGAGGTAAAAATATGATGTTCTTCAAGTGTTCTTGGCCTTCAAAAGTCTTCAAAACTCCAGAGAGAATCTCCAAAAATCGGATGTCTAAGAGTCTCCAAAAGATGGGCACCAACCTTCCTCAAATAGCCTTCCAAATGGATTTCCGAAATTGCCCCTGCAGAGCCTTGCGCGACCCGCGTGCTGTTGCGCGGGTGGTCCCTGAATGTAGCATCTTTGAGGTTTTGGGCCTCCATAGCTTAGCCCACTTGGCCCAGTGCGAGCCCAATCAGCTCCTAGCCCATTTTCTTCAAGTTTTCTTCAATTTAAGCCCAATTTGGCTTCTCCAAATGATTCATAGCTCGTAAACTCGCCTGATTAATAATCTATGCATGCTTGAATACACTCCCGCATCTTGCAAATTTAAATGTTTATTTCTCTCCAAGCCTTCAAATAATCATCAAGCTCGCTCCATGCATCATCTCCACCACCCATCAAGCCTAAGATCCTTGTTTTCCACCAATTCCCATCGCTTTCCATACGTCCCGAACATTCCCGCTCCACTAGTCTCCATGAAATCTGCAATAAAGCTCACGAAACTAGAAAGTGCCCGAAATAGTCATAAAATAACAAAAAGGAAAATATGCATGAAAATTAACTAGATTATGGATGAAATATGCTAAAATAAACTATAAAAAGAAGTAAACAAAGCTAACTATCAAATCACCCCAAGCTTAAACCTTACTTGTCCTCAAGTAAGACAAGACTAAAATGAACTCGGGATGAACTATCCTAGAGAAAATAAAAAGAATGGATAGAGCCGCAGAACCTGATCACCGTTAGTCAACATGGTCAGAATTGATCTTGCTATTACCTCACGAATTTTTCATCCGATGACAAAGGGACCATAAACCACAACCAGGATAACTTCTTTAGGTGAGTAAGGAGGGATGAGCAGTCGCAGCCTCAATGGAACATGCATACAATGAAGAATATCTGTAGTAGGGAGAAAGCAGCTGGATGGGCTCGGGTGGAGCTCTTCTGTAAGTGTACACTCTAATCTCACGTTTGCCAGTTTCTCTCATGTGTAACTAGGTTTAATCGCTCGGGCACCGTTGTAGGAATCGGCTCACTTGGTGTTGGCCCAAACCTCCCGTAGTATCTGACTCGACAGTCTCCCTAACATCACTAATTTGCGAAAAACAACTCGATCTATATACAATAAAACATACCTAAATAAATGAATATCAAACGTTGGGTGACCAAAATGTTGGAAGATTTAGTTCAATAATTGAACCGGTCACCCTTCTCAGATTTCTGCAGCTGGGAATTTGCCTGCCCCTTTTTTTTGTTTTTTTTGTTTTGTTTTACTTGAAGGTAATGTAATAACAACCCTTTGACTCAAAATTTGGTTCCTAAAGTGTGTAAGTGGAACCGAAAGGGTAGTAATATAATCCGAATGGTCTAAGCGAGAAAATGACCATGTGTGGAGCATAAAGATATAATGTAAGCTCCTTTTCAAATTTGTGATTTTTTTTTTTTTTTAAATAAAGAAAATGTCCACATGCGGACTAAAAGACTTCTCTAAAATCCTAAGAAAACCGCAAAAAGATATGGTGATGTAAAGAGACCGGATATGGATTCTACTCGGGGACAAGCACTAGTGCTTCATCCTAACGGTTCAAACATGATCAAGTGTGATCCTCTCGGCGGTAGTGACCGCAAGGCTAAGACATCCATTGCTATAGTATATCCTACAGTCATTAGTATTGTATGCATAATTCTTCATGAAAACTACCTGTCCATGATCACTTACCCCTTTAAGCTACCAGCATCTGATCCCAAGTATGAGATCCCAAACTGCAGCTAATGGTCCCGGTTCGATGGGTGAGATAACAACAAGATCCTGGACCAATAATGATACAATAACTGTGAACCTATTCCATGGCATCCAGGGGTGAGAATAAACAGACAACAAAAATGCATGAATGTTAATGCCTAAGCTAAATGTTATGCAAAAATATAAAAGGTGAAAAAGAAAAATAAATTTTTTTTGGATTTAAAAAAAAATGAATGAAAATTAGCTTAAATCTAAAATGTTATGCAACCTAATTAAAAATGCATGGAAAAAGGAAAATGAAATGCCCCACCCCAAGCTTAAGAACAAGCATTGTCCTCAATGCTTAAGGTAAGGGCAAAAATGACCTAAATCGGAGGATTGGATGACGGGAGATGTTTGTGGCGGTGGTTTCGTGAAATTACGACCGGTAGAATTCCGACAATCTTGAATTTTCCAGCGAGGTGGTTGCTGGAAGGTTATATAAGAGGAATGGAGTGGGAGGTCAAGATGATTAAATGAAGAAGAAGGGAAGCTGAACATTTTAATCTATGGGTCAAAAAGGGTCAATTTCGGTCAATGTTGGTCACAAAAAGTCAAAAGGTCAACTCATTAAAACCTTTGGTCAACACCTGGTCAAATAATAGCCAAAAATAGCCCAAATTGCTCAGCACAGTGCGCGGGTCGCGCAGAGTAGCACGCGGGTCGCGCAGACCTTGCAGTTAAGTCTTGGGCCAATGTCGCTTCATCACACCTGGCCGCGCAACCCACCCGCGCAACAGCACGCGGGTCGCGCAACCCGCTGATCCTGATCTTCATTTTCGTTTCATTTTTCTTTGATTTTCACCCGTTCTTGCTTCGGACAGCCCCAAACACCTAGAAACTCTTGATTTATTCAAAAAACAACTCTTTTGAATCCCAAAAACATCTTCAAAACTCATTTATTCAAATTAAAAGCACAAAAACACAATGCTTTCCAAAAATGCCATTCTTTAACGTCTTTGGTGAGACGCCCCCCAAACTTCACTTTAACACTTTGGGGCGTCCAAATGGACGACATCTTGGACATTTGAATCAAAAACTTCATTGAATGGCTTCAATCGATGTCCATTAACCTTGTAAATTTTCCCCGTGTCGACATTATTTAATTTCCACACCTGCATTGGGACTCTTTTCTTGTATTTGACTTTCTTTTTACAGGAGAACCATACCGGACTCATACCTTTGATAATAGCAATCATCCAACCATATTCTTTCTTGTACTTGTTCATTAAGGTGACCAACTCTTCCTTCTTTTCTAAACTCTTGGACATGGTTTTTGAGTAGGTGACCGGTTGGGCATCTTCTTTCTTGTGATACGTATCCTTTGAAGAGTCCGAAAAATTTATCGCTTCTGGCTCTTGTGGTTGGTCTACCAATGGAGTTAGTTTCTCAATGGTAGTGGGTGGCTTAACCTCTCTTTCATTAACCCATATCACTTCCTCTATAGTTTCATTGTATCACAATTAACTCCTCAAGGAGCATCTTATTGCAATTGTACGACTAAGAATAATATTCAAACATTGTTGCAAATGGTTCGATCAAAAGATGAATCATACTTTGCTCGAATCAAGTTTTAGAGATATACTCTAGTAACTACAAATCAAATCTTGAAACTTATTTCAAACTAAGAAGATTGATAACGCCTTGTAATATGTAGATTATTGCCATCTTACTCTAGCACATTTAGAATTGGATTTTTGACATCGTTGATAAATGAGAAACAAAAGATAAATTGAGACCAATTCTATGAAGTGTTTTCTTGACAGAAACCGCATGAACTATTGAATATTTGTTTTAGCTCGCCGAGGAATGTTCCTTAAGAGAAAAAAATCATATGTCAAGAAGTTAGTGGGATTCATATTGATCTTGAGAGTTGTAAGAGTCAAATAACAATGCTCCTTTTAGTTATCACTAATATGCAACCTGAGGTTGAAAATATGATGTGTTTAAGTTGACATATTCATATTTTTGTACACTTCATTTAGGTTGGTAATGCTTTTGATTTTTATGTTTTTCATTCAAATGCAAAAGCAAATCGCGTTGGACAGTGAAGCTACATTGATCAATATGGGTGAGCTTCTATCGACATGGAAGCACTGGTAGGCTTTAAGCTGCCGGAAAACAAGTGATCAAGAATAATGAACTTCAGGCCATAAAGGAAAACTAAGTTTAAATTTGATTTGTCCTAAACCTTTTCTTATTACTGTTGGTTGGAAATGATAGATTAATGTGGATGGGAATGGACATACCATCAACATTAAGTAGCAAAGATTTCTCTCTAATTCATGAATATGGTTATGATGGAATACTTTCACTAATAAATTTTAAAGATTAGATAAAGATTAATATGGGTATTGGTTGTATTAATTGCATTCTCAAATTCACAATATGATTACGACATCCCTCTTCATATTTCAACTTGCGATGAATGGAAAGGAATTGTTTAAATATTCAAGAGATACAATTAACAAGTCAAGAAGGGTTCAAACACACACACACAGACACACACACTATCCAACTATGTTGTATAAGCTTGAGATGTCTAGTTAGAGACTTAACAAAGCACCACGTAACAAAAATCTACACTTTATTAAGAATGTCAAAGGGTATTGATTTCTAGAAGTCCAGTTGATATCTAGGTACATGTCAATGCTAGTGGCATCATAATTGTTTTGTTGGAATTGCGTAAGGACAATAATTTTCATAGGAAATAATGTCTCTATTTTAGCAAATTACAAAGTTTAGAAAATGTTTCGCTTTAGTAAAACTTAGGAAGAGATCACTCATACTTTGTTTTGAATGTAAAGGTGTAGATTGTATAGTTTAATAGAACGTAGTCAAATACATATATGAATATCATGTTGAAATATTTCAACATAGGATATTCGATATATAGAAATATTATAGCAAGGAGTTAAACAAATATCATATTCTTATGTAGGACATAATGAGTCAAGTCCCATATGCTTCGAATATACGATGAATCACATATGCTAAAATATATACTTGTACTAATTTTTCAAATGCCTTGGGAATTGTAAGAAAAGGGGATTTAAATTTTATGTGACTAAAGTTATTAAACAACTGCCAAGAACATTCTAAAGTTTTACTGTTAGAACCTGAAAGTGAACGTCTAGCAATCACGCAACATGTTAAGACATCGGTCTTAGTTCTGACGTAAAAGATGTTCCAGAGTAGATAGAGAAGATGATTTGGCATCAGAAGTAAAAGCTTATGGTACGAAGTGAGTGAAGTCCGAGATGATGAACATGTTCCGAAATCAATTTTTCCATCTATATTAATTATTTTTGTCATTTGGTTCAATGTAATATATCATAGAACTTAGTATCTTTTTTCAACTTCGTTAATCAGAGTGTCAAGAGTAACTCTATTATCCAGTTCTATGTATGCTTTTGGGTTAGTACGATGTAACACATTCTCCTATTTATGGAGCATTCAGTGATAGTATCAAATGACGGATTGTTTCACCAAAGATAGATATTTTCATATTTACTTCACTTGCACCTTTCTCTCAAATCATTCTTTCAAACATTCCTTGTGTTCATTTATTGACTTTACTTGATCATATTCATTGTCTTATATTTAATAATTGAAGTACTTTGTTGATTCTTATATTCAGTCATGACTAGTCTTACTAGACTTGACTGGAACCATTAAGATAGTAGCAGACATTGATTTTAAGCATTAACTCAAGGTTTGACTGTTCAAGCCTTGTCCCTGTGTAATCAGATCCTTATTCTCACAATTGGTATCAGATCTTGAGTGGTTGTCCTTTGAATCCATAAGAATAGATTATAGTTGATTTGAGATTACCTTGGTATTTCAATCATATATGTGTTTAATATAAAAGTTCTTCTATATACCACTTTTTCTCAATATATCTTAACTTCAATGGCTACTTCTAATTCTTAACAAATGTACCCAATGCAAATAGAAAATAGTGTGGGTTTCCCTACTCGTGCCCCACTGCTAGTTGTTGAAGAATATGATCACTGGAAAGTCGAAATGGAAAGATTTTTACTTGGAAAAGAAAAAGGTGAATCTATTTTGAGATCCGTTAAAGAAGGTCCACATGTTCTAGTTCGAACCATCGTTAGAGATGCTGCTGCAAGTCTTTTGGGATAGGATCAACAACGACAAGCACCTCTCACTGGTGATGATCTTGAAAAGTTGCATGCTGATCAAATTGCCTTTTCAGAAATGGTGTTTGGTGTTCCACCTTCTCTCTTTGACCACATCAAACTATGAAAGTATGCAAAATAGATTTGGGACACACTTCAAGATTTGTTCGAAGGGTTGGAAAATATGAAGGATAAGCATCTGATTCCGTTTGTCAATGAGTTCGAAACCTTCACTACAACACCTGGTGAATCCATTGCCTCAGCTTCAAACAGATACCGAATCGTCATCAACAACATGATAACTCATGGGATAGTCCGAACTCTACTTGAGTACAATATCAAGTTCATTAAAAGTCTCGGGAAGGGATGGGGAAATGCGAAATCATGTCATCAGAGCAACGGGTCTCTGAAAAAGCTCTAGCTCTATCAACTTTTCGATGAGCTTCAAGATCATGAGTCAAATGTTGCACAAACTCTATGCAAACTCATTGGAGGTCCTCTAGCTCTAGTTAGTTATTATGATCCTCAAACCTCAAACCTAACCACTTCGGACTCCCTCACCACTATTGTTCCTTATATCCCTCCTATTCAACCCTCTCCTCCAACTGTTCCCGCTCTCACAAACTCTAACTATCAATCTATGGTTGATCTTAACTCTGAAGTAATGGACTCCGAACTACGTTTCCAACAAGATTTTTCCCTACTTTCTGTGAAATAAAACCGTCCTTTCAACAAGCCTCACAACAATCATTTCCAAACTTCTCACCCAAACAACCATTTCCAATCTCCTCACCAAAATAATCATCAACCTTTCAATAAACCTTCCGAAAATCCACCAGCCTACAAGCCTAACCTTACTGCTCTGGATCACACCTCGGAACCACCACAAAATCCGATTTCTGAAAAACCCAAGATTGTATGTTATAAATGTAGTCATGCAAACCAATGTGCCAAAGATTTATTAGCCGAAGTCCCACAGAAACCCAAGATCGAAGAATCTACTTACTATGCACGTTGACCTCAAGAAATGGCAGAAAGTGAAAAGGCCTTTGTTACAGTTGTATCAAGGTATGTGGAAGGATATTGAATTATTGATCGTATAGAGATGATGATGACGTAACTACTAGCAGAAACATGTGTCTTATGGCTCGTCAAGAAATTGAATGTGATGAAGGCTACTGATCGTCTGGGTCTGAAATAGATGATGAAGATGTTGAACCAAACTACTACTACATGGGTACTAATGATTCAACCGGTATAAGCATTGTTCAACAGGTAAAATCTATGATTACTGATAAGAATTTTGACTTATCTCTTTATGAAGCATATCTAACCCAGATTCAATCAGACAAGAACGCAATTTACAAAGACTATGAGTCAGCTATAGATGCCAGTGAGAAGAAGTTAAGTGAATTAAGTCATCTTAGATTATGTTTTGAGGGTAAGAAGTTGAAAATAAAGTCTTTAGAACGAGAGCTTATAATGTCACAAGATGAATGTATCATTCTTAAAGACAAATGTGAAATTACTTATTCTGAATGAAATGTTTTAATTTCTGACAACAAACGTCTCAATGCTAAAATAGATGCTTTGCACAATTCCATTGACACTCTTCAAGAAAATGATCGAATGAATCACAATTTTCCTCATCCTTGGTCTAAAGCACCTGGTCTCGGAAGCGAGTTTCCGAAACCTATTGCTCATCCCTTAAAGGAATTGCAAAACCTAACTTTTATGGTAGGTGTTCTGAAAATCAAACATTTAGACTCCCCTGTCTCGCCTTTGTCACCCCTTCCTGAGACTTCTGATCAATTTGCATCACTAATTCCTGAGTTTAAGCTCATAGTTGTCAAGTGTCCTGATTCCATGCATTTTTTGCCTCTAACAAACCTGGGCCTGAATCGGACCTTGGACCACGACTCTAGTACTCCCAACTCTGTCGTTCGAAATATGAATCACAACCCTCCTAACAACTTTGTTGTTGAGGAAATTTTTCCAGAGACAATTGGACTTGAACTCTCTGAGTGCATTTCGGCATCCTTAGATAGTAACGTTGAAGTGTCAATCTCATGTGATTCTGAACCTCAAGTGATTTCCAAAATAAAACTAGTTCCAATTAAGCATATGTTCAACAATCCTTCAGTAGGACAAACTTCTAAATCATTGCCTTATTCCAAAAGAAAGCCCATGTTGAATAGGAAAGATATTGTCGATCCTAAGGTAGAAGCCCGAAATGCTCACAAAAAGGAAGTTAAGTCTAGACAAAATTCTAGATTCCTTGAGAACTCCAAAAAGAGTGTATCTCAGAATCCTCCTTCATCAACCAAAAGTCAAAACACCTTCTCACCCACTAAGATCCTCAAGAGACCTTCCAAACCTTCCAGTTCTAAAGAACAAAAGAAATTTGTCAGTCCCACTAAGGAGAAACCTACATCAGTTAGAACCAACTCTCATCGGACTGTTTCATCGATTTTTATAGCAAAAGCCGATGGCACAATTTTTTTTAACCTAAATCACTTTAAAAATCAAGTGTACCATTGAACAAAGAAAGATTTTACAAGAAAACAATTCCACAAAAATATTCCAAATAAAAATCTGTTTGGAAAATTAAAAAGTCATTGATGAAAACCGTGGCTCCGGAAAAGACCACTGCTCCGGGAGTTCATTGTCCGGAAAAAGTTGGTCTAAGTCCTCATGTTGTTGAATATGACTATTGGATAGATGAAAGAACCATGTCCTTCTGTTTTTTTCCTAAGGAATCTTGAAAAAAACCTTCCAAACCATTTGTTGCACGATAGTTACAGCTGAAACCCAAGACTCGTGCCTTTGTCCCGAACCCTAACTCGGAGCCTAAAAACTCCACAACTCACTAATTTTGCAGGAACTCTATGCTTCGGAGCTAGAAAAAATATGGTATATTGATAGTTCTTGCTCCATGCACATGACCGGGCAGAAAAATTTCTACAAGATCTCAAACTTTCACCAAATATTGGGTATTTGACGTATACTCCAACTCTCGGACCTGAGGATATGGCTTCCTTACAAATGGCAACTTCTCCATTTCAAATGTGGCATATGTAGCTGACTTAAAGCATAATTTGATAAGTGTGGCTCAACTCACTGATGCAAATCGTCGAGTTGAATTCTGCAAGAAACACAACTACATCATGACTGAAGACCAGGAAGAATGCTTAATCAAGTCAAATTGAAACAAGAACATGCACCCTCTCGACATTAACATGATTATTGGCAAACATCAGCTCTGCCTTCTCTCCAAAGCCGTTCCTGACGTCAGTTGGTTATGGCACCGAAGGCTTGCTCATCTAAATTTTAGGTATATGAATGATCTAGTTTTTGGTGAAATTGTGAGAGGACTACCACTCCTCAAGTTCGAAAATGATCATTTATGTGTTGCATATGAGTGTGGAAAGTAGTCAAAGAAGGGTCATCCTGTTATAATTGAAAAGTCAATCTCGGAGCCGTTAGAACTTCTACACATTAATCTATGTGGACCATCAACAGTAGAAAGTTTTCATCACAAAAAATACATTCTTCTGATTGTGGATGATTTTACTAGGTTCACCTGGATTTTCTTCATAAGGCTCAAGTCTAAAACAGCCCCCGAACACATCAACTTTGTTAAAGGAATTGAAGTTCTCATGAAACTCCCAGTAAAAGGATCTGAAGTGACAATGGTTCGGAATTTACAAATTCCACCATTGAAAACTTCCTCACTGAGAAGGGTATCGACCATAATTTTTCTGCTTCATACACTCCTCAAACAAAACAGTGTAACAGAACACTTGTTGAAGCTACTCAATCCATGCTCAACTTTGCAAATCTTCCACTCTGTCTTTGGGTTGAAGCTGTTTCTACCACATGCTTTACTTAGAATAGAAGTATCATCAATCGACGCCACAACAAAACACTGTATGAAGACATGAATGGTCGAAATCCAAGTATCTCATTTCTACATGTCTTCGGATGTAGATGCTTCATCAAGAATAATCACGATCAACTTACCAAGTTCTAACCCAAAGCGGATGAAGCTATCTTCCTTGGATACTTTGCTAAATCAAAGGCTTATCGAGTTCTCAATCAGCGAACTCATGTTCTGGAAGAGAGTTTTGATGTTACCTTTGATGACAATTTAGTTCGGAATTCTGGTCCGACCTATGTTACAACTTACATCACGAAGTGTGATGCTCCAGTGGCAAGATGTCCGAATCAGCAAACCACCAATGAAATTGACTTTGAGACCCTATTCGAACCCTCTGAAATGGATCCTTATTCGGAATCTCGAACAAGACAAACCACATCCAAAGCTCCGGTCTCCCATCATGTTTCCGTTCCGACACCCTCTCTTCCTCCATTTGATTTTTAACTATTTTAACCTTCTCAGGTTGAGGGGGGAGAATGGTCAACCTTCCCTTGAATCAAATGTGGATGGATTTCAAGATGCGGCTGCTGAATTCGACTCTAATCCTATCATCTTCGATGATGATGCAAATTTCTTCGATTTCCCACCTGATGATGACGTTAACCTATCCGGTTCAAAAGTTCAGAGGGAGCATCATTTTTCGGCATTTATCTCAATGGTCGAACCCAAATCCATCAAAGAAGCACTAGAACATGCGGATTGGATTACATCCATGCAATAAGAATTGGCAGAATTTGATATAAATGAAGTTTTGTCGCTCGTCCCTCCTCCTCAGAATCATCCCGTTGTTGGTACTAGATGGGTGGTTCAGAACAAATTAGACGATGTAGGAGTCATTATTTGGAAAAAAGAAAGATTGGTGGTTAAAGGATTCACACAGATTGAAGGGCTTGACTATGATGAGACCTTTGCTCTGGTTGCCTGTCTTGAAGCTATCGGAATCTTTCTTACTTATGTTTCTCACAAAGGCTTTAAAGTTTACCAAATGGATGTTAAAAGTGCCTTTCTAAATGGTGAACTTGATACTAAAGTGTATCTCTAACAGCCCCTCGGATTTGTAAATCTCTCATATCCAAACTACTGCTACAAACACGGAAGGCAGTCTGTAGCCTCAAACAAGCTCCTCGTGACTGGTAAGAAATGCTCACTGACTTTCTCAAGCGTTCTGGTTTTCAAAGAGGAATTATCAACCCCACCCTGTTTTGATGGTCAAATGGAAAACATCTCATGCTTGTCCAAATTTATGTGGATGACATCATTTTTGGATCCACCAATTCATCAATGGTTGCTGACTTTGACAAACTAATGATCAATCGATTCCAAATGAGTATGAGTCGTGAACTAAGCTTCTTCCTAGTTCTTCAAGTCAAACAGACCAATAGAGGTATTTTCATTCACCTAGAGAAGTAAATTTCAGAACTCCTCAAAAATTACTCAATGGACACATCTGCCTCAGCCAAGGTACCTATGGGTTTCAGACACAAGATCTTTTCGGACCCTTCAGGTGTAGCGGTTGATGAAAAGAAGTACAAAGGAATGATTGGATCCTTACTCCATCTCACATCAAGTCGTCCGGACATCATGTTTTCAACATGTTTGTGTGCTGATTTCAAGTCAATCCAAAGATGTCTCATCTTTTGGCTGTTAAGAAAATTTTCTGATACCTCAAAGGTACAAAGAATCTCGAAATCTGGTACCCTGCAAATGAGAGTTTCCTACTTCAAGCATAGTCCGAATAAAACTATGGTGGTCTTCAATTGGACAGAAAAAGCATATCTGGTGGCTGTCAATTTTTAGGTGGTCATGTGGTTAGTTGGTCATCTAAGAAACAAAACTACATTGCACCTTCAACAGCCGAAGCGGAATACATTGCTGTTGCTAGTTGCACATCTCAAGTTCTATGGATGAAATCTCAGCTCCTGGATTATCGTTACCGGTTTTAACAATTCCAATCTATTGTGATTCGCAAAGTGCCATTGCTATTTCTCACAATCCAATTCATCACTCTATGAAGAAGCACATCGACATATGGTGCCATTTTATTAAAGATCATGTTTTAAATGGTAACATCGAATTTTTTTCCCATTTGATGATGACATTGCTGATGTCTTTACTAAGGCATTAGACGAAACCAAATTCAATGGTTTTCTGAACAAAATGGGTATGATGATGCCTGATCCTCAGTTCTTTCAAGAGGCTTTCACTCTCGGATTGAAACATTAGAAAAAGAATTAGTTCCGCATTTAAAATTCTTTTTCATCTCGGAATTATTGCCTCTCGAAATAAATAGGATCATTTTAGGTGTCTTTTTCTCTAATCATCTCTCGGAGCCTTTTAATTTGTACAGATCATCCTCAATATGACGTTCATGATTAATAGAGTCAGATTGGTACCACATTCACCTCGGAACTTACTACATACATTCATCCAAGAATTCAAATTCGGAACCATACTAATCTAAGTTCACTTCTAACATTTTCAAAAGTTCACTTCGGACGTTTCCAAAAGTTCATTCCGGACATTTTCAAAATTTCACTCTGGAACTTTTTCAAAATTTCACTCCGTAATTCTTTCAAACCTCTCTCCGGAATTTTTCATACATTCATCCCGGAACATTTCAAAACTCATTTTGGAATTTTTTAGACTCCGGACTCTTGATATTGAAACTTTTTTTTCCACATATCACTCCAGACCATTTTCAACTCAAATGCTTCATTTTGGAATTCGTATCAACAATATTTCATGTTGAAAGATCACAAATTTTTCATCTCGGACTCTTCAAGTTGAGAAACTATTTTCAAAACATTCCGGAATCAATTTGTTCCGAAATTAAACACATGTTGATGTCCAAAGGTTTTTAAGACGAAACGTTTTCTGAGAGTTACAATTGTCGATACCTATCCTTTTACCCTCGAAATCCGCCCCATGATTGCACTCATCCGAAAAGCACACATCCCATCACTCAAACGACGATTTCCATTTTTCGCCTGCAGCCAATAGAAGCTTTCGTCATCTCAGGTCTACTCACCCTAGAAAGGGAAAAACATTTAATTTAACCCATATACCTTTCTGGATACCATCCTTACCTTTCACCAAACTCGCCTTTCTGTTGAACCTATATAAACTCATTGAAATTCGTTTTACCTGTTAGGCTCACTGAAAACTTCATCTTCATCTTTTCTCTCAACTGTTCTTCAAGCACTCAAGCTTTCTTTAACAATGACGTCTTCTTCTCCCACCAAAACCGGTCCCAAAAACCCTAAACCTGTGACGAAGAAGAAATTGTCCTAAGGATCATCATCTTCTATGTCCATAGAACCATTTCTTAGAGATACCACACAACTATTAATACTAGATCCAATCGATTATGATGAATCTATTCGAGTAATGGTCGATTTGATCTCTAATCATCCAATCTCTGTACCACTTAAGAAGATTCCCAACCCACCAATCTCTCTTCGTCTTCTTCATACAGTGTTTGAACGAATCAAGATCTACAACAACGTTCTTGAAACGAAATTCACTGACGATAGAATTGTGTCCATTAATAAGTCAACATTCTTGAAAGTAATTGGAGTTGCAGAAAACCCAGAGGACTTCAAAGTTGAAGAACCAATGACTGAGGAGTTTCAGTCATTCGTCAATCACATTGGGTATAATGAGGAATACAAGGAAAAGAAGTTTAAGAAATCAGTTGTAACTGGGTTATGGATAGTTCTCATGTACTTCATCATTATAGGACTATCAGGAAAACATGGTGAAATAGACTCATTAAGCAACGATTGGTTGTATGTCATTTACAACATCTGTTTAGGGAGGACCAATACGGTTGAGTTTACGAAAGTACTATGGCATGACTTTGGGAAGTTTGCCATCAACCGCAAGCCACATGAGATCTCTTTTCCTTGATTTTCGGCTCTTACCATTCAACAACTCTACAGAGAATGCCAAGAGCCCATTCCTATTAGCATCATTTCAGAAGAGGTATTTCTCACATTCAAAGCTATCAAATTTTATCTACTTCCAAGCCAAAAGTCCATCGGACCTGTTAGGCACTTAGCAGAACATATGCGAGCCCTAATTTCATTCGAGTCTGTTTATTTAAAACAACACCTAAGGACTTTGATTGTCTATGGCCCTACACAATCTACCCATGTCTTTGTTAAGCCCATCTCAGACAAGGGCAAGGCAGTTTCTTCTGGAGGGAAGAAAAAGAAATCTGCCAAGCGCAAATATTCTCCATCTAACCCAAAATCCAGAAAGAGATCCAAAGTTGACTCTTCCTCTCAATAGGAATGAGCCAACAACATTCCGACTAACTCTGGCCATCCTTCCACCCCTCCTACCAACTCTTTCGAGGTACCCCCGGAAGTTTCAAAAACACAATCACACACTCACGGTGAGTCTCCACACAATCCACCCTCACCTTCCCAAAAAGGTGATCTCGGTGTTAACGATAGTTCCTTGCCCTCCCTGGAATACACCCATGTGTCTCATTTGCTATCCCACATTCTTCTACATAAGAACGGCCTGAAACCCCTATTTTGGACCCTAAGCATTCTGAGGCTAGAGCAGTCCCTCCAACCTCTGGTGCCTCAATTGGCCTGATACCCGGTAAGGGTACAGGATGACCATGTGCTAATAATTTACTTTGGGAAGACTATGTTGACAGGGCGCATTTGAGGCATCAGGAACTCACAACGTCCCAGGTTGAAGCTACTTTAATATCAACGCAGAACAGAGTTATCTGAAGCAACTTTCCATTTGTTGCTCGTTTTGACGAGATCACGGATTTAAACTTCCCCTCCAGAGAAACTCCCAAGACTCATTATGATACCATGCACTCTGATCCTAACGAAGAACTCTCTAAAGAACTGATTTTTGATGATGACGGTGCTTCTATTGCGAATACTCGTTCTCTACCATATGTTCGCTTTCAATCCAAACCATCTCCATAAAAAAGCACAATTTGATTTCGGACTCTCTTCTTCTTCTTCCGAACCTGTGGATGAAGAAATTCACATCAAGGATCAAATTCAAGGCAACACTGGTGCTGAGGTTGACTCCACTCTGAAACCCCAAGATGATGCTACCACAAAGCCTACTCCTTCTGAAACAAAAACAATTCCGGAACTCAACAAAGCCAAGCCACAAGATTCTACTTCGAACACAGGATCTTCGGCTGGAAACATCTATGGCTTGGAAACATATGTGGCCATAATAAACTCAAATATTAATGACAAAGTTTTCTGACTTGATTCCAAGCTTGATGTTATTATCCAAGCCCTGTCCGAAACCAACAAATCCGGGCCAACAATGGAGGAACGAGAAGCTTAGCTAGATCGACTCATCTCCTTAAGGCTCAAGAACACCATCGAAGAAGTAGATAAGAAATACGATGAAAGTGTTGATCACTACTTTGACACTATCACCACCATGCTCAAGGTTCAAGGCGATATGCTTAATGCATCTAATGATCTCATCAAGCAAACACACATATGTCATGAAAAGCAAATCCAATGTTTGGAGAAGGATATTCGGAAGAAAGATGAAATGAACTTGATCATCCAAAAAGTGTTAATCAAACTCCTTTGAGCATCATGTAGCATTGTTAATGTTTCGAATAACAAATTTGATGAAATGCTCTCGATCCTCAGCAAACTATTTGATCATCTCAAAGCTCAAGCTCCAACAGCTGAAGCTTATGATACTCTCACTCTTCAAATCAACACCAATTTTCAGAAAGTTTTTGACCACTTCTCGGAACATCAAGAGTCCTCTTCGCTTACACCGATCACAAGGTTCTCCGCTGCAAGTGGGGGAGAAGGCCCAAGGAGGAGAAATCAACCTTGGAAGCCAATCTTTGAATTCCTGCTCCGAGATGAACGTTCTGGTGATGATGTTAAAGTTCTTTCCCATGATGATAATGATAATGATGAAGAGGATTTCTATGTCAGGAACGAAGTTGTAGGACTTCCAGCTCCATGGAAGTATCTTGCTAACGTGTTGACAGAAGAAGAAAGGAGGATCTGGTCAGTAGTGAATTGGCCATCCACTCCTGCTAACTTTTTAAAAGAAGTATAGAAGAGGCGAAGGTAAAAAGTAAATTAACTATTGATGCCTTCCCAGCCACTACATCAATGTTGCCTCTAGTCTCTCCTCCCAATATAGCTCCAATTGGTGAGGGTTCTCCTCTCCGGAAGCCAGATGATATTCCGGAAGAGCCTCTGCCAAACTCCCATCTAAAATTTGCCATCGATGAGAACATGAAAAAAGTTCTTTCTGTCCTCAACAAAGTCAAAATTAGGCTGGTCCCAAGATGAAATTGATTGAGCACTTGAGGAAGTATTCAGATTCAAGCCTTAAAATACAACCCTTATCCGATGCTTGGACTCTCACCTCTCTTCCGTGAAGGGATTATCCATGATCTGGATATAGTACCATTTGTGTACTACGATATCCCCAACAATGATTCGGACCTACTTGACCTAAAACTATCTCGTTATAGGAAAAATTACACCACGTTCGCTCCCTGGCATCCGAATGATGATCCCCAGTTGATCATCCGAAATGAGCGTGAACGACTGAAGACCTTTTATACGAAGAATGCCCTTCCCCAAAAGGAAGTGTGGTCGAGAAAGAGAATCACCAAAATCTCAGTGTGTGCAAGGAAGGTTCTAACAAAGTTTGATCGGAACTGTGTGGTGTTTCGCAAATACATCCTCTAGAACAAACCAACCCATACACCATCTCTGATGCTGACTTTCCTACAATTAATCCAAATGACATCCTAACCATTGTTGCTCATTTCCGAAACCATCAAGATAATGATCTCAGCATGGGCGGCTATCATGCTGCCTTCAGTTTTCTTAAGGATTATGTAGCATAATTTTGCTGATGCCACTATGAATTGGCATACCTGATTGGAACCGAAAAATACTTAGCAAAAATCGACTTTGTTCTACCAGAAGCTGAGTTGCTGGAAGAAGGACCCATATATGAACCCGTACTAGGGTATTTTTACAAGCAGCGAAAGTCAAACAAAAAGGACTTCTTCTGAGTCCTCAACAAACACCTAGTTCTAACAAAAGTCCTTTAAAAATTCATCAGTCGTGCATCCCAGTCCGAAGCTCCAGAACAAATTAAGGCAAGTTTGTGAGTTAAATTTAATCATATATTGAATTCAGAGAATGGATATGTCATTATCAAGGAAGAAGCAAACTGAGCTGATCTGATTGCTACGTTCACTTAGGTGGAGATTGTTAGTAGCACGCAACATGTTTCGAGACCAGTCTTAGTTCCGAAGTAAAAGATGTTCCGGAGTAGATAGAAAAGAAGATTTGGCGTCAGAAGTAAAAGCTTATGGTATGAAGTGAATGAAGTCTGAGATGGTGAAGATGTTCCAAAATCAGTTTGTCAATCTACATTAATTATTTTTGTCATTTTGCTTGATGTAATGTATCATAGAACTTAGTATCTTTTGTCGACTTACATAATCAGAGTGTCAGGAGTAACTCTATTATCCAGTTCTATGTATGCTTTTGGGTTAGTACGATGTAACACATTCTCCTATTTAAGGAGCATTTAATGACAATATCAAATGACGGATTGCTTCACCAAAGATTGATATTTTCACATTTACTTCACTTGCACCTTTCTCTCAAATCACTCTTTCAAACATTCCTTGTGTTCATTTATTGACTTTACTTGATCATATTCATTGTCTTATACTTAATACTTGAATTACTTTCTTGATTAATCTTATATTCAGTCTTGACTGGTCATGCTAGACTTGAATGGAACCATTAAATTACTAGAAGACATTGATTTTAAGCATTAACTCAAGGTTTGAGTTTTCAAGCCTCGTCCCTGCGCAATCAGATCCTTATTCTAACATTTAATGAAGATTGGTTGCTTGTGGACAGTTGGAAGTATAATATTTTTTGGAATGGACCATAGTGACATGTTTTCAATCGAGATGATTCTTGGTCAGAATTTATGGTCATATGGGAATATGGAAATGATTAAGTAATGAGAGATGCTTATTAAATCTACATGTAAGTTAGAAACTTTAATGCAATAGAAGTGTTCAAGGAGTGTAACTTGAATTTGAGACTTCAATACCAAGGAATTGTTTCAAGTAACAAGTTCCAGTTGAAATCGAGAAATAGAATCTTGGACTACGAGATTGATTCTAATCCAAGTCTCATGTCCATATGATATCTTGTATAATGAAGGAATATTTGATCACTTATCTTAGGGCCAACGTTTGATTTGAATCAGAGCTCGACAATGTCTTTGGCAAGCACACTTTGATGTTAGGTTCAAATTTATACTAGCAATTGTAGTTATAGACTTATCCAAGTAAAAAAAAGTCAATTTCTTGGTGCTACACTCAGTGTAGCATAATTCCCTACACTCAGCATAGAGCCTTAGATGGAAAATAGGGAAAAATTCATGCTACGCTAAGCGTAGAGAAAACTACGCTAAGCATAGCTCCGCTGATACACCAACTTTCTATTAATCTCTTAATACATCAATGCCGACCTCCCAACTCTCATATCTGAATCTAAAGCATGTTTTAGTGGGTAAAGTCTATGGATTTATCCTTTTGCATGGCCAAAATTAGCACAATCCAAACGTTGAGTCCATAATACCACCTTTTGCTCAAGAACCATGCATGGATGGATGAGAGTGGCCAAACTCTCCCTTTTATGGCTTTACAAGCCCAAAAACATCTAGAAAGGAAACTTAAATGGTCTAGAGTAGCTCCTACTCACAAAGACCAAGGTTATGTGGACAAAAGCACTAGAAATCATGACCAACTAGATCTAATGTGAGTAATGATAAAGATGAAAGCTTTATACCTTCTTGAGGTTGATTCTAAGATGCAAAATATGGATCTATAAAGCTTAGAGCTCCCTAAGTGCTTCCCCATAGAACTCATCCTTCAAAGATGCACACAAGAATACTCTAACACCTGAAATCTCTCACAAGGCAGCTAAGGTTTCGAGATGGCTGATTAAGAGGGTGGAGGTAGAGCTTAAAGAGGCCCTCAAGGAGTTAGAGCCTTTAAATAGAGCTCTTAACCCCAAAAATTAAGGATTTAGTGTAGCGCACCTACGCTCGGTATAGCTCAACCTACATTTAGTGTAGGTCATTAAACACCAGAATAAGTTCTTCCTCACACGCTCAGTGAAGGGCACTATCCTACACTCATAATAGAACATTAAAATGAAACAAATGACAAATTAAACCTTAAAGAATTAGACCTGAGGATACGAGTGTTACAGATTAACTCCAATTAATTTATTAACCTACAATGAATCAATTAACTAATTATCTCAATCTCCTAAATCATATCTAGCTATTTTAGCTCTTAAGTGTCGGATAGGTGTCTAAGTCCATAACTATATTTGGTATGTACTTGATTTGATTGTAGCATGGTCCTTTTGGGTTGTCTTCACTCATATTATTAGTTAGAATTTAATCAGAAATAAATTTGATATTAATTTTGGGATTAAAGGAACTGATTAATTACGGAAGGGCTGCTTTGCAAATCATTGATAGTTGTAGAACTAGGCTATTGGACTCCTTAATTAGCTATGGATGAAATCCTATAAGGAAGACCTATAGATTTCGTCTAAGGCCTCATAAGGAGGAGTCCATGTGTTGCTTAAGCCTTAAGCAGGAATTAGGGTTTCCTCCAGAAACCCTAGTAGTCCACAACTATATAATGACCTCCATGTCATATAATTTTTGGGTATGCACTCTTGATTGAAACCCTAGCCAGTTTTCCACCTCTCTCCATCTCATCTTTTGCATCGGGTATTTATGACTCCATTAGAGGTGCAACACTTGGGGCACTAAGCTTTCAAGAGTCAAGGATCTTTAAGGATTTTTCTTGTTATTGCAATATAACAAGTGAGGTAATCTTCTAAACCAAATTTCATATGAATTTCGATTCGTGTATGCTAGATCTAGGGTTATTGCTTTGGTGTTCAATTTGTATGTTCAATAGTGAAAAACTTAGATCTAAAGCAATTAAGGTTGCATGATCACATAGGAATGTGGATATGCTCATAACCGATTAGTGGTATCCGATCCTAGGATGTTTTTTAATTGAATTGGTGCAATAGTGAAATGTCCAAAGAACAAGAAAGTTGAAATCTGTTGTCTGGAGCTTAAACTCGACGAGTTCACTTGCCAACTCGACGAGTTGACTCGTCAGTTTCCAGATTTTTCGACTTTCTGATCAGTTTTTGTTACCATAATTCGTTTTTATTGTCTAAAACTGAGTTTTTGGAATGGTAACTTGATATCCTTATCAAAACTAAAACATTTTATTTTAAATTTAACCTAGTATTTTTGAATTGTTTAAAAAATACACCCTCATGGATTTTATTAAATTAATTAAGTGTTTAATTAAAAAGAGAATTGATAACTCCATACATGCTTTAAGTTTAACTAAATAAAAAGTTTAATTTATTAAACGATTAAACCAATTAGTATTTTAAAAGTTTAAAATACACCCTTATACTATACAAAATTAAAGTCTAATATATTATATGTGTAAGAAAAGTCAGTCTTACCGTTAGTAGGCCTCATTCACGAAGTTGGTCTATAAGGGGTGTTTAAGGAATTGGCCTGTAAAATGACCGTTATTGGGTATCCACTCTTACCCACTGCACTATTGACTAGTGGAGGGTCGTTAGCTGAACTGGTAGGATGGGACTCTAAATCCTCAATAAAAGTATAATGAATTATAAAGTAACCAAACGCTTTTATAAATTCTCAATCTTAGTTACTTTAGGAAAAATCTGAATTTGATGCTAACCCATGAAATTGTACATTGCACCTTATTGGTCGTTAGTGGAGCGTGTGTGGTTAACCAGGACACTAATATGGGACTATTGAAGGATAGCAATGGGTAGCTCGTAAATTATTGTTGATCAATGGAGCATGTGTGGTTCACCGACACATTGATTAGATGATAAATGACATCGAGAGTACCAAGCTAATTTTGATGGTTATTCATACCTTGTTTGTGATCCTCGGTATCCCAGTCACAAACTTGAAGGGCATAATCGAGATGAAACATGTCATTGAAAAGTTCAATGAATCTCAAAAGATCTAGGAATTTCATTTAAAACCTGATTCATTTAAAATTTTGTTTTCATGGTGGAATTGGTAAATCGTCATTTACCTAGCTTCATATAACTTACAATTAGATTACGACATCCCTCTTCCGAATTGTGAATTATTATGTTCGATCCTAGCCTTAATATTTAATTTGGGTGTTATATTATGGATTAAATCAACTAACTTGAATTTCTCCATTTTTTAGACGTCTAGTTCTGACAACTATGGTTTTCCTAAAACCCTTGGAAAAAGCTTTGCTTTTGAAGATGATACTCCATGTGTCGATCAAGGTGAAAGATCATTCCCTTCTTCGCGCATTGGTGGAACTGAAAATCATACTTCTATTCCTCCACCTCCTCCAGTGATTCTCCCCAACCCACGATTTCATCAACTTGAAAAGTTCAAGGTTACTCAAGCCCTATTGGCATGAAAACACCAAGATGGAAGGTCTGTGTCTGCACACGTTGTCAAGATGAAGTTGCACATTGACATATTGGGAATGTTGGGTGTCGTTTTCCCAAAGGATCTGGCTGTTGACTTGGTTCTTTAATCGCTTCCCGAGTCATATAGTCAATTTGTTAACGATTACGATATGACAGATCATGACGTGACCCTAATATATCTAACATATTTGCTAATTGTTGTTGCAATGCTTTGGTGCACTGGTCAAGCAAATTCATTTGGAAGATCTACCTCCCAAAGTTCCATGGACATTGGTGATGGCAATCGTGATAGTCTAGAAATGGCTTCGACTCCTAAGGGAGGGAAACCGACCAAGGTCGAAATGTTTGACTGCTAGAGAAAGGCCAATTCTAAGATAGTTTCACGTGTCACTCCGGAAGAGTCCATTTGTCTATATTGTCATTGAAGGGGAATTGGAAGCTACCTAGACTAGCTAAGAGATCTTAGAGATCGTAAAGTCTAATTATATGACTTTACTTCAGGTACATCCACTATCTAACTGTATTGAGTTCCTCTTTATAGATTCTTATTACATGATGTGTTAATCACATTTTGATGTTCTGTAGGATCAAAGAAAATAAAGGAAGCTTAAGAGGAAGTAAAGGCTGATTATGATATGAAGAAATAGATTTCGGTCACATGGTTCAAATGATCGGAATTTGGAGCTGCTACTTAGGAGTTATGATAGATTGCTTAGGAATATTTAGAAACATAGTTTTCATATGTATTTGCATTGTAAGGACAAGTTTTCTGCAACTTATCAATAAAATAAATTTTGATTTTATCTTATTTTATGTTTCCTTGAAATGGCATTTATGAAAATTGGTGTTTGTATTTCTATTATTAGCAATGTTGAAAATGGATTTGATTGTTAGTTATATCGCTTCTGGTAGTGTCATAATTTACCATGTGAGGAAGGATTCCCATCACCCAAGTTTAAATGGGACAAAAACTTGGAATCATGCGATTTGTATTGTGTGATGTATTAGAATCTTGGTCTTTGGGAAATTAAGACTAATTCCTTATTCACATTTATATGTGAGTCAAGTGAAGGATTAAAGGATCTAGTACACATTGTTGTGAACTAGTCAGATCCACCACAAAGGACCATAAAGTCTATTCGTCATGATTTACTGTTTATTTGGTAAATATGGTTATGCTTACAAGATTGAGTGTAATTCTGATACCTTGAAATGTTGCAAAGTATAGTAGAACAAATAAGAAGAATCCATTGGGCAGAAAGATAAAAGGTTCTCCAATCTATAACGAAAGGAGATTACTTTAGTATCATGTTTTAGGATCATTCTAATGATTATGGAACCATGTCGCAACTGATCCTCTAAGGACACCTTAGTGCATTTGTATGAATAAGAAGAGGAATCAGGTATTGTTGAAAGGGTTAAATCAAGAAGATGAGTTATACTACGTCCCGATATCAAGTTTTAGAGTTATACTCTAGTTACTCCAAGTTGTACCATGAGTAATATGTTCTAAGTAAGTTTACAACACCTCATGAAATGTGGAGTAAAAATGTTTTCTTACTCTTGCACATTTGAAACTGGTAGTAGGAGTCTAAATGTTCTAAGACCAATTATATGAAGTGTTTTCTTGATAAGAACTCACACTATCTCTTAAATATTTGTTTGTTGGGGAATGTTTCTTGACAAAGAATCTTATATGTCAAGAGGTCAGTAGGAGTCTAAATGTTCTTGAATAGTTTTAGGAACTAATCAAGAATAAACCTTTTAGTTATCACTAGCGCACGACCTGAGTTTTACAACCTATCGTGTTGACATATTCTTGTTTATGTGCCCATTCTAGTTAAGTTTGTTGGATTAGTGTCTAAGCCCGTAACTATATTTGGTAAGTACTTGACCCGGTTGTGCATGGTCCTTTTGGGTTGCCTTCACCATAGCAACTTGACAGGGTAATTTATGCAGAGAGAAGAGATATTATGATTTATTAATATATTATAAGAATAATATATTAAAAGAGAAATCATATTATTTGATTAATATTAGTCATAAATTAATTAGGAATTAATTTGGTGCCTAAAACAGATTAATTAAATAAAGGGGCATAAACTGTCAAATGTGTGATAGTTAAGTTTTGGGCTGCGAAACCTAATGGACTAAGGGGAACGAAATTATGATGAAGGATCATCATATTTTCGTCCAAGGCCCCATTCCAGAAGGTTCCATGGGCTGCTTGGTGATTAAGTTGTCCATTAGGGTTTTGGCAGAAACCCTAGCAGCCTACAGTATAAATATGACCATTGGGCTATGAAAATCGGCTATACTTGATCTCAAGAGAAACCCTAGGCTGATTTTAGCATTCCCTCCTCTCTCTCATAATTGCCTTCTTGCTAGTTGGTGTTTGTAAGCCATTAGAGGAGTTACACTTGTGACTCTAAGCTCCAAGACAAGAAGAATCAAGAGAGGAATCAAGCAAACAACAAAGGTAATCATCTAGATCTGATTCGTTATGCTATATTTCGAGTTCATGCTATTAGATCTAGGGTTTGCAAGTCTTGGACTCATTGCATGTACAATAGAGAAGCCTAGATCCAAGCATTAGGGTTTGCATTAGCACATAGGATGTTTATTTGTGTAAAACATATCAGTGGTATTAGAGCCTTGATTGGCTTCTATTGTATTGATGCCTTGTTTATTTGTTCAAGCTTTAAAACTGATTTTTGATGCCTTCTGCCTGATGAACTCGACGAGTTCCAAAATGGACTCCATGAGTTTAGACGTCAGACAGAAAGATATTCGGGATTTCTTGTTGTTTTGCTTAAAGATACCTACCTAAATTGTTTTGGTTCAATAAAATCCGAATTTTACTACCTTTTTGTCAATATCCTTAAAGAACAAAAGATAATTGCCAATTAATTGAATGATAAATTCTTTATTTGATTATTTGAATTTATTTGGTGAATTATCTTAATCTTGATTAGGTCAAATCTAGATAATCATTAAATTAATTATTTAATTTAAAACTATTTGCTATTTGATCCTTTATGTTTTGAAAAGTTCAAAACTTGTCCTCAAGTTTTGAAATTTAAATTTTTTGCCTTAAAAGTTTAATTTAAATTATTAAAATTTCAAACCCTAGAATTTCACAAGTTTATAATTCATCTTATACAATTATATTATTACAAGATTAATATATATATATATATATATATATATATGTACTGCTTAAATCCTAGTCTTACCGTTAGTAGTCCTCATTCACGATGCTAATCTATAAGGGGGTATAAGGTTATGGCCTATAAAATGGCCGTTTAATGGGTGTCCACTCTCACCCACCGTTTCCTTGATTGGTGGAGAGTCGTTAGCCGAAAGGGTAGGATACAGTAACCCTTTCTCATTAATAAGTATAATGAATCTATATAAAGTAACTAAACGTTTTTACAAATTCCCAATCTTAGTTACTTTAGGCAAAGTGAATTGATGTAATCCCGTGAAATTACACTTTGTACCTTTCCTAAGAAGTTAGTGGAGCGTGTGCGGTTAACCAACATACTAATTGGTTCTAAGCAAAGGTGGCAAAGGGTGACTCATTCTTTTGTTGGATTAATGTCTAAGTCCATAACTATATTTGGTATGTACTTGACCCGACCCGACATGGTTCATTTGGGTTGCACTTCACCGGCACAATTTATATGGATAGTCTTTTGAGAATAGTATATTTATGATTTATATTAATATATTATGTGACATCCCCAATTTCACGACCATATTTATATTAATATATTATGTGACATCCCCAATTTCACGACCAGAAAAGACCGATTTGTTTATGCTTTGTTTTATAAAATCAGAATAAATTCTTTTGATTTAAAAGAGTTGCGGAATTTGTTCCAAAAACAAAATATGATAAAATTTATCGAAACGTTTCTCAAAGAGAATGTATTTTCATTAAATAATAAAACCTCGGGATGTCATGTTCCGATACAGACCAAAAGCATAAACAGTATAAAATAGACCTTACAACAGTTATTTATAACTATTGATCTATATTCCAAAATCTCTTGTCAAGTCCACCAACTTATACTCTTGTGTCATTACCTGTAATGCAAAGAAAACTGAGTCGGTCAGGCTTGGGAGCCTGGTGAGCGTATAGGGTTTTCAACCCACAATATTATATCTTATATATATATATATATATATATATATTCAATCATCAAACGATCATTCCAATTACCCATCCTCATTATCTTCCTTACTCTTAACGGTCTACTCTAAGAGTCATCTATTCGTTCACTCCGTAATAGGCACTAAGACAATAGCTGCAAAGGTTCTTTCGTAAAGCACTAATTCCATAGCTGCTATGGCTCATTCATCGGGTACTAAATCCATAGCTACCAGTGTAGGTACTAAGTCCATAGCTACCAACGTTTATCTAACAGTAATAAATCCATAGCTACCGGTGTCGGTACTAAGTCCATAGCTACCAAAGTTTATCTAACAGTACTAAATCCATAGCTACGTCGTCTATCTAACAGTACTAAATCCATAGCTACCAACGTTTGTCTATACGGTACTAAATCCATACCTACCAAGGTTCATCTATACAGTACTAAATCCATAGCTACCAAGGTTCATCTATACAGTACTAAATCCATAGTTACCAAGGTTTATCTTACGTCTCATACTCAAACTCATCCGTCATCACACACCAACTAATTCGTCTACCTATGTTCTACCCAACATATTTGTAGATATACATATACAGTTTCACTCATTTAAAACCTATATAAAACATCCATTCCACGCTTATCTCAAAAAAATGACAATATATAACCACATAACACATATATCGTAGCAAATACTTAATACTTATGTGTTAGAAGAAAGTAACTATACACTCACACCAAGCATATACTTAATACATTCAAACAATACTTGTATTAAAATCGTGTTTATGAAAGGGACTATACACCCACGCATATAAACAACTTTATATTATACATATAGCACGTATTTCATAGCAAATACTTAATATTTATGTGTTAGAAGAAAGTGACCACACACTCACTTGATCAGAAGTTGATCGGACAGCATTACGGCTCTTCAAGTAGATATTCTTCGGTGAAACCGGGATCACTTCTCTCACGAACAAAGCTTCAGCTCGGAAACTCTTTTCTTCTCGGGATCTTCAGGCTTCGGTACTTGCTTCGGGTCTCAGGGTTGATACCGGGGCTTCGGGGAAAAATCTTCCCTTGCCACGTCGTGGCACCTTTTTCCACATCTTGGGCTTGGTCATCACTGCATGTGTCATCGCAAGTTGCATCTGGGGGACTCCCGGAGGTGTCAGAAGACTGGCCACGTCGTGGTATCTGACAGTTTTGGGGTTTCGCGCCCCGAACTTCAGAAATTTATAACTTTCGCATATGAACTCAGTTTTTGACGTTCTTTATATAGACGCGTAGGTAAAAACAAGATATATAACTTTCATTTAGACTCCGTCGGCTAATTTTGATTTTATTTTTATATTATTTTTAGTAGGCTGGGACAGGAAAACTCCGTTATAAACTCATAACTACTTCGTCTGACGTCCGTTTTCGTCTGTCTTTTTGTCGTTGCATGACTATAGATGAGATCTTCAATTCTTATTTAGATTGTTTCGGCTAAATATAGCTCTAACGTAAATTCACCATTTTGGTCGGGCTATGTCGTGCCAGTTCTTTCGCGAAACTTCGACAGGTCACAATTTCTTCGTTATAACTCGGATTTCGGCGTTCTTTACATGTACGAAATCCTTGTAACATATACTATAACTTAGTGAAGATTAATCCTTCTCAATAACCCTTCCATCAAAAAGTCATTTTTGATGCATATCGTCTCTAAATTGACTAGCCCTGATCTACGGGCGTTACATATTTTAAGTTCTAATATACTAATATGGAATAATATTATTTAATTAGTATTGATCAAGAATTAATTTAGAATTAATTAAGTGGTCAAAATGAACTAATTAAATATGGACTCTTTTATATATATATATATATATATATATATATATATGGAATGGGCCAACTTCATTTAGGTTGGGCTAAGCTTTTATGAATAGTCCATGGAGCTTTTAACCCATGGATCCTATGTAAATGAAAGGTCATGGGCATTAGGGTTTACATGGATGTAACCCTAATCCTCCATAATATATAAACAGGTCCTTCGCTCAGAAAATTGGCACTAGTGTGTGAGGACATAAAAGTGGGCCAATTTCAAGTGTGCATGATATTCTCTCAAAGTCTTCCAAGTTGTTTTGGTGATTTGTGATTCCACTTGAGGCTTCCACACTATTGTGGCTAAGCTCTTAAAGTTCAAGACTTCAAGCTTCACTAAAAGGTCTGTATTCCAACTTGTTATATTACCCAAGCATCAAGGATTGTATGCTAGATAGGGTAATACCTTGGAATATTCATATTTGCATGTATAATAGAGAAAACATAGATCCAAGGTATTTAGGGTTGCATGTACACCATAGGAGTGTTAGAATGCTCAAAACCCATCAGTGGTATCAGACCCAGGTTTGTTTTCTTGTTATACTTGCTTAAAATGATTAAAAATCCAATTTTTTGTTCACGGCTCGTATGAACTCACCGAGTCCATGGGGGGATTCGACGAGTCCATGAAGAAATGCATGCTACTTTTCGAGTCTGTTCATGCACTCGACGAGTAGAGGCTGCAGTGTCCAATGTTTCAAGTTTTGTTGCTGGAAATGGACTAGAAACATTACCCTAAACTGTTTTGGTGTTATAAAACTTGTTTTAGATGGTGTAATGTTTATGCTAATCCATTTACAATGGCTATTATCAAAAATTACAAGTTTTATGAGTAATTTATGACTCTTGAAATGTTGATATTCATGTTCTTGAACTTATGAAGATTAGATGATCATAAGAATTGTTTGTAACCTACTTGGTAGTTTAATTCATGGTCATTATGTGTTTTAATGGAGTCCATAACTTGTCCTCAAGTTATGGAAAACCAAAGGTCACACTTTAATAAAAACCATTAAAAGAACACAAGGGTTATAAAAAATGAAGAGTCTTCATTTTTAAAACTCATAAAAGTTGGCAATGGTTACAAAAATGAAGAGTCTTGTCCTAATTAAATGGTTTTATGACTCCATAACTTGTCCTCAATTTATGGAGGTTCAAGAGTCACTTCATTAAGTAATAAAATGTGTAACCTTAATTAATTCCATAAGTTACAAAATAAAGAAAAGTTACATTCTTTTATTAGTTTAAAGTCTTCCATAACTTGTCCTCATGTTAGGGAACTTGAAGAGTTTTTTAATTAAAACTACTTTAAACTCATAAGTTATGGAATTAATTAGTTTTGAATAGCTTCAAAACTTGCCCTCAAGTTTTTGAATTTGAAAATTTTTCACTTATGAATACTTTAATTCCAAGTTAGCCCTTAGAATTTTAAAAGTTAAAATTCAACCCTTATACTTTATAATATTATAAGTTAATAATATATATATATATATATATATATATATGTGTGTGTGTGTGTGTAAGTGTCAAGTCAGTCTTACTGTGAGTAGGCCTCATTCACGAAGCCGGTCTATAAGGGGGGTATAAGGTTACTGCCTATAAAATGGCAGTCTAATGGGTGTCCACTCTCACCCATCGCTTCCTTGACCGGTGGAGGGTCGTTAGCCGAACGGGTAGGACAAGGACTATAATTCTCCCTTCATTAAAAGTATTAATGATAAAATACTAAGTAACTAAACTTTTATAAATACCCAATCTTAGTTACTTAGGAAAATGTGAATAAGGTGCTAATCCATGAAATTACACTTTGCACTTTGTTTAAGTCGGTTAGTGGAGCGTGTGTGGTTAACCGACACACTAACTCGTATTTAACAAGGTAAGCAAAGGGTAAGTTAATGTTTATCATAGTATCGATGGAGCGTGTGTGGTTAACCGGCACATCGATTGAGGGGTAAACACTTAAGGGTACCAAGTAATTTGCATGGTTACTTCACACCTTGTTTTGTGATCCTCGGCATCCCAGTCACAAAACCTGAAGGGCACACTCGAGATTCAAACATGTCATTGAAAAGTTCAATGAATCTCAAAAGAACTAGGATTTTCAAAACCAATTAAAACCTAATAATACATTTCGTTTATCTTGGTGGAAATTGGTGAATCGTCATTCACTTACCTTCAAATATTTTATAGCTTGGATTACGGCATCCATCTTCCAAGTTATAAAATAGTTTGTTGGTTCCTAGCCTTAATATTTCATATTGGGTGTTATATTAAGGACTTTAAATCAACTATCTTGAATATCTCCCAAAAGATATCTAGTTCTGACTTCTATGATATTCCCAAATCTCTTGGAACTTCACTTCCTTCACCTCCTCCAATTATTCTCCCTAACCCACAAGTTCAAGGTCACTAAAGCCCTATTGGCAAGTCAAGGTATAGGTGTGATCACATCTTGGAGATGAAGTCACATACTGACAAGCCGGGAGAGTTGGGTGTCAAAGTCTTGAGAAAGTTAGTGGTTCAATCACTTTCTAAGTCACATAGTGAGTTCCTTTGGGACTCCTATGAAACAGACTATGACAAGACCCTTAATGGTCTTATGTATTTGCTTGGTGTTGCTGAATCAACAATGATTTGGAAGGCTAGTAAAGCAAATTTGATTAGCAGATCGACTTCCTAAAACTTTATGGACATTGAAAATGATGACATTGGATATCCAGTAAAGCTCTCTCTTCCCAATGGAAAGGGATCGACCATAGTCAACTCGGTTAACCAAATGGTAAAGAGAGAGGCTAAGTCTTAGATAGTCCCATTATCAAGGATCCATTGCCAAAGGAAGGGGCATTGTTTGCGAAGCTGCCAAATTTACCTAAGGATGTTCAAGTCAAAAGTTTGACTCTACTTCAGGTAAGTCCACTATCTAACTCTGTTAAGTTCCCAGTTGAGGATTCTTAATACAAAATGTGACTCGGTTGCATTTTGACATTTATCAGGACCAAGCAAAAGGAAGGAAACTTAAAGAAAGAGTATGTTGAATCTGACCGCAAAGATGGATTTCTATCGCTTGGTTGAAGATCAGATTCTTGAGCTACTTCTTAGGAGTTATGATAGATTGCTAGGAAACATGTAATAACATAGCTTTCATTTCAAGTTACATTGTAAGGAAAAAGTTTTTCCGCATTTTAAAATAAATAAAAGTTTGTTTTACTTTATTTTTACTCCTTACAATGGCATTCATGAAAACTTGATGTTTGTATGTTTATAGCAATATTGGAAATATGAATTTGATTCTTTCATTTGTGGTAGTGTCTAAATTTACCAAATAAGGAAATTCTCATCACCCAAGTTTCAATTAGACCTAAACTTGGAATGATACAAGGTGTTTAGTGTGATGTATGAGAATTTTCAACTTTGGTAAATTAAGACTAGTTCCGTGTTCACATGTATATGTGACTCAAAAGAAGGACTAAGGGATCAAGTACACTTTCTTGTGCACTTGTCAAAGTCCACCACAAAAGATGGATAAGACTATTCGTCATGATTTACTAAGGTTTAGTAAATATTATTATACTTACAAGCTTAAGTATAATTCTGAGACATTAGAAAAGTTTCAATGTATGACAGAACGAATAAGAAGAATCAAATTAGGCAGAAGGATAAAAGTTTCTCAAATCTAAAAATATGGGAAAGTACTTTAGTATCATGTTCTAAGATCATCTTAATAATTTTGAGACCTTATCACAATTCATCCTCTAAGTGCATTCTGATAGTTAAGAAGAGGAGTTATGAATTGCTGAAGTGGTTAAAGAAGATGATTCATACTTCGTTCCAAAAACAATTCTAAGAGTTATACTTTAAGATTGTAACTTAAGTTACATGTCTTAAAGAAGGTTTAAAACACTTGTCAAATGTAAGAATAAAGTTTTCTACTCTTGTACCTTTGAAATTGGTAATTTGTGATGTTTTGGATAAAACAAAGACCAACTAAAGGCCAATTGTGTTAAGTGTCTGTCTTGATTAGAATCCACACTATCTCTTGAATATTTGGCAAGAAAGTCTTATAGGTCAAGGAGACAGTGGGAGTCTAAAAGATCCTGAAAGGGTTTCAAGAAGTAATCAAGAATAAAAACCTGTATTTCATCGCTAGCACACAATTAGAGGTTTATAACCTATCGTGTTGACATTTCTACGCCCATTCCAGTTAAGTTGGCTATACATTTGAGTTCTACATGTTTTCAATTGTTTGCATAGCTACTTAGAAGTAATGGCAGGCCCTTAAGGGCTGCTAGGTGGCAAGAAGTTAAGATTGCACAAGTTCAATCCATATGTGTTAGGATTTGTCACTAACCTAGTCATATGATTATGGTTTGACAAATTCACATGGATAACAACACATACACCATAAAATCTAACTGTCATAAGGTTTCTCTCCGATTCATGAAAATGGCGAGGAAATTCTTTCACTAAGTATATTTCAATTGTGATATTTGCAGCTCTTAAAGTCGTTAGTGGAGCGTGTGTGGTTAACCGACACACTAACATTGACTTATGAGAAATGGCAAAAGGTCTAAACAATTGAGACTATGATTATGGCATCCCTTTTCATAGTTCTGAAATTTTTTAGACACACCTGTGATCTACCTAAGATAAGGTGTATGATTCTGATAAAGTCTTATCAAAGCAATCTAGTATCAGAAATCTGAACTTTGGTAAGAATGTCAATAAAGTATTGACTTCTAGAGGTCCAGCTGTTTTCTGGATACATGTCAAAGCTAGTGGGAGCATAAGTGTTATGCTAATAATCATGTTAGTGGGAGCATGATAATTATGATAAGAATTTCAAGTTAGCAATGTTAATTATAGAAAACAAAAGTTTCAATTCGTGAGGTTGCAAAGGTTGAAAAAGTTGTTTCGCTATAATTAAGCGAGAGGAAATTATACTTCATTTCAATTCTAAAAAGCTTAGATTGAGCTTATAATCATTCTAAAGAGCTTATATTGAGGTTTTAATCACCTTTAGTCAAGAATATATATATATATATATATATATATATATATATATATATATATATATATATATATATATATATATATATATATATATATATATGAATTTCATGTTAAATTGGTTCAACTTAAGAAAATTCTATATATTGCGTTCTCAAAATTCGATTATGATTACGGCATCCCTTTTCATAGTCAAATTTTGAGAACATTGCAAACAAAAATTATTATGGCAAAAGACTAGTCTAAAACCATGTCTTTATGTGAAACATCATTAATCGTGTCCCATTTAATTTGGGTACAAGATCGATTACATGTGCTATAATATTTATACTTTCTAAATTTTCCAAATGCCTTGGGGCATTATGAAGGAAAAGGTCTAGAATTGGATATGACTAAAGTGATTAAACAATTTTCGAGGACAATCTAAGGTTTACCAAAGATTGGTTGCTCAAGGACAGTTGGAAGTATACTGTTAATATTGGAAGGACCATATTGACATAGTCTGAAAAGAGGAAACTCTTGTTCAGAAGTGATAATCAAAATGGGAATATAGAGTTGTCTTCATAGGTGGAAGCAATATGTGTAAGGTTAAAGAAACTTAATGCAAGAAGCATATTCAAAGCAATGCGCTTTGAATCTGAGATATCGTTTCCATGGAATTGCTTTCCGTTGGGATACTCTGTAATGATTGTTGCCAAGCCTTTGTGGCTTCGTGCATAATCATTACAAGAGGAACAATGCATATAAGTTTAAAATCTAAACAGAGTTCGATAAATGATAGGAATTTGGAATTCTTACATTTAAAACAAGGATTTGGGAGTGTGAAAAGAGAATCAGTGAAATTATGTTCAATTGATCTAAGTTCACAAAGAAAAGGATCATAGAAAAACATAGAGTTCATACTTGGTGTATGGCTAAGCTATTGTTTAGAAAACATAGTGTACATGCTTGGAGCACGGGACACCTAGTGTTTTAATTCAAGTATAAAGTTGATAAAACCGAAACAATGAATAATGAGTAATCAGTATGGCGATAAATAGAAACTGTTTTATTTATATTCATAGGTATTGATACCATATTAGATTCATTTATTCTTGTGTTCCACTTTGCATGTTTTGACTTCCATAATAGCTAGGTTATTCTTCCGGAATGACTAAGTTATTCAAACCATCCATAGTCGGTCATATGTATGAAGTAGATATGAATCAAGACTGTCATGGGTTGGCTTGTAGAGGTCCAAGTTGGTGGACAAAGTTGTGCTACAACACTCATGAGTGCTCATAAGTTCTGAGTATTGGATTCAACCCGCGCTCATTTGAATCACTTCATGGATTTTATCACGAGTGATCATGAGACGATAATATCTTATATTCTTCAAACCTAGAGATGTGAGTTGTTACTATGAGTTGATAGTACATTGATTGCACTAAAACGCATTGGTAACTCAATGTTATAAAACGTGCCTTTGTGTATGATTCAACAAGTAGCAGAACAAGCCATATCAGTCAAAGTTTATCCATTCCTTTTACCTTCGGGATAAAAGCGATATCTATGGGCCCCTCGATGATTTAATGATGATACATGTGAGTGCTTGGCCATGCCAGGACTGATTTGATTTGTTTAATCAGTCAGTCGTCATGAATTGGAAATCGGGAAACAACAAATGGACAGAGAGAATGATTATAATCCATGTCTCAGTCCATATGATATCTAGAATGGAGGAATATATGATCCCTTATCTAACAGACAAGTCATTAACAATGGTCAGAGTTCGACAGCGGCTTTAAGAGCTACGATTGCCAGTTAGGTTTTGAAGTCATACTCAATAATAGTTTTAGACTTGTCCAAGTGGGAGACTGTTGGATTAATGTCTAAGTCCATAACTATATTTGGTATGTACTGGACCCGACCCGACATGGTCCACTTGGGTTGCACTTCACCGACACAATTTATAAGGATAGTCTTTTGAGAATAGTATATTTATGATTTATATTAATATATTATAAGTTCTAATATATTAATATGGAATCATATTATTTAATTAGTATTGATCAAGAATTAATTTAGAATTAATTAAGTGATCAAAAGGAACTAATTAAATATGGACTCTTATATATATATATATATATATATATATATATATATATATATATATGTGTGTGTGGAATGGGCCAAGTTCATTTAGGTTTGGCTAAGCTTTTATGGATAGTCCATGGAGCTTTAAACCCATGGATCCTATGTAAATGAAAGTTCATGGGTATTAGGGTTTACATGGATGTAACCCTAATCCTCCATAAGGGGTCCTTGGCTCAAAAAATTGGCACTAGTGTGTAAGGACATAAGAGTGGGCCGATTTCAAGTGTGCATGATATTCTCTCAAAGTCGTCCAAGGTGCTTTGGTGATTTGTGATTCCACTTGAGGCTTCTACACTATTGGGGCTAAGTTCTTAAAGTTCAAGGCTTCAAGCTTCATTAAAAGGTATGTATTCTAACTTTTTATATTACCCAAGTATCAAGGATTATATGCTAGATAAGGTAATACCTTGGAATATTCCTATTTCCATGTTTAATAGAGAAAACGTAGATCCAAGGTATTTAGGGTTGCATGTACACCATAGGAGTGTTAGAATGCTCAAAACCCATCATCTTTGTCATAGTTCGATGGGGCATGTGTGGTTAACCGGAACATCGAATAGGTGACTGTAACAATGAGGACACCGTGTACATTTGCATGGTTATTCACACCCGCTTTGTGATCCTTGACATACCAGTCACAAACTAGAGGGGCATATCGAGATTTAAACATGCCATTGAAAATTTCAATGAATCTCAAAGGAAATAGGTGTTTTTCAATACATTTAAAAGGTAATCCTTTTATGTTTTTCATGGTGAAGAATTAGTGAGTCGCCATTCACTTACCTTCAAATTATTTGCATGTTAGATTACGGCATCCCTATTCTAATGTGTAAATAATGTTGATGGATCCTAGCCGTAATTTCTCATTTTGGGTGTGTAATTAGGGATTCATTTCTAATCAACTTTGTTCTTTTCTATTTCATATGTCGAACTCAAACAACAGCAATGCTTCCAGCTCGAACACCTCCGACTCGTTCTCACTCATGAATTTGTGTGGGAGAGTGATCTTTTTCAGGACCAATTTCAATGATTGCATCTGTAACATCCAAATGGTCACTCGTTACGAGGACAAAGAGTATGTCCTCGACAAGAAGCTGAAGGAGGTGAACATCAACACTGTTACTCCCGAAGGGATCGCTGCCTTTGAGGCCCATGAGCGTGATCCTACGAAAGTCCATTGCATAAAGTTGGCGACAATGACTGCTGAACTTCAGAAGTCCAACGAAGACTACTATCCCTATGAGATGCATCAAGACTTGGTGGACCGATACCACCAAAGTGCGAGGCAAGAGAGGTATGAGATCATCACATCGATGATCACTGCCAAAATGGGCAGTGGAAAGTTCCTTACCGCTCATTTGCAAAAGATGCTGAGATATGTTGGCCGTCTGCTGAAGTTGAATGTTAACTTCGATGAAGAGCTGGCAATCGACATTATCCTTCACTCTTTGCCTCCCTGCTACAACCAGTTCCGCATGTGTCACACCCTCGAACCTGGACGGCGGAAACGTCCGTGGGCTGATGACTTTGTGTACAGTATCATAAAAATTGAATATAAATGAAGCATAGCAACCAAACATCATATATTAGAAATACACAATTACATAGTTTAGATATTGAACTTGTTCATTAGTTACACAAAAGTAAGAAAGTACAATTTCTTGAAGTTGCACCAGTTGATCTCCTAGTCGAACTTACTACCTGTTACTGGATCCCTGAGAACAAAAGTCGTTTTGAAAAGCTTCAACTAAAAAGTTGGTGAGCTCATTAGTAGTTTTGTATAAAGATGGTTTTTGTGCTTGTTAAGAATAGTTTTCATAGCGCTTTCAGAAATCCAATATTTTCTAAAAAGAAATGGTTTGAAATATTTGTGTCCGATCATATATTAATGCATGTGTGTTAATGTTTGCGAAAATAGAAAGAGAATGATTTCCAGACAACCCGATGTTGTCTGCAATAGATAATGCTAAAATCTCAACCCCGGTGGTTAAGTACCGATGCTTATAGATTGTCGTTTTATCTAAAAGAAGGTTTCCCGTTTTATCCCAAAAAGAAAATAGAATGGTTTCCTGTTTTATCCCAAAAAGAAAATAGAACGGTTTCCCGTAAATCTTATAACGTTAATTCCTCTAAGTGAGTCGTTATAACCATATTAAATAATGACAATTTCGCCTGTATTTGCGTCTTTGGGACACCGACGGAATAGAATAAGGTTTTTGTCACCCTAGACTAGCCTACTCTAACTGTAGCGAATAGCTCAGGTGTGGAGTGTCACCCCCGTATAGATATATACACAAACTCCCGCTTTCCTTCCAGGAAACTCTGGTTATAACTACAGGCTACGATTGTACACTCAAAGGTGTCAACCGACAGGTCTCACTAGATCCTTAATCGAAAATTTACACTAAAAAGAAAGAAGAACACATATAAAACTCATTTCTAGGCCCAATAAACATGTAAGTGGACCACTAAGGCCCAATATACGTATCTATTATTTCCAGGCACAAAAGGAATATGAATGTCTACCCTGAGCCCACTATACATGTAAAAGGGACACTAAGGCCCACTAAACATGTATATTATTTCCAGGCCCAATAAGGATAAGAATATCGTTTTTAACCCGTTTCTTATTGTTTTGTTTATTTTAGCTCGATTATTTACAAAATTGATATAAAAAGCCCACTTTTTGTAAAATGACGTTCTTCGCCCAATAAGCCACAAAGTTTTCAATTAAGACCCAATTATAGTATAAATAACACTTTAGCCCCCAATTTGTTCAAAACTTGTGTTTTTGACTATTTTGTGGTAAAAATAACATTTTAAACTCATTTTTTGTCAAAAATATCATTTTTGGCTTGATTTTTGTGAAATACACATTTTTCTGGTTTTTAGCTTTTCTCACCTAGTTGTTGGAAAATTTTTGGAAAAATCATCGTAAGTTGAAATTTGGTTCCGTAAGTTCTGGAAGTTTGGAAATTTTGTCTGCTATGTTTAAAATTTTTCTCATAATTTTTATTGGCCTCTAACAAATTGAAATTGCTCACCTTCACAGGTTGGTCCGAAATTATTTCAAATCTGATAGGCGGTTTTGTAAAATTCGCCAAAAATATTAGAAAAATCCTATGAAAATGTGAGAGTAGACATTTTAAATATAATAACTTGAAATTTTTTCATGTAAAACAGTTTTGAAAAATATTACCATTAAGGAGGTCAAAACAGTTCGAGATTGGACTAACACTTTTCTATAAAGGGCTGATTTTTGAGTTTAAGTTATCTAAGTTGGTTCACAACACTTGTTTTTGCTATTTTAAGTGGATAAATCCCAGATCTACAAGTTTACAAGTATTATATGTGAGGACACATACTTTTCTCAAGGTTTATATGAAGATCCAAGTGATAAACTTCATTTTCAAGTAAAGATCTAAAAGTTAAACACATAAACATGCATATATACATAGATCTAACACAAAAGCACTTTCATTCTCCCCGAAAAACATTATAAAACCGAAAACAAGGGGGTATGAACTCACCTTGGGGATTTTCTAAGTGTAGAAGGAGATGAAGATGAAACTTTAAGTCTAACTTGAACAACTTGGAGAGATCTTGAAATATGGGTGTTCGAAGGGCATAATCACGAAAAAATGGAGATGTAAGAGGAAGGATCTTTGCAAAACTTGAAACAAAGCAATGGAGTTAATCACAGACTTACCTAGGATCTTAGAAATCCCTCCTTGATGATGAAAAACTCGAAATTTTGGAAGAGGAGAAAAAGGATTGTTCTTGAGAGTAATGTGTCGAATTTGTAGTTGTGAAGTGTGTGTATTGTGTATGTATAGGATGAGAATAATAGAAGGGAGGGAGGAGAAGTTTACTTCTTAAAAGTTGATAAGATGTGTTCCTAGATACATGTTGGTCCAAGGCATAGATGTATGATGGACAACATTGAGGTGGCACATGCATTATCTCTAATTTCTCTTTTTTTTGTTTTATATGGGCCAACCGAAACAAGGAGGTTCTCGACCCAATTGGCGGCCCAAAAATAGGGGTGTTCAATTTTTAGCTTGGCCCACAAGAGTTTTCGGCCCAATAACATTCTATGTAAGGGTTTTGGTCCACTTAAGAGGTTTTTGGCCCAACTAAGGTCCTAGTATATGTTTTCGGCCCAAAAGGCCCAATAAGAATGTCTTATGGTCCCAAAGAACTAAGTTGAGGGCTTATTGGCCCACTAGGGCCCAATAAGGATGTCTTGGTCCAATAAGGGTATTGGGTTGAGAATTTATGGGTTATGGCCCAAAAATTACTAGGCTTGGCTTATTGGATCTAGTTTTTGGGTTTGAATCGTAATATTTGAAAGTATGAACTTAAATGGGGCCGTAGTTTGAATCTTTCTAGCTAGGTCCTTGTAAGTTTACATGGAGGAATCATCTTGTACAAGGATTAAGATCTAACCCTAATTTTCTAGTTGTGACATCATCCCCCAGTTAGAGGGAATTTCGTCCTGAAATTCATTCTGAAGCTGCATCCCAAGTGCTTACATTATGCTCATTACTAAACTTATTGAACATTATGCTTACATTATGCTCATTACTCTTTGTTCGTAGGATAATTGAAGTCTTTGCTTACATTATGCTCATTACTAAACTTGTTGAACAGATGAAATATAACCAAGTTATATCTTTTTGATCATAGGTTGAATCGATCATCAGAAGAAGAATGAATCGCCCCATCTATCCTCATGAGGAGAAGTTTGGTTTCAAAACTGTTCTCAGCGGACCTTTGCTACTGGCCTTTGACCTTGCTCCTTTGGTTAGTTGGGTGTTGGTCATCTCGCCCCAACACAGAGGTATTATGCCTTTGCGCCCTATATGGTGAAGTTAACGGATGGTCACGGTTTATCAGAGTCATGTACTTGAAGCCCCAAAAGTAGTGTCTCTAAACCTTAGGGTGAACATGTTTGTTACTAGAGTTAAATTTTTGTGCGGTATAGTTGGTCTCATACTTCTTAGGTTGCCATGGGAGTTTCTTACTACAAGGTTTTGAACTAGTAGGAGGTTGATCTTTTCTTGTTTCTACAAGTGGGTCTAGTAAATCCTTGGTTTGGGATAGGAGATATCGATCCTTGAGGATGGGTTCATTTGATTCTTAGTAGTCAGTGGTCCTATGGACACTTAGCCCTTCCTATTTATGATTTGGATAGGCCTTCCCTAAGGCCCAAGTCTTGGTTTTATAACCTCATACTTACTGGGTCGTTCCATCGACCGGATACCTTCAGTGTTTATGTTGGTGCTAAGTGGTTTTGGTGGTATGGCTACGAGAATGGCTCCATGAGTTGAGTCGATCTCCAAACTCAACTTGGCATGTAGGTTCTGTTTTCGAAAGGGTTTTGGAAACATCTTGGGGGGGGGGGTTTATAAATCTGTAGGTTACCCTTGGTGTCCTTTGCTCCTCGTTTCTTATCCCTATTATGGGCTAGAAATGAGTGTGGTATTACTTGCACGGGTACCTAAGGGTTTAGATGTCCGAGATAGTTCGGGGATTGTCGTTACAAGTTGTAGGGATTTCGTTAATCGATTGCTAAGGTGAAGAGTCTCGTTGGTACATGAATTTCGTACGGTGAGGATCAACTCAGCCCATGTCAATTGACATCGTTGGGCTCCTTATTGTAATAGGTGCTGGATTGATCTGAAAGGGATAATTGTTTGAAATGATAGTGTGTTGTATGTACACATTTTTAATGTCACCCATTTCGTTCTTGGTATTACTATTGTGGTTGTTTTTTTCTAAATTTTTGGGTGTTCGAGCAATACAAGTGCCTTGGTATAAACGATGTGATATCATAGTGTGATTTCTATTAGACCTCTCTATGATGCTTCGATATCGCTTAGTCATACGTAATTCAACATTTAAAAGGTTGTAGACTGAGTGGTTATGCCCTAAATCCACAGTCAACCAAGGAATAAGAATTTAGGCGGGTACACGCACTCTAAGTTCGTAGAATCTTAATTACACATGGCCTTGCGTTTACACTAAGTTATCATAGCTTTCGCAAGAATATTTGGTTTTCCTATGAAGGATATTATTAGTTCGGATGAGGGAGTACTTTGTGATTATGATTTTTTTATTAACAAAATTTTTGTGAAAATGTGATGCTTAATTTTTGTTGTTTTGAAACGTACCGGTAATCCCAGTAGGGTTCCTTGTTGCTTCATCATGTCCTGTTGTTAAACTCTTCCTGGTCCTCTATCATTCTTCTCTGTTGGAAAATTCCTTTTGAAGTGTCCCGTCTCACCGCATGCGTGGCATACTGGACTTACTTCTGGGTTGAGGGTTGGAGTGACGCATGGGACCAGGGCCCTACATATACGGGAGACATGCCCCTTCCTGTTGCACCTATTGCAACGCAATTCCCGACAGAATCCATGATGATGGTAGCGGCACTTGCTGAAGAGAGGGATGTTTCCATGATACGATTTTCTCGGCGCTAGGGTAGGGGGGATAGTGGGATTAGGGGTTGCTACAACTTGTTGCCTTTTGGTAGGCCCTTGAGTCAATCCGTTTCCTTTCTTGTTCCCCAGCTTTCGCTTCATGACCTTAGGTTTGGAGTTTGGGGTGTCTGGGTAAGTTATCCCTCGTTGGTTTCCTTGGTTGATACTACGGTTGGAGTTATCAACACCATTTCCATTTCCATTTGGAGTGTTGGCGATGAGTTGTGCCATGATGGCTGTCACACAAGCTGTTACAGCGGCTTGGAAGGTTGCGGGGTCCATCTGCAGAACTGGTGTTGCCGGCTAGCTGGTTGTTTCCATGGGAAGACATGATTTTGTTGCATGATGAGAAACTGGTTCGTGAATAACTATGGTAATATCTAGTTGTATCTCATCTATGATTATAGATATGAACTTATGCATGTACGCATATAAATCGCATGTTTTGTTGTACGATTCTCGTGGTTTCGACCTACATCCCCATGATGTATTAATGGTAATATGTAGAAACAAGTATTATACAAATGTTAAGTTACCTTAATGGATTATAGATATCAGATCCTTAAGTTGGCTCAGGTTACATGAGTTCTCGTTGGGCATACCTCTCTTGATTTACTACTACTAGCTGTAACGAATTACATGGTAGACCTATGGCATAGTGTGATGACTCTCATACGCCTAAATAGCGTAAAGGTGTCCAACAATTTCGCTCATTTCACAAGTAGCCTCTTCTGCTCTCTACTCTGCTATGGCTCCCTTATCCTCAGCTTCCATGAGCTGTTGCCTTAGGGCGGTCACCTTCTATTCAAAGGGGCGGAGATGATTGGTAAGGTCTTCCTGTTCTGTGTATTGGTTCGTTATCGCTTCCTAGGGGTAAGGCTCATTAAGGATCACTCTGGTGCCTTCATCCGTATCAGACTCCTCATTAGAATCCTTTCCTTCGTGGTTCATCTCTTGATATCCTTCAGGACCCATTTCTGGGTTCTCCTTTTTCAATTCCTCTGGTTCTCCCTCGATCCATTCGTTGGCTATTACCGTAGGGTAGTAGGGTAGTAGGGTAGTTGGCTGTCACACCCCCGAACCTGGACGACGGAAACGTCCAGGTGCAGATGACTTTGTGTACCATATCATAACAATTGAATATAAATGAAGCATAGCAACCAAACATCATACATTAGAAATACAAACTTACATAGTTTACATATTGAACTTGTTCACTAGTCACACAAAAGTAACAAAAGTAAAATTTCTTAAAGTTACACCACTTGATCTCCTAGTCAAACTTACTACCTGTTACTGGATCCCTGAGAATACAAGTCGTTTTGAAAAGCGTCAACTAAAAAGTTGGTGAGTTCATTAGCAATTTTGTATAAAAATGGTTTTTGTGCTTGTTTAGAATAGTTTTCATAGCGCTTTCAGAAATCCAATATTTTCTAAAAAGAAATGGTTTGAAATATTTGTGTCCGATCATATATTAATGCATGTGTGTTAATGTTTGCGAAAATAGAAAGAGAATGATTTCCAGACAACCTGATGTTGTCTGCAATAGATAATGCTAAAATCTCAACCCCGGTGGTTAAGTACCTATGCTTATAGATTGTCGTTTTATCTAAAAGAAGGTTTCCCGTTTTATCCCAAAAAGAAAATAGAATGGTTTCCTGTTTTATCCCAAAAAGAAAATAGAACGGTTTCCCGTAAATCTTATAACGTTAATTCCTCTAAGTGAGTCGTTATAACCATATTAAATAATGACAATTTCACCTGTCTTTGCGTCTTTGGGACACCGACGGAATAGAATAAGGTTTTTGTCACCCTAGACTAGCCTACTCTAACTGTAGCGAATAGCTCAGGTGTGGAGTGTCACCCCCGTATAGATATATACACAAACTCCCACTTTCCTTCCAGGAAACTCTGGTTATAACTACAGGCTACGATTGTACACTCAAAGGTGTCAACCGACAGGTCTCACTAGATCCTTAATCGAAAATTTACACGGAAAAGAAAGAAGAACACATATAAAACTCATTCCTAGGCCCAATAAACATGTAAGTGGACCACTAAGGCCCACGATACGTATCTATAATTTCCAGGCACAAAAGTAATATGAATGTCTACCATGAGCCCAATATACATATAAAAGGGACACTAAGGCCCACTAAACATGTATAATATTTCCAGGCCCAATAAGGATAAGAATATCATTTTTAACCCATTTGTTATTGTTTTGTTTATTTTAGCTCCATTATATACAAAATCGATATAAGAAGCCCACTTTTTGTAAAAATGACGTTCTTCACCCAATAAGCCACAAAAGTTTTCAATTAAGACCCAATTCTAGTAAAAATGACATTTTAGCCACCATTTTGTTCAAAACTTGTGTTTTTGACTAGTTTGTGGTAAAAATCACATTTTAAACTCATTTTGTGTCAAAAATATCATTTTTGGCTTGATATTTGCGAAATAAACATTTTTATGGTTTTTGGCTTTTCTGACCTAGTTGTTGGAAAATTTGTAGAAAAATCATCGTAAGTCGAAATTTGGATCTGTAAATTCTGGATGTTTGGAAATTTTGTCTACTTTGTTCACACTTTTTCTCATAATTTTTATTCGCCTATAACAACTGTGAAATTGCTCACCTTCACAGGTTGGTCCGAAATTATTTCAAATATTATAGGCAGTTTTGTAAAATTCTCCAAAAATAGTAGAAAAATTGTATGAAAACGTGACAGTATTCATTTTAAAGGTAATAACCTGAAATTTTTGCATGTAAAATAGTTTTGAAAAATATTACCATAAAGGAGGTCAAAACAGTTCGAGATTGGACTAACACTTTTCTGTTAAGGGCAGATTTTTGAGTTTAAGCTAACTAAGTTTGTTCACAACACTTGTTTTTGCTATTTTAAGTGGGTAAATCCCAGATCTACAAGTTTACAAGTATTATATGTGAGGACACATAATTTTCTCAAGGTTTACATGAAGATTCAAGTGATAAACTTCATTTTCAAGTAAAGATCTAAAAGTTAAACACATAAACATGCATATATACATAGATCTAACACAAAAGCACTTGTATTCTCCCACAAAAACATTATAAAACCAAAAACAATGGGATATAAACTCACCTTGGGGATTTTCTAAGTGTAGGAGGAGATGAAGAAGAAACTTTAAGTCTAGCTTGAACAGCTTGGAGAGATCTTGAAATATGGGTGTTCTCAGGGCATAATCACGAAAAAAATGGAGATGTAAGAGGAAGGATCTTTGCAAAACTTGAAACAAAGCAATGGAGTTAATCACAGACTTACCTAGGATCTTAGAAATCCCTCCTTGATGATGAAAAACTCGAAATTTTGGAAGAGGAGAAAAAGGATTGTTCTTGAGAGTAATGTGTCGAATTTGTAGTTGTGAAGTGTGTGTATTGTGTATGTATAGGATGAGAATAATAGAAGGGAGGGAGGAGAAGTTTACTTCTTAAAAGTTGATAAGATGTGTTCCTAGATACATGTTGGTCCAAGGCATAGATGTATGATGGACAACATTGAGGTGGCACATGCATTATCTCTAATTTCTCTTTTTTTTGTTTTATATGGGCCAACCGAAACAAGGAGGTTCTCGACCCAATTGGCGGCCCAAAAATAGGGGTGTTCAATTTTTAGCTTGGCCCACAAGAGTTTTCGGCCCACTAATATTCTATGCAAGGGTTTTGGTCCAATTAAGAGGTTTTTGGCCCAACTAAGGTCCTAGTATATGTTTTCAACCCAAAAGGCCCAATAAGAATGTCTTATGGCCCCAAAGAACTAAGTTGAGGGATTATTGGCCCACTAGGGCCCAATAAGGAAGTATTGGTCCAATAAGGGTATTGGGTTGAGAATTTATGGGTTATGGCCCAAAAATTACTGGGCTTGGCTTATTGGATCTAGTTTTTGGGTTTGAATCGTAATATATGAAAGTATGAACTTAAATGGCGTTGTAGTTTGAATCTTTCTAGCTGGGTCCTTGTAAGTTTACATGGAGGAATCATCTTGTACAAGGATTAAGATCTAACCCTAATTTGCTTGTTGTGACATCATCCCCCAGTTAGAGGGAATTTCGTCCTGAAATTCATTCCGAAGCTGCATCCCAAGTGCTAAGGAAAAGGTGTGAGTGTCTATGTTATGTCTAGTCTCTTTGTTCTTAGGAAAATTGAAGTCTTTGGTTAGTGTTCTTAGCGGACCTTTGCTATTGGCCTTTGACCTTGCTCCTTTGGTTAGTTAGGTGTTGGTCATCTTGGCCCAACACAGAGTGCCACCACTGCCACAAAATAGGGCATTGGGAGAGAAGCTGCCAGGAATATCTGCAAGCCATCAAGGATGAGAAGATCAAGCCATCTTTCTTAGGTATTTACAAATTAAGTCTAATGATTCATCACATGCTATTTCTTGGCTTCTTGATATAGGATTTGGTTTTCACATATGTTCTGATATGCAGGGACTAAGAAGAGATAGGGATGTGGAGCGTGGATGAATAAATCTAATCATGGGGAACAGAAGATAGTCGCTTGTCACCAAGATTGAAGTGTATTCTCTAGCGCTTAGTAATGGATTAGGTTTAGATTTTAACAATTATTGCTATTTGCCAGATATGTCAAGAAACATCATTTCATTTCATGCTTTGTTTACACAAGGATTTAGATATTCGTTTGATAATGAGAAAGGTTCTATTTATGCTTATCTAAATGGTGTTTTATATTTTGAAGCATTGCATTGTAATGGAATTTATGAAATTGTTATGGTTGTAGATAACCAAGAAAATGTTGTATTGTGTGTGGATTCTTCCACTAGTATGGATAAAACATGCTTGTGGCATTGTCATCTTGGACATGTCAACAAGAAATGCATAGCCTAACTCCAAAAGGATGAAGTGTTGAAGTCATTCGACCTTATGGACGATGACGTGTGCGAGTCTTGTTTACTTCACAAGATAACCAAGTCACCCTTTACTAGCAGTTGTGAATGGGGTGAGGGTTTATTGGATCTCATACACACCGATGTGTGTGGGCCCTTTAGATCCACCACAAGGGATGCGAACCGCTTCTATGTGACTTTCACTTAAGATTATAGCAGATATGGGTATATCTACTTAATCAAGCACAAGTAGGAAACCTTTGAAAAGTTCAAAGAGTATAAACAAGAAGTGGAGAATCAATTGGGCAGGAAAACCAAGATGCTTCGATCCGATTGAGGAGGAGAGTACCTAAATCTTGAATTCCATGACTATCTTAAGGAATGCGGAATAGTTTCGCAATTGACGCCACCTAGGACACCGCAATTAAATGGTATAGCTAAGAGGCATAATCGAACCTTGTTAGATATGGTTCGTTCCATGATGAGTCGTGCTTCACTACATACCTCATTCTGGGGGTATGCCTTAGAGACTGTCGTCCATATCCTTAACTTAGTCCCTACGAAGAAGGTTGCCAAAACACCTCACGAGATGTGGACAGGGAAAGCTCCCTCGTTGGCACATATCAAGGTTTGGGGTTGTAAGGCTTTCGTAAGACGAGAGACTCACGCCAAGCTCGAACCTTGTAGTGAGCGGTGTATTTTCATAGACTACCCACAGAAATCCTTTGGATATCTCTTCTATAGACTGAGTGACAATGTCGTCTTCGTTCTGAGGAGAGGGGTTTTCCGAGAGTGAGAACTCATAAGTCAAGGAGACAGTGGGAGGCAAATCGATCTTGAAGAGATTCAAGAGCCGAGCGATGAAGGAACCTCTAACGCTGGCGCCCAACCCAAGGAGGAAACTCCGGTTGAACCAATTGACGAGTCCTTACCTCGTAGACGTTCCGAAAGAGTTAGGGTTCAACCCCAGTTTTATGGTTTTCATATTACTATGGAAGGGGATACGTTCATTAGCGATAGTACACTAATGAATTTAGACGAACCTAAGAACTATAAGGAATCCATGGCAGGCCCGGAGTCTGCAAAATGGAAAGAGGTCATGGATAGTGAGATTCAGTCCATGTATGACAACCAAGTTTGGAATTTGGCTGACCATGTGCCCGGGCGTAATATGGTCGGGTGCAAGTGGATTTTCAAGAAGAAGACCGACGTGGATGGGAATGTGCACACATATAAGGCATGATTAGTTGCAAAGTGTTTCACTCAAACACCCGGAGTTGACTATGATGAAAATTTATCACCAGTTGCTAAGATAAAATCTATTAGAGTGATGTTGGCCATTGCTGCATTTCATGATTATGAAATATGGCAAATGGATGTCAAAACCGCTTTCCTTAATGGGACGTTGGCTGAGGATGTTTAAATGGCTCAACTAGAGGGTTTTTCAATGCAAAGCATCCCAATAGAGTGTGTAAGCTTGAGAAGTCCATTTATGGACTTAAGAAAGCATCTCGCATATGGAATCTTTTCTTCAATGAGAAAGTCAAAGAGTTTGGGTTTATATGAAGCAAGGATGAATCATGTGTGTATGCCAAAGCCAGTAGGAGTATAGTTAGCTTTCTCGTATTGTATGTCGATGACGTACTACTCATAGGAAATGACATCCACACACTACAGGAAGTTAAGTCCTGACTCGGGAAGTGCTTCGCTATGAAGGACCTCAGAGAGGCTTCCGATATTTTGGGAATAAGGATAGTGAGAGACCGAAGTAAGAGACTAATAGGACTTAGTTAGAAGACTTACTTGGACAAACTACTAAAACGTTTTAGTATGGAGAACTCAAAGAACGGAGAGTTACCAATCCAAAGTAATGCCAAGTTGAGTAAGACTCAATGCCCGAGTACCGAAGTCGAGATAGTAGAAATGAGCCGAGTACCATACGCTTCCGCAGTTGGCTCGATTATGTATGCTATGACTTGTACTCGCCCTGATGTGGCCTTCGCTTTGAGCATGGTCAGTAGATATCAAGGGAACCCTGGTAGAGCGCATTGGACCGCAGTCAAGAACATTCTTAAGTACCTTCGGAGGACCAAGGAATGGTTTCTAGTCCTCGGTGGGAGTGATGACTTAAATGTGCGAGGGTATAGTGACGCCAACTTTCAGACTGACAGAGACAACTACCATTCACAGTCGGGCTGGGTCTTTACCCTTAATGGAGGAGCAGTGACTTGGAAAAGTTCCAAGCAAGAAACCATAGCTAATTCAACATGCGAATCAGAGTACATTGCAGTGAGTGAAGCGTCTAAGGAGGCGATATGGTTGAAGAACTTCATTGGAGACCTTGGAGTTGCACCTATTATAAAGGAGCCCATGGAAATTTTCTATGATAATGAAGGAGCGGTTGCCTTGACCAAGGAACCGAGGGATCATGGTAGATCTCGACATATCGACAGAAAATATCACTTTATTCGACATCGGGTAGAAGAAGGACTCCTCGTAGTAAAGAGGGTATCGTCAGAAGATAACCCAGCAGATCCGCTTACGAAGGGACTGAGTAGGGTTAAGCACTTGCAGCACGCTAGGAGCATTGGGTTGAAGGTGATATTAGTTTAGATTAGATAGTTTAGAAACGTGTAATAGATAAATGTAATTGACATTTGATGATTAAATAAAGGGGTATTGTTTATAAGTAAAGTTATTGTCTTATGTTAATTGTTTAACTATTGTTTCATTTTGCATGTTTTGACTTCCTGAATAATTGAATTATTTCAGAATAATCCAATTATTCGAACGATCCATGGTCGTTCATATGTTGGAAGTAGATATGAATGAAGACTGTCATGAATAGGTGTGTATATTGTCTAAAAGGTATTAGACATAGCAAAAGTTTGCTACAACGTTCATGAGTGCTTATGAACAAGTTTTGAGCATTGGAATAAACTCACACTTGCTGGAATCACTTCATGGAATTTATCACGAGTGATCGCAAGACAATAATATCATATGGTCTTAAAACCTAGATATATGGTTTATTGTTTGCTGGTTGGTTGTACATTGATAATGCGAAAACGTATCAGTAACTTGATGTCATAAAACGCATTGTTGTGTATGATTTGATTAGTGAATAATAAATGCATATAAGTCGAAGTCTATCTGTTCCTTTTATCCTAAGAAGGTAAAAGCGATATCAGGGGCCCTCGATGATTTGATTTGACTTATGTGTCAGGCCCGGTCAGGAATGAATTGGTGTGTTCAATTAAGTTCTATGTCAAATGAATCTGAGATCGACAAACATACTGCTTGACAATAAGTATGCTTATGTTCCATGTGATTGTCCGCACGATATCAAGAACAGAGGATTATACGATCCCTTATCTAAAGCAGAGGTTACAGATAAGATCAGAGTTCAATAGCATCTTTAAGAGCTACGATTGCTAATCAGAATATGCTTACATTATAGTTACTAGACTTATCCAAGTAGGAGACTGTTGGATTAGTGTCTAAGCCCGTAACTATATTTGGTAAGTACTTGACCCGGTTGTGCATGGTCCTTTTGGGTTGCCTTCACCATAGCAACTTGACAAGGTAGTTTATGGAGAGAGAAGAGATATTATGATTTATTAATATATTATAAGAATAAAATATTAAAATAGAAATCATATTATTTGAGTAATATTAGTCATAAATTAATCAGGAATTAGTTTGGTGACTAAAAGAGATTAATTAAATAAAGGGGCATAAACTGTCAAATGTGTGATAGTTAAGTTTTCGGTTGGAAACCTAATGCACTAAGGGGGAACGAAATTACGATGAAGGATCATCTTATTTTAGCATTCCCTCCTCTCTCTCATAATTGCCTTCTTGCTAGTTGGTGTTTGTAAGCCATTAGAGGAGTTACACTTGTGACTCTAACCTCCAAGACAAGAAGAATCAAGAGAGGAATCAATCAAACAACAAAGGTAATCATCTAGATCTGATTTTTTATGCTATATTTCAAGTTCATGCTATTAGATCTAGGGTTTGCAAGTCTTGGACTCATTGCATGTACAATAGAAAAGCCTACATCCAAGCATTAAGGTTTTCATTAGCACATAGGATGTTTATTTGTGTAAAACCCATCAAAGTTGACTATGGATGTGAGTCTTATGAGTTCTCAATTGATTGCATAAGGAAAACACCTTTATCAATGAAGGTACATTCATCTGTATGAGTTCTCAATTAAGTAAGTTCGGTTCATATGAGTTTGAATTTGTCATGAACCTTGTCTTATGATAGTGGTTGGAAATGACAAATTCATATGGATAGGAACACATACACCATATAATCTAGGTGGAAAGAGGTTTCTCTCTACTTCATAAAAATGATTATGAGGAGATGATTTCACTATTAGATTTTAAAGGATTAGAGTCAGCAGTTGTGATAATTGCGTTCTTAAATTCAAGTATGATTACGACATCCCTTTTCAGAGTTCGAATTGTGAGTAATGGCGAATAGTTTGAACATTCGGGACATTTTGTTGTAACTTCCGAAAGGGTATAGACACACACATAAGTTGTCTAATGAAAGGTGTATGAGCTTCAGAAGTCTATATAAAGACTTATCGAAGCACCACGTATTAGAAATCTGAACATTGGTAAGAAATTCGATAGGTATTGATTTCTAGAAGTCTAGTTGATTTCTGAGTACATGTTGAATCTAGTGGCATCAAAATTGTTATCCTGGTAAGAACATAATTGTTATGCTAGTGGGAGCATGGTTATTATGTTAAGTGTTGCAAGTTAGCAATGCTATTTATAGGAAACAAAGTTCTAAATTAGAAAAGTTGCAAACTTTGGAAATTGTTTCACTATAGTAAGGTATAAGGGAGAGGATAATTATACTTCATTTCAAATCTAAAAGTTTAGATTGAAGTTTTAATTGAACTTGGTCATGAAGATATATGAATATCATGTTGAAGTAATTCAACATAGGAAATTCTATATATATATATATATATATATATATATATATATATATATATATATATATATATATATATATATATATATATATATACATATGAAAATTTTATAGCAAGAGACTGGCCAAGTATCATGTCTTTATGTAACACATTATGAATCGAATCCCATATACTTCGGGTATAGGATCAAATGCATATGTTATAATATTCACCTGTTCTGATTTTTCCAAATGCCTAGCGCATTAAGAGGGAAAAAGGACTAGAACTGATATGACTAAAGTTGTTAACAGCTGTCAAGGACAATCTGAGGTTCACTAAAGATTGGTTGCTTATGGACAGTTGGAAGTATGGTAATGGATGGACCATATTGACATGTTCTGAATAGAGGTAACTCTTTTTCAGAATTAATAGTCATATGGAATATGAAAAGTTTCATCATGGGAGTTGGATATTAAGGTCTATGTGTGAGTTAGAAACTTTAATGCAAAAAGGATGTTTAAGGAATGCTCTTTGAATGCGAGACTTCATTTCCATGGATGTTTTTGTAACCAATCTCCAATGGAATGCTTTGTAATATCATTGGCAAAGTCTCTCTGCCTTTGGTACCTTGACATTAAAAAAGGATCATTGCATGTAAGTTTAGACTCTAACAGATTCTAGTAGTGGCAAGAATTTGGTATTCTTACACTTGTGATAAGGATTTGGAATTGTGAAATGAGCATCGTTGGAAATGTGTTTAACTGATCTATTTCACAAAGGAAAGGAACATAGATAAACATACCGTGCATGCTTGAAGCATGGGATGACTATTGTTTTAATTCAAGTATTAAGTTGATTATTCGAAACATTAAATAATGAATAAGGTGTATGGTGATTAAATAATAAGTTTTTTATTTATATTCTAAATTTTTCAAACCATATTGGATTAGGTTAGTCTTGTGTTTCATTTCACATGTTTTACTTCCTGAATAACTAGGTTATTCAAAGATCCAAATTCAAACATACTTTTGGAATTAAGCAGTTAATTAAGACTGTCATGAATCTGATTGTAGATTACGTAAGAGCTTAGACGTGGTACAATGTGACAACCCGAAATTTCCATTTGTACGAACTTTATCTATTCAATAGAAGCTAGTCCAATTTCAGTGAGTTTCATACTTTTCCGAATAAGTTTGTGTACATTAGGGTTTACGTTTAAGGAGATATCAGGAGAGTGGATGCTCCTGGATTTGTGAAATTTGTACATTCCAAGTTTCATAATGTTATAGTCCAATATCCGGAATAAAAATATTTTCTGCCAAAATATTTCAGGACTATAAATAGATTTCTGAATTAAATTAATTCATTATTCACATTTCCAAATAGAAAAAAGCCATTTTGTCTCTCACGGATCTTCGGGTTTTCATCCCAGATTTTGAGTCTACTTTCCTAGATGTGTTTTATTACTTGTTTTATGCTTTATAACATATATTACATGTCTAAAATCCAAGATCTGGGAGTTTACCGCCCAAGAACGTTCTTGGGGAGTAAACTCCAAAACAAGGCCTAAAAGCTACCTAGTCCCATTTCCTTGTTAGACAACTAGTTAAGGACTTAATGTATGAACATTAGAGGCTAGAAATCAATTAAGATCACCTAGTTATAGGAGTTTACGCCCAAGGATATCTCTTGGGCCGTAAACCCCTTTTTCAAGGGCTAAGAGTGCCCTAAACACCGCTAAGGCTTTAAGACAATTACCCTTTGATACTTGTAACTTGAATGGGGAGTAAATGACATCAAAATCATCCCTTAAAGGGAGTTTACGACCAAGGAACATCACTTGGGCCATAAACTCCAAGTGAAGGCACAAATGTGTGCCTATTGTCCCCTTTATCCTTAAGCAAAAACATAGAAGCTATCCTACATGTGCAAGTGACTTAAATGAATTAAAACCAACACCCCATAGGAGTTTACGGCTGTAAACTCTAGGGGATATGGTCTTTAGGTCGTAAACTCCTCTATGGAGCATTCTAGGGCCTTAAACTACTTCAAGGATTATTCCACAAGTGCTAGGATTATTCTAGGGTTAATATAGCACCTTAAAACACCCAAAACCACCAAGTGTGGAGTTCACGGCCGTAAACTCAAGGGTTTACGACTGTAAACTCCAAAGGTGGGGTTTTTTTGGGTGGTGAACTCTTATACAAGGCCTTTGGAAGCTTCAAACCCTTTTGCCTTGTCCTGTATCGACTTAGATGCAACCCTTAGGACCTATAACATTTATACAAAGTGTTTTCATGTTCCTGAGTGTCCCAACTTATTTCATTAAGTTATTATTTGGCTAATTAGTTATATATATGCTTATTATATGATAACTAGGCTCGTGCGTGTAAGCAAGTCTTCCGTTTGCCACCTAGCACGGTATCCGATACTACAATCCAATCTACTCACCACAAGTGAGTTCATACCCCTTTAATTAACCTTTGAAATGCTTTTAAATGTTTTAAATACTTTATGGGGGGGGGGGGGGAATACAAGTTAAATACTTATAGTTTTTGCTTCAATCACATGTGATTGCATTAATCACATGTGATTAATAACTAGGAAACCAATGATTTATTCACTGTTCAAACTGTTTATCAAATTGTTTCACTTCAAAATGTTTTACAAACTCTTTTACTTATCAAATGCTTTTATTTAAACTTTTTTTTACTTCTTATAAATTACATGCCCATATATGTATAGATGTATAAATAATGTTTAAAGGCCTTAGGAAGGCCATCCGCCCTATTTCCTTTTTCTCGATTTGGATGTGGTCTGGTGGGATTTCGGATGACCATCAGAAGGTCGTTTCAATATTAATAATATATCAATTATACATATATAGACATAAAAGTACTTCCATATTCATACGTACTAGACACATCATTAGTAAGTTACCATCGGGGTAACATAGGATCATACTATTACAACTGCTAGATCAATGAGACAGTTCACTCATGAGTCTATACTAGGAAGAGAACATATACAACTATACTATGAGAACATATACAACTATACTATGAGAACATATACAACTATACTATGAGAACATATACAACTATACTATGAGAACATATACAACTATACTATGAGAACATATACAACTATACTAGAACGAGAACCATTTCATTACATATACAAGAATATGTTAACAATTGTGATCCACTGTATCGGAGCATGCCTTAAATGTCATGGCTCGAGTTATAGCCAGAATTCTCTTGGAGGGAGAGCGTGAGTTTGCATATAGATCTATACTGGATTGACTATCCTACACCTTGCTGCTAGCTACAGCCGGACCTGCAGGTCTGCGGGTGCCAAACGTCATTCCGTTATTACGACCATTCATTATGTCGTTGATTACTAGTCGATAGCATGGTGCAATTTATCACATTAGACCTTAATATAAATCCGGTTTAAGGTAGTTAGTACAGCAGTAGTTCCTATTATACAAAACTACAGTACTACAATGATTTACCCATTACATATTTTAGTGATAACCTCACTTAAGCATAAATGTACAAACTATATTTTATTAAATGATACTTACACTTGGGCAATTACACACTTTTACAACAAACGAGCATACAAAACAGTTAGGCCTTGGCAGAAGGCTACTTTAATAGAAAATATAGGTTTTTCTGAGAGATTCAAACTTTTACAAACACTTTCAATCACTTACTTACATTTTACAAACTTATACATTGAGACAGGTTCAAACGTTTTTGATAACAAACATTGACACTAAAATACTTATGAGCTCACCAGCTTAAAGCTGATAAACTCTTTCAAAATAAGTTGTATTCTCAGGTCATCAGTAGACAGGTACCGAGGCCAACTTTTGAGAAGATGGAGCGTATTCAAGACTCATCTTATTATTTTGATTTACATTACATTATTTTGGTGTCTATAATGTACAGAACACGCTTGTATTATAATTATATATTTAATGCAATGGATGATGTTGTTTGCTTATTTACATTTACTCTGTTGTGATACTTTACATGACGTCCTCCGCCCCAGAACGTTTCCGCCGTTCTTGGTTTTGGGGTGTGACAGATTGGTATCAGAGCATTGTTTATAGTGAATCAAGTATATCAACCCATAAAAGATATACTAAACTATAAACCCATTAGGGATTAAAGCACTCTGACCAAGAGACTAAACTTTAAATATTAAAATATTTAATTAAGTATACTAGTCTGCATTCATACTAAAATCAGTGTCACAATGACAAGAACAAAAGTATTACGATTGTTAAATATCACAAGTGAGCTCGGGGATGTATGGTCAGTCCTGGGAATGGCATAGCCTGATCAACTATGCTGGTCCTAGGAGTGATTAGCATATGCCCTAGAATGGTTGTGATATGTTAACAAGTCTAAAAAACTTACCAACAATACCACAAGAATATCAGTAGAACTTAAACTTAAAATACTATAGGTGTATTTTGTACTACTAGTTACACGTATACTATATTCTTATACCTCTCTTCTCGCGTAGATTTGAATGGCTGGATTCCATCACGGCGACCCGTACTTTCCAAATGAAGGCAATGCCGGGTGGATCGATGAAGAGCCCGAAGATGAGCATCCAATCCCTTTGGATGATCACCTTGCAGAAGGCTTTTCTGATGGATCTGACTCCGAGCCTGAAGTCAACAACCTACCGCTTGTAGGTCAAGCCCCGAACAACAATCCCCGACCAGCTTTTCCAGGTCCTACTCCCTTGTGGGCAAACAACTTGAATCACTGGAGTGATGAACAGGGTCAACCCTTACCATACTTTGGGGACCGAAGCTTTTACAACGTCAGCGACGGTGGCTCTGCTGACCGAGCTCTGCCTGTCATTATCCGCAGAATATCTCGTAATGTCGAGCAAGGTCGAGCAGCCATCGATCGGGTCATGGAGATTGATGCCAACTCAGGTGTCAACACAGTCCGCATCCGTCGTCTTGAAGAAGACATGGAACGGACCCAGAGAACCAATGAAACCCTGCAGCAGTAGCTGGCTGCCTCCCGAGCTGAGGTCATGGAACTTCGAGCTCGTCAGAGAGCTCAGGATCGACACCTTCAAGAGGTGTTTCGTCAAGTGTCCGACCTCAGGGCTCGCCCGGGGAATTCCCATCGCCGTTAGATGATGTCTAGTGCATCTCTGTTTTTTGGTTAAGGAATAGCCTTTAATATATGAGCTCTAAGTAGCAATTGTCTGTAAAAATATTCCTAACTTTCAGTACTCTAAGTTGGAATCTTAGGACTGTCAATCTGCTTTGTATGGTATGATGTAAGACCTACTGTAGGTCGATTTTGCCTGAACTTATTACATCTGTAATACCAGTATGATTGACATCTATCTAACATGTGGGAAAAATCTATACACTTGTGTTTTCCTACTACTATTCATTGATATGTTTTCAAACAACCATTTAACTGTTGGGCTATGGTTAGTTAGTCCATGTGTCACTCTCACGTTGCTTACAAATTGATTCTTACCAATTTTTCTTATCTTTATAAACTTATAGCTGAAAGATGCCTCCTCGCAAATCTCCCAGGAATAACCCTGCACCTCCACCGCCTCCACCGCCTCCGGTCATCGATACTGTAGCCCTGAATGCTGTCGTAGCTGCAGCAGGGGCAACTGCCATGGCTCAGTATCACTCATCTGATGCCAGCAGAGGTGGAACCCCTGTTGAATCTATTCCAGTCAAAATCCCGGTGCGCTCGAGAGAGTGCTCCTACAAGGATTTCACAAATTGCAAGTCAAAGCCTTTCTATGGCACCGGCGGAGTCATTGCCCTCTCGCAATGGTTCGAGAAGACTGAATCAGTCTTCGAAATCTGTTCATGCCCTGCTGCGTGCAAAGTCAAATATGCCGCATGCACCTTTGAGGGAAAAGCCCTAACGTGGTGGAACGGCCACGTTAAAGCCCTAACACTCGTCGTGGCTAACGACATTGGCTGGGAAACGATGAAGGACCTCATGACTGAGGAATACTGCCCGAGGGGCGAAGTCCAGAAGTTGGAACAGGAACTCTGGAACCTGACCATGAAGGGCACCAATGTGATCGCTTACACTGCCCGATTTAGCGAACTGGTGGCCCTCTACCCCAATATGGTTCCCACAGAAGGGAAAAAGATCGAACGGTACATATGGGGGCTAGTGCCTCCGTACCAGGGGAATGTCCTAGCATCAAACCCCGCTACCTTCGACAGTGCCAAGCGATTGGCACAGCGACTCATTGACCATGGAGTCAAAACCTCTGAAACCACAACCACCCTAGCCATCTCGGAACCCTCCAAACCCGCTGACACTAAGCAGAAGTTCTGGGATGACAAGAAAAAGCAGCGAGCTGCCAAGAAATAGCAAATCGTGGCAGTGCATGCTGCGGTAACCCCTGTTGCTGTTACTGCTCCGGGAAAGCAGTATGCTGGAAGTTTGCCGAAGTGCAACAAATGCAACTTCCACCACAACGGCTCCTGCTGTGAAATGCAGTGTTCTAACTGCAATAGGAAAGGACACACCGTCCATTTCTGTAAATTCCCGGCACAACCGATCTCCCAAGTCCCTGGCTCTGGCGCGAGCCCAACTTGCTATGGATGTGGCGAAACAGGTCACTTTAAAAGGGACTGCCCCAAAGTGAGGAATGCTGGAGGAGCAGGGAGGGTACTAGCTATAGGCCACGGGGAAGCAGTTGCTGACCCGACAATGGTGACTGGTACGTTCCTCCTTGATAACTCCTATGCATGCATTCTGTTTGATAGTGGAGCGGAGCGAAGCTTCGTAAACCACAAATTTGCTCGCATGCTTAAGCAACAACCACACGCACTTAATGAACAATTCACAGTAGAAATGGCCAATGGGAAAACTAAAAGTACTAATAGCATATACTTAGGTTGTACCCTAACTCTAGATAACCATTCATTCCCAATCGACCTTATGCCGGTCTCAATAAAAAGCTTCGTCGTTATTATCGGCATCGATTGGTTAAGTCTTCATCGCGCCAACATCATGTGCTACGAGAAAGCAGTCTGTCTAAACCTCCCGTCTAACGAAACTCTTATAGTCTACGGCGACAAACCTGGTGCGAGTCTTCGCATTATATCAAGTATTCAAGCACAGAAATATCTGCGCAAAGAATACCACGCATTTCTTGCTCACGTCGTCGACAAGAACCTCGAAACAAAAGAACTAAAGAACATCCCAGTGGTGAGCGACTTCCCCGACATTTTCCCAGAAGAACTACCTGGGTTACCTCCGCAACGACAGGTCAAGTTCAGAATCGACTTAGTCCCAGGAGCTACCCCAGTAGCCAAGTCGCCCTACCGTTTAGCACCAGCTGAGATGCAAGAACTCTCTGGTCAACTTAACGAACTGCTCAGCAAGGGCTTTATAAGACCAAGTTTCTCACCTTGGGGAGCACCGGTCTTGTTCGTTAAGAAGAAAGACGGAACATTCCATATGTGTATCGACTACAGAGAACTCAACAAACTGCGATCAAGAATCGTTACCCTCTGCCTCGCATAGATGATCTATTCGACCAACTGCAAGGGGCGAACTATTTCTCTAAGATTGATCTGAGATCCGGATATCACCAGTTACGAGTGCTAGAAGAGGATGTGCCGAAGACAGCCTTCCGAACTCGTTACGGACACTACGAGTTCGTGGTGATGCCATTCAGATTGACCAATGCGCCCGCAGTCTTCATGGATCTAATGAATAGAGTATGTCGACCTTACTTGGATCAGTTCGTCATCGTTTTCATTGACGACATCCTGATCTACTCCCGAAGTAAGAAAGAGCATGGCGGTCATCTGCGACAAGTTCTAGGGACTTTACGAAAGGAGAAACTTTATGTGAAGTTCTCGAAATGTGAATTTTGGATCCGAAGAGTCGAATTCTTAGGACACGTGGTAAGCGAAGATGGAATCCACGTGGACCCATCCAAAATTAAAGCCATTGAGAACTGGTCAGCACCCAAGACGGCTACAGAAATTCGTCAATTTCTAGGTCTTGCTGGCTACTACCGCAGACTCATTCAGAACTTCTTGCGAATAGCAAAACCTCTTACGAACCTGACCCAGAAAGGCGTGGCCTTTGACTAGGAAGAGAAACAAGAGAGAGCGTTCCAAACGCTCAAACGAGCCTTGTGCACCGCGCCAATACTATCCCTTCCCGAAGGAATAGAAGACTTCGTAGTCTATTGCGATGCATCAAATCAAGGACTCGGATGTGTTCTGATGCAGCGAGGTAAGGTCATCGCCTACGCCTCGAGACAGTTGAAGACACATGAGGTTAACTACACGACACACGATCTCGAATTAGGAGCAGTGGTGTTTGCTCTGAAGATCTGGATACATTACTTGTAGGGAACGAAAAGCACTATCTTTACCGACCACAAGAGTTTACAACACATCTTCGATCAGAAGAAGCTCAACATGAGACAACAACGGTGGGTCGAGCTACTCAGTGACTACGAATGCGATATTTGTTATCATCCGGGTAAAGCCAACGTAGTAGCAGACGCCCTAAGTCGGAAGGAATATTCTGGTCGCAAAGTCAAGTCATTGTCAATAACCATCCATTCACACTTGTCTAAGCAAATTCAGGCGGCTCAACTTGAAGCCATGAAACCTGAAAATGTGACGAGTGAATCCTTTAGAGGAATGGACAAGAATTTAGAAGCCAAGGGTGACGGAGCATTATATTTCATGAACCGGATCTGGACACCGAAACACAGTGGTTTCCGAGACTTGGTCATGACCGAGGCGCACAACACTCGGTATTCCGTCAACCCAGGTTCAGATAAGATGTATCTGGATCTTAAAAATCTATACTGGTGGCCTAATATGAAAGCAGAGATTGCTACCTTCGTAAGTAAATGCCTTACTTGCACAAAGGTTAAGGTCGAGTACCAGAAGCCCTCTGGTTTATTGCAACAACCAGAGATCCCGGAATGGAAGTGGGAGCGGATCACTATGGATTGCATAACCAAGTTGCCCAAGACAACGGGTGGACTTGACACCATATGGGTCATCGTTGATAGATTGACCAAGTCTGCACATTTCCTGCCTATCAAAGAAACCGACAAGATGGAGAAACTTACGAGAACATACATTAGGGAAATCGTACGGCTACATGGTGTACCTATGTCCATTATCTCCGACAGAGATAGTAGGTTCACCTCAAGATTTTGGCAATCACTACAACATTCCTTGGGAACAAGGTTGGACATGAGCACAGCCTACCATCCACAAACCGACGGACAGAGTGAGAGGACCATCCAAACACTGGAAGATATGTTGCGAGCCTGTGTGATTGATTTTGGGAAAGCATGGGATACTCATTTACCCCTTGTCGAATTTTCCTATAATAACAGTTATCACACGAGCATCAAGGTTGCTCCATTCGAAGCTCTCTACGGCCGAAAGTGCAGACCCCTCTGTGCTGGGCTGAGGTGGGTGACACCTAATTAGCAAGGGGGCAAGCTTCCGACAGTACTCTCACCGGTCCGGAAATCATTCGAGAAACGACAGAGAAAATCGTTCAGATCCGTGAACGATTGAAAGCCTCTAGAGACCGACAGAAGAGCTACGCTGATAAACGAAGAAAACATTTGGAATTTCAGGTGGGAGACCGAGTCCTTCTCAAAGTCTCACCCTGGAAGGGCTTGATACGTTTCGGCAAGCGTGGGAAGCTTAATCCGAGGTACATAGGGCCCCGTAGCTTACAAACTCGACCTACCCGACACACTTCGTAACGTACATTCTACATTCCACGTATCTAACTTGAAAAAGTGTCTGTCCGATGAGACTCTTGTAATCCCACTCGATGAGATCGAGATCAACGAGAGCCTCAACTTCGTGGAAGAACCACTAGAGATCATGGACCGTGAGATCAAGCAGACGAAGCAAACTCGTATCCCTATCGTGAAGGTTCGCTGGAACGCCAAGCGAGGACCGGAATTCACTTGGGAACGCGAGGATCAGATGAAGCTGAAATACCCTCATCTTTTCGCTTAATTGTTGTAACTTCGTATTTGCTTAAATTCTAATTTCGGGACGAAATTCCTTCTAACGGGGGGATGATGTGACAACCCGAAATTTCCATTTGTACGAACTTTATCTATTCAATAGAAGCTAGTCCAATTTCAGTGAGTTTCATACTTTTCCTAATAAGTTTGTGTACATTAGGGTTTACGTTTAAGGAGATATCAGGAGAGTGGATGCTCCTGGATTTGTGAAATTTGTACATTCCAAGTTTCATAATGTTATAGTCCAATATCCGGAATAAAAATATTTTCTGCCAAAATATTTCAAGACTATAAATAGATTTCTGAAATAAATTAATTCATTATTCACATTTCCAAATAGAGAAAAGCCATTTTCTCTCTCACGGATCTTCGGGTTTTCATCCCAGATTGTGAGTCTACTTTCCTAGATGTGTTTTATTACTTGTTTTATGCTTTATAACATATATTACATGTCTAAAATCCAAGATCCAAGAGTTTACCGCCCAAGAACGTTCTTGGGGAGTAAACTCCAAAACAAGGCCTAAAAGCTACCTAGTCCCATTTCCTTGTTAGACAACTAGTTAAGGACTTGATGTATGAACATTAGAGGCTAGAAATCAATTAAGATCACCTAGTTATAGGAGTTTACGGCCAAGGATATCTCTTGGGCCGTAAACCCCTTTTTCAAGGGCCAAGAGTGCCCTAAACACCCCTAAGGATTTAAGACAATTACCCTTTGATATTTGTAACTTGAATGGGGAGTAAATGAAATCAAAATCATCCCTTAAAGGGAGTTTACGGCCAAGGAACATCACTTGGGCCGTAAACTCCAAGTGAAGGCACAAATGTGTGCCTATTGTCCCCTTTAGCCTTAAGCAAAAACATAGAAGCTATCCTACATGTGCAAGTGACTTAAATGAATTAAAACCAACACCCTATAGGAGTTTACGGCTGTAAACTCTAGGGGATATGGTCTTTAGGTCGTAAACTCCTCTATGGAGCATTCTAGGGCCTTAAACTACTTCAAGGATTATTCCACAAGTGCTAGGATTATTCTAGGGTTAATATAGCACCTTAAAACACCCAAAACCACCAAGTGTGGAGTTCACGGCCGTAAACTCAAGGTTTTACGACCGTAAACTCCAAAGGTGGGGTTTGTTGGGTGGTGAACTCTTATACAAGGCCTTTGGAAGCTTTAAACCCTTTTGCCTTGTCCTGTATTGACTTAGATGCAACCCTTAGGACCTATAACATTTATACAAAGTGTTTTCATGTTCCTGAGTGTCCCAACTTATTTCATTAAGTTATTATTTGGCTAATTAGGTATATATATGCTTATTATATGATAACTAGGCTCGTGCGTGTAAGCAAGTCTTCCGTTTGCCACCTAGCACGGTATCCGATACTACAATCCAATCTACTCACCACAAGTGAGTTCATACCCCTTTAATTAACCTTTGAAATGCTTTTAAATGTTTTATATACTTTATGGGGGGAATACAAGTTAAATACTTATAGTTTTTGCTTCAATCACATGTGATTGCATTAATCACAAGTGATTAATGACTAGGAAACCAGTGATTTATTCACTGTTCAAACTGTTTATCAAATTGTTTCACTTCAAAATGTTTTACAAACTCTTTTACTTATCAAATGCTTTTATTTAAGTTTTACTTCTTATAAATTACATGCCCATATATGTATAGATGTATAAATAATGTTTAAAGGCCTTAGGAAGGCCATCCGCCCTATTTCCTTTTTCTCGATTTGGATGTGGTCTGGTGGGATTTCGGATGACCATCCGAAGGTCGTTTCAATATTAATTATATATTAATTATACATATATAGACATAAAAGTACTTCCATATTCATACGTACTAGACACATCATTAGTAAGTTACCATCGGGGTAACACAGGATCATACTATTACAACTGCTAGATCAATGAGACAGTTCATTCATGAGTCTATACTAGGAAGAGAACATATACAACTATACTATGAGAACATATACAACTATACTAGAACGAGAACCATTTCATTACATATACAAGAATACGTTAACAATTGTGATCCACTGTATCGGAGCATGCCTTAAATGTCATGGCCCAAGTTGTAGCCAGAATTCTCTTGGAGGGAGAGCGTGAGTTTGTGTATAGATCTATATTGGATTGACTATCCTACACCTTGCTGCTAGCTACAGCCGGACCTGCGGGTCTGTGGGTGCCAAACGTGATTCCGTTATTACGACCATTCATTATGTCGTTGATTACCAATCGATAGCATGGTGAAATTTATCACATTAGAGCTTAATATAAATCCGGTTTAAGGTAGTTAGTACAACAGTAGTTCCTATTATACAAAACTACAGCACTACAATGATTTACCCATTACATATTTTAGTGATAACATCACTTAAGCATAAATGTACAAACTATATTTTATTAAATGATAGTTACACTTGGGAAATTACACACTTTTACAGAAAATGAGCATACAAAACAGTTAGGCCTTGGCAGAAGGCTACTTTAATAGAAAATATAGGTTTTTCTGAGAGATTCAAACTTTTACAAACACTTTCAAACACTTACTTACATTTTACAAACTTATACATTGAGACAGGTTCAAACGTTTTTGACAACAAACATTGACACTAAAATACTTATGAACTCACCAGCTTAAAGCTGATAAACTCTTTCAAAATAACTTGTATTCTCACGTCATCAGTAGACAGGTACCGAGGCCAGCTTTTGAGAAGATGGAGCGTATTCAAGACTCATCTTATTATTTTGATTTACATTACATTATTTTGGTGTTTATAACTATACAGAACACGCTTGTATTAAAATTATATATTCAATGCAATGGATGATGTTGTTTGCTTATTTACATTTACTGTGTTATGATACTTTACATGACGTCCTCCGCCCCAGAACGTTTTCGCCGTTCTTGGTTTTGGGGTGTGACACACAAGTTTGCTGCAGTGTTCATGAGTACTCTTGAAATAGGAATTTGAGTATCAGATTAACCCACGCTCAAGTATTACTTCATGGATTTTATCATGAGTAATTTTGAGACAATAATATCTTATATTCTTGAAACGGAGACATATGAGATGTTGTTTACGAGTTGGTTATGCATTGATAATACGTAAACCCATCAACAACTTGATGTTATAAAATATATTGTCGTGTGTAATTTGATGAGAAAATTATGCAAGAATATGAGTCGAAGTTTATATGTTCCATGTACCCCAAATGGGATAGAAGCGATATATGTGGGCCCCTCGATGATTAGTTATGACACCCTAAGCGCTTCGCCAAGCCTGGACTGATTTGATTTGTTCAACTAGTCAATTGTTATAAATCAGAAATCAGGAAACAAACCTTGGACAGAGAGAATTATTATAATCCATATCTCATGACCATTTGATATCTTGTAGAACGGTGGGATATTTGATAACTTGTCTAAAGGACGTGTCGTTGATTAGATCAGAGTTCGATAGCGTCTTTTGAAAGCTATGATTGTTATTCAAATTTTGAAGTCATACTTGCAATAATAGTTATTAGACTTACCCAAGTGGGTCACTGTTGGATTAGGTGTCTAAGTCCATAATTATAATAGGTATGTACTTGATTTGATTGTAGCATGGTCCTTTTGGTTGCCTTTACTCATGCAACTTGACAAGATGACTAGTGGAGAAAGAGTAGGATTTATTATTTGAAATAATAAACTGGTACTCAAAATAATTTTATTAATATATTATTTGGAAATCATATTATTAACTATCATTTAATCATAAATTAATTTTATATTAATTTTGGGATTAAAGGAACTGATTAATAATGGAGGGGCTCTTATGCAAATCATTGATAGTTGTAGAACTGTGTTATTGGACTCTTTAATTAGGAATGGACAAAATCCAATAAGGAAGCCCTAGAGATTTCATTCAAGGCCTCATAAGGAGGACTCCATGGGCTACTTAAGCCTTAAGTAGGAATTAGGGTTTCCTCCAGAAACCCTAGTAGTCCACAGTTATATAAAGACCTCCATGTCATGGGAATTTCGGCTGTGTACTCTTGATTGAAACCCTAGCCAATTTCCCACCTCTGTCCATCTCATCCTTTGCATTGGGTGTTTGTGACTCCACTACAGGTGCAACACTTGGGGCACTAAGCTTTCAAGAGTCAAGGATCTTCAAGGATTGTTCTTGTTATTACAGTATAACAAGTAAGGTAATCTTCTCAACCTAATTTCATATGAATTTCGATTCTTGTATGATAGATCTAGGGTTATTTCTTTGGTGTTCAATTTGTATGTTCAATAGTGAAAAACTTAGATCCAAAGCAATTAGGGTTGCATGATCACAAAGGAATGTGGATATGCTCATAACCCATCATTAAGGGCTATCCAAAAATGACTTTTTTTTATTATTCCCAAAGTTATACTAATTTAGTTATGACATTGGGCACATATTTCCAACAATCTCATCTACAAGATAATACTCGTGTATGTAAGATGTTCCATGCACTAGAAACAAAGAATATGGTTTAGTGTTGCTATACAAACCATCGAATAACGGATACATGTTAAGAACATTTATGTCATATCCAGGGTACCTGCAAAACCAACATTCATGCCATATATAATAACAGAGACATGTTAAGAACATTCAGTGTACCCTCAACACCAAAGAAGGCATGGCATATCCATAAGTCCTGTGAGGCTACAAGTTCAAGTATGATCATTAGGTAGCCATGATTACCTCGTGTCTATTGACTAAGATATGCATTTGGGTAATTTCCCTATTCCAAGTGGAGGCAATCTAAGCGTCCTAACATCCCAGGGAAGCTATGAACATTTGCATAATGGCCTTATAATGATTTGACGCCACTACATGTAGTTTACACAAATATCGTGGTCTATACAATTTCGTGACATAATTGCAAAATTTGTGAACTCTTTCTCGTGCGGTACGTGCGGATGTCCTTGGACTCTCATCTAGTACATCATGGGAAGTGGCATACGCTAGCATACAAAGTGTGGTTGTGCATTTTGTCATGGACTAAAACTGATTATACCCCTTGCATCTTGTTAGAAATAATGACCCACTTATGTGGAGTTGTTGACTATATACTAAAGCATATCTTTGTGCATAAGGAACGTCGTCGAAAATAGTAGCCTTGAAAAAACTCATACTCATCAAAATAATCATTCAAGGGGTGTTGGTGGGCAGCTTCACGATTTCTTTGTATGTATCTTCTTTTTCTCTGCCTCTCATTTTAGATAATCCCTCTGATGTAGTTCTTTTATCTTCACTTCAACGAATTAGATAACCTCCATGATTTTTTCTATCACCGACTAAAAATTTTCAGAAGATGAAGACATTTTTAGAAAGAAGAAAGAATAAGATGTTGGTGGGGTATAAATTGATGTTTAAGAGTTGTGTTTATAGAGTTTGAGAATTGACAAGAGAGAGAGAGAGAGAGAGATTAGTCATTTGATTGGTGGGTGTAAGGAATAAATGGCGAGTAACTCGGTAGACTGTGCGTCAAAGGCCACGTTGCCGAGCTCCTTTTCCAGCCACTCGATACCTATTATCACAATTTGATATATTGTATTAATATATAAGATTTTAATAAAACTAAAATGAAATATAGGATACGAAAATAAAGTACATAACTACTATATTCACTACAAGAAAAAAGGTAATTAGCGACGACTAAAGTCGCCGCTAAAGAGTAAAAAAGTCTTCGGTAAAGGTAATAGCAGTGATACGTTGCTGGTAAAAAGTCGTTGCTATTGATCAGAATGTCGCCAGTAAAGACAGTTGTCGCTGCTAATGCTAGTGTCGCCTGTAATACTTCTTGTCGTCACTCATGCTCTTCTCGCCGTTAATATTTTCTATCGCAGGTAAGAACATTTTTTATTTTTTAATTTTTTTAATCAACAATTTTGGGTATTAAAAAAACCGATACATAACGACTTTAAATGCAGAAAAAAAAATTACATAATAAAATCCGATTAGATACTAAATACTGTTATAATTAATTTCATACCAAAATAAACAACCATAGTTATACAATTCTAACAAGTAGCAAAGTGTCACGACAAGTATAACATATAAAACACGAAATAATTATCTGACGAACCATCATCTCCGTTCTCATCGTTTCCTCCTTGATCTTTCCCCGATTGAAAAAACACATAAAGTTCCTCCCTACATGTCAGTTCGTTGAGCATTGCTCGAAAATTTTCCACCTACAAAATAAATAACAACATATATAAACTTATAAGTTAAATTATCAAACATAAATAAAAGCTACAGTATACATTACTATTTCTTACACTTAAATACAAGATATACCAAAAGTACATTGTTCTTGCACTTTGGACAAATACACAATTACCCAATCAACATGCATTTATCGATGCCAAAGTACACTACTATTTTTAAACTAAGACAAAAAGCCAAAGTACATTGCTATTTCTTGCACTTGGGATAAAAATCACCAAAGCTTTTAGCAAATAATCACCACAAACCAAAATTACCAAATCAACATGTATTTTATGATGCCAAAGTACATTGCTATTTTAAACTAGAGACAAAAGATCAAAGTACATTTCTATTTGTTGCACTTCAAATATAGACACAATTACAAATACAATTATCAAATGAACATGCATTTATTGATCATTATAAGATACATGAAACTTTGAAATTAAATAATTTATTCTATTTATGCTAAAGAACCTTAAATACAAGAAATACCAACGTACATTGCTATTTCTTGCACTTAAAATACAAGAAGTACCAAAAATGCATTGTTATATCTTGCACTTGGGACAAAAGCAAAATTACCAAATCAACATGTATTTATTGATGCTAAAGTACATCGCTATTTTTATATTAAGACAAAACACTAAAGTACATTGCTATTTGTTGCACTTGGGACAAAAAACCAATTACCAAATCTTTAAGAAAATAATTACCACAAACAAAAATTACCAAATAAACATGCATTTATTGAAATTAAATAATCTTCTTTTACATGTGATGGCTGTGATGGCTATGGTGGTGGTTGCGATGGTTGTGAAATCGGCGAGATAGCAGAACGTTTCCAGCTGATGCCTCTGATTAATGATAAATTAATGTATTAAGTCAGGTGATTAGTTTTTATTCTTTTAGTAATTTTATTACAACTATATTTTGTTTCTTTTTTACTATATATATATATATATATATATATATATATATATAAATAACATAAAAGTAGAGTTATTACTTATAAAACTTCGTATATTCAAAATCACATTTACCTCTTCGGATTCAATATAAATCACACATCTTAAACGGCTGTTACTAATTATTTCATTAGAAAAAATCATTTTAAAAATCATTGAAGTTAGTTAAAATTTATTTAATCAAATTAGCCCAATGAATATATTGTCCTTTCTTTTTCTGTTTTTAAGATTTTCAAACATTTTTTCTTACATACGTATAATAGAATTTAACAAAAAAAGGAAAAAAAACGACCATGCTCAAATAAATTTAGACTTTGTCTCTTTCTAATTTTCTCATACACGTTAAGGAAAAATGACTATTACAGACAATAATAAATCATTAGCAAATATAATTATCAATAAATATAATATATCATTTCCAATGATGAACACTAAACTGTTAAACAGTAAAAATCAAACAATTTGATAATCAAAATATATTTTATAAAGTTATAAATAATTGGTTTATTTTATACTTACTCGTTAAATAAACTCTTTGTTAACATAACTTATTACTTGCTTCATAGCATAATTTATTATTATATTAAAAAATGATCTAAAATCAAAATAAATTACTAAACATCGAAAAAAAGTATTTTAAGAAAAAACAAATTTACCAAACTTGATCTTGATCGGTACAAAACCAAGGGTGTAAACATTTATAGCATGTTACATGAATTACATGGAATTTTATTAGGAAAAAGAGACTCGCTTCTTTCATCCTAGAAAATAACTACTTGCTTCTCATGTTACACCCAATTTTATAACATTTTATTTTTGTTTTTTTTTCAATTATAGCATTGTATTTTAAACAATTATATTATCTTGTTGGGTTTTTTTTCAATTATAGCATTGTATTTTAAACATACATATGCCACATGTACCAAATACACATACGTTCACATACATACATAATAGCATCCTACTTATACCAACACCACATACTTTCACATAATACATAAGAGCATCAAATACATATATTTTCACATATATATACCACATATACACCAAATACACATACATTTACATACACATATAATAATATCCTATTAATACCAAATACACATACTTTCACATATATAGATAATACCATCCTACTTATACCAAATACACAAACTTTCACATGCATATATCACATATATACACCAAACACACATACATTCACATACACACATAGTAACATCGTACTTATACCAAATACACATACTTTCACATAAATAGATAATAATATCCTACTTATACCAAATACATAAACTTCCACATGTATATATGTCAAACCCCCAAACCAGAACGGCGGAAACATCTAGGGGCGGTTGACGTCATGCTCAGTATCACAACAAATGTAGAATAGTAAAACAAGCAACAACAACCATTGCATTAATAATAAAGTGTTTACATTGTATTCGAAATACATATGATTGACTCAAAAGTAAATAGCAAAACAAATACATGAAGCTACTATGCTCCATCTTCTGAATCCCTGTCCGTGTACCTGTCTATTACTTTCCTGAGAATACAAGTGATTTTAAAAGTGTATCAACATTTAAGTTGGTGAGTTCATAAGAAATTTTTTTTAGAAAGCATGTACTTTGTTCCTTAAAAACCTTAGTATGTTCCTCCAGAAAATCCAATATTTTCTGATGTAAATCAAATGCAAGAAAAATGTGACCTTTAAGTTCCTTCTACAATCACCTAGTAGATACAAGTTATCTACAATATAGATCGAACAAACAGTCGATTGTGTCGTTCTGCCCTAAGCCCACAACCAAACAAGGAACAGGAAATAAGGAGGAATCCACGCATTAATAAACCCATAAAGTTTTGGCTTACATTTAATTAAATTAAAAGTATAATTTATTAAATTAGACCACCTAGTATTTTAAAAGTGTAAAATACACCCTATACTATATATAACATTAAAAGTCTAGTATTATATATGTATGAGTAAACAGTCAGTCTTACCGTTAGTAGGCCTCATTCACGAATCTAGTCTATAAGGGGTGTTTAAGGAAATTGCCTATAAAATGGAGATTGAATGGGTATCCACTCTTACCCACCGCACTCTTGACTAGTGGAGGGTCGTTAGCCGAACGGGTAGGATAGGACATAAACCTTCCATTATAAGTATAATGAAGTACAAAAGTAACTAAATGCTTTTACAAAATTCCCAATCTTAGTTACTTTAGGCAAAAGTGAATTGATGTAATTCCATGAAATTACACTGTGTGCCCTTGCGAAGACGTTAGTGGAGCGTGTGTGGTTAACTGGCACATCGAATAGGTGACTGTAACATTTGGGGGCACCATGTAAGTTTGCATGGTTATTCACACCCTGTTTTGTGATCCTCGGCATCCCAGTCACAAATCGAGGGGCATATCGAGATTTAAACATGCCATTGAAAAGTTCAATGAATCTCAAATGATCTAGGAATTTTCAATAGATTTAAAACTTAAATTTCTTTTTGGTTTTTCATGGTGGAAATTTGTAAATCGTCATTTACCAACCTTCAAATATTATGCAACTAGATTACGACATCCCTCTTCTAGGTTGTAGAGTATTGTGTTGGATCCTAGCCTCGATGTTTCATTTGGGCGTCACATCGAGGATCCTAATCAACTTAACTTGAATTTTCTCCCGTTTTGTAGATGTCAAAGTATGACAACTATGTTCCTCCCAAATCCCGTTGAACAAGCTTTCCACATGAAGATGATATTACACGATTCGATCGGCGAACAAGAGATCATGCTTCACTTCCTCCACCTCCTCCAGTTATTCTCCCTAACCCACAAGTTCGAAGGCTTGAAAAGTTCAAGCTCACTCAAGCCCTTTTGGCAAGTAAACATAGGAAACCTGTGTGTGTACACGTCTTAGAGATGAAGTCACACATTGATAGGTTAAGGATGTTGGGTGTCGAGATTTCAGGTAAGTTGGCTATTGACTGGGTTCTTCAGTCGCTTCCTGAATCATATAGTGAGTTCATTAGAAAGTACTATATGATGGATCATGACGTGACCCTCATTGATTTGACATATTTGCTTATAGCTGCTGAATCAGCATTGATTTGGCGAGCTGGTCGAGCAAATTTTTCTGGTAAATCAAACTCCCAAACTTCAATGGATATTGAAAATGGTGACATTGGAGATCCAGAAAAGGTAGATTCTGAGATAGTTCCTTGTGCCATTCCAAAAGAGTCCATTTGCTTCTATTGCCAAGAGAAGGGGCATTGGAGACGAAGCTGTCCTATTTACTTAAGAGATCTAAGAGATGGGAGAGTCAAAACGTATGGCTCTACTTTAGGTAAAATCCATTAACTAACTCTTTTAAGTTCCTATTCTAGATTCTTAATACAGGAGGTGATAAGATTACATTTTAATGTTTTGTAGGATTGAAGAAAAGAGAGGAAGCTTAAGGGAAGAAGTGAGCGGAATCTAATCGTGAAGAAATGGACTTCGATCGCATTACTTGAAGATTAGATTCTTAAGCTACTACTTGGAGTTAGAATAAGATTGCTAAGGAATATGTATTAACATAGTTTTTCAATTGAATTGCATTGTAAGGACAAATTTTTCCGCAATAAAATAAATTTTGATTTTATATTATTTATTTATCCTTGCAATGGCGTGTATGAAAAATTGATGTTTGAAGGTTTCTATTATTAGCAATAATGGATTTGATTCTTAATTATGTTATTTGTGGAAATGTCAAGAATTTACCAAATAGGGAAAGTTTCTCATCGCCCAAGTTTCAATTGGACAAAAACTTGGAATCATACAACTTGGTTGCATAATGAATGACAAATTTCATATTTGGAAATTAGACTAATTCGTTGACAAAGTGTCAAGTGAAGGACTAGGAGATCAAGTACACAAGGTTGTGTGTTGATCAAGTCCACCACAAGAGTGACAAAGATATTCGTCATGATTTACTAAAGGTTTAGTAAATATGATTATACTTATAACATTAAGTGTAATTCCGAGTTGATTGAAAGAGTTTAAATCAATAGCAGAACGAATAAGAAGAATCAAGTAAGCAGAAAGATAAAAGTTTCTCTATTCTGAGAAGAAGAGAGAGTACTTTTTATTATGTTTTATGATAGGTCTTAATGATTAAGAACCATATCTCCATTGATCCTCTAAGTGAGTCTTAGTGCAATTGTATGTCTGAGAAGAGGAATCAAGAAATGAAGAAATGGTTAAATCAAGAAGTCAATCATACTTCGTTCCAAAAACAAGTCTTAGAGTTAAGATTGTGAATTGAGTGACAAGTCTCAAGAAGGTTTATAACATTCATCAAATGTGGAATTTGGAAAAGGTTTTCTTATTCTTGCACATTTGAAATTGAAAAGTTGTGATGTCTAGGATAAGACAATGACCAACTAGGACCAATTTTGTGAAGTGTTTTGATAAAAGCTACACTAACTCTTGAATATTTGTTTGTCGAGAAATGTTTATTGACAAAAGAATCTTATATGTCAAGGAGTCAGTGGGAGTCTTAATGGTCTTGAAAAGTTTCAAGATCTAATCAAGAATAAATCTTATCGATCATCACTAGCACACGACTTGAGGTTCATGACCTATCGTGTTGACATTATTTTGTGTCTGTGCCATTCCAATTGAGTTAATTATGCATGTGAGTTCTATGAGTTCTCATTTGAACGCATAAAAGGCAAGCACCTTGATCAATGAAAAGTACATTGATAGGAAAGGGTGAGCTGCTTAACTACTTGGAAGACATGGTGGGTACTCGTGTTACCATAAGGCAATAAATCAAGATTGAGAAAGTTCGGTCCATATGAGTTTGGATTTGTCGCAAACTTTGGTTTTGACAAATTCGCATGGATAGGAACACATACACCATTAAAATCTAAGTGTCATAAGATTCTCTCCTTCATGAAAACGACTGTGAGGAAATGCTTTCACTAAAAGAGATTTTAAGAAGATAGCGATTGTGAAATTGTATTCTTAAATTCGATTATGGTTACGGTATCCCTTTCCATAATTCGATTGTGAGATTTGGCAATTAGTCTGAATTGTTTAGACACACATATGAGCTATCTAAGGCAAAGGTGTATAAGTTTAAGAAGCTTAGATAAAGGATTATCAATGCATTAAGTATTAGAAATATGAATTTCAGAAATTCAATAAGTATTGTTTTCTGGAAGTTCATTTGTTTTCTAAAACATGTCAAAGCTAGTGGAAGCATAAGTGTTATGCTTATATGATAATAATCATGATAGTGGGAGCATAAATGATGTGCTTGTATGATTATTATGGCAAGTATTGCAAGTTAGCAATATTAATTATAGAAAACAAGAGTTATACTTTGCAAAGTCGTAAGGGCTGAAAAGGTTTTTTTTACTATAATTAAGGGAGAGAATATTGTACTTCGTTTCAAAATATAAAGCTTAGATTGAGAAATTTTAATAAATATAGTCAAAGGATACATATTGTGTTTTTAAATTTCGATTATGATTACGGTATCCCTCTTCATAGTTCGAATTGTAAGAACGAGACACATCAAATATTATGGCAGAAGATTGATAAAGTATCATATCTTTATGTAAGACATTATGCATCGTGTCCTATACGCTTCGGGTATAGGATTGATTGTCAGTGCTATTATATTTGCCCATTCTAAAATTTTCCAAATGTCTAGCGCATTTAGAGGGAAAAAGGACTAGAATCAGTTTTGACTAAAATAATTAAACAATTATCAAAAGACGATCCAAAGCTCGCTGAGGATTGGTCGCTTGTGAGTAGTTGGAAGTATGGTATTGGATGACATTATTATGAATAGATAAGATTCTTTTAAGAATGAATTGTCATATGGAAAATATGGAAATGTTTCCATATTGGGAGTTAGATATTGAGAATCTATATCTAGATTAGAAACTTTTATGCAAGAAGGATGTTCAAAGGAATGTACTTTGAGTGAGAGACATCATATCTATAGAATTGTTTCTGATAGAGATTGGCCAAGTCTTGATGATTTTGAGCTATGACTTTACGAAAGAATCATTGCATAAAATGTTAGAATCTAGCATAAGTAACAAGAATTTGATATTCTTATACTTATGATAAGGATTGGGAGTTATGAAATGGGTATGATTGGAAATGTGTTCATTTGATCTATTTCACAAAGTAACGACCGTAGGTAAACATTATGTGCATGCTGAGAGCATGGGACAAGTGTAGTAATAATTCAAGTAAAAAGTTGATTACCCGAAACAACAAATAATGAGTAATCAATATGGTGATTAAATAAAATGTTTTATTTATACCCAGAGTTTGGGGCCATATGGGATTAGTATTATTCTTGTGTTTCACTTTGCATGTTTTGACTTCCTGAATAATTAAATTGGTTCAGAACAATCAAATTATTCGAACGGACCACAGTCATTCATATGTTGGAAGTAGGTATGAATGAAGACTGTCGTGAATTGGTGTGTGGATTGTCTAAAGTGTATTAGACATAAGCAAATGTTTGCTGCAATGTTCATGAGTGCTTATGAATATGATTTGAGCATTGGAATAAACCCACGCTCACTTGGATCACTTCATGGATTTTATCACGAGTGATTGGTGAGACGATAATATCTTATATTCTTGAAACCGAGATGTGTGAGTTGTATCTTGCGAGTCGGTTACACATTGATAATATGTAAACGCACCAGTAACTTGGTGTCATAAAACATATTGTTGTGTATGATTCGGTAAGTGAGTGCAAGCAAGTATTGAATCAAAGTTTATCCGTTCCTTTTATCCAAAGTGGTATGAAAGCGATATATGTGGCCCCCTCGATGATTTAGTGATGGCACCTAAGCACTTGGCCAAGCCGGGACTAATTTGATGTATTCAATTGTAGTGTGTTGTCAGTCGTCATAAATCAGAAATTGGGAAAACAGTATAGAGAGAATGATTTAAATCCATGTCCCAGTCTATACGATTACTAGAATGGAGGAATATACGATCCCTTATCTAAAGGACGCATATCTTATAAGATCAGAGTTGACAGCGAAACCGAATCACTTTTTTTCTTGTTCATTTTCTAATGTAATCCCAAAAAATCTTCATGAAAACCAAACCTGCCATAAAAACCATTTCAAAACAAAGAAACCGAATCACTTTTTTTCTTTGAAGATCTCCCCCTCCAAGTCACAATGATCTTCAAATAAGCTAATGATATAAGCCACCAAAAATTATCATGTAACAACCCAAATTTTAAGATTCGTAACGTCACTTGATCGAGAAAATAGTAGAAGTCGGAGATATAAAAAGTCCTTAGAAGAGCTCGGTCAAGTACTGCTACTGTAAAGGATACTTTTCCGCAAAAGCTTTAGAAGAGCTCGATGAAGAACTTCTACTGTAAAAGCTACCTTCATATTCCTACCATAAGCTTCATCAAAAATCTTCAAATTTGAAAAATCACAATCCAATTTCGAATAGCCATATCAAATTCTCCCCTGATTTATAATAAAAAATGTGATTACAAAGCCTTTCAAATGCTCATGAGAATGATCTTGAATGGATAAATAATTATCGTGCTCCCTCGTGACAAAATGATATACACAATGAAGTATAAAATCCGGAAAAGTCATGAAAATTTGACGTTATCACGAAAAATGAAATTCTGAACCGCCAAGACTTGATGGAATCTTTCTTTTTCTGTTCACGAAAAAATATGTGCATTAAAAAAATTCAAAACTGTTCACCAGCCCTTAAAATTGTAAACTTTTTCGAAAAATGGGCTGAAACTGTCACTTGCTAAAAGACAGGGGCTGGAATGGTAATTTAGCATCAATATACCCCTTTATTTGTAACAAAATCTGGAAATGGTCCAAAACTACCAAGGCATGAAAGGTATAGGGACCAAAAGAGTCAAATAGCCGAAGTTTCACGGACCATAAATGTAACATGTTTATCTTGTTCCCCAATTCTTTGATTGAATGAACGAACAAAGCTACTGGAAGTCTAGAACGATGAAGTTCCGCATACGAACCCACAAACAACATTTCAATCAATGCCTTTCGTTTCGAGCCCCTTGATGCGACCGAATCTAAGTTCATTCCAAGATCGTGAATTATTCACCTGAAGCGAACCCAACCGAAGGTTCGGTTCCTTTCGTTTCTATTTCCATTTCAAGCTTCATTAGGCAAAACTCCTTTCGCTTTCGTTCCTCCCTTCATTCGCTCCAACCATTAACAAGCGAACCCAAGTTCGTTGTTCGAGATTCGGTCCTAATTCATTAGCATTACCCCAAGGTGAATCTCCATTCTTTCGTTCCAAGAGCTACCAACTGAACTCAAGTTCATTTCAGGTACATTCCAAAGCCATTGATACAAAAGCAAACTCAAGTTCCAATAGCTTAATTTTGACTTTCGTTTGTCTTAAGTTCTTCCCGGTTACAATTTCAATTATGAAGGCAAAGAGCCCGATTGCCCTAATTTTGACTTTTGCAATGACCATTATTCATCCCGATTAACTGTCTTTCACAGGTAAGGTTGCAATCCTACATCGTTTGTTCTGATTGTATTAAGCCCCTATTAAGAGACCTACTTGGCGATCTGAATAGGACGTCAAGACAATTCTAAATGCAATCCAATTCTTCCTATTCCATGTCCATTCGCTCCTATTTTGACTTTCATCTTTGAAAAACAATTACGAACGGTTACACAACCATATGCCGAATTCTAATTTTGTTGGTTCCGATTCCGATTGTGAATTCGATATCATTTGTACCGATGTCTTAATCCCCGATTGCATGACCCAATGACTTCCAAGCAACAAATTTTTGACATTTAAGCATTGACCACCAAGAATAACTTCTTCCAATCGATTCCAGATCAATAAAAGTCAATATTGATTTTCGAAACAAAAATTATCACAACCATATCAATTGATTGACCATAATCGACGTTGAACAAATCAAACAACTTGGATTTGATTGACAAGACTTGAATTTGATTATTGAAAATAACAATTTTGTGATTTAAGGAATCGATTCAGAAGATGCGATAAGAACGTGAGAACGAGAAACGGAAACAGTCGCCAAAACTTTTGCCATTTAGGTCAATAAAAATAAATTAATGTGCTCGAGATGTATCACGACAAACAAAAGCATTTAAGATCAGGACTTAATTTGAACGAGATGTACAGTAATGAACTGGATTTATGGGCCAAAAAGAACGGAATTTATCCACGAAGCCAACAACTGAATTTGAACGATAATACAGTGAAGGAACGATTTTATGGCCCAAAAACAATGAAACGGATCCATCGACAATTCATTGAGAATTTGGATAAAACTCATGGTTAGATCTAATCAGAAAACACGAACAGATAAATGAATCGCATAGAAATAATACCGGATGAACAGTGGATGAATAACATAAATCTCCATGAACAGTAACTTGAACATAATTTTGATTCCAAGAGGCCAAAACACCAATAATATTCAATAACTTGTCCAGAAAAATCATCAAATCAAGAACCGATACTTCAAAAATCAATAGATCTTCAAAGACCCGCTCTGATACAACGTGTTAGGAATAAAACCCTAATTGAGATTTGATGAACAAGATGCAGAAAATAAGAACAAACACAAATATAAACACTATGTCGAATGATCACTCGATTTATTGAATTGTGAGGAACAAATTACACTTAAGAAATAAGAATCTAACTCTACAGAAACCTCACAACGTGGCAGCTACATTTTTCCTCACTCTTAACCCTAGTAATGAATAATACATGACTATTTGTAGGGAAAGACAAGTCTTGGGCTTTTAACCTACACTTCATCAAAGGAGCCCATTTCCATCATCCATGGAGTGAATTGAAACCCTACATATACACATAATGCACTATCGAGTACACACGGAATACACTATTGCTATAACAAATGTTTCTTTCGAATCAAATTAACACTTGTTTCTATAAGGAGTTCCGACGTCGTCATTCGATGTGGATTGGCGTGGTCCTCACCATACTAAATTCATGTGCTGCAAAAACCCGTCGCCTTAACCGACCGACTAACAAAACCCTTGTCACTCATAACGACAACCCAACACAGGCCTCAGAATCATCTCTCGTATTCTAATCCCCGAAGTACTCATATGAGGAGTACTTTGCCCTCCAAAACCTTTCTGATGTATATCCAGCAGACCTTCCAGAACTGTCACTCGTACAATAGGTTAAGTTCATGCACAGAGGCTAAAGACGAATATGGTTAACCTATTTGTACTAAGTTTATATGCAAGAGTAGTAGATAATTAAGATTCTACGAACTTAGAATGTGTGTTTCCACCCTATCTCATGTTCCTTGTTTGGTTTGTGGACCTGGGGCAGAGTCGCACATTCGACCGTCTTATTAATCTTAATTATATACAACTTATATACACGAGGTAATGATAGATGGATCAGGTATGAATCATACTATGAACTTCAGGACAAAGCTACCTAGAACTACAAGTGGACACTCTACCATTTAGATGAGCATAACCCCTGAAGTCCAGCTAAGAAAGCTAATTTCGGGACGAAATTCTCTCTAACGGGGGGATGATGTGACAACCCGTTGTTTCAGGTCAACAAAAAGTCAATCATAGTGAACAAAAGTCAAACATATCAAATAAAGGTCGAACTTATTTCTTTAACTATCTTCAAAAGGCTAAGTTAATAAGTTATAAAGGTATAGACCTTGTATTAAATGGTGTTGTATGTTAAGGAGGAAAACAATAGGAACCGAGAACCCTTCATCCGAGCCGCAAACCCATGCTTAGCTTGAGACTTCGGACCACAAACAGTTCATGGCCACAAACGAGGTTCGCAGCCGTAAACCTCAGTTCACAGCCGAGAACTCATTCCTCGGACCGTAAACTCCGGTCTTATCCATTCAGTGTGGAAACCAACGAAGGTGTCCCATTTGTTTTGACCCTATATAGGGGTTGGACTGTAAACTCCTCCTCACTTCTTCATTTCCAGTCGAAAACACATCCCTTCTCTCTCAAGAACACCAACCGTAAACACCTTTTCTCTCTCAACTATCATCCTTCAATCCTTTGAATCTTCTTAGGATCTTGCTTGGATCTTCAAGTGTTCTTCATTTCATCAAGATCTTTGGGAAGTAAACCCTTGGATCTCCTTCATTTCTTCAAGAACACCCGGCCAAAAACCCAAGAACACCAAGATTTTCTTAGGCCATGAACTCCTGGGGCTAGCCGTTAACACCTAGCAGCCTTCCATTTTAGCTTCTAATACTCTTATTTGTAAGTTAAACTTAAAATTAGTCTAATTCCTTATCATTTCTATGATTTTATTCACTAATTTTATACATATATATTATGTGAAATGCTTTTAGGACTCATTTTTGCCTCAGGATCTAACTAATGGAAATAACATCCTATATCGAACCTTCTATCGAATCACTCCAATAAGGCGAGTTCAAACCCTTACGTTTTTACTATTTTTCATTGTTTTAGGGGGGTGGGGGGTATACACGTAAAAACACAAGGAAATCTTGTGTTATCATTCTAATAACTTCGAAACAGTTTTAAAAACATTTCAAGTCATTTCAACTGATTTAAATTATTTTAAAAAGTGTTTTCAAACTACTTAAATTGTTTTATTCTTTTATTTCCTGAAATACATGTTTATATATAAAGATATATAATTAAGATTCAACAGAGTTAGGAATAATGTTTTCCAACTTATCTCATGTTCCTTGTTTGATTATGAGCTAGGGATTAAACCATTTGTCCGACTATCTGTTTTGATCTCAATTATATGTATTATATATATATATATATATATATATATATATATATATATATATATATATATTGAAACAGGAAACCTATTTAAATAAAGCTTTACTCGTTTTTGTAAACATGTCAAGTAAAAGGTGTCATTCTCAAAGTTATTTCATATATTATGTAAACTGTTAAATTCTAAGGCAAAAACGAGTCCTAAAAGCATTTCACATAATACCTATGTATACAATTAGTGAATAAAATCATGGGAATGATAAGGAAGTGGACTAATTTGTAAGTTTAACTTACAAATAAGAGTGTTAAAAGCTAAAATGGAAGGCTGCTAGGTGTTTACGGCTAGCCCCAAGAGTTCACGGCCCAAGAAGATCTTTGTGTTCTTGGGTTTTCGGCTGGGTGTTCTTGAAGAAATGAAGAACACTTGCAGATCCAAGCAAGATCGTAAGAAGATTCAAAGGATTGAAGGATGATAGTTAAGAGAGAAAAGGGGTTTACGGTTGGTGTTCTTGAGAGAGAAGGGATGTGTTTTCGGCTGGACATGAAGAAGTGAGGATGAGTTTACGGTCTAGCCCTATATAGGGTCAAAACTGATGGGACACCTTCGTTGGTATCCACACCGAGTGGATAAGACCGGAGTTTACGGTCCGGGGAATGAGTTATCAGCTCTGAACCGAGGTTTACGGTTGCGAACCTCGTTTGCGGCTGCGAACCTCACTTGCGGCCGTGAATTGTTTGCGGTCCGAAGTCTCAAGCTAAGCGAGGGTTTGCGGCTCGGATGAAGGGTTCTCGGTTCCTATTGTTTTCCTCCTTAACATACAACACCTTTGAATACAAGGTCTATACCGTTATAACTTATTAACTTAGCCGTTTTAAGATAATTAAAGAAATAAGTTTGACATTTATTTGATATGTTTGACTTTTGTTGACCTAGATTGACCTTTTGTTGACCTGAAACAACGGGTTGTCACAATATACCACATATACATCAAACACACATACATTCACATATATACACCAAACTTACATGGATTCACATACGTATATCAAATATACACACATATACCAAATTTCACATAATTTATACAACTACACATATTTTGCAATTAAACTCGAATTTCACAGCATATAGAACCTGTGGTGGCGGAAATCATACAAATGGTGTAGTGGTGGCGGTAGTCGCCGGTGGTGATAGCAACAGTCGCCGGTAACTGAATCAAAAACTAAAATTTGACAATTTTTTGCAATTAATCACTAATGTAAGCTAAAAATCGATGTTACAGGAGAAAGGGAAAGAGAACTAAGCTGGAGATACCTACCGTCGCCGGAAATGCATCGATATCGTCCAAGAATTTTGTCTTAAGTCGTCGGTATCTACTTTACCGTCGCCGGAAATCCTCAATTTCGACGATGATGATGGCTTGAATCGTTGTGAATCGCAGAAGAAGATGGAAAGAAAAAAGCGTCAGAGATGGAGCAAACAGAAGCAGAAAAGGAAAAGGGCATCAATTTTTTTTGTTAACTCCCATCGACCAATACCGGCGACGCAAGGGGCTTTAGCGGTGACTTTTATCAATAGCGTCTACAGCTTCGGAAGGAATTATTGCCGCATCATTTATTCGACATTTAGCGGCAACACGGTTAGGTCTTTAGCGGCGACTTGTGTCGCTTGTATTGGTCTTGTGTGTTCCACGAGTATCCCAACCATTGGATTAGAAACATGATCGAACGGATGTCGTTTAACCAAACGTGAAAACGTGGATTCGTGTCAATAAGCATAACCGGCGACATGGCCCTTTAGCGGCGACAAATTGATATGTCACCGCTAAATGTCCATCTCGCCGCTATTGGTGTCGCCGGTAATGGTTGTATTTCTTGTAGTAATTCAATTTTTATTACTAGTACTATTTATTGCGTTAGGCCGAACATATTACTACAAATGCTTGTACATGTTTTTCCCCCTTAATCATATGATCCGAGACTTTTCTTCTAATGTGTATAGTTCAAGATTAATTTCAAGATTGAAAAGTGTGTCCATAACAGAAGAATCACCACCTATGTTCCCGGATTCTTCCATTGTTCATGTTAATTTCCACATCCCTTTGCTTCAATAAACAACCAGAAGGAATGAATATAAGATTATAAGGTGATAAGTTATGTATCAAAGCTTTCAGCTGCATTACCCACGCACTGTTTTGATGAAAGTCCTACAAGAAGTAAAAGTTCGGAACTGACTAAAATGGTGGTTAAGCACCATTTATTCTGGTAATGCCTTGCCTTACGATGATATATACTAGAAAAGACATTACATTTAAATCGCTAACTATATGTGATACTTAGGGGATATAATTCAAAGTTTCTTCTCTAAGTCCAAATTCAAAAACATGAGCTAAATGATTGTTCAATCACAGATTCATTTGGATATTGGTCGTTATCCTGATTCCACAAAAACTCACTCCATAAACCATCCTCAGAGACAGTGTCCCACCAAGATGCAACATCTTGAGCCATCACAGACCGGTTATAATGTTGCTCACTAACAGTAGTATCTTCAATCTTCGTTTCTGGTGATTCAAAGATCATCCTTTGGTTACTCTCTTCTACCTGAGGTAACACATAATTATTATTCATAATTTGTTGTTGTTGTTGATGATGCTGATCACGCCTAAATGCAACTTTATGTTTTTGCTTTTCTTGATTTTGTGATGGGGTTCCTTTCTTCTTGAAATTAGTTCTCCAATAGTTCTTTATCTCGTTATCTGTTCTTCCTGGCAAGTATCTCGCTATGGTAGACCACCTTTAATATCAAAACAACTTTAAAGATCATGAACCAATTTAATTAATAAAATAAAAGCATGTATGTGTGTAACTAATTGCATTACTTGTTTCCCCATAACGCATGAAGTTCAATAATGATGCCTTCTTCTTGAGGTGTTAATTGACCTTTTTTAAGACCAGGCCTTAGGTAATTCACCCATCTTAACCTACAACTCTTCCCACTCCTTTTCAAACCTGAAAAAAGAAGCCAAATCAACCTTAATGGCGAAAATTGCAATTTTTTTTAACTAAGTGTAGATGGTCATCCTATATATGGTCATTTTCTTGAAAGTTGGCGTTTATAAAGTTTGTGTAGAAAGGTTATTCACATGTAATAGGTTACTAACATAATTAAGAGTCGAATATTCATGAGGAGTCGAAAGAACTCATACTAGGTTATACCTGAGGAATCAGCTACCGAACTCCATCTTCCTTCTCCATGCATTCTAACATACTCAATAAGCAAGTTATCTTCCATGGGTGTCCAAGGCCCTTTCCTCCATTCTTGTTCATGCATTCTCCATCCCATCATTGCAACCATTTTTTCTTTCAATATTCACTTATTTTCTTGTCTCCAACTTGTGTGACACAACTACAAGTGAAACTAGAGCAACCCCTATATATATATACATCCTCCAACAGTCGATTCACAATGTCTTTCTAGGATTTGGTGATCTCACTTTTTAAACAACATAACTTTTTGTTCCAAATCTTGCCATGGGATCTTATATAAAAGCTATATAACCAATCAGGTCAACCCACCTGTCCAAAACTTGATTCTTGCCTATTTAAAGTAAATATACCCTTTAAATCTTCCTCATATAGCAATTCTGTAACTAGGCTTAACTCATGATGTCAATAACAACACGAAATCTTTAAAGAAAGCATGCACTAAGCTATACAAATCGTCGGTGTCTCCATGAAAACGGCTTGTACCCAATCCTCATGAAACATATGGTGATATGCATGATCATTCATTTCATGGTGTATATACTTTTAGTCTCTAGTTATCATAATTTTATGCTTTTACTAGCTTCTAGTATGCTATTTTGGGTAATGGGGTATTAGAATATGTTAAAGGTGACACGTGTGTGGTCCTTGGAGTTATATGTTTTGTTTAATGTATGTATGTATCTTAGTTTAAGTGCAAATATGCCGATTTAGACATTGATGTGTAACACTAAACCATTAATTTAATCCAAAACTTTTAAGATGTAGACATATCATGATGCTTATTTATTACACTGTAGCTAGCTGATTTAGAAAAAAGGTTATTAATTAACAATCTAACATAGAAGGTGCAATGAATTTAGTAGTTCCCCTTCAAACCTGATTAGCGAAAATTGTCTAGGTGTCTTTTAAGATACTGTGATTACTGTTACAAAATAAAATCAATGGTTCTTAGAGCAGTGAATGTGTTTAATTATCTAATTAATTATATCTTAGTAAAGCAAGTTGATCTTAATCTAGAACACTTGTGATAAGATATCTTGGCATCGAAAGGATTCTATAATTTTTTTTTTTATATCCTGTAATTCCCTCTGTTTGGAATCCTATGTATATTTAGTTTTAGTTGTGTCAACCTTGTATTTGTATGGAAATGTTAATTAAGCAAAGTAGTTGGAAGAGTTTAAAAAAATTACATAAAAACTAAAAGTAAAAAAGTTTCTAAAAGCTTATTAAGTAGTTTTTGGATTATGAATTTTTTTTTATTTAAAATAAAAGCTAAAAATGTTTACTGCCAAACCAAGTTTTTTCTTTAATTTGATTTTCTTTTTAAATAAAACTTAAAAGAAAGAGTGGGAGAGGAATTTTTTTGATGAGAAATATGAGAAATCATCAATTTCAAAATTTGATGTTACAAAATATTCTTAGATCTTTGCAAAAACCTCGTGATTAATCTAAATTCTCTTCATCTAAGTTAGAAGTTTGTTTCTTGAAAGGTATACTCTTCAATATATATTTTATTTTAATTGTTATGTACGAGTTTTCAGTAACACGTTTATATTCAATCGTGTCATCAGGTTTACAAATTACTCAGTTTTATTTAATTATACTTTAATTATTTGAAAATGTTAACTTAATTGTTAATAGTTATTAAACAACCCTTCACTCTAGCATCTTATAAAAGTTGGGGAAGAAGTTCGAATAGACTATCACCACTTTAACCATTTCCATCTTTTTCTTGCTTTCCTCCTTACTTTTACTACAATTGCTTGATCAAGAACCCTATTTTATTTCTTAGAACTAATTTTATATAGTATAATCATTCAAATTTAAAAATTAAGAGCTTAAATTCAGAAGAAAAATGAAACTTTTTGTTCTAATTTTAATTTTTATTTATGTCTCTTACAAGACTTGAACTCTCAACCTCAAAGAGGAAAGGCAACGCCGGATACTATTTTGCCTAGATAATTTTATGAATCACTAGGATGAAAGATTCAATTATGAACTTTAATATTGCAAAAGATTGGTTAAACGAATCATTACGGTTATTTTTCATTTTAATCATGGTTGCGTATAAATATGAATATGAATATGAATCTTAATTATATATTTATATACTATATTAATTTACATTGTGGTGAGCTACAGTAAAGTTAATGTTTTTTATAGATTGGCCATAGTTTTTTAATGTTTCTCAATTTAAAGTCCCTTTGTTCCTGTTGTTCATTACATATTGCCCACAGGTTTCTAATGTTTGTCGCTTTACCTCCCTCTCACTATTTTGACTTTACATAAGCAATCCTTACTTTAAAATTATGTTTACTGAAATTGTCCCTATAATTTACAAAAAGATCCATATATTGATAAAAAAAATTACAAAAATGGTCGTTTTGATTTATACTTTTAGAAGTTTGCCGATTATTCCATATTACTCCAAAAGCAGCATAGCCACGCGTTGTTTACTAGTTAATTAAAAACTCGTCTTACAACACATATTATATATAGAGAAAAAAACAAATTTAGTCAAAATCGCTAATCACTTGACAAGAATAAACAAATTTTAATGAACTAACTCAAATAATTATCAAAATAGTAGTTGGGTTTTCATTAGCTACGATTTCAGCCAAATGGGTTGTGATTTCGCAGTTGTTCTGTTTTTAATTTTTACCAACTTTTAATTTTTATATTTTTCTCATAAGAACATCAGTTGGCCCATTTATTTTTCTTATTATCTTTTTTTCAACAGCAACTTTCCATTAGTATGCAAAAGATATTTAGACATCCAGAACCCCCCCCCCCCCCCCCTCTTAAAGCTCTAAAGTAGGCCACCAAGGTTGTTAGGACATTTTTCCCTTAGTAAATTTTCTATTGTCTACTGTTCATGGAAACATTTTCCCTAACTTCAAAAGTTAATAACATTTTCATATGAACTCGATTCTTTTATCTATATATTCTTTATCAAGTTGATTGCAAATTTCATATCAGAAGTTACTGCACATTGCCTCTAGATCTCAGCTATAAATCCTTAAAGTATGTTACTTAATGATTTTTGAACTTTTCCAAAAATCACAACTTTTCACATAAGCTTTCGGAAATTAACTTTACATTCTTTCCAAACCACTCATATACTATTAATAACAACATATGAATTTCATTCCTTTTTGAATTTAAGCTCTTTATCTCATTTTTATTTTTTAAGTTTTACATTTGGAATAATTTTAAGAGCTTAAATTCGGAAAGAAATGCATGGATTAAGTTTCATATGTTGTTATTAGTAGTATAGGAGTTTTTTGGAATGAACATAAAGGTTTCCTTGAAGCTTATGTGAAAAATGGTGATTTTTGAAAAAAGTTCAAAAATCACTAAGTAGTCTATTTTTGAGTTTTATAACTCGAAATCTAGGGGCTCTATGTAGTAGCTTTCTAAATGTATTATGTAGTCCACATGATAAGGAATATATAGATAAAAAATCGACAAAATCCGAGTTCATATAAAAAGAATTATTAAAAAGAATTATTGGTGTTTGAAGTTAGGAAAAATGTTTTCATGAACTTAGAAAAATATGAAAAATTTCTAAGTTTGAACAAATTGTCTCACCAGCCTGAAAAGCCTACTTTGGAGCTTTGAGAGAGGGACTTTCCGATGTCCAAATATTGATCGAAATATTTCAATAGAGAATTATTGCTTTAAAGAACGTAATGAAAACTAATCAGATCAATCAGAATGGTATAAAGTTGCCCAAAAGTGAAAATCATAAAAATACGAAATCACAGCCCATGAAGGCTCAACTGCGATTTTGATTGCTTTTTAGGTCATTTTCTTAATTTCTGACTATTTCTTGGCAAATAATCGTGGTTTTTTTTAACTAAATTTGTCTTTTTCTCTTGTATATACCATGTGTGAATCATATTACATATATTAACTAATATGAATAAGTTTATTTCCAAAATGTAGCTAACATGTATTTATTTACACACATTATGGTAGTGTATTGCCTCTTGTTAAACCAGAAGTATATTCCATTTCTAAATAAGTATGCACACATATTTACTACATTTTTTTTTATCAAATTTCTTAAAACTAAGTCTGAGTTATAATAATTATAAGAATCATTTGTTTATGCTTCACGTGATAAACTAGTTACAGTTAAATTAGCTAATGGAATTGGAACAAGGGATGTGGTCCATCTAAAACGAGTATGAAAAAGTAACATAATTGATAATTCTATTATTGATGCTCGGAACTGCCCATAAAAATAAGTTAAATTTAACTTATTTAGCAGGGCTCAATTTTTTGTGCGAATTATTACATTTTTGTGTACCTTTTATTAGGGGTGTTCATGGTCCGGTTTGAAACCGTGAAACCGGCCAAACCGGTCATCGGTTTGGTTTTATGGTTTGTATTTTTCTTTACGGTTTGGCTTGCGGTTTTGAACTTTTCAAACCGTATTGAACGGTTTGGCTTACGGTTTTTAAGATTTCAATCCGTATAAAAACTGGACCGGATCGTAGGATTTGTATATATATTAATTATTTTTTTTTATATATAATTAATTTTTATTGTATTATATATAAATTTTTATATATAAATAATAAATTTAAAAACCCACATTATATTGAATTATTACAGCCCAATATTGTACTGGGTCATTCGTCTACCTCCAGGCTCCAGCCCCAAACAATCGTTCAAAGGTGATTCACTGATTCAACTTGCCCTAATCGACTAATCGAGTAATCGCAAATCGCAAAGAGCCAAATACGCAGACTCGGTTTCCACTTTCCAGTTGCCACACTAGTGCACCACTCGTTTTCCCTCCGAGGCTCTGACTTGCAGGCCAACAACTCGTCACCTACCCTGCAGCAACTCCGATTCTACCTCTCGTTTCTCTATCGTTGGGTGTTGGCTACTTGGCTGGATTGTTACTCCGATAAGGTATGTTGTGTTCTTAATCAACTGAAGTGATTTATTTATCATCCATCTACACCTGATTTCTATCCATCCATCATCTCTCCTATCATTGTGCATTTGATTTTTTTTAACAGAAGCCAAGATCGGACGAAACAAAAGTATAAAGTAGTTGCTAACTGCTTGGCTCCGACTACAGGCCTCCCCTGCAGCTCCGATTGTTGCTCCGATAAGGTCCGTTTGGCGATTCTAGCTCTGATAGTGCATTTGATTTTTTTTAACAGTAGCAAACATCGGATGAAACCATTTGATTTTTTATTTCTTTCTAAAACCTGTTGCTAACTGTTAAGACTCATCATCTCTTAATCTTTTCTTTCAGGTCCTTATATGTGCGTTTGATTTTTTTTTAACAGAAGCAAATATAGGACGAAACCTGTTGATTTTTTATTTGTTTCTAAACCTGTTGCTAACTTCTAAAACTCATCATCTCTTAATCTGATTTCAGTGAGTCCACAATTCTGAATTTTGCTTGCACTTTTTTCTTTCAGGTCCTTACATGGATAAAGATAACATAAATATTCCAAGTAGTGAACCTGTTAACATCATTGATGCTGATGATGATATGGAAGAGATTGATGTAGATGATGATGTTCATGTGGAGCAAAATGGAGGTGCTACTGATAAGAACCAAGGAAGGGGACGAAAACAGTCTATTGTTTGGAAACACTTCAACAAACCAGATCCAGTTCCACCTGAAGGAGCACGCACTGCATGTATTCACTGCAAAAAAAGCTATGTGTATGAACCAAGTCAGAATGGTACTAGTGCTATGTTAAACCATTTGAGAAAGTTATGCAAGTTTGATCCACTTAAATGTCAAGTAGATAAAAAACAAACAACTATAAATTTTGTTGGAAAGGGTACGGATGGAAAGTTACAATGCGGTCATTTTACAAAGGAATTGGGTAAACAAGCTCTTGCTAAAATGATTATTATTGATGAACTACCATTTAGCTTTGTTGAAAAAGAAGGTTTTCGTTATTTTTGTAGTGTAGTTCGACCCGAGCTAGAGTTACCGAGTCGGATTACAATTGCTAGAGATATCTTATCATTATATGTGGATGAAAAGAATAAGTTGAAAGAGCTTTTACGAAAATCTTCACAATCTGTTTGTCTTACAACTGATGCATGGACTTCATGTCAAAACATCAATTATATGGTTTTAACAGTCCATTACATTGATGGAGAATGGAATTTGCAAAAAAGGATTTTGAATTTTGAAGTTATTTCGAATCATAAGGGTGACACAATTGGTAAAATGGTTGAGAGTTGTCTAATTACATGGGGTATTGAGAAGGTTTTTACAATCACCGTGGATAACGCGAGCTCTAATGATACAGCTATTTCCTTTCTAAAAAAGAAAATACAAAATTGGGGACATGCGATTTTAGATGCTCAATACTTGCATATGCGTTGTTGTGCTCATGTATTAAACTTGATTGTGTGTGATGGGTTAAAAGATTATGATCCTGCAATTCAAGTTATTAGAAATGTTGTGAGGTATGTTAGATCCTCACCTTCAAGGTTGGCTAAGTTCAAGGAATGTGTGAAGATAGAAAAGTTAAATGTTACTGGAACTGTATGTTTAGATGTTTCCACTAGGTGGAATTCAACTTACTTGATGTTGGAGTCAGCTTTGAAGTATAGAAAAGCGTTTAATAGGTTGGAAGAAGATGGACACTATGCAAGGTTTTTTAATGTGGGTCCTAGTAGCTTGTTGAATGAAGTAGATGCAAAGAAAAAGTATGATGTCACTAGAGTGGGGCCACCTAGTGATATTGATTGGGATGTTGCACAAGCATTTATGGTTTTTCTTAAGGTTTTTTATGAAGTGACAAATCGGTTTTCGGGGTCTTTATATGTAACTTCGAGTGCTTACTTTCATGATATGTGTTCATTGCATAGCCATATTGATGAATGCATTGAAAGTGATGATTGGCGGGTGAGTTCAATGGCTATGAATATGAAGGCAAAGTATGATAAATATTGGGGAAATGCTGAAAAGATGAATCCTTTATTGTATGTAGCAGTTGTTCTTGATCCTCGATACAAGTTAAAATATGTCAATTGGAGTTTGGAAGAAATGTACCCTATTGGTGATATTGCATGTGACTTGAAAAAGAAGTTAAAAGCCACTTTGACTCGACTTTATGACTTTTATTTGGAAAAAGATCCTATGCATGCCAGAAGTTCTTCTTCAAACAAGAATCATAACAAAAGAAAAGTTAATGAGAATCTTAGCATACAAGAGAAGCGTATGCTAAAATATAAGGCACATTTGGAAGATGAAAAAACAGGAGAAGTGAGTGAACTTGAAAGATATTTGTCAGATAACCAAGAGCCAAGCTATGAGTCATTTGACTTGTTGGATTGGTGGAAGACAAATGGAGCAAAATATAAGATTTTAGGAAAAATTGCACGGGATGTCTTGGCTGTTCCAGTTTCCACAGTTGCGTCTGAATCCGC